>NC_047165.1:10983119-12458231 GCF_009819705.1 Hippoglossus hippoglossus
TTTTCGTGGTTTGTTGTGTTTTCCTGATTTACACTTCAGGGCCACCTTATTATTGCACTTAATTTTGTACGATTTCAACAGTTTTATGGCTAGAAATCTGCACCTATAACATCTATTAGTTTGTACTGGATTTCTATATGCTCTCAATCTATTTATATTCACAAATATGACTCCATAACTTCTGGTCTTGTAGCCTTCAACTCCTTGGAGCTGTGAGATACTTGTGTACTTTGTGTACATGTAGCATAGATTATGTGTGCAGCAGGTGGTAAAATCGAATCATGTGTTAAGACCTCTGTCAGCAACCACTACATTAGCCTCTACATTTCATGGTGTTTACAAGATGCCTGCGCTTCAGGAACATCTGCTGGAGTTGGCACGGCCTCCTGGATTTCCCATGGGTGGAGAGACAGCAAGGGATTGTGCTTGTGTGTGTGTACACTCATGTACATGTGCCAACAGCTTGCTGATATGAGTGGATGGAGATGGACTTGGCACCACCTCCTTTAAATGCTGACCTTCCTCACAGGGTGTGGATGACAGAGGATTGCAGAGAGATTCTTGCGTGGTGCCTTATCCGGTAGGTGTAAAGTCAAAAATGTTTTCCTGGTAAAAAGTAAATTCTTCTCTTCAAAGAATCAAATAGTGTTTAATCATTAAAGTCAGCATTTAACTGGTAGTCAAGGTGTTTACCAGGTCAATTACATCCGAGTTCTGGTCCTGCACTGTTATCAATGTGGGCCCAATGAACCAATACAGAATTTAACGCTGGAATTACCAATAAAATATGTATGTTAATAAGTGTACATACATGGATGACCCACAAAATAATTGCACAAAATGTTTGACTGACAACTAAAACTTTATTTTACTTGGCAAGTTAGTTAACAAAAAAAGCAGAGGCATTCAGATACAGCAGTGTGTTAATCAAAGATGTTTATATAAGATTTTATCTTATGATCTTTATGAACATTCCCCTCGCTCTTATTCCTCACTGAAATCAAAGTTCCTGCAAATCAAGGCGAGACTGAAGTGGGTGTGTCCGCCCGGGTGCATCTTTAGGTGTGAGAAAGTCTCCACAGCAATGTTGTTGTAGTCAAAGCAGATGGTCCCTCTCACTTTGAGGTTACAAACTATAGCTCCAAGTGATAAACTACATGCACAAATTCTGATTTGTGCAAAAGAGTGACCTCAAATGACCCAGGTGTCTCTTTTGGACTTAAAGAGAACAAGAGGGAACAGAAGACACTAGATATGAACATGTATTTAAATGAGTGATAGATTTGACCTTAGCTTTACACAAGTGCTGCTTTGAGTTTCACATCGACGATTGTAATTACATAACTCCCCTGTTTGCTTGCTCTCTCTCTCTCTCTCTCTCTCTCTCTCTCTCTCTCTCTCTCTCTCTCTCTCTCTCTCTCTCTCTCTCTCTCTCTCTCTCTCTCTCTCTCTCTCTCTCTCTCTCTCTCTCTCTCTCTCTCTCTCTCTCTCTCTCTCTCTCTCTCTCTCTCTCTCTCTCTCTCTCTCTCTCTCTCTCTCTCTCATTCTGGGGTGTGTAAAGTACATGTCAGTTATAAGAGCAAAAATATAAATGATAAACTTGACATAGTTCATTACTGAAGTATATTTGTCCGAGCCGGTACTCAGCGATGTTTCTTTCGATGCTGAAGGCAATGCATCAGGTTCTGTTGGCTATTGAGCATCGGCCAATCAGTTCCTGATGCAGTATCATCCACATCAGAAAGCTCTGCTTCACCCCGGTGTCACTGGAGGGGCAGTGAAAGCTGGATAGTTTACAAAAACATGTGGGTCCTTCTGCAATATCTCCTAATGATGAGAGGAATGATACAGAAACACAAACTCACAGAAACAAGCCGTTATTATTCCTTTCATTCTACCATAATATAATAGCCAATACTGTACAGCACACATCATTGTAAGCCGAGATGGCAGCAGAAGCATCTGGAAAGTGAATTCATGCAAATTCAAAATGGACATGCATTATGAAAGAGCTGCAAGAGATGAGGCTGCACTTCAAAAGACTGTCGAAAAGAAATTTTTAAAAAGTGGGGAAGGGGGATGCGAGAGGAGGAAGAGCAGACAGCGAGGGTGTCTGTGAAATGCACTTGTGTAATTGCAGTGACATCTTCATTGAGAGCCCTCCATCTCTTTCCTGTGTGCTCCAAAGGGCGTCGCTGACGCCAGTCGATGGGGAGAGCAGCCGAGGCGCTGTGTTTAGCATAATCCCAGAGGCCATTGTGAGAGCAGCTAGTGAACGACTCACAGTTGCCAGCTGAGATTTCACCAAAACACAGCAGAACACAAGGAGAAGGGGATGAGATAGGAAAATCAGAGGTGGAGGAGGGGCATGTGAGGGGAGAAGACAGGAGGAATGGTAGTGCTATTAGGTAAAAACAACCTCGAGACAAATATGACATTACACTGAATCTTGAGCTTTATATTTTGTATATATCCAGTCGTTTGCTGGCTGGTGGGTGGAGGATCAGGGTGGTGGTGGTTATCTGTCATGAGTGTGCAGCTTGCACAGCATCAAAGAGGCTAAGTATAAAGTGTGAAACACGCTTTCTTCCAGGTGGACAGCACCTGTTGGCCCTTATTCAGGACTGTAATTCAATAATCTTCCCCCCTTCTTCTTTTAACCAATCACTCACTGTTTTGACTTGTAACAGTCGGGCAAAGAAAGATAAAGCAAAACTGTGACAGGGAAACAGTTCGTCTCTTGTGCAATGATCATTACCTTAAGCCCCGAGTGTGAAATCCTCTTTGATCACTGTTTCAGGTAGGCGGACGGTTTTTGAGCCAACCTTCAGTAAACAATATGGTCTCAGCACGTGTCCCAGGAAGGAAGAAAAATATCAATGAACACTTCATAGCTTGTCTGGTTTGTGAAATAGACTCAAGAGATTAGATTCTGGGTGCATGGCGTTTTTTCTGATGCATAATTAGACAAACTGCAGAATCTCTCCAGGTGATTGTGAGAATAAAAAGCACCATCACAGTTGCCTGCAGAGATTACCCAGTCAGCCCACAGTTCCACACACACACACACACACACACACACACACACACACACACACACACACACACACACACACACACACACACACACACACACACACACACACACACACACGTTATATCTACAAGAGTCAATTGGCAGCAGATGGTTAACACAGATCAGGATAAAGACCAAGCTTTGACCCCCACACCGCACCGTTTCAAAAAGGTCCTGCGTTACCATGGTGACAAGGCCAAGGCACGTGCCTCCCATTGTTGGGCTGTATCCTCCAGGGTCAGCCAGCACACCCAGTTAGAGGTCAGAGGTCACCGCGGGCTCTCACTCAGGTCAACACTCACCAGCCTGTCCCCTTTGACCCTCAACAAGCACTGAAACAAATTGAGAGATGGGGGAGAGAGAAAGAGGAGGATGAGATGACAAAATTTGCTCAACGATTCTGTTTGATCTAATGACAAGTTCAAGATGCTCCGACAAACTCGGGTCTCTGCCGAGCTTCAGGCGTGTACAGTTCAGCCGTGTGGTCCTGTGAGGGCCGTGTACAGTGTGGTGGAGAATCACTCAGCATGTTACAGTATGTCTCCCTCTTGTGGTGGAGGAGGATACGTTGAATGAGATCACATTCTTTGTGAACTTGACTTCAAAGTGGGCGACAGAAGTTCAGAATACGGGGCGTCCCGGTGCCCTAGTGCCTCATAACCGCAACGACTGTGGTTAAGTTTCACGCTAGTACATTTATTTGAGGTCATGCCCCTCTCTCTCATCCTTTCCTGTCTATACATGTACTTTGAAGTATAATAAAACTGAACTATATAAAATACGTATTCTTTGCTGAGATGAGATAAACTGGTGAATCAAAATATTCAAGAGCTTTTTAATTCAGTTTTTTTAGAGACATTATATCACATTTAAAATGTCCACATTCACCATGGTCATGCCTACATCTTGCTGAAAAAGTCCTTCGAACCCTGTTTAATTAATATAACTAAGCTATTACAATTTAAGTGTCCAGATTAGACACATGTCCACAAATTTGGAAAATCTTTTGCCAGAGGTGCCTGCGTGCACGTTGGGATATTCAGGTCATCGAGTTGTAAAGTGTTGCTCGGACGTTGACAAAAGAAAAATCTTAAGTTTATTAAACGGAACAGGCTGACAGTCCACACTTTGTTAGGCAGTGAATGAACAGAGTGGTTTTGACAGGCCTAACCTCTTAAGCTTCGGGTCCCACTGAGCTCGGCACAGCTAGAGCTAAATGCCATCTGTCCCAACATCATGAGGCCCCCCCAACCTGTCCCCCAACACTTCAGCATAGAAATCATTCAATACTGCTTTTAAAAAAAATAGGGAAAATATAAACAAGTCTACTCCTCTGGTATCAAATCCCTACATTTCATAATACTGAGCCATCTTCAGGGAAGGACAAACTTTTCAGTCGAACATTTTAAAGCTGTCCGGGTTAAATGCTTTGCAAACAATAGCTGTGCTTGTAATCCGCATGATTTGGTTTTCAAAAGGAAACGTGCATTATGGGTTATCAGGAAAACTGATTTTTTTGCAGACTTTCATTAAAGTTGCTTTGTTTAATAGGTGTAGCCTGGGTCATGGGGATAATATTAACCTTTGTGTGGTGTAAAATAAAGTGTAAAACAGCCAGAGCACTGAGAGGGAAGTAAGAGAAGAAAGAGAGGGTCAGTCTGAGCCTATAACAGTGACCCCTGAATAGAGACACTACTTTAGTAAGATTACAACAAGTCCTTTCAAATGAAGGAAAAATATTTACTTTTCTAAAAGTTCTCATTTTGCAAATATTGCTACTCCGCTCCCATATTGAATTCTTTTTTAATTTAGGTCTGTAGATCACATGGGAGTTGAGTCCTATACGCTGGGAAGGTCAAGATCCTGCTGCACGTTTCTTCTCCGACAATGACGAGTCATTGTTTTCTTCAGTTAGTCTCTCACTGTGACTCATCAATGGCCCTTCTGAACGCCGTTTTGAACAAATTCATTTTACGCTTCAATGACCCCCACATGCAGCAATGAACAATAAAATAATGATATCACCATTTAAACTTTAGTCTCAATCCTTTGACCATGTTGTCTGCTCCGTTAGCTGTCAGCCAGCGTTAAGAGCAAGAAGCGACCTTTGTGCCCCGCAGCCAATGTGTGTGCTTCAGCATTTCATTAAGGCCCCGGACCGTCAATGTACAAGCAATTGTCTTCCCCTAACAAAAAGACTGACGCATTGTATCAGTTGGAGGTAAATTTATCAAAGGGGGCCGATACAATGGACAGAGCAGGGCAAATTATGAAACAGGTCTGTGAGGCGCCTCCTGGTGAGCCATATTGTACTGTTTGTTGATTGTTCGGATTTGGACTGAGTGATATTCAGATAGAAAACAGCGCGGTGTGTGACGACTGTGTGAAGAGAAATGGAGATGTACAATATATGAGTCCTTACATGTGAGCGTATGTGGAGTGTGGTGTGCGGGAGTCGTGTGAAATGATGTGGGTTTGCACTTGTGAACACAAAGCAGTGCTGAGAAGCGCAGGCAACCCTAAGACCTCTGAGGTGCACGTTGACTAAAAACAATTGGGATCTCCATGAGCTGATGTGACATGTGTATTTGTCTCAGCCTTTCCGTTAGGGGAGCCCTACTGTAGAGGTGAAAGAAAAAAAAAACTGCGCCAAGGAAGGGAGGGACAGAGGGACAGAGGGACGAAGAACAACAGGGTCTCTGGAGTGCAAGACATCAACCTGCTACAGGACAAGTGAGAGAGGGGTTTCCGCTGTTGTACGACATGGCCAAAAATTATATTGAGATAAAAATGTTTACATCAGTTGATATTGATAATTATCACGATAATTGTCATGTTATGTATTTTAGGTGTAAAGACAGATTTTTGCTACTGAGTGTATTTTAAACTCTTTATCAGCAGAGAATGAGACACTACTTGATAAACAGCTAAACGATATCGTTATATCACCCGGCCCTGGTACCGCTATTCATGCCTAGGAAAACATGATGCACATAAAAACAGGTAGAATGTGTATTTCATAAAACTAAAGTTCCAGCGTTTCAGTGATTTATCTTGTAATTAGTTTATCTCAATGTGGTTTGTGTGCGTGCATTTATACACAGTGATTAATAGAGCTGCAGCAATTGGTCGATTGATCAACATAAAATTCAAACTAGATTGTGTTGAACAAAAAATATCAAATATTCTTGTTCCAGCATCTACAATGTAAAGATTTGCTTCTTTTTGTCTTTTATATCACTAAACTAAATAGTTTTTGAACGGCTGCTGTGAAATTTTATAGATCACATGGTTACGTAAATATTCAGCCCCACTAATCCTACCTGTACAAAAATGATCTGCTCACACTCCATTTAGAAAAGATGCTTCTTATTATATACACACACACACAACCCTTTACTTCTATTCGTCAGTCTTTCATTGTGGGCCTGGCTGCCATTTAGCCCCTGCACTGCAGTCCCTGATGAAACAGGCCGGTGGCACATCACACTACTGACTGTCCTGACCATATTTACACCCCATCTCGGTTATTGGACGCATAATTCCTCCACACATCACCCACACGGCTGACTACAATTATAATTTCATATGCTCCAGTGTATCAGCCACCCGAGCAATTTTCAACCATTTAAATGTGAATTTATGTCTCATGTAAATGAGCGGGGGAGTCGATCGAAGCCGATTGGAGGAATGGCCTTTTCCCAGGGAGCGTTCGGTTATAGGTCTCTGTTCATTTCAAGGTCTGTGTTCATCACCTTGATTTAACGAACGACACCAGCTCCGAATGAGGCCTCATCTACTTCTCTACCGACATACACAGTCACCCATTCTTATATAAGAACTTAAACACGAAGCATCACTGCTCCTCCACATGTTCCCAATTTATAAATTTCTTTAGTATGTTTACTTTTAAAACAATAAAAACAGTCATGATGTAACATTAAATTCAACTTGCATTGTATAATCGGACACTTGAGAGATTTCACTGCGTGTCCAAGTTGCTTTTTAAATTGTCGTCATGTTTAAGAATGGATCATTAAAACAGGATAATGAAGAGCTGTCTTTGCTCTTCTCTGAGGTGAAGAAAACACACTGTTCTAACAGTATGATAACACACTGTACCACTGTGAAGGTTAACTGCTGCGTGTAGTGCAGGTCTATGATGGTGTTCACAGTCAGGTTATGTGGATGCAGACTTTCAGAGTTTGCTTATCTATTTATCTGTCCGCATTCTTTAATAACTATTCAGTTATGGGCTCTTGGCTCTGTTGTTACCTAAGTTCATAGATTCACAGTTCCATTGATGAGACTAATTACTATTTTGGTTACTTTTATTTAAAGGCATATTTTTAATCCTGAGGATAAAGCCCTTGACCAAACAGTCTCATTAGTGTGCAATTGCCAGGGTCAGTTATTGGCTGTTATATTGGCTCTATCACAGCATTGCAAGCAGTAATACATGACCTTTACAAAGAGCATTTCTCAAAAACATGGGCTCCACATTACTTCATTAAAACGCTGTCAGAGGGCAGCTTTATTTCTGAAAAAAATACTTTAGGTACAGCTAAACACAAAATTCCTTTTATAAACTTGTCATTCTATTGGACACATTTTGAGAAGACAAGAGAATAAAGATTTAATATATTAAACCTATTTGAACAGTTTGAGGACGACAGAGTCATGAAGCGAGTAGTCAGCGACTGTCGCAGTTCAGGAGATAAATGTGAAGTGAACCTTTCAGCTGATCAAACTATGTCTGAAAGACAAGACCTTGACCACATGATCGATCATTTGCTCTTATCACAACAGTAACAAGTCCACCTGCTGCTTATCACACGCACACTCTCATCGGTGTTGCAAAATGCAAAGAGCCCTCGGCGTACGCTGCCTCATGTCTTATCCAAAAGCCAAGGTCTTTACACTCATCTATCAGAAACACCTGGCTGCTGCCCATGCCATACAGCTATAGATAATGTGATCACATCCCATGACACACACTATAGTTCTTTAAATAATTCTAAACAGCAAATGAAGATACAGCAGAGCAAAAATAGTTATATCAGCGGTAAAAGACGAAAAACACAAGGCACCGGAAGAACAAGCTGATTGATGATCAAACATAAGGACAAAATAAATGGGGAGTTGTTGTAGGGGTCAGGATCACGCAGAGCTCTTAAACAGCCGACATCAGGTGCATGCAGGGAAACCAGACGCCAAGCAGAGACGGAGAAACATCTCTGTGAGGTTAACGGCGGTGTGTGCCGGACCTTCACTCACACGTGTTGTACGAAGTGTATGGACTGAGCAGGGTTGTTAATGCAAGAAACAGCCTGTTCATTGTTTTGCTCTTCAGTTAATGTCTTATTTTTACACCACAAACATGCAGATATGTGCAGATATTGCTACTTGAGGATAGGAACCCAATATAAAAAGGGAAATTGTTTGTGTGTATTTTTATCAGGCTCAGGTACACCATGAAATTTAACCTCTTGTCATGGTTTTAAAAGCCGTGGCTCCACACAAATGTGTTGCTTGAGTTATGGTGCAGGGTTAAGGCTAAAAAAATAAAAAAATAATGCAGTGCCGCAGGTAAAGTGCTGTGTAATTCCAGCCCAGAAAAAGGACTTGAGGGACCAGCGAAAGAGCAATGCGGCTCACCGTGCATTTGTGATTGATGGTCTCTGTCTGTGCAATAGCTGACTGAGCAACATGTACATCTCTCTTATTCACAAACCTAAAGGCATGCATGTATCCTTGCTGAACTCAATGTATGCGCCACAATATGTAATGAGGAAGAGGAGCACATCAGGCCCATCTTGGTCGCTCCTTTGACGAAGGACCATAACCACATTAACTGTGGCATTTTGTTGTGTAGACCAACCTGGGACCTTTGCCGCATGTCCTCGTGCCTCCCGTGATCTTGTGCATTCTTGCTCCCGTCATCTTTACACTGTTAAATCAAAACAGAAAAAAAACAAGAATAAAATCTTTAATCACTAAGAAATCGTGCAGAACATAGATTTTTTATACTTTGTGGAGAACATGGATAATCAATGCTGAATACAGTATGAACTTATGTCCCCCAATCCTTGATCCCGTCGCGTCTCTGTCGCCTGATGCCAAGACATGTCTGGTCTGGCTTTTGGCCAGGCTGGGCTGGGCTGGTCGCCACCACGGCCCCAGCAGCCGAGCAGGCAGGCCTAGCTTAATGCTGACACATCGCTAACATCAGCCAGGAAGAGGAAACATCAGCACAGCACCATTTCAGATTTACAAGGAGGGATACACTCGCTCGTCTGCAGCAGAATTTAGGAGAATGCCCACCTAACATCGTGGATCATTGTTTTAATAAAATCCACTTTGAAGACTGTATAATTATTAAGAGGATACCTGTGAGGCTGTGGCAATGCACAAGAGCAAATTGTAGAAATCCACGGGGAAAAAAAAAAGAGGCCACACCCTTTCTAATTAATCATTCACATTAAGCCATCGTAAAACGGTTGTTAATGTTGTTTCTGACAGGAAAAGAGACCAAAATATAGACGAAGCTCTTGTTTTCAGTCCTTTCTGTTCGATGCAGGGTTTTATTGACTAGCTATAATCATGATTAACAGCCAATGTGTTGAAAAAATTGGTTCATTAATGTTGAATATTAAAAGATGTTATCTATTGTCTTAAGACACTAATAGAAATAAAAAATATATCAGAACACATGATTCCTGTGAAGAATATATTTTCTTAATTTTGAGGAAAACGGACTGCAGTGTTATCATTTGTTCAAGTGGACGACATTAACCTGGATCTTATTTAAAGGCCTGTAAAATGGAGGAGATTAGAAAATCTTGTATGAGCTTATAAAACTGACACTAGCAGCCCCTCCACAATCTACTTTCATTCACATTTGTACGACTATAATTGCTGCCCTTTGTGTTTGGCAAGCCATGCAAATGAGATTGGCAGAAACGAGTTTGTGTCATCGATATGCGCAGATATAACCAGGAGTGCCACTGATTGATGATGCAAACCTTCTCCCTATAGCCTGGTTGGTGACCTCTGACTCCTCGCTCCTCGAGGGGTTAAACTTATTACCCTTTGACTCGCGTGACCTCTGCTGTGAAAGGGGCTAGATTGAGGGATGACCACAGCTCAGGTCCTATTGGTCGCTCGCTGGCCGAACTGCGGCCGCGTGGATGACCATCCAAACCCTAGAGGGATGTGACCCTGGCCCTGCCACACGCTCTGTGGATAATACTATTAACAGGTCAATACAGGCCTAAATAAAAAGGGGGGAAGAGAACAGTGCTTTAATGTAAAGGATGAGCAGGAGAAAGGGATATTGTGGAGGAAACACATTTCCAGGATGGATTTAGAGCTTATTCATCAGGACTGTTTAAACAAATGGTGATAAACTTAATTTTCCAAACAGGGACGTAATAACATGGACTAAAGTTGAATAACGCTGATGAGTGGGGCCTATCCTGAAAACGTGGTGGAAGATATGCTCATTCGCAGAAGATCATTGTTCAAAAACACAAAAGCAGCACAAATTTGTCAAATCTCATTTATTTACGAAATTCTCAAACCAAACCTCAGCAAAATAACCGCATTTAAGCTTAGTCATCCCAATATAATCACACTGAACGGATATTTCAAATAACTTGGAATATATGTAAAATGTACAATTATAATAAAAGAGAACTTATACGATTCTTTTGCACATAGAAATAAAATGACTATATCATTAGTAATATATTAGAGGAGTGCCTCTTTACACTGTACCTCCAACTCTAGTACGAGCAGAGGAGGGGTGTATTGGGTGTTCGCCAATACAGCACACTACATACAAGACATGTGGTCTCTTTCTCCCTCACACACACGTGCACACACTGGATTACGAGCCATTTTTGCTGTCAACTCTCCAATTTCGATAATAAAGCATGTTGTTTAGCCTTTAAATAGTGTTGTGACACACAAAACTACTTTTTATGAAAAGCTAAAATATGCAGCCTCCCCACAACTCTACTGATCAGTTTTTGTAATTGTGCTACTGTTCAAACGATACTGGGCAGTGAGAAAAATATTAAGGACTAAATACAAATCCCAATTTTCTCCATTTGCTTATCTCCAACTCTGTTATCCGTAAATAAAAGCACATACTCTTTTACGGCAAACATGCTGCTGTGCATTTCTACGACTTGATTTGCCTGGAAGCTTGACCCAAACATCATGAATACGCATATGGAGGGTGTACACAGGGCATACATAATGCGCTTTGTCTCCCTCTAACCTTTAGAATTGAGCGCCAATAAACATAATAAAATGTAAGATTAAATAATGCAACAAGCAGCCGAAGCCCTGACCCCTATTAAAGTAGTTTTGAAAAGGGTATTACAGGATCATAAAATAAAAATCAGGCTCAAACACATGCAGCCAATAGAATCCACTCTGCTAAAGTTGTCTGAGCTGTGACTACAGTAGAGCTGGTAAACAACCATACAAGCATGCATTCAGTGTCACACAAACACACATTAGCAGCAGAGGCTCACGGACACATGAGAGGAAATCTTCCAAGCGATGAAGGAGAAAGCGCAAAACCCAAAAGAAAACTGAAGAAGAATAAGGAGGGAAAACAGCAGGAAGGAGAGAAACAAATTGATATAGTACCTTCTGAAGCATCAGTGTGAGGAGAGAAGGGTGGGACACCTGCAGAACCTTGCATGGTCTATCCAGAGCTCTTCAGCGACTGCTCCCTCACAGTGCACAGTGTGTGTGTGTGAGCCAGGGAGGGAGTGTGTGTGTCAGTGGCTGAGGGAGGGGATCCTACCCCTCCTCCTTAGGACTGTGCCTCCTTAACAGGATGGAGGGGTAGGTGGGGCCACTGCAATAAAGCAAACACATTTTTTCTATGGTTGTTATGTCCTTGCTTCTCTCGCTCTTTCCCGCCTCCACACTTCCATCTTTCTGTCTCTTTCCAGGACTTGCTCCTTTCCCTCCTTCCCTCTTGTTCCTGTCGCCTCGTGCTTCCCTCTGAATCTTGGTGCGTCTGCGAGGCTCTTACACTCTCCCTCTACCCTCCCACCCCTCCCTAACCCTTTGCCCCGTCCCCTCCTCCCTTACTGTACGGTAATATTAACATGCTCTCATTAATCTGGAGAGGAGAGGGACATATGCCGTTTCGGGCTGGTGGTCCACAACCTGCTAAAGTCCTGGTGTGCGTGTGGGAGCATGTATCCCATCGGTCTTTAGTCTGGTAATACTACAGTCCCGAGATTAAGCGGGACAGTCAGAGAGCATGGTGTGTTTGAGAGAGGAAAAGAGAGGAGGAGAGGGGCAGCGGGAAAAGAGGAGCGGAGCAGTGCCACGATCAAACAGCAGCAAACCACACTTTTTTTTTTTTCCTCCACCTTTTATAGTTCTGCTTGCTCTGGGTCGCTGTGCCACCACCCCTCCTCCCGTCCACTCATCTGGCCACCAAACAAATCCCATCTGATCCGGGGAGAAGCCATTCCTACATAAATCATTCTCCTATTCCATTGGCTGCACGTTACATTCAAAGTATTGATTTTGCCCCCCCCTTCCCCCTCGTCGCAGCACTGATTGCAAGGAAACCCTTCCCAACGGCTACAAACAGGAAGTGCGAAAAAATAAGCCACGGGTGTGTTTCGACTGACCACCATGGCGGACGCTGAGGCTTCGGTCACAACACTGAAGAAGGGCATGTGTGCTTTCCTGTACAGAACACACGTGATGGAAACCCCAAGAAGACATGTCAAATGTAGAAGGAGCAGGTGAAACACAAAGAACGACTCAGTAAAATGTAACCAGCAGTTCAAAAAAAAGAAATAGGGCTCCAGGGTAAATTTGCAGCCACATTATTTGCAAACCAACCAGGCAGCATCAGTACAACAGGAACGTATCACGTACATCTGTATTTCAATATTTCAGAAATATTATCAGTATCTTAAATTTCACTATAGCTAAAAAAAATTAAAAAATCATTGGTGTTTTAAAAATGAGTAAATACCAAACCTCCCCAAATTGTAACACAAAAACCACAACTGAACCTCAATGACCCACTGTCCTTAGATTGAAACTGACCACGAGAGGGGAAAAGCAGCCGTTTCCATGACAGCACAGCTGAGGATACTTTGAACTCTGACCTTATACTCCTGCATGTGCTCCGAAGCATTGACCAAGCGAAGGGGTCAATCAAAAACAAGGTCAGCAGGGGTCAAATGGTAATGACCCCTATGGTTACGCAACCGTACCATATCAACCTGCTCCGAGCAGCATCCAAGCATCATTTATCGTAATCAGAGCGGTGCACCTTGCTGGAGGTGATGCTGCCTCTGCATAATGAGATGGCTAAAAGTCTATGTGATGGTGTATTATGGACAATAGAAAAGATTCAGAAAACTAGAGTTCAATAATAAGATATTTAACATTTTTAATTGTGGATTTCAGAGAAATCTTAAAGTACATTGGTGTGTTCGTACTTTGATTCATTTAGCAGCAATTTTGGTTGCAGTTCAAGTATTCCATTAGAAGCTACTTTTAAATACTTGTCCTACATTATTGAAAAAGAGGCCAGTGAGCATGAAGAACACAAGCTATAAAGTGCAATAATGGTTGGAGTTCTACATCTTAACTCAGGGTTTATATTGAAAAGCCAAACAATAGGTGTGAAGCAGCAGAGAAGTTATAAAGAAGGAACAGTGTAATAGTCACTTGCAACATGTTTCCCGTATAGTGCATTGCTAGTGTACCGTATACCTGTGATGAGTCAGCACTTACTAAAACTAAAAAAAATTGGTCTGACAGGACAAATAAGTGACATGATGTAGTGCAACTGTCAAAACTATTGGATTTGTCCAGTAAAGAACGTAGTTAATGCACGTCCCGAAAGGAAGAGGGGTTGATCTTTAAGAAAGGATGACACCGTCTTGGAGTAGAGAAACTGGGTTGGACGAGAAGGGGGGAAGACAGATGAAGGGGTGGAGGGACCGATCAGAGGGGTGCCAGACACAAAGAGGCCAGGCCATGGCCGGTGGCACGCGATGGGCAGATTAACCAGCGTTTCCTCCCCTAACTGAAGCATTAGGACACCTGACTGAGTCCCGCCAATGGCAGCCAGCCAAGGATTTGTTGGAGGGGGGGGGGGGGAGACAAGCTGGGGTTTCGCCTTTCAACACTCAGGCTCTTCAACAACACAAAGACGGGTGGGGTGGTGTTCGAGGGGGGGGAAATAAAAAAATAGGGGTTGATGGTGGGTTGGTGGCTTGGAGTGGAGAGGGGGGGGGCTTCAAGCCTTACCCCTCACCATCTGCTGCCCAGGCTAAGTGAGGACAGGGGTAGGGCCAGAGTGCAGGGTGGAGTATTTGAAGCGCGTGCACAACAAAAATTAAAAAGACACGTGTATCTGCGCGCACGCACCTGTTAGTGTGTCAGTGGGTGGGTGGGTGAGTAGCATGGCAGATGGACAGGGCATACTCCTGGCTCCGCAGTCAGTCATCCCACATTAAGGAGCATCCCCCTTCCCCCACATTCCTAACCTAATCCACAGTGCCAGCCAATTCTTTATGTTTTGCCTGGTTTGATTAAGACATCCATGATTAAGGACATTATGGGCGGTGTGAGAGGGTGTGTGTGTACATGTGTGGCACTTATCCACTCTGTTTACTGTAATCAAAAGGCAAACACACAGCCACTTTTGCCCATGCACACGCCCCTTCATGAATATCCCTTATTATGATGATATTGAAGGACACATTTTATCAGTCACTAATCCAGGTTTTCATTCTCTCTCAAAAAGGAGGTACGTCAGAATGTGGCCAAGTTAGAGAAGCACCCATCCACTCACACTCTTTCCCCAAACAGACACATCCCCGTACAATATTTGACATTTTCCCCCCCGTGTGCCTTTATTGGCACATCAGTGAGCTGTTTATTTCTCCCTGTTCGAAAGGGGGTCAGAGCCGCAGACCGTTTGGTCTTGCTGAGCAGTAATCTGAAAATGCCTGTAATCCTCCATACAAGAGCCCTTCTGGAGACCGCGGTGGCAGAGTTGAGGTGTATAGCCTCGTCTCCGTTTAGCGGCCATGTGTCTGACCGAGCTTGACACGCAACCGGAGCCTTACAGCTGCCAGGACACACACTGAGAGATGAGGCACAGTAAAGCTGCCCTGGTCACTCACTGGAATAATTATGCCATTTTTCGCCCTAAACAAAGCAGAGTGCGTGCAGGTCACTGAACTTATTCAACTCAGTGTTAGAACAAGTGGCAGAGCTGGGAGCCAATGGAAATCAGTGGTTTGTGAACATGCCATTATAAATTCAGGGTGTAAGGAGAGGCACGGCGCCTGAAATTTGAGATGAACAACACAATCAGACACAGCTCATAACAACCGTTTACTTGGCAACACTTCAGGACATCAGGCATCATGCAGGCGAGCGACACTTCTTCGTAGTGAGTTCACAGGTAGCTTTCCACGGGATTTCTGTGACGACAAACTTGCACTGAAGTCTCTGCAATAAAAAAAAAAAGGGGCAAATCCTTTAATTACTCCACATGATAAAAAAGCACTGGGACAGAGAACATGCACAACTGTAGGAGACTTGTGCGAGTTCCTTGTGTTGTGCACCTGCTGAAACGTTGAACTTGCCTTGGAGGACAGATCACATGGTTCCCAGAGGGTCCGAGTGCCGTTTCTCCTGCACGTTCTGCTTCCCAGCTGCACTTCCAGGATGTAGTTTATACCCGCGACCACCTGCAGGGCACAAGCACGACGAGTTAAACTGCTTTTATTTAAGGGTTTTAAAATTGTATGATTAGCTTGATGCTAACGGGCTGAGGTCTTACCTGAATTTTGGCCGATGTGATGTTCACGATTTCAAACTGTTCCTCAGCGTTGACTCTGTTGAACTCGAACACGGCGAACCGCGCCGCCGCCAAAACCTTGGTCCCGTTCGTCGGCACCGCGTGAGGCTGACCGGGCATGAGTCGTCCGGCGGCGGGGAGGACGCGACCGGAAGAAGCGAAAACAACGATACAAAACAAGGCGAACATCTCAAAACGCAGCGAGTTGCTTCTTCGAGTGAAGGAGGAGAAGGAGGTGGAGAGTCCCGGTTGTTTCTCTCTGAGTGACAGGATCCACGTTCAACGCCCGGTTCAAATACACCGAGCAGACACGCACCTGTTTCCCATGTGCTGATTCAAGTATCAGGGAATCTCCACCTGAAAACTTCCGCGTTGCCCGGCAACCGCGTTGCTGAGCAGGAGCCAGGCTGCTGCTGGGAAACGAGCTCGTGTGTCTTAATTAACTTAAAAAGAAAGAAAAGTGTGAGACTTAAATATATATATGTTTTGTTATTTTAAGAAGCATAAAGTAGCGGTTCAGTCAACACCACGGTGACCATACAAAAGCTACACACAATAATCATCGTACAGGGTAAAAGCTCAAGCAACGATGTGTCCCCACCCATTTTGAATCATTAATTATTTATAAAGAGTTACTGATAATACATAAAACTATTCAAAAGCAGTTTTGTCAACTTTTGTTTTCCAATATTGACAAAGTGAATTTATTGTTATTGTTCCATACAAGTAAACAGACACAAAACTCCTCACTTAACTTAAATTGAAATATAAAAATAAAATCTGTAATATTAAGATTTAACAGCAAAAATATAAATAAATTCACAGCCATCCACTCTTTATAAATTCAAATAATCACCAGTGTAGCCGATTGTTTTTGGATGTCACATAATTAACCTGAATGGAGGTCACATGTGTGTATGAGAAGATTTTAATTCCTCTATCTGTACGGCTCGAGTGTGTATTCTCAAATGAAGATTCTACTGTTACATGACAGGGACTCGTGAAAGTATCAGCTGTGGGAATAATTTCCAGGGAAGTGAATATCCCTTGAAATACATACATCAAATAGCACTGTTGTAAATCTGCCTTGAGCAGGAGAGATAGACACTTGTGTAGCTGGCTACCTTAAGGCCTGCAGCAACTTTACAAGCTGATCAGGCAATATCACTGTGGCAGTGTCATGCAGTGTGTTTCTCTGCAGCAGGCCTGAAAGCGTGTGAAGGCAGAGAGTCAAATGAATAAAGCAAAGTACAGAGATCCAGGAGGAAGATCTACTTAATGCTGTAAAACAGCCATTTAGGAAACAATTCCTTTCTGAATAAGACAAACAACAACATAAAGCCATGTGTCCAGAGTGACATCTGAGGCAGGACGTGATTGACTCTCCATGCAACCTGGCGGTTCTGCAAAGATTCATGGGGAAACAACAAATCCATTCATATGCAATCAAATTATACAATCAGTTATTTTGTTTTATATTAGCACTTTATTTTGAACCATTTGTAGATATTTGATATTAAAGACTAAAGATCAGTGGAAAACCTCCACTGTAATGTTGAAAACTAATTTAAAGTCCTTTTTCTTTTTCTTTCTGTCTGCCTTAAGGAGCAACATAGTGTTAAATGTGTTATAGACCTTAGACGGCCTGAAGGAAAGATTAGTGAATATAAAGTTTGTATTTTGTATTTAAATTTGGAGAGTCCCCCATCATTACAGACAGATCATCCTCTGGCATTAATGATCCAGAATCCGGAGCCACAAACAGGAGGAACAATTATTTTCTTTACAGATTAACCTTTTGATTAATCTCTCAATTATCAAATGAAACGTCTTGTCTACTCAATATGCTGCAAATATGAAGAAATCCTGCAGGAGGACCTGTTTACATTTTCAGAACAACTACCCCAGACATAAAGATGTGAATCCATTCTAAAATGTAGCTGACAGAGCTTGGGTAGTTTTGGAAAGATCCTCATTTACTTTAGTAGCAGAGTAGAAATACTAAAAATACTCAGTTACAGAGAAAAGTATATTCATAATTTTACTAAGGCAAGCAAAATTTACTCAAGGTAATTAAAGCAAAAATACTCATATGCAGAACTAGATCAATGTTATTGGTGTAAGCAGCATTGCCTTGTTGTAGCTTGTTTAGGTCAAGCTAATCTAACAAATGAGTAGCTTAATCAATAAAACCGCACCATACTGTACAAATTGGTCCGTTTAATTTGTGAAATAGGTCACATACTCTTTAGTGGAGTGAGACATTTTTTCCTCTAAAATGTAATGGAGTATGAGTTTATAATAATAATATAAATAATATAAAACAGAAAAACTCCTGAATAGTGCAAGTAAAATACGTAATTATTTTGGGTAAATGCTCGTACAAGTGCACAATGAACTACAGTACTGCACTGTACTATAATGTACTGTACTGTATTACACTGCACTGTAATGTACTGTACTAGACTGTCATTCACTATACTGCAATGTACTGTACTTTATTGTACTGTACTGTAGCATACTGTACTACACTGTAATTTACGATACTGCATTGTACTGTACTGTACCATACTGTACTACACACGTGTCTGTTGTGCGCATTCTCTCTCTCTCTCTCTCTCTCTCTCTCTCCGCTGTGTTTTCAAACGGACATAGAAACTTGTAGAAGGTTTGAACTTCCTGTTCACTGTGATCATTAAAACTACAAACACTCGTTTCATATTTTCTCATTAACAAACTCATAACGTGGCGCCTGCAGATCCTCAGAAGCCATGACACTGTTGTTCTTCTTTAAGCGTCTTCACCGCTCATCCCTGTGCTGCCACCGGCACACAGCGAAGAGTGCTCTACCGCCTCCTACCGGCTTGGAGTCCGAAGTGACTTTCAACGAGCTGCTCAAGACAAACTGCTTTTACGAAAAAGGGCCGAATTCACCTGATGATAAATTTAAATTTAAATTAATGAAATCCTATATCGATATCCTCCAGGTAAGTTTCACTGTAGAGACCAGTAAACTAAGGAGACACATATGAATCATTATTAAAATGTGCATCACTAATACCTGATAACCTCAAATATACAATAGAACAAGTTACTACAATGTGGGGATATTACAACATATATATGTAATATATGTTATAATAAACATCTAATTTAATGATGTGTTAATCTATTTTAGTGTACATCTTTATTGGGGATATTGTGTAACCTCATGGGGAGATTTGAGACACCATAGGAAGGAATAAAAGACAACTTGCTAACTTTTGTTAACCACCTTATTATTATGATGTAAACGAACAAATATTTTATAAAAAGATAGAATGTAGTCTTGCATATTTGGGTGAAAATTTGTTCATTGCACTCATTCATTTGTTTATTCTTTGAAACACTGAATTAAATGAATGAGTGACACACAGATGCAGATCTTTCTGTATCTTTACACTCATTTTTATTAAAATGTTTAATACATTTTCAAAAACTTAACCCTGACTTGAAACATTGTCAGTGTGAAGATTCACTGCCATATTATATAAGTATTATTTACAGGAGCAATTTTCCATATGGTGCGGTATTTTTTCTTTTCAGCATTTTACCTAAATTCATATTTACAACTGTGTAATTTCACAAAACTCTTTATTCTTTTAAAAAAAAAAGGCAAAAATAATCAGTGTAATGCAATTTGTAATCCTTTGTTTTTCTTTATTCTAAATTTAAAATCAAAAGATGGATTTTAGACAAATTGAAATTATTTTATTTAAAAAAGTTAATATAAATCGCACAACACCTTAAAAAGCCTATTTTCATTCATTATACATTTTACAATGCACAATGAATTTACATTGTTCATTTTAGTGTTGAAGCATTTAAAAAAATGACCACATGGGAAGAATCACCACAAAGAAATCAATTCACTGAAAAAAATGAAACTCCAGTAATGTTCTGGTTTCTTGGTGAGAAGTATGTGAATGTGTTTAGAGCAAACAAGCAAAAATACATCTATATGCACCTAAAGGGGGACTCACTCCAAGCCAAAATAACTCCCATTTATTTTGACACAAAACATATTTTAAACACAACTCTCTAGCATGACGGCTCCATAAGAGCAAAAATACAGGCTTAAAAACAATTCCGTGAATGGAATGTAGTGCTGGGTCAATTGTTTTCATGGTGGATAATACCAGTAGGAACACAGGGAACAGAATACACGAGAAACAGCAACTGAACAGCTAGAGAACAACAGAGATACTTGGACTATGCTACTCATTAGTTGATGAATCCGTCCTTGAATAGGTTTTGTTTCTCAGACACAATTAACAAGTCTAATATGAGTGTTTTGGCAAAAATGTGAGTGTATTATTTATAGTATGATATGTCCTCTGCATTAAAGGAGCAGTTCAAACAGTACTAGGGTCGTGTTAGTTGTGCTCATGAAGATCAAAATCAATGCTTTGTTCAAATACTCTACAATATCTGTAACCCAGAAAACGGTTGTTCATAATTAAAAGTATAATCATCATTCATGAAAACACAATCCAGCTGCTTTCTTTTGTTTTTTATATATCTTCACCCCATCTTAGGTAGCGTTACATCTGAGATACCACTCGCCTTCAGAATCAAACAGCATTCAAGCTTGTCCAGTCAAAGGATATTTACCGTAAATAAACAAATGTGAACCCGGGTTTATCCCATATTTTTTTCTTTTCTTTTTGACTCTTAAGTCTTGACGGCAGCAGCATGGTCACACTTCATATCTGCCAACACTAACCTCGGAAATGAAGGTTTCTATAACGTGCTTAGTGTGTGTGTGATGCTAGGTAATGGGCAAATATAGCTCCTTAAAAAGAAAAAGGTAAAAAGTCAAAAGACAGAATCCAGAGTTTTACCCATTTCAAGGTAAGTTTGTGGCTCAGCAGAGAGTCTGCAGAGGAGCAAATATTGGATATATTTAACAGAAACATATCTTTTTGTAATCCAAAATATTTCCTACAACCTTCTGTAAGGTTTGTTAAAGGGAATGGAGCAGAAGTGAGCAAGGACATTTTAAAGGGATTATCTGTGTTAGTCTTGCCTGAACAAACGACCAATGGAAATATATTGTGTTGTGGCACAATGAGGGCAAAAATAAAAGACGAGCAGTTGACAAACATGAGTGTTGACAGATATGGTCGGTTGCCCCACGCTGCCCCAGCTGGAGGATGGTGAGGGGAACCCCTGGTTTGTACACACAACTCCATCTTCAGTCAGCATGTAGTCCATTCAAACCATTACGTGTTCCTACAGGGAGATATTCTCCGGGGAGAAGAGAGCTGCCAGGCCTAATGCCTCACTGTTCTGTATATCCTTGTCGGGCTTTGGCTTTTTAAAGAGCGATGGAAGATTCCGGATATGAACCTCCTTCCTGAACTGCTGGCACAGAGCTTTCTGTTGGCAGGGGAGAGAGAGAGAGAGAGAGAGAAAGAGGGGAGGTTAAACAGAGCTATTCGAGATCCACCAGCAAGAATTTCATTAGACTCATTAGACTGTACAGCTCCTGTTGAGCTGCTGCATGTAAGATTTACAACACCGCCAGAATCACTGTGCCGAGTAATGACTTGCACTCTTATGGCCTGTCTCTCTGGTCACTTCTGATGTCTGTCTCCAGTGTGATATCACGGAGAAGCACTGTCCTCTAGTGGTTAAAGGTGACATTACCCCAACAGTTCCTGCGATGAGCTTCCTGAACTGGTCTTTCCTCTTTTTCTCTCCAGCCTTCTGGGCGTTGGGGTCCACGAGCCTGTGATCATACTGGTCCAGAGACTCCAAATTGATGTTTGGGATCTGGGTCATTACGGTTCTCAGCTCCATGTAGCGAGGTCGCTGAAGAGAAAGGGGCAGACCAACAGTTTCTCAGAAATGAACAGAAAGTGAACATATTATACCCATGAAACTAGAAATATCCACATATGGAAGAACTGCTTAACCCCAGGACTATGAAGTACAATTTGAAGACATTATCTTGAGCATTTGTTTTACTATTTTATGACAGTTAATAGACAAAACAATGGTAAATAAAATTCAAGGCAAATTGATTGACATACTCATTGGATGATTGTTAATTGCACCCCTAGGTGACCTGGAGTATCACAGAGTCAGAGTGTAACTCTTAGAAGTAAATTAGACCAAACAAAAAGTAGAGATAAAAAGTAGAAATGGAAAGAAGAAAAGAAATGACTGCTGTTATCCTCACCAGGTTTTCATAGATGAGCATTGCCAGCTGAGAGAGGGTCGAGTTGCAGACTTCATGCTGCCCATGAACCTGAAGGCCTCTAAGAACACTGGTATAAAACCATGTGACTGCCTCAGGTAGAAGATTACCTCCTACGACCTAAAGACACAGTGAACAAGGGAGGAAACGTTTAAGATTAATTTTAGAATTTAAGATACTTTTAGAGAAACTTTTCAAATCACATTTACATTTAAATTAAAACAAATTTAAAGCTGAAAAAAATGACTGTTTAGGATTGTGTCAATGGCAAAGCAAAATAGTCTAACCCAACTCTTTACTGAGAGAGCGAGGAAGAAAGCAAGGAGCATCCTGGAAGATAGCTCCTATCATCTCTTCAGTCACTTTGAGCCTCTGATCTCCAGGAGGCGCTATAGAGTCCCTCTGGCAACTAAAAGATGTTTCTTTAAAGCCCTTGTTTCCAAATTATTTTTAACTCCACAAAGTGATATCCAATCCACAGATAGTAGCTTTAAAATACTTTGGAGGCTCCTCTATCATGGTGAACATAGACATACAGAATAACAAACTATTGACTATGATCTTTTCATGGGATTTGAGGCTAATAACAAATATGTTTAAAAAGGGAAGAGTGAGAGTATTGGCTACCTGCCGCAGAAGTGTCCAGCAGACCATGGAGGCAGTGCGGTGGCAGTTGGTGGTGTCCTTCCATGACAGTGAGGTGAAGGCCAGGGTCAACAGGGACATGTAGATGTTCTGGGCAAAGAAAAGGAATAGTTTACATACAGTATTCAATGTGGGACTGTAAATGTTATGTGATAACACTGAAGGCTGACCTCGTGCTTCATAAGACATTTCCCCAGCTCAGTCAGCTCCTCTGTGGGCTGGGGACACCCCATCTGCACCGACTCCGTCATCATGTCTTCCTCTAGGTACGAACAATTCAAACAAATTGATGAGATGGTCCTGAGAGTAAAAAACTGATATAATCCATCCATTGATTCGAACTTCATTCCATTTCACTCTCACCTTCTATTTCCTCCTTATTTGCTGCTGATTCAGGCACTTTTCTGGAAATGCAGCTCACGGCTACGGGAGAAGGAGAAAGTATTATGGCCCCATAAATACTCAACTCAGTAAAAGCTGATCAGGCAGTTGTGTACGAGTCCTGAAAATCCAACACTTCATATTTTTTAGTACCACAGAGAACACACCATCAAAAACCACACTCTGCGCCACCTTGTGATTCATTTCAGAGAAATCTGACAATGAAGTGAATTTAAATCCAGTTTACGATACAAAAACATTTTAACAATTTCATGAGTTGTTGATTTTAGAGTAAACATGATGTCAAGAACTCCCCCTATATGCTTTCGGCATAAACTGCAAGGTGTGAGTTTTAGCCTTATTTAGGAATTAGGGCTGATGTTTGCACTTTCCTCAACTGAAACCAGTTTTAGTTTGTGTAGCTGGCAGAAACTAAAGTACATTAGCAGTATGAAGGAATAAGCCCTGAGCTTTACATTGAGTATAGCCAGGGACTTCATATTGCTGTAGTACAACAACTTTAACATGATTGAATTAAAATGACTTGCAATTACTAAGTGGCTGGCACACAGATAACCCAGCTTTCACTTTCAAACTCATTTCTTTATATTTGGGGAAATATTAGATACAAATAATTGTAAGGTAATAAATGATCTTTAAATCCAGTGTGAATTTATCTGATGTTTTAGCAGACTGTATAAATTCTTTGTAACACAACAATAACCACGTGTATGGAAATTTTGTTTTGCTACAAGAGATGATGAAAACTTACAGAGAAGATCCAGCAGCTCTCTGGTGAGCAGCCGCACCAGCTGTTCCTCCAACATCTCCTGGGTCACCTGGCTCTCCTGACACACCACCTCCTCCTCCTCCTCGCCACTAAAAACACAAACAGGTCATCAGTCCACATAACCATTTTATAACTAGGACATGATGTGCCATCAAAGAATGAATTAGTCAATGTTAACCACAGGCTCCAGAGGTGCAACACAAACACTCTCCCATTACTTACTTTACAGAAGTCCTCTGGTTGATGACCTGCCACTTACTGTTGAGTCTCTGCAATATGAAGCAGAAATAAGGATGAGCATTGTCAAAACAAAATGCTGTGGCTACGTGAATGCAGTGAATCTAAGGCTACATCCACACTAACACATTTTAAACTGCATTTTAAAGCTACAAGTATCTACTTTCTTTTAGCTCTGTATCAGTAAGTATCGCTGTGTGTACTACCACGCAGCCCCGGAGTTTTCCAACTAAAAACAGGGCCAGCAGCGTTTCCAACCTTTTTGTTTTCGTCACTTGGATACTCCAGAGTAGTGTGGACAGCAAATGTAAACATAGCAACAGTAATGCATTAATGCAAAACTAAAAGGTATTAGTTTGGTTGTAGCCCCATGGTGTGTAGAGTGTGGAGAGATCCTGACCTGCTGCATGTAGGCAAACAGAGGGCCCAGCAGGGGGCAGAGTAGGCTGTTGTAGTACTCCTGAGGACATGATAGCGTCAACTGCCTCACAAACACCCGTGCACTTGTTAAGGAAATTGAATGTTGACATGGAGCAATAACTCAGATTTGTTTATGTAGAGTAATATCAGCTGGAATGAGTCTATAAAAAGATATTGTACATAGATATATATCAACAAACTACTGGCTTAAGCGTGGTGATAAAAAAGGTAAATGAAATGGCGCAAAAGCAAATAAGGATATGAATCATGGGTCGAAGTCTGTGGTCGGGCACGTGGTCGAGGGAAACGAAAGCAGAGCCGGCTATTTCTTCAGCCAACCTATCAATGGTGTAGAACTCCTGTTGCAGGGACAGACCTACATTTCCCAGGATATGGAAGCTGCAGAGGTACAGAGAGCAGAAGAGGAAGTAGAATTAAATCTGCCACGGCATGTGTGGTATAAATAATACTAAAATAAGAACTACAAAAAACTATAACAACAAATCTCACCAGTTGTCGTAGACTGTGGATAAAAATCCCTGCATGCGCTCCAGATTGCTTCTGTACACCGGAGAGTCGTAAATATCCAGAGGAGGCTGAGAGAGACCTGGAGAGAGAAAGCACAAATTGAGAAGGTTTATCAACAGTTTGTTTTCAGTTGATGGCTTAATGTATCCAAAAACGTGTACAGAAGTCTCCTCCTACCCAGGACCACATTTTTCTCTGCATCCATCACATCGTGGACCCGAGAGAAGGTCTCACTCAGACGAGCCATGTTCTCTGGCATGAACAGACTGTTGTGAGTCCTGTAATGTGGATGAAATAAGAGTATGTTAAACACATTGATAATTGTTTGGCACCAATAACCCAGAGACAAGTCAAAATATGAAACCAAAGTCATTACACTACAACATACCATGCCCATAATGTGTGTAAATGATCTGATCTGGTTATATAATGGGATACCTGATAAGAGCCAACAGGTTGGGCAGCAAGAGCTGAAACTGTGCAGTGCAGGGGTTCCTGTAGATGGGGGCCCCAGCGGGGTTGTAACCCACGACGAAGCCACCAGCCTTGGCTTCCTCCAGGTCTGCAGGCCAACGCGCCCGTTTCACCACCCCCAGCATGGCATACAAACAGAAGCTCAGCTAGAGGAAGAACAAAAAGGCACGGTAAACATACACCAACATATATGCACCGTATTAGCATGCACACAGTTAGCGTTAAGCTCAAAGCACTGCTGCACCTAAACTTAAAGCCGTCTCTCAGTGGCTGTGAATTTAAAAACGTGAGCTTTTGGGAGTTGAAAAAAAATCTGTGACTGACATATTCTGTCTAACAAGTTATTCTGTAGGACTTCACAGGACTGATTGATATTTGGTCAGACAGTCGATAACAGTTATGTGCATGTTAAATACATTTCAAATTGTAGAAACTCTGTTTACGTTGTGTCCTATTTATTTGAAACCGCAGTGTTTTGTACTTAAGGGGTGATTTTTTCAGCCTTTGCATTGAAGAGCAAAAAAAAGTAGCATTAAACTTAAAGTAATAACATAAGTAAGTTTACTATGATTTCAATTTGTCTACAACATCTGAAAATAACCCAGTGACCAAAATTCACTGTTGGAATAAAAACCTGTCACCCTCAGAGCCCACACACCAACACAGTGTACACTAATACACTTACCCGCCCCCTATTAAGACCCGATGTGTCTGCATCTGCACTTTGCTCAGCCACCGTCTGATCAGCTCCAACAAATGTCAGGAACACAGCAGGGTCAGACAGCACACTGAAACACAAAGGATAACATTCAGCTATTTCTCATGACATGAAAATGCTTCACGTACAATTTGAGCGAAATTAGAGAGAAATCACACGCACTGTTTCATCTCATCTGACGTCCATTCTGCGACCACTGACGCCATCAGCTCGTCGAGAAAAGCCTTCTGCTTCGCAAAGTCTTTGAACTGGTTGCTGATCAGCACCATCGATTCCATCAGTGACGATTTCTCCAGGTGAGTCAGCGCGGAGTCGCTGGAGAACAGCTTCTTCACGTGATTGTAAAACATGTCAAAACAAGGCTGGAGAGGGAAAAAAAAAATCATCATTGAGGAGAAAGATTTAAAATCATGCTCATTCACTAGCACTGCATACTTCAGGTGCATATTTTGTGAGATACAAGGGCATTTACCAGGATGAACTGTGGGTAATCCCGGCAAATTTTGATGATAGAAGAACAGGCGTGCCTCCTCACATTCTTCACAGCTCTGGTCCGAGGTGCCTGAGGATGTCAGTTGGTGAATATATATATTTTTGGGGTCTTTGACATGAAGAATGATGACGATTTTTTTCTCTGTTAGGACGACTCACCTTAGTGTCCTGACCGACCTCAAATGTGATGGCTTTAAACAGCTGTGGGGACAAGAGAAGAGGGAAATTAAATGTCTTCCAACCG
The DNA here is from genome assembly GCF_009819705.1 of Hippoglossus hippoglossus. Lineage (NCBI taxonomy): Eukaryota > Metazoa > Chordata > Actinopteri > Pleuronectiformes > Pleuronectidae > Hippoglossus > Hippoglossus hippoglossus. The sequence goes on from NC_047165.1 coordinate 11,010,246, forward strand.
CTAACACACACTAACATCTAGCCTTTGTCTGTAATGTGAATGGATACAATCCCAGGTCAGATGACTCTGCAGTAGACACAGGGGTTTTATCGGCTTTAGCTCCGATTGGCAGTGATGGAAACTTGAAACCCCAGTGAACTTGCCCACGCTGCACCTTTTCCAGAATGACGTCATGATGGGCATTAAACTTCACTGCATTGGTTCGTGAAAAGCCATGAAGGTTTGTGTACTAATTATTTTTTACATCTTGGGAACAACGTGCAACAGCGATTTTATTCTTCGTACCGTGCATGATGCAACCCGGGCAAGAAAGCGAAAATCCTGCAGTCGTTGTAGTTGTTTGAAAGAGGGACTGAAGTAAAAGATGTTAAAGTCTAACCACTGTAACATTGTCACTGGTCTCCATGGTGCTTTCTTCTGTTGTGTTTCCTGTCAGCATGTTTGGGCTGTAGAACATGACTCACCAGGGGAAAAAACAAAAGGCAAACTCCTCTACTGGGAAATGAGTCAATCGCCTTTTTAGCAGGTTTACCCACTTTTCAGAAACTGTGTATACCTGCTTATGTCAGGGTTAAGGAGTAATTATAATAAGTGAACTATATAATATGCATTTTTAAACACTTGTAGGTACAATGACAACACATGTATAGTAGACACACACACATAATATACAGCGACCAATGATGACTCAACTGACCTTGTAGAGGACCTGTGGCAGGAAGTGTGGTCTGTGCAGGACAAACGGGAAGAGGGCCGAGACGTTGGTGAGCACACAGGACAAAATGAGCGGGTCTTTGGTTTCATAGTCCAGCACGGCCTGCAGCAGCTTCATGCTCTGATCTATTGGCAGCTTCTACAAAGTGAGAGGCAGAAAGAGGGGTCAAAATAATCCACATTATCTTTTTTCATTGTTTCCCCCCCCCCCAATGCTGGTAGATGCCACCGTTACCTCCTCTTCCAGACTTTTGAAGATCTGTGTGACCATGCACTCCATGAAGACAGTCATCGCATCCCACTGAACCACAGATGGAGACAGGAGGGAGCACAGGCCTTCTGCAGACTTAGCTAGTGAGGTGAGAAGAAAACTTAATTCGCTGCATACACAATTCATTTACTGTCTATACTGCAAAGTTAAGTTGTCTAATGAAAAAAAGGTAAAGTAACCCCATCTATCTTACATACCACTAACAGCTAAGATACATAATCACAGAGTTATCACTTCTAGGATTTCTTTGATCAGAACACAAACTTACATGTGGTATCCCCAATATCAATAGGGCTGGCAATCTGATACTGTAACCATTCCGCTGCTATCTGAAAGGCCTCCAGGGGAACAACACGAGATGCGCACCTAACCACCTCTCCCTGCTGCGCTCGAAAAGCTGTGAAGCACAAAAACACGGCATAAAAAACATTGAGACAAAAATCCTAAATGTATTGATCGGAACAGCAGTCACACTACAATACTTACAATTAAAGAAAGAGTTGAAGTCCTCGTCACTGTCAAAGTCCACACGGGAGTACTCACAACTTGGACTATTGTCTCTCGATGGAAACCCAGCCTGGAGGGAGAAAAGGAGGAAAGACAAAAACTTTATTAACAACCTGTGGGGCTCTTCTTACTGAAAAAACTGTTTTGGGCCGCTTGTATTCGCAACAGTGTTCTTTCTGGCACTAGACAGAGCTTGTGACCATAGGTGAGGGTTGGAACGTAGATTGACTGGTATATCAAAAGCTTTGCCTCACAGTTCAGCTCCATCCTCACCACAACAGCCCTGATATAACGCCTGCTTTCCTGCTGACCCACCTGTCCATCGGTTTAAAATCAGAACAACAATGCCCTGCATTCCGTCTTCGCACATTTCATATAGAATGCTGAGGCAAAAAATAAGCACAACATTCCTCCCTTGAACAGTCTGTGTAAAAAGGACTTCTCACCCACCTTGACAAGGTTGGTCATAGATGCTTTGAGGTATTTGACGGCCATCTCCTTAACAACCGCATCCTTTGATATCGTCTCATGTCTGAACAAAGCTCCCCAAGTAGCCAGAGTGGACGATTTCAAAAACTGCAGAGGAGGAGGGGTTCATAAGTGAAGAGATCAAACACAGCTGATAAATATTCCATTTCCTCAAATACAGTCTGTAACAATGGGGTTTAGAACAGTTGTCATCTCACCTGACTGGAATGTGTAGTGAAGGATAAAAGAGCTTCCATGTACTTGCTGAGATTTGTAGGTATTTCAACCTCTACATCTGAACCCTGTGGAGACAACAGGGTATTTGCCAATGATCAATCATAAACAGGTCTAAACAAGTAAAGTAAAAGGATGCTTCTGTGATTCTACACAACGTGTGTGTATAAAAAAAAAAGGCAGAGATGAAAAGACGATGTGAACAAAAGGAATTATTGTGGAAACAAATTAGGATAAACTCACCACTAATGGGCAGAGCTGGCCTCCGAGAGCGCACAGCACCTGACACAGCCTCTTCAGAAAGATGTAGCGCCGCTCCACCACCTCCACTGCTCTACACGTACACATGCACACAGGACTATAAGTCACAGCTAGACGTTTAATTTGCATCTGTGCTCTACCATAAGCAAATACTTCACATTACTTACTGTGATTCGGGGGATTTCTTACATATCGCCAGTCCATCTGCAGACCTGTCACCAGACAAACCCATAGCATTCAGTAATAGTTACATTTTAGGTTTAATGGATGATGGAGAGAAGCAGCTGTACTCACTGAGCTGCAGAGAGGATGTAGTGTATGGCCACATCATCAAACAGCAGCATGAATGGTTTCCTATCCTCCAGCTTGCCCTGTGGCAGAATGACACATTTGGTTATACACTGTTTTATTATTATCCAATAAGCCATGGATACAAGAATGTGTATCTTTGAGGTTTTTATCCCAGAGGTTTTGTTATTATTCAATGTTTCTACTACATTGATGTCTCGATAAAGTTTGTAAGAATTGAGAAAGCAAAAATTGCCAAGTTGGTATATTTGTCAAAGAACCCAGAGAAAAAGAGTCCACACTTCTCGGTTCAGGAGTTATGGGTCCAAAGTCGAGCGTTTTAAAGAGCCACATGGCAGCACTGCAGCTCTGGTTCTGCACCATTTCTTTCAATGACTCACAGACTAACTTTATAAAAGAATGTCATTAAAGTCTGGTACAATGTTTTAAAGAACGCATCTAGTGACTATCTAAAACAGAAAGAAAAACTTGATCTCTTTACAGTTATATTTTAATCATCATATCTTAACTTTTCCCTGTGCCTCACCTTCCGGCTGATTGCGATGAGCAGACACTCTGCTGCCTCGAGCTGCAGCTCCGGCTCACTCAGCAGCAAACACAACATCTCCAGTAGATGGCAGTTTCCAGAGGTGATGTACACCAGCGACACCCAGTCAATGTAGCCTGCAAGTGTGTTCAGCGTAGCCACAGCGACTCGACAGTGAGCTCTGGCCTGTGCGTGGAAAAATTACAGGAATTAAATCAATAAATAATTTCATAAGAGGGTCATTTTAAAGCAAATATGCAGATGATGCTGTTCACTTACTTTCAGTTCATGTCCAGGTAGTCCTTTCTGGATTAAAACAAAAACAAAACACAAATAGGTAAAATAAAAAATACACTGTTAAAGTTTACATGTATAAATAAAATTGTCTCAATTGTCTCAAATGAATCAGCTACTTATTACTACAAAATAAAAGGTTGACACCGCACTGACCAGTCTACGATAGTCCTCCACGTTGAGTTGCAAAATGGCCATCATAAAACTGAAGATGTTTTCCATGTTTTGGGTGAGCGTCTGCTGGATGTCTCTGCGTCGCTGTGCGGGCAATGCTTGGAAGGTGATCACATCCTCTGCCAGCCTCAGCAGGATCAACATCACCAGCTCGGTCTGGGCCTCCTGTGGAAGGTGCAGATGAATTTTTGTTTTAAATTAAAGTTCAGCTTCAGTCCACAACAGCAGAATTCAAGAGCTGGGTCTTTTGTTGACAGTTTGCTCCGAAACGCCACAAACCTCTTTTGCACCGAGTAATAAAAAAGTAATAGTTGCTAAGATGATATGATAAAGGCTGTTCTTTTAATGCATGGGAGTTATTGTATAATTATACTCAAATTACATGCAAAGTGCACCACATAGGTAACCTACCCCTTGGCTAGTGAGAGCCTCCATCTCTTTCAGCATGTCTGGCCAGTGTTGAGGCCATTCTCTCTTTATCATTTCCACGGTGATTCGGGACAGGACATCTTTGATATGGCTCTCCTCCTCCAGGATAGAATGAGTACCCTGATGAGACACAAAACATGCATCAGAGAGAACTGTCTGCAACCTTGACATTTTATTTGAGCCCCAAGACAAATGATCACGTGAAGGAGAGAGGAGGCAGGAGCGCTACTGGTGTCCCTCAAACCACATGTCAAAATAGAATGGCATGAAGAATCCAGGTCCAGGCACTCAAAGCAACAGGCCTTTCTTTTTCCAATGGGCGTATCGGCTTATGCCTTCATCAGGGTGTTAGCAGCCTATTACTATTGTACTTACATTTGATAAGAGTTGCATGGCGCACTCCTTCAGCTGGACTTTCTCTTGTTGCTGCATGTTGTTCCATCGGAACCTGCAGGGGAAGCAGAATTTCTGTCAGATGTGCATCTTTTGGCATTTGATTATGTTTGTACTTGTACTGGTAAGTTACACTCACTTGATGACATGCTCCAGGATTTGCAAACCAAAGTGTCTCACTACAGCTGGGTGGGCTTTGTCGGCTAGTTGTAAGCCACATGGGACACAGAAGGAGTTGGTCTCTTTAAACTCCTCGTAAAACTGCAGGTAAAAACAAAGATTGTGTTACAGACGACATGTTTTAAATGATGTTTAAATCAACCAAATGCCGTCTACGTGTTACACGTCAGCATCTGGAGGCTACAGCAACATCTGTCTCCAAGACGTTCAGAATAACACGTGAATTAAATAAAGCTAACCTGCTATATAGCCATTCAAACTAGTCGCGACGTTGCCATTAGCAACGCAGTGTTACCTGGCCATGTACAATTAGCTCCGTCAGTAAAACCCACACCGACATTCAGTGTTAGAGCCTGTCAGCGTGTCTGTGAATGAATGAATGGAGGTGGATCGACAGTAGGGTGGTGGTGAGGTGATGACTGTGGAGTTACCCTCCACCTCTCACAGCATCTGGCCATCATCTCTGCTAATGTAGCGAACGGTAGTGGACACAATCAGCCCGTGAGAGTGATGACGTTGCCACATGAAAACACTTTTTATTGCACAACTCGCAGCACAACAGCTGCCACATGAATGACAAGCTAGGCTAGCTAGGAGCGATGCTAGCAGCCCACAGAGATGCTACCTTCAGGGCCTCCAGTCGGTATATTTGACTCGTTTCCGCGTCCATCATCACGTTCACAGCTTTGACGAGCTGCTCGCACACGGCAGCCACCGGGTCGGCCATGACTTCAGGTCGAGTCTGACACTCTGCGGAGAAGAAGGCGAACAGCTCCCTTATGCAAAAACACCAGCAAGTGCAGCGAGCCGCGTTCACCAACGTGCGATAAATGTGCTACCGCTTGTCGAGGGTTTGAGCCTGTCCGCTCGCCGTCGATGGGGAATTCTGGGAGTTGAAGTTGAAGCGCGTTTTTTTTTTTTTTTTTGAAGATCGTCTATAGGCCGACAGAGAAATCACTCCTGAAAACCTATGCAACATTTTTCCCATGTGAATTTACATAAAGGACTAATTACATTTCTTATAAAACCCTATTTTTTATCAAGCTCTATTTCATTTGAATTATTTTGTATCTTTCAAAAGCTTGTGACACTGATGTTACATTGTCAGTCAACTACCTTTCCTTAAATGATGTTATTTTACAATTTAATGGTTAATTTTAATATCTTTTCCTTGATTATTGATATTTTTTTTCTCATTCATCAATTGACTTATCATAAATTCAATTATCAATTATTATTATTTCAATTATAAGCAGATATCTTTTCTGAACTTCGATCATTACAGCCTGGAAGAATCAGAAGGCTGATGTCAAATTTATTCTAATCTCAGAATGAGGGCAGTTTTTTGGTGTTGTTGTTTCTACATCACTTGAAAGAGATGATTCTCCTCATGGTCAGTTTGGAAAGTCAGAGCAGCCAAAAATCCCTTTCAAAATAAAGAAACACCACTGGAACGCAAGTGTGCATGAGAATAAGCGTGTGAACGCACTAAAAGAGGATCTCACAAAACTTTCTCAGGGTTTAAAAAAAAGTTAATTTATTGTTTTTTCCTTCCATATCCCTAACGTAAAAAATGCAAATAGTCCAGGTCTTCCTCAGATTTAATTTCTTTCTTAAATATTTGTTTTCTTCTTTCTCTATTTCCTTCATTCTGTTCTTTCTTCTGTGTCTTTATTTGTGTGGATACAGTAGTTGTAAGGGACCTGGGGATGGAGCTGGGGGAAATCCTGAGTTTATTTTTGAACAATTTTACTCTTTACTTATTCATTTCTGTGGCCTTCATGCACAGACCTTAACTATTCTATATCCGTTTCACTCTATTATACCCTTTGAATGTAGGACTTTGATCACAGTGTGGTATTAGTACTTTTGCTGAAGCAAAGTGAACTTTACTCCACTGGGTCATTACTTGTCAGCTCAAAAAAATACAATCGGTCACGTGATAAAGCTGCTCGTATTACCTCCGCCCACTTCAACTACAGTTTTCAACTTTAGAAAAAGGAGCAGAGGGAGACCTCTCGCGTCCAATCATGCCTTGTTTTCCTGTCGGTAGCATCTGTTGCTGCGGACATTGTTGGAAATCAAACTCTTCATGAGAAGAAATCAGGTTTAACATCTTTAAAGTGAAACTATAAACTATAACAAAGTTTGATGTTTACACCGGACTAGACGAGGAGGAGGGGGTGGGGTTCCGCTCCTGGAGGAGGCGGGGCTTGAATTCCAAAGTGGGAACGAGTTTCCTCTCGAGACGTCACTCCGGGATAGGCTGCGATCCGCCGAGCTGCGCTGTCACTCATCGGGGTTTCGGGCTGATCACCATCGCTTCCTCCGGTGAGTAAGAAGCTGGAAAATATTTGAAAAACTCCCTCAGGTGTTCACTTGTAGTTTTGTCCGTAGTTTGATTTAAAAACATGAGGGTTTTCCGTCGTGTTCCGCGCTCGCGACGAGCCGTTACAAAGTTCTGAAGCGATGCACACACACACACACACACACTGAACTACGACGGAAACTTCGGTCGCGAAGGCCTTGTTGCAACAGGTCCCCGGGAAACACGTAACAACATGTGTGTGTGTTCTGCTTGGTTTTGTGTTTGTTCCGGGGCTGAGTGGATGAAGTAACGTTGTGTTGTGTGTGTTTTTTGAATGCAGGACGCGACCCCCCAGGCAGGAGAAAGTAGCCCTACCCGTCGCGGGATTAAAGTGATCGCCAGTCCCGTCGCTTTCGTCGAAACTGCCAGTGGGAGACGGGGGTTCATGCCGCGTTGGGTCAGCTAAATGCGGCACGAAGCTAAAATGATGCCGGTGAGTTTGTGTTTTATTTCCCATGGCTACAAGTTTTAACGCTGTCCCACGGTTTAGCTTCCTCCACATCATAGCACCGTGCTAGCCTCGCCGTGTTCCCACCGGGAGTCACCTGGACATTTAAATTGACGTGGCAAGTTGATGCGGATGGTACTTTGGTGTCATTGCTATGGCAACACAGGCTCGTGTTGTGAAGTTCACCAGCAGCTGTGTGTGTGTTTGTTACACTGTAGGTGACATCATTTATTTGCATTATTATCCCACGTATGTAAACACAAGTCTCCATCGCTCAGATGCCTTTTTGTTGTATTTGTACACTCAGTTTTGGGACAGTGATCATTCACCATTACTTTTATCTTAACTGCATTTATTAATTTATACGCTTTTGTTAGTATACATGTTTCCTCCCTGCTTGGAACACACAGCAAGCAGAGGGCACCTGCCAAGTCCTGCTGGACTCCTGCCATGTCACCACCATCATCCCCATCATCCTCATCATCCTCATCATCAGTCCATTGCTTTTGCTGCAGTGCAATAGTCTCTGTCTTTCAGTACGTTTCTGATATGTGCAGAGGGGGAAGTGGTCTGCGTGCATGGGCTCACTGTAGTGAAATAATCTTCCCAACATATAGAGTAATATGGATTGTTTTTTTATTATCAATAATACCAATTGTTGTGAGTTTGCATGCTTGATGGTGAAGCAGCAACGTACGAAGAAGTGAATGAGCTTACGTTTTTAGGTCCAGGATTCATTTTACGTGAGAAAATCATAACACAGCCTCACAAAGAAGCAATGTTCACTGACTTATAGTTAATCGTTTTTCTCAAAATAGTTTCTGTTGACCGGCTTAAGCAACTAATCTTTTCAAACTAGTTCCATTCCAGCATGTGTTTCCAGGATATTTAGTTCATAGAGGAATGGACATTCATTATTACAAATTTTATACCTGGTTCAAATCAATGTTAATTAATGAGTTTGCTCGGGCTACACGGATGTTGTCCTTTTTGGCTCAGACTTGTGCCTCCCCTGACGCATCTTGTTCATTAATCATCTAAGCAATGGAGACAGATTAATGTTTGGATGACTCCTGTCTGATGCCTGGCGACCGTTACATAGTCATTTGTTAAAACCAAGGTCGGCACTCATAGACACCAGTATAAATTGTCACCCTGACAAGTTTTCATACAAGGTCTATTGTCTTTACATGGCTCATGAGATCTTGGTGATTGCCCCCTCTTTACACCAACCTGACAATATATATGTCTGTGGTTACCTTTGGCTGAAACACAGCTTCTGGTGTTTGCCTGATAAACACAAAATGGCCTCTATCTGGCCACGTCTGATGTGAGGTATTGTCTTATAAATTACTCTCATAGCCCGTGACCCTGCTTGTACAGGCCAGGGGCTCGGGGGGGTAGTGAGAATGTCATGTCGTAATTGCTGGCTGGGGATGGTAAATAGGGGGTCACTGTTTTCTGAACACAATGACGAGCAGGGACTCTTATACAGCATGTTGTGGAAAGCACATTGTGTGTGTCTGTGCTGTGGCAGCGTCCTGATAAGGGATGCTCACCCTTTATGCAACCATAGCATGTTCAAACTCATTTACCCATGACTTACTGATGTCGCCGCTTCAAACAGTCTCTGTCCTGCAGACTCTTATCGATGCCATATGTCGGGTTTGAATAATCTAATGTTAAAACCCATGTTTTATTTTGATGTCAGTTTTGTAAATATGAATTATATTAAGTAGACTATAACAATAACCAGGGAATAACAGGGAAGAAAAATGTGTTGGCACCAGTGAGAACCTTTCTGCACAAGCTTGTATTTCAAATGTTGCAGACACAAGTCCCACATCATTTCCTCATTCCTCTCCCATCAATCGAGTCGCTAGTTGTTTAGATTTTCCAGCAGATAAATCTTCGTGGGCCAGCCCGGCCTGCATTATTTTGTTACACTTATGCTGTGTCTCACAGTTGCTAGACTTTGTGGCAGTGTTAAGATGGTGGGAAACTTAGGTGATGCTCTGGGAAGCCTACTTTTGCTGTGTGTCAACAGAAACCGAAGAAGGCTTTATCTGCGGCCACCATTGCCTTTGTGTTTACTCTGTGGGAGAGTATGTGGCGGTTACGTAAACAGACCGTCACATTGGTGATGGCCAAGGACGTGCAATGGCAATACATTGACTTTTGTCTGAAGAAAAAGAGTTGAAAGGATGTTGTTAGCTGAGATGAGGGATGTAGAATTACTGGAGGAATGTAAAAATATTTTCATTCCAAGTATTTATGTTGTTTAACTTTGTAATACCACTGTATAACTAAGTACTTAAAAATGTTTGTACACAAAGTTGATTTATTCATCAAAGGGTAGATTAAGGAAAGTTTTGCTGAGGTAATAATGAAAATCTCATGATGAAGCTAAGCAGAGTCTGTGAATAATGCTCTTGAATACATTGCCTGTTTGACTGTGCAGTGCACTAATGCCACAATACCAGCATAACATTAGCCTGGTCTCTGAAAGGAAGAACAGCACAGTCACCTGAGCAGGTATCAGCTTACCCACTCAGGGAAACTGGGCGACTCGGTTGTGAAAAGCAGAATAACACATTGAAGTCGGTGCAATTAAAGAAAGATCCATTTCCACACAGGATATTGGGGTTAAAAGATCGATCCAGTAATAAATGATCAGTGTTGTCAGGGAATCAGCACTGTATGGAATGTGTGGCTCTGTAGGAATTAATAAATAGTCCCACAAACTCAGCGGTTTATAGTTTATGATCTGTCAGAACTAGTTTGTAGTACCAGTAGATGTGTTGTGCAACTGCAGAAACGTGTTTGTAGTTGTTACGAACATCAGCCAAACTAGAAGGTAGAATGAAAAGACTGCTCTCATAGAGCGAGAAGTGGCACAATTAAATCTAAATAGGGGAATAATGAGGCACATTTTCAGACGGTCTATCTCGGTAGACATCATCGATACAGTTGAATCCATTGTTTATATCAAAAGTGACAGAAACAACTAAAAGTGGTGAGCTAGAGGGCAAAGTTATAACCCCAGCTTCTCTCACCTCCATTCCATTTGTCAATCATGACGTCAAAAGGGTGTAAATGTTGTATATTCATTTTGGGAAAGTTACAGAAATGATCAGACAGAGTTGCACACATTCAGTGATATACTGTGTTGACATTTATGTTATTTTAGCTGAATGACTGAACTTCCATATTGATGCACTCTTGTAATTTCTTATAGTCCTCTTGGCTTATTGTCAGTCCTTCTTGATGACGTTATGATTTTTTCCCCCAAAGACAATATAGCTCTACCTCTAAAAACGTATTATGTGTTGAACGAAATATTCCTTTGCCACCAATCTCTGTTTCGTAGTTTCGTGGCGCCCGGTGCTCACTGCTGTGTGAGTAATACCCCTGTTCAGGGACTTTTGTGGAGACAGAAACTATCACCCAGGAACTAAATTTAGACTCTTGTTCTGCTGGTCCAAATGTTGTTTATGTTCATGAGTACTCAAAAAAAAAAAAAAGTTCCTGCAGCAGAACCTTACCTCCTCCAGTCATTCACTCCCCTGCTTCACCACAGGCTGTTTTGCATATGACAGATTAAACGCCACAAAGACATCATTCAGTGCCTTTCTTTAGGAAGCCAATTAGTGTGCCTGCACATTTTGAAGCGCTCCCTCTCGGCTGTTGGTTTCATCATTGATAAATAAATCATTTTGCATACAGTAAATTCCTTCCCAAGAGGCCAGGTGGTTTCACAATTCTGTGAATGCTGCAGCTCTCAGTCATTTATATTTAGGTTTTTTAAGTCTGTCCAAATTAGGCCTTGTTGTTTCTATGGAAGACTTCATCCACCCATCCAGAGCTCGGAAAAAATGATACATCCTCTCCCTTCTGCATGATTTTGACTCCCATTCCCTTATCTCTCAGATAAGCACGAAGTAGGAACTGTCTCATCACGTAGCCCAGGAATGGAAAGAGTATTGCAAGAGTGCGGATTATACAGTGATAGGCTAAGTACTGCAATGCAGACGGAGAGAAGAGCTTGTCCTGATCTAAGAGTCACAGCTATAGCTGCAGCTTCAGTGTGTTGTAAAAGCTGCTTGTTTTTCTGAATGTTGCAGATGAATGAGGGGAGTGTGCATTCTGATTCCCTCTGCGTTCTGCTGTTCGTTCCCCCTGACCTTTCCTCCTGCACCCTCTAATGCAGCGTTAGGAAAGTAAATGAGAGACGAGGAATAATGCGTAAAGCCATCGAGGAGCTTTCTGCTGCCTCGTCTTTTGGAGAGACTGCTACGCTGGAACTGTGTCAAAACTCTTGAAGACACACAAACACACAGAGAGAGAGAGAGAGAGAGAGAGGAAGATGTTGCTGCAGTTTCTTAAAAACCTGTCGTAATCACTTTCAGAGGTGACTCCCTCAACCAGAGCTAGTTGAATCATTCGCTTACCACAGCAATAATCTCTAATTGGAAATGTGTGTGGACAGACAGCCCAGCAGCCCTAAGGTGAGACCCCTCTGGAGGGGTCCAAGATGTAGCCCCTGTCACCCTATCTCACAACACTGTCCCAGTTGTTCCATGTGTGTGGGTGTTTTACCATGTTGTGTATCTGTTGCAGTCAATCCCAGTTATTCTATTAAGCCTGTATGACACTATTTGTTCTAATTTGGACCGTAATCCCCTGGGGCAGGTATAGAATCAGTTTTAAAATACAGAAAAATAGCTAATTTATTCTTTTATTAAGACACTTTTAGAATTTTTTCTCTTTTATCTTTGGTGCATACTAAAGATGTTTGTATAATGGGTGGAATCTGTCTCCACCTAATTTTGAATTCAACACTCACTGAAATAATGTAACATGTTTACAATATACTTCCCTGTAACATCACCAAGTCTTACCTGCTAAACTCATCAGCATAATTGTTTTTGCTATTCATGTTTTTAATTAATACTGACTCAACTTGTTTAATCTTCGCTGTTTATTAGCAGGAAGCTGTAATCAGGTCTATCCGGGACCATAGCAACCACAGTGTATTATGCATGTAAATTCAGTTTCTCAGATTAGACAGACTATTTCAATGAGAAGCTGAATATATATTTATACCACGTGGGACAAAGAACCTCTTTTCTTTCCCCTTTTTCAGCCTCATTTGTATCAAGTACTGCAATTGTTGACCCAGTCTTATTGAAATAGCTTTGGAACAGTAACTTTATCAGTGAATCAACAGAAAATGAATTGGTCTGACAACAATTGAATTTGTAGTAAACATTTTATGGTTCCAACTTAAGTATATGAGTATAGTAAATTTACATTTAGATACTCAATTAGATGATCCAAAAATAGATGACTCAATTTTAATGTTGGACTCTTCAATGACCTTTTATCAATCCATCCACTATCAATACCACTTATCCTATAAGGGTCGCAGAGGAGACTGGAGCCAATCCCAGCTGACATTGGGGGAGAGGCAGGGTACACACTCAGGTCACCAGCATATTTCAAGGCCATTGTGAAAAATAACTTGCTGTTAAATCAGCCACACTCGCAAATTTCAGCTTTTATTTTGAATTTTTTGTTTTCAAAATACCAAACTGGATTATGAATGATCTGCGATGTAACTGTGGGTGTGTTTAGTTATTTGGATGTGAATTCTCTGTGACGGGCTTCGCCTTTAATTTGCTAGTTATCCTGATATTGCGGAGTAATTCCATTACAGCACAATCCCCTGTGATTTGTCTATTCTTGGACATGGGGAAACTGCAGTGCTGGACACTTTTAATCACTCTTAACTCAATGTACATCCAATTACATTTGGACACTAAGGTCTTGAGAGACAAATGCAATAGAATTGACCCTCACATGGAGAGAGGGTGTTTTCAAGGTGGGACATGAATTGATTTTCTGTTAGAATACAATTATAAAGGGACTGGTCTTCTAACTTTGTTTAAAATATTCCTTGAACTTTAATGCATTTGCATGAAGAAAACAACATCCTGCTCTGTTCGCGTGCACTACTGATCGCTCTATTACATCAGTGCACATGTACATTATCGTAACGATCAGTGTGAGTGCCACACACACCAACGCAACATTCCTTACTCTAATTGGCTTCGGGTACAGTGTTGATCTTTAAACTCAAGGCCTCTGTCTAAACAACTGGAAAGGCTGGTAAAGCCTGTTCCCCTGCTTCAGGGCCCCTCTCGTTTCGGACGAGAGGAGAGATCCAAGTTACTCAGCAAAGAGCCAATTTAGAATCTAATGGGTGGTGAGCTTATCTTCAGTGTACAGTATCTCACAGAATAGCCCAGAAGCGTATTAACCACAAATAGGACAGAGACATTGATAAAGACTCCAGGTTCCATACAATAACCGAACAGCTGATATTATATCTCTTTGATTTTCCCTGTCTCTTTCAGCAGGGCTGGTCACATAAGTGCTGCCAGCAGCAGTCCCTCTGCTCCTCTTAGATTTGTTCTTATTACAGTGTCTTTTTTCTGGTGTATTGATGTTACAGCCTTTTTGTGTCCAGAAAAGAGGGTTGTGGGCATAAAACACTGACCCCCAAGACTGTTTTTGTACTTCCTCTGTCATTAATGTCCTTACTTTTACAGATTAAATTTAGCAGTGAACAGTGGAATCTCTATACTGTTGCTCTATACTGCAAGCGATTGAATTCAAGCTTACTATTGTAATACTGAGCCAGTAGTCTGTTAAAAGCCGATATTTATATATATCAGATTAACTTAATCCCCGAGATATAGCCCCAATGACCTAGCCTTATAGCAGCTCTGCTTTGAGAATATCCACAGGGCCGGCTGCAGCGTTAACAGCCACATTTCTTTGCTTCTGTCTATAATTGTCAGTTTGCAGTTCTGAGACGTCACACGAGTCCCCAAACCCTGGGAGACAGCACTGACTTAGCCGCTGCTGTGATGGAAATAGAAATCTATCACTTTAATAGAGCAGCAGAGGCAGCACGTCCCCATCTCCCATCCCCAGGGCGATCGCTTTGCCCTGTCTGAGGTATGAAGGAAGTGCAATTCAGCAGTTGCTTCTGACATCCCCTCTGATAGACAGGAGGCAAGTGGAGCACATTTTTTTCATCAAACACTGTCATATACAATCCAAAAATGGTACAGCTCAACTTCCTGGTGGTTTAAGGTAAAGTGGTACTTTCTGGTTAGCTGTCTGTGTTGAAATAGACCTATCGAACTGTTGTCAAGCTGTTTAATTTTACTCACTGTTGTATCTATGAATATTTAATGAACTCTCAAGTCGTCTGGCTGAGTAGAAACAGGGAGTATGGGCACTCTTCTCACCCGTCTGTCTGGGTAGACCACTTAAAGCCGTAGTTTTCGTCTTTATCAAGCTGGCAGACACTCTATCGTCAGGCTGGGCATTATGGAGTTAATCAGATATTATGATCCCTGGAGAACTGTATTTAGAATGTGTATGACATTATCTGTTGTTGCACGAAGAATATAGGCTCATTTATGCTGTCTTTTTACGAAAACAGATCTGTTTCAAATGATGTAATAGTCACTGCCCACATGCTTCCTTTATGTTGGCATAGTTGTTAAGTAATACATCAACTAGAGGGCAGCGCAGAGGCGTGAGTTTCTGACCAAAACAAACACAGCGAAGTTGGGGAAGGTTGAGATAATGTACCTCTTAACAAAGATGTAAAAGATATTCATTCCCGGGTTAAATGACTGCAGTAGACACAGGTTTTAATCAGGTCCGGCTCTGATCGGCAGTGATGGGAATGTGACGCCCAGGTGAATGCGCTAATTTTGCATGACAGCGAAGAGAGAGCTCAGTTTTTGGTGCGTTCGTGACTTCAAACATGATGCACTGTTGGAAAAAAACATATACCACCATATACACTTAGCAAAAATGAGTCTTCACACATGAAGCCATCTCACTGTTCTGACATGGACCTGTCCTGTTCAATGTCACCTTCTCCTTTGTCTATTCAAACAATATTGTGTATCATGAGAAACAGAAATATCCCTCTATATGAGAAGTGATTAACCTAAATATTCACTATTTCCTGAATCTATTTAGCATCTTTTGATGATCCCAAATCAATATTAATATGCATAGATGTATGAAGAGTGACCTGATTAGCTTAATGAATTGTGTATGTAGAACATGTGTTCAGTGTCCTAGCTCATAAGCAGTGACCGCAGACGTTAGGTGGATGAAGGTCAGCAGCGAAGTGCTAACTCATCTCGATTGAGGGTTGGATTGGGTGTTGGTGCTGGGCCTGGATCATTAACTTTAGTGCTGAGGAGAATATAGGCATTGCCACTCCCCCCCTCTAATACTCCTTTCCCCTCCCATCAGTGTCTTCTCACTCTCCTTTCTCACCCTCACCCACCCCCATTGCTCTGTTGTCTCTCTTTCACTCTCCAAATATTAACAGGGTCATTTGAATGTCCTGCTCTGCTGGGAAGTTTGTGATGATGTCAGCTGTACTGATCTCTGAATGGGTTTTTTTTGGAACCCTTTGCTAAATGCAGACTACATGAAATTGATGCCAGTTGAGGTTTCCGATTAATTAGCGGCTCTGACAGTTTTATTTATTATGTTAACCGATTCCAGTTTTATAACCACAAATAATAAAATGACTCAGATTAGACAGGAAATGAGCAGTGCTAATTCTATCTTTGTTCTCTGGTGGTGGTCTTCCTTCACAGAGCTTTTTCGTCTTCTATGGCCATTAAGGACCTCAGGGGCAATGTCTGTTTACAGCTTTCCGTACTGACAAGGTTGACTCACTGCGGATTCGCCCCAATTGATGAGGATCTTTTTTATTTGCATCCTTATGAAACGAACCAGTTGAGTCAGGTCCTCTGAGTCAGACCGCTGCCCCTCGCTTCCACCTTCACGTCATCACCGTGGAAAAAAACCAACAAAACAAACAAAGCTTCTCTGGCTGTGTGTGTGTCGCCAAGGAGATTTTCAGAGGAAACATGTCACCTGCCCACTCCCTCAATAAAGCTCATTTGAAGAAGAAAAGGGAGAATAAAGCCTCTTATCTTAAGGCTGTTGCACTTTTGCTCACATAGTTCAAAAGCAACTCGAATACTTTTGTTCCTGCGCCCTGGCTGCAGCTGCTCCACACGCTCACCCCCGAGCCCTTTGTGCTCGTAACCCCGCTGACCTGATGTTCCCACCATGGCCCCTAAAGGCACGGGTGTTCACAGCAGCGAGAATAGAAAAAACCTGACAGTATAACCTGGAGTTTGAGGAGATGATATTGCTCAATTATACTTTCTGAGGGATCAGTTTTATTATAGCTTTATCAAAGCAGTCACTCCTATCCTGTGATCAGATTAGATATGAGTGTATTCTAGCCATAAAAGCCTCATAAGATACATCTGTTTACAACACAGGTTTTTCACTTTCATGTCCACTATCGGTGTGTGTGCAGGTTTTATACTGATTTTGACATTTCACCCCCAGTTGTGTATTTTTAAATTGACTGGGAAGGTATTAGTTTAACAAAGTCCAAGATTTAGTGATCTGAATTTTAGGCCTTATTACGTACTAGGTCTTAAATGTTTTAGGTAGGTTTTAAGTTAATTTATGCTGCTTTCATTATACTTTAAAATTGCTTTTCAGAGCAATGTTTTTGCAGCATCCATAGTTTGTAATGTCACTTTTCTCAACGATACAGTTATTAAGGTCTTAAAAATGTCTTAAAATGAACTGGTTAAACCTGCAGAAACCCTGTAAACAATACAGCAGCTGTCATAGTTTCAGTATGGAGTTTGACAGGAATGACAGCATTTGGAATGATTTGAAGACAGCATAATTGTCTGCCTAGTTTCATTGTTTATTTTTGTTTCTGCCGTACCTGAAGGCTTTCACATTCCTCTTCTATCAGTGACAGCTTCACTGAGATACTCCATTTCTTTTTGGATTAGATTAGTCCCTCTCACCCGTCAGTCACACACTGACGTACAAATCCAGCTCCTCCAGGGTCCTTAGTGGTTTTTTCCTCCAGAGTGCTTGGCAGGGGTATCAAGTGTTTGTGTGTGTGTGGTTGTATTGTGTGTTCTGTATTGTGTGTGTCTGAGGGATCTCTCACCGTGGTGACAGCACTAGTTAGCAGTTAGATGGCATGGAGTAAAACGGAATTCTGGGAAGCTGGCCTCTTAGGAAGGAGGGTTGGGAAATGGATACTGCAATCAGTGAAACACACACACACACGAACACAGACAAATTAGAAACCTGACACCGATCACAGAGAATGATGTGTTCACTCTGCTTCTTTCGACATCACCAGGATTCTCCATCTTGTGCCACCATTTAATTTCTCTATCTAATCATTCTCTCTCTTCCTCTCCTTCTCCCACCTGTTGTCTCCAGATGTTCCTAACTGTATACCTCAGTAACAATGACCAGCATTTTACTGAGGTTCCCGTCACCCCGGAGACGCTATGCCGGGACGTGGTGGAGTTGTGCAAGGAGCCCGGTGAGGCGGACTGCCACCTGTCCGAGATGTGGCGTGGATCCGGTGAGCGCTGGTGCCAGTTTACCCACTGCTGCGTTAATCCATGTACACAACATGCAGAACATGAGATTCTCAGTCACACACTGTTTTGTTTGTGGAACATGGCTGTATCCCAAGGGACGGGAGTCGGTGCGCAGACACTTGTTTGTGTCCTTCCTTTAATTGAAGGCAAATTGCTTTTCTGAAGTAGACTATATATGGTGATGAGCCGTGTGGTCAACTGCTTGGTGCTTTTTCTTTTTTTTTTTGAGGGGCTTATCTCTTTGGATCTACAATGCAAATGAAGCGTAGCCCATAATCCCTGTAACAAACACGAGCACCCAGACATCTCCCACATTTCTTCAGTGGGAAGGGAGTGTGTGATTTCATGCCTGCCCCATTTACCCATCTTTAAGAGTCAGGAAGTAATCAGAATCCCAACTCAAGGAGTCGGGCTTTATAGCTGTTTCCATGGTGACGCTGCAATAAGATGGGATAAAGTGCCAGTTATTGTGTTTGAGTACTTTCACAAGTGGACACGGCTGACAAGATCGTCACATTTTTCAGCCATTTCTTACTGCAGACCCCTACTGATTCTCTTTGAAAACAAAGCAGTGATATTACATAAAATTTAGATTAAAAGCTTTTAATAATCTGTGTGTTATGATAAATGTTTTCTGCACTAATATGATTACATCAGGATGGTTTCTTTGACCTCTACTTGACATTGATGTGTCAGTCCATTTGCGTACTCAAATGAGTTGGAAAGAAAAAGACCGATGAATGGATGATGAGTCCTTTGGCTCAGCTCCAGACAGAATAATTTACATCACACATCACAGTTATTTTCTTTGGTCTCTGCTCAGAAAGATCAAATATATATAGATGGTGCTGATGAATTGAAGTTCCTGTCAAATGTAGGCCAGCTAGTGGTTGGACAGGATTCACAAAGAAAACCTTACACTAGTATTGTCACGTGTTTTAACTTTATTTTCATATTATATTTATATTTACCTAAGTTAATACAATTTCGAATTTTAAATATTAGTTTTATGGTTATCTTTTCACCTCACTCCTACAGAGCGAGCCGTAGGCGACGGAGAGAGGATGCTGGATGTTCTCCAGCGATGGGGACAGCACAGAACAGAGGTGCGCTTCTTTCTGCGTCATAACCGAGCCCCCAGCAGGGAATCAGGTAAGTGTCCATTCCCATTATACACACCCCAATAAGGCATACAGCAGATAATGAAGCAAATGTTTTTTTTTTCTGTAGTCGCCTCACTCACTCACAAAAGGGTCATGGCTTGGACAAAAAAAGACATTTGACACCAACCTAGTAAACACCAGAGATTCCTGTAGACTACACAACATACACACAACAACACTCTGGAATTATTTTACTGTCTTCATCCAGCAAAGGGTTTAATATTGGCAGGCCCAAAATCCTTCAACAAGCCTTATTTAGCTTGAAGACCAAGCCGAACACAGGGTTTCCCACATCGTCATAAGCCTGTTGCTTTTCAGTTTTCTTAGGAACACAGAAAACTCTAGCATTTTGGTCTTGTGCTATCCTCTCAGCCCCACAGTTGCGTAACTAAGCCCTTTTACCCCTCACAGCTTGAGTCTGGCCCAGGGATTAGATGGCTGTTTTCCCTTCCTGTTATCTTAGCCTGCTCTTGTTTTCCCACACTGTTAGCTTAGCTCTTCTTAGTCGTTCGCACCACAGCTCTGAATCACATTTTCTGTTACTGTATTTCAATTAAGGATGGGTAGACTATGTTTTTCATTGTAATTCATTGGAATACAGTCGTCCTGAATTGAGCTAGCTAAGTAATCTCACACTTTGTCACATATTTAACCTTACTATCGTCAACAGTCAACCAGTGCACGTGTTTAAGATGCATACTGTATGTCAAGGGTCATCTAAAACTATTATGCAAGCTAAATGGCTTTGGTCATTGGCCAAGGCTTTAAAGATGGGATCTGGATCAGACGCCTCCACCCCACCCCCAGCTTTCAAATGCCAGCAGCGTGGTCGGATATAAGTGCATTCATCTACACAGACAAGCACATTACACACAGTTATGGGACCCACCCACAGACGGTTATGTATTACGTTAAATCCTGAGATTACGGCAAGTCACAAAGTGCACTGATCCCAGTTTTTTCCCAGAGGAACTGAGATCTACGCCCTCATCTGCAGTCCAGAGAAAAAAGCCATTCACCAGTCATTTTTCAAAACTGTCTGTAAAGGCCAGTAGTTTGCTGTTCCTTAGTCTGAGGTCACATTTGATGAAGCTCTACAATAGATAGTTATGTCTGATGGAGTCTTGCATTTTTTTCTTACTCAGGAGGCTCAAGAGGCTCAGAGCCGAAGAGGAATGGAGTGAAGGGTCCTCAAGAAAGGAGGATGGAGAACGGGGTAGGTTTCTGTATCTTGTTTTTAGAAAATGTGCAATATACTGTATTGTTTGGTCAATAAAGGAGATTAGATATAAACGTAAGAAATATTCTACCTGACCCAGTTCGGCATAAATGAAATACTTGTTCGTACATCTGATTTCAATTACTTTTTTATTATTTTATTTTTTATTTTTTATTATTATTATAGGAAAAAATTGAAAGCCCTTTTTTTGTAGGTCAAAGATGTTTTGATGCATTGTCACCAAACAAACTCTGTGACCTGGTTTGTACAAAAAGCTAACTTGATGATTTGCCTACAAGTATTAATTAATTCAATTCATAAACACACTGTACTGTAAAAATGCTAATGATCATATTACCATTATAATCAGCACATTATAACAAGGACATTACTATTATAATGATTATCAAGCTGATAATGTCACCAGACCGTAAGTGTAAAACCTTCAGTTAAAAAACTATCTTTATTACTGCTCTAAAACTCATAAAAACACAAAACAGTAATGTTGGTCCTCCTGATGGTTTGAAGCTGCTTATGATTTTCTGACCTTCTCTGAATTACATTACATTTGTTATTTGAACTAGACATGTAATTTATTTTATTTCATTTCCCTCTACACAAGTAACAAAACAACGAATAAGCTGTATTTGTATATGTTCTGACATCCTTTGTCCCCTTTTTGTCCAGGTGGCGACACCCCGCATGGACATGACGCTGGTCGAGCTTCAAGAGATGGCATCCAGGCAGCAGCAGCAGATAGAGGCTAAACAACAGCTCCTCGCTTCCAAGGTGCATAAAAGAGGAAGTGCAAGATGAAAGCGGGTGGTTAGAGAGATGGATGGAAACAGAGGGAGAAGGGTTTAAGTGGTGGAGATGAAAGTAAAATCGGCAGGAGGAGAGACCCACATGGTGCAGCAAGATTAAAGCGAAGGTTATTGGGAGAAAGCGGGGAGATGGTAAACGAAACAAAGGTGCTAAACAAGTCTAGTGCACTCAAGGAAATGAGGATGGGTTGTAATAGAGACGGCATTTGGAGGTTGTGACAGACGGGTGAGCTGAGTTGTGGATGGCTTCAAGTGAAGTGTTTATAATTCAAAAAGCCTGAATCAGCTGCATGCTTTGAATTCTCACTGTGCCAGACCCATCTGGTATTTGAAGATCTTTCTTATCTTGGCTGGAACCTTTTGGTGACAGCAGGAAAGATATGTGACAGAATACAAAAAAATTAAGTGACCATATTTTCCTCCTACGCACACTTTGATACCTTGAAATGTTTCAACTCTGCTGATACAGGTTTATGCACTGTATCAAGATGACTAAAGAACGCCACTTGTGTCTTTCTCTTGTTTCCTCCTTAAATTTGCCCTTCAGGCTGCAACCATGGGCTGCAACCCGTGTCCTAGAACCACTTGAGAATTCAGATCCAAGTACTTTGCATGCCTGAGGATAATATAACAAGCCAGGGAATGTAACCTCAAGCAGTCATATACACCTGCACGCAAGTCAACTGAACAAAGAGCCATTACCTTTAGCACACATGCCCTGAATAGTTCCAGATAGAGACTGTATTGTGTACAT
Organism: Hippoglossus hippoglossus; assembly: GCF_009819705.1. NCBI lineage: Eukaryota > Metazoa > Chordata > Actinopteri > Pleuronectiformes > Pleuronectidae > Hippoglossus > Hippoglossus hippoglossus. The sequence goes on from NC_047165.1 coordinate 11,032,332, forward strand.
CTGGGAACCTCTTTCGGAGAACTCTGGCAGGTTATTTGCTGTGCACACTGTGCAAGACTCATTAACAAGACTTATTTTGAAAGTTTAACACTGTTTAACTCAACACACAGTTTTCTTATTTAACTCAGCAGTTTGATATTTAAAGCATTTCTGCTTAATAGAAACAGGAAGAAATTATTTTAAAAACAACCAAGGGCTCTTGTTTTTCCAGCCGCTAAACATTACCATAATATCTAATATCTTGCTTGAGAACAGTCACTACTGTGGAAAGCATACTCAGCCATGACTATGCATGTGTGTTTGATTTTATTTGTGGGTGACCTTTGCTCCATGCTTCCTCTCTTTTGTCTGCAGGAGCAGCGGCTGCGCTACTTGAAGCAGCAGGAGCAGCGTCAGCAGCAGCAGGCCTCTGAGCAGGAGAAGCTCCAGCGCCTCCGAGAGAACATTGAGAACCAAGAGACTCGGCTCAAGAAGGTCCGGGCACTCAAGGGCCAGGTGGAGCAGAAACGCCTCAGCAACGGCAAACTGGGTGAGTTTTGTGAATCCACAAATGGATCCCTGCACGGATTATTATATGAGAGGAAGATTTTTATTTTAAGATATAAGAGAAAAAATATTTGTGTTATTGATATCCTGAGTTTCTCCTTACATCCTCCTTTCCTCCGTTATCATCTCATACCGTTTTTTCTTCCCTCTATGTCCTGCTCCTCTCCAGTTGAGGAGATAGAACAGATGAACAACCTGTTCCAACAGAAGCAGAGAGAACTAGTGATGGCTGCATCAAAGGTTGACGAGCTCAGCCGTCAGCTAGATTTGCTGAAAAATGGCAAAATGGAAAACTTCCATGACAACCAGAGCTCCGTCGCCGAACTAGACCGACTCTACAAGGAGCTACAAGTGAGCAGAAATAAGATTTAATAAATAAAATTCAACAATATTTGTTCTAATTGTGCACACACGTTGAAACAATCTGTTCTCTTTGTGCTGCCTTCTTGTTTTCTCTGGTCAGCTGAGGAACAAGCTAAACCAGGATCAGAACTCTAAGTTGCAGCAGCAGAGAGAGAACCTGAACAAGCGCAACCTGGAGGTGGTTGCCATGGACAAACGGATCAATGAGCTCCGAGATCGGCTGTGGAAGAAGAAGGCAGCACTGCAGCAGAAAGAGAACTTGCCTGTAAGTATTATTAAACCCCAACAAAATATTTAAATTTAAAATATTCACATAAACTGTGAAAGTTTTCCTTTAATTGTCAGCGTGACTCTCTTATAGTTTGTCAGGACAGTGATATTCATACCTGTTATAAGTGAATGAAATGGTTTTGATCAGTGCTCCACCTAGTGGCCTTATGATGGAGGCTTTTTGTGTCTTTCTTTACCTCGGAAAGCCTCAGATGCCCCGACATTCACAGCTCACCCATGCCAACGTAAGGCTCCTCAAAATTATTTTCTTCTGTGTGGGAAATTCTTGTGACCTCCTCATTTGAAGGAGTTGACACCTTTCAGTCTTTTTCCCACTTTTTGATCCCTCTGTTGGCGATAGCTGGTGGGGCTTGATCATTATTGTGATCATGTCACAGAGTTGCATCTGATGTTACACTCGCACTTCTTCACCCAGCTGTGTTTTCAGTCCCATTTTGGCATAAACAACTCCTGAGGAGCGATGAGTGCATGCTGACACTGCAGACGAGCAGGAATGTCAGTAGAGATGCTATCTGCTCTGGCTGCACTCTTGATAAAAACAGGAAAAGGCGAATAACTATCAAAGTCTATCATACACAAACAACCATGTTAATTAAAACTCTAAATACCTGGAAGGATTCAACACATACCAGAAATCAGAAGGATGCATAATCTTTGTACTCGCCCTAATGGATGTTAGGATTTTGGCTCTGATCTCTATCAGGGGTCTTCATGCTCCTCTCTCCCCTTCTCCAGGAGTTGTTTTGAACACAGGTTGCCATGAGACTGTAAATCATCTATGGAACAGACTGCAAGGGAGAGAAATTAACATGTTCACTGCTTGAGGTTGAAAGCTTTTCATAGGAATAGCAAGGAAGTGAGGGTTGCTAAAAAAAGAAAAACATAATCATGTTCCACCGGATTGGATGGTAGATGATTTTATGTTTTCAACTTCTAACTTCACATTAGTCATTTGACTCTGTCTTCTGTGCAGTTGTCTAATGTAACTTGATTGTTCAGGAAATCAGCTCGATTTCCTCTCAAAGACAATTACGGTGATTCATCGTCCTTCAATATTAACTTTCTTTCTTTCAACCAAATTAACATTCAACCAATTAACTGCAAAGATCTTTTTTCATCATTGAATGTTGGTTCTTAACACTGTAAAACAAAGTCAAAGCTGTTTGTGTTGTAAATACAAAAATACCATTGTAGCAGGCAGCATGCATTATGTAATAAGTAAATAAGGAGGACAAGATCCAAAGTGGTCTATAAGTTAGAACATAAATAATAAATGTTATAATGGAGATTGTTTTGATAAATATATAATCCGCTCCCTGATCCTAGTTTACAGAGACCTTATATGTTTTTTGATCTTCGCTAGACATATATATATATATAAATAAATAAATAAATAAATAAATAAATAAAGTCGGAAGAGAACAGAGAAAGTAAACAACTGTGTGTTTGTGCATGTGTTTTGAGATGAAGGCCTGAAAAGGCTCTAGTGAGGAGGTGATTTACCCACTACCTGCCTGGAATCATAATGAGCGGGCCTTTTTCACATCAGCACAAAGACGCACTTGGTCCAAGCCGCTCTCTCCTCCAAACAAATAGCCAGCGTCCGACTTACATCACCAAACAGCCACTTCAAACCATACTGAGAGATGCTGAGGGAGCAGTCAGATTAGAGTCCTACTGCACCATCCTAGCCCTTTTAGTTCAGAAAACATTTAGAAAATGTAAATATTAGATTGGTAACAGAAAAGGGGATTATTTGGTATTTTGAACTGCTGTTGCATGTTTGTGCTTTTGTTTTCTCAAGAATGGCTACCCTGGTAAAGAGAGGGCTTCAAAAGACACTCATCTTCAGGTAATTAAACTAGTATTGGAGCTAAACACATGTCTCTTTTCTCTCTGATCTCTCAAGTATTACTTCAGATTCCATCAGATTTGTTTTTGATTGAGCCACGTTCATCTCTTTTTGAAGGGACACTTTGCCATAATGTCATCAGCTGTGAGAAATGTTTTTGTTCAGAGGTTAAGCTTTATTAGATAGTGAAAGTACTTTACCCAAGTTTGAAGTGAAAGATGTGTCTGTTTGTTGGGTTTTGAAAAGATAAAGGGATTCAATTTCTTTTGTCAGTTGCATCTTATGATACATTTCTATAATTCAAATTGAGCTGTATGATTTAACTCTCTCCTCAGTAGCTGTATAAAGTTATATTGAATATAGTTATTCATAGTAACTAAACATAATGATTGCTAAGAAACCTAAATACCAGTGGGATCGTTTTAAAGGCAGGGCTCGGAGAGGATGGCTATGTTCGTCTGTCATTACAACATTTTGGTTCAGAGCAAAATGTCACGGTTTAGAAGTTTGCCACTCGCACTGTTGCATTCACAGACATCATGATCCTTAGAGAATGAATCCTAATTTCCCCCACTTGTAATCATTAAAACCCCACCAGCAGGACTAGTCTCCAGTTGTACACCTCAAACACGGTCTGTCTCACTGCCATGACCGTTCCACTAGCACCACCCACAGGTCAGAAAATGAAGTAGAATCTTCAGTGCTCGCCACAAAAAAATCTGTTTACTGATTTCACCCTTAGCTTAAGTTTACAGATTTACCTCTCTTGTAAGAAGGATCTAAGAATGTTAAAAATCCATTACACTCATCTCAATGTCACATGTTTTCTGTGTCATTACCTTAACATTATGTAACGTTTTGGTTATCATTTTCTCATGTTAATATGTCTCTGTCCGTCTTTCTCTGTCTCGCTGACCTTTGTTGCTCTAACAGCCTTGTCTGTTTTTTCTCGCCCCTCTTTTCACTGTACAGCAGCCCTCTGATAGCCTGGCCGGACAGCAGACAGGTCCATCTCGAGTGGCAGCGGTCGGCCCATACATCCAATCATCCACCATGCCCCGGGGCCCAGTGAGACATGACCTGCTTGTAAAGCCAGCCTACCCTGACGGCACTGCCACCCTACCAGCCCACGAACCACAGAGCAAGGCCGGTGCAGGTCAGTAACCAGAGACAACAGACTGTCTGAAGCTCTTAGCTCACCTCTTAACTCATTTCTTTCCCTCCTGACCGTGACTCAGATCCCTGCTGGGGTCCAGGTGGCAGCAGGCATCAACATTGTCTCTTCTGTCATTTTACATATAAATGAATCTGCTGCATTTGGCAATTGCTGAGTTTGCAACTGCTTAGTCGGCAGCAGAGTTTATATTATAGATTATATTTTGAGATCAAATATAAAGGTGCTATGTGTAAGTTTTTGCTATTGCTACATTTCCAGGGTGAGCATTAACAGATGTGTAACTACAGCAAAAACTTGAGATCAGCATCAAACCTACCAAGAGCTGTGTCTAGTAGTGGCCTCTATTTCTATTACTTCTTTACTTCTACTGAAGTAAAGCAAGCATGCTAATCAGCTTACCCCAGCCCGGCTAGCCCATCTCAACACATTCAGATAGTGGGTCACTGTTGAGTCCGGTCTGCCTTGAAGAGAAGGTATTATAACATTATCTTGTTAACGCAATAATAGCTGAAGCTCTTGGCAGGTGACTATCACCACCACTAGCTCCCAGCAAGAAACCATGTTTGGTGGTATAGAAAATGTACTGTGTATATATAGCACCTTTAGGGAAACCAATAGTAGAGTCTTCAACTATTAGGACTCCTCAACAGCTGCTCTCTGTGTTTCTTTGTGTCTGTCATCATGGTGCATGGTCTATTTTTTTTAAATATAATGTGACAAGACTGCCGTCCCTCCAGCAGGAGCAGAGGAGTCTGGGACACCTGCTGGTTGTGATGTCACTCTGAGCTCAGAAGGTAGCTAGCGACCTCCTGGATGGTGTGTTGTGACCCAGGTGTTACTGAGCCTGAACATCTCATTCTTTCTTCCGCTCTCCTGACATTTTCTGAATTTTTGATGTGTTTTGCAGTGAGGTTTTTGAACCAGTGTTGTTATTGCAGTGGTGTGTGCCCCTAGTCCATCAGCTATCAGCATTCGCTCTTTGCTGCTTGCTCCTATTCCAGAGCAGCCAAGGGTCCTTAAATGTCTTGAATTCAATGTTATTAATAAAAGGCCTAAAAAAATTATAGATTGAATGGATCTTAATTGTTGGCAAAAGGTTACAAATTTCTCTACTGTGGCAGACTTATTAAAAGAATTGTTGTACATCACCCCACAGACTGCAGTTGCATGTGTGCAGTATAATAGAGGGGAAGGTAGTGTGGACAAACTAATGATGGATGAGAGCAACATATCCCCTTAAAGGATGTTCTATTTTTTTTTGCCATCCTTTATGTCGTAATTCTTTCTCACGCTCTTCATCGCTGACTCACTCTCTTAGCCTTAAATCAGTCCCCCAGTGGCTGGTGGGCCGTCAGTGCACTTCATCTTATTAAAAATGGATGATCCAACATCAAGTTAGTCATTATGAAAAAATAGGAGAGGGGATTCCCCCCCTTGTTCCCTCGCTCATCTCCTTGTGAGTCCTACGTTTTCCTATTTAAAGCAATCCTCTGAACAGGAAGTAAAAGTAACAAGTTTTTTCCAAGTCTGTCATGATGTTGCACACAATTATTTCTGCATGCTGAGTTGATGTGCAGTATGAAGCGAGAGAGGGAGAGGGAGAGGGATGGGCGGGGATGCTGAGGAAGCCGCTCTCAGCGTACACCTATTCCTAGTTCCTCTACAGCAGGAACATTGCATAGTATGAGACAGGCTCCTGAAGGCTGTGCTGGTCTCTGCATGGCCCCTAAGGGGGGCCCCTCATTGGGCCTGGCAAATAGCATGTCTACAGCCAACGGAAATCTGGAGATCTAAGGCTTTATTTTTTTTGTCTTTCAAATGCATCTTCCTCAGAAGCCATGTTCTTGCTTAAGCCTTTGAAAGAGCTGCGGGCTAAGAGAAAAGGTACACGTGTTGTGTGTGTGGTGTGTGTGTGTGTGTGCGTGTAGTCTGTGTGTGTGTGTGTAGTCTCTGTGTGTGTGTGTAGTCAGTGTGTGTGTGTGTGTGTGTGTGTGTGTGTGTGTGTGTGTGTGTGTGCGCTTCTCAGCGGCTTTGTTTATATGTGATTGTTTTTCGTGAGTTATCCTCACGTAAAAAAGATCAATAGATTAGATGTTTTCATGACTTCTTTGCTGGATCTTTGGTCTTTTTGCTTGTTTTGCTGTTGTTTGTTGAAGCCTTTATTGAGATGTCTCCCCAGCTCTTTTTCTGCTGCTCTAAATGGGTCAGTTGGAACAAACACATAACCTTTAGTTGAACTGACATTCTGCGTGGATTCTGACCAACTCAATCAGGTCTCCTTCGCAAAATGTGTGTGTATGTCCTTGTCTATATACAACACCTCTTAAGAGGAAGCATTTGACAATATTCTGAAAGCATTGTACTGGAAATCATCATGTTTTGCTGTGATGCTAATCTTGCTAGTTGTTAACAGGCTCATTTTTGTGGCTCATCTGACTGTGGATGTTTGTGGACAAGCATGGCCATTGGCTGGGTCTTAGTCAGCCAACCGAGAAAACAAATGATGAGTAAAAAAAGGAGGCAAAACCCCCCCAAAAACACCTGCCGTTCTTTTTCACAAATCCAGGATTTTTCTTCTTTGTGTGACTTTGCAAAGCACAACAATGTGAATGTTTTCTCTGTCTGGATTGATAATTTATAATGAAGCTAGTTTCCACTATGTGTATTGGAGTTTTGTGTTATTTCTACATAAAATCCCTCATGCTAATAATAAATTAAAATTAAACTCCCTGCTTCTTTTTCTCCTCTTTTCAGGTCCAGACTCTAACACCAACGGTCATGGTCCTTCTTCGACACTGCCACGAATGTCCTCTCACTCCCACGCAAACGCAGAACAAGGTAAGAGAAAACACATATGCAAACAGCACAGTCTTTTTATAGAATCTGTATCTGAAAATGAGCCCAAACTAATTACTGCCTCTACATGTGGTCTGTGGATAGATGAGACGGAACTGAAGAGAGACAGGAAGGTACGTCCACTTTCCATGTTCGAGTCAACAGAAGTTCCCACCACCTCCCTCCGCAAAAACCAGAGCAGTGATGACCTGGTCAGGGATGCTCATGTAAGAGGGAACAGAAAACACCTATCTCCTTTTTTATTACCATGGAGTATATACCCTGTCATTTAATTTGCTACCTTCCTCTCCTGTCATCTCTCTAGTCTGCCCCCAAGGCTCCGGTCAAGGTGCCTCCTCCCGTCCCCACCAAACCGAAAGGCCCGGGGGTTATGCCCTACAGCAAACCAGGCCTCAACACAGGCACTTTCCCTAAAGCCAAGCCCCACAGCCAGCAGCCCCAGGCTGCCCAGAACCGCACCCCTATGACACCCTCACAGAGCCAGACACTCCCCCTGCCCACCAAGCAGGACGTTCCACCTGCAGCCACCGTACGGCCCTTCACCCCAGAGCTGCCCTCCTCCAAAGATACCAGCCTGACTAAGCCCCAGACCTTAGCGGCCAGCTCCATATACTCCATGTACACACAGCAACCTGGCTCAGCCAAGCCCTTCCAGCCCAGTTTGCAGGGTGTTCTCAACAGGTCTCAGAACCGCAACAACGGATTCACCAGTGGTAAGACTATCGAGTTGTAACTAAACTAAACTTAAATTTAGTATTTGAGTGTTATTAAGGTGACCCAGATAAATGTAGTATTTCTTCATTGGATAGTTGTCTCAATTGTCAAAGGCTGTCCTTTCTCTTTGTACTTTGTGTGTTAAGTAACTGCTTGATTTGACCTTACATTTATTAAGATCCTGTGTCACAACAAACTAAAATCTGAAGATAGAGTGATAGAATTAACCTGAAGGTGATAATCATGATATAAACATGGGTAAAATGAATTGGTATTTTTGTGACTCCCCATACATCGACTGTAAGGTAAAGTTAAAAATGCAGGAGCAGTGACATTGGGCCATGTAGTTTATACAGTAATTTATTAATTTGGTAGGGATTTGTTCAATGACATCACACCACATGTGACATCAATTAACACAACATCATATCTATGCTGAAACTAAAGTCTTGAAACTTGTTTGCTATCTTTATTTGTAGTGTACGGTAAACCAGTGATCCCCATTGGAGGCCCCTTATATCCAGAGAACCCGTACCTGGACCGCCGCTCCCCTGCCCCAGAGTTTGAAGTTGACCACAATGGAGCCAACAATGTGGGTCCCATCTCATCTGAGGGCCCCCAACCAGAAACGGAGCGCACCCCCCGGCCCCTCAGCCCCACCAAGCTGCTTCCCTTTATTTCTAACCCCTACAGACATCAGAGCGAGGGTGACTTGGAAGCCCTGAGAAAGAAACTCTACAACGCCCCGAGGCCCCTGAAGAAACGCAGCTCCATCACTGAACCGGAAGGTCCTGCAGGGCCCAACATTCAGAAACTCCTGTATCAGAAGACCACACTGGCAGCTATGGAGACCATTGCGACCACACCAACCACCCCCACTTACGCTGGTGAAGCAGAGCAGGTGGCAGAGGGATCTGTGGGGCCACATGTTCCAAACCTTCTCATGGGTGCAGAGAACCACCCTTCAGAGACAGGACCTGCTCTGGAGGGAGGACAGCCGCAATCTTCCCTTCCTGTCCCTGCCGAAAAAACCAAAACGCCTTCAGCTATCCCAGAGAGTGAAGACATTATCCCCCCTCCTCCTCCATCCCACCCGGCCCCCAGGCCAGATGATGCCATTTTCCTACCACCACCCCTTGCTGGCTTGGAGGACATAATCCCCAACCTGCCTCCTCCGCCTCCAGAGGGCTTCCTTGAGGAGTTCCCTCCCTACCCACCTCCACCGTACCCCAGCGGAGGAGAGCAGGACAGTTTGGGAGAGGACACCTTTAACATGAAGGCACCAGAGGTCACGGGCCAAGTCACACTACCACCGGTATGTATCCCCATCATACACATCTGAAACACAGTTGTTTGTTTTTATATTACGGGTCCTTTAAACCCCCACATGTTTGTGATGGGGGCAGGTCATGAGTTACAGTAAATGTTCAGTGACCTGGCCTGATGTTATATAATGAAATGATCCTCATCAATCACTGCTATTGTTTCTGGAGAAAATGGGCCTCAGTCTGCTTACACTAAGCGGATATCCACCCTACTTTCTCGCATTTACTTTGGTGCAATCTGTGTTGTAAATAAACACCAGTTTATATTCTTGTTGTTAAGCTCTCAGTGTAACTACTTAAGTGTTTTTTTACCCAAAAGGGCAAACCAATGAGATTTCAGAGGGAGAGAGGGAAAGAGGGCGGTTTAGGGACTGAATCAACAATGTTGTTGCAGGAATTTTTTGTGGATTTTGTTTATATTGCCCCCCCTTGTTCCCTTTTAAGACCCATTCACCCACTTTCACTGGAGGGCGATTGTTCCTCATCAGGTTGCATAATCAAGGTTTTACAGAAATGAACCTGTGTCTTACAGCTTGTGCAGACAAACTGGATTAGCATTGCGCTGGGAGCTGGAAAAACAAGTCCCTGTTCTCTCAGTCCAGATTGAATTCAACAGAGCGTAGACGCTTTTTACCTCAGCAGGATGAGACTCTAAACATCCTCACTTCTTTAGATTCTCATCTCTCTTTTTGTTGTAATGGCTGTTTGAGATCATTCGTCTGATTCATGTTTATGACTGTGTGTTTAGGGGAAGAGGACCAACTTGCGCAAGCTTGGCTCTGAACGCATCGATCACAGCATGAGAGTGAAGTTCAACCCACTGGCTCTGCTGCTGGACTCATCTCTGGAGGGAGAGTTTGACCTGGTCCAGAGAATCATCTATGAAGTAAGAAACAAATTTTTTATTGCATCTATTTCTGCTGTATTATTAAGCTACTATGGTAACATAGATGTTTGGATTGAAATGTCTAAAAGTAGTCTAGTAGTATTTCAGTATTTACTTACTTTTATTGAGACCATCTTGTAATTTCTTAATCGTAGGTTGAGGATCCCAGTCTGCCCAACGATGAAGGCATCACAGCTCTACATAACGCTGTCTGTGCCGGACACACAGAGATTGTCAAGTTTCTGGTTCAGTTTGGAGTCAACGTCAATGCTGCTGACAGTGATGGCTGGTGAGTTCAAGTTCACTGCTGCCATGATTGATTATGGATTATTCGATCTGAGCCTCAAGCAAGTCTGAACTGTCATTAGACACCTATACATTATCTTGATGTTTTTTCTCTAACACAGGACACCTCTTCACTGTGCTGCATCCTGCAACAACGTACAAGTGTGCAAGTTCCTGGTGGAGTCCGGCGCTGCAGTGTTCGCTATGACTTACAGCGACATGCAGACGGCAGCTGATAAATGTGAAGAGATGGAGGAGGGCTACACCCAGTGCTCGCAGTTCCTCTATGGTCAGTGAAAGCAGCTTTATTACAGTAGAAACCGCATGTAGCGTTATAGTGATCATATGCATATAACATGGATCAATAAGTTTACTGTTTAGATAATTTGCTTATAAATAAAGGAAATAAATAATGACATGAATTTTTTTTCATGTCTACCCTCAGGTGTGCAGGAGAAGATGGGCATCATGAACAGGGGTGTGGTCTACGGTCTGTGGGACTACACCAGTGAAAACCCTGATGAACTGACGTTCGGCGAGGGAGACTGCATGACCATCATCCGCAGAGAAGACGAGGACGAGATGGAATGGTGGTGGGCACGCATGGCCGACACCGAGGGTTACATTCCCCGCAACCTCCTCGGGGTGAGTCGGTGAAGTTGCATTAATATTGAATGTGTGTATTTTACACAGACTTGTTTTTCTGCAATTATAATATTGACATTGTCTCCTTGCCATCCCTCACAGCTCTATCCCAGAATAAAGCCTAGACAGAGGACCCTGGCTTAAAACACAAAGACCCTGGACATTCCAGTCAGCCAGCGTGCGCGTGCACACACACGAACAAACCCACACGCTTTAACAGACTGGAAAAGAGACAGACTCTGCTGAAATGAAGAGACAACGACAGACCAAACCATATGAAGGATCAACTCTGAGCTCTTTCTGGCACTTTTCTGTTTCTACAATAGAAGGATTCTCTCTCTCTCTCCCTCTTACTGTGTACTTTGTACTCAAGACACTAATGGCATTGTTTTTCCTTGACCCTGCTGTTTTTGTACTTAGCATCTGAACTACTCAGCTACTATTTCTAAAGTGACAGAAACTCAAAACTTGGGATGTAAAAGGAACGAGCAGTATTTTTATTTCTAGAAAGTGATTTTTACACTTTTGAACTGTTCTTTATTTTCTAACAAACTTGGAGCTCTACGTTGCATGTGGTGAACGAGTGGATGATTCTTTTGAATTGCTGATACCGTGACAATCTTAGGGAGCTTGTTTCTCGTCGTCTACCCTGAGTAACCGTGCCTCTGTATATCTGCACTGGAGGTGAAAAGTTTCAGCTGTGACCACCACTGTTCTGCCTAAATCGATGAAATATGAAAGGATTGGTGGGAAAGACAGACGGTGAAGCTTTTGATTGATCTTTTGCTGTTCACGCTGTGGTCGATGATGCCCAGAAATCCAGTCTCCTGCAGTGACACGTGTTTAAGATGCCACAAGATACCACAAGATACTGTGTATACATGTACTTCTGTCACACAAACTAGTGAAATGTTGCTGTAGGAATGATATTGTTATGAAAATGGATTTCAATAAGTATGAATTTTACAATACAGTCATGTAATGAGGCAAGCCTAATACCAAGAACCTTGACTTTTTGTAGTGATCAGTAAGAGATGACTCATTATATTGTAAAGTCACAACAGTCAAACAAGTCAAGTCATCTCTTAAAAGCAAAAAATTACATTCCCAAAACTCACCTTATCACATATCTCTGTCAACTCAGATGTATTTATTTTTGTTATGTTTTTCTTTAGCCCTTTTGTCATAATTATAACCTCAAATGTACTGTAGTATTTCAAACATTTACAATAAAATAATTTGTACTAAGTTTGTATCGTCTTCTTGTTCCCTACTGCAAATAATGACTCAATTCCAATTTTATATTTCTAATCATTGTCAGTAACTTTAACAGTAATATTTGCTGCCCTCTGCTGGACAGACGTTGACACTTTCACCACTTAGAGAGAAGGTGATTAAAATAGCAGAATATTGTTTAATGAATAAGTATTTATAAAACAAATATGGGAAATTATACCTGATCATATTTTTAGTACAGTGCTGCAGAAAAGCAATACATTGATATCTTGATCTAATATTTAAGGATAAATTAGTTTAATAAGTGAACCTGAGTCTCAATTATTGTAGAGGTGGAAATACTCTACGTCATGGTATTGACTACATATTTCACTCCAAAAAAAAAAGTCATATCAAAGGCACAAGGAGGACATGTTAAAGTGTTGAAAACATTTTGTGAATGCCCTTTATATAGATGTACTGATACATGTCACCACTGACAGAACTGGGGAAAAGCACAAGTGTAAATGATGAAATTATTAGTGGCTTCATTAGTGTTGTCAGAAACACCTAATGTCTGCTGTGATGAGGACAAATAGGAGACAGGTATTTGTAATTTTATAGATATATAAATAAAAAACTGAAATAAAGATACTTATGAGGCAGTAATCTAAGAAATAATTGGTGAAGAATGTACAGCCATGCTGTGGGGCTGTGGGTTCAATATTTACAAATTGCTAATTAACATGAAACACAAACTACATGCTAATGATAACAGGGTTATTTGGTCATAAAAGGCAAATCCTAATGTCAACCACAGGGCGGCACTGCAGGAAAATATATCAGATCCACCCGAAATCAGTAGAATTCATCCCCTGGAGACCAGGAATATCTGTATGAAATGTCATGGAGATGATACTATAAAGAATTGGGATATGACAGGTTGGACCAAGGTGGAGGACTGTCAGATTTTTATCCATATGAATGAATGTGTTCACCATGATCACTTCCTGTGTTGCAAAAGATTCCTCAAGTGACAAACCCTGTGTTTACATATAGATTCACATCTACATGTACAGTCCTGTGTCATGCTGTGTTCTGTGTCTCTCTGCAGATCTGTGGAGCAGAAAGCAGGTGGAGTGAAACAGGCCTGGATCCTTCATTGTTATTATTATTGGCTATGAGACCCAACGGGGGAAAAACAAAAAGTGCTGCATCGTGTGATGTAACTCACACTGTGTATATAACCATATATGAATGAACCGCTCCACCCCTGTATCGGGTGCCACTGTTGCCATCGTAACCAGTGCCAGCGATGCTCCCTCCTCCATTGCCTCCAGTGAAGTTCCTCTGCTGTGTCCCTTGGTGAGCTCTGCAGGGTTAATGGAGCTGAATGTTCGAGGCACATGCTGCACTCGCCCTCTGCTGAATTGTAATAAGGAGTTGAGATTAAACGCTGAATTCAACCATCACCACTGCCCACTGCATTCATAATTGATGCATTTCATTCATAATGAATAAAAGTTCTGTACAAAAGGGAGGAGCAGCCGTACGTGAGAATGACACAAACTGCCATCCCTACGAAATCAGGGCCCCATTGATCTCTGCTGCACAATAGCAGGAGCCCTTTGTGTGTTTTATGAGCAGTGTGAAGACCATCGGGGTGTATGAGCACAGATATATATATCTGATCTATGTTTTCAGAGTCGCCTGTACAAAATAATGACTCTAATCCATATATAGACCCTCTGGGCTTGTTTTTTTCATTGGTTTGTGTATATCTGGCGATAGGAACACAGGGAGAGTGATGGAGCCAGCTTCCCTCACAGGCACCTTCATAAGTGTTGAACTCCTGTGCACAGAACCTCCACACTCACAGGGATATGAGATCAGCCTCGCATGAATCTCACCCAATCCAGAAATGCAGAATGTAATATTTTTACCTGAGGGTCTGGAAAGGAGGAAGAAGAGGAGGGTGGGGAAAACAGATGAGGAGCTGTAGGGGCAATTATGTCTGCATGGAGAGTAATGTGGACTCTTCTACAAGCAACAGCAAAGAGTTTTAATGAGGAAAAACCATCAGTAAAAGCTTTATCTTCAGTAAATGTTGCACATCCACCGTCTTCTGTAAACCTGCAGTCAGCATATATCAATCGATGGTGACCTTTACACTTGTACTGAATTAATTATTCAACTGAGGAAAGTATGTGGTTGGAAATGTTTATTTTACATTAAAGAGCTTTGATGTTTGAAATTCTGTAAAATCTATGACGTTATATATATAAAATATCAGGACACTCAATCAAATCTGATCAAACCACAATCCTCATACTAGATCACAATATTTTAATGTTAATAAATAATACCTTTAGTTGTTTACACCCAAACTTTAACTGTGATAAATTTCTATTTTTTTATTTGGTAGATTAGTTTTGACTATTTAATGTGAAAAACTTAAAGCTGCCATAGTCCGTGTTCTTATTTCAAAGGCAGAATGGAAACCCTTGGATAAAGCCACTACATGTCCAGCATCAGAAAAGTTAGCTATCAACTTTGATGTGAAAAGTTCGGATGCTTCAAATGTGGAGGGAAAACCAATAAACACAGTGAATATTGGATGCACATTCACCAGGTGGCCAGGAGCCCAAATATGAATGAGGTGCTAATCCTGCTCCACATCTGCTGGATGTGTAAACAGGCAAACATTTGAGTTTACCATATTCATTTATCACATAATAACATCAGTGTTGTTTCAGCTTGTTTCTGTTGTCCGCGAAAGAACCCATCAAATTGACTGTGGATCAGATCAGTGGGCGGATCCAGGACCTTTTTTTTTTCACTTTCTTGAACATTACGAAATAGGCAATTTTTTGACATTTTCTTTGATTGACCAGAGAATAAAGGATCTTGATGAAACAAAACAGGCATGTTTAGGAACTGATATTTATGAGTGTGTGCAATTTGTAAAAAAAAAAATCCAGATCTAGTGAATTGCCAGGACATTTTACACTCTTCATTGGATTAAAGGGATAGTTCACGAAAAAATGAAAAAAAACTATAAACGTCATGTCTAAAATGTAATTTACATTTACGCTGAAACAAAATGACCTTTTTTGAGTCAAATTTGATGCCAGGGCACACGACACCACAGGAGCAGTACGGAGCATTTCATGTTTTTTTCTGTTGGTTTTTCACGGTTGAACAAGTGGTCACCATTACTTCAATGTAATGGATTTGCCTGCAACACTGTTTGCCCCTGAAATCCAGAAGGTGTTTTGTGGACTCAAAACAAACCCCCCCCCCCACCCTCCCCACCCCCCCCCCCCCCCCCCCCCCCCCCCCCCCCCCCCCCCCCCCCCCCCCCCCCCCCCCCCCCCCCCCCCCCCCCCCCCCCCCCCCCCCCCACCCCCACCCCCCCCCCCCCCCCCCCCCCCCCCCCCCCCCCCCCCCCATCAGCATATTGGTGACTAGATAATGAGTGAATTTGATTTTCCGGTGAACCATCCCTGTAGGCACCTGGCGAGGTGTAACTCCCGCCGCGGCCGCTGGGTGTCGCAGGGCGCTCAGCCTGCTGCAGTGAACAGGTTGTGTTTGTTCACCTGTGTTTTGCAGGAACAGGCTCAAGCACCGAGGAAGCGTCTCGTGGCGAAATAAGCGAAGAAGGAGCGAACTGCGTCTAGAAAACTGAAGAGGAGGAGGAAGAGGAGGAGGAGTGAAGACGGGGGAAACGAGGAGGGAGGGCGGGTGCGCACCACCTGTGACGGCGGCGGCGGCGGCGCTGAGAGTGGAGGAGCTCGGACTCGGAGTCACTGAGTGTCCGCTGCTGTGTGTGTCACTCTCTGTGGGTGGTTGTGTGTTTCAAAGTGCGTGTGCGTGTGTGTGTGTATGTGTGTATGTGTGTGTGCGTGGGGGCGCTTCAAGTCCAGTTGGATCCTCCGGAGCTGCAGGAAACGTACGTGTCTTTGTCTCGGGAGGAACTGGATCTGGATTCAGGTGAGAACACGAAACCACCGCTGCTCACCTCCAACACGGGAGAAACACGTTCAAACCACTTTCTGCTCCATGTTCTTCTTCACGGTTTGTCTGCAGTGTTCCTCACTGATGTGTGCGCGTGCGTGTGTGTGTGTGTGTGTGTGTAAGTGTGTGTCGATGAGTTCTATTTTAAAACTATAACAATGTTTTCAATGTACATATATAGACTTTTAATACGTGTAGCCCATAATATCAAAATGTCTAAAATACGTTGTAAGATATTTCATCAAGCAGATGTAACACATCAAACCAGAGTAAATATCTTAGGGGTAGACAATAAAACTAATTATCGTAATATAGTTGTCATCAATAGCAACATATCAATATATGTTAAACTTGTGTTGTATTGCGATTGATGAGATTTTGATATATATTGAAATTTTGTTGTAGCCTATTAGTATTGAATAAAATAGTGTAGTTTTATTGCTCAGCCCTAATTTTACACTCATTTGATTATGTATCTATAGGTTGGACTTTTTTTATTTATAAACAAAAGTCCAATATATATCAAAATATTGCTATTGATAAGATTTATATTGTGATTATAAGGAATAAAACACAACATACATCAATATATTGGTTGTGCATTGTGTAAGCACTGTGAGGACGTATAACACAAAAATGTTCAAGTGTTTTTCATTCTTTTCTCATGAAAAAGAGTTTAAACCCACAACCTTCAATCTTCAAACTTAGCAGAGACAGTAATGTGACATTTATCGTAATAATTATCACTCTAGAAATGATAAGAACATTTTTATCTCAGTATAATTTTAGCACTATGTTTAATGGTTATCCACTGAATCAAAACCAGCCAGTGACCCATCTCCTGCTTTGCTGAGTTACACTTCCTCTGGGGCTGCACTGGTCTGTCAGGCATCAACGGGGACTGTGTTCAAGCTGTGCAACATGCAAACATGAAGCTTCAGCCTGAAACTCATGTGGAAGGCATCCAGCCGAGCAGCTGTGATTATAGTGAATGAGCCGTAAACACACGCATGATGCTTGGAGAGCATGATTGATCTGCTGAAGACGTGTAATCAGCCTCCTCCTGTCCACGCTGATGCTCTTTGTACCTGTGATCTAATCATTAGTGATCATCCAATCATAGAGATAAACCTGTGCAAACCAACTGAACCCACTCATCTGTCTGTGTTTTCTTTAAAAATGCATGAAGCTGTGGTGTGGATAGTGGAAGAGAAACACTTAGATATGCAAATATGTGGCCATTGAACACACGGTATTTTATTGTTATGCAGATAGTCATTGACTTTCTCTTCCTGTTGTCTTCTCTTCTAACTCATCATTCAAAGGGTTTACTGGTTATCAACCCTTCCCTTAAGAAACAATTTGGTTTTGTCAATTCATATGTCATGTTCCTTCAAAATGAATTAACTGTTGCTTTTATATTTTTCCTTATAAATCATTATTCTGCAGCAGCCTCTCTTTGGGATTCAGCACAGCCCATAATAAATCAGAATTTAAAAAACGGAAGCTCTGAGTTAGGTCTGTATATCAATCACAAGACTCACATTTTTTCTCCTGGCTATGTCTGCACTGCAAAAATACTGTAGGTGTGAACTATAGACTATAAAAAGATAGATGTCCTGACAGCTCCCCTTAATGTATAGGCCGTAAACCCTGCCTCCTCCATGTTAGCAGATGGGACATCAAACTGAAAAGTCAAAATACACGATAAATACATTTTGCTCAAAGATGCTTCCTCTCGTTTGATCTAGTTCTTATCATAGCGATTAAGTAACAATTGGTTTATTTGATGCTATAAAAATATTGTGAAACATCATAATTGAAAGCTGAGCCTGCGATTAGCCGGACCTCGCTTCATCTTCATTCCTGATCGCTACTGCTCTGGGTC
Source organism: Hippoglossus hippoglossus (assembly GCF_009819705.1). Lineage (NCBI taxonomy): Eukaryota > Metazoa > Chordata > Actinopteri > Pleuronectiformes > Pleuronectidae > Hippoglossus > Hippoglossus hippoglossus. The sequence goes on from NC_047165.1 coordinate 11,050,392, forward strand.
CAAATGAGCAAGATGGCTGAGTTCGTATCTGGAAGATTTTAGCTTCATGTCTGGACAGCGGGAGGAGGTGGAGTTGTGTTGTTCATCTTAATGTCCAGTCTATGGTGTGAACAAATAACATTTGTTCCATATTCTTCTACTTTTAACAATACAGCAAATTCAATTTCTACTGTCATTTAGTTTGTTCAAGCAACACCTACAGCATGTCTATCTGTCCCGGAGGAGATTCCTCTACTGCTCTTAAGAACATTCTCCTCATTGCAAAGACATTCGAAAGAAAGACTGTGAATCCTCCTTTCAGGCAAATGTTGGATATTGGGTTATTTACTCTAATACTTGCCTTGAGAGATTTTCTTTGTCAATTTTTTCACTGAATGCCTGAAATGTCTGTAAACTTATTGTTTTCCTAAATGTCATTGATCATGAATTTTGCGGGTCTAAAAACTTAAACTCTACAAATATCTTCACAAATAAGCTGCGAAGCCAATGCACTCGTATGAAAGATCGTAAACAAAATTGAATGCGCTGATCAGTTTTGTCTCTTTTTAGCTTTGGTCAGAATGAGCCCAGTGTGAACAGTCGGTTTAGTGCTGCATTCAAGTGACTGTACAAAGTGCCGTACAGTACTGGGAACAAATAGAGTTCAGTTCAGTTGGTTCCTTTGTGGGTCTGCGTTTTAAAGGCAGTCCTCTCTCTCAGTTGACGCACAACTCAAAGCCTTTGATTGTAATCTTTTGTTAAACACACACACACATCCAAGTCAAAAAAGAGTTTTGAGTCCCGTGATATAGAGTTGTCTGTTGATGGAGCTGTCCCCACCCTGCTCCAATCTCCTCCATTCAGGCAGGTTCATAGACACTTTATAATTGCCTGATAAAATCCATTTCCGTGAATAGATGTCATGGGACCGAGAGCTGGGCAGCGAAATCAGGGGGAAGAGAGATTAGAGAGGTTGGATCGTGAGTGGTGGCGTCACTCTGATTTCCTCTGGGTGCGCCTCGTTTTATTTTTCAACGTCTCTCTGTTCTGTGTTTTCTCAAGTTTTGACTCATGTGCTCAATGGCCAATTAACAATTGAAAGCCTCTGCATTTAGGGGGGGTCATGGGTATTCAGAGCAAACTCTGGAGTCATGGTTTATAGATGACAGAGAATTGGAGATGTCACAATTACTGCTCGCTGCTCTGTGCAGCTGGACGTCCGCACAGCATTTTATGCTCATACTCTTTTTCTCTTTGTGTAAAACATTTACACCTGAATAGATTCCTCTTCCTCACAGGATTATATGACCACACCAGGACCACTGCAGTCGACAGATTTAGACCCTGACAGCCCATTTTAGGGAAGTTATTGAATTATTAAGTGCCAATCCGGTGCACCTCTGCTACCATCCTGGAAAAGAAGGGGGATAAAAGTAATATTTACCAAATGGCTGCATTTAAGGATCTCAATAATGCAGGCTCACTTTCAGGGTTGTAGAAATATGTATTTGCAGAGACATTAAATCCATCGCAGTGAAGATGTTGTTGGCTTTAATTTAAATTTTACTTCTCAAAGTCAAATTTCCTTGACCCTAACCCTGTCAAGGCAATGAAGCTGCTATAAGAGACTGTTTCAAAAACTTTGAAATACTCCTTGTATTCAGAGAAAGTCCTACACATAAGAATCCTATACTATATACTATAAAGACTATATGGACGACGTATCTCCACTTCCTTGCTAAAATAGAGAGCGGCGGTAGTGAGGTCCTGTCGATACATGTGCTTGACTATTTACAGGTCAGTCTCAGCTGTCAATCATGACATTTCACTTGCTTTACATTAAATTACAAATTAAAACCAAAGTTACCAGAAAAATGGAAATTTGAAGATACAGTGTGAAGAGAACTACTTTAAATCACAGAAACCATCCTTGAAATCAAGGAAATCCTATTTTTCTCAATCAATTCATTCATGAAAATTCACGTGAACGTTTTGTTCTAATCGTCTTTGTGATTTTACATCCTGACAACATAACCTGTGCTTATAGTGCTTTGTGGTAGTTGGCCAAATGCAGATTTATTTTCAAAACAGTTCTTACCTGCAACTGCATCGCTGTGCATTTAATTAAGAAATAAATAGGAATGAAAGTTCAGTATAACATAAATCTATAAGTTTCACGTTGTTGTGCTGATTTAGTTTGATAGAGAAATCAGCTGGAACAGGAAGAACCTGCAGGATGATCCGGAATATAAAATCTACATTCATGGAACTTTCTATAATATTAGTGGTCGATGAAAGTCTCACATAGAACCAGCGCTTGGTAAACAGTTATGATATCATGTTACAGTGCCTGTTGTGAGCCTGTGAGTCTCACTGTTACTTCCTACTGTTAAAATCACAGCGAGCAGAGTGTCTCTTATCCACCTGCATGCGGCTGTGTTTGACCGAAACATGGTGCAGCTCTCAAGCCGTCCGTTGTCATGGTGTCAGCCCTGAGGCTCTGCTGGGACTTTCTATAACAGCGCAGTCACAAACACTTGTGCTAATGGCTCTGCTTTCCTGTATTTTTTTTTGTTGCATCCATGCTTCTATGTAAACAGCATTGTGTGTGTGTGTGTGTGTGTGTGTGTGTGTGTGTGTGTGTGTGTGTGTGTGTGTGTGTGTGTGTGTGTGTGTGTGTGTGTGTGTGTGTGTGTGTGTGTGTGTGTGTGTGTGTGTGTGTGTGTGTGTGTGTGTGTGTGTGTGTGTTAGTGACTGAAGGAACGAGCAAGCTCCGAGGACTTTCAGCTCTTCAGGGTGCTGGAGGCTCATGCTTTGTTTAATGGAAAGTGCTAAAGAGTGTGACTGTTTAGCTTTAGATCCAGGAATTGTGTGTGTCTGTGTGTGTGTGTGTGTGTTTAAATGGGAGACAAAAAGAGAGTAAGAAAAAGAGAGCTGTCCCCATTCCCCCACACAAAATTGGATTAGATGGCTATTTGCACTGCTGATACACATGCACACGCACGTCTCTTTCCTCCTTACACCATCTCTCCCTTCACTCCTCCAAAAGAGCGTCTTGTTCTGCAGTAACAACATTGACATTCTCAACACACGCGCACACACACACACACACTACCAGATATTATCATACTTCAGTCTCCCCCCTTTTGGATTTCACATGTCTGAGGTACGTCTGCTGTTTCAAACGCTCTCACACCTTATCGATCCGAATCGCTCCACATTGCCGTTTAATCCTCAAGTGTTTGCTTGTGGTATCAGCACGTTGCTGTGTTTGACTGACACTGTTTGGTTAATGATATTTCCAGTCATGTGTTTGGACTGGCCAGGCTGCGGCTCACACACCACACAGGCTGCGAGACTTTAAATAGCCCGAGGGACGGCTCCGTTTCGCAGAGCGCCATTGATCTGCGAAAGCACCCGATATATTTTATTGAGCGAATGCACTTTGGGTCTCTTTCACATCTCTGTCGTCATCCTTGTGAATTCCTGCACGTCAGCTTATTCTCTGTGTTTGAACTCTGACGTTCGACTTCGCTGCTTCTTTTTCAACTTCTCCTCTGACTTTTTAAAGGTGTCACGTTTTCACCACATCTGCAGGATTTTGTGTTTACTTCTAGTGTACACCTACGTGCTAACACAGTTGTTGTGTGTTTTTATCTTTTTACAGGTTTCTTCAGTCCTTCCTCCTGCACTTTGAAGGAGGCCGCCTGTGTATCTGCCCACGTGTGTGAGTGACAGGTTGGATTATGTTTGTGTGAGTGCCTTTGCATGTTTATAAACCCTGGTCGGAGAGTGTTTGCCCCTCGAGACGCTCAGCAGAGATGCCGGGAGCTCGATCCCCTGCGCTGTGGCTCCTGCTACTGAGCTGCTGTGTGTGTGCGACGGCCGGCTACCCGTTCAAAACACCCCTGGACCTGGATGTGACTCCACGCATCACTATTCTAAACAGCGGTAAGCAAACAACGACAAAACCACGCAGGTGATTGGTTTCTGATGCAACGCATTCCTGTCGAACGGTCAAATTCTATTCTCTTAAACATTGAACTGAAAATGGACTGTAACCATACAGCTTTTTTTCTGTGGGGTTTATTCAAGATCGTGCTTGTTCAGTTTGAGAGCAGGACTTATTGATTTCATGTTCAGATTTTGAAATGCTTTCACTCAAAGCCCTACACTCACACTCAAATATACCCTACTGGTGCATAGATTTCCTGCGCTCCAGCTCTTCTCATTACACGATATCATTTGTCATAACTACCCCTGGCATTGTAATGGTTGGGGAATTTTGACAGACTTGTTGCACAATCTAAGAGCATAACAAAAAAGTCAAAGAGCAGAGGAGGTATCAGAGCGCAGACATTTTGTTTCCAGGAGAAGAGCTGAAGCTGGAGAGAGGATTTCTGTCCTACAGAAAATGTGAGTGCCAGTGCACAGTTTGAGCACAAGCAGAGCATCATTACATTACATATAATTTAAGTGACGCTTTTATCCGAAGCAACTTACAATAAGTGCATTCAACCACGCGGATACAAACCCAGAACAGCAAGAACCATGTAAGTACAATTAGCTTAAAAAAAGCCAAACTACAAGTGCAACATATAGGTGCAACTAAATGTAATTATTATCATTTTTCAAATATTAACACCAGAGTTGACGAGGTTTATTAGACATCATCTTCTTAACCAAGGTGTAGTCGGAAGAGATGTGTCTTGTAAACTTTCTGATGCCATTGGGGAGCTCGTTCCACCATTTGGGTGAGTGGCTAGCTCGCAGTGAGGGAGCAGCAAGCCAATTGGCTGGAGTGTGCGGTTTAACCATGTCCTGGATGTAGACTGGGCCCGATCCATTCGCAACTCGGTACGCAAGTACTAGTGTCTTGAAGCGGATGCTGGCAGCTACTGCTACAGTGAAGGGAGCGGATGAGCGGTGTAGTGTGAGAGGTTGGTTGAAGACCAGTCGAGCTGCTGCCTTCTGGATGAGCTGCAGAGGTCGGATGGCAGTAGCAAGTAGACCAGCGAGGAGGGACTTGCAGTAGTCTAGGCGTGAGATGACCAGAACCTGGACCAGAACCTGTGCCGTCTTCTGAGTGAGAAGGGGACCTATTCTCCTGATGTTGTGCAACATGTACAGTATCTACACGAGCGGGTTGTTGCAGCAATGTTGGCAGTAAGGGAGAGTTGACTGTTGAGTGTCACACCCAGGTTCCTTGCGGTCTGGGTGGGGGATACCACAGAGTTGTTGATGGTGATAGTAAGGTCCTGGGTGGGAGAGCCCTTCCCAAGAAGGGAAAGTAGTTTGGGCTTGTCAAAGTTGAGGTAGGGACGGGGACGGGGATCGAACCACTGACATTCTGGTTAGTGGACGACCCTCTCTACCTCCGTCCCAGCTATGGCTCAAGAAGTAAGATGGATCAAAACTAAAAGAATACCGATGCAGGGATTCACTTTCAAACCAACTATAATTTAGCAAAATAACCTGTCAGGTTTTTTAAAAATAGAAAAAAAAGAAACTCCTCACATGCTTTGTTTTTCTGCTACACCACAGAAGCTGTTTTCTGCCTCTTTCTTTATCTAGTTTTCTTTCATATCCTTATTCTCTTCATCCCTCACTCCCCTTCTCTCTCCTGACACAGCTCTTTTCTCTTCTCTTTCTCCTCGTCTTATTTGTGTGCACATTGACTTGCTCATACATTTTCTTGCCTCAGGGAAATTCTCACACCTGCCCCAAAACCACAAGTTTTTTTAATCATTATTATTATTCATTTACCCTGTGTGAGTGATGGAATGTAGCCTAGGGTGACAGAGACTGAGGCAGATGAGTAAAGTGCTTACGCTTGGATCCCTAAGGAGCAGCCAGGGAGACTGACACCACTGTAAGTAGTTGAGAAGCAGCGTAACCATGACAACTGTCATAGTATGGCGCAAGATGGTCCTATACAGTATTTTGCTGTGTGTGTGTGTGTGTGTGTGTGTGTGTGTGTGTGTGTGTGTGTGTGTGTGTGTGTGTGTGTGTGTGTGTGTGTGTGTGTGTGTGTGTGTGTGTGTGTGTGTGTGTGTGTGTGTGTGTGTGTGTGTGTGTGTGTCATTTTCTCGTCTCCAGTTTGACTCGCGACCAAATTTTCTTACGCAAACTACCCATGGAAAAAATCTCTCCGCTCCTCTCCTCCAGTCGTCTTTCTCACCACGCATCACCTACTTGCACTCATTACTCATCTCCTTCCTCTGTACCTTTAGCTCAGTTTCTGTTCATCACCAGTTTGTGCTGGAGCCTGCAGCCCACCGGTCCTCCTACACTCTTCTCCTCGTCTGCCACCCCATCACTCTCTCATCCACTCCTCTCTCTCTCTTCCACAGTGCTTCAATTTGGACTCTTTATCCCTCATGCTTATTTTTTGTCCATTAGTTCATACTTTTGACATTTGCACAGCTTATTTCCCTCCACTTGCCTTTACCTCTCGTCTTTGTTTAGTTTTTTTAACGTTTGCACATCTTTCGATCTGCAAACTTACCAGTAATCCCTTTAATCGCTGTGTTTCTTAGCAACCTAAAAGCCTCCAGATCTGGGTGGAGAATTGATACTGTACATGCACACACCGGAACACAGTGAAACACACACCTGTACTTTCTCCTGATTACAATTTCCCTTTTTCCACTTGACACAACGTAAAAAAAATTATTCAATTATTCAATTTGATGAATTCTGGCTAAAAGCCGGCAAAACGGATAGAGTATAATTTGTTTGTTTTTAAACAGAGAACTGGTTACTCCTTTTCATTTGCTCGTGAAGTATTTTGAAAATCTGCCACACACATCAGTCACAGTCGGTGGATTTAACTTTGTTTATACCGTCGTCCTGAACACAGGCCTGGCGCTCGAGTGTAAATTTGTATATAAGGCTGTCATGTCACAGTCCAACGGCTGGAGAGAGAGAGAGGGAGATAGGGAGAGAGAGAGGGAGAGGGAGAGAGAGAGAGAGAGAGTGAGAGAGAGAGGGAGAGAGAGAGTGAGAGAGAGAGAGAGAGAGAGAGAGAGAGAGAGAGAGAGAGAGAGAGAGAGAGAGAGAGAGAGAGAGAGAGAGAGAGAGAGAGAGAGTCTATGTGTCCCTGAACACTGTACTATGCTGATGAGCTGAGGTCCTTCCACTTGTTCTTCCTCTCTCTGTTTTTCTTTTGCTGTAGAATTGATCAAAGCACCTTTTGACGCACAGCCTTGTAAGCTGAGGCTAAAATGTGCAGTGGGATCATAACATATTGTTAATAAAGCCCAGATAAACCTCCCTCTGCTGTGTCAGTAACCTACGCAGGTTGTTTTGTGTTACCTCACTCTGACTGCCAGGCCCCCACACACACACACACACACACACACACACACACACACACACACACACACACACACACACAAAGGGTATTGTGTCGTCCTAATACTCAGATTACGCAGAGGAAACTGGGTATTGTCTCTGCTGTAACGCTTTGCCTTCACCCACAATGAAACACTCAAGTCACGTAGGAAAGGTTATTGTTCTGAAAATCTCACACAGGTAATACTCTTCTTCCTGCTGCTGAGCACAAGGGAGGAACAGTAGACACCTGATCAGCTGCAGGAGCAGTCCGGGATGAGAACTGCTGCTCCTGAAGTGAGCAGAGTGGATTGTGTTGTGCAGCAGCTGATAGGAATCTTAATAACAGCTCACTTGATAACCATGCAGTCTTCAGGGTGAAATGGTTGAGCTGGGGAACTTTGACACTCGTCAGTTTGGCTGCGCTCAGCTCCTGCGCTCATCAGTAGACGTGGAAAGTCTTTCGCTTTCAAGTTTGTACGGCCTAATTGCCGTCAGAGCTCCACCCCAGATGATGTTAAACCTGCTCAGCATTCGTCATGGCCGATATTTAAGACATCAAATTATGACATTGCTGTTATTTTTAGCCACAGTGTTTTCTTACAACAATGCAGTTATTGTTGTGGTTATAAAATCCCCGGAGCTTGACTAAAGGCCATCTTACTTTTCCAGTATGAGCCTCCAATCTCTGAAATGATTAACAATCTGAGATTAGACATCTAACTGTTTCTGCCTTTAAATCCCTTTTTAAAAAATACAGCTCCAGAAAAAATGTAAAGCCCATTCCTGATTTGTCTTAACTCTGCATCTCTACATCGGTAGTAGTTTTAATAGAAAAAAAATATTTTTTACACTTACCTATAAATAGTAAAATAAGAGAAACTGTTAATCTTGCAGTGGTCTTTGGTCTTAAATGTTCCAGATCTATGTACAGTGTGTGTATATATATATATATATATATATATATATATATATATATATATATATATATATATCCTTCTGTGAAGCACTTTATGACTTCGCTGGGAAAAGTGCTGCAAATAAAACTGATTATCTTAACTACTATTATCATAACTGGTCTAAAGGTTGTCTTGTGTGTGTGTGTGTGTGTGTGTGTGTGTGTGTGTGTGTGTGTGTGTGTGTGTGTGTGTGTGTGTGTGTGTGTGTGTGTGTGTGTGTGTGTGTGTGTGTGTGTGTGTGTGTGTGTGTAAGACGAGACGGTGATGTCATATTTACCTCAGCAAAGTGGAGTCCTAATAGATTGTATGTTTAAACCTTACATAACTGCACTACGTCATGACTTCAGCTAGTGACTTTATGATGTGTTTTTCAAGTGTATGTGTGCGTGTGTGTGTTGCTGAGTGTTTGTATGACTGATCCTCATTAGTATCTTGTGTTGTCAAATAGATGGAAAAAAGTGGACGGGGGAAATATACAAAAAAAGCACAGGACCATTGAACCCACGTTGGGTTGAAGTGGATCTCTGAAATCTCATGTTGTGATTGGACCGTTTTCATTATCTTCTTTGTGGTCTATATAACAGAGAAAAGTAGAAAATCAGGAACCAACATATTTGTTCCATTTTTAGCTGTGCTAGCGGCAGGGAACTGTGTATTAATTAATTTGTCATCAAACTACATGAAGATTAATTAACTGATCTAATCAATTATTAACTAATCAATTCAGCACTAAAAACGAGCACAAACGGCCTTAAAGAAAATGTCTAAAACACTGCAGCTGACAAAAAGCAGCTACTTACAAGGAATAGTGTTTTCACATTTCTTGTACTGTGTATTTTTCTTTCTGTGAAGTCGCTTAAAAATACTTTCTGTGCAGCTGCAGCACAGTCGATTTTAAGAAAGACATTTTCCCAGCTGCGCCAAAGAAATCTCAGTTTTTTTTTTAAAGACAACCACTCAAATCAGAGAGTAAGGCCATCTCACCAATTTGCACTGATGTTTGGCAATCACACAGTGATAAATCCAACTCAGAAGATTAACAGATTCATACTTCTCCCTTTATTCTCATACTGTCATACTCGTACTGTCGGGTTTGGTTGAAAAAGCCTGAAGTGTTCTGGTTTTAATGTGCCACCTCCTGGTGCTTATAACTTTCTGCACATTCAGCGGCTTTCTAAAGAAACAGAGGTGTTATTAGACACTGATGTCTGTGAATCTGTAATAATTCTTTTGTTGAAATGATCACATAAGAATTGAGATGACAACAGGAGCTGCGTTTATTTGTTGTGTGGTGCTATACCAGACAAACTAGTTCATTCCTGGATTATTTGTAACAAAGACTAATGTGTTTTTTCCCTGAAAGGTGTTTTCTCTTAACCTTGTTGTTTCCATAGAGACAGACCATAATCAATAACGTAGTGTGCTGAGACATGCCTGGAATCAGGCCTCTTCAACCACTCATATTGTCCAATAATCACACAGGTGACTGAAATGATCTCAGGAAGTGTAACAGCAAAAGAGGGTTTAACTGAGGTGTCGTGATTGTTTTTGCTTCCACTGAATTTGAGTGTCCTCTCTCAAATTTCACCAATCCTCCATTTCAGTGTCGCTGATTCAGCCACTTAACAGTGTTTGTGGTGCGTGTGGAGGTTGATGATGAATTAGTTTGAAGGACATTCGGAGCTGTTTTGCATAAACAGATGTTGTGGAAGCAGACAGAGGGATACAAAAGGTCATCTTTACTAATCTTTGCTCTCCTGCTCTCCTCTCCTCTCCTCTCCTCTCCTCTCCTCCTCAGGTCTCCAGGGCTGCAGGCGCTTCCACTCCTCCTCTACCGTTAACTACAGCACCATGCTGCTGGAGGCTGACAGTGAGCGTCTCTACGTCGGCGCCCGGGGGGTTGTATTCAGTCTCAACGCCTCTGACATCTCAGCCAGCTCTGCTCTCACTGTGAGTTTGTTTGTTTCCGTGCCGCTGCGTGTCGTGCACCTCAGCCGTCGTATCTTCGACTCTGACACGGATTAATTTGCATCCCACAATGCAGGAACTTTTTGAGGCAACAAGTTTAAATTTTGTGGCAACAATATTTATTCCCCTTGGACCCCTTGTGTTTGTCTGTGTGAGTAACATTATTTTTAACACAATAGCTCACAGTTACACCACAGGAGTATTTTGCTGCATAAACATACATATTAATGAGAAAAATAGAAGAAAAACAGACTACTGTATTTCCTTTAAACAGATTCAGAGTTCATATTAATATCATTCAGCTATTGAAAAAGTCGAAACAGAAATAGCTTCTAGTTAATGCAGTAATTAGCATACTATTTACAACAACCCAACATTGGCAATACTTACTTTATTTAAGTTACAACTTAAAAACATGAATCACAATGTTTAATTCATGATTTCTTTACGCATTTCTGTATCTTTTGTGGGATCTTTGGAAAAACTGGAATCTTTTCCATCTTCTCCATCTCCTCTTCATGTGAAATCCAATTATTCATAGTATTTATAGCTGAAATGTATTCACCAATTGCTATTAAATTATATCTGTGCGGTATTTTGTGTCTTCTGTGGTGGGTAAGTATTCAGAGAAAACCAAGTATTAATGTGCATGTGTCATAGTATATTCGAGAAGAGCACAACAGTTGTTATTTTGAGACGAACATAAAAATTCATGGTCATTGGTTCAGAAAGTGTGTTTCCTGCCTCCAATGATCAATAAATGCCTCATTTCAAACTGAAACTCTGGGATAAGATGAAATGTTCTCATCAGTAACGACAGTTGTTACCAAATCAACTAGAAGTAAAATCTTTAGGGATATAACTTTTAAATTATGATCTCGGTTCGTCTATTTCCATTTCCCTCAAGTGTATTATCAGCAGTGTTGTCCTCAAACCATCGCATGTTTACAGGAAGTTCCCTTAAGTAGCCATCGAAGCTGAAAAGCCTTTTTTCCACCTGTCACGCTGCAGTGTTTGTTACCTGCTGACAGTCTGACATTAAGCTGTTATGCTAATTCTGTAAATACGAGGCGGTGTTTGTCATAACGTGTGTGTGTGTGTGTGCGTGTGCGTATGTGCATAAAACTCCTTCACAAGTACTCCATATGCTGCAGGAATTAAAAATGTCAACTAAAGTCAACTTTTTTTGTTACATAAGAGTAAAAAGCATGCAACACAGTAAAAATTTGAAATTCCTAACAATTGTTTTTTTATTATCTTACACATTTCTGTCAATTTTATTTGTATTATTGTACTCCTTCCACTTATTTCTATTTTTATACAGATTTTAACAGTTTTATTTCTTTTTCCTCTTCTACCTCCTTTACTCTTTCTAATCTCTTATTTTGTTTGAAAGTTGTGTTAAACTGGTTTTAAATAGATTTCTTTTCATTTGTCTGTGTTGTTTTTAGTGTCCCTGTACAGGACCTTGAATCTACCTCAGTGTATCAAATATGCTTCATAAATTAAACTTCCTTGCCTGATAGATGAATTATTAAAGCAAAAAAAAGACATTATTCTCTATTTATCTGCTGTCAGATCTGTGGTGTTTTGCTAAAACTCATGCAAATCAGTGGTATGAAACCCCTGTGTGACTTTATGCTATGTGGTATGTTCTAGATCGAGTGGGAGGCCTCCCCCGAGCAGAAACGCCAGTGTCTTCTCAAGGGAAAAGACAACAAGGTTTCATTTAGTTTTTCCCTCTTTCTCTTTCGTTTCATCTTTATTTCTGTTTGGTTTGATATTCACTCTCCTCATTGTAATATCATTTTTTCTCTGGTTTTCGATTTCTCTTCCAGACCGAGTGTTACAATCACATCCGCTTCCTCCAGAGGTTCAACTCGACTCACCTCTACATGTGTGGGACTCACGCCTTCAGACCACTCTGTGCATATATAGTATGTGCATGCACAACACATTGATCGATATTGAATTTCTTCTTATAGCCTCGAAGCTCACTACATCTCTTCCTCCTTCCCCGTTTGTTTTGTCCTGTGTAGGATGAGAAGAGGTTTGTGATGTCATCTCAGCCTGAGGACGGAAGAGACAAATGTCCGTATGACCCGACAACAGGCTACACCGCCCTCATCATAGGTGAAGCCCTTCAACAGTTAGCGACCATTTCCAGAGTTTCACCCGACAAATACATGATCCAATAAATTGATTTTACCTCCAGACCAGCAGATGTACACAGCATCCCAGTACGAGTTCAGGAGCTCTCCAGATATTCGCCGCAACTCTCCGCCTCCCACGCTGAAGACGGAGGACGCCCCCACACGCTGGCTGAATGGTAAGTTAAGCCTCTCGAATGATGAAAGCTCGTAGAGATGTTTGATGGCAGGGTGGTCCAAGTGGTAAAGCATCTGTCCATCAATCAGCTTAAACCAGGTTAAGCCTCCACATCAACAAGAATCTACAGTTCTCTGCTGAAGTAGCCTGAGCAGCTTCAGTGGATCATCCATCTATTATCTATACCCCCCCAAGAGGGGGCTGGAGCCAGCTGTGAGTTAGGCAGGAGACACGCTCTCACCTGTTAATTAACCACTTTGCATGTCTTTGGATTATGTGAGGAAGCAGGAGTACCTGGAGAAAACCCATGCAGACACAGAAGCTGCTTTCAGACATGCAATGAACTCCGGACACAAATGTTCGAGTCAGTTGTTCTGGACTTTCTCCAGAGTTTCTCCTGCGAGCCTTTTCTATAATGTGTTATTTTACTTTTCGTTAAACCTGCATCTGATTGCTCCACTTACTCTTAAAGCAGAGCAGCTTAGTTTTACATGCATAGATAATCCTGTTTCTCTCTCCCAGTCTGTCACTGTAGAGACTCACAGAGATGCTAGCATCCTGTAGCTTCTGACAGTCTCATTAATATGATGCTGGGTGGCAGAAACTCGAAAAACATGATGTGTTGCAGATTACTGAAGCATGTAAACAACTTTTCACCATCTGTGCAAACTATGAACTCGTACACGTTTCCAGTCATAGTATAGGAAGCAAACTGCAATGAAAGATGGTTTCTACACTTGCATTATCTTCACTTTTTTGACTGTTTTGGTTCATGAAAAGTTCATGCAAGCAGCTTACGTAAATGACCTTAACGAGTCTCTGTGGATGTAAACTCTATAATTGGATAATTAGAGTATCGCTGTGTGAGTCATTGCATCATTTTCTCCCTCATACAGAGGCAGACTTTGTCGGCTCTGCACTTGTGAAGGAGAGTTTGATCAGCAGCACCGGCGACGATGACAAGATCTACTTCTTCTTCACCGAGAGGAGCCAGGAGCAGACGACCACCTACAGCCACAGCAGGGTGGCACGAGTGGCTCGGGTTTGCAAGGTGAGAGCAGTTTTAAAAAGAGATGCAGCGAGATATTTTGCAACAGGGAGTGAAGCTATGCATCCTCAGGAAAATGCAAGTAGTTGATGATAGGAGAGGGTACTATAATAGATGAGAGGCTCGATGGAGAATGCATTGGTAACAAGGCCTTGGGAGCTGACTGTGCAGCTGATGAATGGGTAGTGGAGCTACTGTGCCTCAGAGTGAGAGGGATGGGTGACTGCAGTGGGAAAGACGGAGTATTCAGCATCCGCTGCTGCCTAAAAAGTGGATGGTTTACATTTTCTGCAGCCCAGGAAGGAGCGAAGAGCAGCGAGAGCCACCTGTACACTGTAATAAACCTGTTGTTGTTTTCTCCTGTGGCATCTTAATATAAAGTCTCTCCCTGAATGTTTTGAAAAGTCTTTATCGAAATGCCTTGGGTCGGCACGTGTGGTATTTTTAATTTGCCTTTGGCTGAATATTCAAAGGCCAAGACAATGCAAGGTCTCCAAAATATTTGTGGCTTCAAGTCAAGCTTTTCCATCGTTTACCTGTCAGAGCATTTTTCTGGTTTGTCGGCGGGTGTTGAGATGTGTTCAAGTGTGTCTGTGTGTGTTTGTGAGAATGAAAGAATTTTGCTTCACAGTGTGCGCTTTCAACCCACCGAGGACAAACACTCGCTCGTATATAAGCCTGTGGATTAGTCAGCTGAATTGAACGTACAGTTATTGCTTACCCCTGCCGTTTTTCTGCTTTTCAGGATCTTCACTTCCCCCTGTGTTCCCCCTCGAGCAGAGTGTTCAGTTTGTTTTTATTTTATTTGACTTAATGTGACCCTTTCTCTTCCTTCCTCCTCCTTTGTTCCTCCTCTCTCCTCCACCTCTCTTCCCTCAGGGGGACCGGGGAGGACGTCTAACTCTCCAGAAGCGCTGGACGTCCTTCCTCAAGGCCAGGCTCGTGTGTTCTCTGCCCGAGTACGACTTCCACTTCAACATGCTGCGCAGCGTGTTCGTCATGCCTGGGCAAACGCCGCAGGACACGCTCTTCTACGGCATCTTTGGCCTGGAGTGGTAAGTGGGGAATATATACGTGTTGTCGAGCTCTCCAGCCGACGGGTCTTTGAGGGTGCAAATGTAAATGAGCGGGACAGAGATGAAAGGCAGCGATCGATACATTGAGGCAGACGAGAGGGGACGAGATGAAAGAGAAGGGCGAGACGAGGCCACGAGAACTTTTTTTAATCCAAACGATAGAAAAACAAGTTGGGTGAAGGAGATTTGCAGGAGTTTGAGGACAGAATATTAATTAAACATGCAGATTACTCAAAAGTTGAAGTGATTCAGTCCTGGTCGATTTAGCAATATCTGTGGTTACCATGGTAACAGCAAATTGGGTTTTATACTGCAGCAAACACTCATTGAAAACTCTCACTTCTAAATCGGCTTCGTACAATCTCTCCACCCCTCCCCTGTTCGTTCCTCCCATTTGTCTCTTTCTAACGTGAGCCACTGATCTACTGTACTTCTACTACTGTCTCTATGGCAACACTGGGTTTACCGCTGTTATTGTAGGCGGCCTGTGCTCTGGTCTTTCTCACGGTTTGTCTTTGTGTGTCTGTGTGTGTCTTAAGGAAAAACGTGAAGGCGTCTGCGGTGTGTCGGTTCAATCTGTCTGAAGTCCAAGAGGCCTTCCAAGGACCCTACATGGAGAACCAGGACTCTGGCTCCAAGTGGAGGGAGTACACTGGAAAGATCCCTGACCCACGACCTGGAACGGTAAACACACACACGCAGAGAACACTGCACAAGGTAGAGCACTGAAGAAATGTGTCACTGCTCCTCAGGCTGAACAAATTCACACCGGAAAACCACAACAGATTAAACTGATGTAGAGGAAGGATGCAGAGGAAAAGATGGAGGAGAGATGATGAGAGCATCCGCAAGGATGAGGCTCAAAGCACAGCCAGCTTAATGCCACTGAAACCCATTTCCATGACTATTAACTCCAGCCCGTAGTGTTTGGCGACTGTGGCTTAGTGTGGCAGCCAGGGCCGGGGCACCGTTGGCATGAGCAGACATTATCCACTGTAGTATCATTTTGTCGGACTTAATTTTAACTTTGCTATTAAGGGGAAAGGAGAAACAGTCAAAGGTTTTAACATGAGAGTGTGAAAGCCTCTTAGAGGAGCTGGCTGAAGTCGTTGGGATCTCACAAAGAGGGAAGGGAAGTCATTCCCTTCGTCAGGTGCACATAGAGCTGAGTCGCCCACATGTCAGCGTGAGCCGCCCGCTGAGCTCACACAGGCTCATTGTTATCGTGTTTCCCCCTGACCAATCTTCCGCAGGCTCTCGTTTTCTTGATCCCCTAATTTTCCGTGCAGACCATCTCGCTAAGCCTCATGACATCCTCTCTCCCTTCCACTGCCCGTTTTTATTAACAGCCTTAATTACAAATGAGCCAAAAATGTCTACTTTTCCTGGAGCCTGTATCATGCCTGTCCTTGGCCTCTTCCCCTGCAGTGTATAACCGACGCTCTGAGGGCCAGGGGCATTAACGTCTCCACCTCGTTGACCGATGATGTGCTGGACTTTGTCAGGAGGCATCCACTGATGTCACAGCAGGTCCAGCCTTCAGACAGACGTCCCCTTTTGTTCAGGAGGACCACACACTACACGCACATGGCTGTGCACCAGATCCAAGGCTTGGATGGACAAACAAACCATGTGTTATACATGGGCACAGGTGTGTAAGAATCCATATCAGGTGTTAATCTGTTCCATTGAGGTGTTAGAAGGGGTTGGGTGTTGGTATATTTCCTGTCAAAGTGCAGTTTTTTTTCTGGAGTCTTGTCAGTGTTGTTGTCGCTGTTGTGGCTGCCTGTCGATTACTTTTACACCTATTTCGTGTCTTTCATTACTGTCACTCTGATATGAAAACCAAAAACAGAGACCTGGTCAAAAACGGCAGCCCACAATTGTGTCACTGACTACATTTACCTTGACACCAACAATCCTTGCGCTGTTGCCTCACAACAAGAAGGTTCTTGGTTTCGGCTGTCGTCTTTATGTGGAGTTTGCATTTTCTCTAAGTGTCTGCGTGGGTTTTCTCTGGGTACTCCGGCTTCCTCCCACATTTCAAAGACATGCTGATTGAGGTTAGATTAATTGGAGACTCTAAATTGTCTGTAGGTGTAAATGTGAGTGTGAATGGTTGTTTGTCTCTATGTTAAGTCCAGGGTGTAGCTCACCTATTGGCCAATGTCAGCTCACCCCACAACCCTCAAAGGATAAGTGGAAGAGATAATGAATGGATGGTACATGGTTATCAGGTTGATTATCTATACAAGGAGATTTTAGAGTCCACATCTCACATCTTTGCATGTTCTTGAATACTTTGGCTACATGTCCCCACTCAACAATGTTGTAACCAAGACAAAGAAGTAAATTACCGTCAATATCTTCAGTTGGTGTTTGCAAGTTAATTTGAAATAAATAAGCGTGGCTGCCTAAACAAATTCCATCTGTGTCTCTCTTTGAATGTGTCCCTCAGATGAAGGATGGTTACACAAAGCTGTAGAAATCGAGGGTCAACTCCACATTATCGAGGAGCTTCAACTGTTTGAGGAGCCACAGCCTGTTAACGCTCTACTGATATCTGCAAAACAGGTAGTGTATTTAACCATCACATGCACACACATACTGTATCAGAGGAGTAATCTCCATCCTGTGATAATTACACCTTCCCTCCTCCCTCAGATGAGCGTGTACGTGGGCTCTCCGTCGGGCGTGGTGCAGCTCCCGCTCTCTAACTGCCACAGATACACATCCTGCTACGACTGCATCTTTGCCAGGGATCCTCACTGTGCCTGGAACGGAGCCCAGTGTGTGGACGTAATGGCACAAGCAGACATGTGGGTGTTGCAGGATGAGCGAGCGTGTGTGTGTGTGTGTGTGTGCGTGAGATTCAATCAGGTGATGATTAAAGTGCTGCAGGTGCCCTTTGGCGTGTTTGATTTGAGTAACCTCAAGTATCACGGTACCCTGTCACACTGTCAGCTCCCAGAACTGTTGCGCAATGACAACGCCAGCAGGAATAGTGGCTGGGATAATAAACATTGCATGCAGCTGTGGACTTAAAGGTTACTGATTGACGTGGACAGCAATGCTTACTCAGGAGAAAGCTGTTATCTAAGCAATAAAAGACATGTGGGATGTGCACGGATCAAAATACAGAAAGAAACTAATATTCTTATGGTTGTGTTTTCTCTCTCTGCAGATCCACTTTAATCCAGGACATTCAGCGTGGCAGCAGGGGATGTGAGAACACACAAGATGGTACGCAGAAAACTCATCTACCATTAGGTGCCACTGCGTTTAGAAAAAGTTTGCTTTTGGCACAGTGGGCGATGAAAGGAAGATTAAAAATAGAGAATGTTAGGAAGGACTTGAAAGATGCATAGTTGTCATGCGATGGCTTTGAAAGTTGATTATGCACACTGTGTTGGCAAATTCCTCTCCTCCCTTCTTTAATCACATTTTTACCATCTCTGGAGAGAAATCTGTTTGATATTCAAGACAGCCAAATGCCTTCTCTCACTTCACAGTTTCAGTCTATTAAAACATAGCATCATCCGTTCTTCTGTCTTTGTACAAGGTGACACAAGGGCAGGAATGAAAAACACTGTAGTTAGAGTTGATGCTTCAAGAACTTTCAACAGCATTTCAATTTAATTTAGTTGGTGTTAAAGGGATTAACATATAAAATAAGTCAGAGGCTGTTGTAAGTTTTCCTTTAAACTTAATGTGTGTGTTTCAGATGTTGTCGAGCGGAGCCGCTCTGTGCGGGTGGGCGACGACGTGCTGCTGCAGTGTGAGCTCAGCTCCAACCAGGCGACGCCGCTCTGGACTCTGGACGGCAGCGAGCTGCAGGGTTACGGCCTCAACTCGGGTTTCAGAACCGGCACAGACGGCCTGCTGATCATCGAGGCGCGGCAGGACCAGAGCGGGCTGTACACCTGCTACGCTGTTGAGAACGATATCAAGGTCGCTGTAGTTGCCTACAACGTCACCATCCAAATTAACCTGCCCCCGCCGCCACCTCTCGAGCCAACTGAAGACCCTTACAGTCTCTTTGCGACCATGCCACCACCCACTGATTCCCCAACCTCAGAGAGGCCCTTGCCACCACCCCCAGCCCCTCTCCTCCCCCACTCAAAGCTGCTCTCCCCCAGGAACATGGAGGCCATGTACCTGTCCCTCATCACCATCCTCGGCGCCCTGTGCGTGGTCCTCACCGTGGTCCTCGTCTACGTGGGCTTCTGCCTGCGAGTGGGCAACAGAGGGAAGTACTCATTACGTGCCGCCGCTTCTGCTGCCTACCCGAACAGTAAGAGGCACAACAGGAACAGGAAACAGATGAGAAGCTCCTCCCACATGGAGCTGAAGACCATCTCAAGCCACTGCAATGGCAATGGCGTTTGTAATGGCGTTTCAAAGCAACATAAAGGCAGCTTCCAGGACGGAGGCTTCCTCCAGATTGTCCCTGGCGAGGCTCACTCGTCACCAAACAACGAGCCTCCTCCCCCTGCCCCTCCTCTCCCTCCCACGCCGCAGCTTCCCTCTCCAGAGTGCGACTTCCCCAACGGACTGTCGGCCACGCTGCCCAGTGTGCTGAGGAGAATGAACGGGAACAGCTACGTGCTGCTGAGGCAAAGCGATACTGAGAACAGGTCGCCGCACTGCTACTCATTTGCTGATGAGCTCAATAAGATCTTGGAGAAGAGGAAACACACTCAGCTGCTGCCCAGGCCGGATGAGAGCTCTGTGTAGTGATGTATCTCCCCCTGTGGTGGGAGGACTGCTGCGTTTTTACCTGGTGCTGAAGTGCCTGACTCATTATTGTTGTGGACTAAAGCAATAAGAGTCTAATCTACTTTTTTTTTCTTTTTCTTACAAGTCCACATTCAGACTTTTTAAACCTCTGGGCTGTTTTCAAACTTAATTCCCAAATTGTCCAACCCAGGTTCCAGACGAAGGACGGAGCATGAAGTGAACAGAAAGTGTGATCTACCTCACCTCAATACTGCCCACAAGGACACATGTGGTCCGCCTGTAGTCTGACCCTGGTTACAGAGCTGATGTCTCAGTGGGAATATAAATACATGTGAAGCCTTGTGCTGCGGGGTGGTCGGATTTGGCTCAATTCAAACTGGAGGGCAGCTAGACAAAGTTTGTTTGCACTAACAAGTGCACAGATGGCCTATGCATTTTTAAAACAGGACATTGAAACGTTTTAAATAATGGAGGAGTAGACATGGTGAAAGAGGGAATTTAGTTTTCACTTTTTAACTGACTTTAAAATAATATACAGTAACACTGAAATCACTGATGGTGAACTAATCGATATTTAATATAACTATTAACCAAAGTTTGGAGTAATTAACCAAATAAAATATGTATTAATTTATTACATGGTTTTATTATTAATTATGAATAATTTTGAAATTTCAAACGATCACTGATTTGTGCTATTAAAACTATTTTTGGATAATTACATAATTTGCAGGTCAACCTTTAGTCATCAAAATTTTTAGACCCCTAATTCAAGTCACAGTTGAGTTTCACTCAATCCATCATAAATGGTTTAAATTATTGTGTGTTAAAACCTTGTACTGGTCTTTATTATAGTACAGCTCAATAAGACCATTACACATACATTTACATAAACATTATAAAGTCATTATTATATATAAATACAATTTACAGAACATTCATAAATTTAGATTACCATGGAAATATTAAATTGTGATTATTTCACCAAGTGTTAGTAAAAAACCTGATGAAAATATGACAGTATTATTGATTTCAATGCACTTTAACGACCAGTTTTAAGGCGTTTTGGAAAAGTTATTGGACTCTTTTTGGAATTATGGAATTTGACACCCGTCAGGAAGCAGCAGAGCTTTTTGATTGGTCGTTTCTCAGTGTGAGGAGCTGCAGCAGCGGAGGCCACAGCTGCGCCGGCTGGACACGAGTGGATTAGGAGGAAAACATTGACTATGTCTCAGCTGAGTCTGGATCCACTGCTGAGTGACACCCTGCATGAGGCCATAACACACAATGGCTGACTGGAGAACAGGAACCAGCATCCAAGGTAAATATGTCCTATATCTCACCAACACATCTCCACGGGCTCTTTGCCAAACAAGCACTCAAAGACATGGGTCATGGAGTGAGAACGCAGGGTGACTGAATCAGTGTTTAGATACATACAGATACAGAGAGCGGTGTTATCTCACTCTCACTGGATTTTAATCCTCTGCTGTTCTAACTGATCCTTCATCTGCCTGTTGATCGCTTGTGGGAAAGTTTCGGTTCAGGGACGCCTGAGTGAAAACATCTACTGAGGTCTGACTCATAAACTGATCAGTTTCATCTCTGACAGATAAACAAAGCAGTGAGGCTTCATTCCTCGTAAACAGAGGAGATTCATGCTTATGAAATAATATGCAGATTATTTCCTCAATCAATAGTGAAATGTTCGTCCTGGTTTCTCATAGTCTACGGTCACTGGACTGTCTGACCTGCAGCGCAGAACTTTAGAATATCCGATTACCGTTGCCAAGGAGGTTGTGTTTTCACCCCTCGTCTGTTCGTTTGTTTGTTTGAAAGTAAGAATACACAATAACAACTCAAGGGATTTCCACAAGGATGAGGAACGGTTCAGGGAAAAAAACATTTTCATGCAGATCAAGGAATACGTTTTCACTTTATTTAACATCGTGAGATTTTGGGCAATTTTCCAGGGAATAATTCCTGGATTTTGGCAAAAGAAATCCAGCCAATAAAGGGAACTGACATCTAGGAATGTGTAAAGTTTGGTGCAGCTTGATTGAATTGGCCCAACAGTCCCCTTATATTCATTCAAGTCTTACAGATAAACCAACAAAACAATGCAGGTCATGAAATCATAATCTCTGTTGCAGAACAATGATAATGTTTTTCATTAAGATCTATGCAATATTCCCTGGCAAATTGGGGGAAAAAGCCCTATCTCCCAATTTTTAAGAAAGTGGGGGGGAAGAACCACCTGGATCCGCCCCTTTTGTACGAATCCACATAAAAATGTATTTGGATCTCTCTTGGCCCATGTCCCATTTTACAAGTATTATGGAAATCTGGTTAGCACACAAACAAACAAACCAAGAAACAAGATGAAGGACAGGGGGTGAAAACATAACCTCCATGGTGGCAGTAATAAAATAAAGCTCTCTCTCATGGGGTTTAAGAAGGTGCGACATCCTCGGTCCTTAACCCTCAACTAGAGTAAGGAAAAAAACTCCCCAAAAAAATCCTATTAACTGGGGAAAACAGGAAAAGAACGTGTGTTTGTCTTTATAGACATACGGCATTATCTCGTTCAATCTCACACTCCATCTTTATTTGCATTGCTCTTGTTGCGCTCCTCTCAGAGGGCAGCATTAATTAATCGCTCGTCTGATGACAAGTCTGACCTTACTGCTGAAGGAGGAAGAGGAGAGAGCGGAAGAGATCTTTCCCCTGAGAGTTAAACTACGCAACACTCTCAAGCTCCCAATTATTTTCTCATGCCCCCACACTCAGGGTGGGGCTCTGTAATTTACACACACTTATAGGCTCATGCAGCGCAGGAATTCAAACATTTCCCCACAATAGACGTGACTGATCGTTGATCATTGATCCTGTGTAATCACATATTTAATCGAATCTAAGAAGCCTGTGAAGTCAGGCTGGGAGATGCTGGACGTGCTGACATGGAGAGCACGAAGAAACTGCTTGAAGAGCAAAGTGTTCCCGTCTGTGGCGCCGATCAAAGACGTGAAGGGAGGCGGACGTAGCTGCTCACACATTAGCAGCCTTCATTAAAGCCCTCTGACCTCATTGCCAACCACATCACAGTGAACACAGCAGCGGGAGTTGCTTTTGTCACGTTTTGACGCCATATTCCTCCCAAATCATTTAAAACCAAATATGTCAATACTCTGTAGTGGAGACACATTGCTGACACCTGTGACTGAATCATTTTTCCTCCCTCTCTTTCCCTCTCGTTTGCAGATCTGATGAGCGCGGGTCAGTTTGAACCTCTGCTAATTTCAATCCCGGGGACACCATCTCCTAACCGGCGTCAGATGGCAGGACAGGCTGTTCTCCTAATGAGAAGCGAGATTAAATACACGTCAGCACCAGAAGAGACAGAAAAGGCTGGAAAACAGACAGCGAGAGAGTCTCTGCAGCGAGATCGCAGCTCGGCTTCCCCACAACTGGAATGATAATTGTCGGCTGCGGCGTCTCAGCGAGCAGCGTTTGCTCTTCTTTGTATGCTGACGGCGTCCTTGCAACATTATCCGACCAAACCCGAAGTATAATAATGACCCTTTCCTCACACCTGCTGCATGAATTTTCTTTCAACTCGGGCTTTGTTGCTTAAGTCGAGGAAACAAGAACAATCCTCCTTCCTTATGTCAACGAAAAGTGCCACGGTTTATGTTTCAAAAAGTGCTTTGTGAGCCTATTTTATTGCAAAACCAGAAGAGAGGGTTAACGTATTTATTTGTAATTTAATTTTGTACGTGTGTTTTTGAAGTTATGGTCGATGTTGTTGTTTAAGCGCCACCTATCTGTTAAATACGAGGGTCACAATAGAAGAAGTACGGTAGCCCGAAGCATGCAGAGGCTGTACCAGCAACACAGAATTTACTATTTATAACCTGTTCATTTACCTATTCACTATGACCTGTTAAAGGTAGTGTTGGTCATTTGTTTCTGAAACACTTTTTTTTCTTATTTGATGAAATCTTCCTCCCGTACCGAACAATAAATAACGTTGTGTTGGGGGGGAAAAAAGCGAAAACTCTGGTGTGTGTGGCCGCCACATCAGGACTTTGATCAACATGACCGTATCAAATTATTGGTTGGAAGTTAGCGTGGGAGTCACGGAAAAGTCGTCTTCTAGCTGTGGTCAGACAGTGCACGTTTGTGTTTTGGGGGCGTGGCTTTGACGAGAGGTTGATGGCTGTGTAGCTGTTCCAGGATTACTAACCCTATCTTCAAACAGGTATCCTCCAGTTTTCCTGTCACTGTAACGTCACCATATTAGTTTTTAATCTGTTTGCATGTTACACCACACTTGTGCACACAACAAATCATCTTCTCACTTAACTAACACAAAGAACTATATGGCACTGGGTTCCTTCAGTCACCAGTTTAAAATTAAACTTTGTACTTCCACCTCTTCCTCCTCCTCTCATCATTGCTTGTGTGTATTTACAGTTTTGCTCTCACATTTCACAAAGACGGGTCGATGAAACAAACCTCTCATGTCAGAGCTCTGGTATCTTAGAAGAGGAGGCTGAGCAAACTGTGCATCAGGTGGTAAATATTGTCCAACTCTCAGGAAAAAGGAGGCGTTGTTGCTGGAAGCCGGCCGAGTTCCTGCAGCACGGTGCAGACTGGTATGGAAAATGTTGCCGGCGGGAGGTTGAGCGCTGGTTCAGACCCAACAGGACCAAGTCACAGACAAAACGCAAGCATACAGGTCATGGGCAGAAAACGATACCTCCGTCGATGCAGCTTTTATAAAAGAACAATTGAATCTGAGCCCTTTGAACTGATCCCCCACAAATGTCACAGTTAGTACATGAGACCCAGAGATTTTTCCATCTTCTTTATGTCCTTTTCTCATGTTCCTGGGCGAGGAGGAAACACCCAGCTCTCAGGCAGTAACTCACTCTGCTCTAATACATTATCTGCAGCACAACTGAACACCCACAAATAGGACAGACGTGGCACACACACACGCACAAAGACAAACAGCCACAGGGTGATTCGTAGGTGTGCCAGGTACCTACAGTGTGTACAGCTTGATATGTGATTAACAAACTGTCGTGGTGTGTGTGTGTGTGTGTGTGTGTGTGGGGGGGGGGGGGGGGTTATTTACGTAACTCTGCCTCGGTTGAATCAGGGTCAACAGGAAGAGCTCGCTCTACCTCCTGAACAGCAGATTGGAATATTTCCATTTCATTCACCTATAACGTGCAGATTGTCAATAACGCTCTGAAGAGATTTGTGACACGGCACCGTCTTCTTTTACACGTGAGGTTAAAAGATTGTGGTTGTGCTACTGTCATGGCTGATGATGTTACTCTGTTGGTCCACCACTCTGGTCCAGAATGATATAGCTCAACTTAGCACAACATTTTGTTCAGAAATTCATGTTTCCCAGAGGCTGAATCCCTTCTACCTGCCCCAGACATTTCTCCCATTTGTGGTTTTAAGTGAAATTTATCAAAAACATTGAAATTGTTGATTCATTGACATAAAATCTGGCAAACACACATCATGCAAATGTCAGGATGATCCATTATTACCAGGATCCCTCAACCTTTAATGTCTCTCAATCATCAGGTCAGAAAATGGCACTCCCCTCAGCTCTACTTTGTTTATAGTCCGTATTACCACATATTAGCATTTATGGTTGTCAACTCATCTAATAGATGATTTTACATCTTCAGGCCTCTGAAAAGTAAACAAAGGAAGTTAGAATGGCACTCGGTGAAGTCCGTACCTATTTAGATCTGCACCTTACAATAACCAAACCGGTAGAAAACCATAGTCTTATTGGTGGTGGTAACGAGCCAAAACAGTTGGGAACCACTGTTACAGATCGACAATTTCTCAGTAGATTTTGTATATTTTTTCCATGTATTGATGTTTCTCTTCCCATTCTGAGGTATATATCAGACATGTTTCCATCAAGCCTCACCAAAGAAATGATTTATGTTCCACTCACTGAAGATAAGATTCTGGTTTGGATAAGATGGATGTGGTGAGATGAAGGTAACATGTCAGGAAAAGAGCTCATTTGGTTCAATTTTCTTTTATACAATCCAGTGTGTTAATTGTATCCTTGCATACATTGAAAATAGTCTTTTCAAAGTAATGTAAATATCTGAAAAATAATCATTCAGCTATAGGCTATATAAATAATACAGTACAGTTCAATTATCAAACTTAGAGCTGCCTCTTGCTGTTGGCGTTTTGTTGTTCACTCTCAGTGTGAGTTATCTGATCGTTCTCTTTGTAAAACACCACACAGATAGAAATATCCTGTCAGATAACTGAATCTGGGATTGAAACACATGTTCTATTTCTGGACTGGATTTAAACCTCAGAGACAAAAATCTTTTCATCTGATCAGTTCTTCTTCTTTGTGAATACAATCTCCAGACGTCTGATAAACGTCATCAGCAGAGACAGTAGAAAAGACTCTCAGTGACACATGAGGATAAAAAAAAAATTAGATTTTAGATTCTCGACATCAATCATATATCAAGGTAACCTTCAGTGAGACAGAGTAGAAAGAGTTGGGAGGTGGAAGGAGCTATTCTTCTGTTTTTACTCCTGTTTTATCTCCGCTCTTCTTTCTTTCTTTTATTTGTTCTTAATTTTTGATTTAAATGTCAGCAGAGGTGCTTTTGTTAGGGTTTACTAAACAACACCAAAATAAAACCCTCACCTATTAAAGTGTCTTTAGATTAAATTATAGTCACATTAAGCATCAAATTTCATACAGATGAAAAAGACTCATTAAAACTGGGGAAAGGACAAAAAGCTCATTTCCATTATAGAACCAAACTGCTGAGAACACTCTGCTTTGTAACGAGGATACTTCAGAAGTGTAACAGTACATTGGACGAGACGTCTCACACAATCTCTATACAGTAAACACAACTGCAAACGCCACAATGACGACATCCATTACCAACATCTGTTGTCGCTCACTTCCGATGTGATTGTGTTTAAGTTGTGTCTCATTTGCTTTTACATTCCTGTTGTCTGTTAGTTGCACTTGAGTGAAACGTGAGACACCGTATTATGAGGCCTGGCATGATAAAAAAATATGAATAAAGTTGAACTAAATCCAAGAATTTAAATAAAATTCGTATCGAGAATTACGACGAGTATCAGGGCCACTTAATTAAGACAATAAAGTTGTAATATTTCAAGAATAAAGTCGTAATTTTACAAGTACACGAGTTCTCCTTGTTGCTTATTTGCTACAAAAATAAATGTTTCTATATTTTTATAGTATAACTACTTTTTTCTCATCAAATTACAACTTTATTCTCGAAATAATATGACCTTTTCTTGAAATCTCAGAACCTTTTTTTTTTCTTTCAATATGGTGCTATACAAAATAACAAGGAAATTGAAAATCCTGGGTTTGATGTCCTACGTTTCATGTTATATTTTACGTTCGACCCTCCGTCCAACATCCCAGGACTCTTCATTTGATGTGTGAATCTTTGCCGCCTGTGTGATGTTGGAAATGTCACTGACAGAGATGTGATGCGTGAGTCTGGACAGTCGGGATGATTAAGAGGATCTGGAGCCTCTGTGAAGTACAGAAGAGTAAAAGCTGCAGGGACACACAAAGCGTACTTCACTGTGGTCTCACTTCCAAATACATGGATCCATCCAGTCTGTCGATTTAATGAAAAACTAAACTACACTGTTATTTCTGTGCACAGAGCATATCTGTGATAATGTCTGAGAAGTCTTTGTGTTTGTCACTACTATGGAAAAGCCTGTTCATCACACGGACAAAGCAATTTGTGTCTCACTGCGCTTTTCTTCCCCCAAAACAAACAGATACTGTTGCTGGTTCATGTAAACAGGCAGCTCTTCTTCTTCTTCCTCCTCCTCCTCCTCAGACCGGTTTGACACCAACAAAGCCACGCGCCTGTGCTGTCACAAACACCACACTCCCATAGTTCCCATTCCTTCACGTGGGCCGACCGGCTTACTGTCTGTCAACCCACAGTTTCTCCAGGCAAGTCACATGGCTGTCAGTCTGTCAGAGTCAGACACGCCGGCATCAGGAGGTAAACATGCAAAGAATTACAAGTTATTTTCTGGAAAAGCACAAGAAAACCTGGGTTTGATACAGGAGATTAAATCCAAACTTGCTATTTAAGCATATTGGTGAAATTCTTTTGGATTTTGTTGCACTTAAACAGCAGCACATTTTTTCCGATTTAGTTTTCAGCCGACACAATCAATACAAAGGCCGAACCACAGCATTAAAGATGAAACCCTGTGGTTTTCTGTTCACGTAGCAGGAGCAGAGGACGTAATTGGAGAAGGAAATTAGAGACAAGGGCACCAGCGAGGACACGGACACGCCTAGGTGACACGTCACCTGGAAAATCAGCCTGATCACATTCTCAGTAGTGTGACACACACAATCACGCCAGGTTTTCTGACATGTCACAAGGTTTTCTGAGCTTCAGACTGATGTTTTGATAGAAGCTTGCTGCGGTTTCACCTGAAACCTTGTGAGCAATAACAATGAAACTCCTACATGTGCTTCTCCTTCTCCTTATGTAACAATTAAACAGATTTAGACAAACACAGACTGCTGCTGTGTAGCTACAGTGTATGGGGGCTGTGAGGAGGATCAACACAGTGCGGCAGCTACTGAGTCAAATGTCCTGGAGAGGCCGAGACAAAGTGTTCGATCTTTGACTCCTGGACTTTGATAGTGTGTAAACATCCTCCAGGCCGCCGGTCAGGTCTGGTTTGTCTTTTAATGTTTTAAAAGTAGACAAACAGAAGAGAGAACTCATTGTGAAACAGGCCCCAGGGAGGAGCTGCATATTATAGTTACAAGTTCATCATGTGTAACTTCATAATTAGTGTGTGTATGTGTGTGTATGTGTGTGTGTGTGTGTGTGTGTACTCATTTGTTACATCTGTAGGACCTTTTCCAGAATAAACACTGACCTTGTCAGGACCAGTAGACCTAATGGGGACCAAAGCCTGGTCCTAGTGAGGTCCTGGGTAATGATAGTGGTAAGATGTGAATTGTGGTTAGGTTAACGTTAAGGTTAGGTATGAATTGGTCATGGTTAAGGTTAGAGATCAGGTTGGGATTAGGCTGTTAACAATGAATGAGAGTCAATGACATGTCCTCATAAGGATAGATGCGCAAAACTGTGTGTGTGTTTGTGTGTGTGTGCGTGGATGTGCGTGGGCGTGTTTTTGTGTGTGTGCTTGTGTGTTTTCCAGGGATTTGAACTTCCTTACCCTTTGGACAATGAGCTCACACCCAAACGTTTCATTCTCGCAGCAGTGGCGCCACCTAGTGACTCTCTCTGTTTAATAAGGTCTGATGCATTTCTGCTGTTCACCACTGGAGGTCCCAACCAGTCTGTTTATAGAAAAATCCTCACGTCACTATCCAGTATATTCCACTCTCTTGGTATAAACTGTTGTATGACCAACAAATGTACTTTATAAAATAATAATAATAATGATAATAGTAGTATTTAAATTCTAAGGTTACAATGTGCTTTACAATATACATGGGAACATTTATTGTATCTTCCCTGTTTGCAGTTCGCACACGACAAAGTCTGAAATCAAACATCTGCAGAGATTATCTGAAGATCAATCTGAGATGAGATGTAATCTGAGATGTAAATCATCTAATTGTCCATCATGAGTGTGCGTTGGTTTCCTGACTGTGGGTCTTTTTAGTCGAGTGGCCCGTAAAGCTTTGACTGTCTGCCTGCTGGAAGACATCTGGGCTGCAGGAGCAGGATTACCTCTCTGTGTGTCTGATGTAGGGTGCAGAGCTTGAGTGGGTGATGAAAGTCTTTGTTTCAACTTGAAAATGCTCAGGAGGAAGAGGAGGGGCAGGAGGAGGAGGAGGAAGATGATCCTCCCATTCCCATGAAGAGGAAGAGGAAGGTGGGTAACAAGGGTTTTCTTATATCAACTCTCGTTACTCCTTTGGGACTGAGGATATGTAAAATGGCTGGTGGTTATTTACTGTGTGTAAGGATAAACAAAAAGTCAGAATTGGCTCTGCCCATGTTTTACAAATTGTGTCTGGCTTCACTCCCCAGTGCTAAAAGAAAATAAAAGTGGCAGGAACAAAGAACACGTTTAGTTCTTCTTCAGTAAGTACCTGCTGTTTAATAATCTATTGAAATTTCTACTAATATTCAGATTTACATGCCAAATGAAATACAAAGTACTTTCCAATAAACTGAGGCTCAGGGTGTAAATAATCTGAATCTACTTGAACTGTGGAAAAAATATTAAGCGTTTATTCATTTATTTTCTAGAAAAAAATATAAATTACCTAAGAAATCATCACATCAGTTGAGGCATATGATTGTTAGCTGTAGCTTTAATAAATCAAGTCAAATATTTGCCCTCATTAAAATGAACAGGATTCTATTTCTTCTTCTTCTTTCTCCAGGCGGTCGAGTCGTGGTTGAAGAGTTCCGCTCACCGAGGATCACCTGGTCAGCGCCATGAACCTGAAGCTGGGGCCGGCACTCAGACTCTGTGCCCACATCAACTCTCTGAAAGATGCATGTTTCATGTCGGTGAACTCATTTACTCTGGACTCTTTATCACTCTGGAATGTGAATTGTGTTCCCTTGTTTTTTCAGTTTTTCTCTTTTGTGTTTTTGGAGAACTGTGGACTTTTGGTATTTAGTTTCGTGAAGGACATGGAAATGGTTCCTACAAATCTTTGTATCATTTCTAAACAAGAGAACAACTTCAAATAGACATTGTTACACAAAAGATTTACAGAACAGATGTTTGCCTAATATCGTGATTTTTACATTTAACATCAGCAAACAGTTAAATTAAATATGAAAACTAACTGATGACAATGTAGTTTATTATTATTATTACTATTATAGTATTGTCATAATTAATATATAAATAAGACCAAATGTAAAAAAAATTAAGAAACATTGTTTGTTTCTGTTGCTGTGTTGTGAATAGTAGGACACTAATTGAATCACACTGATTTGTTTCACTCCAACACTGTGTTAATTGATCAGGGCCATGAATCCTGTATCTATATTCAGAAAGACAGAGGTAGATGTTACTGTACTAGTTAGATTTATTCACAAGATTTTACATATTTACAACATTCACATCATTAAAATATTTATAATATTGTCCAAAGGGGGAACGGGTGAGGGGGGCGGGGGCAAGGAGGGAAGGAGTGGGTGTGGTAAGAATGGGTGAAGGGAAAAGGCTGAGACGTTTCAGTACAAACGTCTAATCATCGCTCTCTTCTTTGAGCACTGATTCGCCTTTTTCTCCTTCTCCACCTCTTCTCTCTGCTCCAGCTCATCTCGGCCTCCACCTTTCTGCAGCTCAGTCCCATAGTTGGAGTCGTCTCCTCCTGCTTCACCTCCAGCCCCGACTCTTCCTATGCTCCTTTTCGTTTGTAGTGCGCAAGCCCGGGCAGCCGATGTAGGGAGTTCTCCTTTTTTTGGTTTCGCATGTGATGAGCTGGTCCTTGTTAATGAGCTTAACCAACAGCCTCCTCTGTCCGACCTCCAGCAGGTTGACCGGCCCCTTCAGAGCCTGGTTTTCCTCGT
Organism: Hippoglossus hippoglossus; assembly: GCF_009819705.1. NCBI lineage: Eukaryota > Metazoa > Chordata > Actinopteri > Pleuronectiformes > Pleuronectidae > Hippoglossus > Hippoglossus hippoglossus. The sequence goes on from NC_047165.1 coordinate 11,081,449, forward strand.
CGACCTCCACCTCTCTGCTCCAGCTTGTCTCAGGCTGAGATGACTCCTGCTGCAGACTTGCCTCCATACTCTTGGACTTGGCCTGACAGTCAGTGAGCTCGGCCATGCAGTCAATGTAGGCCCTGAGTTGAGCACGCCGTTTCTTGATCTCCTTCTTTATTAGACCATCTTTGTCTTTTAGCTGGTGTTCCAGCTGCTCCATCTGCTCCTTCAGAGCCTGGATCTCCTGCTCCTTCTCCTTCTCCACCTCCACCATTCTGCTCCAGCTTTTCTCAGGCTGAGGTGGCTCCTGGTGCAGACTTGCCTCTATACTCTTGGACTTGGCCTGACACTCAGTGAGCTCGGCCATGCATTCAATGTAGGCCCTCAAGCAAGCACGCCGTTTCGTGGTCTCTTTCTTTATGACACCATCTTTGTCATTCAACTGATGTTGCAGCTGCTCCACCTGCTCCTTCAGAGCCTGGATCTCCTTCTCCTTCTCCTTCTCCTTCTCCTTCTCCTTCTCCACCTCCACCTCTCTGCTCCAGCTTGTCTCAGGCTGAGGTGGCTCCTGGTGCATACTTGCCTCCATACTCCTAGCCTTGGCCTGACACTCAGTGAGCTCGGCCATGCAGTCAATGTAGGCCCTGAGGCGAGCACGCCGTTTCTTGATCTCCTTCTTTATGACACCATCCTTGTCTTTTAGCTGGTGTTCCTGCTGCTCCACCTGCTCCATCAGAGACAAGTTTCCATTTTTAAGAGCCATAATCTCCCTGTTGGCTCGGAGGAGTTCGGCTCTGAGGCTCGACACACTGTCTGGTTGCTGCATGGTTAGCAACAGAGAGCAGATCTATTTGTTGATGAAGCTCTTGGAACAGTTGATGCTCTATATCTCTTATCTGCTCAGTAGTTTGTTATCTTTATGTTTGTTTGTGGTCGTCGAGGATCGTTCTCACAAGAAGTTTCCGTTCTCGTCTGGATCTTGACGTTTGTCTGCAGGTGACAGGATGAAATAGTGTGTAAGATTTAGGTGAAATTGATCTATTGACAAACATTCAATATAAAACAATTGACACAGAGAGAGAGAGAGACACAGAGAGAGACCCAGAGAGAGACACGCAGAGAGAAGGAGAGAGAGGGACTGGCTGGTTTAAGCGAGAGTGAGACATACAGAGACACCCAGAGAGAGAGAGAGAGAGAGAGAGAGAGAGAGAGAGAGAGAGAGAGAGAGAGAGAGAGAGAGAGAGAGTAAGAGAGAGAGAGAGAGAGAGAGAGAGAGAGAGAGAGAGAGAGACTCCCCTCCCCTCCTGCTATGTGTGTGTATCTGGTTGCCATGGAAACTCAACTGAATGCACCTGTTCTCTCCCCGTTCACTCTGAGTGCAGAACTCAAACAACTATAATTCAAAAACTATAAGTCCTACCTGTGAAGTTCAGATATATTTGGGATTTGTGAGAGTAAAAAAATGGGACCGTGGGAGTGAGTTATGCGAGTTGATGCTCCTTCCAGAAAGGTTTTCTCTGAAATAACATTAGACCCAATGGAGAGGAATTGTTTTTTCCTTAAAGGAGCTACACACCTCATGTATTGTGCTCCTAGCATTAGATTAAGCTCCCGTCAACTTGTCCTTAAACACATTCAAACTCCCCATAAACCAATTAAAACTCACCAGGAAAAAAAAGCATTTTTTGAAATAAATGACTGAAAACTTCCCTCATCAATCGCCATGGCAACCAGATGCTTTGATATGAATTTGAATCTGAATTTGATTGGCAGTGATGGCAGTTGTTTTTTTTTGACTTTGTCTTAAATACTATTGTTAAATACCAAGATTAATCTCCCCACTGTTACAAAAATCACATCGTTTGGTAGAATAAGATGTGAAATGTGAAAATATCCTGGTGCTAAAGATGTTTTTTCCACAATGCCTCGCTCTGCCTGGCCTAGGCGACCTAACGCTACTTAGCATCACGCTATCACGTATCACTCATTCATTTAAATAGCAACATAAAATGACAAGAATACCACAGGAATCAAAGATAAGCAGCAGAAAACACAAAACAAGCCAGCAACAATATTCCCACATTTGTTATAAAAGCAACAGAAACCAGCAAAGAAAACAGCACATTATCAATATTTAACAGCAGCAGGTAACAGCAGCAACTTCATATTATACAGTGGTTTCATTTCAAACTTAAATTATGAGCCTGAATTGTATCGGTTAGAATGCTGGGTAAATACAGAGAGAGCGTGAGACATGACTTACCTCAGTCAAGGTCAGAGTGCAATAGAAACTGTCTTAAACTTTAACAGTATTTAAGGCAATCAACAGCCAATCAGAGGTCTCCTATCAAAATTGTCCAATCAGATTCGTCCTGTTGTCACAACAACAATGGAGGTATTGAGGGAGTGTCCCTGTCAATCAAAATCAGCTTCTATTTCAAATCTTAACATCTGGTTGCTATGGTGATGAAAACACCTACTGATGAGGAAGTTTTGCGATCATTTATTTCAGAATATACTTTTGTTCTTACTAAGATATTTTGATGACTATATTTGATTTACATTTGAAATAATAATGTTATGAATAATAACTGAATATTATATAATGTTATTTAATGCTATTTAATTATATGTTTAAAACTCTTGAAAGCTCACTAACTGAATGCACCTGTTCTCTCCCCACTGGGAAGAGACAAATCTAAACTCTGAGTGCAGCACTCAAACAACTATAATTCAAAAACTAGAAGTCCTATCTGTGAAATAAAGACACCGTGAGAATCCCTAGACTTTGCCGAACACACCGATATATTTGGAATTTTTGAGAGTAAAAAAATGGGACCGTGGGAGGGAGTTATGCGAGTTGATGCTCCTTCCAGAAAGGTTTTCTCTGAAATAACATTAGACCCAATGGAGAGGAATTGTTTTTTCCTTAAAGGAGCTACACACCTCATGTATTGTGCTCCTAGCATTAGCTTAAGCTCCCGTCAACTTGTCCTTAGACACATTCAAACTCCCCATAAACCAATTAAAACTCACTAGGAAAAAAAAGCATTTTTTGAAATAAATGACTGGGAAAACTTCCCTCATCAATCACCATGGCAACCAGATGCTTTGATATGAATTTGAATCTGAATTTGATTGGCAGTGATGGCAGTTGTTTTTTTTTTACTTCGTCTTAAATACTATCATTAAATACCAAGATTAATCTCCCCACTGTTACAAAAATCACATCGTTTGGTAGAATAAGATGTGAAATGTGAAAATATCCTGGTGCTAAAGATGTTTTTTCCACAATGCCTCGCTTTGCCTGGCCTAGGCGACCTAACGCTACTTAGCATCACGCTATCACGTATCACTCATTCATTTAAATAGCAACATAAAATGACAAGAATACCACAGGAATCAAAGATAAGCAGCAGAATTCACAAAACAAGCCAGCAACAATATTCCCACATTTGTTATAAAAGCAACAGAAACCAGCACAGAAAACAGCACATTATCAATATTTAACAGCAGCAGGTAACAGCAGCAACTTCATATTATACAGTGGTTTCATTTCAAACTTAAATTATGAGCCTGAATTGTATCAGTTAGAATGCTGGGTAAATACAGAGAGAGCGTGAGACATGACTTACCTCAGCCAAGGTCAGAGTGCAATAGCAACTGTCTTAAACCTTAACAGTATTTAAGGCAATCAACAGCCAATCAGAGGTCTCCTATCAAAATTGTCCAATCAGATTTGTCCTGTTGTCACAACAACAATGGAGGTATTGAGGGAGTGTCCCTGTCAATCAAAATCAGCTTCTATTTCAAATCTTAACATCTGGTTGCTATGGTGATGAAAACACCTACTGATGAGGAAGTTTTGCGATCATTTATTTCAGAATATACTTTTTTTCTGACTAAGATATTTTGATGACTATATTTGATTTACATTTGAAAACAATCCAGATTATTGCTAATAACCCTCTGTTGATTTCCCTTGATTGTCTTTTGACTGTCTCACTGTAGCATCCTACAAGACAAACACAAGCCCATCTGGCAAAATAAAACATGGCTGCCTGTTGGCATAATGAGTGTGAGACCAACCTTGACCTGAAAACCCTGGCATCCATCCTTCATGTCAAGCGAGCGTCCACCCTGATGAATGTGTCAGTGAACAAGAGTGAGGCTGAGCTCCTGCCAGCTCCACAGGCGCTGTTCCATTGCAGACCATGACCTCTGACCTTCCTGTGCAAAGAGAAAATACCCTCAGGGAATGTAAAAGTTAAACACTATATCAACGTCAAACCTATCACTGTCACTGGGAGCCAACCTGACTTCATATTTCTAAAAACCTTTTCCTCAGCTTTGTGTTTGGAGTTTGAAAAGATTTCACACACATTCAGAATTTCCTCATGTAGTGTGAAATCCACAACAGACAATATAAGATCATTGTAAACTCAAATTTACAATTTACAATAAAACAGTGACACCAGTGGTGGAGAAAGTATTGTTGTTGTTTTTTTTAACTTTAGTGAAAAGAGAAATACTGCAGTATTTTCACTGTTAAAAGTGAAAATGAATCACTCTGAAACAAAAATACTTAGAAATAATCTACATTTTTTATCAAAAGTAAAAATATTCATATTGCATACATTTGAATTGTTTAAATCTACATTTAAATCTAAAGGGACTGTTGCGCCTTGGCAGAGTCACATGTCACACTGAGTGCCATTAGGTCTGAAATCATTTGCTTACATTAGCCCCCAAATAGCAAGTGATCCTACCACACCAAATAATGTGAGGACGTAGTATGTTTAACCTTATTTGCAGCATCACGCAGCCTCAGGCCTCATCCTCACCTTGCTCACTGGAGAAGTGAAACTGTGAACTGACCGGACAGCTCTCTCATTGAATGGTGTGTACCCCCCATGCATAAATTCAATCTTGCCAGCAGAATTCAAATCTTTCTCAAATTGATGTGTAAGACTACACACACACACACACACACACACACACACACACACACACACACACACCCAATAGCACACACATTGAATCTATCATGGGGTCGCAGCTCGTGAAACGCAATCAACAGCAGGAAGGAAAGGCAATTTCAGGCTTCAATGACAAGAACACTTGTCTGTGTTTCAGTGTCATTCCTGCTTAGGGTGAATGGACAAGTCTGTGTGTGTGTGTGTGTGTGTGTGTGTGTGTGTGTGTGTCCTCATCTCATGCATGTGTGGACGCAGGCATGTCTCATTTCTCCTGATTTACACCACTCCCTACCTGTTTCCATCATTTCCTCCTGTCATTTATTGAAAGCACATGTTGCCGGTGTCTATGCATCGATACACTGTCAAACTTTACCGAAATAATCTTTGCTGTCACATGTGTTTAATATTTCTTTTTAAATTTAGTTCCCTACTGATTCTTATTCGGTAACTTGCACAATAGGAAATTTACCTCAAAAACAGTCTAGAGTAATAAGAGGCTCCATCATGTTTAGGTTCATGACAACTGAGGGAACTCACTCTGCTAATGAAGACCATTTAATATAGTCAAGAGCTACAGAACAAGCAGATGAATGGACCTTCAGCTGAGATGGTTTTGTCAGAAATAAGAAATAATCACAGACAGTTTGCTCCATGTTCAACAGTGTGTGATTATGACACACACAGAATAAACACACAATCTGTGACAGAGCGTTGTTACATCACACACACGCACCAGAGCAGGACACAGATGACACAGATGCATTGGTTCTGCTGATGTATGCGAGACGACCTGAGTGTGTGAGGCGGTGCAGGATTGTGTGTGTCACTGAATGTGAAGGGTGGGCAATGTTTGTTAGATATCAAATGTGTGTGTGTGTGTGTGGTGTGTGTGTGGTGTGTGTCCTGTAAGATAGAGATGTTTAATTGAGTTAGAGGATCCAGCTCCAATCCTGGATTAAAGCTCATCTCTCTGTGTTTATCTCCCAATGGACTATCTGAGAGGCAACAGAGGGGTTTGACCCAGTTAGATACACACACGCGCACACACACACACACATGCAAACCAGCAAAAAACATTACACAGACAAATGTCCCAAAACAACAACATCAAATAATAAAGAAATCTGTGTGTATCGCTGCTTTGGTGATAGAGACGAAAGTACCAGGTGTCCAGTCAGCAGGGAACAATTGATGATTGTGAGTGTGTGTGTGTGTGTGTGTGTGTGTGTGTGTGTGTGTGTGTGTGTGTGTGTGTGTGTGTGTGCGTGTGCACGTGCATGAAAAGTTTGTGAATCAATCTGATACCTACACCACAGGCTCAGTGATGCATGCTCCTGTAACATCTGCACTGCAGCAGTTGCAATATCATCAATACCTGGTCGAATAAGCCATGATGCTCCTAATGAACTGGCTAATGGAGACAAGCATCACACTGTGCCAGAGATCCATCTGTTTTTATGAGGAAGCAAGAAGCCATAACAACTTTAATCACGAGGATCTGTGGGGAGGTCTCACATTAGCAAGACTCTTATTAAACATTAGCGGAGGAATAGAAGAGAAATATTCAAACAAGCTGAGATGCATGTGCCAAAAAACTTCAGAATCGTCCTGCCAGAGTAACTTTTCGGAGATACGGCTCTGCTCGTTACAGCTGCATGTGTTTTTCCGCCCTGGAAGTGAGGGTCAGATTCTCCGAGGTTCATAGAAATGCAGCTCTGAGTTCTGCAGCACCGGATTGAGACTGTGAGAGATTTCGAGAGAAAAGTCCATCTTTTCCTTCTCTCTTTTCAGGGATCGTGTGTTCGTTCACTCCACCTCTCCAGCTCGCTCTCTCTGCCTCGCTGAGCTTGGAGGGGCAGTCCAGAAATATACAAGAAATACTTCAGAAAAATACCAGAGAAATTGACAACAAAAAAACAAAAGTTTACTAAAAGATATGAGAAAAAAATTCTTAAAAACCAGAAATGCCCTGCTCTGTTCAGCTTCATACAGTTCATATAACAAATTAAACTACACATGCTACACACACTCACACTGGGGGAGGGGGGTAGAGAGGTCATCACCAGGGAATCTGTACCTAAACTGGAATTTATGTATTTATTTATTTCAAAGACGCACCTCAGAAAAAGGGCCCTTTCTCTACGAAGTGTCCTTCCATGAGTGATGTGTGCATGTGCCGGTTCCTGATCGTGGCTGAAGCTGTGGCACTTGAGTGCTTGTTTTGAGCCTCGGGGTCGACCCAGGGGCCTCAATAACAACTTGGGTACATTCTTTTTATCCTCCCGGGGCATATGACGTACAATAAAGGTGAAATGATGTCGTCCACTTGAAGCCTTCAAGTCGCAGCCAAACAGAGGAAAATTGCTGTGGGGTTCAGGGGTGGAGGAGGTGGGAGGAGCACGACAAGCATGTTTTCACTCTCCACTGACACCGGAAGACATGCATGACTGGGCAAGATGGGAAATTGTTGTTTTATTTATACAGAGAGCAAAGTTCAAGTGGCTGAATTCCACTATCAAGTACATTACATCTTACGATTAATTAATGACCGACTGTTGTATGAGGTTTATTGACCTAAAATCATCTCCAGATTCCTTTCATTTAAATGCCAATGAGAATTAAAGGAGACCTGAAGATTACCTCCCCCCCCCCACACACACACACAAATTTCTTCCAATCCTTGTTTCCTGCCTCCAGACCCCGCCCCACTCCTTTTATGAATGCTAATATGTTATGTAACAATGGTCCGAGCACACATGCTTTGAATTATTTCTCAGGCCTCCACTATAATAACACTTCAATATTTTTATAGCCTTCTACTATTAAATGGAGCCCCCATGACTGACCCTGGGCTGCGGAAAAATAAGCAGCCCTGCTGTCTACCCCTTCGCCGTTACTCAACTCCTCAGGAGGAGCTCGGGTCTTTGCGTTTTGATGGTAAAACAGAGGCAGTTGGCACATACAAAATAAAAGAAAGACTGAGAGAGAGACTGATGGGGTCAGGAGGAAGAGGATGGATGGAGAGCAGGGTTGAGAGGCTCTAAAAACAGATGCTCCCTTGACTGGTCCTGTCTCCCCACATTAGTGCAGTGTACTCTCTCCTCCTCTGTCATCCCTCCCTCTTCTGACCTTTTCTCTTCCATCTTCCATCTCTTTCATCTCTCTGATGCTGCCAATTTCTTTGCTCAAAACCATCCTGAAGCTCTCAGCGAGCCGTCCCGCTCTGGACTATGAAGAAAAGGAAAGTATCACACAGTGTTTTTGAAACATGCTCACAAAATAATCTATGCTCATCTTTTTAAGTTTTCCTGCATTTTCAAATGCCTGTCCCAGTCCTGACTGCCCCCCCCCCCCCCCCCGTCCTGGATGTTTCTCCAGCCACTTGATTCTCTTTTTTTATTGTCTCATGAATAATTTAGTTATTAACTTCACCACTGCTCCTGCACATCTCAGGCCCTGAGGTCAGTATTTGATCCATATTAGCACGTCTTGATGGCTGTAGAGCCCCCTGACTGCTCCTCTAGTGACACCATGAGGTTGATGTTTTTTTGACAGAATCGTCTTCATGGAATTTCCTACAGACTTTCTTTGTACTTTTGTGATCGTGTGAGCATTCTGCCGTTAACGTTTAGCTCAAACCACAACTGTGACTGGGAACAGCCTCACAGAGCCACTAACACAGTACATCTTGTCTGTCTACATGTGTTTCCTGCTTGCATGCAAAGACTCACAATAGAACACAATAGTAACAGGAGCATAATTATATGTTTACTGTATATGACTGTATATAGTAAACTGTTTGACTGAAAGAAGATCTGACAAGGATCAAAACATTGTCTATTTAAATAGTGATCTCTGTGATGTTAAGTACATAGACCTCAAAATCCCTTTTATGTGAAACAATCTCTGGAAATCATGACTGGATGCTCATTGTTCAGATGTTGTTTATAATAATAACATGACTTATCATAGTTCTATTGATCCTGAAAGAGGAAAACGTAATATTTCAGGTCAAAGGTCAGGGTCAAGTTTGGAAGATTAGAATATGTTGTGCATTTCTTGAACAGGAGATGGGATTGAGCCTCAGTCCCTAATTTAAAAGACAGCTGTTCCGTGTCATTGCAACACACACACACACACACACACACACACACACACACACACACACACACACACACACACACACACACACACACACACACACACAGTGACAACAAGACATGCATGACTCACACAGTTCGAGGGACATGCAACAGCAACATTTACGGCCGCCACAGACTGTATGATAAGGGCAAACACTGAAGATGAATGTATGTCTATGTGTGTGTGTGTGTGTGTGTGTGTGTGTGTGTGTGTGTGTGTGTGTGTGTGTGTGTGTGTGTGTGTGTGTGTGTGTGTGTGTGTGTGTGTGTGTGTGTGTGTGTGTGTGTGTGTGTCACATGTGCTGAGTGTCTGGAGGCAGTCGCGCTGTTTTGCATCACCTCAGCCAATCCAAACATTTCCACAGCTGCTGTTTTAAACTAACAACCGCCTCTGTTTTCCACACCTTTGTCTGCATGTTTGTGTGATTCAAGAAATATTTGCAAGACGTTGGAGATGTGGTTTCACTGTGTGTGCTGTTAATGAACATGGAGACACAAGCTCTTTTCTGAGGTGTCTCTGTGTGTTGATCCTGTCGCGTGCGTCCGTGTGTGAAGGCGTAGAGGTGTAACAGCCGTGCTGTCCCGCTGACATGTCCTTGGCTTGTTTAGATATTAAACGTACGCTGACAGCCTGTTGTGGCAGGAAGCCATGACTTACTCACCACTAACATGTCACAGTCCAACCTTCAACATGTCTAACATTGTCAACACACACACTTGTTACACATTTGTAAACATGTCAGATTTAAAAGACGCACTTTGTAGATGGTCAAAAATGTAAATGAACATGAATTTAAAGTGTAAATATGTGTATTAAGTGAAACAAACGTGTTAAAGGTCTGATAAATGCATCTGATTCTGATGCAGACATTTTAAAGGTCAGTAAACTTTGAATCCACTGAGGTCACTGAGGCACAAAATGTTATTATTCATGCAGCGCTGATGGCGATGAGCAGAGCGTCATTACAGCGGGTGCAGAATGTGAAAATAAAGAACCAACTCTTTGCTGAATGTTACATAACTAGTTTTTTGCATTCATCATTTCTCAAACGTGCAGTAATCTCATCGGTAACCTGCGGGGACGGAGCGTTTCCCCGCAGCCAGATCTACACATGACAGTGAGCTAGCCTGCAGCGTTTGCTTGACTAAAATAACCATCTGCACTGAGTTCCGTGGGACACGTGCAGCCTCATTCACTGCTTCTTACTACTGACTAATAACACTGACACACATTGACACACAGATGCATGGTCTAATCTTGGTCAGCACACTTACTACGTGAAGCAAGATCAGTAAGTGGTTTGGTTTTGCATAAAAAATACAAACTGCAGCCGTCATGTATGAAGTGGCTTCATCAGGTGCCATGTTTGCATGTGATTTTGTGGGTGTGTGCATGTGTGCGTCCACTTGTATGTGAGTTATTGTGACACCCTTGGCATTTATGAATGCACCATATAGGGAAAGGTCAGGGCATTTATTAGCGTGCCATGTATGTGATCTGTGAACAAACACTTACAGGAGGTTGCAGCTCCCTTGACAGCGCATAATACTATAGAGTCTATACTGCATAGTGCCGCACTGTGTGTGTGTGTGTGTGTGTATGTGTGTGTGTGTGTGTGTGTGTGTGTGTGTGTGTGTGTGTGTGTGTGTGTGTGTGTGTGTGTGTGTGTGTGTGTGTGTGTGTGTGTGTGTGTGTGTGTGTGTGTGTGTGTGTGTGTGTGTGCATGAAAACACAATGCATGCAGAAAAGTGGGCAGGAGAATAAATCTTGCATAAGCATCTGAGATTAGGACGCTGTTGTGGGAGACGCTGCAGCAACTTCAGGACTGTGTGTGCAAAAATGTACGGAGAGAAAAGAAAGCAGTTGATCCTGTGAAAATAAAATATAGAGAATCACAAGGAATATGTGGCCTAAGTATCTCATCATTTTCTTAACATACTGTAGCATCCCAGAGGATTTCGGTGTGTATGCTTATGCTCATGTCGTCTATGTATATGAGTGTCAATTTGTGGTTTTGTGCACTTTTGCGTATGTGACCAGGGTGTAAGATTTAACCTTTTTATGTCACATTAAAAAAATGTAAACATCAAATCTAGAAGCACTTATCCCGTGCTCATGTGTCTGTGGCGGTTCATTTCCCGTTACGGTGACATTTACTTGCTGTTTTTCCCCCATATCAGTGATGAAGGATTATAATTGCTCTGCTTTGAAGTGCCTGTTTAAATAATCCAGGGCGGATTGCTCTCGGCATCACGTTTTCAGCTCTGCCATTTAAAAAAAAAGAGACTCCTGAATCCAGAGGTTGAGGCGGAGAAGTAGTGTCGAGGTAGTGAGCTCTGCTCTGCTGGGATTAGTGCATCACAGGGAGATAAGAGGAGGGATGATTTTAATATGGAATTAGTATAAAAAGGTGCGTTGACTTTAGCTAGTTCCCCAGAATTCCTGTCCAAGGAGTGAGTATATTCATTTGGGTGAGTCAGTAAACATGTCACAGGGAGAGAGCAGTGGGTTGATAATAGTGATGCAGAAGAAGAGTATAAAATAATTCTACATTGGTGAACGTTAACTGTGGCTGTTTTTGAATATTCTATTTCTTCTATTCCTATAGCTGCAGAACATTTTCTATCTACATGTCTACGTGTTCGGCAGCCATGTCTGTTAAGTTGGAAATTTGTTGCCAGTAGTTTGAATAATAGAACAAAATAATTATTTTAACACATAGCTATAGACTGTAAAATCAGCTGTGAGAGTCTGTACAGATATATAGTGCACAGATCATGTGAGATTTTGTATTGTTATACATATTCTATTTATGTTTTCTTTTAGTTTCCATTTTCATTTGAAGGTAGGTTTAACATGAGATCCTGGATTATTTGTATATTTATGTCGATTTAGAACTATTTTGAAATTTTTTTTTCAGATGAATGAATTTATAATGGGAAAGTACAGTACCTTTTCCCCTGAATATATTTTTGTTCACACTTTTTGTGATATTTGTTTTGTGAATTGCAATTTCAACGTGAGCATCACTTCAATAAACAAATCTTCACAAACACCGGCTGTTTCATGAGATTGTTTTTTTTTTCGTCCACTGGTTTTAAATTGAATTTTATGCCTCTTTTCACGGTTACATTGTAATTTTCAGGAAATGTTCTTACACACAAGAGTCTGCAGCAAAATTCAGTTTAGTTTTATGACAAAATTAGACATTTGTTGCCTGAAGCCTGCAGCTAAAATATGACTCAACGTTTGTTTTTCTGTTTCGACATTAACATCAGATCATTTTTGAATTTACAGAGACTGGACACAGTGAAAAATTCCTTAAAAGACACTGATGCACATAGAAAGTCTGCTTTTCATGTTCTCAGAACAATTTCATGAGCTCATATAGTGGTTCTGAAAGAATGATGTGATTGCACCTTTATATTTTATGGGTAATAATAATATATTTCCTGTATGCAGGGGTTTCATCGAGGTCAGAGTTCAGCTGCTGTGCCAGTGTATAGCAGGGGACACATGAACATATGGGACAGTAATTAAAATGTATGAAAGTGCATCAGGACGGGAATACAAGGAAGATCAAAGTGGTGGCTGGCAACTGAATAAATTATCCATGTGGCTATTTTTGTTGCACAGACACACTCCTAATGAGAATGTGTAGACTATAGCTGCTCAAACTAATCATCTGCAGTGTGTGGTTTGAGTGAGTTTGAGCCGCCAACGGCCCTGAGTGCAGCAGCGGCACAGAATCTCATGGAATTTGATAGAAACTGAGCTGTCACATTGGTTTACAAGACCAACCTTGACGAAGACGAGTTGAGAGGCTGTGAACAGACAATAGTATCACAACAGAGATGAAGCTGTTTTCTGCCCCATTTCTCTGCTTCCCAGCCACACTCATTCTACTTGTAGACAAAGAATTCAATATTGGATGAGCTCGCAGGCTCAAACCAGAGCTGGAATCTGAGGGAATAAAGTGTTTCATGCTACGCTGCACTCTCCTGATTCAACCATTATGGAAATATGGAAATAAAGCTTTAGAGAATACCGGACATGCAGCTCCGGGATTGAAGGGATCTAATTGAGGAAAAAAATGTAAGGGCCCAAACTAAGATAATGGGATTATTTAACATATCCCACTTTATTGTTTTGTCTGGAAGACTCATCCTGGACGCCCTTTGAGCTTCATTGTTTATTGAACATCTAAAATGTTTCCACTTGGCAAATGAGGTAGAGTAGTGAAGTGAAAGAAAATGTTGAGGAGTTGCTTAATTTGGAAGGTGCTGCCGGTTGCTCTTTGATGTTTCTGAATCATGTCGAGGTTGCAGGTCGGGCTTTGGTCAGGTGTCCTGTTCTGGATGAAGACCCTGGGGGGACAGGGCATGTGTGAGTCATATGATCCAGGCTCTCGGCGTCCAACGCAGACAGCCACAGACAGACAGACCAAAGCGGATTGGAAACAAAGGCTTGCAGTGTATTATTTCTGCCCGGCGAATGAGCGTGAGGAATTCTCCATTAATCTGTTTCATCTTGTTTTACGAGGCCGTTACACCAAACAGTGTGTGAGATGGATCAGATGGGCTGTTTCTCCAAGTCCCCCCTCTGGGAGCCCCATGGCCGTTCCCACAGAACTGCTGGAGGCTTGTGTGCTCCACTGTCAAGACATGTGTGTACTACATACTGCAGCACACATGGATACTACAGCAGCATAGTGGGCACGGAGGCATAAACATATAGCTGAAGTGGGGAGGCGAAGATCTGACTCAATCTAAAGCCTGTTGTTACATAATGCTGATATAAAAAATACACCAACTTTGTGTTTGGCCACAGAACAAAGTGTAACCAGAAGATGGGGCTGCAGCAAAAGTCAGGGGATCATGGAATTATTACAATTCATCCTCTGGGGAACATGAATGTGGGTACTATTTCACAAAAAGACAGGAAAATACAAAAACATGAAAATATGAACTTCATGGTGGTGCTAGAAGTCAGAGGAGTGTCAAAGTGTACACACACACACACACACACACACACACACACACACACACACACACACACACACACACACACACACACACACACACACACAAACACACAGCAGCAACAGCGTACACACACATTCTTTGCATACTGTGTAAGTAGATAACAAACTAACTTGGCTATGGTGATGCTGGAAAAATAAGTGACATTCGATCCACAAACATGAGGCCCAGAATATGTGCAACTTTAATACTGTCGTCTTCTGCAGCCCCAAAAAAAACTCCACCCATCCCAGTCTAATGAAGCAAACTCTAAAGGACGCCACTGGGGATGAGGAGAGGCTGCAGCACATTTGCACGTTTCATTTCAGCTGGAAATCATATTAGCGTTTGTGGGCTGGCGAAGCCTGAAGTTGAAATGAACCGTGGAGACGATTTAGAGGAGAGAAGGTCTGAGAAAGGATGGGACGTGGATGGCGGGGGGGTTGGTGTTGGGGATGGATGAAGGGAGCTTGCGGGTGAAACTACAGATGAGGATGTTTTCCGCAGGGAATGGGATTAAGGTGAAGAAGAGGAGGTGGTGGTTTATACTCTGAGGGGACAGATGAGCAGGAGGAGAGGAGGAGTGGAGGTGATGGCTCCACACTTGGCATTGGGGCAGGAAATAAATTGGTGTGTCGTACGCAGCGGAGGAGAGGTCAGCGGGAGTTCAGCAGTGACAAAGCTCCTGCCTGACGAACATCAGAGACACGAGGTGAAGCCGTGCACGCCGCAGTAAAACAAAACACGTTTAAAGCTGCACTTCATAATCATAACGCAATAAAGCTTCCTATCTACATGTCTGAGCTGTTGACAAAGATGAAGTCACACACGTGATAAAAATGTAATGCCGCTCTGCAGAAATATTAACCTTAACGAGCTCTTTAATGTCACACCGAGTCATGAAATATCTCTAAAAGAAGCAGTACCGCTGTGATTTAGTATTATATTATTAAGTTTTAAGGTCATCCAAATCAAGGCTTCTGCAGGTTTCAAAAAGTTAAATTTAAGATTTAAAAAAAACAACCCATAATGAATGAATTTAAAAACCTTCGTCAAATGCGACAGATAAGAAATACTGGGCTGGAACTAATCATACTTCCCCATAATTGCTGATAAGATGTAATAGCCTTGTAGAGAATGAACTTCAAAACACCACAGCAGACAGTAGGCATCCAAAGTCTTTTCTTTCTGACCTGTGTTTGTAGTTTTAATACTCACTTCTACGAATGTGTTGCTCTCAGGCAAAATAACTTATTAAATAACAATATAACTTATTGCTAGAAAAAACTAAACTTCCAATAAACGACATGCATATGTAGATTAGTAGAGTCTTTTATGCTTTATTTGACCTTTTCATGCTATGAGCTACATCCTGACTAGAGTAAACTGATTGATTCACTGAACACACATTGCCAGAACTTAATGTAAGTGGTTATTTATAAACAAACTATATTTTGGTCTATATCTTATGTATCTGTTTATTGTGACTCTCCAGTCTAACATCTGCTCAGATGTGGCAGCTGCTCATTCTGACTGGCAGGGATTTTCTTTTCTTAATGACCATGTGGAGATCAATCCATACGTTTCTCAAACAAATTAGGTCATTCATGCATCCACACAGCTCCTCTTTCACGGGTGAATCAGGCAGGTGGCGGTCTATTGTGGAGAGAGGAGAAAACTCCATATTGTGTTTCCAGGGCGTGTGTGAGTGGACAGGTGGCAGTGGGCGGGAATCTGTCCACCTGAGAGTTCAAAGCGGGATGTTCACCTGTAACCACCTGGCTTAGCTACAGCTTTCAGAAGGGAGGATTACACAGAAACTATTGAACAACTTGGTGGAAAGACATGTGCCAAGAAAGAACACTTAGATTTTAGGGCGGTTCCGGACAAAGGGGCAAGTCCAGGTTATTTATCTTTGACATGGATTCATGGATATTGATAAGAGTGTGTTTAAGGGGAATGCTGGATTAAAAGGAAAATTCCGCTGTTGTCAAACTGTGTGTGCGTGCACAGTCAATTCACATAAAGATTATTCTGAAAAACAACACAACTAAATAAACAGAATACAACAAGAAGTTAGGATGTGAGACATGAAATAACCGATTTGATATTGTCTCTATCAAAATAGTTATTGAAACATTTCCATTGTCCTTTGAACAACAATTCTCAAATATACTTTATTTATCAACAATTTAAAGTGGCCTATCTGACTTATTTTGAATTTACCTGACTGCAACTGTGAAGGGCGACGCTCACCTTTCAATATGGTTACACAAAAAAACAGCTCTGATTTAAAATAAAGTATATCAGGATGTAGAACATAGGGCTAAAACAATACCCATATAATTGATATCAATAGCAAAACACAAAAGTTCAATATTTATCGATATATGGCTTATGCATTGTGCAAACACATAATTGATCTATTCCTCTTATTTGTAAAAAAGTGTTAAAAACAAACTTCACTCAGGAGCAAAAATAAAAAAAGCCACATAAAAAGGCACAAACAACATGGATAAGAATAAATAATCAAATTGAATCATAATTGTAATATTTAAAAAAGTAATTGTTAGAAATATTCCCCCCCCCCAGGAGCCCCTCTGCCCATCGCACCCCGCTCGTAAACCTTGTCACTGTTGCGGATGAGCAGCGGTGGCGCCCCTGCTGGAGAGCTGTCAGAGAGCCCGCCCCGCAGAGCAGCGGACCGGTCTGTGGCGGTGAGAGGAGCGAGCACACTCCGCCTGAGCAGCGGCAGCAGCGGATGTACCGGAGCTGCTGCTGAGACCCGGAGGAGCTGCTTGTTTGGGGGGAAACATTGAAAGGATCGAAAACTGCAGCAAAGAAGGAAAAGAGGAGTTGATTTCTTACAAAGCCAGAAGCTGCTGTTTTATTCAAGGGGAAAGTTCCGCTGACAGAAGACGACGGGATCATTTGGGGGGGGTTTGCAGTGCGGGCTGCTGGTGGAGAACATCTTGTTTTAAGGTGAGTGCAACAGGGACCCAGGCTGTGTTGTGTTTTTGTGCTGTGTTTTTTTAAAATCTTGTTTCTGTAAGTGTCAGGGAGAATGAGAGGAACTTATTTCATGGTGTTGGCTTTGTTTTTGTGCTGTTTTTTCTAACAAGGGGTTAAATAAAGTTATTGGCTCTGACTCAAAGACATTTTATCCTGTTTTTGTACAAATATTGTTTTTTTTGTTTTTGTTTGTTTGTTTGTTTGTTTTGAGACATAAACATAAATCGTGTTGGGTTTGTGGAGCCTGAAGACAAAATCTGCCTTCTCCTGATGGGACTGATTCTGCTGCATGGATTAGTCTCCATGATTAATTGGTTACTGATAGTTTGACTCATCTGAGTGATTAAAGTACTTGAGTTTAATCTGTGCTTGATCCAGATGAATGGAGTTTCCCAACAGTTTAGTTTCCCTCAGTTTTATTTCAGCTGTTTCTTTCCTCAGAGAGAGAGAGAGAGAGAGAGAGAGAGAGAGAGAGAGAAACTAGAGAAGAAGTATTGCTCTGTTGTCTCCATCCAGCTGTTTGAGTGAATGGGTTTTTCAGCTGCACGCACACATCTGCTCTTGTACCATTTGATCTTTTTCGTTTGAGTTCTGCAGTTCGTTTGATAAAGACTTATAGAAGCCTATAGCAGAGGATGAAGGGAGTGTGATGAAAAGTAGGGGTCACAAGGAGAGAGGGAGAGAGAGAGAGACCTGAGCACCACTTGTTTTATGCTCTCAAGGCCTACTTTAATATATGGATTAGTTCTGACTTGAACTGGAAGCGCCCACCGGTCTGATTGGACCATAAATAATTCCCACAGGAGCAGATATAAACGCTGAAGGAGCAGCACGCCTGAGACGCCACTCCATCTCCTTCTCGTCTGTGTTGAACCCCCCCCCCCCCCGCTGCACTTTTATTGATAGGGCTTGGACGTCATGTTGTCGCAAGCTAAGAGACTTTGGCTGGATGCAAACATTAACACAAATGTGCAAACGTAAATCGTTAGACTTTCCCTCCTCCCCCTGCTCAGGTCAGTGCCACCCACCTCTAAACTTGATGCTCAGGCGTCGCACCACATCACTCGGAGACCCTCCATCATCTCCTGTCCTGTCACCACAGCACAGGCAAGGAGGGTGGAGGAGGGAGGATAGGTGGTAGGACACATCCTGAAGGAAGGAGGGAGAGAGAGAAGTGGGAGTGGGGGATTTCATGGTGGGAGCCTGGGAGATGATAACCATGCTGTCAGGTGATCAGGATTGGAGCAGTTAAAGAGGAGAAAGGAGGTGTTTTTGTCACATGGCTCCAATTGAAGCCCGGGGGGGGGGGGTGCTTGAGGCAGCCGGGAACATGACCAAAGTCACGGTCAAAGTTCTTTCGATAGCATGTAATCCCAAAACAGTTTTTCCTTCCCCTCCACTAAAGCAACCTCCCATCCTCTCCATCCACGTCTGCGTTGAGTCAACAAATATGTGTGAGTCAAAACTAGAACACAGCCAGAGGTGCAATCTCAGCCAAGGCACATATGTCACCACTCTGCTCTGAAGATGCTGAAAAATCACAGCGACGCCCACTGTTCAAAACGCAGCAGCTTAATTTGCTCATTGATGTCAGCTGAAAATATCACACACATGTGCACACAGGGGCACATCTGTGCACTTGGGAGAACTCTTACATAAGTGAAGGAAAATCCCACGGGGGGGGGGGGGGGGGGGGGAGAGGAGAGAGAGAGAAGAGAGAGAGAGAGAGAGAGCAATCTTATCCCTACCTGTGATGCTCAATTAGCAAAATGCCTCTGCAGCCATCTGGAATTTGAAGTCATGACGGGCCTCCATTTCATTTTTGCTGCAGTGACACCGATGGCGTAGATTGATTGGATCGGATTAAAAGCGTACAAGCAGCATGTCGGCATATTTAATTCATCGCCATCCATCATGGTGTAACATAGACCCCCAAAAGCCTTACACAACACAAACACCAGCTCGCACTCCTCTGATTAAACGCCACTACGTCTGAGAGGAGCCAGGAAGTGTCGTAACGCAAAGATCGCACGTGAACGGTCTTGTGCACGGAAGCTCTGTGGGACCCTCGAATTCCTCCGAGGGAACCGCGCGGACAAAGCAGCTCAACAGATATGTTTTCTTAGTTTTGTCTTTCGTCTCCCTCTGCAGCCCATTTCACATCTGTAGTGTGTGTATGTGTGTACGTGTGTGTGTGTGTACGTGTGTGTGTGTGTGTGTGTGTGTGTGTGTGTGTGTGTGTGTGTGTGTGTTGTTCGTGGGAGTATTGTTGGTCCTTGGATCCAACTTTTCTCTTGATTTCCCCTCAGCTGTGGATGTGTCGGAAAACAGCGGGAGTGTCATCGAGATTTCTGTCATAGTTTCAGAGTTTCTCGCTGTCGGCCCATTAAA
The DNA here is from genome assembly GCF_009819705.1 of Hippoglossus hippoglossus. Taxonomy (NCBI): domain Eukaryota; kingdom Metazoa; phylum Chordata; class Actinopteri; order Pleuronectiformes; family Pleuronectidae; genus Hippoglossus; species Hippoglossus hippoglossus. The sequence goes on from NC_047165.1 coordinate 11,100,977, forward strand.
ACAGGACAAGAGCAGGAGCACAGCAGGGGGGAGACAAGCTGCCAGTCAGACTCTCACACACACACACACACACACACACACACACACACACACACACACACACACACACACACACACACACACACACACTGACAAACAAAGACTACCCCTGTATGTGAAACTGTAATTAGTAGCAGCCATGGGTTTTACAGTGGCCCATTCTGGACTCAAAGTGCAGCAACAACATCACTATCGCCTCTGACTGAGTCATTGACTGAGACATTATACAATGAATGAATTATGTTTAACTGCTAAAGTTGAATTTCATACAGTACAGTATAGAGAAAAAATGGTGTGAAATTTGTGTATTGTATCATGGTTATGAGTAATTTCACCAATATTTAACTATCAATCCAAATAATAGTGTAGCACCAACACTATATCAAATGTGCAAGCGTGGAGGAAGGCTTTAATTTACTAATGAAGCTTTTTCTTTTACAATAAAAACTTTCCATAATCCAAGTTTCAATGAAACTTTAAAGAAGTAAATCAAATTTGCATCATGACAAAATATCAGTTTATTAAATGTATATAATTTGGCTACAGAGCATGCTAGCAGATGCTAGCTACAGCCAGAGCAGTTGCAGCTCATACTGTTACATCATTGTTTCCCATTAATTATCTAGACTGTGGCTGCCTGCCATATTCTAATTTGTCCTGCCACAGTTTCATAATGAACCAAAAACATATAATCATCATAATAACATAAGAACTTTATTGCTGCTTTGTATGGCTGTGTGCAGCGCTACTTGCTGCGTGATTTGCCGCACACCCTCGCTATTGTCCATAAAGTTGTTATCGTCCACGCAGACAGTCAGACCTCAGTTGCAGCTGCAAATTGTGCACATAACCAGCAAGTGGCCTGCGATGCACTTCTCTCTCTCTCACGTGAGAACCTTTGCTACCTGGCTGTCAGTGAGTGCCATAATCACCTATCACTGGTAATCAATATTTTAAAGCTGTAACTTGTCTGTTGATCATGATCTGTCATTATCAGTACAGTTCCGATTGAGCGCAGAATAAACCGTAAAACTCCCAAAGCTGAGAGTCGTCTAAAATGAGTTCTCAACTTTCTGTTAATTTACTGTCTGTGGTTCATTTGGATGCATTTTAATGGACTCGCATTCCAGAGATGTTGCTGTGGCTTGAAACAAAGTCCTGCAGGAAACCACTTGCAGCGACCACAGATGACATATTAGACTTTAGCTTTTATAGTTTCTCAATAGAAAACAGCACACTGTTAAAGAAGAGACAAACGTCTGCCATAAACATATTCCTCCAAAGCAGATTTGCACAGTTTAAGCAGTTTGATTATTTTAGTTTTGTGTGAGCCTGTCAGTGCAGGCTCCATGTTTACATCAGACTTACCTTGAATCAAAGTGGAAAACACCAATCTTCCCTCGTTCACAGTGACCTGCAGGCGTCCACATGTTTGTCCTGCTATTGTAGCTTGAGTGAAGTTTACTGGACTTGAATGGAACTAGATATTAGACGATTAATACTGATCCAGACGTCACACAGAGCCATTGATCTCACGGCTTTGGAACTTCATACCAGAAGAAATGTATTATTGAACCACATGATTGTTTTGATTTAGATTTTCAGCGTTGAATTTCTTTACTCAGTGTGAGTCACAGCTTGAAACAAATCGCTCACAAATGTGATGTTGTCTTTTAGCATTGTGGGTTCTCATCATGTGGTGTCTCACTTTTCTTCATAGTTCATTTAAGAAGGCTTAATGTTTTTTTTCTGTAACCGAGAACAGGACATTTAACTGCTGCAAATATATATCGCTGCATGTTCTCATTAAATATTATGGAGGTTTTTCACAAATTAGATTTTCTGAACACTGATTTATTAGTGAGTCTGGTCTCAATAAAAGTACTCAATTCTCAGACATTTGATTCCCAGTCTTTTCAGACATTAGGACAGTCTAATCACGAAATGAAAAACGTCTCATTATGTGAGTGATTTCAGTAGGAGCCACCAGGTCTGTTCAGTGTAATCAAAGTGAAAAATACTGTATAGTCATTTCTGCCATGAATGGAAAAAAGAAAGAAAATTGAATTACTTGCTGAGAAAACTTAAAATGATATTATGAAGCTTTCCTGGCTGCGCTTTAAAACAAAAAGACATTTCTGTCTCGATGAGTGTTTAAGCTCTGTGTCAGAAACAATCTCCATCCATACTAACACATAAAAAATGCGTATATCAAATGACTATTCATGTGCATGTACGTAAACAGAAGACAAGTAATTTATTTTCTTGGACCGATGATGCGGTGTAAATGTCACTGAAACTATTATGTACTTAGAAACACCTTTAATTTATTATCCATGTTCCATTCAACGCTGGTAGCCGAGTTGTGACTGATGAGACCCAATCAGGAAGGGAACGTGAGTGTATACATCTTCTTTTCCAAACGTCTCAATTTCTGCTCGTCCATACTGAGTTTTCAACCTAAAACGGGACCAGTAGCATTTCCAAAAAGTAAAAAGGGTCTAGAAAACTCCAGAGTGGATGAAGCTTAAGTATTACACTTCTATAAAGTAAGGACCCTTCATACTGATAGTGGAACTGTTTTTTAGACTAAAATCGAGGCAGTTGAGGCTTTTGATCTCTAGCGTGGGTTGAACACTTGATTCTTCAGATCCAATAATGTACCTCAACGACATTTTACATTAGGCCATCTCTCCCTGTTAAACTAAACCATTATCTGAGTTCTGCTTTTGGGTTTCAGGAAGCTCCCATCCGAGCCACAGAAGCCTGAAGACTAGGTTCTCTGGCTGAGTTTCATCCCGTTTCAAACTGACCTTTTGTGAGCAAAATCAATAGACTGCCCTTTTGAGTTTGAGAACATGGCTGAATCAAGCTTTGTTATGTTTTACCAAACAATTCAGGCGGAATGTGGAGCTATAGGTGCTCACCAAGACATCTGCCCGGCACAGCTACTCATCAGCCCCAAGGTGTGGCTGTACAAACTCGGGTTGGACCACGTCTGCTCTTAGTTTGTCATCGTCAGGCCGTCCTCAGTCTCAGTCTGTCATTACCCCTCTTTGACTTTTACAGCCTTGAAAACGACCTCATGAACTTGTACACTCTCATCCGTCTATTATCCTCCGTACGAAGGACATTTTTGCAGAGCGAAGAGGAGAATGTCTAAGTGCATGAGTAGATTGCAGGTCAATCAAATTGCTTTTTCATATCTGATAGCTAAGATTGCAGGCGGAGATGGGCTCTAAAAGCCCTGACAGTCGGTAAGAAGACACAGAATCAATGCAGAGTGGAGTAAGTCTGTGTATATTGGACATTAGTGGGCAGGGCTTGGCACAGATCACATTAGCACCAGGAGCGGTAAAGTCTGCCAACTGCTCCAAACATCCATTATTAGGCCAATCAAACTGTTCAACACGCAAGTATTTGTTCACCAAGTCACTGTTGAGAAACTTCTATCAATCGCTGAAATTGCAATTTGAGTTTCCAGACAAAGATTTGTAGGGAATTGCCTTTCACATATGAAGATCACAGCAGGAGATTGTCTGGGTCAGACACCGTTCACAGCCACAGGAACATTTCTGGGACATTCAGGCGACGGGGGGCGCCCGGGTAGAGCACGAAGAAGGCAGGACATTAGTGTATCAATGCCGCTGGGGAAATAACGTGTTTTTGTTTACATCGACACTGGTGTTGGCCCTTCTTCCCAAAAGCTCTACGATATTATTGTCTTTCCCAGTTGACATTTTATTCAGCGTCATCCACGTGTATTTCTGCTCTTTTTCTTCATGAGATATTTGTATTCTAACAGTCTTGCAACCCTGGCGAGTTTAAAACATCATCAACTTGCCCACTTGCCTTTTGTTAATTTTCCGGACATTTTCTCTCATACAGCACCTCGGGGAAATGTTTGAAACCAGCTATCATGTCATAATGCAACCAAAATCACAATTACTCTGTAAATGTGTATCCACCTTGGCACTGTACACGGAGCAGCTGTCCTGTGAGCACAGATTTCACCCGCCCGATCACACCACTCTCTTTCTCTCTTTCCGTTTCTGTGGAGAAGGTAAAGTGGCCTCTTATGTCACAAAGCGTCACTTCACTCTTCAGGGGGTTGATGTATGAGGGCAGGAATGGACAGTGCTGAAACAGCAGACCACACACGCGCACACAACTGCACACAAACACAAGATTGATGGATGACACGAGTATTAGTTCCAGGATTGAGGCTCATTGCCTGGTAGCAGATGAATGGCTTTGGGAGGTGGGGAGCCGACTGGACGGAGACGACCCGCGGCTGCAACAATTAGATGTTTTTTTTATTGGCAGCAATCTTTTCTCACTAAGAAATCCCGTTCTGGTTTCTCTGCGTCGTCTTGTCAGGAGACGTTTTTCTTCCTTGAGCTTGAAATCAGTTTAGAAATCCTCTGTGAGGGTAGAGCACCAAACGTGAATAATAAAGCTCATCACAAGGGTGAAAACCATTGATTAAGCTGTTTGTTCATTTGCGTCTATTGAAACCTGATTTGTGCCAGCAAGGGAAGCAAAACTTGAATTATTGATCTGGTGTAAAGGCTAATAGGCTCCTGCTGGGTTGGTTTAGCTGTAACGTCCTGTGGATCTCGGAAAGATTCTATCTGTACAAACACTACGCATTTTGTTTTTCTCTGCCCCGTCTGAAACAACTGACTCAGCAGAATTGGATCAGTGAGTTTTTCAGCATGTCACAGTGGGACACCACTGAGCTAATAACATAAGCAAAGATCTGTTGACACCCAGTTGTTTGGACATGTGTCTGATTTATAGATTAGATCTCCTCCACCCTCTTGGCGAGCTTCTTCCCGTGTGTGTTTGTATTTTGCTCAGCAAAGAGAAGCCAGCTCGGAGGATGTGTCTGCCAGATGACCCTTCAGTCGAATGCGTACCACATAGCGACCCTCCCACTTCCCCTGTCAGCTGACTCGCTTGGGTTAACTGTGGTCGGCTTCTCTCATGGAAGCAGAGGGAGGGGGGGGGACCACAGGTTTTAACCATGAGAAAGTGTTTACATCACAACCCCGTCATATCCCTCAAACTGTAACTCTCAGCAATTAAACTATGGAATCAATCCCTCCTTTTTAATTGGCGACAGATGTCTTCGACCTTATTGTCCGTGCCTCCATCCCTCTCTTTCTCATGCACACATACTGGGCCCCAATGTTCCCAGAATTCTTCTGGGAACCTCTGGGATGCTGTCCCAGCTGTGGTAACATAACTCCCACCGCCCTCTCGTCCGAGCCAGCCCTCATCCCTCTGCGGTCCCGTCACAGTGGGCTGGAAGCGGCCCTGCGCTTATGAAACATTTGGCAGATTTTTGACATAGTTGCAGTTAACAAACTGATGCTGTCACTGGTTTGCGGCTCAATTTCTGTCGGACCTGGGCCCTGGCTGACGGGGCTGAATCCTGAAGGTGGTGTCCGCCCGTGTCCTGCTGTCTTTGTCTGCTCGGCATTATCCTGCAGAGAATTGGCTTTGGCGGATCATATCCATCTGCTGAGTGAGATTTGTTGGAAACAAGAGACAGGGTATGGATAAAAAGAAGGACAGCGTTTGTCTTGTGGCTGATCAGCAGAAAAGTGAAATCAAGTCCCCTGCATGACATTTACAGTTTCTGTCTGTCAGTGCCCGGCTGAGTTTTAAATATACAATATCAAACAATGAGTCCAGTGTGATTCTCTCACATACACGCGTCCTCAAGCCTCCCTCGGCTTCCCTCTGCGGTTTGACATTCAAAAGATGTATTGTCCAAGTAAGTCTTTGATATTCAGATTATTATTAGCAGGCTGGATCAGCATGAAGCTCAGTGTGTTTGGGGTCTTGGGGGTGTTTTTCTCCCCCTGAGGGCCGACAGAACTAGGTCAAAGTTTAGTGGAGCGTCCTGTCTGGGCAGGAGGATTGAAGAGGTGCAGTGGAGGGGGGGGGGGGGGTAAGGTTGTTGTTGGTACCAGGGACCTCCTGCCCACGTCATGAGTGCTGCCCTTTAGTTTAGTGAAGTTGAAACAGGAACATTTAACCCATGTCAGAGACTCAAGGAGGGTTTAAAGTTCTTCTTTAAATATTAATAAACTAGAGTGGCACTCAGTAGAGCACATACCTGTATCTCTGCCAAGGCCCAACAGTCCCCTTAAATTCAACCAAGCTGCACCAAATTACACAAACTCATAGATATTAGTCCCCTTAATGTGCCTCTTTTTCTTTCCATCAAAAATAATGGTAAATAAAGGGATAAAAAAAAATCTGGATCCACACCAAAATTGAATGGGTTCTTATCTGACCCATACCACATCCTCCGAATCACGTTTCATGGTAATCCACCCAGTAGTTTTTGCTCAATCTTGCTGACAAACAACCTTGACCTTCATGAAAATGATAAATTCCTTGGCGAAGGTAAAAATGTAATGAAGTACTGCTGTTCATCCGTAATAATGTTTAAGAACCTTGGATGTCATCTGGACTAATAATCATCATCTTTTAATCAAAGAAGATTAATTGTGAAAAAGAAACCCAGTAGAAAAGTAGTTGCTCAGTAGCACTAAACACAAAGTACAATTTCATACTAAAACTTTAATACGTGATCGGCTGCTCGGGGTCATGAGCTCACTCCGCCGCCCTTGTTGACCCCCTTGAACAAAGCATAACTCTGCAGATCAGGATGATTGGGAGTCTTGTGAGCCGGGATTGAGATGAGGAGAGGTCAGACTGTCTGTCTAGAGTTGAGGGGAGAGAGGCCACAGGGGTGAAGGTCAAATGGTGGGGGTGGGGGTGGGGGGCTGCTAAATTATTGTTTCATGAGTAATAATCCAAAGCATTGTACGAATGTCTGGCATACGATTGCAGAAAGGATCTGGGAATGTTTATGTGTGGTTTTATCGTGTCCCAATTCCTTTCTGTTCTCCTCCTCGCTGTCCTGATTGGCTTGTGTTATGTAAGAGAGCTTTGAAAGATCAGATGTTATCACCGATATCTGGGGAAAATAAAGCGGGAGGACGGGACGCAGATTTTTTGCAGGAACGTCTTCATGATTGAACCATGAATTATATAATAACTCATCTGCTGTGTGTCAAACTTCCGCTCATTGTCAGGCTGTCTTTGATTGGCTGGTGTGTTGCGGAGGTTGAAATGTAGCTCTGCTCTTCCCAAAAAGATCAAGTAGATACAATCAAGGTGGCGGGTGAGCGGTTTGGAGAGGTGGCAGCGGCAGTGGATGCAGAGATGAACGGATGAAATGAGGCCAGTGTCATCCCGTCTCATTTACTATGCAGGGTTGGGAGGGGATTAGCCCCACTTACATAACTTTGTCTCCCCCCCATCCCCCTTAACTAGCCCATCTCCCTCTCCTCTCAATCCCCCACACTCTTCTTTACTCTTCTGAGACCACAACATTAGCCTTGTCTTTTTTTGTGCTTCTCTGTCAAAAATAGAAGGGGGCAGGAAATAGCAAAAAGCTGTTGAGAAAGAGGGCGAATTGTAAATAAAAGGGCTGCAGACGACAAAAAGGAAAAGAGGAAACAGGAGAAAAAAGGGGGATGGGGGGAACATTGGAGGTGGATGAGATGGTCTATTTATAGTTTATCCTATCCCTGCTGTTGGGTTAGACCGCCTGGCCCAGCACAGCACAGCTCAGCATCCATGTCAGTCCTCATGCCGCTGTCCATTAGCTTTATATACACACACGTGTGTATATCTGGAGGACAAACATACAGACTGTCACGGAAATGTCGGTGCACTGACCTTTGCCTCTGAAGTACTGAGAAAATTAACAATCTGACGTAGTGTGTGTGTGTGTGTGTGTGTGTGTGTGTGTGTGTGTGTGTGTGTGTGTGTGTGTGTGTGTGTGTGTGTGTGTGTGTGTGTGTGTGTGTGTGTGTGTGTGTGTGTAGAATTAAGAGTCAGTCAGCGTGTGACATGACTATGCTGTGAAACAGTGGTATTGCGTGCCACTCAGCTCAAACAGCTGAAACAAGCAAAACACTTCAGAGCGGTGGGTTCAATTTGAAACACAAACACAGACACACACACACACACAGTCGTTTCTCCATGACTTCAGAGGACAATAAATTGACGTTGATGTTGATTTCCTGGGGACTCACTCTAACCATAGTTCCTTAAGCTTATACCTTTACCCTTTACAATTCACATCTTACCATTAACCTTAATTAGGACCCTAATGTTTTGCCTCACTGGGACCAGCCTTATCTCCCTGATTCTACTTCTTAATCTTGGGAATAAATTAACTGTTCATCCTCTCCCATGCCCATCTAGTTCACATTTGCATATCTACATCTTTTTTGTTGTTGATCTTTCACACACACACGCTGAGCGACACGTGCAGGTGAACACATGTGTTCCAGTAGAGAGAAAAACGTGTTCCCATTACAGCATCTAACTGTGGGCTTCCCTTCTGCTGACTTTGACCTGACTTTGATGACATCACTGCACTTGTTTATCATACCTGCTGCAGGCAAATACACACATACACACACATAAACACACACGTAAACACACAATAAAACACAGGATGATATAATCTATTTGTGTCACAGGCAGAAGAAATTGTTCTTGTTTAAACCAAACACAGGAGATGTTCAGTGTTTCTGTAAATAACGTCCAGTTAGCAGGACTACGCAAAAACTACTCGACAGATTATTTTGAAACTTGGTCGAAGGATGAGATGAGTTATGTCACTTTCTTTAACATTTCAAGTTTTTGTGTTTTACAATTTCTTAGAGAGCAATTCATGGATCTTGATGAAGAAAAATCTGGCATATTTAGGAAACTTGTGTGTGTGCAAGTTGATGCAGATCCAAATAAATATCTGGATCTAGTGAATTTATAAGTGGTTTCATAAGAGGACTGTGATATGCTTATTTATTGTAACAGTATTCAGGGTCATTGTTAGTCCCAGATTTTGTTCTCCTACACATAAAAGCTAATTTTCTTACATTGTCAATAACACTAATTTAATCTCAGCCCACTATAGGAAATGTTGCATGGGAAAGTTATGGGGTGTGTGACCTGAAGGTTGTGAGGACTGTGGCCAGCTGCTGTATAAGTTGACTGATGATTCATGGAACAGTCTCAGAGTTGCACAGGACCTCGTTTGTTTCTGCTGTTGCTGCCCCCGGCTCACTCTGCTCCAATAACACACTTTATTTGGCTGTGGCAGAGGACACACATTCATGAATTCACATAAATGCAAAGTACTCACAACATGCACATGTGCAGGCGTCTACAAGACGAACCATTTCTACTCACTCTCACGTTTTCACTGCCTTCATGTACTGCTGCATGTTTTAGAAGCAGACCTGGGAATTACCTCAAGGCTTCAGACAAATATTAACATTTGTTTTTTATTTCTTCTTCTATCTGGTTAACTTTCCTTCGCTCTGTAGTAACTGACTGATCACAGTCTTGTGCAGTTTTTTCCTAAGCCGTGGAAGAGTGTAGCTTGTGTGTTGCAGAGCTGGCAAGTAACTGAGTTGAACAGTTGTGGTCTTGTGTTACTGGGTTAATCCACTAGGGGGCACATCACAGAACTCAAACCATACAGAATTTATCTCTACGCCATTTTTACTGCTGACCCTGTCATTTACTGCCTCTTCCCTTCATATGCGAAATGCATCTTGTAGTATTAAATTCTGAGGACAACCTTGCACCGAATGGACACAGGGCACATGAGGCAGCCATGGTGTGTATGAATGGTTATATCTGTGGCCTGTAGAGGTCAAATTAAGGACTATTACACAAAATTCCCTCATGATCCAATAACTGACCAGCCTTAAAATGCTACGTAAACATGAATACATTATAATTAAATGTGCAGGACTTTTACTTGTATTTGCATATTTTTCAATCAATCAATTTTTATTTGTATAGCCCGTATTCACAAATCAAAATAACAGTTTGTAACTTAATGTAAAAGTGTGTCAATGTTTAAAATATTCACTGTATATTCACTGTATTTTTACATTGCTGTATTGATATATTTATCAATAATTTAACAAAACAAACAACATTATGTGCCCTCAGATCGGTTTCCTTGTGTTCTTCTTGTGACATCACCAACCGTTCTGTGGTTGTAATAGATGGTGAAATATGACGGAGGTTTAAATCTTCCAGGTTTCGGCAGCTGGCTTGAAGCGTGACAGCAGTGGCTCTCCTGCTGTTTGTCTCATTTCAACTTTCTATTTCACTGCACAGTTCAGCAAGTGCAGCCAAATACTGACAGGTGCTCGACTGTGTTTCTGTGAAATATGTTCAGACATATTGCCTGGCAGACCCCCCTAGCTCCCCCCCCCCCCGCCCTCCTCTGTGGAAACTTCACCATGCGTTCCCGCTCCTCTGGGCTGAGACAGAGGGAATCTGAGGGCGTTCGAAATAATGGAAGTAAAGTTAAAGACGGGGAGACAGGGAACCGCATGAGAGGAGACAAAGTGTGTGAATGAAAGAAGATGATTCACATCCTCCGCACAGATAAATTGTTACAGAGCCGGAGAAGGACAAAATCACAAGATTTAGCTTTTGGCTCCAACTGAAGGTTCAAGTGCTGAAGAGCCAAATGAAAACTTTCCTACAGTGTTTCCCATGTCTCCATTTCTTCCCCGCGCTCCTTGTATTTCCTCTGTGTGGTCACTCTTTGCTCCTCCTGCCTGACGTGTCACTGTTTTCCCACAGACGAACCTCATTAGTCATCAGCTGTCTGCAAACACACAAGCTCCTCCTTTGATTCCAGTGAGATTTCCAAAGCGCTTGGTTGATCGTGTGTGTGTGTGTGTGTGTGTGTGTGTGTGTGTGTGCGTGTGCGTGTGTGCTTTGAATATTATATACTTTTATAATTTCTAAAATACTACACATTGTTTAGGATTAAACCAGAGGCTTTCATCCTTTTTGGGTTGTGACCCCTTTCAAAATAAGTGTCAGTATCTTTAAATATATGTTTCAGGTCAAATTAGCTGTTATTTCAAAACAAGATACAAAGATTTGGCCAAACTAAGCTGGACATTTTTTCTTCTTCTTCTCTATAACCCTTATCAATCATTACAGGACCACCCAGATTTATCTTGTGAGCCCATGGGGGCCTGACCCCTAGGTTGGAAACCACTGCCCTCTAGTGATGAGTACTGGATCTGCACTGAGCCAGACCTGAGCTGAGCTGAAGCAAAGTGCAAACTAACAGAACTGGAGTGTAATGCTTTAGGCAGATAGAGGTATCAGAGCAGCACAGGAACTTGCACCACTCATGGTTCTTGTCTTCCTATTAGACGAGTGGCCCTCATTAAACAAGGCCATTTGTCTTGGGTTGTAAGTCCAGAGGTCAGTGATTAAACCTTGTTCTCTGTATCGTAGCCAACTCTCTCCCTCTCTCCCTCACGTGAAGGATGAGAGGAAGAGTTGGGTTTCGCCGCTGCTCCGCTCCGCTCCTCCTTTCATGGCTCTGATGTTGTCTGCCACCAAATCCCTGCTGAATAGAAGTCAGAAATTGAGGCAGCAAATCATGTTTTATGTATGTGTGCTTACACAATGAAAGCAGCCTGGAAAATGGGCCAAGCATCACACAGGGCATATTATGGCAACAAAACAGCTTTTCACTATCTCACAAAAAAAAAAAAAAAGAGCGACTGCAGAAGCCACCAAAGTGCTGGGCACAGAGTACAATGTGAGGGTTTTGGTTAATGACAGAGAAAATGGAAAGAGGTATAGAAGTGGTATCACCTGACTGAGTCTATTCCTGGCAAATGTTTTAATATTTAGTTTGATTTTGTTCTCTTTTAGAAACTGTGCTGTTGACATCGAAGTTTGTCAATCATCAGGATTTTTTTTTTATTTGTACAGAGCTAAACATCACTTAATATCTCTGCTTCTATCCGGCTGAGGCTGCAACGAGTTCATATTTTCATTATCAACACTCTGGTGATTCTTTTATTGATTATTAATGGTTTGGTTCATGAAATGTCCAAAAGGCGCTTTACAGTACGAGTCGTGTTCACCCATTCACACACATTCATACAGCACTTCTATATGCACATACAGTACGTTTGCACAAGGACACTTAGGAATGCAGACTGGAGTAGGCAGGGATCGAACCACCGACCTTCTGGTTATTGGACAACCCTCTCTACCTCCACCACAGCCGCCCATCACCTCCAGTCACCATACAGTCTATATTAAGTTTTCCCTATCATGTGTTTCAGGACTTAGCTGAACTTTTCTCTTGTTTCATTCTGTAGGAGTGACCTTGGCACTTTTGTGTGATGGCAGCTTCTTTCTCCGTCACCCTCCTCTGCCTCTCCTTCATCAGTACAACATCGCTCTGCTTGAAGAAACTCAATAGAGAGCCGGTGTAACCCGTTAACAGTAACATTAGAAGCACAGCGATTAACAAAGTGAACCCAAGGCAACCAGGATGCACAAACCTCACAACACCCTCAGTTAATACTGCAGCACCCTGTGTGAACACGACCCTGAGTCAGAGTGTCATTGAATTCGCATAAAGTGTCGACCTTGCACCGAGGACATATGCTGCTATAGTGATATAATCTATCTACCACTGATCTAAAGATTTAATAATCTCTTTATAATCTGCATCCGTGGGTTCACATCAGCTGATCATACAGGCTGAGATGTCATCTGCTGATTAGAGGTTTGAGTGAGTGTGCGTGCGTGTGTGGGTGAAAATGAAATCTATGAAATAAATGCATTACCGGGAGAAAGAATCAGTTTAAGGGAGGAGGGCTGGGGCATCTAAATAGACTTAACCCCCCCACCACCCTGTTATCTCACCAATTTCACCCTCTGCCCGACCCCTGTGTCCCCGAGGGAGGACCTTCACCATCTGTCCTCCTGGTGGCTCCTCGTCAGGACACACTCTGATGCGTTTACCCCCTCTCGCCCCCTCTCACCCCCTCTCACCCCCTCCACAGCTTCAGATGATCGCACCGTGTCTCACTGGTGTTCACGGTAACAGCTACGAGGCACATGGCCATCAAATCATGCCTCCAACACAATAATCATCTAATGGCAGAAATCCCGGATCCTGATTGCCACTTTAATCAGCCGCGGCCTATAAAGCCCAACTGACATATTATGGAAATCCATTCATAAGTTTATGAGATTTTCTGACACACACCAGCGCATGATTTCATTTCCTGTTTGTTCTATATTGATGCCATGTCAGCATCATAAAGCCATCAGGCACAGCTGTAAGGAAATCCTAATGTTTATCAATAATTATGTTTTATCTGATGATTTGTCTGAGCAAAATTGATTATATTGATTTGGTTTTAAAATGTTATGGTTTCCAAATAGGTGCCAGGAATATGGTTGAGCTTCTGTTGTGGTCTGCATTTGTTTGTCTGGAAGTTAGCAGAATTATGAAATACCAGATGCGTTACCACAAAACCTGGTTGAAGGATGCAGTTTGGGTCGAGGAAGAACCCATTACTTTTCTGCATGGATCTGGATACAATTAGCATCAGAGATCAGTTGTTTTCCCAGGGTATAATTTAAAGATCTAGATTTAAAAAATGAGGCATGTTTAGGGGGTTGTTATCTGTGAGTGTGTGAAATGTTGGTGCAGCTTGATTGAATTTAAGGCGACTGTTGGGCCTTGTTGTAGGTAATATGCCCACTACTGAGTGCCACTCAAGTTGTTTCATGAGGTAATTTGTCAGACTTAAATTTAATACATTTATTTAGTTTTAAGTGTTATGCATTGTGCCCTGTTTTCCAAATATAACTTCTTTTTTTTCTTCTGCATTTGTATTTATTTTATCCAGATTCTGCTCCACCTTAATTATTTGTGTTAATGTCATTAAATTTCGACAAATACTCCCCTCTGCTCATGTGAGAGCCATATGATGTTTTCATCCATTGTTGATCAAAGTTTGACCCAAATAGCTGATTTTGTGCGCAGCCAAAACAAATCATCAAACTGCGGCTGACGCGATTTGTCCTGACAGTACTTTGTGTAAGAAGGAAAAATCTTGTCAGCGTGCCTGTCCAGATTTCGACAGTCTGCCTGTTTGTGACAAAAGCTGCGAAAGAGCTCAGTCAGCAGCTGTTGGTGGGTTCCTGAAAGCAGCTCCGAGGCTCGGCTTGGCAGTCGGGCGGTGTGTGGCAGGACTGACCCCTGCGTCGGGACACAGGGACAGAAATCAATAGTCTCGTATCATATCACTTATCAGACCGTATCAAGCTGACTGATTACCTCACTGGATGCTCGCGTCGAGAGAGGAGGGATGTTTGGGAGGAAGCAAAGAGGGAATGCTGATGCTCATGAAATCCAACTTTTGGACCAGATACATCGGCGCTGTGGTCATCATGTAAAGTTTATCATAAATCAGAATAATGTAGGAAAGAAAATAGATATGTGGATATGATGAGCTACACAGGAATTCATTGCTTCTTTTACTCTGCTGGAAGTCAGATAAATTCAGTTCTGTTGAGCTCTTACAAGGAAAACACAATTTAGCTAAAATCAATACAAACTCTGTCATGTTACTTCTTTTTCATTTATAAATCACTGTAGAGGCCAAAAACACGACTAAGAAGAGATTATTTGTCAATACTGGGTTCACAGCTTGTTTACACTGCTCCAAAGCAGCCAGAGCAATAAGCTATTGCAGGTTTAATATCACGTAAATGCTGAAAGATTTAGTGGGATTTTGAGTTAAGAGGTTAACAACAATGCTTTGGGTTTTATCTTTGACCAGAGCTCAGGAGAAGAAGCCCAGAGAGGAGCGAGGTCCTGGGATGAGAGCTCTCTGCCTCCTCCCTGTCTCCCCCAGGCCCATAGGAGGAGAACACTGGGTGACACGCTGAGGTAAAAAGCCACACACACACACACACATACACGCACACAAAATAAAACACCCTCTGCAGACAAAACCCTTCTCTGATGACGTTGACCTTCAATATTTGCTGACTCAAGCGTCCCCCCCCCTCCAACTCCCCCTAACTCTCTTGTTCTTTCTCTCCCTCGCTGTCGTCGTTGTTCTTTTTCCCTCCTGTCTTTCGGGGGAGACGGGGACATTGATCAATGGTCTGACTTGGTGTAGGCTCAGTTTAGAGTGACCCACTGTGGTCACTTTGTCACACACACACTCACACACATTTATGGAAATAGGGGTCTTGGCCTCCGACTTTGAAGTGTCCATTTAGGGATTGGGTTTGGAGATGGATGTTGGTCAGAGTGTGTGGCACTGGGGGGGGGGTCAGGGGTCAGGAATTTGTGGCGGAGCTTGTGTTGTTCCATACGGCAGCCGGGTGACAGCAATGCCCCAGAGGACTCAGAGAACATTGGTCTATCAGTTTGCCTTTGCCTCAAATGAAACTTTCTCGCAGGTAACATAATTTCTCTGGACAACACTTGGAACAAATTTTTAGTTTTTTCAGCCTCCACACGAAGCTGAATCCTGACATTAGCTCCTTGTCGTCTCTGTCAGCTCGAGGCTCCACTGTAAAGGCCAGTGAGACATGTGGGCTGATAATAATGTGTGGTCAACACAGCAGCAGCTGTCTTCCTCTCCTCTTTCCTCTGTCTCCATTACAGATCCGCCGTCTCCTCTGCTCCGCGTCTTTCCTCTTAGTCGAGCCCAGCTGTCCCCTTCCTTCATTAACTTCCAACACTGCTCACCGCCTGTGTTGGAAGGTCACCTTCAAAACACAAAGGACTCTGTGCAAATACGCCCCAGTGCTTTGTTTATGGGTGAGACGTGTTTCTCGCAAGCAAAAGCTGCAATAATCAGTCATTTTATGTTGAACATGGAAAAAAATTGTGAATGTCTGATTAACCATAAACTTTATATAAAGATGGATGCTATCTGCTTCCCAAAAGTGAAGCCAAAGTATCTCGATTGCCTCTTGGTGACTGGCTGCAGTATAGGTCATAACCCCTACCTCCTCCATGTTGGTGGATGGGACATGAAACAATTTAAAAGGTCAATGTGCATGTAAAATAAGTTTTAGTCAAAGATTGTTATTGTCATTTTGGTAAGTTCTTCACACTGATGTTTGTACAACTGCAAATTTTGCCCTTAAGTTTAGATTTAATTTGTTCTTTGATGCTAAAAAATGGGGTGAAATGTCATGATGACAGCTGAGAGTTACTTGCAATTAAGTTTGGGCAATTAACCGAAAATCTACCAGAAACAACATTTATAACCTCTTACCGCCTTAATCTTGCTCATGTCGGTTAATTCGGTTAATACTTTAACAACATCATCATTTAAAAACTAAATAAACATGTGTTAGTGAGTGACAGAGACGAGCACACACGCAGGTAAAAGTTTGAAACAATTGTGATTTTGAATTGAAGTCATATCGCCCAGCCCTACTTACTCCATCCCCTTTTCACTACTGCGCACACTCTGGCTCCAAATGTGCAAGATGGCATTTGCATTGTGGATATTTTAGCTTCATTTCTGGATAGAGGGAGGAAGAGAGACCCGTCGTCCATCTTTATATACAGTCTATGGTGTGGCTTGTTCTGCTGCCCCCGAGTGGCCAAAAGAATCTGTAAATACGGGTTATCTTATTATTAAAAAATACCTCATAAAATTACCTCACCTGGTCATTGTGTATCAGGTTGTTTGGCACCAAGGAGAAGCAGCTGAGGGAACAACTGATGACTGCAGTAGCAGGAAAAGAAGTAAGAGTGTGCGTGTGCGTGTGCGTGTGCGTGTGTGCGTGTGTGTGTGTGTGTGTGTGTGTGTGCGTGTGTGTTATGCTTCATCCCTCTTAAAAAAGCCCACCTATAAACAAGTTTAAACTTCTCTTCCTACTTTTTGTAAACATCACATTCACCCTCCTGCTCTGCACCGACTCATAAACTGAACTGAAGGATTCTCTTAGTTATTATTACCTGTTCGGAGGCTGAAATAGAAAATCTTGCTTACTTTATCTTTTCTCTCTCACACACACGCACGCACGCAAACACGCAACCACTGTCACACTCGTATAAGTGATTCAAAAGCTTTCTGGTGTTGTGTTTTCAGCATGAAAATGTGGGCCATGTTAATGGCAGTAAAGTGCCAAG
The DNA here is from genome assembly GCF_009819705.1 of Hippoglossus hippoglossus. NCBI lineage: Eukaryota > Metazoa > Chordata > Actinopteri > Pleuronectiformes > Pleuronectidae > Hippoglossus > Hippoglossus hippoglossus. Next base: position 11,118,087 of record NC_047165.1, read on the forward strand.
TCAGGGAGCAGAAAGTGAACTCTCTTCTCACTTCTCACTGTGAGACTCAGAGGGAGGTACAGGGAAGTTCCAGTAAAGAGAGAAAGACACACACACACACACACACACACACACACACACACAAAGCTTCTCCCAGCATTACTCAGTCCTCCTACTGGTTTTCCATGGCAGCATACAACAATAAAGCTAAAGTAGTTAGTGTTGTCTGCCACCCAGCAGAGCAGTGTGAGCTATTTATAAGTAGCTTAGTGCTTGGTGCTGCTCAATTACTGAATTAAACACAATCGCAAATTGGTGGAAAAATCATTGAACACTTTAACGATCCTGAAAATCAAATAATTGTTTACAGCCATGCTAGTAGGTGTGTGAGGCTGTATACGTAAGCACAGGGCTGCTTTATTGGGTTAAAGGCTGACAGCATGCAAACATGTTCAGCAGTTATGTTTACCATGTTTGTTGTCTTATTAGCAGGAAATTCAGCTCAGACTGATTGGAATCATTTGTCACAGTATTTAACCAAAGGTATAAAGACAATTTAAACCTTTGACTGGATGTTGACTCTTCATTAAAAGTGATAACAATTCATCCTGAGGGTAAATGTCTATGTCTGTAATCAGTCTCATTGACGTTTTCAGACATGAACTACGGGTAAAGTCCGGAGAATTGGGTCCAGACTTTACCCCCAGTTTGCTTTTCACACGTGCACAACGCAGCGGGAGGTTCTCTACACAGACGTGTTCACAACAGCAACCGGCTGCAGCAGGCAGAGGCAGGAAGTGATGACATCGGTGCCGGCTCTTATCACCACAATACACATACAGCTGTTAGATACGTTATATAAGTTGTTTTTTCAATGCACTGGTATCAGATCAGTGCTCAGTAATGGCCGATACGCAAAGTCCAGGTATCGGAATCAGTATCAAGAAGATGTTATCGGAACATCTCTAATGATAACTGACAAACATTAGAGCCAATGCTGCTAACATGGCTAAAGATACTAAACCATTTGCTCATCTGATCTTTTCAAATGTAATGCTTTTCATTGTTATATATCATTTTGAAAGTTATTGAATGTTGTTGAATGTTGTTTTGACATCACTTTGAGCTCATGGAAGGTATTATTAGTATTTCTAATTATTTCTTGACACTTGCTGAGACCTAATAGAAACTGCAAATGTTAAAATAAGCATCTGATTAACTCGTGACTACTTATTAGTTTCAGCTCTCATGTGTCTATCTCACATCACACACACTTCACTTTCCACCATCATCCTCTCAATCTCACCTCAAAAGTCTTCAACACATCTCAAAGTGCAACAAAAACCTCTTCACCACCTTTTGATTTGACTTCACACTCGTGCTTTACCTGCAGCATCGCTCGTGCTCACCTTCATGTGCACAAGAGAGAGTTCAGCATGTGCGAGTAGAAGCAGCACAAAGGTGTTATGTAATTTACTGGTTAATTGACCCGCCCCCTCCCTCTGTAGGGGCTGCAGCTCTTGTTGTTGTCCTTCTCTGTTGATAATTGCACAAAAGACTGTAACAGTGTTGTTATCTAGACAGACACACACACACACGGATGTGGTAAGAGGGGGGTGTTCCCCTGATGCATGTGGGCCCATCACACACCCATCAAACTGACCCAGTGGGAAAAACTGCACAAAAACTGTTTCAATCTGACGCAGGATTGTGTTGATGCAGTGAATATGTATGTGTGAAAGAGAAGGGGATGGATGAAGATCAGGCTTAAAAGAGAAGGGGGAGGAGAAAGAGAGAGAGGCAGAGTGTGTGTATGTGTGTTAAAAGTAGAGGGAAACTAGAGGCAGGGGGGCTGGCAGACAAAAGTATGAGAGGGGTGGGAGGAATGAGGAGAAGGAGGAGGAGGTGGGGGAGGCGGTGCTAAGGCTGACGGCAGGGAAGGAAAACTGAGAAGAGGAACAGTGGAGTGGAGTGAGAAGAGAGAGGAGGAGGACAGGACAGGAAAATAAGGGGGCTTCCATTTGAAATTCCTCGTGTGGGGATATGAAGTCCTGGAGCAGTGCAGAGGCAACGGCAGGAAGGTGGAGGGTGATAGAGAAGAGGTCGACGACGGAGGGGAAAGAAGGAGGAACGACGAGGAGAATCTGAGCTGACAGAGACTGGAGGGATTTTTTTTTTTTCAATTTTTAATTCTTTTGCAAGAGAGACAGACAAGTGGAGGCAGCGATGCAGGGCTCTCACTGGGGTGAGTGTGTGTGAAGGCATGTGTGTGTGTGTGTGTGTGTGTGTGTGTGTGTGTGTGTGTCCTAATCCTCTGTATTTAAGATGGTCTTTGTTTACATGGATTCAAATCTGCTTGAGGAAACTTTGTGTTCACAAGCACCATGAGTCAGTGTGAAGCCACTTAGGAAGGTGTCATTTGCGATAACGCCGTCAAAGGAAGGTGTTAAACGGAAAAGAGTTGGAGACAAAAGTTGTTTGGCAGGCCCGTCCACACAGAAACACTGATTTAAACAGCACTGGAAACTAGTGAAGGAATGCTGGACAAGGCCAAAAAAGTCTGTGATGATGACTAAACTAAACTCTGGATAAACTGAGATCTGAATGGTGAAGAAACTCTGGAAAACTTGGTCTCGGGTCCTTTTTTGCCAGAGATTGATTGAAGGCAGCTGGATGATTCAGAGTCAGCTGACTGGTATTGACTTAAAGTGAGTTTTCTGCAGTTGTTGGGACTGTGGCTGCTCTAACTGACCCCTGGCCTGCCGAGTGGGGTAGAACAGAGCCAGTAGCTCGGATTTCTTGAGGTGAGATGATGAGTTTTTTGGTTGGTGTGTGAGTTTTTCTAATCCTGACCCTGTGGAATCTGCTCATTACAGACTGTTGGGGGGTATTGATTTGAAATTTTAGCCTAGTAAGAAAAGCTGTTCCACCCTCTGGACAGTTGGCCTGGAGGAGGAAGAAGAGGAGGAGGAGGAGGAGGAGGGTGATATTCAATCTGTCTGCACACACACACACACGCAACCACACACACTCCCACTGAAGATAAGAAAGAGCACAAGGCGATATATACATTCTTCTTCCAAAACAGACTATTAGGCTGCATCTCCAAAGTGTGACCCGTACAAAACATGTTTTGTTTTTTTAATCCAGAGGACTCAAAGGGAATCTTTGAGTTTTCTTTTGATGACGAAGCACTCCGGCAGACACAGGCTGCTGCTGTTTCTCTTCTGTCTTCCCTACGCGTGTAATTACAAGACTCCTTGTGTGCCTCGGGCCACATATTGTAGTTTCTCATCAAGTTTGTTATGGCCCCAGAGTGATGTGTCAGCAGATATGTTTATAGCAGGAGCGGTTGGAGGGGCCGTCCATTCAAGTCGACTCTTTGTAGTAGCTGCCTGTTTGACCGTGTCATGTCGAGGTTCTCGTTCGAGAGAAGGCTGTAATTACTCGCACTGGATTTTGGCGTTGACTTAGAGGGACTGATGCAGGTGTCGAGGCGTGAACGCTGACGTAAAGTTTAAGTCGAGCGCTGAGGTAGAGGGGAGCAGTGGGGACTGACGACGGGTTACCTCATCTGCTCCGAACAAAACAAATGAGCTAAATGTGTGTTGCAGGTTACATACGTAACCCCGTCCAGCTGTGTTGGCTCATGCTTCCTGTGTGGTGTATATATTTACAGTATTAAAAGATAATAAAGTAGCTTGAAATGAAAGGCAGAGTGACCTATCTTCATTCTCTTTCACCTTCAGTTTTCCCCTCTCTTTCATCCTCTATACTCGGGCTGATAGTCTGTTCCATTTTGGAGGCAACTGGTAAAATAATAACCTCAGCAGGCAACAAAGCCTTTATCGAAATTATCCATGATTTCTCCTGGAATGACTCTTGGGCCCCTTATGACACGACAGTCATCTGCAAAGGAAAAACACTGGTGACATTCAAACTGAGCCACACAAGGAACAGGATGATCCGCCTTAACCCTAACTTCAAAGTGTGGATTAACAACCAAACATCGATGAAATGCTGTATTTGTTGGAGGGTACTTGTGACAAAGGAGATAACCACTACTACCTTGCGTAGATATTTATCTACCATCCCTCATGAAAGACTTTATAGTCATTTGCAGACATGGACAAATGGGACAATTGGACTTTCTCTGGAGTTTGCCTCTCACTTATAAACAATGCAGCAGGAGATCGTACCAGTCAGACATGTTCACAACACGACAGCGTCATCCAGGAAGTAGGACATAACATATCAATTCTGCTTTGGAAATCAGGTGATTTTGTTTACAGTACATCAGCACCAGCATCTCATCTGGACAAATTTGTATTCTTTTTCGTTTGTTTTCTTTTTTTTCAGTTTTGCGTCTGTTAGAAATGTCATCAACACATCCACTCACTCACGGTGAATCCTCTGTGCATTCTCACATAATGTCATCATATCCGGAGTTTCTCACATGTCTGAGCAAGTTTGCATGTTTGATATCTTGACAAAGCCAAGTACTTTTTTTTTGACACATCAGAATATGTGACCTGCAGTACAACAATGGCTCAGCTAATGTTAGATGCTTTGCAAATAGATAAAGTAGAATTAATATTGTTTTTACTTAAAAACACTGCCTATAGATCTAAGTGTGCAGAGACTCACAGATGCTTCCAGCACCTTAGCAGAGAACTGGGTGGAGCAGAAAAATTAGTTGGGACACAGTTTAAGAACGTAACAGAGCGGTGACAAAACATGGGATGTACCTCCTACAACCTTTCAGCACAGTAGAATCCTTGTGGTTGAGGTATGACACTGAGTAAAATAAAACCAATGTTTTCTAACAAAGATGTCTTTGAGGTAAGTTGTTTAATCTTCGGATTCTAAATCATTCGGATTGGACAAGCGGATTCCAAACTGGATTCAGATTCGAGCTCCCATTATTTTCCAGTGGATCCTGTCGAGCTGAATCTCATGCCAGGTGTTTATGTAAAGCTTCCAGTTGAGAAGCATGGTGGACGACTGAAGGAGTGAGACGGAGGAAGACTGAGTGAGAGATTAAACGTCGGCCTGGCCTCTGTTCAGTTTGCTGAATGAGTGTTTTCCACGCCAGTCTGTCCCCCCCCCCCCCCCTCCTCCGTCTTTCTCGAGTTTACAGTGGTTGTGGACAATATGTCTGAAAACGTCTGCACATGTGCTTCTTTGCCATGTCAGATATTTCCTCAGATGAGTGGAAGTGAATTATACATGGAGGCTGGCACCGTTAAAATGAGGCGTCGCTGCTTATGTAATAGTTGCTGTGGAACTCATTTGCAGGGCTGTACTTAGTAGTGTGTGTGTGTGCATGTGTGTGTGTGTGTGTGTGTGTGTGTGTGTGGGTGGGTGGCATTATGTGTGTCAGGGTCTGATCAGTGATTTCACACTGAAGCTGTGACACCTCTGCTAAAATGATTTCTTTTTTTGAAGCTGAGCCGTGTCAGATAGTGTAGCGTCAGTGAAGCCTGGTCGTAAGGAAACTGCTCTGCTGCAGTCGTGCATCCTGTCACCGCCAGCGCCTCGCTCTCCCTCACATTGTGGGTCACGTTGTCAGTCAAAGTGTGGCTGCTTTCAGCGTGAGATAACAGGCTCTTTCTCTCTGCTCTCTGCCCTCTGTTCCACTGAAACAATGGCTCTCCACTGTTCATACAGCGAAAGCAGCGGGGGGGGAAGGAAGGGAAGTTTAGGAGGGAAAACTTTACTCTTCTCGCTGCTGTTGGGACAATGAGAGCACCAGGATTTTCCAAAATCTGGTATACAACCATGCTAAGACAGGATTACCTGCTCTCGCTCTGATAAGAAATTGTTGCCACTGTATTAAGTCCATAAGTCATTGATCCTCACAAACAGTAGTCCGCAGGCCAGACTAATCCCCGTCTCTACCACTGGCATCCTCGGTATTTCCAGTGTCTGCGGGTCTGACCACTGGCCACCGCTGGATAACTGTCAGTGGCTGGAGAACCTCCTGGAAAATCCGACGGACCAGGAATGTCAGCCATCCTCCACTTTTTCACATACTGGTGCCTCGATTTCCTCCGGTGCCAGCTGACTGCAAACCAACTGCTTTACTGCTGCGAGAGGCTTTGTCCAAAAAACATATTAATTGATCAGATAGTTCCTACGTTAACTCAAAATGTTACCAGTTCTCAGTGCTAGAAGGTTTGTGTACAGCTGTTCATGTTTATAAAACGTTTAAAGAGATAGACTGTTTTGCAGTTTTGCTTCAATCCCTCATTACTTTTATTTAACGTTGCCAAATGATGTTTACATTTTCTATTCCTTTATTTTAATCAATCTTTGTATAAGCTTTTTGCTTCCTACCATGCTCTACTTTTAATCCAGACATGTGTGTATGTGTACAGTTTGCTTGTGCACATAGCAGAATGAATCTTTTATGACCAAACCATTAATAGCACAGTAAAGGTCACATAAGTCCTGCAAAACTGCCCTCCCAAAAAACACATTTGGCAATACATCTCTCATTGTCACACTTTGTTTTTTGTACAGGTTAAACAACCGAAATATAATGTTTAATATACAGTATAATATAATGTTATAATGCTGGCTAGCTGCAATATTTCCCAAAAGGTTTCACCATTTCTTTAATATTTTTGAAATTTTGCTTCTTTTGATGACTGAAAAACATTTTTTTTTTATTTATAGTATCAGTACTGTAACTTTGCACTGGTTTCCAAAGCTGGCAAATGAGCCTTGTGATGTTTAGACAAAATAGGAACATTCCAGTAATTTTCTTCATATGGCTAAACTTGACATGGGCAAAGATATTTCATTGGCTACCTCAACTGTTTTAAGTAGCTGATGCTCTGCGGAGAAACAGGAAGAGCACAACTCATTTCACTGTCCCCCAAATAAGCGTTTGACTGACAGTTTGCGTCCCTGAATGACCATAGTGTTTTCACAAGGCTCTGTCGCTACTTTCATGTCATTGACGTCTACTGAATCTCGTTTCAATAGATGGCTGGCTGCTCTCGCCGTCAACCCCCACAGGGACTCGGTGAGTTTCTCTGCAGTTATGTGTGCGCTTCCATAGAAAGAGACGGAGGCCTCGGTCACCCCGCTCTCCAGCAGCCTCTCAGGTCCGAATTGAGGCCAGATGCTTTGAGATGCTAAGGAGCCAACCTGCCCGCTGTCAGACGATCACAAGACTCCCACTCCCTCATTCACCTATTCAATCACTCTTTCTCTTTCTTCCTTCCTTCCTTTTCCCACTACTCCTGTCTCATTTTCGCCCCGTGCATGGCCTCCGCTGCCATGGCGACGCCTCTAAACAGAGCTCGAAACTAAAGTCTGCAACACCAACAAGCTGGTTGTAAAAGAAAGGGAAGGGGGGAAAAAACAGGACTGAGGGCGGACCTGTTGCCAATTACTCATGCACAGACTCACTTTTTCGAAATCGTATTTCTTCCTTTGTTTCACCTCAGAAAACCTGCTTTGATATAGTCGGAGCCCTGCGGCGGCCCGGACGCTCGGGCAGCGTTAGTTAGGCTACAATGTCGACCACGTCGCTCTGCCAAAGAGGACAATGTCTCTCTGATTTGAGCAAAACACAATTTGGCACTGAGGTGCGGCGTTAATGAGGAATGAGTAGGTTTGCATGCATTCAGAGATCACACACACACACACACACACACACACACACACACACACACACACACACACACACACACACACACACACACACACACACACACACACACACACACACACACACACACACACACACACACACACATTCTCTCACACACACAAACAAAGGCAAGCCATGTGGGGGAAGGTGACAGTGAGCGACCACTCAGACAGACGGTCATTGTGTTGGAATGGAGGCATAATATAACCTCAGGTCTTCTGGCAAAACATTAAAAGACTTCTCTTCTCATTTTACAGTTGAGGGGGCTGACTTCATTTCAATACCATTTACTTTGCCGTTTTGAAGTTTTACTGTGGTGTTTGTGTGAGTAGATGCCTGACGAATAAATGGGCGAGTAGATTAGGTGCGGACTGACTTGACATGCTGAGGTATTGCGTGCGCCTGTGTCACTCTTGTTCATACTTGTGGATTTCCTTTTTGAGTACCCAGAGAGGATTATCGTGGATCACCTAGCCCGTTTATTTTCTCTATCCGTCTTTCTCACCCACTAGTCTCTGGATTTATTGACAGTTCTCAACAATTTCACCTATAATCAGAACAGTTTTGATCCTCGTCCGCACAGTTCCTGCTCTGCTCTGTCAATTTGATACTTTCCACCTGTTGCTCTCATCTTCACGTTTGGCTTTGCATTCGGTTAGTCACGCTGTGGTGTTGCTGTTAAAGAAGGGCCAGATGAAAATCTAGCCGGCACAGACCAGCAAGGAGGGGGATGGAAAAAAGACAGAGTGACAGAGGAGCGGTGGAGCAATAATCCAGCACAGGAGGCAAGGAAGAGGAAACGGGTGAAAATGAGCAGGGACAGGAAAGAGGGATGAAATCGGAGGAAGGAGGTGAAAGACCCTGAAAACACAGCAGTTAATCAGGAAGATGTCACCTTTATAAAAGGTTAAAGCTGCTCTAATCAGGATCAAATTACTGTAACGTGGAACAGGGTCGGTCCTGGTGATCAGTCCACAGAGAATCAGAATGACACTGTGCATACCTCATACATCAAGGCCCGATAGTCGCCTTATGAAACAACCTTTATATTCACTAGATCTGGAATTTTATTTATATCTGATTCTGTGTCAAATTGCACAAACATCTATAAATGTCCCCTAAACATTGGCTGTATTTTTCCATCAATACCCTTGAATTATTCTACGAGAAATAAAGGAAAGCTTTGAAAAACATCCTATCTCGTAATGTTTTTCTGCACCAGAATTTAATGGGTGCTTCCTTGGGTCATGCACCACCCTTCCACACAATTTCATGGAAATTCTTTGAGTAGTTTTTGCATAATTTATTCTTTAATCAGTTGAAAAAATAATCCGTTAATTACTCATAACGCTAAACCTTACTAATTCTCACCCTAATAAAAATAATAATTTGTTTCAGCCCTTTCTTATTTATTACTTTTTTGTGATTAATGTGTTGGCAATGGAAGCATGAATAGTAGGTATGCTGCTATTGAAAGAACACTTTGTCCTGATTTGTTGGGTCACTCGTGTCCTGGTTGGCTTCACTATAGAACTCATTGACAACATGCAGCTATAACCTCCCTGGTCTTACTGGACTGAGGACCCATCATCTTGGTTTGTTTTCATAGTTAAAGCTCACATCCACTGAAACCTCTCTCCTCTTTGTCCTTAAACATTACTTTATCTGAAAGGGGCCCATGAGGAAGGAAGATGAGAAACAAGAGAAAAGTCAAATCAGGGACATGTTTGGTACTGAGCAGTAGAATAGATGGTTTATGTCGGAAACAATGTCTCCCTTCAGGTTCGATTCTGTCCGGAGATCTGAAGGTGCTCACACCCCGGTGTCTGCGTGCTCTCATAATAATGACCAAACAGGATTATAGATGCCTGATTTTCCCAAGAGCTCAGGCCTCTTTGGAGCCTCTCTTTGGACTACCTGGCATTGGAATTCCCCTCTACCCCCAACCATCACCTCCACCCGCCCGCCTTTGTGTCCTCACCCCTGAAACCCCCTTCCTTTTCTTCCCTCTTCGTCTCGCTCTTCTGTCTCCGTCCTGACTCACAGCAGAGTCTCCGGAAGAGCTGGAAGGTTGCGTGTGATTGCGAGGGGCGATCTGGTGCTGCGGAATAATGGGCTTCCTCTCCTGAGTAATACCGCTGTTATTAACAGACTTATCATAACGGGATTATTTCCCCATGATAGACCCCCACTTCTGGATCTTGTTAGAGAGATACCTGGGAACTTCTTGCCTCTGTCAGTAGTGCTCTCACTCATCCTCGGCCAGTTGGTGCCCTGTGGAGGGTAAACTCTCCCAAACCCTTGGTTTATTTTCAGCCCCTGTCAGAGGCAGTGAGGCTGCCTTTGAGCCATCCAGCATCATTTAATAGTTGTAGAGTGTCAGGATGCAGTGTAAAGTGCCCCTGGTTTGACCCCATAATAGCTGGCTGCAACACTACAGGAGTTTATTTTTGAACATCGAATCAAATGCCTCGCTGAGAGAAACGCCTCATGAAAGACTATCAGAATGATTTCAGGCACTTGAGATGTTTTCTATATTTAGTGACCATGACTGGTTCCTCTCTGCCTGTCTTGTGCTGCTGACAACAGAGAAGGATGCGTATAATCGGGAAGGTGGTGGAGGCGAGGCTGCAGAGATGGAAAATGCATTTTCACATTGTCAGAGGAATGCAGCCAAGGAGGGCAGGAGGAGGGCTTCAATAACTCTTGAGAAATAGCCACTGAGCGAGATCAGAGGGGGAAATTAGCTTTTGAGATTGGTTGCCCGAGTACCCAGAACAAAAACAGACCCTTGGAGGTCACAGGGGTGGGAGGGGAGAATCAGACCAGCTCCCCTCTACTCATTGGGGGGTCGCAGGGTTACGGCTGTGGGGGTCACGGTTGACGGTCTCACAGGGTTGTTAATTCTATTATCCCTGCCTGAGAGGTCCTTGTCAGGGCTGGGAGGTGGGGAGGCTGGATAAGAAGGTGAAAGGAGGGTGAGACGCATGATTAAAAACATTTTTTGCATGGGAAGTTCACATCACATACCACACTTTATCTCCTGACTCATGTGTACTCATGTAGTCTCTTTTTAACTCCTTCTCACTCCCTGCATTTGTATATTTATATAGCAACCCTCAAGTTCCATGTAGAGTCACAATAACTGTACATTTACTTCCTGGTTGCCCTCTTCACCTCTTAATCCCTCCACAATCAATTGCTTCTTATTGATCTTTGCAGTTTCTTCAATATGTTTAAACTAAACTAGTTTGTATTGATCTGAGTGCCACATGGTTTGTTTCACAGAACCATCTGGGAGAGCTTCCTTGGAAACAATTTGGAAAAGAGCAGGCGCTTTCAAAAAATACTTGGCAGCTGATAGGATGATCTCTTCGGTAGTCGTTAACAAACCAAGAGTTTCCACAGTCTAAAATTCAATAATCTGAATTTTAGGCCTTGAAACATTTTAAATATGTTAAAATACACTTGGTCTTAAATACATTTAGGTTAATTTAACGCTACTTCTGTTGCACATTAAAGTGTTTTGGCATCATGTATAGTTAATAATGTTTCCTTGTGTGCTAGTTCTTTCTCAACTATACAGATATAAACACGCTGGATGAAATAAATAATAGAACTACAAACAAGAACAATGTGGAACTGACAACTGAGAGTCTACAAACACCCCAGTCAGAATTTATAGCAGTACATTCGGCTTGGCTGTGGGAAATATGGATACTCACTGTCTTTGCATAGTTTGTTAGATAACACAGCATTTTGAGGGTCATTCTCTATTCGGCTACTTCATCTTATCTTCAATTATGGGAAGTGTAAGTAATTCTGTGACTCTGATATTCCTTCATATCTGTCGTACTTGATGTAGGTCTTAAATTTCCCTCATTGTGGTCTTAAAAAGTCTTAAATCTATCTTGAAGAAACCTTGCAAACTATCGCTTCTCACTGTCGTCACACACTCGTGGCTGCCAGCAGTTCCTCCCTCACATGACCTTTTGGTCTGAAACACTGTGTTTCTGCCTCTTTGAGCCTTGCAAGATGGATTCCTGCCGGAGAGAAATCCATCTGCCTCGCTAGAGTTAGTTTTATGGCGTGTTTTTAAATCACCTCCACTCGTACCTGGCAATACTTGAAGGCAAATAGGGATAATAGGGTCAGTCCGTCCTCAAAGGAATTTACAATATTGAGCCTGGTTGTGCACGTGAAAAGTGAAAAAAGTAAGAGGAATAGTTTTCTCACCTCACAAATGGGTTATCACTAACTATAGTGGGCGTGGTCACCAGATTACAAATGATAACAAGTCAAAGCATCAGTAAGTGTTTTTTGGAGCTTTGAAAAGCATCGTAAAATCGTAACTTTCCCAAGCTGGAATTGAGGCTTTGGGGTGAAGTGACATTCTGAAATGTCCACGTCCCACAGTGAAAGCAGTTTCATCATTTGGAGCTTCTATTGCAGCATTCTGATTCCTTTTCTTGACAATGTTTTGCTCGTGTTTCACTTGTGCTGTTCCACCAGGAAATGTGGATCAAAGCAGATGTTTACACTTCAAGTCTATTTTCTACCACTTTACATAACTGCAGTGATTGTGTATTGGACTCTGAGCATTGTTGAAATGCAGGCGACCTAAAACTCAAAAAGTGCCTGAACACCTCCTTTGTACACACACACACACACACACACACACACACCGAGCATTGAAGCTGCCTCTGCAAACGTGCTGCTCACACTGCACCTCCTGAGTAGACGTGAGCAAGACACATTTCTATGGAATCTGGCAACGCGGCGCTATCTGATCTAATTCCTTGATTCAATTGTGCTTCAATAAACAAATCCATGCCCCCTTTCTATTTTGGCATTTACTTTGGAGGCCATACACTTCCTCTGGGACTTTCTTGATTGATGCGCTGTGTGTGCGTGTGCGTTTCTATGGGTGTCAGTTTGTATGCCTGTGTTAGTCCTGGCAGACTGAGTGCAGCCATAGCTGGCGTGGATTATTCCACTTGGCCAGACGGATTTGGGCTTGGCACGACAGGCTCAGGATGTGTGTCCCCTCTCTGTCCCCGCAGGCAACTAACACTGATAATACTATCTGCAAATGGAAGACCTTAATCTGCTGCCACTTACTGTGTTGTAGTAATGTGTATCCATGTTTCTCATCCTAAAAATAGTGGCTCGCTTTTTTCAAAGACTTTTTTTTTCACAGGCCTGTAAGCATTGTGATCGTGCATCAGGAAAGTGACTCGATTTCAAACGCCTTTAGAAGTAAGATACAGATGACTGCGCACAGGTTCAGCCGAGGATATGCAGGAAAATCAGAGAGCAGCTGCAGACTGTGATGACCATGACTCATTCACTCTCCCTCTGTCTGTGTCGTCCTCGGTTTCTACTAAATCCATCCTCTCTTTTTTTTTATCTTCCTGCCTCGTTAATGACTTGGACAATTAGCGGTGGTGTCGCTGGAGATGCATAGTGTATTTAATGAAGGATGAGCCCTCACGGGGAAGAAGTGGGGGTCTGGGGACCTGCTCCGTCTGGAGGAAGACCTCAAATGAACAGCTGTAAAGTGGCTGCGGCTAATGAGTTTTGCGAGTGACAACCGGCTGGGAAAGAAATCAATAAATAATTTGGCTTCATTGTTGCTAAGAGGATTGTTTTTAATCATAGGTTTGGCACGTATACAGTGAATCTATCTTCTTTGATTGAAGTTGATGCATTTAATCATTTCAATACAAACCATTTAATAACAATAACATTAGCCTCATAATTCAACACTGACAATAAAGAACTGCTTGCAATCTGCCACATAATGAGTCTCATTCATATCATTCTTTACACATGGATGTGATTTTAAGCACCAATCACATTAGTGAGTGCCAGCACCCTGCAGGAACCATAGAGATTATGTTTCATGTTTTCAACTTGGAAAAGCACTGGTGTAAATGATAATATCTTCAAGGGAGCATGTGTGATATTCACATCTGTTGCACATAGAATATGAATTTGATAGTTCTCTCTGTGTTTTCTCTCTCTCTCTCTCTCTCTCTCCTCAGAGTGTGTGGTGTGTCTGACAGCGTCGGGCTGCCATGGCTCTGGTTCAGGCACTACCAGTGACCGTGACTGACCACTCCAATCCAGGTCTCGAAGTCCAGCAGTGTCGGCCGCTATCATCCCACTCCCCCTCAGGCCCCTGCTCTGTCCCCTGTGGGCCCTGCAGCTCCGGGACAGCCATGGGTTCTGTCAGCAGTCTCATATCGGGCCGGACTTACCAGGAGAAACACTGCCGGGCTGCAAGCGAGTTCGCCACCAAACCACGGCGCTCCACACCAGCTACAAGCTGCTTCCGGCTTCAGGATAACACCCTGCGCAGCGGGAGCTCATTAGAGCAGTTGCTGGTTATCAGCCACCAAACGCAGCCTCAGGCCCAGGTTCTGCCCCCACCGCTGCCCACCAAGAAGCAGCCTCGGCCCGGAAACTCAGCTGCAACAGTGGGTGGCATTAATGGGAACTTTGGGTACGTGAGTGATGAGGTGGTGGTCGGGGACTGGAACGACAACCTGGTGGCAGCTGCAAGCCCCTGCAGTGACTCAGAGGAGCAAAGGGAGAACCGGACACTGAACGGCAACATTGGAGGACCTCCACCCAAACTCATCCCAGTGTCTGGACAGTTAGAGAAGGTAAGAGAAGGAGATCGTGGAGCGACACCGACAAACGATGAACAGAGGATGAAGTCTGTTTTAGAGACAATTTATTTGTTTTACATTTTACTTCATTATTAATATATTTTTGAGGGTATAGGGATATGTATAAAGTAGAAACACTACCTCCCTGAAATGTATTATGAGGTCATTATTCAGGCCCTATTTGTCTCAGTCCCTCTAACGTTTGGTGAAAGTAGAGTGAGAAACAACACTTCTACTGAATAAGAGATTTTTGGAAATTTCAGTTAAGTTTCAGTTATGTCATAATTATACAGTATTTTATACATATATTCCACTACTCTTGTGAACCTAAGACTTTGGTAAACACTTTGCAGGCAAAACAATTCATCCACATGAAAAAACTGGACATTTGTAGAATTTAACACATTTCAACATATCAGATTAGACAAAGACAAAGCTGAGATTGGACTCAAGGTATTTGTACACAACATGTGAGTATCATGCGATATGCAAGTGTCTCTAAAAGACAAATTTAAGAAGACACCCTACCAGCTCCATAAGTGCTGTTGTATAACTGACGATGACCTCTGACCTGAAGATATTTATTGCTAAAACGTTAAATTACAGCTCATGATCACAGACTGACATTTAATATCAAAGTGAGGACATTTTTTCTCTGTCCTCTCGTGAACGCACACTGTCCCCATGAAACATTTATGCAGACATGAGCGTTTCTGCCCCTTGTGCTGTCACCTTTTACAGCAGGTTACCTCAGCTGTCTAATTGGCTATTTATTTCCATCGATTCAGGGAGACGCTTAATCATTGGCCCGACAGGCTCAGATGGATCATTTGACAGCTACTCACCTTGCAGACACATCATGATGATCAATGTCAGAGCTCACTCACATTCAGCTGCGATGTAGTTAGTGAACCCAGAGGATGGTTGCTAAGCAAAATACTCGCAGAACGTGAGGAGTTTTTGACTCTCTCTGTCTTTGTCTCGTCTCTTCCTCTACGCTCCTCCTTCCCCTCTTTGTTTTTCTGCCCTTTAATCAGATTTTCTCTGGACTCTCCTCCCTTTCTCCCTCTCTTTTCCCTGTCCCTCCATCTTGAAAAGGACTTTTTTGAAGTGCTAAATGAAGACCATGAATATCAATTAAACCAAATTAAAATAATCAGAGCCTGGAGGGGTGACCTGCCATCGGATCACTCACCCCTCTATAATGAGTTTATTTGACTGTTTCTATTCGCCCCCAGCTTAGTATTTTTCAATTACTAATGCTGTTCTTATAATTCTGTGCTTTCAGAATATGGAGAAAGTGCTGATCCGCCCCACGGCGTTTAAACCCGTCATTCCCAAGAATCGTCACTCTGTGCAGTACCTGTCTCCGCGGCCAGGGGGCACCAGTCTGTCAGAGAGCCAGGCCAGCCTCAGCCTCCTGCTGCCCCTCGGAGGATCCAACATCTCCAGCAGCACCAAAGTTAACGGAGGGAGCAGCAACTCCAGCACGGAAGGGAAACGCAACTCCTACAGTGGTGGTCGCAATCCTCGGAGCAGCCAGTCCTGCTCCATGTCAGATTCAGGGAGGAACTCCCTCTCCAGCCTCCCCACTCACAGCAGTACAGGCTACAGTCTGGCCCCCAGTGAGGGCTCCAGCTCTGGGTCTGGCTCCGGGGGCCAGCTGGAGCCCGTCACAGGCCTGGGTCGAAACACTTCAGGTGGAAGTGGGAGCCATGGTCACACTAACTCGGACAGTGGACGTTCCTCATCCAGCAAGAGCACAGGCTCGGGGTCGCTGAGTGGGCGCGGGCAGCCCCTGTCAGACAGCGGGTCCTGTGGCCACTCGCCACCCCCGATGGAGGGTTACGAGGCGGTGGTGAGGGAGCTGGAGGAGAAGCTTAGGGAACGAGACCTGGAGCTCCAGCAGCTCCGGGAAAATCTGGATGAGAATGAAGCTGCTATCTGCCAGGTGAGACATGAAGACATTCGCCAAACCACCCGGATCAAACTGTCTCTCAAAACACCAAAGGAATAAGTTGATGTGCTTCAAATACAGATGAAGAACTCACACATGTCTTTTGCTCTCAGGTGTATGAGGAGAAGCAGCGGCGCTGTGAAAGAGAGATGGAGGAGATGAGACAGAGCTGTTCCTCGAAGATGAAGCAGGCCTCTCAGAAGGCCCAGAGGGCACAGCAGGTGTTACAGTTACAGGTATGTGAAGAATTTAAAAACCTCTCAAAACATCTACTGTATGCAATCAATCATTTTCCAAGAGTCACTGTCTCTTGTTTTTTTTACATATTTAATGTAATATATGAGTCAACTCTTAACTGAAGAGTTTGAAAGGACACGTCTCTGTGTGTCGTCAGGTATTTCAGCTACAGCAGGAGAAGAAGAAGCTGCAGGAGGACTTCTCCTCGCTGCTGCAGGACAGAGAGACGCTGGAGAGGAGGTGTGCCACCATCCAGAGGGAGCAGACGCAGCTTGGGCCACGTCTGGAGGAGACAAAGTGGGAGGTGAGAGTCAGTGATTAAAGGAACCAACAATAATAAGCTGCTATGTTCCTATTTGAGTTTTATCAGAGAACCATTGCTGCTTTTTATTCCCCATTTCTTTCTCACCTCATTTTCTAGTCATCTCTCAATTGTTAATGACCCAAAATGAAAGGTTTTGTCATGGGGGCACTGCATAGGCTCAAATTTGAGGTTTAACTTAAATAGTAAAGGAATAGTAAAGAAATCAAAAATGTGAGTCTGTAATCTGCCCTGAGAAACATTTCCTCTTCTCCCCCCTCCAGGTGTGTCAGAAGTCAGGAGAGATCTCCCTCCTGAAACAGCAGCTGACGCAACTCCAGTCAGAGCTGAGCCAGAAGGCAGGAGACATTGTTGTCCTGAAGGCCCAGCTCAGAGAAGCCCGGTCGGAACTGCAGTCCAGCCAGGTTCGATCTCAGGAGGCCCAGGCAGCCGTGCGGACGCGTTCACTGGAGCTCGAAGTCTGCGAGAATGAACTCCAGAGGCGCAAGAGCGAAGCGGAGCTGCTGCGGGAGAAAGTGGGCCGTTTGGAGGATGAGTCGGCCCGGCTCCGTGACACTCTGTCCAATCACACCTCTATACCTGGGAATGCAATCATGAAGGGGCAATGTATAAACCTGTCCCTACAACACGGCAGAGGTGTGGCAGGAAGGGCCGGTCCCAGTCCTTCTCTGTACCGAGATGGAGAAGAGACTCATTTGGTCTGGGGCGGAGAGAGTGATGAGGCCAAGGCTCAGAGGCAGAATGCAGAAACAGTGTTGGGACTCAGACAACAGGTACAGGATTTTGCGTAAATTAGAAAACAGGGGCAGTAGTCCAAAGTACTGAAGTAGATCTTCCATGTTGTGCTACTTTGTTCTTCAGCTCCACCACATTTCAGAACAATATACTTTTTATTTTTACTTCTCTTCTTTTATTTCACATTTGTAGTTGTTGATTTGAAGATAAAAAATTTACAAAGAGAATATACAAAACAGTATATAAGGTAGTTAAAATAGGCTCCTTCATATTATTAATTAATGAATGCTCCCCTATTGATAACTGAATAGTTTATTATATAATTATATATATTTTATTCAAGCTTGTTGACAAAAATAAACATACACATACCTGCATATATGAGCATGTCCATATATACATCATACATATATATCCACACAGTTGTACAAGAAGTTCTTTATGTCTTTTTCTCAGATGGACAGACTGAAGGCGGAGCTCATGTACGAGAGGAGGACGAGTGAAGAGCACCTCTCTCGGTTCGAGGATGAGAGGAGGGTGTGGCAGGAGGAGAAGGAAAAGGTAAAAATGAAGAAGAAGAACCATTCATTCACTGTCAGTCTTCATCGTGTGCATTTTTTTGTTCATGGTGGTAAATGTATAGACATCTAGGTGGATAAATTGATTGATTTCCCAAACTTCCCCCACATACTCACATGCTGTTTTGGGTTTTTTTCTTTCACCCAGGTCATCCGCTACCAGAAACAGCTGCAGCAGAACTACATCCAGATGTACCGCCGAAACCGGGACCTTGAGCGAGTGATGAGGGAGCTGAGTCTGGAGCTGGAGAACAGGGACATGGAGGACTATGAGGTTCACAGCGGCAGCAACGACATCCACTTTGAGGAGATCACCGCCACTGAGATCTAGACACACACACACACGCACTTGCAGTAATATGAGCACAGAAACACACAGGAACACACACACAAACATCTTGAACTCTTCGACATGGTTTTACCTGGACCACTGAGCTCTCACCACTTATCACTGTCAGAACACAAATTGCCCGAAGGTGAACTCTCACTCCAATAAATCCTCACAAGGTGTCCGCCCCTGGAGCTTTCAATGAGTTTCATCCCAATCCAAAGCCAGCACAAAGACTTCTTTCCTTCTGTTGAAAAAGCAGTTTTTAAAAAGTGTTTCTTTCGCAGACCACGTTCAAATCAGGGTATCGAACATCGGCGGGAACTTAAAGCAAAAAATGTTACTACGCGTCCAAGTGGAGTCGCACTTTTTCCTGGTAGCACATAAGGTTTCAGACAGCGGGCCACCAGCATGCATGTTATGATGCATCATGACAATTAGTCCCATCAACATCAACACCACCACTGTTGATCACCTGTCCAAGCTGTGCTCATTCTCAACTCCATAGACTGTATATGAAGATGGACGACACTTCCCCACTTCCTCCTACTGTACAAAAAATGAAGCTAAAATACCTCGGATTTGCTTTTGACGTCATTTGGAACCGGAGTCTCCACAGTAGTGATTGAGGTGTGGATTGACCAAGCATAACTCATTCTCAGCTTTCTGTTTTTATAGCATCAAATTATTAACAAAAAATTCACACTTAAACTAACCTCTGTGTGATTAGAACTACCTGAAATGACAAAAAACTTTGTTTAGCTTAGACTCTTCAGTTAGGTCCGCATCCCATCTATTAAAGCCTAGTTCACACCACACGATGTTCAGCCCTATTTGCAACTTGCCAACAAAAGCCCCCGATCGATGCAGATCTGCAGTCGCTAATTGCAAACATCCGCGAAATGTTGCAAACTCCTATCACATTTCCAAATGTAGTCAGAGTCGGCAAAAACTCCAGCCAATCAGAGTGTAGGACGGGGTGAAGGTCAGATGCATTTAGTGATGAGGTGCCCCCTGATCTTTGTCAGTAATTGGGGAGAAAACAAGCAAGTTCAAAACCAAGCAGAGCGGCATCATGTCGGGTTCGGACAGAAAAAAAACTGAATGCCTGACTGGTTGGTCAGGCTCGGTTAGTTTTTGGCCTCGAACAGGCTTGGACAGAAAGAGTCGACCCGAGCTGCTCTCTATTCTTTACAACTGTTGTGTCCACTGAACCGTTTCACCTCCTCCAGCTTGATGTGTCATTCTGTGAGCAGGATGGATCTCTTAGACTGTGTCCTCTTTTAGTGATTAAAGAAACACTAGTCAGGGTTTGTCCGAGTGAAAAGATCAGTCGAGTAGCGCAAACTCACAGCGACTGCAAGTCTCCTGATCGCAAGAAGCAAGTTGTGTTGTGTTAGCTGCCCAGTGATCTGCTGTCTTTGAAAGTCCTGTGGTGTGAACTGGGCTTAACTTTTAAGGAAGCGAGGTATATGACTTAAACTGCAGCCAGCCAACAGGGGGCGATCAAGATGATTTGGCGTCACTTTCAGGGCCACGTCATTTCATCCATCTTCATATACAGTCGTTGGGCAACACAAAATGTAACTGCTAAAAGGGAAGTAACACTATAATATTACAACAGCCGCTGTTTGTATTTAATAGTGTTGAGATGATCAGTAGTTCACTTCATGTTATACAGAGGATACGAATACTTTAGTTCTGGAGGTATTTCCTCAGCAGTGTGTATTTGAAAAGGAATGTATTGTGACTGTTACCACTCCAGAGAAATGCAGTATAAATGGGCAACGGAAGAATCCGCTCACCAAGGGATACGCGGGATTATTTTGCACAACTTCCCTTCCTCTTTCAAGTGAGGCAAGCGATCACACTCAAAACAAACCAGGTTTTACATTTGGCTCTTGGTTTGCTTACACGTGGACGTCGCTTTCTGCCCTTTCCCAAACCGCAGAGGATGTAGAGGCTCGAAGTTCAAAGGACACGGTTTATTTGAACGCCCGGTCATGTTTTCTAGACCACCAAGAGTCTCTGCTTTTGCACTTGATCAAGGTGTCAACTCATTCACAAGCTCTGACATAAACATTTACATTTTTGTGTAGCACGAGGAAGCAGACTGTAGCATGGTAGATATCAACAGGATGCTGCTGATTCTCCTTTTTTCTCTGTCTTCTTCCGCCTTTGTCTCTCTTCTATCTCTATATCTGCTCTTTTCTCAGCTATTTTTATAACACTGAAAAGCACCTCCGCAGTCGGTATCAGGAAACTGTAAATGGAGCATATTCCTTCAGTTTGGTCACCACGTCACTCAGAGATATAAGCCAGTGTTTAAAACGTAGGCATGCTTATTCAGAGTTTCCATTTATTCAGCTTCTCTCCCATTAGTGCTCTTTATTTAGCCTTTGGCAGCCAAAAGCCAAATAACATTTTTTCGAAGTCTTCCTAGTCTCCCCCTCTAGACTATAATCTTCCATGACTGCTATACAGGTAGCGCGACTGGCATGTCTGCATGTCTTTGTTATATCAGATTTCAGAAGACGCTGGCTCAGTTTGCTTTGAGATGGGGATTTGCAGATGCAGTAGCTCCAGCACTGAAACGTCCTCGTGGCGGGTCGGCTGTTAAAGCCCTGAATATAAACCGATGAGGAGGATGTTAGCGTCCGCAGCTGTTGGGTCGCTCAGTTTGGCCACAGCGGCGTGGCCGGTCTCTATGGAAACAATACTAACGTGCTGAGAACTTTATTTTACAAAGAGTCTATATCACGGAATAATAGCTAAATGGAAATCTATATAATGGAGGAGATGTTGTATATTTTTTTATATATAGCACCTGAAGATATTTTGTTGTAGTACTGGTATAAGTGTGGGTTTAATATGCAAATTATAAAGACTTATATATATACATATATATATATCACATACCAATATTTCAAATGATGGATCAATTACAAATGGAGGCAGCAGCATAGACAGAGTGCACCTAATACTGTAATGCATGAGAATCTGTTTACAATATATAACCTGTGTGACACAAACTTACATTATCTGAAGACCAAACTTTGCAGCTGGTAAAGCAGTTAGAAGCTTTTATTTATGGTTCAGTTTTGACCTGTTGTCTCTCCATTTTTATTGATCTGTCACTTGATGATCATAGAGTCACAGCGATCCATGTCCTCATTGTGCGTTTCGTCCTTCACGAGACGGGTCAGTGACGTCTTCGCCGAGTCGAGGTGGGAGCTGATGTGATGTTTCCTATTCTCGGAAATCCAATTTAAATCAAACCTCTTCTAAAGATAATTTGACCGGTCTGTGTTTTGCAGGACGTTCCCACATTCAGCGTGGCTTAAAGACATGTTTCAGGATATTAAAAAGTCTGCACCGTGCATAGATTGTTAAAATGCAGCTATGGGAAGGGACTTTTGAATGGAGCAAGATGGGTTTGTCCAACCATATTCACTTTGTTAACCAGACGTAGACTGTTACTCACTCACCACAGGTTAACAGACAAACAACAAGCACAGGTGTTGCACATCAAACCGACTCCCAAAAGTTCTGGGTTCACGCCAGACCTCCACTCATTCGTCATATCTCATTCCTCTGTATTGTTGCGTAAGAGTTTTTCTGTGTAAATATGTAAAACACTAAATAGTATAACAGAGTGACATTGTTTAGACCAAGTGTCTATTTTTCGAACGTAGCCACTGTGATTAGACCAAAGCAACGTAACACATTTCTTTCTTCTTTTTTTTTGTGGCAGTTTTCTTTTCATCCCTTTGTGCATATTTCTGTTTCGCTTCCGTTGCGACCTCCATAATTCATTAAGTATGTAGTTGTCCATGTATATTTTTACGTGTACATTTCTTGTACAAATGACTGTGTTTTTAATTAAAGAACAAGTTGTCACACCTCAGACTGACTGTTGAGTTACTGTCTTTTTTATGCCTCCACGCCGACGACAGCTAGCGGCCAAAGGCATTGTGTGTTCGTGGAAGTTCTTAAAAGTTGGTACAAACGTTCAGTTAGACCTCAAAGATGAACTGATTCGGTTTTGTTGGTTAAAGATCAAAGGTCATCGTCATGGTGACTCGATGTTCTTGTGAATGTGATATATAAAAAAACACCCTGAGGAAATGTTATCATATCTGCCACAAACATTCACTTGGACTCAAGGATGACCTGATTAGAATTTGGAGGTCAAAGGTCAAGGAAGCGGTGACCTCACAAACCCTTTTTTGTATCATGAATGCTTTATCTTAAGGAAGCCTTGAGAGAATCCTTTTGAATTTGGCAAAAATGTTCACGACTCACTAATCAGATTTGGGGGGTCAAAGGTCACGATGACCTCATGAGTCTAGAAAAAGTGTGTGTGGGCTGAGGCTGCTCTGGTTGATGGAGGCTTACAACAGCCCGGCTGTAATTCTAGCTTTTCACTGAAACACATGGTAAACAAAGAGCACTGAGTCATTGAAGTTTCATCTTAAACCTTTATTTGTATCTCTGGATTGAGACAAGTCACTTATTAAAACCAAGTTTGTCCAGCATTTTATCAACATTTCCCCCCACTGGTCATCTGCAGGAGTAAGGCACTATGCACACTGTAGTCCATGTTATCTCGCTGCTCACATCTCCTCTAGCCTACTTTAATTCAAACTGTGCCACCGACCTCCATGTCATGCATTTCTCATTGACATGTTTTTCCAACTCCTCCGCATGTCTGCATAAGCTCAGTCCACAGCAGGGTGTAATTAAGCCTCTAAAGTGGCGGATTGCTCCAGAGCACGAGCACTTAGGCCAGAAAAATACAGCACAAAAAATTACTGAGCAGCAATTTGGAATAATCCCCCCCAGACATCCACTAAACCCAAACTATCAGTTTTGACATAATACAGGGGTTTAATCTGGGTATAAATCTACAAATCTCATAACGCAGGCTGGGGTAATCTCCCTCTGGCAGGCCTGCGGGGCTGCTGGAGTCAGATCGTCCGGCTGAAATGTGCAGACCACTGGCTTCACTATCAGACAGAGGTCAGAGGTCACGGAAAGGTGGTTAAGTGTCAAACAGTGGCACGATTTCAACCAAGGAGGAGTTCATGAACCACGCGATCTTATCAAGAAAGACAGGAAGTTGCTTTTAAACGAGTTATTGTGCAATGAATGCTTTCAGTAAGAATGTTGTACAGGTGCAACATCCAGTTTAGATTATACTTCAACACAGTATCTTACATTTTATCATAGTGAAAGTGATTTATTCTGATAAATAAGCTACTGTATCAGTCTTAAAAAACTGCTTCAAGCCTCAACCTCTGTTCGTGACAAATATCTTTGTAGTTCTTGTCACAACTCGGCCTTTAACAGGAGCGATGAGACTGTGCATCCATTCCTCTCCGCTGGGACCAGAGCTCTACCTGTCTCATATTTTCTCCCCCGTGCAGTGAATCCTGGAGTTTATTCGTTCCCTCAGGAGCTACAGAATTTGTTGTCCTTCATGCCCGAGTTGCAGTCTGGCTGAGAGGCCCAGAGAGGCTAGTCAGCAGGTCTCCTGGGGCTGCTGGTGGGGCTGCGAGGAACCTTGACCACAAAAACCATCGGATCTTTGGCCTTGTTGCCGAACGCACAGCGAATGACACCCACCGCGTGTTGATGAGTAACCCCCTGCATACTCTCGCCGTCTACGGACAACAGCTCATATCCTGCCTGCAGATGAGATCACAGGAAAACAGGCAAATCCATCAGGCCAACTCATATTTCACAACTACATATATGTTATCACTTTCCTCTCTTTTTACAACATTATAGACAGTTGCCATGAATTTGCAGTGATCGTGTGCCTTAGCAGGAACCTGATTTATGACACAGAGAATTGGGGCTCTTCTGTTACTCTAGCATATTCACACTGAAGGCCGTCACTAGTGCACATATAAAGTTTCCCCGTCAGCACAAAGTTGTTGCAAACAAGAACATACACTGAGACACACACAGTTAGGAGAGTTGCTCGCTGTTTCCTGCAGGATGTGAGCAGAGAGTAGCGAAGCTTTGGACCCCCGAGGAGAGGAACTTCCTCTGATGTCATCAGCGTTTGCCGAGGATGCACCTGCCTCATGTGCTCAGCCTCAGTGAAGGTTAGCAACACATAACACAGATGCACGCAAGGCCGACGGCCATTGTTGTATCTCCACCAATCATGTCTTTTTCCCTTTCCCTTTTCCTTTCCAGTCATTAGACAAAAATAGACGATTTTCCTCCTTTACTCTGTACCAGACTATTCTTTCTATTACAGGTCACATATGAGAGGAGGTTACATCTGCGCTGGCCTCTGTTTGTCCTGGCAGGTTTTTCTTACAGCTCATCTGGTGTCCACCAATAACCTTATAGTGTTTCGTGAGAATTGCATCAAAAGATTTAGATCCATTTGACCAAAGAAGAGATTAAAATGGCTTTTTTTCATTTTTGAAAAGTAATTTATTTGAATTAAATAGATCACAACCTAATCTGTCCCATCCTCTTTACGGACATTTCTGGAGCGCTCTAGCCAGTGGACGTCCCGATCCAAAAACAACATAGCTTGAAAAAATTACTGTTTGCGGGAAAGGATCAGTGAATCGTTTGTTCGTTTTCCATTATAAACAAATCAAACTACTTTATTTAGCAAAGCAGAGGAGACACAGTCATTTGGAATCTATTAGGTTTAACAACAGTCCTGAAATAAACCCTGCCTTCATGAAAGTGGTAATATTGAATCACACATTTGTTTCTATGCAGGATGATGCAATAAGTACTGAAACAATTTGAACTAAACGTGGCAGAGAGATGGTGCATAGGCCGTAGAAGAACCTGTCTAATTTTAGTTTGAATCCTGTTAAAGGGGCTGGGGCATATTTGTCCAGATTGATTGTTAGACAAGGCACGTGTATTTGTATACCAGTTTTGTAAGCCCAGTTTCTTTGTCTGGTAGGATACTGCGGTCGATTTTGTTGAGACCACTGTCTGTGTTTATGTGGATGTCACTGAAAAGCTTAACGAGAGCTGGTCCCAGTCTGCGGTGTGACTGAAATCATCCAAACAGTTGTTTGTTGAGCTGTATTGTGTTTCTTTTATTTTGTCCACCCTGTTTATATCAACGAGAGTGGTGGTGAACCAACCAATCAGCATCCCAGCAAGCACTATGGTCCTAGTTATTCTAAACAATTCACATAACACAATGTTAACAGTTGTGCGATTAAAAAGATCAGTGGTACAAATGAAAAACGGAATCAACCCTTCAACCACATACAGGCCAACAAATCATGATGTCACATCCACTCAGCGTTCTTTACTGCGCCCTCTTCCAGAGCCAGTTAAATGCAGGCACATGACACACTAGATACAAGCAGGTGTTGGAGTCTAATGCACAGGACAGAACACATGACCTCACACACACACACACACACACAAAACAACACTGATTGTCTGTTATCGTGTGTGTGAGGGGACAGGATGCATGTTAACACTGGACTGGCCTGGTCTCACTTCCCCTTACAGATTAGGGGGAGATAGCATTGAGCCACAGAGCAGATTGGAGGGAGCCTATGATGTGATGTGTCAGGTAGAGACAACAGAAGTGGCTTCATATCTGTGTCTGAGGCTTCTAACGTCTTTGTTTATAACCACAGTGACGTGCACGGCTGCAGGGAGAGAAATGTCACTTCAGACTCAAATTCCTCTACAATGATTAGATGGAACATGAAATTTAGTGGAGTCATTTATGTGCCCTGCAAGATTAATCCTCTGGATTTGGATAACCCCTGATTTTACCTCTAGCGCCACCAGCAGGTGTAGGTTTTCAGTTATCCTGATTTATATTCTTCAGACATTGATGAGTTTATCCAACAAACTTTACCCTATCCCCTGACTTTTGGTCTAGCGCCACCATGAGGTGGACCTTTGTGGTTTTTAGTGAAATGTCTCAACAGAAATAGGAAGGATTGGCGTTAATTTTCATACAGACATTCATGTTCCTCTTACGTGATCCTTTGACTTTTGAAACCAGCGTCATTTCAAATCAGTAACTTGAAGAATACTTTGCTTTGTGGTTTTCCTGCAGGATTGGGTAATTTTGTTGTCACAGGTTGAATCTCTTTTCAACTGGATGGGTACACCGATTTTGCATAGAAATTACATGAATAATATTTATAAATAAAACAGCTTTTTTGTCCATATGTATCTTATTATTTTACTTATATATCCTTTGCTACAAAAAACCTTTGGGGAGCTAGTGTTGTTTGGTTGCTCTTATCGTTGACTCCAGCACTTGAATGAGCCCGTGGTTAACTGCAGTGAATGTGTGTGTGTATCATGTGTGTTTAAGTGAACCAGGCCAGGATCACAGATGACTGTTAAGTTACTGTGCAGCCAATATATTACCGATACATTAGCAGAGTAGTGCTTGTGTACTTCATCAATAATGGAGGTGATGGGCTACTTGATCTCCACTCATCTCTTATCCAGTCCCTGCATCACCGTCAACCTCTCTCTTCTTACTTATAGCAGCAACAAGTCATAACCACAGGACACGTGTGTGTGACAGGTCCTTACACTCCAACCAGCACAGACATTTAATGTGGTTTAAAATCAGGGTGTTATAATGAGAGAAAAGTGCAATCTGGAAAGTCGAAAACATGTTTATCACATTTTCTTTGAATTTACTTCAAAGCTAAGGATCATAATCAGATTTTTTTTAGCCCTGTCTGTCAAATTAAAACCAAATTTTTTAGGGAAAAAAATACTATGGCATCTGGAGAGCGCATATCTCCGCCAAGGCTGATTGAGATCAGAGATCAGATACATATACAGAATGACATTTTCTACAAACTGCTTACAAATTAACCTGTTAATACATATATTCCTGGTTCTTTTTGTTAAAAATTATAATTGGTTCATTTGTTGAGAAATTCCCAAAAATGTACAACACCCTGTGTGAGAAAATTCCTGGATCACACCAAAATGTAATGTAATATGTTCTTCTCTGACCCATACTAAATCCTTCCCTTGAGTTTCATGGTATTCATCCAGTATTTTTTGTGTAATGCTGCTACATAACACTCAAACAAAGGCCAATGAAAACATAAACTTATCATATCACTGCTCACCTTCAGAGCCTCATTTGTAGACGCGGCTCCTCCTGGGAAGATTTTCTCAATCTTTATCATGGGCTGGACCCTTGACTCCATACCTCCAGAGATACTAATACCTGTAAACAAACAGGGGACTCGTTAGAAACTCAGGGATTACTTGATAGTACCAGATTCCTGGTTTCTAACTCATACAGTGTATATTGTCCCTTTTGTCTTTTTCAGCTAATGTTATAGCTCCAAATCCCTCTCAGTTAAATAGTAAGTGATGCCCTGACCTCTGCTGGTTAATGAATATCAGGGACTAAAAACATTAAAATCTATAACTTTACAATTGTCATGTGGCAGGTTTAATTCTACTCATATGCATATAGATGCAAGAACCAAGAAATTCCTTTAAAATACATTCAGTTTACACTTTATTACACATATGTTTCTGTCTCGTGCTCACCCAGTGACTGCTTGGCCTTTGAGATGGTCAACGTGCAGATTTCATACTCCTCATGTGGCACAGTGGTTCTTCTTTTCACACCATTCTGTGCAGGTTGATTCACCTGCTGACTTCTCCCTCTGCCTGAGGACGGACTCTTGTCCCTCTGGGGCTCAAACACATCAGCCAGAGGTGTTCTCCCTCTAGGCTGTGAGGGAACATGCACGCTGACCTCAGTGAAGCCCTGCTGCCTGCTCTGCCCCTTGCCATCTACGCTGTCGGGGCTCGCCTCCCTCCCCGCTCTCCCCTGGCCGTTCCTCACAGGCGACCTCCCTCGCTCAGCAGCCACATCTCCTCGGTCAGAAGCGGACAGTAAGGAGACCTCATCATACTGCGACGCCCCGTTCTCTCGTCTGTTTGGGGAGCGATAGGGATGGCCCCCACGATGGGTGCTGTGTGGTGATTCTGTGAGGAGGGAGCTGTGGGTGGGTGAGGGGCTCAGGGAGCGGGACCGCACAGAGGAGGAAGCATAGCTGTCCACAGGTACGTCCAGCAAGGGGGTGAAGAGACGTGATGGAGGCAGAATTCCTGACTGCTGTCCAGGCAAACGCAGACGCTCCAACTCCTCAATCAACTGATTCTCTCCCAGTGGGTCCTGAAACGGCTGGAGGTGGAACCCACCCCTGTAGTCTGGACAGACATAAAAATAACCTGAAGGTTGTAGACAGATGTGGAAGATCTGTGGAACATCTGCACATAAATGCAGTGACATGAGGAATATTCAGACTTAAAAGAATACTACACTGGTTTCTCACTGCTCTTCTATAACAGAGTCAGACTCATGATGGAGAGTTTAATCTCAATCAATTCAGAAAAAACAGACCTTTTTATTCCATGCATTCCTTGTCAAAACATGATTCCTACATTACCCACAATGCAACTCAAGCCCAACATCTGTTTATACTGACATAAGTTGTGTCACCCATTGACTGTATATAAAGATAGGAGGCATGCCAGCTCCCCAAAAGTGAAGCCAAAGCATCTCTATCTCCACCTGGTGGCTGGCTGCAGTATAGATGATAAATCAATATATTCATATATATATATATATATATTTCTGGACAGTCTGGTTCTCATCAGAATAACTTGCACCTGTCACTTTGAGTAGGTAGAACTACATTTGGTTGAACGTGGGTTTTACTGAAACAATTGGACTGAAACTGAGCATCAGACTGAATTTCAGTGAAGCATAAGTTTGCCTGTTTCCTCTTATGATACATAATTTCTTCTCCTTCAGGACTAACTAGCTATTTGGTGATAATTCAATAGTTTATTAAGAAGTCAGAGTCAGATATACAAGGTCACTCACCTCTAAGCACTGACAACACACTGATGGCCTGTCAGCTTCCCTCTCCTTTCATAACGCTGACCCTTTGACCCCTAACCTGTGCCCCCAGAAAGTGAGCTGGCTTCAGTCGGCCTAAATTAAGACTCTATTGATTGTGTCTCAATGACTCTTGAATGAGGAAAAACGCTCTGAGCATCTCTGTATTGTTGAAGTGTCACACCACACAGGTCTCAGTCCTTTTCAGTCGCCCACAGAGATGTAACACAAGCCTCTTCTTCAGCGCAGGCACAGGAAACCTGAGATATTGTGCGCATACTAATGTGTGTGTGTGTGTTTACATGTGTTTCATATGAGTTCGGGAGGTGGGTACGCCGGGGACAGGAACTCTTTGAGTTTGACTCAGGTATGAGGAAAGGAGTGATTTGAGGAATGAAAAATAAGAGCTGGAGAGGAAAGAGACAACGGGTGAGAGTTTTAAGCCCCTTCTGTGTCTCATGTTCCCTCAGGGATCCGAGAAAAGCCATCAACTAGACAGAGAGAGAGAGTGAGAAGAAAGAGGTGATGTCTGGAAAGAGAACAGGTGAAAAGAAGGTGTACCTGGGATTGGGGTGATGAGGTGACGTCGAGGGGTTCCTCTGCGAGGGGAGCGCAGAGCGGGAGAACGTACTGAGAGGAAATAAACAACCAGACATACATCACTGTCCTACCATATATGTCTTTGTTTTTGTGTAATTTATTTAATTCTAACTTCATTTCTGTCTCTTTTCTTTCTTTTATGCATTTCCACTGGCGATAGGGGAAAAGTGTTTCCATCACTTTCCAGAGAGAGAAGATATGAGCTGATAAAAACGACAGTAAACTTTATGAGCTGCAGTGAGTTACTGCCTTTGCCTTGAATTTTGCCTCTCAGACTTTTTTAACTGTCAACCTCGAGGCAGGTTGCCGGCAAAACTCAGGGAATCTAGAGAACAATTACATACTTTTTAAGTAAGAAATTACATTAAGACACTAAGTGCCATTCTAATATCAGTCATTAGACTACTATTACACTTTTACGGTAATGAATTGTGCATGATCTCTATAAATATTAACTTGAAAACCGTTTTCTTTTAAAGAATCTGACTCCCACTTTCTTCTGCAGACAAACCTACACTCTCACTTTCATGCAAACAGAATCTGCATAAATAAAAACCTGTGTAAGTGTTGTGAAGTGCATTCCTGTTCTTACTCGAGCGACTCTTGAGAATATCATACGCCTCCAGCTCAAAGGGAAGGACTATGCTGTCAAACCGACCCAATTTATTCGTCGGTATCAGCATCCTGCAGAGGGTATGAGCACAGTCAGTCATTGCACAGTATGTACACGTATAAAAAATAGCATTACACTATACCAATGCTTTATGTATCTCACCTTATTTCTCTGAAAAGTAGCAGTTTCTCTGGCCTGTCCAAGATTGCCAAAAGAGGACGTACCAAATCCTCAATCATATTGTCGGACAAAAACTGAGGAACAGACGAGATTGGTAAACTAATGAGAGGAGAAGAATATGGAAAAAACAACTATAGTGTTGTTTACTATAAAGACTTTTTTAGAAACTCTGCCTCTCGACTCGATACCCTCTGCAGCTGAGGAGGACTGGCAGGGGAGAGACAAGCGGATCAGATGGCAGCTGATATTTGATCGTAAGCATAAATGACAGCTCGAATCTGTCTTTTGTCTGAGCCGCTGCCAGACACACCTGTCACTGAAGGGCACTTAGCAACAGAAGGGACGACACTGCACACTTGAGCCTTCAAGTAGGGATGTCCATTCACATGTGAGAGCACCACTGAAGTGTTAGAGATGGTCATTTCAGATCGGGAACTCACGCGATGACAGTGTCTCATCACGGCAGCCACCTCGTCCTGGCTGAGCAGCCTCTTTGCCACGTCCTCCACGTGATGCAGGGTCTCAGGCCGGGGCAGCGGGCTGGCGTCTTTAACCCCAGCTCGGGACTCCCTCGGAGAGGTCAATATCTGGAGAGGACGGCCCCGCTCTTTACCTGAGGACGTGAATCATTACCTTTACACAAATGGTCACTCATTTGAAGAACACCACTTAGGCAGCCAGGCAACATCAGCATCTTCTTTTAAATCTCTTCTTAAGACTCACTTTCATCGTATGGCTTAATTTTTGCTGTTATTTTTAAATTTTTCAATGGTTTTATTGTAAAGCACTTTGTAACTTTGTTTTTGATAAGTGCTATATGAATAAAGTTATTATTATTATTATTATTATGGCCAGAACTGTATCCCCAGAAATGATCAAAAAGCTCATCAGAACCCCTAATGCCAGAACTATAATGTGTAATGTAACACTGTATAATTTATACTGGTTTCAGACCTCTGAAACAAAGACATTTTGTTATATTTAATAAGATGCAGAACATGTGCCGGTGAAGAATGTCTTGTGACCGCAGCCTCACCTTTGTCAGCTCCCTGGGATGGGGACCTGGAGCGACTCTTCTCTTTACGCTCTCTCTTAAATAACAGGTTGACAAAGGTTTTGGAGCGCTGCAGGCTGGTTTTACCCTCTCCCGAGCTCTTCTCCTTCTTCTGCTTCTTCTTCTTCTGTCTGTCCTCTAAAGGGAGAAAGTGAATGTGAAGTACCTCTAAATCAGAGTATGTAGTCTATACAGATACATTTACAAAATACGCTGTAAAATATGACTTTCACAGATTTTAACATTGTGAGTGAAGTCTGCACAGGCTTTCTAATGTAAACTAGAACTACCAGCCTGTGGTTGTATGCCTCCGCAAACCAAACTCTAAACTCATACGTGATCTTGGACCACCAAAATCTAGTCTGTTACCAAATGTTTGTACCAAATTTGAAAGGATTCTTTTTAGGCATTCTTCAGATGACATCCTCAATACATCCATGAGGCAAAAAAGGGTTTAATGAGGTCACACAGACCTTGACCTTTGACATCCACATTCTAATCAGGTCATTCTTTGTTCCAAGTCAATGTTTGTGCCGGATGTGATGAAACTCCCCAGGAACATGGGATCCCTGTGACTTTGACCTTCGAACAAACTGAAAACATAATGCTTCCAACTACTGGTTGTTTCTGGCTTTATGAAAATTACTAACTAGTTATTTTACTTATTATCTAATTAACTAACTAATTTAGAGCAGGCAGCCGATGTCATCTTTGCTGCACCTAATCCTGTTTGTACTCTAAAGGTTGTTGATTAAGAATAGCCCATTCTGCATGTGTTGAAAACACAATCCATTAGGCTTTAGACTGCTCCATGCTCAACAGTTAGCCAGTAACACTGGTGATACACACTCTCCGCTACCAGTTTAAACTCTTCATTTCTCTTCCAGTCAGCTCCTCTGTTCGCGGCAGTAAATCTGCCACTGGAAAGTAACACAGTAACACTGATGAATTGCAGCTACACCAACCTGAACGCACACCTCACATCCATTTGGAGCACTACAGTGAAGTGCTGCGGCTTATATAACAAACGTCCAATCAGCCCTGGGCTCTGCCCCAAGCCTCCGCCAGGTCCTGGAGGTATGAATGAGCTGGATAAATTGAAAAGGAAAAGCTAATAACTCAACCCCCCCTCCAAAGCTTGGATGGATACTTCTCCGTATGCTTGTTCTTATTTATTTCTCACAGAGGCACAACAAGTGAGAGTAAAGGTCGGTGATTAATCATGAGTCTGTGTTAACTTTATGCTGCTGGACAGGTTCAGTCTGGAGCTTAAATCAGACGTGTGGAGTCTGGATGTTCTTGTTTACTTCATGGAGTGATGGAGGAATGAGGGGTCGTCAAAGCAGCTGATGTCCTGCAGAAAGATCTGTGAAGGGTTTTTGACGGCGGATCTCATCAAGTGAATGAAGGTGCTGTCACAAAAGTCTGAACAAGAACTGAACCTGACCAGCTTCAATACTCACAGTGCTGTGATGCTGGAGAGGCTGATTTGTCAACTGTGATGTAGAATACTCCACAATACAGAGTATAGCCTGACTGATACTGGACACAAAGGAGTTTATAAAATCTGCTAGGGACGCATCAGCCTATACTGATACTTATAAAAACTAATTTTAATATTGAAGAGGGAGCTTAATTTTGTTATATCTATAAGAATGTGACCAAGATCTCTTTTTGACTTTTTGCAAACTCGTCAGTGTTCTCCATCAAACTATATCATAAAGACACTGTTTTTAAATTACCTTAGACACGTTTTACCTTTTCTGTGCAGCAAGTCTTCAGGTCTCACCTGACTCAGTGATGTGGCTCTGGGAACGTCTGATGGGTTTCCTTGGTCTGCTCAGGGCCATCAACGCCGCCGTCTTAGGTGAGTGTTTCTCTACTTCCTGGTCCCCACTTGACATCATCCTTGTCCGTCCCCGCCCTCCTTCCCCAGCTCCTCCCATCTCCCTCGGCCCTTCCCCTTTCCCACGTATGACGGTGTCCTTCAGCAGCACTGTGGCACCTACACTCCGGCTGGTTTCTGTCCCCACCAGCCTGTCGGGGTACGATCCATTATGGGAGGGGTGGTCTGTGTAGTTTGGAGGGTTGGGGTCAGTTTGCATGGCAGTGTCAGCAGTTCGCTCGGCACTGCTTGGATGACGGGAGCGGTCCTCTGTGGAGATGGCCACGTCTACCATGTCCAGGCCAAAGACGGGAGGGAAAAGGACCTGGGAGAGACCACTGAGGGAGCTCAGAGGGGTGCTGGAGGACAGCGAGGACACAGAGGAGTTGGAGTCTGAACCTTGAGGGAATGGTGAAGGGCCTCCGTTGGCCACTGTAGAAAACAATCCATTCCTGAATAAGTACTGTGTGATTACAATACCTTATAAAACTCTCCAGATGCTACAAAAACACACAGATACACACAGAAGAGGCTTCATTTCCTTATTTTACACAGTGTGCTTTGTCTGGATTAAACCCTGTCTGCCCTCTGTTAATCCTCCGAGAGACAGAACATGAGTTTTCTGTTTCTTTCTTTTTTTATAAATCAAACTACAAAATGACTCAGCATCTTGACCCACATATGAGGTCGTGCTCTGTTCCAGATGACTGATGAGCACTCGAGTTCACTGAATTAATCCCTGCCTGTGTTCAGAAGTGCTCGTATCAAAGTGGACCACAAAGAGTTTGAATATAAACTGAATGACTGACCCCACTCTCCAAGAAGAACATGTACACATATTTCGTGATAAACACACTTTTGGAACAGTCACCATACATTTGTCGAGCCAGCCGTATTCTGCCACCATCTCCTTGTACGCAGGGTATCTGCCAGCTTCCTGTTGAAGTGCAAAAACACGAAATCATCAGCATGAAATATTTAAACGTCAACATCATCAGACTAGAAACACAACAAGTAAACCAGCATCTCAATTGTACATTTTAATACTGTAGGTTTTAGCTACTTGTGGGACAAAGATATCCACATTGTCCAAATTCACAATCAGTGACTATTGACAAATTCCTTCTCTCATCTTCAGAGTACATGTAGAAGAATTTTAAGACTTTGGCACAAGAGTACTTAATTGTTGAGATATTTCACTCAAAACCTCATATCAACCTCATGGTGGCACTTGAGGAAATGTCAAGGGATCATGAATGTCAGTAGGCTTCACCCTCTGGATGCCATGATGTCAATATAAAATCCAAAGGGAATCCATGCAGCAGTTGTTAAGATATTGAAGTTAGGACCAAAGTGGTGGATTGACACGAAGGCCGATGTTTCCATCCATGAAAAAGGATGGAATGATTTGTCAGTGAGCATGTTGTACTCAATGTTCATTGCTTTGCTAATTTGTTCAAATGAATCCTTACAATAGATATCGATATAAAGCCTTAAAGAGCCGGTTGTGTGAGAGTTTTTTTACTAAAACTAACCCTGGCTCCACTATGTGTGACTCTGACCCATAATGTGTCTATGACAGAACAGAAGGAAGACATAAAATTTGGCTTTCTGTTGATTATAACCTGATCCCTGACTGCCTTTGAATAATGAACGTCGTCCCTGGCTGTTTTTCACACGTGGAACCTGAGATCAGAGGAGTAAAATGAGCACGCAGCAAAGTTAGAGAGCTAAGAGCGCACACACAACACAACACAACACACATGTGCCCGTTGATACACACAAACGTACACACATGATTCCTTTAAAATGACACAGGTTAAGTGACGTGACCTTGCACACACGCATGCACACAGACACATAAGGAATTCAAGGGCCGTGAGCCAGCTGTCTGCTCTGCTGGGCATATTCATTCTGTCCACTCTTGAGAAGAGCTGGTGTTATTTAACAGGCTGTGTCATTTATTATTGTGTCATGCTACTCAAAGTACCCAATCAACTGTTATGTTCAAACCTGAGTGGATGAATACTGCTTCTTTGCAACGCTGCACCACATATTTCAGATCTGACATAAACCTGCATTAAATCATTTTTGGACTCATACGGGCAACAAGCTGTAAAAACATTGACATATTATTACCTTGTTAGTTTGGCTGAGATGTTGGTGCTCATTAATCTAACAGACATTTAGCAACATCAGCGTTCATGTGGAGTTTGTTTCTGACCAGATGTCCAAGATTCACTTTCCTTTAAGAAACGTTTTGCTCTCAACCAGCCTCTGGTGCAGATATGTTGCTCTACGATGTTCACCAACTAGGTGCTAAATTTGTGTGTTTGCTGTTTATTAGTGAGCAGGTAGTGCAGTTTATTAGAAAGTTTTTTTTAGAAAACTGGAATGATGACAGTGAGAGTTATACAGAAATGATGTATTGAAACCCGAAACAATGAGCTTAAAGAGGCTAAAACTTGCCATAGAGCATTTTGTCTGCTACGAACATAAACCCCAAAGTTGACCTCAAGTTTATCTGTAAAATTGTTTCTCACCCTGATGGTCAACATCACATGGGTGTGGCTCTTCAGGACCTCGACTGCATTGCTGTGGGTGATGTCTTCAAAGCCCACCCCGTTGGCCGCAAGGATTTGATCGCCCATTTTGATGCCATGCTGCTCTGCGAGCCCACCTGGGTCCAGCCTGCAGAGAAAATACATGACATGGGATGAACTTGGGCTCCAATACACGAAGAATCAGCCAGTTCTATCTGTCTGATGTTGATTGTCACTTCAAGGCTCATACTTAGAGACATAAATCCCCAGTCCGAACTCTTTGCCTCCTCTGATGTTGAAGCCCAGACAGTAGTCGTCCGACGTGGTGAAGAGATGTACGATCCTGCGGAGGGCGCTGTCCGAACTGGCGTCTGATGGTGTACGGCCGCTCTCCTCCACCACCATCCGCCGGTGAATCAGATCCACCCTTTGTAAGAGAGGACACATACACACACACACTTGAAGACATTCAACTAAACTAATTTCTCTTTCTCCGCTGAACTCAGGCCTGTCAGTGCTGGTTGATCAAATAGCCATAAAGGTCAGAGCGGTAATCCATCCACTGCTGCTACATGAAACCAAGATACAGTATATCCCAAAAGAAAGATAACCAGAGTGACCTACAGTCAAGTGACAAGACTACACAAAACAACAGCCACGCAATGGCCAGTGCTTCTTACAACAAGGTTGTACATTGTACATTGCATATTAATATTGTCTTAATCTATTTGGTTAAGCTGGGAAATTGACTGTGTGCTGTAAAAATGTAAAGGTAGATTAGAATCATTTTTGTTAGACTTTTCCTCATTGACAAAGCCTGAGCCTCTGAGGTGTGTGTCCTCACCATGTGGTCTTCTCCTTAGAGTAGCGGATGCCGGGGATCTTTCCGACCCGTCTCACCACCATCCTCAGCCGGTTGTTGCCCGTCAGGACCTTCACAGCGCTGCTCATGGTGATGCTCTCCAAGCTGACAGCGTTCACCTCCACCACCTTATCGCCCACAGTCAGCCCAGCCTCCGCTGCACACACAAGGTGGAACTCAGCATGGCACACAGGAGTAAAGGTCTCATGTACACAACATGCCCATGAAAAAAAAAACACAAACACACGTCCTCCAAACCTGCAGAGCTGTCATCCTCCACCTTGCTGACAAATATACCAAGTCCATGTTCAGAGCCTCCGCGGACACTGAAACCCAGACGCCCATCAGGACTCTTGTCTACGGTCACTGTGTGAATGTCTTCACTTTCATCACCTCCTGCAAACACACACACACACACACACGTACCTGTGTCTACAATAAGGTTTGAAAATTTAAAACTGAGTGAAAATCAATTCATCTGCAGAAATTCATGATAAACAATATAAATTGTGTAATTTTTGAAGCATTAATACAAAAGTGGCATTTAATATACTTGGTCAAAGTGGGGCTAATTTTAACCACTGAAACGTGCTGTTATTTTCCATCAATTAAACAATTAATTGACAAAACTTCTCAGTTCTAATATCTAAAGTATATTGTAGCATTAATTAAATATTGTATTATCTAATATATCTTAACTCTGCCAGTGGTGCTGCATCTGTTACCAAGGCAACAGAGGATCATTATCACGTCCAGACCTCACCATCAACAGGTGCGTTGATGAGAATGACCCGGCCCATTGGCGAGGACGACCTGCGTCTGTGGCGCTGCTGTTTCTTCAGCCTGTAGCGCGTGTTGCTGTGGGAACACCCCGCCTGGCCTCCATTGTTGAAGTGGGGGTTCCCGCCTCCGTTTGTCATCTCCCTCCATCCAGGGGGGTGAGCGGAGTGAGCCATGCTATGTGTCTGGCGATTCTTCCTCTCGTCATCCAGACACGAGGATGTCTGGGGTCAGCGGCCAGGAGGGAAGAGGTGCAGCCTGGGATTTGGGGGAAGGACGTGGGCCACAGGTGTCGTGGGGAACTGGACTTGTTTGAACCTGCTGGTCCAAAGTGGATGATGTAATGATAATAAATGACTTGCTTTTCACTGAAGCAGCCAGTTTACAGAGCTGTAGGCAACTCACCTTCATCAAAAACAGTTTCAAACCGTAAATAAGGCTTTAGAAGAAGAAAATGTGACTTAGAAAAGGTAGGAGTTGAACCATTTCCACACATCTGAATGAACGAAATATAAATCCATTTGAAAATTATGGCAAAAAGATTTCCAATTTTCTCACTCCTGGATGGAATCCCAATTTTCGTAATAGTTTAGTCATGTTGTTGTAATCCACAAGAGTCCTTTGTAGCTCTGAATTCATCTCCACAGAGTCCACGGTGCGTGGCTGTTCTCCACTGCTCCAGCTGAGCGGCTGCAGGCCTCTCTGCAGAGGAGTCAGCGGTGCATGGTGATTCCCCTCGGGTCATGTTTAATTAAATGGATATCTGTTGTGAGAAGAATAAGCAATATGTGGTCAGAAGTTTGAGATGGGAGCATAAAACTCTCTCATTGTGATACAGGTAGGACCTTTAACCTGGGATCTAAAAAAAAATGTGCTTGTCGTTCAACCTATAGCTTTTTATAACCAGTAATACTATTACTTGTTTCTACCACACTCCACATGGGCTTTCATCTATTTATGTTGTGTAAACTAAACAAAACTATCTTTTTAACAATGTACTGTTTGACCACTTATCTTCAGGCTACAGGAAAACAGATTTACTCTGGTATAACAACTTATCAACTACCTTTGACTTGCTGTTTCTATTCAATAATGGCACAGTTGTAATATTAAATAGTACATCACATTCGAAAGCATTTGTTCATTAGGTACACCTTGCTGAAAATGATCCTGTCTAAAACAACAGTCCTTTGGAGGATGTTGTTTGTGCTTCTGTTGAGCTGTGTTATGCCAACGGGTGTTTCTATTATTTTGTCCATTAATATCAGTGTAAATTCTGCAATCCATAAAGTCTTCAACTATCAAATGTTGTGCATTTTACACATGGACTTTGGTCCAGATGTCCTGCAGTCCTGTTTTGGTAGGTAGCCATTCAAACTGTACATTGGAGGGGTCTGAAACTGAAACTATGAATCAAAGAGCTAAAGATGAGTGAAATGATGGAGGAGGATATTACCTGACAACACAAAACATACTTTTGTTAATGGCTTGTAATATAAATAATTGGTAAATATGAATCGTTTATTACAGCTTATAAAGGCTGTATAAATGGTCCCCTACCAGACAGTGGTGCTGAGAATAAACCTTCCCTTCCTGAAAACACCTGTTGTTCTCTCACCTTTTAATCTGTCA
Organism: Hippoglossus hippoglossus; assembly: GCF_009819705.1. NCBI lineage: Eukaryota > Metazoa > Chordata > Actinopteri > Pleuronectiformes > Pleuronectidae > Hippoglossus > Hippoglossus hippoglossus. The sequence continues at coordinate 11,157,633 of NC_047165.1, forward strand.
GCACCATGGACAGCGACTCAGATAGTGTAGACTTAACAAATCAACTGAATATGTTTCTGTTTATTATCATGAATTAATCCGCAGTAACTAACTATAACTAACTAACTAAACCTCTGGATCACCTGCAGACAACATCTGCCTCCGTGTAAAACTGCAACATGAACACAGTCTAAACTTATTCCTGTTGATACATTAGACTGTGAAACATTAGATGAATATAAGCATCCTGACATTGCGTTGTGAAGAAAGTAAGAGAGCGGTGCCTGTTACCTGTTGTGTCCGTGTTTTGCTGGACGAGCTCGGGGGCAGAGACGCTTCAGTGACACCTCCGGAGTATTAGTGTCACCTCATTTGTTCTCCGGGCGACCATTATTGTCTTAAGAGCTGTAAGCCTTTTACACAAAGCCCCTGCAGCTGTGCGGCCATTAGCGCCGCACCGATGACGACTGAGTGCACTAATTGCACAACATTACACAAACACGGGCTCGGGTCGGCGGCAGCTTGTCCTCAGGTAAACCTGACTGATCACCTGCTGATGAAGTCCATGTTTGTGCAGTGAAACTCCAGAGAGGTGGAGGTGGAGAAAGCTGAGCTGACCGTCTCCACCGTGAAGGCCACACAGATGAATAAACAACCCCACCCGGTGGTCAGGGATGTCACGTCAGGTCTTTATCTCATTTAAACTCAGTCTGGATAAGAGTTGAACACAAGTATTATTTTTGACTAGGTGATTAACACAATACATGTACAGTCCATTAATAAGACATTACAGTTTGAAAAACGTTTCACGTGTCAGCAATTGTTAAACTATTCTAAATACAAGGTAAAATAACCTTCAAAACAATTAAAAAGAAGAAAATAAACAAAACAAATAAGTAAGTATGATAAAAAATAAATACGGCAGCATATATTAATAAAATGCCACAGTGACCTCATATGATGGCAGCCTGATTTCCATGCTTTTCATGCTCTCCTGACATTTTCTCACCAGTTACCTACAGCAGTGCAAAGTAATTCAGTTGCATTCACTTAAAGTTCTGAACTGAAGTTTTTACAGTTTAAGTTACTTGAGTAATTTATTTTTCCTGCTACTTTATACTCTCTTTTTACTCCACTAGAATTGGAAATATTGCTCTTATTCCATCAGGCTGAACTTTAGTCACAAGTTACTACAATCTGTAGATTAAGACTCTGCATATACGAAACAAATAAGCTTTATTGATTGATTGAAATTACCCAACATCATGTAAACATACTTATTATCACCCAATACTTTCACCTGTTCCCCTGTACTTGTCTACTTCTTATGAATAATTGTAATTTCTACATCTATCTATCTATCTATCTATCTATCTATCTATCTATCTATCTATCTATCTATCTATCTATCTATCTATCTACGTCAGTGGTTTTTAACCAATCATCTGCCGTCTTTGCTCCACGCCCCCCTCCCGATGCCCTTCATGACAAACACCGCCCACAGTGGGTGCTGCTTTCAAAGACTTATCACAAGCTCGGTTTTCTAAAACACATGTCTGACATGGTTGAGTGTGTTGCTATTTTACTGTAGATTAATAAGATATCTTATCTTATATCTTATTCCATTGGGCTGCATGTATTTTACATATAAAGTTATTACATACACACAATGATCTTATAATATGATATATTGTCACTCAAAATTGTAATATTGTTCAGTGATCACGTGGATTAAATTACAACCACAGTAATGATTGCTGTTGTACGTATTATGTTGTTGTGGTTGGATTAATGTTTTTAACAAGGAGTTTGCTTTGCTTTTATGCTAAAGAACAGCAAAACCAGGCAAATCCAGATCATGTATAAAATCATCACGAGTGTTTACCGGCAGATGAAAACTTTTTTTTACATTTCCTATGCTCTCCCCGTCATTTTCTGTGAAGATGTGTTTTACGACACTTAGTGGAGCATTCGAAGGCGGCACAGGTCCACCCGGCGCTGCTGTGATATTGAGAGGTCAAACATTTGCTACAAGCACCGGGAGCAGAGCAGGTGAGTCTCTGTGATGACTGGACACACTTGTTTACCTGGTTTAAGTCACAATACGACTTATTGAACTAATGTTCTGAGTCCACATGTTCTCCTGGAACGCTAACTGCAGTGCTAGCATGTCAGCTAGCTTGTAAGCTACCTGGCTGCCTGAGTTATTGACCCAGTAGGGGTTTGTTTTGACGGCGTGATGAAGCTTCTCTGTCCCGTGTAACTTGTTATTGAGCTTGTTATTGACGTGCAAGGGGATTCAATGTCGTGTTAGTGTCATGTTTGTGTGTCTGTGTGTGTGTCTGTGTGTGTGTGTGTCCAGGGTCTGTTAGCTACTCAGGTTAGCCGCCCCGGCTCAGAGGAACCGGAGCAGCTTGTCGTGACTTCTCCAAATCCATGTGTCACGTCATTTTTTGTACACGCTCAGCACTTTACACTGTGACTCATGTGATTCCCATGAATGACTCCCTATCAGCAACTCTAACACCCATGTTTACAACTGGGTTAACGTTTAGTTTCAGTTTCTCCAATGGTCAAATCAGCTGACCTAAATTCCAACCTGCTGCTCGCCAAAGGTGACATGTAAAAAACTAAAAAGATCATAAAACTGGAATTTAAAAGAAATAAGAGCAATAATCTACAATTATTGAAGGATATATATTGTAAATATGTACTGGAAGTGGCAAGTGTTCTACTGAGTGCCTGGGTTTTCTCTTTTGTCTGATGATGAACAAACTATTATGACAACTAATGTGATATATGGAGGCCATCAGGGCCAATAGTTTTGTTCATTTAAAAAAATTGATTGTTATTGAAAAACCTAAAGTTGAAATATTATTTTTGAATAATGTATTCAAACTAAGAATTAAGTGTAGGATATTTTTTTGCAATTCAAATATCAGTTTGGTTAAATTATGGAATTATTTTGAATATGATTTTTCAAAATTAACTGACATGCTAGAAATAAATCAGTTCATAAAGAAAGTCACTGGCACAAATGGCGAACATTTACAACCTACGATCTGAGCACATTAATGGGGTGGTACCGACCTGGGCGAGACACTTGGCGTGTGATATAATTTGGCCAATCAGCAAAGCCATCTAATGGGTAATCATTGTGTTGGTTTATGAACGTGGCATTGATTCACATCATTAAGGTAGATCAAGTACATTTTTACAACATTTACAAAACTGTCATATCACCTGCACCTAATTGGCTATTTAACCAAAAGTAGAAATCTTTCTTTTTCTTTGCACTAAGTGGTGGTATGTTTGACTTATAAAAAAAAAAACACAAATATTGACCTACAGTTCGAAGAGTTTCATTTTTAGTACAGTTTTCCCGTATCTCGTACTCGCAGCCACAACTGATACGGGACGTTTGAGATAAGCCTCCTGGGTGGTGGATACTCCCAAGAACAATTTGATAACAAATTTCTTTATGTGTCATAATATGAATAACGTATCAAACACTTCACAGCACATCCTTTATTTTAGCTTAAAGCACCGAGAGGCAGGACATGCTGATGGAGACTAAACCTGAACAACTGGTCTGTCTGGAGTAATTTTCTCAGATAAGTGTTCAGTGTATGTTGTAGCTTGTATGTTGTTTAGTGGTTGGGCCGGGGGCTTTGCGTCAATACAGCACTTTACTGTACTACAGCACAGTGATTAATTGAGCAGAGGTGGGGGCTTAGTTGTGCAGCAAAGGTTTTTAATTATAAAAATTACCTCTAGTGCTGGGACTCATCAAATATCTGAGATTTGTTGTGTTGATGAGATATGTTTCCCTTTAAATTAAAAAGAAGGTTTATAGAAACATATACTGTCAAAGGAAATAATCAAAACGGTATTATTAATTAAACATTTGTGTCATTGATCATAGAAAGCCACGATGTCTGGAGAACTGTCCCTCAACATAAACATCAAGGAGCCACGATGGGACCAAGGCACATTCATGGGGCGCGCCAAGCACTTCTTCATGGTCACAGATCCAAGGACCGTCCTGCTGTCCTCCGAGACCCTGGATGAGGCCAAAGTGATCGTGGAGGACTACAGGTAGAGTGTCAGGAGGTAGAGGATGGGGTGGGAGTGTAAAGGATTATGTTAGGGTGAGTTCGTTGTGTGAGGCATGGATAGAAATGAGCACAGGTAATAACACCAGTGTTCCTTCTTTAATGGGGTAATATGACTCAAAATGAGAATGTCATATTTTGTGTTGATACGTTTGTTTCACGTGTAAGTAAGAATTTCTAAATGTATCTAAAACTGAGAAGGTAACACTGGTTGTTGACAAATACATTAGTAAAACTCCCTTATCTGGTCTTTGTCCTGTGAAGGAAAGACTCAGTCTCTCCACCTTCTTGCCTTTTTTCAGAGCTGGGAATCCGAAGCCTGGCCTGACGGAGGACGAGCTGTGGAGAGCCAAGTACGTCTACGACTCCGCCTTCCACCCCGACACTGGCGAGAAGATGTTCGTGATCGGGCGGATGTCAGCTCAGGTGCCAATGAACATGTCCATCACAGGCTCCATGCTCACCTTCTACAGGTACAGCTCATGTTTTGCTAAACACAAAAAGCAAGATTTATGAATTAAAGTAGAGAAATGGAAATTTGTGATCGGCCAAAATAAAGAATAATTGTGTGTGACAGTTTCCATGTGACTGTAAATTTAACCGTATGGCAGCCTGCAGTGATGCATAAAAATCTGAGGTTTTAATCCCTGCAGAGGGAAAATGCTCTTAAAGAATTGAAAATATAACTCTTGATGCTGAAAACTGATAAATCACTGAGCTGCTGAGACGATAGTGAAGCCATGTGATAATGTTGTAATTTTTCTTTTTATATTTCACTGATAAATTTATTATTTAGAGCAGTGTGCACTGCTGTAAACCAGGGGGTGCTAAAGTCTGAAGTTTCTGTTTCAGTTTTAGTTTCATTATATGTAAAGTTGGCACAACAAAAGAACCACGATAAGTTAGAGATAAGATGATTTATCTGAGGAGAGAATAAACTAAATACTTTTACACACATTACATCAGAGATAAGTTTTTATCTAAATCAACATCTCAATGTGAAAGTATAAATACAATATGTTTCTCCAACAGGGATGAGGGTTATGTGGGTGGTTATGTGCTGAATAAATGTGTGACTTGTCGTACTGAATAACATTATACAGCAAATCTCAGTTCACGTCTCGGTCAATATCACCAAAATGTTATGTAATTACAAAAATGTTTTTTTAGCCCAAGTGTAAGATGAATTTTGAATAATAACTGTGACATTTTATATAAAAGAAACAACTGCAAAAAAAGTCAATACAGCCTTGACTTTTACTCTTATTTTTAGATATTCTTATGTCCACCCTGATAAAGTATCTTCAGGGTATTTCAATAGAACTGCTTGTGATTTCTATCTCTGTGGTGTTAAATGTAACACTACAGTTTTGACTGAACATAGTGTGAAATCTCACTTCCTCAACGTTCCCTCGTGTTTGCAGGACTACTCCGGCCGTGGTGTTCTGGCAGTGGGTTAACCAGTCCTTCAACGCTGTCGTCAACTACACTAACCGCAGCGGAGATGCCCCCATCAGCGTGAAGTAGGGAGGACTTCTCACCTCACATCCACTCTAGATCATTCCTGTCCTCCCCCAATACTAATGTCTGTAAGGAGGCTGTGGGAGCTGCCGTCCTCTCCGCTACCCTCACAGCGGTACTACGTTCCACTGTTAAGCATGTTCAGCCCCATGTGACCATGCACTCATGTTGACATAGGTTAAATGATCCCTGTTGATGTCAGGCCAACTTGCATTGTCTTCTCATTCTGCCAGAATTTGCACCTTTCAGATGCTGCAGAAATACATCAAATGCATGCATTCAGGACATGCAATTGCATAATCATGGATTTAGCATGTCAGTGAGGACAAATGTCCCAGTGCCTTCCTCTGCTTCTGTTCCTGTATGTTCTTGTTTGTTGAGCTTTGCATATTGATACATAGCATGAATTTGCACCGCAACTGAGACGACTATTATCTGAAATATAAGTGTGACCGACAGATTACCAGCTGCAGTCCTCGTGTGCTGTGGCAGAAGAGAGCTACTCATGACGTGTTAAAAGGTGAAAATTCTAAAAGAGGAAGTTGGTTATTAACGTATGTTTCTGATGCATCCGTCTCCTCGCAGTCAGCTCGGCGCAGCCTACGTCAGTGCTACTACTGGTGCTGTAGTCACTGCCTTGGGATTCAAGTCTCTAGCTAAGGTAATAATGCCTGCGGCTCCAGTGAATCAACACATCGAGTGACGTGTAACTGAGATACAGACACACTGATCTGTCTATATTAGTGCAGCAATGTTATACTGTTTTTCTGACCGTGTCTCTGTTTTCGACCCCGTCTTTGCAGCGTCTCCCTCCAATCGTCAGCCGGTTTGTCCCCTTCGCTGCTGTTGCTGCTGCTAACTGTATCAATATTCCCTTCATGAGACAGAGGTAAGAGCTCCAACATAAAGCTTTCAGTAGCTTTTAGAGATTGTGACAGCTGCTCTACATAACTTTTGTGTTTGCTTCTACCAGGGAGTTGAAGTACGGTATCCCTGTGACTGATGAGAATGGAAACAGGTTAGGAGAGTCCCCCAGCGCTGCCAAGCAGGCCATTGTGCAGGTGGTGGTTTCGAGGATCGGAATGGCAGTGCCAGCAATGGGTAAATCATCTACTGATTCGATAAAGCAGCTGTTATCAATATTTTCATGATGACAATCTGCTGCTCCCTTCAGCTTTATTGAGCTTTACAGGGAAGTTCAGCTCTGTTAAGCTGCCCAGCCCACAACCTATCAGTTTTGGTTCACTCTCAGTTCCTGACTGCCTCAGCAGAAAACATATTTTTCCAGTGAATTCACTTCAAAGCCCCAGTGCATACTTCCTGCTCAGCACCCAACAGCAGACAGACAGAGTTGGGGAGTAGCTTGTGAACATAGTGGAGCATTTATCGAAACCAATCATCAGCTGACTCATCCTGAAACAAACTGTTGGTGCGAAAGTTGAAAAATAACTTGTTATCGCAAAAGTCTGAAATGTATCTTCTTCTTTGCTTTTGTTCATGAAGCAAAACACTTCACATTCTTTGTTGTTATTTTCTCACAGCCATCCCTCCGGTTATAATGAATGCTCTGGAGAAGAAAGCTTTCATGAAGGTGAGCAGACTGCATGTATGACTGTCAAATATGTTTGTTTTTGTCTGTGGTTTTACTGGTTGTGCTGGTGTCCGTGCTTGTTACGCTGATGAATGAGTCATGTCACATGCCACATGAGACACAGTCCTGTGTTTTATCTCCCTGCAGCGGTTCCCAATTCTAAATGCTCCAATCCAGGTGGGGCTGGTCGGCCTGTGGTAAGTTATTTGCACCAGCACTATCTATGGTGATGTTTTTATATGGACTCAAGAATCTGTAACTAACAAACCATCCCTCTCTACATCTTATTTTCAGCCTGGTGTTTGCAACTCCTCTGTGCTGCGCCCTGTTCCCACAGAAAAGGTAACGACAGCCTCTTTCACATCACTCTCATTGATGTGTGTGTGTGTGTGTGTGTGTGTGTGTGTGTGTGTGTGTGTGTGTGTGTGTGTGTGTGTGTGTGTGTGTGTGTGTGTGTGTGTGTGTGTGTGTGTGTGTGTGTGTGTGTGTGTGTGTGTGTGTGTGTGTTAACTAAACCGTTGCAGCAAATAAAACTTGTTCAATAATCCCTCTGTAGCTCGATGAGCGTAAGCAGCCTGGAGGCAGACCTGCAGGAGAGGATACACCAGACCAGTCCCCACACCACCACCGTCTACTTCAACAAGGGCCTGTAGGACCAGCCAACACATCTCCACACACATACACGAGACACGCAGACACGCACACATATATGCACATGTCAGCTGTCCTGTGGGCACAAGTGGGAGGGCAATACAAAATGAATATATGCATTTTTTTTTTTGTTGTTGGTTTGTGTAACTGGTGTATTTTTGTTTTTTTTAAATTTGACTGCACGGAGCTGCTCCAAGTGTAAGAGCGGAGGCTGACAATTATTTCGGAGGATTCATTGAAGGGAAAAAACTTTGAGAAGGATCATGACAGAAAGTTCTCTCTGTACATAGATGCCACTCCGTAGAAAAGATGACACTCCGTAGAAAAGACAAACTGACTCCTTTATAAAACAGTGTTGTGTTTTCTGTCTTTGTTTACCAGTTCGTACCAGTCCTATGATCTCACTCCAGTTTAAAATGAAGACTTGTGCTTGTGAGTCACATATGTAACGTAAATATTACGATTGTTGTAAGGTGGTACAACTTTTTCGCTTTTCCAGTTCTTCCCTCGACATCGTCACATTATTCTTTTGTGATATTATGGCTTATTAGACACTACCCATGTTTTGTTTGAATTGCTGCAGTTACACTGGAACAAAAGTTGTGTTAATCGGCCCTGAATAGTTCAACCTTCGATGAATAAGTTCCTCTTTTGTTGTGCTCTGCTTCCTTGTTAACCGTTGCACCTTCTTAACTCTGTTCATCTCTCCTTCAAGTGTACTTATGCTCCTCCGTTCTCTTAGACCAGGCAATGAGGTGCTAGGTACATGTGGCACATGTGTAGGAATCATATGACAAAAGCTTAGTAGAGTGCGTCAGAGAATCTGATGTGGTGATCTGTCAGCGTAAACGTGCTGTTTCCATGGCAGCCTGTTTCTGAAGGCCTTTAATTATTTGAGATCACTATATGAAATAGTGCAGTTGCTAACTGTAGTAGCATATTGATGAGGTCTTTGATTGCTGTAGGCGATGTTTGCTGGTTGTGTTAGCTGGAGAGGAATGTCCTATGTTGTGTCATTGTTTCGTCGCCAAGAAAAAAATGTGATCATCAGACCATAGACGATGTGTCGCTGCAATAATGCAACTTAGACTCCAGTTTATTGGATTTATTGTTGGAAATACAGGGTTATTATGTGCAGCAAACAGCCAGCCATCTGCACTGGAGCCACTGATGTTCCATTGTACCAAATGAACGTAGCTAGTGTTGTGTGACGGAGTCAAAATATTGAATACTTATAATATCCAGGTCGTGTGTGTGTGTGTGCGCACAGTATTTGTTGAAGCTTTGTCGTTGACAGTTTGGTCGTTGACAGTTTGGCAAGTTTCCGCTTCTCTGATCAAACTCATTGACGTTGTTGACCAAGCTCTCAAACACAAACACACAGCTGTCCGCCGGGATTAGATAGTGAGGACCTATCAGCTCAGTTTATTCCAGTGCTGTCTGTCTGACTGATGTAATACGTATATTTTTCTTGGATGTATTTATAGAAAATATCTATAGTATATATATATATGATGTATAATGTATGGAGCACATATGCATGAGGGATTTTAGAGATTTTATCATGAAGGTGTGCCTCTGTTCGCAAATCCACCAGATGGCCCCATATATGCATCAGAAACCATGTCAGCTGCTTGTGCTCTAGAGCTAATGAGCTCTCACTTTAGCTGAATGAGAACAGGCACAGATCACCGACTATGATTCACTGTTTGTGTAAAGTGTTGTTTCATGTACAGAAGAAAAACTGAACCCAACAGTACGATTGTACAAGTCGAGCTCATCCTTTAATTCATCACCATTTAGCGTCACGCGAGTCCCTTGAGTTTGTTTCTGAAATTTGAGGTTGAACATTACAATAACAGGATTGTAGCAACTGCCAAAACAGTTGCATCTTGAAATACATGATGATTGTGTTTATGTGTGATCCTGTAATTCAGTGGTTTCAATCCCGAATGAAGTCGTTACCACCCACAGATTCCTCTCCTGGAACAGTCTTCATATAACTCCAAACTTCTGTAGGAGAAGGATTTCTTTGTATTACTTTAACATGGAGTGCGTCACATTTTCCAATCGCACTCTTCTTCCAGCTGCTCTTTTCATATTAACATTTAAACCTGGAGCAACAATCACACTGTCTCTGTATCGTTCATGTGAACGGATGTTGGTAACTGTCTGAATCTCTCTTCACCTTCTGTAACACCGACTGGTGCTGCTGCAGGACAGTGTTTCAGTGACGACACCATTAATTCATTTGGGTTTCTGTGCTTAATGTCTCCATTGTGTTGTTTGGGGTGTTTTTACTGCTGAGGGCAAAACTGCACTATATAACCTTTGCTGTGCTGCTGTAGTAACTCTATGCATTTGTGTTGCGATTTAAAAAGAAGAAAAAAAAAAGCTTTTTAAAATTTATATCGAAAATTGTATTTGTTTATCGGGCTGGTTAATGTTGAATGAGTCCCGTTACTGCAAATTCATTCTTCAGCTATTAGCTCAGTTTCTGCTGTTTTCTGTTAGTTTCTGCTTTTTGAATTGTGACGCGCAAATGTCAAGAACAAACCTGGACGGTTGTCGTGAGTGTTTAAACCCACACGTGTGTCTCAGCTTGTCGCATTCGTAGATCGAGCCAAAGATGAGACGGGTAAGAATTGTACAGGATTGAGGAGTGTGGAGCTTTTTAATGTTTTCGCTTCAGCTTTATTGTACCGACCTGATACTGATCAAAAACATGTGGTTTTTTTTCACAGAAGTGAACCTCGGTGCAAAATCATTTTTCAACAACATTAAAATACATTGGCATCAACACAAAGTTTACAGATATAAATCTCAATAGGCATCAATTTTATTGACATCACAATAAATCTGACTTTATTACACATTTATAATTTTGGTTGTGCATGTCATGAAAAAGAAAAATTTAATCTTTGCTAACTGAAAGCCAATGTAAAGACAATCTGTGACACTCACGAATGTTTCTTGTTATTTCATGTTCATACGTCTCGTCAATATTGGATCAGTGTTTCCTCTTTATTTTGTATTGTGTTGACGTGACATGCATTTTACTTTGAACAACTGAATAAAAAGTGTAACATTCATGTTTGAACTCTCCTCTTATTGAGATGCACTAATATTGTATGTAATATATATTTTTTAATTATAATATTGCCTTCAACTCCCAAGTGAATGTTACTGTAGGAACATTCTTGTATGTCTAGTTGATGCCAAAGTGAAACAGGGTGATCAGATAAAACAGCCGTTGGCTCCAGCGGGAAACAAAAAAAAGGATTTAAATCTGATGTCTATGTTCTGTTTTTAGATGTGTGACGATAAAATAATTCACAGGGTTGTTTATTACCGACATGTTCGGACTCATCCAGCTTTGAACAGTAAATGAGAACTTTCCCTCAGTTTTCAGCCTCAGTGTGTGGCAATCTATTTCTGTAGATGTAGTCAATTCAAAACTTGAGTAGGGGTCAGATTTATATACTAGAAAATCTGTGTTCAGAATACAACCTGGTTTTGCACATAAAAACGAGCACAGTGAAGATATGGTGATGAGGTTCTTTATTGCTTTTTATCTTTTGCTGCTAGTACACACACATGCAGAAATACACAATCTCTCTAACACACACACATAAGCGACACCTGCTTCAGGCAGCACAAACTCTCCTCCACATGGTGACAGAGGCTGAACATTTGTGTGTTTGGGCATCAAACCTGCTCCTCTCAATGCTGAGTTTAGAGTCAGGTTGTCATTATTACGCACACGTGGACACACACCTGTCAACCATGTTTGAGGCACATTTATGCACCTGAGCAGGAGAAGCAAACAAAACAACAGGAAGCGTGAAAGATTATTATTTAGAATTATTTATATAGACTGAATTATGTCTAGATGGAAGATTTCAAGTGAACTTGTATGTAATGGACGTTGTACCTGAATGAAAACGCTGCCTTTAAATCCCACTCCCTACCTGTTCGTAATACCCGTTTTAAAGAAACTAACTTCTTAGGTGTCTTCGGAGGTAAAGAGAGATACTCTTTTATTACTAGCTCTGTATTTCACAGCTCTGCTTTTGTAAACGACAGTAAATTAATGTGATATTAGACAACACAAACATACGTTAAAGTCATTGTAAAAATCATACTTCAGTGATGGGTGGACTCGGCACTTAAAATGTTAATATTCCTCTAGATCTAAATCCAGCCTGCTCTTTGAAGAATTTATTTCGCTGGAACAATTTTCTTGACGGCCTCCAACACCTCTGCAGCGTTCACCTTGTTTCCAAACTCCTTCTCACGGTGTTCCAGGAGAATCCCCTGCAAAACACAACAAGCAGTTAAAATACAGACGCTTAGTGAAGCTCTACTGAGCCGAATCGTATCTCAGTCCAGGTGTGTGCGGCGCTACCTGGTCTCCTGGCCCAATGACAAACACCCCCCCCAGAATGAAGCCCTCTCCGTTCATGTTGCCCTGGTAACCGGACCTCCAGGCCCGCATGAAGTTCTGCCACACGCCGAGGCGAATGAACCCCACACCCCCCATCTTCCTCTGCAGCGGACCGTAGAAGAGTTTCTGTAATCACAAGGTTTCAGTTCAGAAAAGGACAATATAAGATGAACATAATTTGTTTCTATTTTTGAATTCACAACATGATTCTTTATCACCCCAACCTAGCAGCAGATAAATACAGGGATGCAGAGGGATCACTTAAAATCTCATTTTTAAAATATAGATATGCAACTTTTTTTCATTCCCCAGTAATAACTTATGATAAATAATCTATTACTCGTAGAAAGACTATTAAAACGATGTAGAGGGCTCAGTTAAGACTCTAATGGTCATAACATGTTCCACTAATGGACTGGAAGATCCACAACTAAGTTTTTAACCTCAATAGAGATTAAATTGTTTAGCCAAGAAAATTGGTGATAAATCAGTTGATTGTTTGGGTCATTTTTTAAAGCCAAAACAAATGCAAACAAAATTCTCAGTTCTTCTAAATATTTTCTTTTACAAAAATTGTTTTGGTTTTGTTCAACCTTTCCACTATCAACTTGGTTTTGGTTAGTTGGTCAGACACAACAAGTAGTTTGAATATGCAAACCTGGGCTTAACAGTAGAGCAGTGTTCTACAAGCACAAATGAGGCTGAAACTATCTGAGGTCTGACTGTCTACGACGTGGTCGGTAGAAACTTGATGAAGGATAGCGTGAGAATTAGGCAAATACAGCTGCACATTTATACAATGCAGTAACGCAGCAAAACATCTCTCTTATGTTTCTATGAGAAATGTAAAACAGTTTTGGCTCATTATGAAACTGTGGAAGGACAAGATCCGATGCTGTCTGCTACCATTTCATCTACGTAGATGTCCCCAGCGAAGTGCGGTCGGAAGTCCTGGATCTCTGAGCCGACGTTCTCCTTCATCACGGCGACCAGAGGGACCCCGAGCTCTTCCAGCTGGGGCTTCAGAGAGGACAGCTCAGAGGCCTCCTACAGAGAGAGAGAGAGAGAGATAATACCATCAGAGAAGATGTGACGTAAATAGACTCTGAATAAAAGCTCAGAACCATGTGCGATCACCTCTCTGCACAAAAATCATCCAGGCCGTCGTACGGCCATGACCACGGCCCCGTTCTTCTCCCACAGGCTCTTTGCTTTGATGACTGTGGCGTCTGCAGACAAAACAAGAACAAACTGTTTCGAAAACATGTTCCTCTTCAATAAAGTAACTCAAATTTTTTCACATCTGCAAGAACTCATTAAAACTTATATGTGGAAGATAGAAGATGTGGCCTTCAAAAGGAGAAAAAGACCATGTTCATGGTCACAGGGAACATGTATGTGTTGAACACGCTTGTGAAGAATAACACAGGACCTTCAGCTTCAGGCTAAGGGATCTAATCTGTACAACCAGCTGATTTAAGAAAGCAGCTTAGTCTTACATGCTACACACAACACATCATTCACCACATGTACAAAGCGTGCCCCTCATGCAACAGCAAAGAAAACTATGAATGGCCGATTATTGTGCTGATGTACTGTTAATTCCTAACGGGTTCACGGGTTGTAAAGAAAAAACAAGATTAACGTAGGGTGACATAATTAAAACGGCCAATCAGAGAGCCCGCCTACCATCTACGGTGGAGCGCAGATTAGCATCTTCCAGGTGCTCCAGCGATGCCTTGGCAACTTTAGGCAGACACAAATCAGTGTTGGCCAGGAAGATCCCGGCCAGGGCGGCTCCGACAGCCCCCAGACCCAGAGACCACATCCCCATCTCCATCAGACCCCCCTCCAGCCCAGAGGAAAACACTGCAGCACAGACAGCGAAATACATCAGAAATGTGTGAGCCATGATCACAACGCAAAAGCAACTTTAAACAATTTTTTAGTCTGTAAGAAAGCAATAATGTATGAAAATCATAAACTTTATTATATAACCTTCTTCTTAATGTTACAAAGTGCTTTACACAATGAGAATAAAAGGATAAAACATGAGCAGACAAGATAAAATAAAATAGATAGAATAATTTAATTTAATAGGATTAGTCTGTGTAAATAAGAATCAATCATTTGTAAAAGCTTTCATAAACAGAAAAGTTTTAAGAAGGGATTTAAGAGAAGCTAGATGATGAAACGAATTCAGTAAAAAAAAACACATTTGCAGATTTTATCTTGAGCAAAGTCATCATCAACTTCTTCTTTTCACTGTGACATTTTCATTTATTCAATTATCTAACAGGAAATTACTCCAAGATTCAAATATATTCAGTTTACTGTCGCATAACACCAAGAAAATCAGCAAATATTTATTTTGGCCTTAATGAAGTGGTTTCAGCACAGTCATGCTTTGTTGATTAGACTCTAGCCTGAAGTTAAAAGTTACTGTTTATGCGATGTTAATCTTGCAAACTGTATTTGTTTGGGTTGTGACAGAGAACACGTATCAGTCCAACGCTGCATGTCCTTGCCTGGAGAGGGCTTGTTTGGCTCAGGACTGGATTTGGCTCTACTTTGGTGAAACAGAGCAGAGTGGGTTCTCAAAATATGGGGCCTGGCTGTGGCGGAGGAATGGCGGCTCAGGGTAACGCTGCCCAGAGAGAGGTGCATGGAGACAGACCACCTCACAGATGGGGAGCATCTAGACAGAGCCAACATCTGGACCAGGAAAAAAGCCTGACTATACACCCCCCCTCAAGATTTCACTGAAAGACAGAAACACACAACGTCTAGTCTTTGAAAGTTAACCCAGCCGTGCCATGCCAGAAAACAAACATCCCACCTGTACTGCAGCCCATCTTTCAAAAAGCCCACATTGGATTGCATGGATTAATTCAAGATGACACTGTTGGACCAGGTTTATTATACATATAAGATAACAGTTATTGCCCTGCAGAGCGTGCGATGTTCAGATGAGAGCCCGATAAAGCTGAAAATGTGTGGTTGACAGTTTCAGTGCAACAGTTCTCTTACTTGCAAATAAACTTTCCGTTCTTCAACCCCAAGTTCTCTTTTTTGTCAAGTAATTGCATCGACACAGAAAATGAACTGAAACTCAAAAGGTAGGAGAATAAGACACACAGAAAGCCATTCACACGGTGCACTATTAAACACGACCAGTTTTGCAGATATTACACAAGACGAAAACCGACAATATGTTTGAAAAAGATCAAATCTATCTTTTAAGAGTAGAAATAATTTATACTAACTTTTCTCTGTTTCCAAAGTGTGAAGAAAATACTCTCTCGCCTGAGACTTGTCTCATAAATCCCCAAATGGTTTTGAAAACAGACAATTTGCAAAGTGGGAGGACGAAGAGCTGAAAAAATGCAAACAACAGAGAGAGAGAGAGAGAGAGAGAGAGAGAGAGAGAGAGAGAGAGAGAGAGATCCCCCCCATTCTGTTCTATGTGGTGAGCCTAACTTTTCTCTGTCAGGACAACAAAAAGAAAAATTGGACAGCTCAATTTTATGGTTTTAGGACAAGAATATGCATATACAAGATGTTTTAGGTTAAATGTTTTTTTACTCAAGTTTAGTACTTTTCTAATATAATAATTTACAATTTGTTGACTATTTGCACAGCCTTCATATCTATGAACCCTTTAAATTTCTGTGGCAAACATTGTGGAAAATCTGCTAAAATTAGTATTGGAGGAGAATAATTATTTAATTACAAAAAGAAGGGAAATAATTAATAAAATGACAGGGATTCATTTGATAAATTAATAAGTGAAGGGCTCTCCTCTGATATTTGATCTGATCTGGTCACGTGAGAAACCTGTGGAAAGCACATTTTACTATCAAATGAATGTGGGCTAAGCTGGTGTGAACCTTCTGTCTCTCTGTGACTTTGACTGCTAATACCTCATCTGACTAAACAGTCTAACCTGTGATCCTTCAGTTGTTGTAATAAACTAAACAGCAGTGATTCGTACCTTTGATACATGAGCTGTTATTTGGTTTATTAGTAATCCAGCAGAACTCTATCTCGCTGATTGAAAACAGTAAAGCCTTATCTGAGCTGTAAAGGTGAGGTGGTGACAACACTGACCGGACATCCCACAGGAGACAGGTGATGACCTCGATTCGATCGATCCGTGATGTATGACTTTACCTGCAGTTAAAGCTGTGATCGAATATATATCTAGATAAATATTATGATCAGGGGCCTCGGGATGAAGATGATTACATAATAAAAACACACTGTCGGTGCCCTGCGGAGTTTACAGAGTTACTGTCAGTGCTGCGGGACAGACGGAGGCTACATTAGCATTTAGCTAACTGTGAGCCCTGTGTTCAGCGGCTAACGGGGCTCGCTGCAGCAGGCGAGTCTGTGCAGAAGCTGTCGACAGGTGGTTAATGTCTGGATCAGTTTTGTGATGGAGACTCACTCACCTCAGGCAATGAAGCTGCAGCGATCCGATCACACGCAGGAGTGTGAAACGATCCAGAGACAGGGAGCAGGGAAACTAATCAAACAAGATCGACCGGTTGGTACAAGAGAGTGCATTCAAGTGCCGTCGGAATAATCGTAAAAATGTGCTCCCGACAAGTTTTTTAAAAACTGAAAGTAAATAAATAAAAAAATAAATAACAAAGAGAGAAATCAGGTCGATATGGACAACACATAGAATGGAGTGTGTGCATATAGAGTAGTGAGATATCTAAGTGTAGAAATTCAAGAAAAGGAAATTATAATAATAGCAATACTACTACTTCTATTACTACTACTACTACTACAAATAATAATAATAACTAGGGCTACGTTGTAGCACTAACGGGCCCGAGCACAGGCATTTTGAAGCCTGTTGCGGTTAGTGGAGAGAGCGATCAATCCCACCGTTCGGTGCTCGGGCCCTAATTAGTTGCTTTTAATTGATAAGTGGTTTTATATCATTATAGACAGTAAGATAGATGAAATATTGCTGCCAATTCAGATGTAAAGTAAACCCTATAACCCTATATATATGTTGATATGTATGTATATATGTGCTTTTTTCAAAGTTATAGATCGTGTGTGTGTGTTTTTGTGTTATAGATTCTGTCAGTACATTTCCATAGATATGTTCCCTGCACTAATAGTTTGTTTTAATGGTGTAGTTCATTTGTGCATCGCTCCAGAGAACGAAGTTGCCCTGTGAACTTCAGGAAGCCATAAAGAAATGGGAGAAGTTAAAGCCTCTGGAGCCAGATGATCCCATGTGCTACTGCGAGTGTGATATCTACCAGTACCGATGCTGCTGTGACTGTGAAGATCTGGACGAGGCCTTTAACAGGTTATAAGAAGTATGACCTTTAATGAGACACAAAAGGGTCACAAGGGGATTTACAGACATCAAATACAATTTAGATGCAATTCTCAATATCATATTTTAGCCATAATTGTTCCAAAAGCTAAAAAAAGTACTTGTTAGAATAAAACCATGTAAATAACCATGCATGGTGATTATGACAGATGAGTGACAGCATCAGTTGCAGCAGGTCAGTTTACAGCACCACAGGAAACATTGCACATGGGAGATTTTTTGTGAACAAGCTCAGCTAAAATATCCTTTGGGATAATGGGGGTCACATATCTCTGACTCGGTTATTTTGGGCATCAAGGACTCAAAGGTTTTGGAATCCCTGCTTTAGTACAATAAACTTCCGGCCGAGTGAAGAAATGTCCCAGGACCCCAGATCCTTCTGAGACTTCATGACTTCATGTTGCAATGTATTTAATACGTGTGTGACATCACACCAAAGCACAATATTAAAATTACAGGGTCTGACCCTTCTAATAAGAAAACAACATGTGATTTTTCCTCATATCATCTTATTAGTTTGATCAATGAAAGTGTATTAGCATCATTCCTAATGAAGTTGTTTTATTTTCAAGTGTTTGTAACTCTGCCTGAATGTGTGCGCTGCAGGTGGCTGAGACACAAACCCCCTCACAGCGGATGTCACTCTCCTGTTCTCGGGGCCCTGATTGACAACCTGGAGATCTCCATGATCTCCCTGGTGCTGCTGCCTCTGCTGCTCCGGGCCGCAGCGCTGCACTACCTGCTGGGCATCATCATCCTGACAGCTCTGCCCAGCCTGGTCCTCTGGTACTACTACGCCACACACCGCAAGAGGAGACGCACCCTCTTCTTCCTTACTCTGGCGCTGTTCTCTGTGGCCTACATGTATTACCTCTTCATCACAGAGATTCTACCGCATGGGGACGTCAGCCATCTGCAGCTGTGCACTGTGACTGCTGGGATGATCCTCACCATCGGATCTGTCATTCACACCAAGAGAGGCCCAGGGTTTCACACCACCTCCTATCACAGCCAGAGTGAGGAAGTTAACAAGGACTCTACACATCTTAATGGATCCATCCAATCAGCAGCCTCCTCCTCCTCTCCTCCTGCCCTGACAGAAAAGTGGAGCAGATGCTCTGTGTGCAAAACAATGCGACCCCCGCAGGCTGGACACTGTCGAACCTGTGGATCCTGCGTCAAGCGTCTGGACCACCACTGTGTCTGGTGGGTTGGATTTGATATTATAACATCTTTATACTTCTTTGAATTGTACATTCACACCACATCCTGAAAGTGAATATTGAATTATGACAGATTAGATAACTGCCCTGTAATTACACAACAACGTTCATGTCTTAAGCAAAGACTCCTACTGTACCCACTGGTTTCCTCAGGGCCGTGCACAGACATTTTGGGGAGCGGGGGCTCAAGTGAAAAACTCTTTGCATCCAAAGATTGATTTTTAAATGGAAACTGCTCCCAGCAAAAATGTCTTGAAATGTAAACTTGAACTAGAAAACTGGTAAACTGGGATCTGTCTCAGGCCAACCAGGAAGACAGGGTGTCTATTTGTTTGTGAGCTTTATCAGACACTTTCCTGAACTGCACACTGCCAAGAACATTAAAGATGATGATGTCAGTTTTATAAATCTCTTTATACCTCATGCACAGTTTCTGAATTGTTTCATTGTCTGCAATAGACTTACAACCTCAAAGACAAAAGAATAAAATGTATATATGATGTTAATCTTCCTGTTTATTATTCACATTTACTATATAGATAGAAACTCCAGAACCAACCATGATATACTGTGAGTATACTGAATCTATTACCACCAAACTAGAATAACCCACATGATAGTCTGACCAGGAAATATTCGTGGCCAGACTATCATTTACGTAACGTAACGTCACGTCACGTAACGTAACGTAAAGTAACGTAAAGTAACGTAACGTAATGTAACGTACAAAAGTTAAAGTACGAAAGTAACTAAAAGTACGAAAGTACCTAAAAGTACAAAAGTAACTAAAAAGTAACTAAAAGTACGAAAGTAACTAAAAAGTAACTAAAAGTACAAAAGTAACTAAAAAGTAGCTAAAAGTACAAAAGTAACTAAAAGTACAAAAGTAACTAAAAAGTAACTAAAAGTACGAAAGTAACTAAAAAGTAACTAAAAGTACAAAAGTAACTAAAAAGTAACTAAAAGTACAAAAGTAACTAAAAGTACAAAAGTAACTAAAAAGTAACTAAAAGTACGAAAGTAACTAAAAAGTAACTAAAAGTACGAAAGTAACTAAAAAGTACCTAAAAGTACAAAAGTAACTAAAAAGTAACTAAAAAGTAACTAAAAGTACAAAAGTAACTAAAAAGTAACTAACAGTACGAAAGTAACTAAAAAGTTACTAAAAGTACGAAAGTAACTAAAAAGTAACTAACAGTAACGAAAAGTAACTAAAAGTAACAAAGTAACGTAAAGTAACGTAAAGTAACGTAAAGTAACGTAAAGTAACGTGAAGTAACGTAAAGTAACGTAACGTACAGTAACGTAACGTACAGTAACGTAACGTAAAGTAACGTAAAGTAACGTAACGTAGCGTAAAGTAACGTACAGTAACGTAACGTAACGTAAAGTAATTGTTTTATTTTTCCTCTTTATAGATCTTTTTTTTTTCATTATAAATTCATTATTAATCTTTCCTCCCTCCTCTTTTATAACGTGCTTTTCAAATGAAAATGGGCCAATGGTTTATTTGTAACGAGAACAACTTTTTTCTTAAAACAAAATACTTTTTTATGCTTTAATCTTGCACTCATCATTTCTTTGTTTTCACAGCTCAGCACTTTGCTTTACGTGTGCGTGGTACAGCAGCATTGTAACAGGTGGACTGCTTTACCTCTTAGTGGTGCAAGTTATAAATATCAGCTTCAACATGACGGAGTGGGAGGCTCAGCTGGCTCTGAGGAACAAAACGGGCCAGAGCCGCCTGTGGAGACTCGTCATCGACACAGGAGAGTATTCTCGTGGCTTCTGTCAGAACTGGGTTGAGTTCCTCACCATGACCAAGCGCACGTCTCCGCGTTGCATGCGTTTTGCGCACTGCGGCAAGGATAAACGCTTCACTTCCTGCGTCCGTCACGCGATGTCGATCCTTGCCTGCTAATTGAAAAATGGCCAAAATGGCCACTAAATGCAAAATGGCGGGCTTCCTGTTGCATTTTTCATAATGCCCCTTGAGACTTTTTTGTTTGTCTGGTCATGATACACCTGGGCTACGATTTTTGTGAAGATCGGTCAAAGGGCAACCTAGGGGCTGCGTTCCAGGTGGCGCTGTTGAGCCATTTTGCCACGCCCATTTCAAATTACTCCAGAATACGTAAATTTTCACCACTTTCTAATTTTTTGCAAAGTTTGGTAAGAATTTGAGCATGTTAAAGCCCTCAAAAAGCCAATTCATTTTGGTCATAATAATAATAATAATAATCCTTACAATTTCAATAGGGCCTCCCACCGTTCGGTGCTCAGGCCCTAATAACGTTGATAATAATATAATAGTAATCATAATCATCATCGTCATCGTCATTATCATCATAAAAGTATAGGCTACCTGAGGAAAGTGTGTTAGTTATTAGTGATGTATATATTTACCAGCTTTAGGAAATCCAGGTGGCGAATTTCCCTGCTTGTGAATAAAGAACTTTGTGTTCAGCTCTTACACACTTTTGTCTCTTGCAAATGACATGTCCACTTCCTCCCTGTTTCAAACACACCTGGTCCCTTGTCCTCCCTCTTCGACATCATGCAAATAGTCTGTAGAGTAGTTGTGGTGTAGTTTAAACGCCCCAAACACGTAAAAACAACATAGAGTATTTTGTGTACATGAACTCATGGAAGTCGTGACACATGCGTTCACGACTCTGGAAAAAGGGAATTTTCCTGAGGAGCACGTGAACGCACAGGAAGAGAACGAGCATGGAGACATAAGAAGACACAGAGACAGGTAATAAACAAACAGAGAAACTTTACATCAGCTGGACATGAACATTATTTTATTATGAGATGTCAAACAGAACAAAACACTGCCTCACTCCAGCTGTTTATCCTCCATCATGTCATCACATCTCTGTCTTGTTTTGAGGTGATGAGTTGGTGTGTTGACATCAGAGCTGTGTCTCTCATCAGAGTTTTAGAAACAGATCTTCATTAAAACACACGAAACACCATCACACATCCAAGCCCAGGTTTGCAGACAGTGGACGATAAACTTTTAAAGAGGCACATTTCAGTTCTTGCTTTGCTTAAAGGGATAGTTCACCCAAAAGTGAAAATTCACTTATTATGCCGATGGAGGGGTGGGTGAAGTGTTGGAGTCCACAAAACACTTTAGGAGTTTCAGGGGTAAACAGAGTTGCAGCCATATCCAATATAATTGAAGTTAATGGTGACCACTTCTTACACCGTGCTTTTAGCCTAAACTTCCACTGATATCCTTCTCCAGAGCCGCGTTCACTCATGGATCACAGCTGTAATTTAGACACTAAAAACAAGGTATTTTCCTTTTTATATTTTTTAAATTTTTATACATTTGAAGAATCGGTCACCATTAACTTCAATTGTATTGGATTTGGCTGCAACGCTGTTTACCACTGAAACTGCAAATGCTTTTTCTGGACTCAAACACTTCCCACCGCATAGTGGTGAGTAGTTCATTTCAATTTTTTGGTGAACTATCCCTTTGAGACACCCTGAAACCAACAGCAGCTAAAACACATTGAGATCATGCAGCTGCAACATGAGCAGAGTATGTGTTATATGTGCTGTAAGTCATGGTGCAGTGAATCCAGGCTCAGACTGAAAGACACGAATCTGGAAACACTGTAACATGGAACTGGGACTTAAAACAATATCAATAATTATCGCAATATCATTTTTATCAGCAGCAACATAACTGACGTCTGATATAGCTACATTGATATTATTGTTTATGCATTGTGTCAACACATTGCGGAGTTGATTTGAGAGTTTAAAGCCACACCCTTCACTCAGGAGCAAAAACCTGTCTTTAAACTTGAAAAAAAAAAAGATGATATTTACTGTGATAATTATCAATATCCATTATTTTATCTTGATATAATTTTTGGCCACATCATCCAGCCCCACTACGACACGATGCCACACTAACAAACGTTCACATTCCGAGCTCTATCTTGTCATGTTGTCTTGTATCTTCCGTGCTGTTTTGAGGACCGCCAGCAGATTCACTTTATCCCCAAACTCCTTCTCGCGGTGCTCCAGTAGAATACCCTGAGGGGGGAAATTAAAAAAAACAATCATACCCCGATAAATCATCCAGATCCACTTGTCAGAAAATATGAATTCTCCCAAACCTGATTTCCTGGTCCAATGACAAAGACTCCACCCAGAACAAGTCCTTCCCCTCTCAGGTTTCCCCTGAAGCCCCTTCGATAAGCCCGCCACAGGTTCCTCCACACACCGACACGCAGGATCATGGAGAGAAACATCCATCGCTCTTGAGGGCCGTAGAAATTTCTCTGTGAGAAAAATATAAAAGCAGCTTATTGGCTTAAATCATGTAACCCCTCCGTGTGTGACTTAATATCTCAAAGGCATGTGTAGGGGAGGGGCTTTACAAAAACAGACCTGCTGATCCACGTAGACCTTCCCAGAGAAGTACTTCTTGAAGCAGTCCAGCTCTTTGCCAAGGTTTTCTTTCACCACGGCAAAAAGTGGGACTTCAAGGTCCTGCAGCTGGGATTTGAGAGAGGACAGCTCAGCGGCCTCCTGCAAAGACAGAGGCACAGACATAATCAAATAGCATGAATCACCAGTGAGGTGAATACAGGGCTCTTGTGATTTCATACCTCTCTGCACAATAATCATCCAGGTCGTCGTAAAACCACGACCACAGCTCCAGTCTTCTCCCACAGGGTTTTGGCTTTGTGTCTTTCGTGGACTAAAGGAAACACAGAACTTGTATCCATCAGATAAAGACGTCCACAGTCAGTGGGTTAATTGCTGTCGTAGATAATCTGAGGTGCCAAATGCTGGGTTTTGATCATCTCAGGAATTAACTTCATTTTAAGTGTTCATGAATGTTATTTGCTTATTTTGTGTCAAACCAATTTAATTATTCGCAGTTCAGTAGGATCAAAAGATGGGTTTACTTTTTTACTAGCTGTTTTTGTAAAATCTTTTTCCTGTTTATAATACATAAACAGATCCCCTTCTTATGCACTTCCAGTAGAAGTGATGGGGAACAAAATCCACAGTTCTCACTGCTTGTTCCTGTGGTGTGGCTCACCTCCTCCTGTGGTCTTCAGCTCTGTGTCCTCCAGCACCTCCAGGTTGGCCCATGCTGGTTTGGTCTGGAACCAGTCGGTGATCGAGCTGATGAGCTCTGTGACAAACAGGCCCCAAAACTGCAGCACCTCGGTCACAGTCACCATCACCTTAACTCCACAGGCCACCTGCAGAGAAATCATGTAAAAAACATCAACTATGGAAATTGTTAGTTTCTTATTCCATTCTATTTGTCTGGAGTTTCTTAAACTCAAACTGAAAATATTTTAAAGCTATTTCACATTGTTCTTCCATCTGACCACTCGACACTCATTCATAATTATAATGGGTTAGTTACATGCATAAATTTCCTCAAAAAGAAATACCATTAAGATGAAATCGTAAAAGTTTTACGTGTAGAAAAGTGATACTCACCGGACTGTGGCTCGCTGCTGATGTGGAGGAATCTGAAGTTTTCTACCGACCCTTTAAGCCCTCTTAACTCAGATCAGTGCGGCCACAGTGAAAGCCTCGTTTATGTGGACGTAACATGAGAGGAATTTTTCTCTGACTGCTGTGAAACAAGGCTCGTGTTGAGCTGGATCCTCAGTACCAGGTTCAGCATGGTGCAGAGTGCAGTCCTCATCAAAGAGCAATGCCACACCTTGATTTTATAAGTTTTTACCTTTATTTCATTGGTTATGTTGTGGCAATGTTGTTCAAGCTGTTGATATAATAAAACAGAATCTGTAATTCAGTATTTGAAAGTGATGCCTATCAAGACAATCCCTCTTTCCCCTGATTTTTAGATTAAGTTGATTTCAATTTCTTATTTAAAAAATTAAGTATTCCTGTATAAATTTATTGTGACATCAGGTCAGACCCAGTAGCTGCAGACGGCCTGAGAGCTCACTCCAGCTGTCGAGGCTCATAGCAAGACTGCCCCCTGCAGCAGGTTAATGATATTACACAGCAGACTCACAGCTGACAGTTGTTTTCATTATGAATTAGCTTGAAAACGATTAGTTGTTTAATTATGTTGTGTGTAAAATGTTATAATTTTGCAGAGCCTAAGGTTACTTATTCAGCCATCGGGTGTTAAACAATTTTGTAAGAACCTCCTTAAATTCTATGATCTGCTATGAACAGGAAACTGCAACGACACTGTGGTCACAGACCCCGTAACCAGACTCCATGCCAGGAGCTTTACGCCGTCTAACGTCTAAATAAGTGTGTAGGATGTGTCGGGGATGGTGGTGGAGTTTTGCACTTAAACTTGACTTCTTTACTCTTATTTATGTGTCAGCACAGTTTGCACTTTGTTTATTATTTTGATCAGTTTTGTTCCTCAGGTCCCTTTTGCCTGGGGCCCCCAAAGTCCCTTGAAACGCTCCTGCATTTACACACATAGAAAACCTTTTATTCCAGTTTTTTAAAAACACACTGTAGCACTGCCCTCCGTTTATGATCTAAGAAGATAGATTGTGACACTAGAAACTATATATTTTTTCAACTTTGTTGCTATTTATAGATCAAGTCCAACCTCCAAAACATCCTGTCTCCGTTTTATGAGCCTTTTTACCACCAACAACAGTGGAGATAGCAGCTTTAAAGGAGGAGCCATTGACGAAAACAGAGACTTTAGTCTACATGGTTAGCATTAGCTGACGAGTGAAGTGATTGTCTCACTCCTGCGTATCGTGTGTGATGGAGGCAAATTGCTCGAGTGGTATTGTGGCAATATTTCAGTCATCAGTGACAGATTCACAGAGGAATGTGCTGAGGGTCCAAAATGGGCCAGAATAGAGATGGGATAGGATGACACTCCTCGAGCACAGCTGCTGCTCTCCCTCTATGCCGCTCGGACATATATGCTTATGTGTGTGTGTGTGTGTGTGTGTGTGTGTGTGTGTGTGTGTGTGTGTGTGTGTGTGTGTGTGTGTGTGTGTGTGTGTGTATGTGTGTGAGATAGAGTCTGTCTCATGCTTGTTTTCATCATTTTAAACCCTTTTAAGTCTTCCTCTAAAAAAACGTAATGGACTTCTGTTGGATATATATATATATATATATATATATATATATATATTATGATGTGTTAAAGTGGGGGTTGTGCTTGTGCAGGTAATCAAACATTTGCAGTTAAAAATATGCTACGAGGAGTCAGTGAACATTTCACACATCACGAGGCACGACTAATTTGTGAGGTTCAAGTGAGGTCTTTGCCCGGTCATACAGTTTTGTAGCTGGTTTTCTCATCACAAGCAGGCATGCACACACACACACACACACACACACACACACACACACACACACACACACACACACACACACACACACACACACACACGCACATAAACACACACATACGCACTCATGGGTGCAAATACACACAAATACACAACAGCCTCATCTTTGACCAGTGCTCCTCTGGTGGGGAGTGTGTGGGACCAACAGCCAATCACAGCTGGAGATTTGCACCCCACCTTCTGCGTGGCGTTGTCGCCCACAGGGATTGGTTGACATGAGAAGTGGGCAGCAGTTAAAGAAGGACAGGGAGCACCCTAATAATTACTGTGACAGTAAACATTGGTGTTTCATAAAACTAAAATTCCAGCCAATGAGACTAAATCAGATAAATACAAACAAGAAGTCAATCATTCAACACGTAACAAATAACCTTTAACACAGAGAGTTGGCTGAAGCTGTAACAGCTTGTGAAAACACAGAACAACAACGATAAAAGAAAATTCTGTTTACATGTGTGTACTATCTACTCTTTTATCGACATGTTATTCCTTATATAACACTAATCGCTCCTCAGTTGCTCGGCCATGCAATAAAACGTCAGGCCAGCAGGATCCAACTCATTCTGCCCGCCCTGCCGGCCATCCAGATGGAACTGGCTGGTAACCAGACGAGCCGAGACGAGCTGCGGAGGTAAACTGAGCGTCCTTGAACCTGGGGAAAGACAAACAGTGTTAACAGCCCCTGAGTCTGCCAGGGTCTGTTTATCTCATCCTGTTCTGTCAAGTTTTAGTCTGACTCACACTCAAACCAAAAAGTGACCCCAAAACCGTAACCCCGGCTTGGGGGTCACTACTACACACGTCTTGTAGCCAATCGGAGAGAAGGAGGAGACGCTCGTGTGGCTTTATTTTGTCAAACTGATTTTGGATTGGTTCAGCCACATTGTGTTTTTTTTGTCAATATCAGACACTCAAGTCAAGTCAGCTTTATGTATAAAAACACATTTGAAACAACCAGTGTTATGCAATAAAAAAAAGTACAAGATTAAAATAAAATAAAACATTATAAAATAAAATAAAATAAAATCTGTTTACCATTAATTATGTCTGTATGTGTAAAACTGTTCCAAAGCTGTGGGCTGCAGCAACGCACTGTGGCCTCCGCTCCTTAACCTCGACCAAGAGCGAGGGTACTCATGGAATTATTGTATTTCAGGGATGAATGAGTGAAAAGCAACAGGGCTTTCAGTGTCACTGACATAATCGTTAGATGTTCATTGACTGAGGTGAAGATATGAAACAAATCCAAAGGTCGTCAGGTTTTCACTGTTTTCTCTTCATCTTCGGAGGGGTCCAAAGGCTCCGTGGATGAACGCACAGCAGGATTTGAACTCGTAACCTCGGTAGGTTTCATAAAAGCACCTCTTTACACTGACCTCACCGAGAAGACTTGTATCTCTCTCTTTTCCTATTTGATGAATTTGTTAATTTACTCATTGGTCATCCAGCTCGTGTCTTTAGTTTCAACCTTGTTAGTCTATATCTTATCTGAGTGTAGTTTAACCCCCCATAAAAAACTGAATCAGTCTGGTCAGTCTATTTAAATACATTTGATTCAGAATACTTGTTTTTAAAGTAAACCCAAAAGTTAAAACTATATAGAAAAAAAATAGCTTCAGTTTCAGTTGCACGAAATTTGATAAAGATTGTTCAAACAAAATATAGTTGATGCTAAATGCAACTGGAATTTTAAGAAATACTTATTTACTAATAATTATTCTGCAGGTAAGAGCTTATTTGCATGGAAAAAAGTGGTTTCCCAGAAATATACTTGTAGTTTCAATGCAGGTATTTACCTAGAATGGTAATTAACATTCCCCTTAAATTCAATCAAGCTGCACCAAACTTCACTCTCTCACAGATGACAGTTCCCTAAATGTGTCTGATTTGTTTTATCAAGATCCATTACTCCAGAAAAATGGAAGATTGATAGTTTTACTCTGTGGACATACCGAACGGATCATCTATTAATAATTAGTAAGAATCATTACAGTGATGTAGTGAAACAAAAGTAAGTTACATTTATTACATTAATACTCAGTCAAACACGGTATTGACGTTGCTATTGTTTTTCTTGAGGACCTGACCTCGGCACCTTGTGCATGATAACTTGAGCCCTTAGAGGTCAGATATTTCACCTCAGGAGATTTTACCCTGTCTTTAAAGCCCCTGATGTGCTCCAACCAGACGCGTGACAGAGACAGAAAAGTAAAGGTAGAAGTCAATAAGTTACGATTTAAAGCTTTTGATATTATAATTTTCCCAATTAGCTTTCATTTATTTTATTGGCTATAGCTCACATTCACCTTCTTCACGCTTCATGCTGACACGACAAATCTCTGATACCAGTTATCTTTCAGCACAACCGGAACCATCTTGTTAGTGTTGAAAAAAAGGTCAGTCATTAACACGTGTTTTGAGTCAAACTACACAAACTGAGAAGTCCGTCCTCCTCCGTCTTCAGATAGTGTAGGTGAAGGGGCGTGTGTCTTGAGTGCGTTCATTCTGTCTCATTTCAGGCCAAAACAAACAGAGGTGTATCATCCAGAGGTCGCTCGCTGTGCCGTCAGACTGACGCTCTGCGCTCTTTGCCGTTGAAGGCAGGACATACATGACAACTCTAGTTTAATCTAGTTCATGTTTGTTTCATTCAACTGACCCCAAACCCCCTGCAGGAAGGAGCTTGGTCTCATTTCCAGGTGGGAAAAAATAAAATCAGTTGGAACTCGACAGTTAGTTTAGCTTAATTGCATAAGTCATAACTGAATTTATTTCAACTTTTTACCCATTAACTTTATTAAACAATATCAGCTGTTAAACCAGAGCTTTTATATCATATTCAGCAGACAGCTCTCTCTGCATTTGATAGGATTCTGCTGACCTCAGGTAAAATTAGGTCAGGTTGCTACTTACTTAAATGGTATTTATATATATATATATATATTCACTACAGATAGCCAGTTAAAATTCTCCTCTAGTTTCATGAGTTCAGCTCTACACCAACTGAAACCAGGGCCAGATGAGCCAGAGAGCGACAGAGATGTAGAGAAAGTATTTGTTCCTCTGCTCTGTTTCACTCCAGTAAAGAGAGATGTGTTTATCTCTCAGTCTCTGCAGAGCTTATACAAATGAAAGGCACAGTGTCTGTGTCTGTGTGTGGCCAACGTCCCATTGTCACTCCAGTTGTATGTTTGTGCATGAGGCACACAGTATGTTTGTGTCCATATGTGAGCATCACTGGCACAAACAGTCCACGACAGTCCCTGGTTTTGAGTTAAAACACAGACACACTGAGTCACCTGAAAGGCCACGAGATATCTCAGAGACACATCTTCATTATTTGATCTTCTCTCAGGAAATGGCTGCAGATTTTCTGCAGTTGTGCACAAAGACAACAGCCTCGGGCTGCGAGTGGGATGGAAAAGAGCATTTAGACAACAGGTGACTGTCTACAGGCTCGAAACTTAATTATTGGCAGGGATGGAGAGTTACTCATTACACAATACTGTACTCAAGTACAAGTTTAAACTAGTACTTTTTATACTAATTTAAGCTTTGATTCCACTTATTTTCAATAGGGATATATTATACTTTACTACGTTTATTTTGAAATTATAGATTGTGTGTAAAGATTTCATATACAAAGCATAGTGGGTGAACTAAGTACATTTACTCAAGTACTAGACAGGAAGTACTTGACTTAAGTTTCTTTATTTTATCCCTCATCATCATCACTTTCAGAGACAAATATTATTTCCTCCACTTTTCCACAATTTTTTTTATCTTCATGGTTGATCAGTTGGTTGCCATGGCCACAGAAAATTCTCACTAGAAACCATGGATTAATTATTAGTAACCTGTATAACTGTATATGTAAGATGCAGGTGTTTGTTTGATGTGACAATATATTTCACAAATTTACTATCAACTATATTTGTAGTACTTAAATAAGCGTATAATATTTTCAGAAAGATAGTGAAATATGGAGTATGAATACTGTATGTACAGTGGAAACACTCAAGTGCTGTCTAAGTACTTTAAAGTTGTATTTTATTCCAGTGTGGCTCTTGACTGGGTCAACCTACATTATCTCACTATAAGACCAAAACAAATAAAAAATTCGACAACTAGAGAACCTGGAACCATCAAGCCTTCAGCATATTTACCATAAAATAATTCCAACATTTACCCCATTAAATCCAAAATATATTTTTTAATTTAAATTAATAAATTAATTCTCCTGCCGCAGCTCTGTATATTTCACAGTCATGTCGCGGTTGTGTTTCCTCTCTCGTCCATTAACTGTGTGTTGTTTCATCATTATTTACATCTGAACATAATGTAAACAGTAATGATTGCATCATTTTCCCAGTAAACAACTACCTTTTCTCTCCCTCTCCCACTGTCCATAGCTTGCCCAATGACCTGGCCACGTCCCAGCAGACAGAGCTGTCCCACCGGAGTGCCAGGCGGGGGAGAGGAGGGGGAACCCCTCGGTTAAAGATGTTTCTGCTCCCACTCAAGAAGTGCGACACCCTAAAGTGGAGCTGTCGCAGCACAGGGTCAGACTATAAACACATACACACACACTCCTGCAAACGTATTGTACACAAGGGGTTAACAAGTGTTTTCCACAAAGTGAAGTGGCCTCCCATCATGCACCTCCCCACCCACTCCCAGAATGGACCATCCCATGGATTCACATGACATGTGTGTGTGTGCATGTGTGTGTGTGTGTGTGTGTTTGTGTTTGTGTGTGTGTGAGTGACAGAGTGTGTGTTAGAGAGAGAAAGAGAGAGAGAGA
The DNA here is from genome assembly GCF_009819705.1 of Hippoglossus hippoglossus. Taxonomy (NCBI): domain Eukaryota; kingdom Metazoa; phylum Chordata; class Actinopteri; order Pleuronectiformes; family Pleuronectidae; genus Hippoglossus; species Hippoglossus hippoglossus. The sequence goes on from NC_047165.1 coordinate 11,188,693, forward strand.
GAGAGAGAGAGAGAGAGAGAGAGAGAGTGTGCATGCCTGTGTGTGTGAGAGAGAAAGAGAGATAGAGACAGTAGCAGAGTGAGTGTGTGCGTGCCTGTGTGCGTGTGAGTGACAGTGTGTGCGTGTGTGGTCTCTTGGCCATATATATTGGGCCATGTGGACACAGACGTGGAGTTTTGTAGGATAGACTTTGTATTGGCTGCACGGCTGTTTGCCTCCCTTTCTTCGTTTCTCTCTTACAGAGAACCAGTGGGAATATAAAGCAGCTCTCAGTCCTGTCTGGAACGCTCGCTGGTGGGAACCGAGGAACCTTTTCTCCCTGTGTGTGCCGAGTCTCGCCAAGTACCTGGTGCTGTAGACAAAATGAGTGATCTGCTGGATGATGGCTCATTCATGTTCACGTCGGAGTCCGTAGGCGAGGGACATCCAGGTGAGTCTACTTCAGATACACGTGTGACAACTTCAGATCAACACCCAAAATATACAATATCCCAAAACTTCACTTTAACCATTTCTTCACCTGTACACAGAGGAATAGATTCAACACGTCTGCTTAAAACTGCCATAACAGCCAAAACATTGATATGTGAATAAACCCTCTGTGAGTTAAGGCTTTATGTCCAAAATAACTCCACAGAGCTGCATATTTACTCTCCAAGCATGGCTGGTATTCCATTCACAGCAACATGTGCTAGCTGCCCCCCACTTCTGGGCAGCAGCCGGGTGTTAGGTTGCACGCTGAAGATAAAAGGGACCCACAAATTAGAGGAAAGGGCGACATGTGGACACAAGTTTCATGTTGACATTAGACGGAGATGTTCGAATACACGTTAAATCAAAATAGCGGCTGCAGAACAACCTTGTCACACTTTCTCTCTGGAATGTTTTTTGCTTGAGGGGGGGATTCAAGAATTTTAATTTCTGCTTCACGGTACTTCATGTGGCTGTCAGTGGTTTTCAAGTCCCAAAAATGATCAATCCCATCTTGGCAACACTTTAATTTGTGTCTCCCTATTTAGCCTTTATGAGAAATATAATAAATGGTCTATATCACACTAGCAGATATAAGTGGTAATTGATTGTAATTGATAACAACAACTATAACTCCATTTAAAGGTGGAGGCTGGTGGTGAATGACAACACAGTTTTAACAATATAAAATATATCTTCATAAGAAAATACTGTCTCTTTAAGATTCTTGTGTGCGACCACATTATAGTGTGATGTAAAGCATTTATTAAATGTTTGTATATTGTTCATTAATGCTGGATAGTGGGACTTTAAATAGATACCCTGATGCATACCGAGTGTATTTGTAACTTAAGACCTCATAATGAAAGTAAAAATTTACTTTACCCTCTCCAATGCTGCCTTCAGGACCCCCCCCTCCCCCCCTTTCCTCTAAATGTGTTGTAATCCCTAACCTGACTAAGTCCCCTGTGTCAAATCGATAATCAGTAAACGCAGCAGTGTTGACCAGTTGTCCAGCTTCGCAGATACGACAGTACTTGAGCGAACTGTGAGCCCCTCGACCATCTGTAAAAACCACAGGGGTAGAAAATCATTGTTTAGAGCTGCAGGTCTGGAGGAAATGTAGCCACATCTCACTGTCTTCTTACAAGCTCACTGTTTATTAGAACATATTTAAATAAAAATAAAAAAGCTTTACCATTAAATAACAATGCAGCGCATAGGAAGACACATATTCTAGTAATGAAATGAAAACTTTCCTCACACTGTTTGTATATTCACTGAGGTGAGTGGCCTTGGCAGGAGGCCGCAGCCCGCACCTTTCGATTTGATAACACACTTCGAGGTCTGGGCTGTTCCCACAGAGCCTGCCCATGTTTCAGGATCGGAGTCAGATGTGTGGTCGCACGCCTGCGCACTGTAAACAACCATATTCGATATCAATCATCCTGATTTGTGTTCTGTGTATAATTCCAGGTCCTCTGTGTAACTGCAGAGTCAGTGCAACCAGATGTTGATGTTGTGTCTGATGTAACACGTGTGTTGCGTTGCTTCAGCAGGATGACAGAGAGATGAATGGAGTGTTTTGTGAGCCATTGTCCTGCTGCTGCATTCAAATCCCACAATGAAAATCCGACAACTCCTCCTGTCTGAAATATTAGCTTCACATGTGACCTCTACCTCAGGAGAAATATTTGGAAACTTTGCTAAAATCTCCTCTTGTTAATGTTATACAAAACCTACAGTAATAAAGCTAGAATATATACTTTTTTCTGTCATTCAAACACATGTATTCCTGCCACAAAAGCTCCTAAATCCCAAACAGGTCCAAATTCTGAATCTAAACTTTTCCCTTTATGCTTGTCTCCTCTCCACAGACAAAATCTGTGACCAGATCAGCGATGCTGTCCTGGACGCTCACCTGAAGCAGGACCCAGATGCCAAAGTGGCCTGCGGTGAGTAAACACACGGACACACAGAGAGAGAGAGAGGATTATTTCAGTGTCATCTCAGTAACTTCTCACCCACAGGCCTGAGTCTCACCTGGAATTGAAATGATCGACATTGTTGAGATTATTTATCATATTTCAGTATTGATCCCTGAATGTCACAAGATGAGGGCTTGCGAGCGCGACCCTGCGAACTTGCTGATAGCAGCAATCAGGACGCGTCTAAACACATGTCCAAGTCAAGAGTTATGTAAAATGACTTCACATGTAATGTGTTGATTGTATCCATAGAGACGGTGTGTAAGACCGGCATGGTGCTGCTCTGTGGGGAGATCACGTCCCGGGCCAACGTGGACTACCAGAGGGTGGTCAGAGACACCATCAAACACATCGGCTACGACAACTCCGACAAAGGTGAGAATATAACACACAGCAGAAGAAAAGTAGAGGGAGCGTGTGGTCAGGTTTGTCAACATTTCCTCTCATTCGCCCTCCCTCTGCAGGTTTCGACTATAAGACGTGTAACGTGCTGGTGGCTCTGGAGCAGCAGAGTCCGGACATTGCTCAGGGGGTCCATGTTGACAGACAGGAGGAGGACATTGGAGCAGGAGACCAGGTACGGCTGTTGCAACAGCTCAGTGTGTCCTTGGGCCCGTGTTGGCTGGAGGGCTGGGTGATATTGACATAAAATCAAGTATCAGTTAGATTGACTCCGTCCTGCTACAGATTTGAGGAACAGACACTGCTGTTCTTATTTTGAAAAACCTCAATCACTCAGATAATCAATAGTAATGTTACCAAACAGACATTTTTCAAACTAAAGTGAAACCAGAGTGAAATCTTTCTGTGATGGAACAACATCTGGAACATGACAACAGGCCCAGCTGTGTTTTTCATAAAGAATCACAAGACAAAAATGTTCATATTTAAAAGTGTATATTGTTTTATAAGCCCATAATGCACACTGTATCCACAATTTAAATCTGTGAAGCAACAATAGTAACAATATGTAAACTGTAAAGTACAATATTTCCCACTCAAACGTATAAAGTTTCATGAAATTCAAATACAAGTACCCCAACACTTACTTAATCACAGCCAACACTATTATTACTATTAACACTATTTATTATTTATTATTATATTTTATTTCTCTCTCTCTCTCTCTCTCTCTCTCTCTCTCTTTCTTGTCTACAGGGTCTGATGTTCGGCTACGCCACAGACGAGACGGAGGAGTGCATGCCTCTCACCATCGTCTTAGCCCACAGACTCAACTCAATGATGGCTGAACTCAGGCGCGACGGCAGCATCCCCTGGCTGCGTCCCGACTCTAAAACACAGGTGAGGTTATAACATGTGCGGTATTACAAAACACAACAGGACTGAAACGGTAACACCATTACACTGGTCGCAGTGTGACTGAGTTCATTGTTTCTACTCTGGTTGTCTTCCAAGAGATTTATATCGGTGCCAGCAGACAAAATCAGATTAACGGTGGCTACTGCGGGTATTTAAAAATAAGCGGCTAACTTCCTACGAAATCAGTCAAAAGTTTAATATTTCAGCACAAAGTGGATAATCTCCTTCTGTCCCATGTTTAATGAAGGTTGTTAGAACATCAGACAGGAGAGAGATGGCCGGTTTTTAAACCAGGGAATCAAACATAGAGCATTAGATTTAGCTCAGATTAGAGTTTGCACACATTTTCACTACACCAGAAACGTATTAATGAATTTACAAAGTGTTGAATTATCATGACTTTTATCATAATAAGTCTTTTCACACTCCTGTCATTTGGACCTACTTTGTTCTCAACAGCAGAAAGTAGGAGACAGCAGCAGCTTCATGAATCTTTGGCTCTTTTTAGATTTGACAGCAGATTTTTTTTCTTCCTCCCAAGTTTCATGGTAATCTGTTCAGTGGTTTTAAGTAATTAACTAACTCGAGGTCCATCCCACAGGTGACCGTTCATTATGAGCAGAAGGATGGAGCCGTGATCCCAAAGAGAGTTCACACCATCGTGATCTCCGTCCAGCACGACGACTGCATCTCTCTGGAGGAACAGAAGAGGGTGCTAAAGGAGAAGGTAGAGACTCAGTCACGCGTCGAACTGTTAGCTCGCACTGATGAATAACTCAGGATGTCGTTTCTTTTAGGTTTAAATGTTGCATTGATTCTTTCAGGTGATCAAGGCCGTGGTTCCTGCTAAATATTTAGACGACAAGACGATCTACCACATCCAGCCAAGCGGTCGCTTCGTCATTGGAGGACCTCAGGTGATGAACACCCTTGCACTGTTCATTTCATCTAAAGCAAACTTGGAAAAATGAAAAGTAACCACTTATCTTATTTTGGGGTCACCAGGGCGATGCCGGTGTGACGGGCAGGAAGATTATCGTAGACACATACGGAGGTTGGGGAGCTCACGGTGGCGGAGCCTTCTCCGGCAAAGACTTCTCAAAGGTCGACCGCTCGGCTGCCTACGCCGCTCGCTGGGTCGCCAAGTCTCTGGTCAAAGCCAAACTGTGCAGGAGAGTCCTGGTTCAGGTGAGTGAGCGACTCCTGTCACTCTCACTCAGTGACCAGCAGCTGACATGTGCGGACAGAAGCATTCATATTGACCTGTCTGGGTGTGTTCCAGGTGTCGTATGCTATCGGAGTGGCCCAGCCCCTGTCCATCTCCGTGTTCACCTACGGTTCCTCCCACAAATCAGAAACAGAGCTGCTGCACATCGTCAACAAGAACTTTGATCTGCGGCCCGGAGTCATTGTCAGGTAAACACGTGTGTTCGTCACGAGCAAAACAAAACTGCTGTGCTTGAAGCAGCTGTGTGGGAACTGCAGCATGTCTCCTGTTAATCGGATGGCCAAACTATTATGTTTGTCTAAAGGCAGAGTTGAAACTATTCATCAATTAGCAGATGGAAAGAAATTTGATAGACAACTTTTTTGATTATTGATTATATATTTATATTTTGTATTTATTAATTATTCATATTTTCAAGGAAAAAGACAAATATTTTCAGGTTGCAGCCTCTAAAATTCGAGAATATACTGCTAGTTTACATCCAACATGTCAGTAAATGACTAATCCAGCTGCTGGGTGTGCAAAAAAATAAGTCACTTGAGGACGTCGTGTTGGGTTCTGGGAAGTGATGATGGGTTATCACCAATTTATCGATAATGATCAATCAAGACTCAAAAATCAGCCGATTATCAGCAGATTATTTGATAGTGAATTATTATGTGCAGCCTGTTGAAAATGTGTGCAGTGTTATAGCTGTTGTCTTCTGCCTTTTTTTATATATACCCACTAGAGGGCCCCAAAGACAGCTTCAAAATGTAAACACACTAGTTTTAAGACGGTAGCTCATAAAATGAGATAAGAAGGATAACATAAACATTAGGTTATCAAACTTTGAATTTATACAGACTTTATAGATAAAGAGGGTCATCCACAGTATTTTATTATTAGTTTATTTTACTGAACAGCACGAAACACAAAAAGTTATTCTGTAAATTGATCATAAACCTCAAGTGAGTCATTATTTCTGACCCCTCTTTCAAAATTAAAGTTTAAAATGATCCTTGTGTGTGATCAAGTTCACAACTTGTGCAATATCACCTCTCAGGACTGTAGGGGTCTGTAACGTACAGATCCTCCGAGCAGGAAATCTGTCCACCTGTATGCATCAGGTGATATGAAATCACATAAGTGAGGGGATTACAGGATTTGTCTGCAGATGTGAAACCATTTAGAAATACACAGAATGAAAAGGAACAAGCAGAAGTACAGCTTCTATTATCTTGTGGACTTTCCCACCTCTGATGATTCATTTCCTCTGTTTCCTCCCTCAGGGAACTGAACCTGAAGAGGCCCATCTACCAGCAAACAGCTTCTTACGGCCACTTCGGTCGACCAGAGTTTACCTGGGAGGTGCCCAAAAAGCTCGTCTTCTAAATACTACCGCCTGCTCGTCCTGATCGACAGCTGCTCGTGGGCTACAACTGCCACCTCCGGTCACTGATAGAACACGTTTTAATGGGAAGAACTAAAGCCAAAGTCAGGGTCAGCTTTAAAGAGATGAGAAGATAATTTTGAGAGCGGTTGTAGCCAAACGGATGTAAAATGGGAGCGTCTCCCAGCGAGAAGCGAGGCGTTGCAGAGGACGTCTCAGTAACTAATCCTTTTCTTGCATCTCAAACACCCAGTAAGATCCATCACTATTCAAAGCTCTTCCCTGGTAAACGAACACCACAAAAAAATTAAATCCTCTGAAGATAAAAGAAAAAAAAAGATCTACACCACTAGAAGCAGGGTTTTATTTTAAAGCTGTGACTTCAACCTTACGATGTACAGAGACAACCTCAGTGCTTCATTTTCATGACGGTGCTATACACAATAGGTATTTTGTCAGTGACGATGATGTGAATGTCAGTGGTGTAATCATTGCTAAACCAAAGGCTTGGCTTTAGGGGAAGAAATTCATCTTTTTTTTTTGTCATGAGTGTAAAATGTGTTTCTTTTTTAAGTCTTATTTTGTAACGTGTGCGACAGGAAGCTGTTTGCACCGTTGCGACCACCACACGGATCATTTCAACGTTGGCGAGCTTTTTATTTCCTAAAGATGAAATATGCTGCGATGAATCAAATGCAAAACGGTCAGGGAGTCTCATGTTTTCACTTCTGTCGCCACTTTTACTGTTTTAATCAACTTGCTGCTCACTTCAACTGCTGACGGATTTTTATTATCATGTCTGTAATTTTTTTTAGCAACTAATTGACTGTGAATCAATCTCCTCTTGGCGTTAAATTAAAGCTGCACTGATGTCTTACAACTGCATTCTGTCTTAAGCCTGTGTTCAATCAAAGTTCATATCAGACACAGTAAATTGCCTCAAATGCAGATTCCCTCTCATTTCCCTTTTTATCTCTGAGACTCTTTCCTCATTTCCCCTCAATATGAAGTTTGATGTTCCCCAAAAAAAACCACATCTTGGACTGTTGCCTGGTTACACTGCAGCCATATACTGCGGGGCCGACATCGTCTCAGTGGATTTAGAGGAAATACTTTAATATATTTCTCACGGTGTATAAAAAAATTAATGTTGAGTCAGATTCTGTCGTTAATCAAAGTATTTGGTCTGAAACACTTCTGATGGGCTTGATGAAGTGTGTGGGGAGCTTTAGGAGTTTCTGTGGTGACAATCCGTGCTTTCTTCTACAGCCAACGTTGTTTTTGTGAGAGAGGTCTTCCTCTGTTGAATGTTTTGATCTGTATCACCATCTGTTGACGTTGTCGGCAGAGAAACTGGACGATGTAAATAATTCAACAATGAAAGAAAATTAAAGTTTTAAAGTGTTGTCCGGCCTTTTTCCATCGATATCTGAACACAACTCACAGGAAGTAAATAATGAAGGGAGAAATGCTACATGTTTTTAGCTGTATTTTAATTTTTTTTAACATTAAGGCATATATCTATATCTATACATATAGAGATATTATACTCACACATACAATCATATGACTTTTCATCAAAATAGAATTTTATATCCTAAACCTCTTTGGTTTCATTATCAAAATAATACATAAGGCACATAGGGAATATTTTGCATTTTAACTGAGGAAACTTGGTATTGAGTAACTGTCGGGTTTACAGATGCTAGTTAGTTTCTTAGAATGCTCTCACACATCATGTACTGAACACAAGAGTCAGCCAGTTTATCTTTGCAGATATTTAACCATGTCTGCGTGAAACAGCATAAACCTCCTCACAAGCTAACTGTTGAGGAATGTTTATTCTTCTCTTAAGCTTTACTGAGTCTTTGATTAACAAAAATAATCAATTACATCACAGTCAACCATCAATCCTGCAACAGTTAAAAAAAAATAAAAAAAAGCAGTTGCGCCTACGCTACACAAAAGCAAAATATACACAACGAGTCCTCGCCAACATGAAACGGTTTCCATTCAAACAAAAAGGCAACGGGAGGCAGAAGCAAACAGTCGGTTGAATCAAACAATGCAGCTGGTGTCGTAACATTTTCCTGAGTGCAAAGATCAGACAGATCAGAAAACGAGGGGAGAAAATAAAAGGAAAGGTATGAAACGACGTGGAGGCCGAGGTGATGATGCAAAAGATTTAAATGGAACAGAGCATGCACAAACCGTAAAAGTAACTTTTAGTAAATGCATAATGATGAAATGTTTTTTGATACAGCAGCACCATCAGTTGGCTTATTAACGTTTAAAAGAACATTGAATATGAACATGTGATTTGTTTAGAAGAATGCATATTGTAGAAGTAGTGTGTGGACACGAGGTCAGGTTTTTACCAGAGGAACAAAAGCAGATTTGACCAACTGAACACTAGTCTGTGAACACAAACGTTTTTTCAAGTAGAAAACAAACTGAAATACAACTTTACAGCTCTGATCCCAACATAAGCTCATGTGCAATGAGCGCTTTGACCAGCAGAGAGAAGCAGGTGATCAGCTGCTGGGGTTCTGACCTCATCTCAGCTCATTCCACGGGAGCAGCGAGCACGAGCTCCTCCAGCTCAGTAGGTTTCATACATTCAGTCCCAGAGTGATTTACTATATTTCAGTCGCTCTGTAACTGATTGTGAAACTGCATTCGAAGAAAGCTCCTTTTGAGCACTTGCACTCAAAAAATACTGGCACTGACAAAAACCTCGGCACAACATGTGGCTGGTTGTGGTGAGAGGAAGCGATATTTTTAAAGAGCAAACTAACAAGCCTGTCGCTGTTGTGCAGCTTGCTCTGGTTTTTCACCCGAAATAGGAAACTGTGTTAATGTTACACAGAATTCAAAATATAAACATAACACTTTTAGAGAAAGTCAGTGAATGCAAATCAACATGTGAGTATCTTCACAGAGCGACGACTGAAGAGAAGATACTAAACCATGAGTCTAAGCTACAGATATCGAAAGGATTTTCCTTGTTGTGATAAATATCTGCTTTGGAGTTACTGGCACTCTCAGGTGTTCATTCAACCTCCTGTCTCTTACTCCTCCACAAACTGACCCCCACGTCTCCGTCTTATTGCTTTCACTCATCATAATCACAGCTGAACTCTGGGAAACATGAGGATAAGGCCTTTTGTGTTTGAGCACCAGTGACTGATATTTGGCACGTACAGTGAGCGGGACAGTTCATCTCACTTGGGTCTTGTTTCATTACAAATCCTTCCTTCCTACGCTTCCGTTCGTCCCAATGTAGAAGCTCCAACTATGGAGACATCCGAGATCCAGAGAGAAAGTCAGAATGTTCAGCAGTGGGAGCTCATTCTGCTCCTCCTGGTTGGGTGGGGGGGGGAGTAATTACATGCAGACCTCCAAGCGTAAGACCTGAAACCACGTGTGATGCCTCGTCACCAAACTCAATTAAGCCAGAGCTCTGGCTTGAATTAGCTGGTACGCATTTAGCCGCTGGACGCCGTGTCATCTCCCTTTCCTATTCTTTGGCAGAAACTCTACAGAGAGGGAGTTGAATTAAAAACTATTTGAGGTTTCAGGTTGACGTGCTGCATTGAGACTCAGTCGTAAAGGTACCAGATCTATTGTATGCATGTTGTAGGTGATATGACATGCCACGCCACCCAAAGCATCCTGACCCTGATGCTTAGAAAATAGTGTTAGCTTTGCATGTGTGGAGTTGCAGATCGAACATAAGGTCGTTGACGTGTGTATTATAAATGTGTTTGGTGATTTTTGGCGGTTTTGGTTAACTTCTATAGCTACTTCTACATCCAGCAGAAACAGAGCAGCATTATTATCCTAACGGCCATCTGAAGAATACGAGTCCAATATCCACTTTCCTTTTCATCATAATCATCCAGCTCCAGAGAAAAACGTCTCCTGCTTTCCAAACTTTCTGTCGGATAAAAGCCGCTAAAATCTATGTGGAGCAGGATGTTAATTCTCAGGTGGTTCGATATCCTGGAGAACGCTTGGATGTAACAATCATTTGATTTGTTAATATCAAACATATTGCTTACTGCAGGTTTAAATGATTGCAAAATGCAGACCACTGACTGAAACGTCTATACTCTGTTGGACCGTCTCTCTGGATTTACTATGTTCTTGTGACCCCCGACTGTATCTTCCATTACACCATCTTCTCTCTCACTCCGTCTCGCCACTGTAACGCCGTCAGCCAGGCCGTCCAGCAGCCTTCACTCCTTTAGAATCGCGGCAGTGAAGCAGAAAAGGTCCGAGGCCACACATTGAGACAGGTTTCAGGATCTCAGCGGGGGAGGGAGAGCACGTTTCCATGATTGACAAAATACTGAAAATTTGGTTTCACACTTGTGCAATGTGCAAAATGCAAACAAGTTCTTTAGAGACACAATCAATACAAGTGGAGCTCTCCACTGTGGCAGTAGATCTGCACCCCCTCGGGCTGTAAGGGTAGGATCCACTCTACCATGAGCGGCTGCTGCACTGGCCTGGTTCACCTCAGCGCTCCAGACAATGCGGCTGGAAATGAATAATTAAACTCATTCTACAACCAAGAGTTTGAAATGAATGAACAGGCCATCTGTGTGACATCTGGATGCGTCGATGAGGCTACAGTATGGACAGGTTCTCCGGTTGGTGGGCTCCCAGTGCGTCCACCTTGTGTTCTCTCCCAGCAGCACCGCCTCTAGCCAGCACCACCATGGTGTCCCCTGACAAGTTGGCAAACTCGAAGGCGAACGTCCCGTAAAACAGCATGATGATGACGCAGAACAACCATTCGAAGATGGCTGAGGCGTGCTGCAGGGCGAAGCTCTCCTGACAGAAGAACACGCCACCTGCACACACGGTTAAGGGCAACAACAGCAAGAAGGGCAACATCACAAAGCCCTGAGGAAAGTCTGAACTTTTCATGTGTAGAAACTGTAATACAAAATAATTTATATAATGAGGAACTGAGCATTTTCTGATAGTGAAGAGTCACAGCACTATTATTATTACCATTAGTCCTTCTCCATAATTGAAGATAAGGTTTAGTAGTCTAGTAGTGAATATCCCTCTTTAAATAATATTCTTTACATTTCTCAATTTATACTGCCCACATCAACAAAACAAAAATCCCAAATCATACACCAAACAAAATAATAATAACAAACTGTTTAAATCTAATTCTCAAGCCTGACAGAGGTAAGAACGTTAGCCATATTTAAGGCAAACATGTTTGAGACCTAGTACGTAATATTTTATGTTTTAAAGACTTTTTAAAGCATAAAGTTCAGAGTTTTTAGGACTGCGGAGGTGGGATTTATGATCTATACTGCAAACAGCCACCAGGGGGTGATAGAGACGCTTTGGCTTCACTTTATAGGAGCTGTCAAGTCATCCACCTTTATATACAGGCTATGATTCTCTTGCTCAACACAAAGTAGGTTTCTGTTGTTGTATCTGAGCTAATGTTCAACTTGATTTTTTGCTAACTCTTTACCATATATATGAGACTAATATCTTAGGAGAGTAAATGTGCATATTTAAATTTTTTTTATTTTTTAAATCTATCTTTTCCTGTAAACTACGTCTACCAGAGGTAAAACTGATTGAGCCGTTAACAACATGCCCTCCATCAATCTATTCTCACAGTATGGCTGTAAACGTGTCCCATAAAAACACAAATATACTGCAGAGAAACTGTTGTGATAGAATCTAGAGGCAAGTCTCCATCCTATATCAGGCTGGCAGCGCTACGCTCGGCTGTGAAGCACTTGAAAGCTTCGGCGGCTGCCATCTGTCAGTGGCTGGGGAGGATACTGAGCACCAAGGCTACGAAGGCCAGCAGGGTCATGCAGAGCCGGAGGTGGGCCACGTTGTACTCCCCCTGCGTCTTGGCCAGGCGGTAGGTCAGCGCCGACTGCAGGCCCACGAACAGCATACTGGTGGGGAAGGCGATGCCCGCTCCGACATAGTGGAGGACTTTGGCATTATCCACCTGCCATTTGAGGAAAAGAGGGAGAGGGTGAGGGAAATGGGTGAGATGAGGAAATTACACAAAATCAGCAGCTGACAGCAGAGATCCGAAGGGGGGAACATATGAGAGCTTCATCATCGAGCTGATGGATCAGGTTTATTCATTCACTTTGTTCAAAGCCTCTTGTTTCTTTCGAATAAGGAGCCGAAGGGGAAAAAGAGGGTGATGTGCAGGAAACGACAGCAGCGAGCAACACAGCAGAACACCTCCTCCCCCCCCGACGGTCACAAGAACGATAAGACACAATACACAAAAGAGCTGCTCAGGAGCATGTGACTACAGCTCCCACTGCAGGACACACACACACACACACACACAAACGAAGAGAGAGAGAGCTGAAATGTCCTGATGAGAACAGATAAGAGATTCAATGGAGCATTAACCAAAGCTCGGGACACACCTCCATGAACCAGACTAATTTAGACGGATGATAAAGAGTTATTTCTGGGGGTTTTTCACTGAAGCTAAATGGTTGAAGTCTCTGTGTTTGGAACGGCTCCACATAATTCTTAGAGATCATTAGAGCAACAGCCTAGAAGTTATTTAGTTTTGGCTTCTAAGCCATTTGTCCATTGACCCAGCTAATACATACTGAACATTCTTGTGCAGTAGGCTAATCCTTGAAGTGTAAGATTTCCAGACAGTTAGATATGAAACGCACACGTGGTGATTTGAGTCTTTTCTCAGATCTGCCTGTGACATCTCCAGAGTTGAGAGTGAAGAAAGCTGTCGGGCCTTACGCGTTTTCCCACAGGGTTTTGTGAGTTTTCACGTTTCTATTTTTATTTCATACCTCTTAAATAGATACAACAAAGTAAGTAACTATTTTCTTCTACTTCATCACCTCTTTATCTTCTGTAAATAAATAAATGGTCTAAACAGGGACAGCAAACGTGTTACTCAGTAATGGACCCACCCACCCACACACCCACACACACCTTCTTGTATCCATACAAGAGCTTAACCACACTGACAACATATCTACAACGATTTTGATTAACTACAGTACTGAGCAAAAAGTCAGGAATGTGTTATGGGCATTATTCACTTATATTCACAAGCACTGTCATAATGGCTATAATGACAATCATAATAATACCTACATGTGTAATGGTGTTATCAATAATAGAATTAGCAATGATATGAGCACCATTTAATTATAATAATGATAATACTTTCTATCCCGGAATTCCAGATTCTGTCGCTAACTGCAGCCATCACTTGCTGGATATTAAACCACCAAGTGAACCATTGCTGTTCAACTTGATGTGTGTTATTCACACAGTTTGTTAGGACCAGACACTGTGGGTCAGAGGTGAGGGCGTAGGTGACGAGGATGAAAAACGGATGGATGTTGAGAGTAATGACGTGGACTAAAATGTGGTATCTTAAGTAAGAAACTACAAAGAAACGGGGGGGGGGGGAACATAAGAGGGGAGGGACAACTTTTTTTCCGGAGGCAGCTCTCGACGCAGCCTCGTCACACTCGCCCACCTCTGTGCGGCAGTGATCATCTATTCTTCTGTTTCTCAACCCAAACCATCCGACCTAACAAAAAGGCCTGTTGGCCACACCACAGCCGTGCTGCCAAAGTCTTATGCAACACACAGCTACAACCCGCAGCAGTTGTCACCACCGCTAAAACATGTTAGCATGTGTTGTGTTTTGGCTGCTTTTACTCTTTCCTGTAGTGTTTGCCTGCAGATGCTCTTTCAGCCTATGAATCTGGGCCTGCGCTTCATTTTGCAGCAGGATTTCTCTCCTTCCATGTGGTGTCCACAGTTTCTTCACTATCAATGACATCTCTATCTCCATCCCACTGAAAATGTTCCCAACTGGAAGAGATGTGACTCTGCGAGCGAGTGTCTGTGATTGGTTAGGTATGGGGCCTCTGCTTCACACACCCTGTCTGCCCAGCTCCGCTTCATGCATGGCCAGACTTGATGACTCACTTCCCCCTGGCGCTTCCCGTAAAATTCCTCGCAGTTCTTCAGAGCGGAGGCCCCTGGAGGAGAAGCGGGAAGGAGGTGAAGACGACCTTCGTGCACTTTGAGACAAACTGCACATCTGCTTCACACACTCCTGTAAGACCATCCCTCTTCTTCTTTATTGCACAGGGCACTTCAGAAGGACCTTGACTCAGTGTCGTTGCACTTAAAAAAGCTCTGGCTATATGGTCACAGTCTTTCCACTTCCATGTGCTTCCACGACAGAAAACATGATCATTTATCTATCATAATCTGGAAAGGGTGGCAATGTGGTGCCGGTGGTGAGCACTGTGAGCTCCCAGTGCCTTTCAGTGTGGAGTTTCCCTTTTCTCCCCGTGTCTGCAGGAGTTCTCTTCCTCCCACAGTCCAAAGACATCCAGATCGGGATTAGGTTAATGGAAGACTCTTAAATGTCCATAGGTGTGAATGGTTGTTTGTCTCAGTACGTTGGCCTTGTGATACGCTGGTGACCTGTGCAGGGTGTACCCCACCTAAACTGGGATTGGCTCCAGCCCCCCTCCCCTGTGACCCTCTAAAGGACATATAATGGGATGAAGGTCAACAGGACAAGAGTGTGTACGATGTGAGTCACACGTCTCCGCCCTCTTTTCAAAAGTTTCCCATCAACAGTCGTGTATTCAACAGTTGTCAAAGTTAAAGGACGACAGCACAACTGCAACAAAACTACACAGAAGAATTCAGCCTGTCATCAGAAAACAAACTGTGTCCACACCAGAGAAACATTATTGCCACTCGCAGAAGAAACAAACTGACCAACATCAGCTCAGGTCAAGGTCTGGGGAATAATAGATGGTACGTGAACAGTTTACTCTCGTAGTCAACGTGTTGGATCTGGGAGAAATGTAGTGGTGTGTAGATCGGAGCGAATTTGAGAGGGGACAGCTCGAGAGGATTTGCTGATTCAAAGCAAATCTGAAAAAGCGATCCTCGTGCAGTGAACAACTGCCAACAGCAGTCAGAGGAGGGACAGGCATTGCCCAACACCTCATCGCAAACTGCCGACAAAGTGTTGGGCAATACCCAACAGTCCCTTGTGGTTTAAACCAACGTAGCCACAGACTCAAGTGTGATTCAGGCCACAACTTTTGGTCTGAACCTGACAGGCATTGACAAATATCGTTTTAACATTTTTTTCCAAACTTGGCCCTCAGGTCAGGTATCCACACACTACCACCGACCAGTCAGTGTCCATGCTGGTAATAAAATAATGTCAGTAACATTTATCTCTGAAGCTCCTCTAACAAACTCTTCTCTCAAACTTTTTCTACAAAGCAAATTCATCAGAACAAACAAACCCACACAAACACTCACTCTAGGCGTCAAGCCAAGGCTCCAAATATTTAAACTTGAAGAAATTCTTTACCAAAGAACAAATATCTACAGGACAGGAATTCAGGGTGAGTTTCTTCTTCTTCTTCTTCACAGTTTCAACACTAAACTACACGACAAACATTTACAAACCTTTATGTGGATTTCCTCGAAAATTCAATGTGTAAGCGTGCGTGTGTGTGAGAGTGGAAAGAAGGGGTCATTACAGGAAATACTCAGACCTCCCAGTGAAATTCACTTCTGTTAACAGGCTGCAACTACGGTTCTTTTCCTTATTGATAATTCTGCTCTGATGTATTCCTTTAATGTTTGGTCTATAAAACATAAAACCTGCCCATAACAATATCCTACAACCCAATAAAATCCAATCAGTGCTCTTGTTTTCACCGTTCAGCTCCTAAACCAACAACATGATGTTAGACCACAGAAGCCAAAAAATTCTCACACTGAAAAAAAGAAAAGAACATGAAAACTTATTCTATTTAATTATTTTCCCTGAAAATTTGAATAGTTACATCTGCCAAAGTGGTTAGGGTTAGCAGGATCACGCAAAGACTACTGGACAGATTACCATGAAACACGGTGGGTGGATGGGGAATGGATCAGGGAAGAACCCACTCAGTTCTGGTGTGGATCCAGATAAGGTTTAAGCTTTATATTTTATGTAACATTGGGAGATAGAGAGAGATTTTTAAGAGAATTATATGTCAATCTTGATTTAGTGGAGTTAAATGTGGTTTCATAAGGGCAGAGGCTTTTTCCAACCGCTCTATGGTAACAAACAGGGCTAGAAACCTGTAGGTGAATAAAGTGGGTGACCGTACCTGGAAGTTGCCCACCATGATGAGTCCAGCAGCACAGATCCAGCCTGTGGAGAGACTCGCCGTGTTGAGAACACAGTTTTGGTGCTTCTCAATGACGTGAGCATATCGGAGCAGCACGATCACCATCACTACAGGAAGAGAGAGACATAAAGAGACATCATGCGTCAGTCGAACAGTGAAACCATGTCGGGGAGAAGCAGCAGCATTAAGCTTGGACTTGAAAAAGTTCAAGTACACACAGGTTATTTCACAGGAGGCCCCGAGTTCAATTCAATGCAAAGCGCTCGCACACCTCATTTAGCCAGGAAACAAAAGAATTCCTTTGAAGCTGATTGAGAATAACAGGAAGTTGAATTTCTCTGCCTTACAAGTGAGGGGCAGGAAACGGCGGGAAAGTGGCAACGATACGTGGGTGGGGGTTGGTCAAAGTCTTACATAAGATTAAAAGGCGAAGAGAAGCGGAATACAGTATATGGGACAGATGACTGCTGATGTGCTAATGGGCTGTGACTGGGGGTATTGTTGGTGCACCGAGGAGCTGACCCCCGCCTGCTTTCTCTTTGTTAGCTCCTCACGGCTGGCGCTTGACAAAGGCTGACTGGGCTGCTTGAGAGCGGGGCAGAGGGGACGAGTGGACAAGAGGAGGCTGAGAGAATCAGAGGGGACGACGCTCCCCTCCTGTGTCGACGTGAAAACTTGTACAATATCCCAGAGACTAGACTGTGGCATTAAAGGCCGGCGTTAAGAGGGTGTCCACAGAAACCATGGTCACAGAGAGAGGAGAAATGAATGTAAAGTTCTCCACTAGCTACAGTTTGGACATCTGTTGTGGTCTGTTTGGCTCTGTTTCAGCCATTGTATAGTAACTAGGACCACGTAATGTGGCCTTAGCAAAAAGGATTGTTTTAATTTAAGGGGTCTGCTGGGCCTCGGCAGAGTTCTGTGTTCTACCGAGTGTTATTAATATATCAATATTTTGGTTTGATTACCAGGAACCACAGATAAACAAGAAATGCATACAAAGCTAATGTAATTTGATACAATTATATAAAGTACAATATTGTTTTTCAAATCCTCAAAGTGTGTGTTCTTGTTTGTGTCATCTGCCCTCTGTTCCCTCCGTGCTAAACAAAATCTTGGCAAAGTGATTTCAGTTACAATCATGGAAAACCAAAACGTGTCTTCAGGCTCGGAAACAATCTTGTTTTTTCCTTCTCTCTCTTTCAAATGGAGAACACACTGTGTGACTGAGGGGACGAGTGAGTCTAATGCATTTGTTTAATAGGACATCTCGGCCTCTCTGCCGTAGACTGGCTGGCTGTGGAGCTTCCATACAGCATTTCCAACAAAATGACCATTTCATCGTAACAAATAATAATGGCTGCATGTGCTGGCATTTACCTACGATGATGTAAGCTTGGCCTGAAGGTTAAAGACAAGGTTTCCCCCCCCCATTAGTCTCCTTTAGAAAATCCACATTTCTTCCATTTTCCATTTTCATGTTGTGCAGCTCACAGGATCAAACATGTTTGATGAGCTGCCCTCCAGTTTTCCTCAGGAAGAGCTGACATCTCAGCAGAGGGAACACATTTACATAAACACGTCGTACTTGTGTCTCTAACACTGTCACAGCTTTGGTCGCCTCTCAAACAGCCTCTTCAGATCTTTCTTCTTTTCTCTGAAGCCCACAGCAGCAGAGAGCTGGCTCAAACACACACACACACATTACTCTACCATGGAGGTCACGTAGCAACAGCGTGGACATACTGTAATGTGCTGTATATACAACCCTGCGGAGACAAGCACAGACTTCTGCTTTCACACACAGACATGGGGTGAGGTAGTGCATGCGCACAGACGCGTATATCCCTACATCGGCCGCACCACACCTCACAGTTAAATAAACCCTGCTGGGGACACGTTTAAACTCAAAACTCCAGCGGCATTCTTCTCTCCCGCAGGAGGTATGCAGGGAAAAGAATGGATGCATTGTCTTTGAAACATTGTGTGTGTACACTGGCAGAAAGGTGCGGACTGGGATAAAAAAAATAAAAATAAGAAGAACAATTCTGATGTAATGTGCAGTTCATCAGGTCCTTGTTATCCCAGAGAGGAACGAAGCCCTGAGCCACCGGCAGCAGGCACAATCTACAAAGTACGACACAAATCAATAGGCTAAGAAGCTAAACACAGATTATTTACAATAGCCTGTTGTACAGCTACATGCCAGATCAACTTAACCTACTTCTGCAGATCCATAATGACTCGCAGTATCACAGGCATTAACATACGATATGTTCAGGCTAATTAGACGGTAATGAACAAATTAACACCGACAGGAGAGTGAAAAAAATCAAACCACCTGCAGAGGTCACTGATCCACACAACAAGGTGGAAATGCATCTAAGCTTCAATCTAAATAAAGGACGAGTATTTATTCTAAGTACAACAACTACTTTAGTAGTGATATCAGATGAAATCAAGAAATGTGGTTCAAACAGCTGTTCTTGATATTCACACGACTGTTGGGAAAGGATTTTGGACATGTGTTTTTAAAAGGTTTTTATGTTTTGCAAAGGAAGAGCAGATGTGATTTCTTCACATAAACACAAGGCACAGTCTGATGTCTAAGTTTGTGTGTCCCCATTTAAAGCGAGAGCAACGGATCGGCCAGGCCACAGCCAATATTAGCTGATTGCAGATTTACTCACCAGTGGAGACAGGAAGTCTGCAACACAGCTTTTTTAGGCTGTAAATCCTGAGATGCTCCATTGTTTGGCTGTTATGTTGTTTGGTTGCAACATAACGTTTTTACAGAATTGATTTGTCTGCATTTTTGTATCAAATTGTGATTTGTTACAATGAGGTCATGTTTTCACCTTTGATTTATTGGTTTTTCGTCACTAGTATTACGCAAAAACTTCAGAGAAAAGGTTTCACGAAACTTAATGGACCAAAAAAGAACTCAGAATCCATAAAAATGTTTTTACACTGAGCTGCAGCAGGATCTCTTAAATATAGTATTACTATGTGTAGTCTCTGTCCATATACAGTATATTTACACTATAGACATGACACAATCTTGCTCCAGGCAAAGACCTAAGCTGTAATTTAAAGCTCAGCAACACACACATCTTACTGTGTTGTAAGGTACTTTTGAGTGTTTTTATCTCATCATGGATTTTTCTTATTCTCCCTCTCAGATTTATCAAGCAACAGTTCGGAGTCGGCCAATCAGTCAGGCCTTAAATAGAAGCACGGAGAATCGCTGTAGACAGACTGAAAAAGTAAAGAAACCATGTATATATCACACACACACACACACACACACACACACACACACACACACACACACACACACACACACACACACACACACACACACACACACACACACACACACACACACACACACACACACACACACACACACACACACACACACACACACACACACACACACACACACACACACACACACACACACACACACACACACACACAGTGGGAGAGAGAGAACACGTCTAAGGCACAGCTGGGAAACATTAACTACATCAGAGTAGACAGCAGCA
The DNA here is from genome assembly GCF_009819705.1 of Hippoglossus hippoglossus. Classification (NCBI taxonomy): domain Eukaryota; kingdom Metazoa; phylum Chordata; class Actinopteri; order Pleuronectiformes; family Pleuronectidae; genus Hippoglossus; species Hippoglossus hippoglossus. Next base: position 11,208,852 of record NC_047165.1, read on the forward strand.
GCAGTTAATGCAGGGAACAGCACGTGGAGACGCACAAAACACACAGAGCAGCACGTGGGAGATCATTCTCTTCATGCATGTTTTCCTGGTGACTACTTAAAGTCACACAAGTGAAAGTTGTTATTTCATCCTCCACATTAACTCTGCATTCAAATTTATGACAGTGAAGGTTTTCACTGGCTCCTTGTCAGTCTGGTTGTAGGTTTTTACAAGAGATCATAACTTCTCTACAGACAATAAAACTACTCCAAAGCCTCAACATAAACTGAAGAGTTGTTCAAAACTACTGCAAGCGATACTGACCACAAAGAAACTGATCTCTCATGGTGCAGTAGTTTAAGAAGGAATTTTGGACATAAGAATTAAAGAAAGTAAAAGGGATGCCTCCTTTTCATTCATCAGTCATATGTTTAAGTATTCATTTAACTTAATTTAATTAATTCATAATTTTTTTAGGAGGTTTTTCTGATTTTGTTTTGATATATGATATGAGAGTGACTTGAATATCTATCTAACAATATCTATTCGGGTGTTGCCTTGGTCTCTGGGAAATTGTGAAACACATTTTTCACTATTTTCTGACATTTTACCAACAAAATTTAAATAAATCAGTGTATAATTAAGCCTTTTTTTGTTGAAGCTGGTTGAAGTGATAGAGTGACTCATACTAGAATTTAAAGTCGGGCTCTATTTCAATGATGTAAGCTCATCGTCTGAAGCGCAGTGTATTTAGGAAAAGTCCAAATCAACGGATAAAACCAGTCTCTTAGTTTCTTGTGGGTGTGTTTTGGGCTTAACATGCAATTAACCAATCAGAGTGTCATCTACCATTCCCTTTGAAATCCAGGTGCACCTCAGCAGATTGCTATTATAGTTTTATAATGGTGGCTTTATAAAGGTCCTCTGCAATTTTCTTACACTTCTCGTGAGAGCAGATCTTGTGTATGTGTGTGTGTGTGTGTGTAATAAGCAGAGTATGTGCGCTGTACATGAGCACCATGTATGTGCATAAAACTATTCAGAGAATGTGGCCTAAAACAACAGTAAGATATCACTGATTTCAGACAAGTATTTTCTTGGTTTTCTTTTTAAGACCACGAACCCATGGGTGCAAGTGTATTTTCTATTCAAGCAACAAGGGGCTGAATGGGAAAACAACTGTCTCAGTCTAAAACTAGCACAGACACTTGAATCATACTTTGCACCACTTTGCGCTGGGTGTAAAATAGGGCCCATTGAGAGCTTGTTGCATGCGTGTGCACGTGATGCCTTACCCATGAATGAGCCGGTGCTGCAGATAAGGCTGAAGAAGCAGCTCTCGGGGGGAAGTGTCCCACACTTACTGCAAGAGAGAGTACACAGAAATGAATTAGAGAACACACTGTGAATCAACCTACGCACACCACACAGGAACAGCTCCACTCATTCACCTCCCACGCTGTGCACTAAGTGAAATATATAATGTTAGTGATGCCTTGTGCAACAAGGGAGGTGGGTGGGTAGTTTGGGGGGGGGGGGGGGGGGGGGGGGGGGGCATGAGGGGTGGGTACAACTACGCTTCCTCACATCCCATCGTGAAGCCTTTGACTTTTCCCCTACTGCACACGGCCCCTCTTCTAGTAACGGGAAATGTTTGTAGGAGGGGAAGGCAGGAGTCAGTCAACACAGGCCGTCTGTGCCCGAGCTCCCGCTGCCTACAAAGACTTCTCAGCTGACCGCAGTAACACGCACACACACACACACACACGGACACTCACACACACAAAATTCAGTAGACTAATATTTACAACCATTGTTTTTGGAATAACTCTTTGGAATATTTTGTATTTTAATAGAAAGTTCTGTACATTTATTATTATTATTATTATAGTTATCTGACTTAGCTTGATATCAGTCAGTTACTTATTGATTGAAACACTCGAGCGGTGTCTCAATTCAGCGGCTACATCCTTCAGAGGCTGCATTTGAAGAATGATTGCGTCACAGTGGCGCGACTAGACTGTACTCGAGTATAACGCATGCACACTCCGTAAGCCAGACTGCCTTATTTCAGTTAGGCCTTCAGGGTCAACCCAGCCCATAAAGAGTGAATTAGGACGCAGCTTAGTGGTGAGTTCTAGAGTAAAACAGCAGAAAAAGGTGCAGCTCTTCAACCTGCACCAGTAAATTAAGCAACAACAGCAGCAGCAGCAGCAGAACTGCGTTAGGAAAGAGTACTTTTGCAACATTTAACAGTTCTTAGTTTCTCTCCAAGTCTGCGGTTAATCACATAGCTGGAAGTAAACTTATTTCTGGGCACATATTCATGATTTTTTGACTTTAAACAGAAACCTAAGCAGTGATGTATTTACAGGAACTTCTCCAGATTCTTTATACAAACCACAGTATTTACGCTCTACAACTGGTGTGATGTGTGAGCCAAGAAGCTAAACAAAAGAGTGGTAGTCTTGATTTTCTCCCAACAGAACCAATTCAGCTGTGTGAGTGTTTACAAGGTTAAAAGCAGACGCACGTTTTTTCCTCTGGACTGCCACGGTGGCAGCAGGATATTTCAGCCCCACACACACACACACACACACACACACACACACACACACACACACACACACACACACACACACACACACACACACACACACACACACACACACACACACACACACACACACACACACACACACACACACACACACACACACACACACACACACACACACACACACACACACACACACACACACACACACACACACACACACACACACACACACACACACACACACACCTCCTGGAAGCTCCCACACATTTTATCAACAATGTGGCGACAGGAATCAGGTAAAACAATGGGGCAGTATTCCTGTTAATGACCAGACACACAGTACAAACCGACAGACAGAGAGGAGACAGCGGGACGCACAGAGGAGAGGAGGAGGAGTCCAGTCTCACTGACCTGATGAGAGGTACATTGTCTAGCGTGCAGCACAAGGTTGGCCCGCTCTGCAAATAAAGCTCCTCTTCACATGACTGGTTGTACAACCTAGAGCATCAGACAGGCACGCACACATTCAAGCACACAAAGAAAAAGACAGAGCAAAGTTCAGTGTTAAAATATGGAGCAAAATCAAATTACTGCAGGTCTCAATAAGTAAAATCTAAGACTTGTTGAGACAATCAATAACGAAATTTAACATCTACGCCAAGTATGACAGACATGAAGGATTATCACAGTCCAAGAATGAATTACACTTCTCCATAGTTGAAGATAAAGTGAAGTGGCCGAGTAGAGACTACGACACAATACGTTAATGTAGCCTCATTATCTCACAAACTAAAGGCAGAGACAGTAGGTAACCATAGTCCCCAAAGACAAACAGAGTGTAATGAGATTCTGTGTTTGTAGGCTTGTGTATCAGTTATCAGTTCCATGATGGTCTAGTTTGGAGTTTTAATACAGCGTGTTGACATTACAAACTATGTATGCTGCCAAAACATTTCTCTTAAGTGCAACAAAAGTAGTGTTAAATGAATGTTAACATAATTAAGACTTATCTAAATGTATTTAAGACCTCGTAAATAATAGATTCTAACTTATTTAAGACCTAAAACCCAAGATTATTAAAATTCTAAACTATCGCCCCTGCTACTAGATCAGCTACCGGGCACCCACATACAGAGGCTCCAATCCTCCTGCAGTGGCCTCAGGTCCGATTCCAACTCGGCCCTTCCCCCATTCTCTCTCCCCATTTCACACTTGTACTGTCCTTTCAATGAAGGTCAAATGCTCCGCAAATATCTTTAAAAGAAAAAGTTTTTACACCAAGACCCTGCGGAAACCCTGGTTTTGGAAACGCCACAACAACTTCACTCTTATAAATTATTTGATTGTGTGGAGCAAATATGTCATTGACAGCACAGTAACAAAAAACACACAGTGGAGTCATAACTGTGCTTTCTTTTGTTTGTAGGGATGGTGAAATTAAATGTGAGTCATCACTGACAGTTTAAATCTGTGTTCATTTACTGCACTTAATTCTTACGGGTTGTGAGCTGATTCAGATCTGAGTCCCTAACATTTCTGAGTTGAAATGAAACCAGTGATTAAAAGACCGACCGAGGTAATTACATCCTGTTGAGAAATATGCTGACATTGACACCGATTAATCACCTGACTTCAAGGCGTGATTTTGTAAAGTGCGCAGGGATCAGCAGAGGTATGATGGAGCAAGATGAAGCATAGGATACAGGACAGATTAAGCAACGTACCAGTTATCCACAGGGCAGACGTGCTGGTTGTACAGGGCCATGGCATACCTGAAGAACAGGAAGTGTGATTAGACAAATTACAAACACAACCGCAACCAGTGAGAGAGTCTGCCCTGTTTAATGACTTCTACTGTAAAACTACAAGCATTTTGACATTGTTATCCAGAGTGACTCAGTTCAGAATCATTCAGAAAAAAACAACTCGTGTTTAAATCTCACAGAAGACACACAAAACAACATCAGGATTCAGGGGTTGGGATATTTCCCAAAGAAGATAAAGTGAAGCATGAATGATTAGTTTCTCGTTAAAAGCCACGTCTTCAAACCTCAACATGCTGTTGTACTGTACATGTTTGATCAACCTGCAGGACCAGGTTGACTTATCACTTCTTATCGCTCTATCCAAACCTCAGAGGTCAGCGAGAACAGGCTGGCTTGTGTCAGTCAATATGGTGTGACTATAATACTGAGATCAAGCTGCAGAGTTTGTTTCATCAGGTCACTGATTACACAGTGGTCATTGACCGGAGGAACAAAAGATACAAACTGTGAGACTCATTGTTCCTCAAATAAAAGACGTTAAGGTTCGTTACATTGCGTAATTGTTCCAAACTGCTACGAACGCCGGTCTTTCGCGTTCTAACATCCACAACTGAAATAAGGTTTTAACGATGAAAAAAGTTGTTTATAACAAGATACTGGTGATCATCAACTGAAATAAGTTGAGATATTGGTGTTTCAATTAGCTGATGATTAAATGCAAGAAATACCAAACTAGAATTGAGGCGGTTTAGAAAGTGTCTCTATTGGTAGGTAAGTTCTCCACTAGAGAAGACTTGGATAGTTATTTTTCCAACTGAAAAAATAACTGCTTATGTCATAACTGTACATTTGAATAGTTTTCCCCTAGCAAAAGGATACTGATGTCGTAATGAAAGATTTTTCAACCAATCAGTGAGCTGTTTGAGTTAGTTACCAGTGCACACCTGGTGAATAACGTTTACATAATGCTGCCTTAGGGATGCGGTGTCAGGCTCTTTATTATCAGCTGTCTCTGTCCAAACATGTTCAAGTCATACAGAAGTACGTTGGGAATGAGACAAACATGCAAAAGCATTGCCTGGTGACTTTTGCTGAGGAAAAGTGGAGCCACAAGGGGCAGTTAATGCTGTTGAGCTCCAGGTAAAATCTGTTTAATAGTAGACAAAACAAAGTCTATCAATATAGACAGGCACACGGTGTATGTTCCTCATGATCCATAGTTCCTGAATCGGACGAACCGTTTCTCTTGAAAAAACAAGCAAAAGTCTATTTTGAAATATTCGTATCTTCAAAGATTCCTTGCTGACTATGGGAGATAATTGCTGTTTTTTCCCCCCCAACTGATCTTCAGTTCTGCATTACTCTGGAACTTGCTGGACTCAGTGGAGATCCAGCAGATCATACGTCATCATACCCAAAGTTACACAGTGCATAATCATGTAACTTTAAAATGTGTCTTGCATTGAGAAGCATAAAGCATAAAGAACAAAGGAAAACATAGTGAATAGCTTTAGTTATTAACATATACCAAACTGTGCTTTCAAATTGTATTATAGATATAAACAACTACACACACACTGCATGTAGAGGCAGCTGCGGCTAAGGGGGTAGAACGGTTCAATCCCAGTCTTCCCCCTCTGTATGCCGAAGTGTCCATGGGCAAGATACTGAAACCCAAATTGCTGTGCCGTTCTCAAAGTGCTGCCCATAGATGCACTGTATGAATGTATGTGTGTATGGGTGAATGGCAATAAACTTTACTGTAAACCACTTTGAGTGGTCATCATAGAAAAAGCTTTATATAAATACACCCACACACACACACAGATCAAAACAGTATTTTCAACTGGCAGAAAAAGAGACAGTCAGCTACAGAGACTCGGTCCTCTGAGCAGTCGGTTCAGTGGGAGGTTAAGTACCAATTACAAATGTTTCCAGGGTCGATAGTATCATAATCACAAACCGGTCTTTGAAGAGCAGAGACATATCATTAACACCCACACAGGCTGCTAATAAGCACATAGACACTCGTAATCAACAAATCAGCGCTTTGTGCCAAGATTCACTGGAAGTAAGAACTAATTTCTGCACGACAAAGAAAGTGGTGTGAAATTATGTCAACAATTAAATACCTACCAGCAGAATCCAGCAAGCTGAACATCTTAATTAGTGTTCAAGGTCTCACGCTTCAATGGAACATATACTACAGTGTGATACACAGTATAACACAGTTAATGATTGAGAACCTAATTACAAGAAAAACCAGGACACGGGGTCACCGGCAATATCTACTGCAGCAGTAGTAAAAGTCCTGTAATAAGGCAATACTCATTAAAGAAGTGACCATAACACAAATATTATGATCTCTCCATTAGCCCATTAAATATACAGATGCATAATTAGGTGACATCATACAGGAGAGGAGCCATACACGTAGAAGAAGCAGATGAAGATGTCAACTTGGAAAAATTTGATTCAAGAGTTTTGGTGATTAGGGCTGACGCTTGTGTTAATGTGCTGTAAACAAAAACAGGCAGCAGAATGTATACACCATGTCCTGCCTCCTGCATGCTTCACCCCAGCGCCAACCCCTCGCCCAAATCTTCCGGAAATGTTCCTGTTGCTGTGAAAGCGTCTGACTCGGACAACGTCCAGCTGCGTTCTTCATACATGAAAGGCAAACTCCTCCAAACAAAGAAAATGTATGGGCCCAATATTCTCGAGTTCATGTCTGAAAGCAACTTCAGAGAGATCTACCACAACATCCTCCAAACAAAATGTCAAATGAAACATCAATCATCACTACAGCAGCCACTTAATTGTGACGATGATCATGACAATGCAAAAACACTACCGCCGAAAAAAAGACTGTTCTTTGTGGCTCAACTTCCTCATCTTCTCAAGTCATTTCTTTACAAATGAAACCCTGCATGTGATCTGTAAAATGTATGTCTGCTGGTTACTGGTTTGCATTATGCTATGTGAATCACCATTTGAAATCACATAAGCCAAATTGAAGACATGTTGTCTGCAATGCTCTGACATTATGCACTGAGGAAACCTGTGGTATAGATCAGGTAAAAGACTGCCAGAGCTCCAGCTCCGACTCCTTAAACCACAGTAGAGTAACACCAACTTTATAAAAACAAAAGAAAACAACAGGAAATGCAGAGATTCATCAGGGGACATCATTAGAGAGAATACGGGAAAATAAATGACGGCCAACTGTTGCTGTTACAATTTCCATGTTGGGGCCTATTTTGTAAGTTTGGTCGTCTGCCAAAGGCTAAAAGAGCGGCTGTGCAGCTCTGGGAAATTTCTGAATAAAACAGCTCAAACTGGTGCATTCTTCCGAGAAGGCTGAGTAATAATAGGTTTGTTTACATAATTGGACCTCTATCAAAGCTCGGCAGTGGTTGTAAACTGTAATTACATGTCCATGGGCAATATATAGGTGGAACAGAGCAAGTTTTTTTCATTCAAGATTCGATGAATAACATTTAAGAAAGTCTTTCATGGAAAAACCTGATTTGACGGTGAAAAATAACAGAAACCACAGGAAAGGGTGTGATGCATAAAAAGGCTGTGGATGGGTTTTGCCACAGGACGCGCTAGACTCCGGTAGCTTCTCTGGCTGGCTGATGTAGAACCGTATACATTGGAATATTTTAAAAAATTTTAAAGCAAAACATAGCTTAAAAACTTCTGAAAATCCAAAACAGCAACAAGTGTTCCTCACAGCAGAGCCAGACAGAAACTCTAATACATTCCTTACTCGCAGAAGGTCAGCGAAAGAATCTGAGACAAGACTCCTGTGTGGGCACAAGACTGATTTGCCGCCGTCTGTACTCTGGAGCCGGCTGACAGATGCTGAGTCAAAGTTCTGCTTACACTCTCTGTGAACCCATCTACCATGGATGTGCCTTACTCTTGCCTGCTCTGCCACAGTGAAAGAGGGGGGTTGTGCAACATGTCACATCCTTTGACATTCCACGAGTCTGGAATAAAAGACCCTCGACTGCTCTTAGAAACAAGGCCGCCTTGTCGAGGTAACAGGAAGGAAATGGGTTTAAAGGAACTGACAGTCAGCAGCGTTTGCCATTTTAACTTTCTACCTCGGAAACAAAATGCCAAAACAAGATCACAGGCAGTGATTTAACCCGCGGGTTCTCCACCTAGACGGACCCACTTTCCAGCGAAGCCCTGCACACCTGAATACACACTCCTGACTGTGAAGCGGCCGTGCACACAAGCACTAATTGTGCAAGATGTTAGCTCTGGCATCTGATTAGACTGCGAACTCCCCACACAGCCCATCATAGATGTAGCACGCAGCCTAAATACAGGACTACGACAGTTTGGAATTGGGCCATCTGTCTCTCTTCCCCCTGGGGTTTAGGTTCCTCCTCCCACAGTAATAACAGAGCAGACAAGAGAGCTGTCAGCTCAGACATAACCAGGAGTCACTCTTCTCCCTGCCGTGCATCTGCTCCGATACTGCAGATAATTAAGCTACACTGCTAACGTGAACGTCTGACTTTTAAGTGAGGGGGAGATAATCCCAGATGCTTCCCGGAGAGAGTTAATCCACATGGCAATTGCCATGGCGCCCAGGAATTCAGAGTAAATATGCAGCGCTGCTTTCCTGCAGGCGAGAGGCTGAGGTGTCAAGAGGTTTGTGCTTCATTGTAGATAACAGATTTGTAATGTGAAGAATATGGCCTGGGTATGTGCATCTAATAAAAGAGAAACAATATGTAGAGTGAATGAATTTTGTTTTCAATTGTATTAAAAGGTAGTATTGTTTTTTCCGTTTCTGTTTTTCTCTTATTTGGTGAAATCCTCTTCACCTCCTGATAACCATCAATAAATAAAGTCGTGTCTGTGTCAAGCCAGTGTCTGTCGCCCCGCAGGACTAAAAAAACACAATCGTTTCTTTTGGCCATAGTAAAATGATTGGTCAGCGTACTGTCGGTGTCTGTCACTAACCCACCAGCCTGCCTGTACTCTCACTGCTCAAGACCAAAGTTTTTAACCGGGGACCCATACACTGAAGCTGAGACGTTGGCCGAGTCAGGGAAAAGTCCGCTTCTCAGTTGTCAGGCTGTGCACGCTCATGTGTTTTGGGGGCATAGCTTTGACGAGAGGGCCGCTGGGAGGTGGTGGGATGTATCGGTTGCATAGCTCTTCAAGGATTACCAACCCAAGCTTTAAAAGAAGTGTGGGAATCTGAAAATGGCTGTGATTGGTCGGTGAGTATGCAGACAGCAAACATGTGTGTGAAAGCACATAGATATATTGTGATGTGGAATATGTATGGGAAAAACATATGTAATATGTAATAAAACCTGGTAGCACATAAATCTTGCCAAAGCAAACAGTACATGTTCCTATGTACTTTGACAGAAGTTGCTGTATTCACAAAAGCGGCACAACATCACTGCATGAAGTGTCATCGTCGAAATAGAATAGAACTTGCACGGAGCATCACTTCTCGCTAGCGGGGCGACAGACAATTTGACAAACCAGTTCAGTTTCAGCCGACCTGAGGAGAAACTGGCAAAGAAAAAAAATAACACTTACACAACCCATATCCCAGTGATGGTCAGAGCTGGGAGGCTCACAGGCAGTATCATCCACAGAGACATCTTCCTGCACCTTCAACTGTTCCTTTCTTCTTCTTCCTCTTCGGCCAGCCGAGTGATATCTGCTCAAGTAGTTCTAACATTTAAATGAGTGTGACTGACGCCTGCATGGGTTCATGTTCTTGAAGGCGGAGGATGGTGGATGGGACACATGTAGGACAGATGTGTCCTCTTGGCTGGTTGAATGAGCGGAGATGGGAAGAGGGTCAGGATCCTTCACCTACGGAAATAAGAAAGAGAGAGAGAGTAATCATCATTAAGCCCTGCCGGTGAAAGAAATCTGAGTAAGAAATGCAACCAACAATTACTTTAATTATTGTCTAATCTGTCAATTAGTGAGAACTTCCTGTTGCAGTTTCCTGCAGGATTACATCTTCAGGTAGTGTGATTCGTCAAAAACACAAAAATATTCAGATTATTATCGTTTTTTTACGAAGAAAAGCATCGGATTCTCACATTTGAGAAGCTGAAGGATGATCTCGTTTGACATTTTTGTTTAAAATGATTATTTGATTCTGGAAATAGTTGGAGATTGATTTTTTGTTGCTCTACTGAGCGATTAGTTGACTTATAGTTTCAGCTGTACTCTGTAGTAAGAGTTGTGTGATGCTCACATCGGTTTAAAAGTACAAATACTAGCTCATATTACTCAATATGACATATTTAAAAAGGTAACACACACGCAGTACAATCCAGTGGTTTTATTTCCATGAATCATTTACTTCAAGATTTGTGATCCAGAGCTGATGGATTTCTCTGGTTGTGTTTCAGGGAGGAAAAAACCACATTGTAAGAGTGTGATGATTGGTTTGCATTGAAACTAACATCTACTACACATCACTATGGGTCTTCTCGTGTTTTCATTTACACACACGACCAACCGTGAAGAACAACTCTACAGCCGCTAACTCACCTTCTGCCTCCGTCAGCTGCCAAGTTTTTCCCCTGGATGATTTGGAGCGGGCCGACCTGTGCTCCACACCTCTGCCGCCTCAGAGCTGCTCCTCGCCGGACTCCTGTTGCTCAGAGCCTCCGCTCCAGCTCCCGGTTCTTCTCTGTGTTGAAGTCCACTGTTTTCTCGTGGAGCTGCACAGTACCGATCCCGTCACACATGTGGTCCATCCTGCTGTACAGTCGCCACGAGACGCTCAGAGAATCCAGCTGTTTAACGCCTCCCCCCCTTTAAATAAAAAAAGTGGCAGGGTGCGTTGCATTTAAGTTTAGAGGCGCGCCGTGTGGGCGGGCAGGTGGGCTCTAAGGCAAAATAACTGAGCTGGCAACAGTTTTGTATGTTGTCTCAAAAAAAATCAGTGGATCACTAAATTTAAGAATATAAAATAAAGATAAGATGAGATAAGGTAAGGTAAGGTAACTATAAGATAAGATAAAGATGAGATGAGATGAGATGAGATGAGATGAGATGAGATGAGATGAGATGAGATAAGATGTTTACTATATGGTTACTATAATTTTAGATGAATACTATAAAAAATGAACTTTAAATGCACTATGTGAGATGTGTTTAAGCAAAGTATAAAGAGTTAATTGAAAGCCTTTATTGTATAGCAGAATGATCTATAACACGAATAAGTAATTATACTTATTTGTATTTGTCTGTGTTTTAATTAATATAGTTATACACATTGATATTGTGGGCCTCATTCTTAAATAAAGATCATAAAGATTTGATTCCTCACATTTCTTCCAGTAGCATTAATGTTTATCATATGAGAACTGTAAGGCTCCAGTCCAACATATTTTTTTTGCCCATGCATCTCACATTTATTTTCTTTAATCATCAAATAAAAGTTCAGTGTATAATATGTCAGAATATAGTTGAAAATTATAATTTTCCATTCCTGGTGTTTTAATGTCTTTTGTTTTGTGACCAGCTCTCAAAATACAAAATTGTTATCTATTCTGACCCTGAAAACTGTGAAAACTGGAAAATAAACACATCTGAGAGTACAACCAAACATTTGGTGCAAGAAAGGACTTAAACACCAAATCACTAATCAAAATTGATGCCAATTCATTTTCAGTCAACTGACAATTGTTAGTTTCCAGGTGCCATGTCCAGTAAACTGTTTCAGACAGAGCCACGTCTTGACTTTTTCTTGACTGTAAAGATGTCCATCCTAACAGTCATTAACTTTCAGTGGACACTGCAGACAAATTGTTTTCTGTGCTCATCGTACCATTAACCACTTTTCATATCTCATAATCTTCACCAAAACTTCAACTTGACAGATTGTTTCTTCCACTCACTTGTTTCTCTGTCCTTTCAGTTCCAGCCGGGACGATGTCGTGATGTTTGTGTTCATCCATCATGCACAGCACACACACGGATGTGTCGTCAGCGCGACAAAAAGCCTCCAGCAGCTTGTCGTGCTGTGCACAGATCTTCTCCCTCATCTGACCTGTGGCTTTGACCAGCTTGTGCTTCATCAAGGCGGGATAGTCATAGTGGGACTGGAGATGAGCCTCGCAGTAGGACGCCAGGCACACCAGGCAGGACTTCTCGGCCTTCTCCCTCCCTGATGTGCAGAAGTCACACAGGACCTCCCCGGGCTTGGCCTGGGCCCGGGGCAGGCTCTGACTGCTGGAGCGACAAGATTTCTCCAGGACGCTGCTTCTGTCCAAATCCAGAGTGCTGGGGTGTGACATTCTTCCTACCAGAAGTCACAAAATGTTGATTCAAAATCCACAGGGGATTTAGCTCAACAGCAAATATGTTACCCTCTTGGTAAAATGGACTGAGATCAAAAGGCCGAGAAAAAGACTGAACAGAAGCAGGAGAAGAAACCAGACGAGCTCCCGAAGCGAACAGCTTCAGTGAAACTGTGTGACTGACTCTGTTTGTGACAGAATGTTTCCAGGTGCCATGTCCAGTAAACTGTTTCAGACAGAGCAGATTGAAATATGATCACTTCAAACAGTAGCAAGTTAAATGTGTAAAACTTCAGGTCTGTTAGTATAAGACACTTGTAGTTTATCTATTTCTACTAATCCAGTTTATCAGTGTGGAGAGGAGCAGGATGTCTGTTCGTTGGCTGGTCTGAATTTGCCTCCGGTGTGTTTGATGCAAATAACCAAGCGCTCCTTCTCCTTTTGCGGTTTTCTTCCCCCAATTCGATGCCTCGTTTTCAGTTCTTACTGTCAGACGATGGAGCCTCAGTGAAACTTAACACCACCTCTGTAAAGGAAAAATAAACACGCATATGACAACCCCCCCCCCCCCCCCCCTCTCTCCCTCCCTGTGTGTGAGTGTGAGTGTGTGTGTGTGAGTGTGAGTGTGTGTGTGTGTGTGCGTGTGTGTGTGTGTGTCTGCTGCCGCCTAGAGTTTAAACGTAATATCTCTGCACTGAATGTCCTGAAGACCATAGAGTGAATTTGTGTCTGCCAATGATCAATCAAAACCACCATCCGTATAATATATATAATATAATGCATGCATACATATCATTTATAATATAGGGGTGGTTACTGTATTAATGGAGGTGAGATGCTTGTCTTAGTGTGAACAACAACAGCAACTCCAGCTCGGGTAAAGCTGCTCCTCAGTCAACATTATGTATTTGAACAAAATCAGCTCAAATCCAGATTTATATTGACACAAACATGAGTGACAACATGAGGTTTTTTAGCAACTGTGCTTTAATTTTATACGCAGCATTAAACACACCAATAATGCAAATGTAACATGGATATAAAAGAGAAAATATTTTCTACATAAACAAAATACCACAAAAATAAGTTATTGAATATGTTTCATGATTTCAACATTTAGTTCTTTTACTCTTCAAACTTGATTCTCCCAAAAATAGAAAGCAATGATCAACAGAACAAAAACGTAAAACAGACGCTGATAACATATTTCTATTCTAAATGTAAACATTTTTTTAAATCTTTTGTAGCAATGTATGGCTAAAATATATGATTTTTCTAACTATTTGTGCATTGTCTCTGATTTCTGCAAACATCTCACTATTAACCAATTGGCTTCCCCCTTGACCCCCCAGGGGGTCTAGTTCGGGAACCACTGAAACTAAACTAACAAGAATTAATCAAACACCCTGTTGTATATTGTTGAAAATGTGTGAAGTGAATTCAGATCAGTAGCAGTATAGTGACTCTGCTACAGTTTAATTGTGGTGCCAAAGCCCCACACACTGAATGCAGGGTAGAGGGCCTCTGTAAACGTGGTTTGGGTTCTGTGCAGAAGCTTCATGCCATCAGAGACGCTGTAAAACGCAAGTGTTCCAGCTGCACGATCCACGTAGACGCCAATACGAGACGATATTGGAGCCAGGATTTCTTTCCTCTTGTTATTGTGCACAAAGGAGAACTGGGAGTCAGAGCAGTACAGACTCCAGGACTTATCGTTCCAGCCCAGGCTGCACTCATTCCCGTTCCCTTTGCGGCGGATTCCCTTGTAGGTGACAGCCACGTCTACCTCTGTTCCCCTCCAGTCCATCTCCCAGTAGCAACGAGTCCCAGTCAGGCTCTCCTTGCACAATACCTGGAGTGGAATGGATGAAATTATAGATTGAAAGACTTAAAGCTGTTTATATGTGAGTTTAAATGAGGACTCACTTGCTGCACGATTGAAAACAGATTTTTTTGTTATAGCTATACCAAAAAAATATATGGGAAGTAATTTTCATCAATCAAACTAATGTAGAGGAGAGAACCATATTTTAAAAGTAGAAGATATTAACCCATAAATAATTCTTGCCTCAGGAGAGTGATTCAAAGAGCAAGTTCTCTGAAAGCAAAGGCTTATTTTACTGTTAAGTCTCTAAACAGAATTACGCATTCTCCCTTCTGGATACAGTCATAATTTGGGCTCTGCAGCTTTAACAACCTATCAGTTTCCCTCCCCACGGCACAAAATGGCGTTCTAGCAGGCCACAAGTCCTCACCTGCTGCCAGTGGTCGAATCGCTCTGGGTGGTCTGGGTAGTTCTTGGGCTCACTCCTCATCGTGGCTGTCCGGCTTCCCTCAGAGAGGTGGAGGCTGGGGTGAATGCTGTTGACGTCCAGAATCAACTGGCAGGAGTCTGAAAACATTGAAGGACAAGATTATCATCCATCCCTCTTTGTGTTGTTATTGTCTAATTTTATCATTTGTTCTGCTGCAGTGTCACAGTTTCACATATCTCATTGGATTTCATCCTGTTGCACATAATTTGTCAAACTTAATCTTGTGTGTTAAGGAAAGTTAGCCGACTGAAACCATTGGCTGGTAACTCCCATGTAGACGGAGTGAAAGCAGCAACACCTGTGTTTGTTTAAGTTTCACCAAACCTGTTCTGCACAGAACATTCCTTACGTAACTGTAGTTTCACCACAGTTAGGCCATGCCTATGTTAAGGATGGTTATGTTCATGACACCATGGCTACGCTTTTCAAGCCGGAAGTTTAAGATCACGGTTAAAAAGCAGACTTCTCTTTTAAAAAAAACAACATGATAACTCACATTTCAGGAAATCTTCTCTTGTTCTCGGTTCTTCTCTTGTTCTTGGTTCTTCTCTTGTTCTCGGTTCTTCTCTTGTTCTTGGTTCTTCTCTTTGTCTTGGTTCTTCTCTTGTTCTCGGTTCTTCCCTCAGAATCGATTCTCTTCGTGCCTTGGTTTCCCCTTCTTGTGTGACGTAGACTTCCTTCACTATGAAGATACATGTGACAAACACATGGTGAGCTTCATGAAAGCAACAGTAGACTAAAAAAACAACCACTCATGCAGAGAGATAGCGAAGCTTCATGAAACAAACAGAGGAAAAGATGAGATTTGTTCACCTGCTCCTGAGATTTTGCTCATTTCATTCTTGCTGACTTCTTCAACTTGTACTTTCAGAGCAGAGATGGCTCTCTTGGTGGATTCAAAGGAGTAGTTGGGAGCGACAGAGATGTTGTTGAGGTCTTCATACCCAGAGGGTCCTGACAGAGACTGCCAGCTCTGATAAAAACAATGGGAAAGTGGAGGAGAGACATGAGACATCTAATACATGGACCCTGATTTTTGCACCACATGTTGGAGGCCTTGTCCGAGACCTCACCTGTAGAAAGTGTATGTGATCGTCGGTGTGCGAGAGCTTCTCCAGGTCGTTATGTTTTTTCTTCAGCAGAGTGATCTCCTCCTCCAGACGGTCCAGCACTATTTCGGCCCGTGTCACCGTGATCTTTTCGTGGGAGCGGATCATCTCCTTGACTTCATTGTACTTCCTCTCTATGGAGAGCAGGAGCTCGGTGAAGATCCGCTCGTTCTCCTCCAGGGCCGTCTGAGCAGAATGCTGATGAGTAAGGTGTGGATAAAAAGCGATTATTTTTTCAAACAGGCAAACCTCAATGATTTGTTCTCAGCATCATGTAGTGTAACTAAGAATGAGATTTTTTTTTCGCTTACTTTGACTGATTCCACAGCTTGTCGGAGATCCTGCCACTTTTTGATTCTCTGGTCAATTCTTTGTTGAGATTTGTACAGCGTAGTACTAAGTTGTTTCTGCAAAGAGAGTTACTTTTTTTAAATTTTTCTATTTATTTAATCCTTGTGTAATCTCATTAAGATTGTCAGTCACTTTTTCAAGACAGACCTGAGAACAGGAGACATTCAAAATCAGCAAATAAATACAACACAACAAAGAGTTCATAAATAAAAGCAACACAATGGGGACTTTTCGATTTCAAGAATCATGAAAAACATCAGACAACAAATATTTAGAATAACTAAGGGGAATGTAAGACTGCAATGTCCATTCTCCATTTCGGTGCATAATACCTGAACCCAGTTCTGCCAACATCAGTGTGAGAGTAGGTGATATCTAAGATGATGTAGGTACTGGATTGTATACGTTAGTGACTATAGTTTGAAATGAGAGGTGAGGTATTTGGAAGCATAAAACAGAAGAACTTTATAGATGATTAACATAAAATGACTGTTTTTTCTTGACTGTAAAGACGTCCATCCTAACAGTCATTAACTTTCAGTGGACACTGCAGACAAACTGTTTTCTGTGCTCATCGTACCATTAACCACTTTTCATATCTCATAATCTTCACCAAAACTTCAACTTGACAGATTGTTTCTTCCACTCACTTGTTTCTCTGTCCTTTCAGTTCCAGCCGGGACGATGTCGTGATGTTTGTGTTCATCCATCATGCACAGCACACACACGGATGTGTCGTCAGCGCGACAAAAAGCCTCCAGCAGCTTGTCGTGCTGTGCACAGATCTTCTCCCTCATCTGACCTGTGGCTTTGACCAGCTTGTGCTTCATCAAGGCGGGATAGTCATAGTGGGACTGGAGATGAGCCTCGCAGTAGGACGCCAGGCACACCAGGCAGGACTTCTCGGCCTTCTCCCTCCCTGATGTGCAGAAGTCACACAGGACCTCCCCGGGCTTGGCCTGGGCCCGGGGCAGGCTCCGACTGGTGGAGCGACGAGATTTCTCCAGGACGCTGCTTCTGTCCAAATCCAGAGTGCTGGGGTGTGACATTCTTCCTACCAGAAGTCACAAAATGTTGATTCAAAATCCACAGGGGATTTAGCTCAACAGCAAATATGTTACCCTCTTGGTAAAATGGACTGAGATCAAAAGGCCGAGAAAAAGACTGAACAGAAGCAGGAGAAGAAACCAGACGAGCTCCCGAAGTGAACAGCTTCAGTGAAACTGTGTGACTGACTCTGTTTGTGACAGAATGTTAGCTATGTGCTTTACTCCCATCGTAAAACCAGTATTCCAGGTTGGATGTTTAATTTACAGGGAGTGGGCATTACAGTGACTGACAAACACAACTGAGAGAAAGGAGAGAGAGAGTTGAAGGTATTAAAACAAAATTTAAGATAGATAGATAGATAGATAGATAGATATTCTTTACAGTGAAGTCTGGTTGTCTCATGAGCTCGGTTACTATACAGTTTTGAGAGTTAGTCTACTTCTACCTCTACTTCAATTAAAGTGAAGTTTTTAGACTAATTTATCTATAATAAGTCTGCATAATGAGCGCATTCATTTTTTTCAACATGTTTTGATGGAAATATTTTTGGGGTTTCACTTAAGTTAAGTTTTGAATGCAAGTCTTTTACTTGTAAAACAGTGTCTCTACAACGTGGCTACATTTACTTAAACATTGATAGGGGAGGGGAGATAATAATAATAATAATAATAATACAAAATATATATTTACAGAGCAGTTTTCAAAATCTACATTATAAAGTGCTTTACAATGGCAGCAAAATAAAGCAGACTAATCATATGATCAATAAAAAAAAGCAGACTGGTCATAAAATAATCCCGAAATGGAAATACGTATGTTAAGTGAATACACTTTAAATACCTGCACAATACTTTTAACATGCTTACTCATCATGTGTAACTTACTTGCTTATTTGCTCACTTCTCACCACTGAGGGCCACAAACTACAAATAAGAACCATTCTCATGCCCAAGTTTGTCCTTGTAAGATTTGGCTTTTCTGACACGTACCACTCCCAGGCTGCGGGGAGCGCTAGTGGTTGTGTTGCCGCATTGAAATGACGGGTAGCGTTCGGTAAAGTGCGTCGGTCGTCCAACGTTGGCGCCAGATGAGCAGTGGCGCCAGCTACACACAGAGGCAGAGAGAGGGGAAGACACACACACACTCACACACACAGTGATCAGACGAGGCTCACCACAGCTTGCAAAGATCTCTCCTCCACCCGGAGTTTGAAGCATTTATACGATTCTTCTTCTTTTCCTCCCTCCATCTCTCTAAAGACTCATAAGGTGGGTGTGTGCATGCATCGATTTACACATTTGGAGCCGGCGCTGTGTTTACGCGTGGTGATTATTTCACCATTTAAATGCAACTTGCGATACCATGAGCAGCAGCGGCACCGAGGCAGGAGGACGTTGTTTTAGTCAATATACGCTTAGTTGTTATTTAGCATGCTAGTTAGCATGTAGGGTGTGTATTTTCTCTTTGCCTTTGTGGTAATAGCCAACTTTGTCATGGAAAAATACAGGCCCTGACCCGCACTGGTTGTTCGTGTCCTGTAGGAAAAACCCAGACAGACAGCGACACTACGTTACTACACATAATGAACTATTTCAGCTCTGGGTCTCATCTAGGTTATTTTTGTGTACAATCGACCAATCCGCTTGTTTTGAGACCAAGTCCAGTTTATCTGTGCAGACTTCAACATGGTCGGATGGGCGGTTAATAGCAAAGCTTCCGTTCCAGTGTTCCACAGGCTGGTACCGACTCTGGACAGCGGGCTGTAGCCGGGCTAGCAGGCAGGATTAGCTGGCTCGTTAGCTTGGCATCATGGCTACGTAGCCAGCACGCTAACACTGTCGGGGCTGGGTAGCTGCTAACCCCAGCAAGGCCGCCATTGCAGTTGTGTGTGCGGTCTGCTGGAGCTGCCGCAGTGAGGGGGAGCTTTAGCCCGGAATGTAGCCAAGATTACTCGCAACTCCCCCAACGTCAAATCACTGCGTGTCCTGTAGTTTTTTATTGTATTTATGTATTTTAAACTGTATCTGCTTGTTGATTTATCCCCTGCGTCCATTCTTGTGTGAGTAAAAGACATAATTTCCCGGGCTTTTCTTCGCAGCACTCATCTCCCTCACGGTTAGCCATCTTTGTTTCAGCTAGCCCCGCTCCTGGTCGAAAATACGATGTGGCTCTTAGCTTGCTAACACACTCAAACTAGCCTTCACGGCTGTCTCTGGCGAAGCTGTGGGTTTACTGGGAGTTTGAGATCGTTTCGGCGACCCAGTAAAGCCTATACGCAGCACGACTCAGTCTGATTTCCGCTCAGTTTGAAATGGCTTCGGGGGGCAGCTCTAATTCAGTATGTTATGAAGGGCGGAGGCTAAGCGAGCTAACGTTAGCAAGCGGCAGCCATCTTAGGCGAGCATGTAATCTTGGCTAGCTGGAAGTGCTGGTGTGGCACAACAAGATGGCCTGTTAATACTCGCACGGAGCGAATTTCCGCGTCGACAGCAGACCCACATATCGTACCAAATTACTGAGCTCAGTTATTCGCTTAAATGTAAGTATTTCGTTATTTGTTCAGGTTCTGGCTCATTACTTGCGCGGTGCTTTCGCTACGAAGCTAGTTAGCTGGCTAAATCGCGAACATTAGCAGCTAACACAATGCTGTTTTGTCGTTAACCAGTTCCCCCTTCCACCATAGCCAGCTAACTAGCGGCTATGGGGGCTATTTGTAGCCGTTTCAGGAGGCTAGCAACCAAACAGTTCAATGTTTTGGTAGCAAAACATCAAAGTTTAATGCCTTAATATATAACATTTTGTGCTTTTATCAGAACGAACAGTGGACTGAAAACAAAGCGAGTTTCACAGGCCAGTTGACTTTGGCTTGCGGATTAATTTCGCATTGGGAGCTTGGTGGGGATGTTGTCTGGTTTGGTTTTATCAATATTGTTAGCAATTGAGGTGAAGCTCGTTTTAAGTGCTAACGAAGCTAACAGGTTGATCTCATAGCTCGCTTAGTAGTGTTGCGTTGCTGCAGTTGAGGATATTAGAAACATGTAGTAGTATTAATTCATAAATGTCACTACGTCCGCCCCAACAACTTTATTTGGTTTAATTGCACCTCCCAGTTCAAGTAATTTTTCCTAACCTAAATGGTGCAAACTAGATCAGATCAAATCAACTCACTTTAAGTGATTATACACTATCAGAGTCGATCAGTTTATCTAATATTAAGCCTTTTGTTTATCACATCTATTATATTGTCATATGTTGTCCATGCCTGTCCTGGGAAGAGGGTGGTAAACAATATTAACTAAAATCACTTTACTTATCACATGTCAACAAACTTAGCTGTCAGAGAGACCTGCCATTGACTCTAAATCTGGCTTGTCGTCACTTTCCAGTATTTTGACGGGTCTCGACTGAGAAATTATCAGTTTAGTTAAATATGAGACATGCGTACAAACATATGGAGTTGTATAATAAATATGGTTTGTTCTGACATTTATTCTTTAGGACTGCTTGTTAAATTGTCCCATCTTTTCTCTTGCAACCTAATTTCCCATGTTGGAGGTAAGCAAGACCAATTAGAGCTACTCTATGACGCTGATGATTAACTTCCCCCCTTTGTTCTCCTCTTGCAGGTCTGCTGACTGACAAGAGAACCAACGCGCCCCACACAAAACAAACCTATTTCCCCGATTCTCTTAGAAGTCATCGCCCGGCACGAAAACGGAGGTCGTGGGGTTGGAGTGTGTTCTCATGGCCGAGTCAGAGACTGAATGTGACACACCCGGCCTTGACACACTTGGGTCGGAGTGTGTCATAGCCCACAGCCATGTAGACCTACACTATGGAGCAGAAACTGAGATCATGACTGAAGAAAAGCGTGGATTAGAACTGGAGATTCACGGCGCAGACTTAAAGATCCAGGGACTGGGAACGGACCTCGGTGCTGTAGCCTGCGTGGAGGCAATTGTAGCCGAGACAGACCATGATTACATCAAGGTGGAACATGGTGAGATGCACTGTTTCACGGCAGCAGAAATCAAGACGACAGGAGGCGAGGCTCTGCTGGGAGAGGTGCTGCTTAAGACCGAAAGCGAGCATGTGGTCAAAGTGGAGTCTGACCATGGTGGAGAGTTGACTGTGGAGTCTGAGAATGGTGTAATCATACATGAAGCCCATGGTCTGCAGTGCAACGAGTGCGGGGAGATTTTTGGCAGCATTGCCGATCTTCACCAACACTTTGAGATCCATAAGGACCTGAATCCTTACATCTGTGTCCACTGTGGTGAGAGCTTTGCTGTGGAGGCCAGCCTCAAGCAACACATGAAGATTCACATGAAAGAAAAGCCCTATGTTCCCCCTGGAGTTGAGATTATGGGCAAAGATGTAATCGATGCCTTCAGCCTCAAGTCTCATCAGATGATTCATTTGCCAGACAAGCCCCACAGATGCTCGGAGTGTGGTAAGAGCTTTGCTGCTGCCATCACCCTGAGAGAACACATGAAGATGCATTCCGAGGACAAGCCCTACAAGTGCACCCAGTGTAGGAAGAGTTTTGTCCGCAGAAGGCATTTAAAAAAGCACCAGGAAGTCCATGCACGTGAGAAGCCATACACGTGCGGCCAGTGTGGCAAGGGCTTCGCCACAACTTCCAACCTGAAGCAGCACCAGAAAACCCATGCTGCAGTCGTGCTCGGAGACAAACCCCACCGCTGCGCGCAGTGTGGAAAGTGTTTTGCGGCTGCAGCCACTCTGAGAGAACACCAGAGGATCCACTCGGGTGAGAAGCCATACAAATGCAACATGTGTCGGAAGAGCTTCGTCCGCAAACGCCACCTTAAGAAGCACCAGCAGGTCCATGCTGGAGGAAAGCCCTACACCTGCCGACATTGCAACAAGGGCTTCAATCACTCCTCTTCTCTCTCTCGCCACCACAAGACCCACCTGCAGAATCCAGTGTTCTCTCCACCGCAGCCTGGGAAACCCTTGTCTTACGGCACTCCCCCCAAACAGAGGGTGCATCAGCAGGGAGACAAGCCCTACATGTGCCACCACTGTGATAAGGGCTTCAATCATTCCTCTTCCCTGTCCCGGCACCAAAGAGTCCACTCAGAGGGAAAGAGTTACACCTGCGCTCACTGTGGCAAAAGATTCAATCACTCCTCCTCCCTTGCAAGACATCAGAGAGTTCACTTGGAGAACAAACAACAGCAGCAGCAGCCACAGCCACCACAGCCGCAACCGCAGCAGTACACCACCATCCCCACAGGGAAGGCATTCCCTAACAACGCTTTCCCAAAACAGCGCATCCTGTCTGTTGAAAAACCGTACAGGTGCACTCAGTGCGGCAAAGGCTTTAACCATTCATCTTCCCTCTCCAGACATCATAGGATCCACGTTGATCAGTGAGCACCAGTTCTATCCCTCAAATGTTGTCCCATCCAAGCACACACCACCACTCCCCTCCTGTTTCTGTACCGACGATGTTCCCATCAATGAAAACCCCCATCATCAGGCCAACCTCTATAGACAAAGGGTCAGGTCAGCACATGGCTGCGATGAAGTGGAGCAGTTGACAATAAATGGACAGTAACATGTGTCTTCAGAAAGAAACTGCTTGGCCTGAAGGACAATGTAACCTATAATTCAGAGCTGATCCTGTGACTATGTGCTCAGTTTAAAGAGGGTATAATAATAGAGCGGGAAGGCAGCGGTTATTCTTGTTCGCGATTGTGCTTCACTTGCTCCAGGAGCTCTTTTGAACACTTTTAAAGAAAAAAAAATGTGATTTGAAGATCTACATGATAAAATTGTTACCTGGGGAAAATATGCTTCACCCTCTGGCTTTGTATTTTTCAATAGACAAATTCAGTTGATGTACTTTCAGGTGGGCACACATGCTTCTCAGCCTCAACTTTATTCAAGGCTACCAACACAATTAATGAACAAGACTTGTTTCAATTTAAATAGTTATTTTTTTTTCATCCACATAATCCATCTAAAGCAAATGTCAAAAATCCAATGTAAATACGTATTGATTTTCTTTTATATATATATGTATAGGTGACTAGTGTGCTGTTCCAAAAGATTACATTTTTGATAGTAAGATCCACTTTGTCTCCACCCTTTTTTTTTCCTCCTTTTTATGACTTTAATTTGTTTTAAGTGTTGGAGATGAAATGTGTTGCAGGTGTTCTCAAGCAGCTTGTTCTTGAATTTGGGCTCCATCAGACACGAGCCTTCCTGTATATTTATGAGGTTGTTTTCTTGTATGTCTACTATGGGTTGGCACTGCTGCATAGACTGTACAGAGAGCAATACTGGCTCACCCCCTGGTTCTATTATGACATGCAATTTAGCCATAAGAAAATGCATAATAGAAATAAAAACCTACTGGGTAGCATATTAAGACATGACCTGTGTCCTAATTATTTACTGTGCGGTTTTCCTCTGTACCCCAGCACCAAATGTAACTGAAATGCAACACCACACTTTATTTCTTTGGAGACTAATTCAATGACCCGTGTACAGAATATTGGTAACACACACTTTGATCTGCAGATTGTCACGATTTGATCTAAAAATAGATTGTGTATACTAAAAGACAACGTGAAAAATCTCACTTTTACAAGATTTTTGGAATTCCAATGGATGGCGCTCTATTTACTGTTCTGTGTAAAATATCTTTTACAAACTGATGTATTTTTTTAGATATGGCTTGGGCTCTATGAAAGGGAATGAGAGATATACAGTTTTTATGGGAGTGAACATTATAGTGAGCAATATTTTCTTTTCATTTGGATAACAATTGTGCTTCAAACTGTAGCATAGGTTTCTTCCTTGTGTTAGATAGGTGCCTTATTGCATGCGATGTAGAAATGTATGCCGAGCTGTTATTTGAGGAAAAAAAAGTTAGGGTTTCCAGGAGTCTTTTGTTCTTATTCATACTAACTTACCCTACATTTTAATTTGATGTCACTGATACCTTTTGCTTTCATGTATATTACCATGTGTTTACACTGTTACGACCATATTGTCTTTACCCCACCCTTCCTTTTTTTTTTTTTTTTGTCGATGGACTCATTGTAGAGAGAAATTGTAAATCATCCATATAAGCTTCTCTTAAGGGCAAATCCTGTAACACCTTATCCCAATTTCTGAGTGGCACATTTAAGGATAAATAAAGGTTGTTGACTCTTGTGGTGTCCGATCAATGCAGTGCATTCTTAAAGTGGGAAAGGCATCGAACATTAAAGCTAATCAGGTCTTATTTGTTCAATATTTAATAGGTTTACTCATTTATAAAATCCAGCGAAATAAATCACATGAATTTTGTGTTGCTTGACACCTGGTCTTATTTTCACCACGTGCCTGTACTCTGCCCTTTGCACTTCCACAGTGTAGCCACATGGTGTCACTCTTTACCCATGAAAGCATCAAACTGCAGCAACAGTTACATTAATGCTTTGATTCCAGATGTGGTATAGCTACTAATGCTAGTGTTATATATTTTTTAGTCCTTTACTAATGTTAGTGTTTTATGATTATTATCCTTTATACAACTACAACATTTGACTCAAGCTGTAATTTTTAACTGTAATTTATATATTCAGTTTACTCTATCATTTTATTCCATTTATTTTTTACATTTCATTCACATTTGTATTGCATGTTCACTTATTTCTTTAGCAATGTCTATTTTGACTGTCCTCTTTGCTGCAATAACACATTTCTGCATTGTGGGAAGAATAAAGGATTATTTTGTCTTAAAGAAACTGAGCCAGTCTGCTGCGGTTAGAGGAGCCGCGTTTACCTGGGGGAAACTATGGGAATGTCCCGAGTACAAATGTAAACACATCAACATAACACCAGGAAAGTTCCCACCTTTCCAAGCTAAAAAGCACGACACTGCTTTACATTCCTTCAGAACTGGATCAGACTCATTGTTGGGATCAGTTGTCACCAAGTCCTTCGGAGATAATAGAACCTTATCAGTCCTGTGGGTGAAAAGCAATGTCTGGTTTACATTAGGGATGGGACATAGTTTTTATTTCAAGCTGATGAACCATCCACAATCTCCCACCAACACATACAACGACTTAACTGGGTAAACTTTACAAATATATGTATTTAAATTCAATTTGTTAGTTGCATTGGGTGATATCTTCCAGTAAAAACAAAAATGCCTGTTTAAAAATTGGACAAAGGCTATAAAAGCATTATTGGACCTAGAACAACATCGCATTCTGAGGTTGATGTGCCAATATTAATAGCAAGTTTCAGAACTTTTACTTAAGTAACGGCAAAGTCTCACATACTCGTGTTGTTTCTTCACAGTAAATGCAAGAACATGTTATTGCTGTTATGAACATTTTAACCAATGAGACATGTAGGGAAAGAAAACTATATTTACAAGACAAAAACTGCAGATACACACGTTTAACAGCAAATACATGAATAGATAAATCGTAGCATATTACCTTTAAAACATATTTACAAAAAGAAAAATATAGTTACTGTACATCTGTACACTGACCCCTGTAAGGCAGGTATCATTATGTGGAGGAAGGCAACAACGTGCGCACCCTTCTTACAGGGTGTGTTTCTAATGGAGCGGTTTGCATAGAATTTAACATTCAAGCACTCGGTTTGCGTTCTGAGCTGCGTGAAGAGATCTCAGCCCGAGCAGGAGACCTGGACCCGCTATACGTTCATGACGGGGGTCAGCTGCAGCAGTGAGCTCTGGGGTCGGATGGTGCTGCTCTTTGAGTGCAGCTTCTCCAGGTTTTGCAGAAAGCCTCTTCTCTTGAGACCCTCCAGAATGTTGGTGTTAGTGGAAGCCAGGCTGACACGGGTCCTGTGGGGAGGAGAGAGGGGGCACGAGGTTGATATTTTCCGAAAATACGCCACTTTAACAAGGTGAAGCGCTCGTGCACTCTATCAGTCCACCGACATACCAGAGTGCACGACGAGTTCAATGCCAGAATATAAGTCTTTTCTTCCTCTTTGATAATGACACAATAATTTAAGTGCTGCACAGCAATTACACATTATTATCAAAATGACTCCCTTATGTCCAAATACTGGAACCTGTAATTGGTCATGAGGTGTTTGTTCAGCTTTATTGCAATTTACTTTAAAAGGAGAGAAAAAACCTAATTGGTAGTAAGGCCAGCCACAGACATGTAACCTAGAGGTTAACTAACCTCAATGCAGTGTTTATTTTAACTGTCACTAAAGCTCCACCAAGAGGGGGGAGTCTGGTGTGGCCGCAAAGAAATAGAGCCCGAGGTGTGAAAAGCAGAAAAGGGCTGACCTGAAGAATGAGCATCTGTGCTAAGGGATTAAGAACGTCTCTTTTTCCTCTACATAAAACCTTTTCAGCAGAAGGTGTGAGCTGTCTAACTTTCACAAAGTTCAATGGCTGTGACAGGATACCCCTGGGCTATAGCGAAATATCACAGTGTCTTATTGCAGCTAATATGAACAAACTCTAAAGAGAGGCACTCACCGAGGAGAATCGATACCACTGTCTCCTGTGATGCTCTGGTTTTCTCCCATTTCCACCGCTTCCCCGATCTCTGCCCTTCTCGCTCCACCGGGCATGCCCAGAACGACCCTGTGAGTCGGAGGGATGCCCGTCTCGTCGAAGTCGTCCTCCCTCGCTTCCTCTGCCTCGACCGCCCAGTGAGCGGATTCGCCGTCGCCCTCGTCAGCCGACTTGCGGATGGTCTCTGCGTCTGACTCGATCTCGCTGGTCTGGCAGTAGTCGAAGATGCTACTGTCTGCAACTTCGGACGGTTCGGGACAATCCAAATCGAGGTTCATCTCGTGGGGCCTTTCCCCCTGGATGGACGTGGATCCACTTTGGGCCCCTGGTGATCGAGCCTTCTGATGGTGATGACGGAGCCTCCAGCTGGTCTCTCCAGCTCTGGCAGGGCTGAGGGAAGACGCCCTCTGGGTTGCTGGGGTGATGAGATCTTTCACAGTGCTGTCCCCTGAGCCTTGTGGTTGGTGGAGGTTGGAGTTGTAATAGAGACTGTGGTGTCCCTGATATTGCAAATCAGATTCACGGTTATGATAAACCAGCTGGTGACCGCGGTAGTCTGCTACACCGGCTCTGTACACATTTGTCACATCAATAATCTCCTCCTCATTGAGACACAGGGAGCTGCAGGCGTCCTCGTCCTGCTGCTCGTCTGCTCGCTGATAGAGCCTGTAGTCGTCTTCTATCAATCCATCAGCGTCTGTTATCGAGGGATTGCTCTGGGTCATCAGCTCAGACCTTTCACCCTGGCTCATGGCCCTTTGTTCTCTACAGCTGGTAGCGACAGGTCTGATCTCCTGTTGCTCCTGGGTGGCTGGACTTTCACAGGTCGGCTGATGTGAAAAAAGTTTGTCAGGCCTCGGTAAATCGTCCCTCTGTGGGTTGGAGAGTATGAGCGAGTGTTTCCTCTGCAAAGGGGGCTTGGGCCAGGGCAGGGTTGTCTCATGTGAGTGGTTTACGACAGGTGTAGAAAGATTGCTGTTAGCATTTGAGTATTGTTCAGCTATAGTTTGGTGTGGCACAGTGTTGTATTCAACCTCCTGAAAAGGTGCGCTCTTGCCGTCTCTCTCCCAGCCATTCTTGCCAGTTCCCTCCCTCTGATGTCGGACCTTGTCGTCTATCCGGAGGGTGCTGCTCTGTGGGTAGGCTGGGCTGTAGTCCAGCAGGAGCTCTCTGTTGAGTTTTGTGTCTGCTTGGAGCTGATGATCAGCAGCGAATTCCTTCTCATGCACATAGTCGTACCTGTCGTCAGATGTCGGGGTTTTCCCTACGTGCTCTCCGTCTGTGGCGTTAACTTTGGCCCGATGCGGGTCCCAGGATTTCGACCGGTGACCCGTTCGGTCCTTCCTTCCTGGCCCCGAGGCCTTGCCCTCTTTCACCTCTCGTCTTCTCTGCTCTCTGTTGGTGGCGGGAATGGCAGCATCAGCCGGGTCTTTGATTGGCTGAGTCTGGAAAGGGTTTTCAATGCGTTTCTTATAAAGGGATTTTCCCCCGACAACTCCACCTTCTTCCACTGGATCTGGTTCATCAACAGGGATTTCCCCTCTGAGCCGAGTAGGGATCAAATCGTCCCCCTCTGGATAATTGTCCGCACATATGGGAACCTTACTCTTAACCCTCTCCTTCTCTCTTTCCCTTTGCTTCTCTCTGGATGAGTGGGCCCTCCGCTTGCTGCGGGAAGCCTTCAGAGCAGATCTCTTTCCTGCCGCCGCCTTAGAGGAGTGATGGTGCCTGGGTTTTGAGAACGCTAAGATCTCTGTAGACATTCCCTTGTCTACTCCCTTATCATCTTTATCCAGACCCCTCTCTAACACTCTGTCTACCCCCCTCTCTCTCCTCTCCTCTAGCTTCTTCATTAGGACCGTGTGGCGAGTCAAATTGTCCACCGTCAGTTCAGGGTTGATGCGTTTGATGATGGCGTGCTCTAGGTCACGAGGTAAGTTGTTCAGGTCGTCCTCGTCTCTCACCGGCCATTCCTCTGGAGGAAACTGACCTGAGAAAGATGCATACTCTTTCTTTGGCTTCTCTTTTTTCCCTCCATTCCTCCAGAACAAACTGAGACCAAACTTCCTCCCTGGCTTTGTGTCTTTTTCTTTGCGACCAGTGGCGTTAGTGGAAGCTGTATTTTTGCTGATCTCGCTTGCCTGACAGTCTGCTGCCGTGGAGGTGGACTGATTCTGCACCGTGGGTTTGTGATCCAGCGGTCGGGGCCACTTCAGGCTCTTACCTGTGCACTCACTTACTGAGATAGAGACCGAATGTTGGTCTGGGACAGTGGAAGGAGACACGGTGGCTGTCACAGTAGCAGGGGTGACATTAGTGGGTGTTTGGAGGGGGCTGAAGCAGCTGCAGGACTTGCAGTGTGCCACTGGGGGGGACTGGGTGCTCTCCACACAGGCGTCGTTGCTCAGGAGGTAAGTAATGGGAGGAGGAGAGGGAGGGTCATCTGCTGACCCAGACGTCCACCAACTCTTCTCACGGGCGATGTTGTTGGTGATGAAATAAGTTTGAGGGGTGACGATGAAGTAGCCCTCGCCTGTATGGTAAATCTTGCGTTCCTTGATCAGAGTGCCCAGAGCGTTATAGAGGATGTCCTGAGTGGGGATGGTTATCCCTGAGACAGACAGGCAAGAGAAAGGCAAGTTAAGGAAAATCGTTTCTGGTTTAAGAATATAGTTAGTCCAATAATACCATGTAACATATGTAATGTCTCATGGCTTCACCCGAGTCTGTTACACATGAAGCCAGCAGCCATTTAGCTCTGCCCATAGACTGAAAATGGGGAAACAATGCGCCTGCTCTATGCAATTCTGACAAAACCCAACTACGTCAATATTTCACATAATACATTTTGCTTTTTTGAGTCAAGCAAAACCAACAGGGGTTTATGTGACAAATTATTTCTTATTACTTTGTCTGTTACTCTGTCTGGCCAAGAAATAGTCTGGCACACAACCCCTCCTAGAATAGAAAACTGTAATTATCCAGGAGGTTATATGTTTGTATGCGTCTGTCTGTTAGTTAGCACGATTGCGCAGCACTTAAATTCCACGAAACTCGGTGGAAGGATGCAGAAAGATGAAATATAATGTGATCATTTGTGAGCTTTTGAGGTGTTGGTAGCCAGATTTAGGGCTGAACTAGGTTAGTGTTTTTGCTAAGCTTAGATCATATGAGCTTTACAAAGCTTGTAATCTAAAACCAGTCAGAAAGTGAATAAGCATGCAAACCAAAATGAGGAAATAGTGCTTTAAAAAGCAAGATGAGTAAATTCTTTATTGGATTACCTGGGTGGGCTTTGCTCATGTAGTTGACAAGTGCCTCCTGGTTGACGATGGTTTGGGAGGAGTTCATATCTGAGATGACCGAGCACAGCACCTCGGCCAGGGGAATGAACTGAGACTGGGGGACGGGGGACATCTGCACCGGGGACAGGTCACCTGAAAACAAAACACCAGCAGATGACGGAGTGAGAAACAGGTGGGCCTGCTGCAGTACACACAAACACACCTGGGTTAGAGAAGCCCCTCTCTCCGACTCGTGCTGCCTGCCAGAGAAAACAACTCAAAGTACTGAAGTTGACATTCCTCCCCTAACCACCCTCTAAATCATGACCGAGGTGGTCTACTTATGTGAGTTATATGAACCATGCCTGACTGCTTTTGAAATTCCATCAGTTCTGGGACAAACCACAGAATTCCATTACTCCCACAGAAATGACCACAGCGCTGCCTGCTGGGCAGATCACATGTCCTGCCCCCGTATCACACTGCCCCACATGTCTAGGAGGTGCCCTTATACAAACACAACACTAGAAGTGAGACAACTAGGAGAAAAGACTGAAATATTTTGTCTTTGTTAAAATTGCAGAAAACTAAATTTATTTACGTCTACCTCACGTCACAAACCCCCCCCCCCCCCCCCCCCCCGTTAACAGACAATATTCCTCTGACAGGCAAACAAAGCCCATTAGACAGAAGCCACAAGTCTTTCAAACCATAAAACTAAGCTGCTTTTAAAGCTAAACTGACATTTTTAGAGACATTTTATTAGAGTATCAAAAACAATCAAGGCAGTTTCACGCACGGAAAAACATAATTAAAGCAACATGGGGTGTTTAAGTTCATTCAGGAAAATCGTTTGTTTTTGTGCAAAGCCTATCGCAAAGAGAGCGAGATGCGTTGAAATTGAATGTGGAGTTTCACACTGATGTTATTTGTTACCTCTGAGTTCAATGTGTCATCTTGTTCAGAGACAGTTTTTTTTTGCTGTGCATAACTACAGTGGGATCAATAAGAAATACAAAGCCCTGCACATCAATATTAAAGGGAAATGAAAAGATATTTTCTTAGATCCTGGAGACTTTGCAAAACTTATTTTTAAACAAAAGATCATTAGTTTTGAAAATACTGGCATCAATGTCTTCATATTATCCACATGAACTCCGGAATATGGACAATGGGGTCTGGAATTTGTCTTTCATATATGCAGCAGGATATTGTGCGCGTCAGACCCGTCCACATCAACAGGAAAATATACACTATATACACATTAGCTTTCAGGTGAAGGTTGGTGCCTCGGTAGAGAAGCAGGAGGCAGGACATGGCATAAAGGCTCTAAAATCTCATTGTCTTTCCAAGATTGACAACTTCGTCTGCGTCTTCTACATGAATGGCAAATCTTTGTTTGCTTTGGTTTTTTTGTATGTTGTGTGTTAGAAACATCATCAACGCACCCACTCGCTTGCTATGAATTCTTCAGGCAATATCCTGCTGCATTCACACACAGGCTTATTTAGATATTCTACAGTTTTTACCAGGCGGCTGTCAGGAAAAACTCTGGAGAATGTCCGCAGCGACTGACTCGGACGTTTGAATTTTCACAGCCCCCCGGATAATGACCGATTATTCAATGCAGCTCTGAAAGCAGCTACAGACAAAGCACAAGTAGTGATGTTAACTAATGTGAAGTAAACTCAGTGAAAGCACCAAAACACATCAGATCCCACTGCTGATGAATGATTAGTATCTGGGTAAATACAGACACTCCCCACATAAAAAACAAGGGCACAGACTTAACCTTACCCACAGAACTGGAAAATTGGTTTTAGTTAATGAGCTACACTGCATCCGTGTCCGGTACATGAAGAGTGAAAGAGGAGATAAGTTAATAAAAAAGGTGATAACAAGAAAAAAGGCTCCTCATCACACTCGACCTGCTTTATTTTATTCATAACAACAGAATCCAATATTAGTCCAAATATGAGAGTAAAAAATGCAACACACGTGTTTAAACAATTTCCACTCAATTGGAGTTTCAACTTGTTTTTGTTATTGACACATTGTCCCCTTGTGATTTCATGTCTCCAGTTGTGTAACTGTGTGGATTCACTCTTCACCATGTGGAGTGTGTGAGTGATACTCCCATCATCTCCAGGGCTTTCAGTGAAAACACCACCAGGCTCACACTTGATGTAAACCAAACATTTACAACCGTCACACTTGAACCACTTATGTCCGACGCAGGGAAAATAAACAACTAATCAAATATCTGCCACGGTGAAGCGGAACAGAACACAGACATACCACGCTGATGGATCCAGGCAAGTCTACTGATGTTTGTTTTATTTGACAAGAGATGTGTATATACCCAAATGGTTTATTACAACCAATGAAGCCCCATAGACACGTAGCCTGAGCCGCCTACGACATGTCCAATCACTGTAAAAATAGTTGTTTCATTAACTCTTTCATTTAGCATATTCTTTTATATGAATGGTAAATGGACTTACATGACAGTACAAACCCCATTCATACAATGTCAATTTGGGGTTCAGTATCTTGCCCAAGGACACTTGGAGCCACCAACCCTCTCTCCCTCCTGACCCACACAAACATGTACATTTTAACAAATCTTTTATCTCAGAGCTACAATATTAATTCGAACAGGGGCGATGGCTCAATTTATCAAACTAAACTATACCTACCTTTTGTTAGATGGTGATCAGTTAACAGTCGATATATTTAACTAATCAGTGGAGAGGAAAGGGCCAATCTATGGGAAAATAGTCCAAAATTATGTAGATGTGAACTCAATCGTACAAAAACAAACCTAACCTATTTATTAAAAATGTACTTTAACCTAAATAAAAAAAACAGTATCCAACTGGTGACTTATAAAGCAACTGGGTGGAAAATCCCCCAATCTGGCCACACTGACCACAGCAGTTCTTTAACTTGCTGAAATTAATCAAAGTGATACTCATGTGTTTAGTTAAACTGAAAACGAACTATTCTCAAACTAAGTCAGTAAAAAAACAAAAAAAAACAATTACCAGCACAGTGAGCTCACTTGAGGCCCATAAGTCTCACAGACAGAGGTCTTTCTTTGTAAAACTGATCCTACGACACACAGAGGGATTGTAAAAAAAACATCTGCCTTCCCCCAGCTCCGACAGAGGACGTTAATCTGACTAAACCTCTGCACAGATATCTCAATAGCTGTCTCCCTGGGCAGTGAATTAGTGCTGCTGACTTGTGCTCCTCATTGTTGTTGACTTCCTATATGAGCGGCAGCCTGTCCACATAGCAACCACTTATAGCCAACAGTCAAAGGGTCACGGGGAATTAATACACTAAGTATTGAAGAGCACATACCTCCGGCCCAACAGCCCCCTAAACTCCCATCAAGCTGCAGCAAGTTACACTCATAGATATCCCTAAACATGGCAGATTCTTTTCATCATGGTCAATACATTTTTCCCTGGTGTTGAAAATGGTGAAACAATCCTTATCTCTTAACCCTCTGATCCGGATCCAAACCAAAAATGTAAGGATTCTTCCCTAAAACATCCTTCCACTAAGTTTTGTGGTCAATCTGTCTCGTAGGTTTTGTGGAATACTGGTAATGACCTCCTTGGTGGAGGTAACACACAAAGGTAGTTTCGCTGCATTGACCATTAGCTCCACTTCTCTGACCACGTCCTGGATCAGACCAGGATATCCTGTCTGACATTGGAGAACATAATCTATACTCGTAAGGGAGTTTAAAACTGAAATAGGATCAAGCGAGAGCATGTTTCCCACATACCAGTCAATTCTTTACGCTCGGGTAGCGGTACTGACAAAAAGAATTCAACAGACAAGAGTGACTGGCAATAGGTGAAAAACAGAAGACATTAATAAACCTAGAGTGTTTTATATAGGAAAACGTCTGTGTAACCGAAGGATGGGCCGAGCGGAGGATTAGTGTTTATTGAGTCTAACATTAGCAGGCGTGACCATCGAGGAGGTTCGCTGTTGTAACCATCTTCTCTCCAGGGGGAACGGACCTCAGTGTTCCTGTAATCTAAGACAGGGCCGCCGACATTACACCCTTTGTCATACGCGGCATGAATACCCGGCTGGGTGCCATGGCAACCGAACCCTGTGCCACAAGGAAGAGGGAGGAGGGGTAAACAGCAGCTCGGGAATCAAACAAGAGGCGAGATTTGTGTCGGTGCAAGTTAGGAGGAGAAACAGAACAGAACCTAACAATTTTATAAGTCTGTTCCCCTGTAATGTTTAGATCTGCTCAACTTAAGAAAACAACTGTGTAGGATCTTCTCTGGTTCTGGAAGTGCTGATGATGTCACCATGATGCCATCAAGGTTATCACACCTTGGGTTTGCAGACAGAAACCCTGATTTACAAACTGGGGTTACAGAATTTTAAGGACTTTGCTGTTTATCAAGCAGGGAGGGTCAAAAGCCAGCGTGCAATCTTTTTCTTTGTATTTTTCAGACATTAAAATGTCCAGAAAATTGGGTACAGACGTTTTCCGGACTTTGCCCTCATGTATGAAGATTGCAGCAGGAGATTGTCCGGGTCAGATGTGTTCACAACAACAGGAAAATGTCTGAAACCTTCAGGTGAGGGGTGGCGCCTGGGCTGAGCAGGCAGGAGGCATCACATGACGTATAAATTCCACTTACGTAAAGCGCTCGTATCTTGTTGTCTTTCAAAGTTGACTTCTTCATCGTTTTTTTTATTTTTATTTTTTCATAGCTTGTTAGAAACGTCATCAACACGCTCACTTTCTTGCTGTTTTCTGGACATTGTCCCGCTTTATTCTCACATGAGCTCACTTGGACATTCTCTGGACATGGGACTGACAGGAAAAGTTCCGTAAAACTGAAGATTTAGGAGATCATCTGGCATTCAGTGCATGTCTGAAAGCAGCTTATGAATGTCCTCCAGGAGTGACTGTCTGAATATCCCCATACTCCCTCCTCATCCATAACAATGTCATGTCTCGCTGCTGGATGATGGCTGCCTGAGTGTGGCCGTTTGGAAACAATTACAGTTTCTGTAGTCGTTGGAGAACATGTTGAAGGAACTGGTTTTGTTTAAGCATAACCCAACTGTAATTAAAAGATGGCTTGCAATATGGGAAGTGTAGGATCCAGTGTTTTGGGAACTTGAATCAAAGGCATGGACTAAAGTCAGAATATCACACCCTCTGTTGCCAACACTGTTTCCTGCATGTGTCTCCAAACATTAATACTAAACTGCTGGAGTAAAGCATTGACTTGTTGTGAGTGAACCACTTTGACAGGAATAAGCAGAGAGCAAAACAGCTTGTCCATGTTGTTTCGTTTGAAATAAAAGTTGATAAAAGCATGACATCAACAACTGTATTCAGAGCTGCTGCCATAATGCAAATACTCTATATGCCAATGTGGATTAAAAGAGATCATTGCAACTTTATATGATAAGTCTGAAATTTCATTTTAATGCTATTCTCCACAACATTTGAATAAAGTGACAAACCCCACATTATTCTGCTCCACGCAGAATGTTATTTTTCCCCCGTGCCATAAACTTTCCATGTCAGAATAAACTGCAGCCTGGGGGATGAAAAATGAATAATGCCTGAAGCTGACTGCTCAGTTTGTGGAGATGATTGACACAGACTTTCTCTCGTCTGTCCCCACTGAGACATTTTTGTCTGCTGACGCTGATCAATGCCACATGTATTCACATGGCTGTGTTGTTAGCTGGCTGTGTTGTTAGCTCGCAGCCACATGAGTCCCATTTTTACGTGATTGCATTACCTCCAGCTTCTTGGGGGGAAACGCTAACACAACAACACGCTATACAGTACATCCTGCTATCTGTACATTTACTGAACAGGAAGGAGGGAGTTTCTTCCAATTATGAGTGCAGGCGGCTAAGTGACGGTCAAAATGTGTCCTGCAGCCGCACAAGGACCAGAATAATTTTGTATCGTAGAGGGAAGGGACATTTTGTAACCCTACTATTAGGCAATTAAAGCTAAAGTACCTGTTAAACTTTAGAACATACCTGAGTAAAAGCACAAATTCCAAAGACTCAGAAGTAGATGTACAGGACAAAGATAAAGCCTTCACGACAGCCTGAAAATGAATCTACATTTCCTGGGCCATTCTGTGTGGAGTTTGCATGCTCTCTCCATGACTGTTTGGGTTTTAACGGGTACTCCAGCTTCCTCCCACCGTGCAAATACATACAGATAGGGCTAAGGTGATCAGAGACACTGAATTGACTGTAGTGTTAATGTGAATGGTTGTTTGTCTTTGTTGGCCCTGGGACACACTGGTGACCAGGGTGCACCCCAACTCTCGCCCAATGTCGAAGCAGTATAGATCACGGACAGTTGGATGGATGAATGGATGGACTATTAAACAGAGATTTTTAACCCTTGATATTTTTGCTAACTAGTGCAGCAGTAGTGTAATCCTCTTCTCCTTCACAACCAGCCCATCATGACCGAAAACCTGTAAACAAAAATATTGTACAGTGAAGTAAAACAAGTAAAAACCTGTTTTAATTTGTACTTTAAAGCAGCCAGGTTCCTCTAAACCTTAAAACATTGCATTTGAATGTGAAGTGTTGTTTATAATGCTGCGTGCTCATTAACCCTGCTATCAGTGTGGCCCCTCAGGGCGTCGATCACACCACCACTTTGAAACATCAGCTTTGTTGCCGCAATCCCCGGCTCCTTGGCCTCTCCAGAAACACATACTCAAAAATACATACACACACCATTTTATCTCATCCTGCTATCGTCTAATCTTTTAGGCTCCAGCAGGCAAACAGGCTAATCTCCTCTCTCCCTCATTAAGGACACACTGCATGGCATTCAACATGAACTTGAGGCCTGCCCAAACTGCAGAATCGCTCCCTGTCTCCCAGTCGACGGAGACCTTGTGAAGGACACGCTTCAGTGAATCTGCACGGCTGTGCGTGAACGATCGTCTCAGGTGAGACAATGTCCAACATTCAGTGTAACGGGAAGAGACGCCAACTGTAATTTATGTCGCGACTCCCTCCCAGTCCCATGACGAGTTTACCCTCAGGTTTGGGATTTTTGGTCCAGCAGGCCTCCGTGACCCCGCCCCCCTCTTATGTGTTGCGTGTGTTTTAAAAGGGCTTTACGAGTTTGTGTCTCTCACTCCCATAGAACACACAGATGTGAGCAGTGCAGTGAAATGGCCCAATAAACTGAGTGAAAAGATCCCTTCAGAGAGCAATCACAGCCCGAGTGTCCCAACAACCAAACCTCGCCCAGTCTAGCAACACTGCCCTTTCCTG
This sequence comes from Hippoglossus hippoglossus, assembly GCF_009819705.1. Classification (NCBI taxonomy): domain Eukaryota; kingdom Metazoa; phylum Chordata; class Actinopteri; order Pleuronectiformes; family Pleuronectidae; genus Hippoglossus; species Hippoglossus hippoglossus. The sequence goes on from NC_047165.1 coordinate 11,246,448, forward strand.
TCCGTCCTCTCTGAAAGAAATACGGCTGTCCACATTTAATCAAAATGTTTGTCTATTGTTTAATTTACTTGACTGCAGCATCTTTTAACAATTTTAACAACTTTAACAACACGGCGGCCAGTTACCACTTAAAACCACACCAATAAGCAGTAAACTTGAAAAAACGGAGCCACTGATCATTTTACAGTTTTATTGATTGATTGATTGATTCACAATAATAAAACCAGCAATTGTGTCCAGACTTGTAAGAATTAGGTAAATATTTAATCTGACCCACTGGTGGTTGAGAAGGTCTGAGTGCTCCTGTTTAAATATTAAGTGAAGGGAGGGAAAGAGTAAAATCTGGACTGTGCCCTCTTTGTAATCAGTGTTGGAGAAGATGAGATTGTTGGCAGGTTGCTACCTCAGATTAAATAGATTTTATCTGGAGACTGCTCTGTATTGTTTAATCTGATTTCGTGTCAGGGTTTGAACGCTGACTTCTGAATGCTCCATCTGAGAGCGAACCGCACTCCTTAATCAGCAGACGAACGGATAAGAGAAAAAAAAAAAGTCAAAACACTGTGACTAAAGAGGATTCATGAGCTACAACTTGAGGCAATGAAGTGAAACACAGGCAGGCTTTGTGTTGACTAGCATCGCCATAGAAACCTTTACTGCGGCGACGACCTGCCACATGCAATACAAAGCCAACGAAAAAGAAGAAACAGCAGCAGACGCGTCGTACGGACATTGACAATCCAGCTATAGCCTCGAGACTCACTTTGCCAAACCAACTCTGTGACATTTAACATATGCTGGCAAGAAAGGATAAACAGCCTGTGACTAAGCTTCTCATTTCACATTTACAGAGCTTAAAACATCTTCGCTCACATAGCCCGTTACCGCAGATGTTGGCCGCAAATCCCTGCAGCTGTAATGCCATTAAATAATGCTTTTACCATCCGATTAGACATTAGAACTCACATCACATGCCATTTGTTGTGACATGTGATGGACTGCTATTCATATCAATGACCTGGAGCTGAACTAGTGCAGAAATCCTGTTATCATATTCTTGTGAAAGGGGAATTACACCTGAGCAGGTGTTTATCAGAAGACCAGTGACAATGTGGACTTACACAACGCTGTATTTTATATCACAGCCTAAAGTGCACTGTGTAACATAACACCAATACATGGCTCTGGCGCCAGGAGACAGGATTTAAAGCACAACTTTCCCTACACTTTATTTCCCCATCTTTTTATTTCCTACCTCCCCCGACTTGATGGGACACACCCCGACAGATCTGGTTCTCGTCTGCTTTCATGAGCAGGAACATTACCCCACAGTTTGCCGGTGCCTTTTTTCGGGCCAGACGCCTGGCATGTCCAAGTCATTTAAATGTGGACCACAGTGCCTTTCCTTTGTTCTTTAACAGCCGACTTCGTGCTTTTAACATTTCTGTTAGAATCACTGCATTGTACAGAAACTGCATCCAAGTCCTCCCCTGCATATGCCAAATCTGTCACAATCTCCTGAGTAACTACTTCACCTCGGCCTGATCCCAGCTCAGATGCAGTGTGTTCAAGTGTAAACCTTTCATGTGATTAGAAAAAGTTTGAGTAAAGTGATACTGCAGAGATTAGTGTTGCACATGAAAAATGCAACGTTTAAAAAGAACAGAATGGTAAAAAAAATTATTTCCAGAGGCTGAGCTATCCTGAAATGCAGCCCTTCGTGCATGACATCACCAGTGACATTTAATCACACAAAAGCTCATTGTGTGCCATAGAAAATATTTTGTTTTCAGTAATTGAATTTATTTACCGTAAAATATTTTCCGGTCTTGTCTAATCTCCCCGTGCATTATTGATAATAACCATGAAGCTTGTATTATTCCAAATCAATGGGACTGTCAGCATAAACTATACAAAATGCAATAGACTGCATGGCTAAACTGAAATCCCCTCAATTTTGAGATTAATATGTCGTAGTCATGACAAGAAGAAAAACCTGGTCTTTGCCCAGATGTTTTGTAGACCCTCGTGTTTGGCTTACGTTCAAAGTAAAAGCACTTGTAAATGTACTTTCTCCATGATGAATGTTAAATCATAAAAGTAATTTATAGCTCTGCGCAACCTCAGTATATTTATTAAGGTAGTACATTATACTCTGAGGCAAAATGGCCTTTCAATGCCTTATCTGCAATCTTAGAATAACACAAAACTGCTCTGTTTATTTATCCTTTCAAAACAATTAATTAAGTCAATGATTTCCTGATGTTATTCCGACTTTGTGTCTAATTTAGATTCACAAACAACATATTTATACGATTAAACCTCAGTTTTTTTAACTCCGGCCAGTACTTTTCTATGCATATGATGTTTTTGAATTGTTGCATTGATGATGAAACTAATCTGTGCTTGGATATGTTACTTCCATATAAACAACAGAGCTCTAGTTATACCAGTTTTGTATTATTCAAAGGTCCAGGTACTTTCCTCCAACTTCTCCAATGGACACCTCACACCAAAACATACATACAATCCTAAGGGGTTTCCAGCAGATTCACGTCAGATAATCAAGAGAGGCGGCGCTCATTGGTTGCAGATGAAACCCATTTCCTCTCATTTAATTGAGGTTGAGGTGCAGCAGATTTCTGCGTTTGTTATCTTAGTATTTAGAACAGAGCTCCCATCATGGTGTCTGCCATATGATCAAGTGCTTTTTAATGCTCTACAACTGGTCAGCACAGAGCTGTGGTGTGATGCTTGAAAGTATCTTTCACTCTTTGCATACAATAACACAGCAGTTTGCTATCACAGAGCCGGTGTTAGCGTACCTTTGCATTTATCAATGCTAAATGAAGCAAAGAAAACATCCTGTCAGGAAACTGAAGAGTAATAGTAATACCAAATTTAATGCAATATAGCCTCACTTCTATGTCAACCCACTTGTCCAACCTGAGGGTGAATGAAGATAAAATCCCAAGAGTGAAACCCAAGCGGCTGCTGACAGGGTGTATAAGCTGAGGGATACAGAGGAAGCTGTTATTGCTGGCACCGCTCCACTCCACCGCTAAGGGCGAGCCCAATATTTGGGTCGATAAAAAGGCCAACATGCCAGATTTGCACCTGGGTAGAGCTTCCTGCTCAATGGGAAAGGATGTGACTAACAAATGATGTGCTGAGAGGTATGCAAGCACAGAATCTCTCACACATGTGTAGACACTGCAGAGGTCAAGGTTTCTTACTATCTGAGCGATATCATAAACCATAGTTTACAAGCGCAGGAGATAGGTAGAAAGACATTCGACATAAATACAGAGACATCCTCCTGGCAGTGCACAGGGCTATTTGAAAAGCATTTTAATAGTAAAAAAAATCTGCACATAAATCCCACATGCCGCTTTATCTTTTCATTACATTAAGTCAAAACCTTCCGATATATAACAGTTTATCTCCCATAAACTGTTGGATAAATGAAATGAGGTGTTCTTTGGTCAAACCAACATTTAATTCAGATAATCCCTACACTAATGGGCACTTGCAGACTTGGTCTATGGTTTTCTCAAAAGAAACATTCCACCTCTGTTTTTGTGAGAACACGACTGAACCGACCACTGCCATAACACAGACTCTTCGTCATTTTGAGCCTGAAAAACAGCAGCATATATTTTGTGCAACAGCTTAATGTCATGCTATTAGTGTCAAGGGATCTGGAGAGTGGTCATTCTTTAACAAGTATTGTCTGAAAGCAGCTCTGATGGTGAGTGGAGCAGATCTCACACAGATGTGCCTCCATGAGTATTTCCCTTCATCAATCTGTCTGTAACCAGACCAATAAAATACAGACATTGACAAATCACAGGAGTTCTTTAACAAAGTCTCAGTAAAAACACATGCCATGATGGCAGTTTGTTATACTCCTACGGTTATACCACCAGGCATGTGGGAAACTCAACTGAAAAAATAGCTTTCGACTAGTTTCAAATATAACCACATTCTGTTGATAAGGAAAATAAACACACTGATAGGATAATAAATTAGTATGATGCTGATCCATGGTAACTTTTCATTAATTCTTAACTCTTCAGGAGTTGCATCCTTCTGAGGACTCTGATTTCAAATTTGCATCACCAGCTTGTCCCGCTCTTAACATTGCATCATTAGCTTCATTGAATGTCTGCTCTTACTGTAGCTCAGTCACACGCATAACTAGCCTGTTGGCTTCGTAACTGTTCATTGAATCCTGGGATAGGTTGGCCAGAGAAGGATCCATCCATTCAATCCTTTATTGCTAAGGAACGGAAGGACTCATTTGCTGGCCACATTTGAAGGAGTCTTGGGAATGGAACAGCCTAGTTGCACCGCTGTGACGCAGTGGCTAAACTGTTGAAATCATAGACTGTATATAAAGATGGATGACATGTCTCCACCTCCTAGCACCATTCAGAAATGAGGCCAAAATATTCCGGATACCAACGGCGCTATCTTACGTGTTTGAAGCCACAGCGCATTAGCAATAGGGGGATGGAGCTTTAGTAAGAAGGGCCCGCAAATGCACATGCTTGATTAATTGGGATTCAGACTCAGCTGTCAAACATGATGTTTCACTCCGTTTTTATAGCATAAATAGTTAAAACCAAACTTAGTGGAAAAATCAACACTTGAACAAACATCAGTGTAATACGAACTACCTAAAATGACAGAAACCTTCTTTGAGAACGATTATTTGACTTTTTACTGTAGTTTGGTCCATATCCCAACATGGTGGGGGAAAGTTTATAACCTATACTGCAGCCAGCCACCGGGTTGTGATTGAGACGCTTTGGCTTCACTTTTACGGGGCTGTCATGTCTTCCATCTTTGTAGAGTTTATAGTTTAAATTGTAACTAAAAAAGCATTTGTAACCTTCAGCTTTTGCCACTCAACCTACAGCTACAAACTTGAGTAAAGCAAGCAAAATATTCACTTCTATATAGTTAATAGTGCTAAATAAATCCAGTATATAGGCGTATATATTGTAAATGAATATATTTAGAGGGTGTGGGGGTGTGCCTGACAAATAAAGGTTGGGGAAACCAACAGAAGCTTAACTGTCCAGTGTAGAACACCTGGATACTTTGTTGTTGTATGTTGCTCATTTTGCTTCCTAAAAACCCTCTGAAGATATATGACCTCAATGGCTTGTTAGCAGAAAGGTCGTAACCTCTGACCTCCGCTGCTTAGTTAGGACAGGGTGGGCCATTTAAACGTGGTAAACCCCGGCAAGGGAGTGTCACGGTTAATAAGCTGACATCTGGAAGAGTTATGACCATTAGTAGAGCGCTTTGAGACTTTGACAAAACACCCTCATGAAAGGAGACACCCCATGTGTGAGAATACAACGCTTTCAAGTAAAAAGTAGAGAGCAGAACTGAGGCTCACTGGTCCTGCGAGTTCAGGAAATGATCTCAAGAGTAAATGAAGCATTTCAGGAATGCTTCACCACCTCATGGTATGGACGGATAAATGAAACATACCATTTAAAAAAAGGAAACTTGGAAAGTTGCAGCATAGCCATAACCCAATTCCCCGAAAACACACAGAGGGAGACCCTCAGTATGTCCTACAATGACCAGAGAAGTGTTTTCCATGGCGAAAGTGAGAGGCCCGTCCAGAGGACTCGTTCACGTCCATGTTCAAAGAGGACAGGAGCAGTTAACAGAGGTTGATTGTAGGGAGGATACAGGACACCTCATTACACCACTGGCTGACTCCATATAAATGTTTCAAGTCATGGATCCATGGTCATACCGCTGCAGCGACAACAGTGACTGTCTAAATAATGCAGAACCAGCTAACAGCCATCATGAAGCCTCTGGTTTCAACAGGAAAGCCTTGGTGGTTCTCCAGCTTTTGGGGACTGACTGCGGACAAGACCATGAGTTTGTTTTCATACACTTCAAAGATTCTCTTCAAATCAGATTAAAGGAAAAGTTTGGAAATAGGGTTATGCACTTCATTGCAGATCAGTAATGAGTAGATTGTCTAGCAAGAGTTGGTAGAAGTTATCTTAGCATTTCATAAGAATTCTCCTTCATACAGCTTCTGTTTTCTACAGAAACCATATCCTGATGATTTAAAAAATTCGGTTAAACGGGGTTACTATAAACCAGGATTTTCTGTATTCAGGCTACAGTGTGTATGTAAACACTGTGAATGTCAAGACTCTTGGCAAGATGGATGTCCTCTGTATTCACACTGATCATTAACGCAATGACTTTGCGTTGGTATTATTCTGTAAACAACTGCTAAAAGCCAGAGAAGTGATGAAGAGATAATTTCCGAGTAAAAAAGGAAGAATGAGAAACACCCTCCAGACATTCATGAGACGAAGTGAAGGGGGTCAACCGCAGTACCAGCGGGCCCCATTCCCACAAGGATAACAACAATAATGTCTGTTCATACTAACTCCTCACCCTGTCTGTTTACCTCGGCCTAACCTCCCTACGATCCCCCTTCCTCCATCAACCCTCCCCGCCTCCCGCACACCTCCTTCTCTACGTGTTCGCCCCTCTTAAGAGGCCCAGAGACAGCGGATTGGCCAACAGAACAATCTGTCCTCACTCGGGCTTTTAGCACAGATAACCAGACAGGGCCAATGAGGAATTAGCACAAATTAATCAAAGTGAGTGCGTCTGTTTGTCTGGGAGCTTTGTTTAACCATCCACGTCTCTCTCCAATTATCGAACGCTGGTTAGTCTAAGCTTAACAGCTCACACACTGGCCCCTGAACTCCCCTTAAAGAAAATCTCCTCACGTCAGTTAAGTCACATCTCATTGCTCTGAACTGAGAAAGGACACGGGGCTGTTTGAAATTCACTACACCCCATAACTCCAAAGTTTTTCTGTTTTCCAGCCAACAAATTTATATCAGGACAATGTCAAGGCCTTTTGCTCCATGCCTAATATCAATCTCGGAGTCTGACTTCCACAGTGCCTCACCGGCCATGAAATGGAGGGACATTAATCCTGGGTAACAGAAAAGCGTCTGTGGTCGACTCGGCAGCCAGTCGCACGGTGATTCACTGCTGACCAACTCTCTCTGTTGAGAGGAGGCAGTAAACCAGGCCCTGACAGCCTGCCAGCACTGATTTCCATACAAATTGCTGCGGTGTGAGGCGAAGGATTTCTTAAGGAGGAGGAGAAGGTGACATGTCCACACACACAGACGTGTTTGCTCACGAGTGTCTGCTGTGAAGCTCAAACATGAAAAGGTATGGACTTCGGCCTTGTGTCCGACTGTGAGCTCATGCATATCTGTGTGCACCTTTGTGCTGACGCGGTGCATAATGACCGGCTCAGCATCACCTCTGCCGCATATGGTGCTTGTTTGTGTGCCGAGTTGAAGCTTGGGGGCCAGAAACTCTCACAGCGGGACGGCATGTCAGCCTCCACCTCCTCCCCCACTCCGTGACTTCACGCCCCCCCCCGGGTCTTCCCCCATGTGTGTGGTCTCTTCCTCCCCTTTCACATTCCTCCCTTTAACTTGTGCGTGCACCACTCAGTCTGGCAGAGCGGACCGACTGACACAAAATCAGCAGGTACACAGCGGCAGGGGCTGAATCCAGACACAATAACACTCAAACAAAGACGGACATGATATTGGAAAGACAGACAATGAAACAAGAGGTGTCGTGAGGCAGCTGCACCAAATGGCAGCTCAGAGCAAATGTGTGTGTTGCTGGGACACTGTTTCAACAACCACAAGGACCCTGCTGCTGCTTGACTATCTACCCTGCCGGCAATTGAATAACTAACACTATAGCTGATTTCATCTTATTTTCTTTGAATGAGGTGCATGTGTGAACGCAAATATCCGAGTGAGGCGCTCCTCAGTTTCTGCGATCTTTCTCCGCCTGGCCTCCGAGTATAAATCCTGTAGAAATCAAGGAGAAGTCGATGTGAGAACACAGCAGGGGATCCCCACTGAATTCACTGGGTTGATGATGCTTCTAATGTGTGAAAGACGCTTTATAAAGAAAAAAGAAAGAAAAAAGAAAACAAATATCACACACGTAGTCACCGATGAAGATGTCAAGAGAGTTTGTGGTGATAAGAGCTGACGGCGGTGTCTGTGTCACAGAAAAATCACATGATCTCCGCAGCACAGTTAATATCTTGCTTCCTGTCTCTGCCTGTTGCACCCGGCTGCTCCACCTCTCGCCTGAATAATACGGAGGATTTGTTGCTGTTGTGAGCGCATCTGTGCAGAGAACCTCCCGCTGCGTTGTGCATGTGGGAAAGGCAAACTCTGGGTAAACTCCATCGCCACTTCTCCGGGTTTTTACCCGCAGGTCATGTCTGAAAACGGCTTATTGAACTTTTCATGATTACATATTTATGACTGGAAGTTGGTGCTTTGCGACAAAACCATAAAATCACTCCCCCCCCGCATGTATTTGCTATAACCTACAGTTTAGTATCTGTCTTCTAGAGGAAGAAAACGTGTGAACGACCTGGTGTATCTCTGAAGAACACTGTCATTAGGGCTAAGTCCACACACAGGGTTGTCATTTTGTCCAGCAGCTGGTGCTGTCAGGCATTTACAACCCATGAGATCACGGTATGGGAGGCTGCATAAAGGTTTCCATTCATTGTTTCTGTGCAGGTATATGCTGCCTTAGAATAAATCCAGAGGAAAACCAGAGGAGGGGAGCAATTAGAAGTAATTAAATGAGATGCAGAGCTTTGTTAAACACAACACCATGTCTACAAGGAAGGGAGGCAATCGTCAGGCAATCATCTCAAACCAAAGAGGCGTTATCTGAGTTTAAGATCATCTGGATGGATCAAGTGGCTTCAAATTACCAAAGAACAATCTGTGTTATAAATTGTTTGAAATTGGTTAAACTGGCAACTTTTCACTGCTTGTGGCAACAAATTTTGGACTTTTTAAAAAGTATGCCGATTTTTGAAAGCAGTTTCGTACAGGGGAAACTGATGCAGCCGTGTAGATATATTAAAATATTTGACCTTGGCATTCTTTTATACCTCTACACTTTAGAAACATCCAAAAAGGCGAGACTCTTAATTCCACAAGGGATGAAATAGTCGTCCAGACCTGCTGTTTGGGGTAGTGAGACGTACTGAAAACAAATCACTATTGATTCCATAACTTTTGGGTAAAGATTAATCCACTTTACCCATCAGATTTAACTAAATTGTGTGATCAGTAGAAGGTAAATCCAGAAGAGGAGGAGGAGGAGAAAGAGGAGGAAGGGTGTTAAACCTTGTCAGCTCCTTGTTATTCAAAGTTTATGACTTTCACACACCTCTCTCAGTGTGGTAAACAAATGGTGTGCGATTCTACACACATTTCACAGTGTCACTGGTTAGGACAACACATTATGCTCCCGTGGTGTCTTTATTTCCAGTGTCATCACTACAACAGCTCTTGTTGGTGAAGCTTTGCATTGCTGTCTCCTGTATTTCTGACTTTAAGGTGCGTAAAGTTGCATTGGTGCCATTGATTGATAATAACACTTTTATAATATAAATGGTGACAGCAGGTCAATGGCAGAACCGCACGTTACATACCGACAGCTTTAATGGTGAACCCCTTCGGTGACCTCAGAGCCCTGCGCATCCACGCTTCCCGCAGCACCTCCAGGTTGTTCGCGTTGCCCTGAATGAAAAGCACCAAGTTCTCCATCCATCCCTGGAAGCACACATCCGCGATGGCCTTCACCAGCCTTTTATTCCAGAAGCTGCGCGAGTTTTGCTCCTTGAAGTCCGCGAAGATCTCCTGACCGCTCGTCCGCGCGCTGAGTTTCTCTCCGCCGGCGCGCAAACTCTCCTCGTCCTGGCCGAGGATCACAGCGAGCGACGCGGCGGAGAGCTGCACGACCCGCGGCTGGAGAGACATGTCTAGCTACGGGGATATTATTCCACTGGAGAAAATGCACTCGGTTAAAACGGCGGCTCTCCTCTCTGGGAATCCAAATAGACGCCGGGGTTTGCCACGCATTCCTCCAGTGTGCGTCTGAGCCCTGCGCCCTGTGGACCGGAGGCGCAGAAGACGTCTCACTGCGACTGGTGTCTGTGAGCTTCCAGGGAAACAGTGACGGTGGCGGAGGAGGAAGAGGAGGAAGAGGAGGAGGAGGGATCATCCGCCTGCTGCTGCTGGTGGGACACACAGGTAGACAGACCTCCCACTGACTGGCTCCTCTGCTCCAACCTGCTGGACGAGGGAGGGTTTTAATGTCAGTCTTTAAGAAGAGATAATATTAGAGTCTGGCTTTCATTTGGGTTTTCTCCTCACTTGACCCCCTCACTCTCATCTCTCCCTTCATGTCTCACTCCAACCTGTCGAGGCAGATTTCGCCCCCACTAAAGAGGCCCATGCTCGTTGCTGGTACTCCAGATAATTTCCTGACTTTCTCCGGATGGGCTGTGTGCGTGAGAATTCAAATTTCCGAAGCTGCTTTCAGACATGCACTGAACTCCGTAGTTCGTCCGTAGAAATCCGCCGGATTCACTGCGAACGAGTCCGTGTGTTGTCAAGAAAACCCCGTGATCACCGCCGCAGAGTTAATGCGTCACTTCCGGCCTCTGCCTGCTGCACCTCTGCCTGAAAAATACGGATTTGTTGCTGTTGTGAAGCGTCTGTGCAGAGAAGCTCCTGCTGTGTTGTGCATGTGTGAGAAGCAAACTGTGGATAAACTCCATAGCCACTTCTCCGGATTTGTCTGTCATGTCTGAAAAATGGCTCAATTGAGACTATCGGACTTTCTCCGGAGCTTCTCCTGCTAGTCCTCTAGTAAGAATACTGGATAATGTGGAATGAGCCCATGTGTGAAAAAAGTAGGAGATGAAAAAGAGGTGCCATACACAGAGAAACCACCGAGAAAGAGGCTCCAGAGAGCTTTTGGTGATAAGGGCCGACGCCGGTGTCAGTGGGCTGTAAACAAAAACATGATCTCAGGCTGTGCCACGCCCCCTCTGAAGGCTCAGGTGAGTCTCCTGATGCTCTATTTATGTGTGAAAGACAAACTCTGGACCCAATTCAGCGGTTCATGTCTGAAAAAACATGCGATTTGGCTCTATACAATTAAAATTGAATCTAAATTGAATGTGGCCTCTAGCACGAAGACAGATCCAAGCTGTCATCAGCTGGACAGTGTCCCTGGTGTGACAGGGAGACAGTGTCTTGCTCAAGGACACTTCAGGAATATCCCAGATCAGCGGTTCTCAAAGTTATTTTTTTTGTGATAATTAACAATTATAGGGGAAGCAATTAATAAACTAACATTCAAATTGAGTTGTAGTGAGGCGGGGGTCAACACAGCACCATCGTCAAACTTCTTTTACCTACATAAATCATGTTAGGTGTCACTCTATTTTTCCTCTGGTCATCCATGGCCCACATGGAGAGGCTCTATAGATAAGCCTGCCCCCCACATTGAGAACCTTTCCCCTAGAGGACCTATTTTAGCTATTGATCCTCAGAATATCCTTCTGACTCCAAATATGCCTGTGACTTATAAAAAGAAAAGTAAAATGTTCTCATTTTGTTTTTCTTTTTTTCTTTGCAGTAATATAAAAACTTTTTATTTACGTTTCATCAAACGGATGTTAAAAAAATATATTTATTGATGAGATTAACATTTTAGGATTACAGCAAGTTTAGAGAAAAGTAACCAGCAACTTGCAACTCAGCACAAATCGTATCCATAAATAAGGAAATATCTGAATCAAGACTGGCAACATGGAGGACTCGTAAAAAACTTCCTGCAGAGAAAACTGTATTTACACGAATCACCATCAAAGGAGACGCTAGTTGACTGAGGGACCAATTTAGCCTGAAGTAGCTTTTGTTTTAGCGGTTTACAATCAATATGAAATGAGTTTATTTTCAGCAGACTTCATGGGACGTTAGTGCCTCACATAAATCCTTTAACACAGACGCCAGAGCCAACTGGTTTGTGTGGTAAACAGTGAACTTGTGAGAACATCTATTCCTTTATATTGTATTTACATAATATAAACTTGAATTATTTTATTCCAGAGCAATGACTGTAAATGCTGACTCATGAAAAGTGTGTGAGCGTCTACCACAGGGAGCATATTTGCAGCTGAAATGAGAACCATACCCTCCTGTGCTCTGAAAAGAGGGACCCCATTAGGCCCTGTTTTTACTGAGGCTGTAACAGGGAGAGTCTGCAGCACAGAAACACAGACACCTCATATATCACAGTCCCAGAAAGCCTGTGGCTTTGGTTTCAGGAGCACTAAGGCCCCTTAAAGGCCAGGGACCAGTGTGCCTCAGTGTGGTATTAGAGCCCATGTGGGAACAGGATATTGCGCTTCCTCTGTACATGAAAAGAATACATCACCTCGGCCTACACAGGATGAATTATGTGCTGCCTCTCCCGGGGAAGCAGAGTCAAGTGAAGTTGGGGGGGTAAAAGGGAAAACTTGTAAAGATTCTGCGAGAGATAATGAGACGAGAGTTGTAGAGATTTTTACTGGCTTAGGATTCTCAAAGCTTTTGATCATAATTTTAAACACTGCTAGCTCAGACCAACTTCCACAGTCATTGCAAATTCCTGCAGTGCAGCAAAACTTTGTTAAAGCCCACAGAGCATTGAGGAGATCCCAAAGTTTCCAAAGACACCAAACCTGTCAGGTTGAATTTTGAGGAAATATGTACTAAATGATGCAAAAGACATCTGGAATATTTCCATAAAATGACATAGTTCAGTCATAAAAAGTCTTTGGATTACAGGAAATATATAATACAGTCATACTGTGTAACTAGGGTTATTTTTTCAACCTTAACAATAATCTGTGGAGTTTTGGACCTCTCCGCTCTCTGGAACAGGTTATTCATGAATGGTCCCCCATTTTGCACATAAGGACACACTTATGTACTTAAGTCTTCCAGGATAGTTTATGGTAATTTTCTGCATTTAAAGGAGTTTCCCATCTTTGTAGGCTACTGGCTGCAGCTACATATTAAAGATACAGAGTAAGAGCTAAATCAATCTTTTTATCTTAATCCCACCAAAAATGTCAAACTATACCTTTAAAAACGATTTGTTAGTTGTGATCTGTGGTCGAAATATCTTAATGACCCAATAGCTGCAAGCTCACAAGTCTTTACACAAGCAGAGACTGTTAGATATGAAGAAGAGATGGTACTTTCTTGAGCATGTCCTGCCTTTATTAGATCGTGGACAATAGAGACCTGACAGGAAATGAGGGGAGAGAGATGGGTAATGCAACAAAAGTCCCAGCGAGTCAAAAAGGGAGTGCTGCATTTGCATGGAATGCGCCTTAAACCATCATAGACACAAAACAGGGAAACAGGGTTAAGAAAATGAAAAAGGAAAGTGTTTGTGAAAGAGTTTAACTTAATTTCAACAAAAGCTTTAAGATTTTTTGCTTCGCAGATCTGTTTTATTAAAATACAATGACTTGTGGCCAATACGAGTACGAGTACAACACAAAGCATGCCTGGTATTACACAAAAAGGTCCAGACCACAAAAACATTTTTGCACTGTTTGCATTACATGGAAGTTTACAGAAATGCTCTCACTGTTTGAAACCATGAACTTCCTCCAGATAAAAATATTGGCGCACACTTTGTTTTTTATCTGAGCATGGACAATGGGACCTGACCCGCCGGCCTGTCCTGCATTTAAAATGTGAGGGCTCTTTCTTCCAAATGTTTAGTCTGCTGGTGGGACTGATTATCAAGAAGCAAAGTTCACCAAGTTTCCATAATTACATGAGAACCTCCACTCCCGCCTCTGATTTTCAATTAGCATACACATCTCTACCTCGTGCTGTGCATTGAAGCAATTTCAAAGTAGTATCAGGTGTCTCTGACTAGGCCTATGACCTTGATGTGATCACAGTGTATATTTTCAATATGATAATTTAAATGAACCGCAATCCTGAACCTAAAGTTTGAGTCACTACATACTAACTAAAACATCTGGTCCTGCTATAAGATCTTGGCTCTTGGGACATTTTCTGACTAAAACAGCCCCAGAAGGCTTCCCCTTTACCACCATGCCAAGAATAAATATGACCCAAATAGTCACCAGTCCTCAGCAGAATTCCTGCTCACGAGCCAATATGTACGTAGTATAACTTCTGCATGAGTAAAACCTTCACTTTTATTAGTGAAATAAGTCTTGTGTTTTAGAGGGTGTATCACCTCATTGTTGGGTTTGGGATGGCTCTGAGGCATTTAAACAGAAAGGGTCGGTGCTGCCTCATATGTTAGAGGTCAGAGGTCATTAGGGTCAGTTATAGGCCATTTGTCCAGTTACCTGTCATATTGGTATTCCAGAGAAGGTATGAGGATTTCGACATTGAGAAACGAGGCTTCACAGCTATGACTGATCGCTATTATGTCTTTAGCTGGACATGCTATTTGTCATCAACACTCGTATTTGCTTCCTTAAACCCCTCCAGAGCATATTTATAGGAATAGATTGACATTTTAGGAAATATACGTGCTAAAGATATGGCTACAGCTTGCAGATAGTTAGCTTAGTGCAAAGACTGAAAAGAAGAGGAAACAGCTGGTCTGGCTCTGACTACAGGTAACAAAATCCACCCACCAACGCCGCCACTGTGAGATTAATGGGTACAATAATCAATCATTCACAAAAAAAGATTAAACAACATGCTTTGTGGTAGATGATTTCTGAAGTTATGTGCTAGCCAGGCTGGCTGTTCCCCCCTAAACTAAAGTAGCTAGCTAAAGTGACTTAGGTGACTAGCTGTAGCCTTATATGTACCGGACACAGTGTTGTCAGATGTACAATAATTTTGCCCTCTGAACGATCAATAATGTGGAAATTTCCATGATGTACAATAATTTGTGACACTTAGTATTATCAGTTGTAATCTGGATAGTAACATATGGATCACGTTTGTGTTTACGCATCTCTTCTCATGTGACGTCTTTTCAGCCAATCATGCTTGAGATGATGAACTTGACGACAGTGTCTGCTTAATCACATTTATAATCTTTATAATCTTATGCAATGATTTGCTGACTTGCAAGATACGTTCGACTTCCAGAACCACACCCATAGCTCTACCTACGGTGTGATGCACCAAAGCACCACTTAGCCATGGTAACGTGACATGACCATTTTGAAGCACATTCTAGAGCAATGTTTCAAAACAACTGCCCTTTCGGATTCTCGACACAGCTTCTAAACATCGGTATTGAGCGTCCAACCCCTACTCTGGTCGGGTCCGATAATTTTCCTCAAAATATGATCATTTTAAGCATCTGGTACGATGCTTGGACATTTCCTATCTGGCAACTCTAACTGGACATGTGAGGTGATATTTTACAATTTTGAAGGGAATAAGACAATAAAGGGGGAAAAAAACATTATGGTCACAAACAACTATGTTAACAATGTAGTTAGGATGCAATTAGCGTAGTTTAGCATAAATATTGAAAGCAGGGGTAAACAGTTAGGCTGGCTCCTTCCAGATTAAATAAACAACAACCAATGTGCAAGGCTACTTAGTTAAGATTATGGTTGCTGTTGTTTTTAGAACTTTGGCAGGAGCAAGGCTAGTTATTTCACCTGCTTTCAGTCTTCATGATAACCTAAGCTAACTGCCTCCAAGCTTCAGCTCAAGAAAACAACAAGCATATTTCCCAAAATGTCAAACTGTTGCTTAAACAAGCTGAAGATTCAACTTTAAAACATTCAGGTGAACCTCTTTGCTCTCGGATCCAAAACGTAATTCATTCATCAATTCTCTTTGTCAAGTTCTTTTTTTTAATCTTAACGCCTGAGTGAACATGTCCCAACATCAGTCCTGGTACTCTGTTATTAGGATTTCATTATTTCAGCACTCTGGCATCGCAGCAGCGATCAAAGGCAGACCGGGATCTTTTGGCTTCAGTCCCTTCAGTGTGTAAGACATTTTAGACAGTAATGTATTCACGCTCAAGTGCTCCACAGCACAAATCAATGCACATCTTAAGTGAAACCTGCAGTAGCGAATCACTTCACAGCGTCAGTAGGCAGCCAGACAAACATAATGATGGTGGCTTTTGCCGTAAAACATGATTACTTAAGTCGGGACTGTAATTGACTCATGTTGTTCTAATAAGTCCAGGAGAGAGAGGAAATCCAGCAAAGCACTTAGGCTACAGGAGAGGAGGAGGGCTGCCTTTATACAAGAAGGCATTCTAACAAAGAGAAAGAGAGAAAAGAAAGATTTACAGTCACTTTGAGCTCCGCACAGGGTGTTAGAAGGTGGTGAGTGATGATTTCCACCTACACGTGCACACACATTCACACACACACACACATGGAAGAAGACCCTGTGGACATGCTAAAGATCACAGCCATGTGAGAGAAGTCTACAGCTACACTTTGAGGTTGTGTGAGAGTGCACGAGGGTCGGTAGGTTTAGTCTCGCCTTTCTTTCACACTTTGTGCACTGTTTGTGTACTGTCCTTGTACACACCACTGAGTTCACAGGTGCAACAGATCCGTAAAGACATAACAGTCCCTTTTTGTTTCCAAGTAGCTCTCTTTATTCCCGTGTGAAAGATTTTTTTTACGGCCCAAGTTGTGGGTAAACAGATAAAATAGTAGAGAGAAAGAGGTTTCGTTCATTTGTCTGAATGAAACTGATGAATCTTTTGCATTTGGACAAAACTAATAATTTGAAGATATCAACCTGGACACAGAGAATTGTAATGGGCAAGAAAAAACTGTTGTAAAGCATATTTGTATAAAGATAAACTTACATCATTTTATGAAAAACTTCCCCATTGTGACGAAAAACTGGTTTTAAGAGGACCATGAGTGCAGGACTTTTGGATTTTCCCTGGATTCATTTCATGTTCATACTTAGTAAAAAAAATACCAGCTGTCAACAACTTTTTTTTGCATTCAGCTCATGTGCACCAGCCTCTTGGCTTCAGACCTAGTCTCTAAACGCAGCATAAATCAGTCGCCATCAAATGATTGGCAGACTTCACCAACTTCAAGGTTTATTCCGGTCTGTGATGTGTCACCTGTCACCAAATTAAAACCCAGGCAGCAACTAACTAGGCTAAATTAAACCAGGATCTAAATGGCCGAGGCTTTGAACTGATGAAGCAGAGCCTGAAAGCCTCTATGGTAATGTGACATCAAAGACGTGTGCAGCATATGAGCTTCATTAGTGGAACGCGCTGCGAGTGGAGGAAATAAATATACATAGTTATTTAGCCAGAGGCACATACATGAAGTAACATATTTCTATTACACTGTAGATGTTTACATACGTGCAAGAAGAACACAAAGCGGACACCGTTAGGAAGAGCATGTTTCCGCTGTTCCCAGCGACCCCTGCTTCAAGGTAATGTAAAATATGCAGGAAATGCCTCACAGTGACTTCCTGGCCTAAGAGTTTACAGTTTTATGGCTTTGAGAAAGGAAGAAGTGCAGGAAGGAGAGCTGGAGGATGCAGAGGGGAGCTTTTTCATCCTTAAAGCGCCAATAATCAATATTTCTGTGTTAACAATGGGTCTAGTTCCTGTACTTGTATTTGTGTGACGAACACACAGAGGATTATGTTTTTCAACCTTACCGTCCTCAGTTCCCTCTGATTCACACTCCATTCTCTTAAGCATCGATTCCAGACACATCCAGCAGCATATTTTCCAAAAAATGTCTTTTAAAAAGCTCAACAAGCCCACAGAGTGCTAACTGCTCAACACCAAGCAGCTGACTAAACAAAGCGAGCAACGGCATTTAAGCAGCTGATATCAGATAAGTCCGATATTTTCTCCAGGAGTTGGTGGAGACCAAATACGGAGTTAAAAGAGATTATTGCGATTATTGGTCAGGACATGGCCTGAAACACTTATCCAAATTTATGCTAAAGTTGTCACAGGTTGTTTGCGCTGCCTCCAAGTGGCCAAAAATCTATGAATGCAAGTCTAATGACATACACAATGGGCTACTTTAACAATGGATGTTTAGCCTCTTGGCCGAAGTAAAATAATTTGTCTCTGAAGTCAGAATTATGTACATTAATATATGTAGACAGAGCTTTTGTCAATCAGTTTGTTTTGGTATTATTTTACAGCTTTTTATGAGATAAACTGACATTCATTCAAGACAGAAGAAACTAATTACAAATACAAATCAAGCGTTGACTCACATGTTTGACAATTTGTTACAGATATTTTAAATTGGCCTCTGCTGATCCTGCACACCTGCAGCTTTCCAGCTTACTGATACTTATTGTACCAGCTGGCATGAATGGAAATGTTTCCTGTGTTTACCAAACACACACACACACACACACACACACACACACACACACACACACACACACAAACACACGTAAGTAAATGTAGATGTGTAAACCATGTTTGCATGCACCGTGTCGGACCCAGCTATGCAATTTTACAATGGAAATGTTTGTTTTTCCGAATTGCAAGCCGATGCTGGCAATCCAGAGTTCCCACTGTATGATTATCTTATTGAGTGACATACTTTCCTTAAGGGCAGCATGCAGTGGCAATTAGAGAATATCTGCTTGTCCCCCCAAAGTGTAGATGCTAAGCCGGGATGAATGCTGCGCTTTGTGTAACTATTGTTAACCGGTGAAATGTGAAACTTGATTCAAACTGATGGGAAGCGGTGTACTGTTGCATTAAAGCGCCACCTGATTTTTTAGCCCTGAAAATGTCCAATCACTCAGAGCAACGCTCTGCACTAACAGAGGACAGCTGATGCCCTCCTGGTCCTTAATGGTCTTGCGTTGGCCTTTCACTCGGCGCAGGGGCGAGGCGTTCCTGTGAGATGCCCCAGAGACCTGCTGTCAAAAACAACCGTGGAGCCTTCTCACACTGAAACCCAGTATTCCCATGGAAAGGCCTTTGAGAGGGGGGGGGGGATCATTTCCTCAACAACTGCACCACTTTGCTGTGCAGCTCCTTCGGAAACTGGGTTCCTGCAGTTCCTGAACAGGGGCCCCCCTTATTTTTTTCCAGCACAGGCTGCTGGGGGGAAACAAACAGAGCTGCTCAATGGAGCTCCTCATGTATCAATTACCTGAAATATCAAACAGCGCATAAGAGGGTGGTTGACTTGTTTGTATGACTTGAGTGGTTACAAACATTCCTGGACAAACTCAGAGATGTGCAAAGAGTGAGAAAAAGCTTATTTACCCTGAGGGGATGTGTGAGGGAAGCGGGGTCATTTGTTGCCGAATTAACTCATCGCTATCACAAATCATTGCCCAGGAAATTCAACTCTGTGCTGCACAATACAGCGAGACAATCATAAGCAAAGAATAAATCTTGTACAGTGTTTGAGGTGAGAGAGAGTTCAGCTGAGAGAAAGGCTTTGTTGTCGCTGTGTGTTTAAAGGACGCAGTTGGTGGTTAAGTTACTTGACATTCATTCTGAGGTTAAAATCTGTCTTTCTATTTGGACACAAAAACACCAACAGAGGTTCATAACTCATCATTTTGTTTGGCTTCATTTGGGCCGAGACCTGAATTTGTTTGTCTTATCGTGTCACCATCAGCGGCAGGATTGTCCAGAGACAATAGCAGAGAGCTAACAAACAGCGACTCCTGACAGGTCTTGAAAAGCCGACACATTGGGATTCTGCAGGCTGCGTGTGAGGCGGGGGGGGGGGGGGGGGGGGGGTGGCTGCTTTTGTCATGATAATGACGTCTGAACTTTTGACATGCACGGAGGACAGAGGGTGTTAATGGAAAACACTGATTTGCCAAAGTGCTGGCGAGGGAGAGGGTGAGAATTTAAACAGATCTACAAGCGTATGAAGAATAAGAATTAGTTTAAAGGGATAGTTCACCCCAAAATGAAAATTCACTCATTATCTACTCACCACTATGCCCATGGAGGGGTGGGTGAAGTATTTGAGTCCACAAAACACTTTTTGAGTTTCAGGGGTAAACAGCGTTGCAGCCAAATCCAATACAATTGACTTCTTCATACATAAAAAAACTAGCATGCCTCCATACTGCTCCTGTGGTGTCATCCATAAGCCACGACATTCAAATTTGACTCGAAACACTTCATTTACACCATGTTTTTAGTTTAAAAGGCTAAAAACACGGTGTAAATGACGCCGTTTCGAGTCGAATTTGAATTTTGGGGCTTATGGACGCTTGGATGACACCACAGGAGCAGTATGGAGGCATTTTATGGGGTTTTTTTATGTTGCAAGAAGTGGTCACCATTTACTTCAATTTTATTGGATTTGGCTGCCCCTGAAACTCATTTGTGGACTCAAACACTTCGCCCAGCCCTCCATCGGCATAGTGGTGAGTAGATGATAAGTGAATTCTCATTTTTCGGTTTACTATCCCTTTAAGTTACAACGATACAGGAGTAACGTTATGCTTCTTCTGCACTTGCTCCATAACCGCATCCAAAGACTTCAGAGGTCTGATTTACACAAAAAGCGAGGATCACTGAAGTGGGTGTAAGTGGAAACGTGATCAGTTACCAAACCGAACTCCCTTTTTACTAACCCCGTCTGCCCCCACTTCTAGAAACTCTGACCCGCTTTTGAATCAGCCTGATTGTCAGCAGATTGGCCTGTGAGTGCAGCAGCTCTTTGATAGCAGGGCGGGAACAGGGGGTGGTGGTGGTAAAGACGAGGGGCAGGGAGGAGGCCACAAAAGCCTTCTGTCGCAGCCTCGGAGTGGGGTTACCTGCCCTGCTCTTTGCGGTGGGGTCTAATTACACACACGTCACATGTGCATGCATAAATATAAACGTGCACGTCCAAGTGCAAATACCCCACACACATATTCACCCGCACACACACAGCTGCTGCGTGAGGGATGAGGAGCGTGCATGTGGTTCCTCAGGGGACAAGTGAGGTTTGTTTGTCAAGTATTCAGAGCACGATACCGGGACAAAAGCAGCCACATAACCAAAGTACTGGGTGACAGATAGTCATTGTTCTCTGGGAAGTGACATAGACAAGCTGCTGGAAACAGACAGAGATGTTTCCTGCTAGAAAAATATGTGAAGTAGGTCTCAGTCTGGGTGGGAATAAATTCTGCCGTCACTTTCACAGCTGTAGCTCCTTTGTGAAGCCCGGTGTGACATTGGACCAGTGGGTTTAAGTGAAAACCTGGGGTGAAATCAAGATTCATCACTGTAACAAAAAAAAGGTTCAAGGTCTCAGTCAATAAAAAGTTTCTTGAACTAGCAGTGACTAGACTTGGCATCTGGAAAGAGTCTCTGGGTCGGTTTTCACAACAATATGGGCGGAAATCTACGACAGTAAGTGAGTTGTGGGAGAGGAAAAGTCCCGAGTACTGACGGGAAGTCCCAAAAACGACAAAAATAATAAAAACGACACCTCAAAGAACAAAAGCTTCAAAGGTCAATCACCTACAAGATGCTGAGAGGCAGAACCCTGTCCCTCTGACAAACAACCTCCAGTGACAATGTGCCACATAATTAATATTCCTTGTCTGAACTACATCTGGTTACACCCATGATATTCTGTTTTCCTGCCACCACTGCAGGGATACTATTCCTGACAAATGGTGTGAAGTAACTCTCGCCCTCTGATCTGTGCTTCACCGTCCTGGGAACTTGCTTCAAGGGCCATTTGACTGATTTCTAACCTCATCTGTTTTAATGCTTGTCACAAAGTGACATGTTTCCGTGCTGCTCCCCCCCCCCCCCGGTCCTGCACCTGATGGTCCAGTCACAGGCCGGGAAGGAAAAAGAAAGTTTTTTTGTCTCAGGTCTGTTTCTCTTAAAAAATAATTGCTTCAGCATATAGAGCGTTTGAAGCCTGTTGAAAGTATAATAGAGCGCCTCATATATCTGAGTCACAGATTTTAGAAATACTGAACCCAAGTCTCTCATGTTATCCCCCAGACTATAGCTGCTTTCAATTTTACCATAACGTATCTAATTATGTGCATTCATTTTTTTCCATTACACCTCCTAGGCTCTCTATTCCAAATACATTTTAGTTTTCTCAATGTGAAGGCCTCAACGTTTCCTCCACCTTGCCAACATTAAAATGTTATTCCAGAGATGATGAACTTTACTTTACTAATATGTACTTATTGGTCAAAGGGCAGTCAATCTTCAATAGCCTATATTCCAATGGAGTCTCAATTTTCTGCACTCACTTTTCAGTAGGTGCACAGCTTTGCAGCTAAACACACTTTCAATAAGTTTGAAGACATCGTTGTCTTTATCATTGATAAATCTGAAACAACGAGACGCCAAGAACAAGGTTCATGTCAAAGGTGTTGTGAAAAATGTAGACGCCAGATCAGAGTATCAAAGTATCACCAGTGAAGGATTAAGTTCTCAAAGGGAGGACAACACAGAAATTAGTCATTTGCGTAGAGTTAAAGTAAAATGCAGACATTAAGTGCAGTGGATAACTTGTATAACAGATCACAGAAAAAAAACGACATTTACAAATCCCCAAATTAAGAGATACTTCAGAGGCCTTTTAGGGAATCACTAAAATAAAAGATGTCAGTCAAATTTTCCTCGGCCTACATCTTGACAAAATGGTGGATGTGTTAAACTGCGAGTTGCTGTCCGTAGCGGTGTCAACAGATAAATTACTATCTATGACCATTTTTAGATTTGAACAAGTGGATATGGTAAAGCACTTGCCTGCTAGCTGGTACTAAAAACATGACTTTCACCGTTCTACATCAGGAATGGATTTACAATGAGTTGGTGCAGTCCTTTATAACAACTGCAACTTTACACACTTGTCTCTTGTTCAGTTTGTCCTCTCTTGTATTTAGTCTCTTGTTTATAAGTTTATTCGTTGTTCTATTGTATTTAGTACTTTACTGTGTATTCTAGTACTTTATTGTGTATCATTTACTTGGGGTGTATGCAGTTTTTAGTACATTTTATGTTTTGAGCTATTTAAATTCTTAGAATCTGTTTTATTGCAATTTCGCTCTATGTGCAATGCCCTTGAGTTGCTGCTGTAACACAATCATTTCCCAATTAGGGATCAATAAAGTACATTTATCTATCCGTATTGGCAGGTGTTCAGTTTTCTGTCTCACTGGGACATGGAGGGAACAGGGACATAGTTAACATCAGTGGTAATACTTGAGCTTTTCCCACTATGACCAGTCAAAATGTCTACTAAGAAAAAACAAATACCGTCTTCTTGTAAATCTCACTGGAAGAAGAGGGGAGAGCAACTTCTTTCAGTCAATGACCAGTGTCCTATAGCTATGGAGTCTGCTGCCACCTGCTGGTGAGCGGTGCAGCATACCACAGCAGGATAAT
Organism: Hippoglossus hippoglossus; assembly: GCF_009819705.1. Classification (NCBI taxonomy): domain Eukaryota; kingdom Metazoa; phylum Chordata; class Actinopteri; order Pleuronectiformes; family Pleuronectidae; genus Hippoglossus; species Hippoglossus hippoglossus. The sequence continues at coordinate 11,269,755 of NC_047165.1, forward strand.
GAATTGTCTCTTCACAAGTTCACATTATATAGTTTCAACGTAGTTTTGTCAGGAGATGTTTAAATGTGCCATGATAGGTGTAAACGGTAAATAGTTATGGTTGATTTCCATTTAGCTGTTCGCTGCATTAGGTGGATCATGGTACTGTGCTGGCTCATGACTTCCTGGAACAATCAAATAGAACAAAGTCATTATTAATGTTAAGAGACACGCGCTGTGAAAGTTCATAATGTCTACAAGGGGAGAATTATCTACCAGATCTGAGCAATCACTCGGTTAATTATTATTATGGTGGAAAAAACGCAGACACAGTGTAGTGTTAAAATGAACCACTTTACTCTTCCACAAGACATCCATTGTGTACATCTTCAATAGAAAAATAAAACCACCTGCTCTGGAGCACATCTGAATATTAGTGTGGCTCATCTCTACAACAATCCAAAGCAACACACACATTTCAGAGATGGATTTCAAAATGTTCACGTCTCCGCAGCAGAACGCACATTCATTGAGCTTATATCGTTTTTGGCTCGCGTGTAGTTTTCCTTTGTCAGAAAAACGAGACGGATGCTCGTCACAGTAAAACATGAAGCACTGTGAGTGGCAGCGCAGCAGTGGATGGATACAGTCAGGAGGTGCCGACGGCAAAAATGCCCAAGAGACAGGAACCATGCATAGCTGTGAGTTTAAACAATCAAGAAACAGCAGAAACCAGTTAAATCAGCCAAGAAGAAGAACTGCAAACTGAAAGTGTTAACTCAACAGTTGTGGTTACACAGCAGATGAGGAGGAATTTCAAAAGTAAACTCTCTTTCGTCAGAGTCCCTTCCCACCTTGTCCTTTCAAAATTAGTTTATTTTAAATATATTTTTTTAATGAATTCTCTCGCACATAAATAGCATCCTTATTGCTCATTAGAAGAAAAAAAAATCTCTGAGAAGTACAACTCACACATACTGGCATTTAAATCTACAATGTGGCATTTTATTGGCCATAACAAAGCGAAAGCAAAAGAAAGCGACCAAACTTTACTTAAACTATGAAAATAAGCCTTTCAAAGCTCCGACATTGTTAATATTATTCAAGTTAAGAAAAGCAAGTCGTCACAAACAAAATCTATAGTACACGGAAACTGTGGTCAAATTAACACTGGGAACTAATTAATTAATTAATTTATACATGTATTTGGGAGACAATAGGTCCAAATTAACAACTTATGCATGTTTAGTTAATATTTACAATTCTTAAGATAATCAGTGTTACAGGTTTGCGTCATTCATTTCAAAAGGTGTCCGTCATTCATCAGCGCCGTTCGTTTGAGACAACCGACTGTGATCGCTGAGGACTTCCTCGAAAGACGCGTCGGCTTTCTGATCCTGAGAGAGAAAGAGAAAGCAAGTCGGTGAACGTGATCTTACCTCTTTAAAAAAAAGAAACAGATTAAGAGCAGTTTAGTGCTTTTTTAAAATGGTGCACCTTGTTCATCACCGACATCAGCCCTTTGACAGTGGTCATCAAGGAGTTGCACGTCTTGCTAATCTGGCTGTGGTAGGTGGTCTTCTGCTCCTCCTCGGCCTTCAGATTCTGCTCAGTTTGGCCCAGAGTGGTTTTCACCTCCTCCAGTTCCCTGGATAAAGCTTTGTTAGCTTGTTCCAACTGCGCTTTAACCTTTGCATCTTCATCTGCAAGGGAACACAACACAAGTTAGAGGCCCAGTTACACATAAAAACAATTAGACACAGTGGACGTCAAGAGGAAAAGACATTTGAAAAAAACTATACAACATCTCAGTAGAGTTGGATTTTCAAGCTCTGTCTTTTCGCTTTGTTGAACAAGCTTGCTAAATTATGCATGTCCAATACCATCACTTTCACTTTGTGTGGCAGTGAACAGTGTCAAGTGTCAAAACAAACATTAATCACAATGAATTTCACAGACAATGTTGATGCTACATGTACAGAACCCTGTCTGATAAGTTGTAATGAAACAAAAGGATTTGGTCACAGAACATCCAAACTCGCTATCCTTGTGTTTATCATCATTAACCAGGTTCATTAACCTGACTACAGCAACACAAATGACTGGAGCTGACAAAACAGCCAGAATAATAATATGCTGCCGGCAACAATCACTGTACCACACAACATAAACTGTATTATCTCCTGCACATATATTGTTGTGTCACCTGTCTTTGTTTATTGTGTTTATTCTCAGATTATTGTGTTAATGTGTGAAGCCAGGACACATTTCCTTCCCTGGTGGGTCAGTTAAATCTGTTAAGTCTATAAAAAGGCACATTTTTGCTTGTTTCTTTAATGCTAATTCACATTAAAAACCAATACTGCTAGATCCCGTTTATCATTTGTATGCTGTGGTTGGTGTGAATATTCCAGTCCATGTCTCAACAGGAATCCCAGAAAGAAGAAACCTGAACGAGGTGAGACTGGGTGTTTCTGTAGCAAAACTCAAATTGAGCCAGATCACTGTCCTGTTGGACTTCTGACACAGAGTGTAGCTTGCAATTCAAGATGGTTTCCAAAAAAACAACATTTGCAGTATAATGGAGTTTGAATCATACCCATTTTGACATCCTGCACCATGAGTTTCTGTTCTATCTCCTCTCTTGACTTCTCACTCTTCTCCAGTTTCTGCATTATGCTGCCGATGTCGACCATGGCTCCGTTATAGACGATCAGATTACCAGACTCGCTGGTCTCTGACTGAGCACGAGCTTTCAGAATAGGAAGTGCTCCTCTGTTACCTGACAGAAAGAGAGAGAGAAGAACTTTAACGATGGGAACAGCAACACCGTCACTCTGCTCATTTTACATAAATTTCATGATAGATTTAAAATAGAAACAAAAACATGATGTTACCTGTGAGGTTTTCTATCGGAGCTTCATTAATGGAGGGAATGGGTTCATCCTTTCCCCTGTCTGTCAATTTACGGTAGTAGCAAGACTCTCTAATCACCGGTTTGTTCAACAGCTTCTTTATCTGGAAACAAACAAGTCGAGAAGTCCGTTTTTCTGAGCTGTACGTTGATGTACATTCGTTAGAGAGTGTGTGTGTGTGTGTGTCTTCACCTGAGCACGAGACAAGTGCAGTCCCAGTGTGTACAGGATCTCCTCCAGGTCTCTCTCCAGCAAATAGCCACAGTGGCTCTGGTCAAAGTAGACGAACGCCATCAGCAGCTCCTTGTTGTATGTGACCATCTGCTTCTTTTCCTGGTGACACAACAACCATGTTAACACCATAACAGTTATTAAAAAGAAAAGAAAAAAAAAAGGCATTCACAGCCAACCAACCAACCAACCTTGTCTTTGGAGGCCCTCTCTTTTGATGACTTGCGGTCGTCCTTGCGATCTTTCCTGTCAGTTGAGTCATCATCGTCCTTGTCTAAGAAAACAATGGAGCACATTAGTCAATTATCTGTCAGTGTAATTAAACTGTTGACTCACAACTTTATTAACTGCTAAATAGTGTGAACGCAAGAAAGATTTAGAAAGAAACAGATGTTTTCACAAATGAAGGTCTCAGAAACTGTTTGATCCATCACAGGCTCAGCGTGGTGCATGATTTCTCATCATTGACCAAATCTTACTGTGGGAAATCAAATTCATAAACAAGAGAGTGCAGTACCGTCATCGTCATCGTCTGCATCTTCAGCTTCCATGGGGTCGTATTCTTCAGCATTGGCCGTGCTGCCATCGTCTTCGTTCTCCTCTTCATCACGAGACTCTTCTTTTTTCACAGCTTTTTCATCCAACTGATTAAAAACACAAATGCATTAAAACACACATCATTCGTTGAGCAAATGACAGACTGAAAACAGCAGACAGGTGGGAATGGCTGACCTTCTTCTTGTCCTCCTCATCCTCTTTGGTTTTTTTGATGGCTGGTTCTTCATTCTCTTCTTCCTTTTCCTTCTTGACTTCCCGTTTCTCCGTCTCCTTCTTTTCTGCCTCTTTTTTAGCTTTCTTGTCCTTTTCCTTCTTCTCGTCTTTGGCGGGAATAGCAGCGAGGGCTTTATATATGCGGTACCCAAAGTCTCTTTGTAACATCTCGTTAAACAGCTCAGCAAATAGGGAGACCTGGACAGAAAAAAAGGAAGATGTATTACCAACTTAAATGAGCAAAATTGTTAATAACAATCAAAACTGATGCTATCAGCCTACCAAAACAATAATAAAGCACATGTTCACATATTTCAAATACTTGTAAAATGACAGTAAATCTCACCTCAAAAGAGTGCTCCTTGTTGTCTTCCAGTCTGTAGTCCAGTAGCACACTCAGGGACATGACACTGCAGTCAAATTTGCCGTTCTTGGCTGACCAGTTGGGGTGCACGAGGATGGTGGGTTCATCAGGGAGGATGTAGCGCCTTTCTCTGCGCTGGCGTTCAATCTCCTCCAGCCTCTTCCTTTCCTCCTCCTAACAGAGAAGAACACGGCAGTTAGAGAAGCATATTCTAAACTCATTTCCACAGAATTATCAAAATGAATTAATTTCTCTGTACTTCTCGGTCTTCCTCGGTGCGAGTTGGCTCCTCTTCCTCTGCCACTTTGCTCTCTGGTTTCTCAGGCTCTTTGGACTCCTCCACCTGCTCCTCCACCTTCAGCTGCTTTGTGAGGCGGGCGATCAGCTGCGACTTTAACCCCTTAGAGCTGAGAGAGCGACAATCCAGCTCCTTTCGCAGGTCATTTACCTAAAGGGAGAGAAATCAGAGAAACTTTACGCTTTGTGCTATGACCCAACTATCTGCGCTCAACTGATGTGAACTCATTTCTACCAACAAAATATAAAAAAAGCTGTATTTTTTAAAAGATGTTAAGGGATTATTCTTTGTCTGCTCTACACAGATAGTTCAACTACACATCAAACTATCAGTGTGGAGATGTTCTCTTTGAACCTCACCTTCATTGATTTCGGGTCAAGTTTAGTCCAGTGAGTAGGAATACAAACGTCCTTCGCTTCGCCTTCATCCTTCTCCTCTTCCTCCTTTACGGGAAAATCATTAGGATAGAGACAGGCAGAGAGACAGAGAGAGGTGGGATAGAAAACCGTCAGCAACACATTCAAGGCCTCTGTGAACTTTAAAGTTGATCCGTGCAAGAAGCAAGGTCACATCTGTCTTTCATTGTCTCGTCCTAGTGAGCTCTCGACTGTGTTTAAGTCCACTGCTACTGAAGCGTACACAGGTTTCTAGCTCTTATGAAAACCAACAGAAATGCCCCCCAGCTGCCAATCAATCAATCTGTGGAACACAAAAAAGGTAAAAATCAATGAGAGTGTGTCGAAAAGGAGTGTAGGTACATCAGGTGAACTGAAGCTGGGCTCCGAACGGAGTGAGGATAGGGTGGCCCTACCATGATCTATGACTGGGGTATTGGGTATTGGCATTTATGGGATTTATACATCTACGTCAGATAGGAGCCCTCTGTCCTTCTGTCCAACCAACTGCCCTGGAAAAACCAAATTCTACATATAGTCCAAATGAGAGTGTAGAATCCAACAACAAGAACAGACAAGAAACAGGACTTGGGGGAGGTTCTCTTTTCTGAAGTCAAACAAGTGAAAATCATAATAAATACACATTTACACGCAACTGACTCCACAGATTCCAGTTTTAAGAAAAGAATTACAGATTCAAGAGCTGGAAAAGCACCACAGGTTCAAATCTCAGAAACTATTTGAGATCATTACTAAGCCAAATTGCAAACACCCAAAATTAAAGCCGGTTAATTAAGTATGGTGCAAAGCAATGCAATGCGCAACAAAATGCCAGAATTAACATGATTACATCCAGATTAGCAACCAATTAATAAGGCGAGGAGCTGGAAACTGTTTTATCAGTTGCGATCAAGGCCTACACAACACAACCTAGTCTCACTGCTTCCACTGTGTGTGTCTGCTGGATGTGAGGGAAGGTGGGAGTGCTGATGGAGGAGTTGGAGCTGAGGAGAAGGGGAAGGGTGGAGGAGTAAACAGAAGAAGCCTAGGTGAGGTTTGGCGAAACAATATTCTGCCTGCGATGGTGTCTGTGTGCATGAATGGTGACGTGTGCGTTGTGTCTGTTGTGTAACTGGGGCTTATTTTTTGTAATTCCTGTGCCTTCCTGTGAGAAGCGGAAATGAGAAGAGAGGGATTAGCGGTTCAGTGCCTGTTCTCCATCCGCCTCCTTTCGCTCGGCCGACAGCTTCTCAGCCAGCTGCTCCCGGAGTCGCCGTGACAGCACCTCCCACTCTGAGCGGGTAGGAAGACAATGCCAAACATCCGGAAGAAACAAAACCACTGTCTCCACATGAGCAGGGACTGTCCGCCCCTTGTGAGTCTCCTCCGGCCGATGATAGCGAATCTCTGCAAAACGATACCTGTCGCAAAGGAAGAGGGTGCATTGGAAAGAAACATTCTGGTCAGGGCACAGTATAAAAGGCAGGCCTTGCTAAGACGAGCCTTCTACAGCCACTCCCTCCCATGAGGTCACTGAATGATCGTACACATCATTACAGTGACCCATCTCCCATAAAACACAGAGCATAGACAAATGGACCCAGTCTGCAGCTCTCCAACTGTTGTCACAGGTTACGCCAGTCATTTTGAGAAAGTTGACAAGACAATCACACAAAATTAAAATTCACACCCCCCCCGAAATTCATCCCCATCATAACTTCAGCCAATTATGAATGAGTGCTCTGCGCTTAACCTCGGGTACACTTAAAGCACTACATTAGGCGAAGAGAAGACAGGATAAACGGGAAAGTGAAAGCCAGTTAAATATGTAAGATATTTAACAGAGAGAACAGAAAGAACAAATAAATAGAAAGTAATGAACGTGTCTTCTGGTCCAGGCTACTGCTTCCAGCCACAAAGTCCATGCGTTTGGTTTTTCATCACAATGAAATATGCGCAGGTTTGTACAGAGTGTGACAGAAAGAGAGAGCCAAGACGACAACACACAAAAAGGCCAAAATAACATTAAACAACACAATAAATAATAATAGTAAATAATGATCAGCAAATTAACAACACAATAATCATTGGAAACAAAACAATATCACCCAACACGTCCAGGATGAGATTTAGTGTAGAGGCAGTCAAATTAACAGCACATTACAGATACTTAATTTGGGTTTTTAGTAACAACAGAGTTTAAAGACAAACAAAAACAATGAGATAAATAGATACTGATGAGATGTGAGCTCTTACCACTGAGTGCACAGACTAAGGTCTATGCCTGTGAGGGCCTTGCAACAGCGTATGGCTGTCTTTATGAGGACAGAAGGATCCTTCTCTGGGTCAGCTCCATCCAGAGAGGGAGACCAGTGACCACCGATGGCCATGGCCTCGTCTTTACCTCTCATTCCCACCAAAAACTGAAGGAAGAAAGACAGATGGGTGGGTACAAAGGAGAGTCACAGAGCAAAGGTTAGTTGGAAATGGGAAATATGGATAAAAGGAGTGTAGAGGGTGGGAAGAGCGAAAGGAAAGAGGATATAGACCGAAGCAAAGAGGTCAGTAGCATGTTAGAACAATCACACCTCTGAGGATCCACCACCACAATATATAAAAGACACCAGGGTTATTTACACATGGCAGCCAACATCAGTTAGTTGTCTTCCGCATTGTGAAGACTCAGCAATGGAATAGGATCATCACATCAGTGTCAGCTCATGCGTGTGGTACAAGCAGGGAACAGATGAGACGTACCTTAATGAGTCTGGCAGGGTGTTGGAAGGTGTCTCTCATTTCTTGGGTGTCCTCTGCCAGAGCGCAGGACTTGTGGTAGAGCTCCTCTATACTGGGGTTAGCCAGCAGCATCACCTGAACAATAAAGACACAACATTTACTGAGTACACAGAACAAACTAGAGCCCGACAGATTTATCTGCTGACTGACTGGATGAGTAGATGTGCATTCATTTAAAGAAATGAAATTATTTTCTAAATTCAACTTCTATGAATTGGTTGTATTTATGTTTTCCTTTTATTTACAGTTATTTAAAATAAAAATAAAATTCAATACATATGTTGGCCCATATATTAGTATGTGAATTCTATACTCCATAATATTGGTATCAGCATCAGCCCCCAAAGATTCTTATCGGTCAGGCTCTAATGTAAAAATCCAATGTGATAAAGAAAGATGGTTCTTGCGTAACTGTAGCAGCGGTAGCACCATAAGCCCGGGCAAACCCAGCAAAAACACATCAATCATCTCAGCTACGTGTTGAACATATGAGTGTATTTATTTCTAATTTACATTTATGGCTGTTACACTTTATTTAAAAAGGAGTGAAATCTAATTTTCATTTCACTTTCATGTTGTTATTTAGGTGCCTGGGATACACATTTCCCCGATTTTTTGTATTTTATTATCTTCTTGTTGCCAAGTCCAATTGTAATTTCATAATGGGTTTTACAACTTTCTCTGTGAGAAATAGAAACAGGGGATGAACTTTCTTCACATCAAGCTTTTGTCTCTGGCTGCCACATGCATTGTACTGAAGGTGAGTGTCACACTAGTGCAGTGTATTCCTCATTGACGGTCATACCTTAGCACTATAGGTGTGGTTGGCATCGGGAGGATCCAGCACAGCTGTGTTCTTGACTAGAGGATCTACCTCTTTGTGCAAGATGTGGAAATTACAGGCGTTACTAAACTGGAAGGGGCGTGTCACAGGGAAGGCGTCCACCCAGGTGAAGACAGCGTCAAAGAAGTCGCTGGGAATGTAGAGGCTCTGATAGCGCCTCCTCAGCTCCATTATGTCACAGCTGGAGCTGGAGAACACACAGAGGACAGTTTCTACCTCAGTCATACTAGACAGGTTGCCGTCTGTTACACCAGAGTCCTGACATGTGACAACTATGATCAGTTTACAGATTCACAGCATGAAAAAATGAAAACAAAATCTACTCACCCATCCAAGCTGAACTTGGAAAACTGGACGGTATAGCGAGGCACGACCCTGCGAGGCCGTCTTGGTGAGCGGTCACGTCTCGGGGAGCGGTCTCTGGAGCGTTTGCGTGTGGGCGAGCGTTCTCTCGATCGCCTGCGTTCACGATCTCTGTCTCGGCTAATGAATTAAGTAAAAGCAAGTATAGATTTATAGGAAAGCAACAAAAGCAGCAGCTCAATGCAACTTTTAGTGGCAAATATCAGAAAATCTTGGAAATTGTCTAACAAGAGCCCACCTGCGTTCTTCTTTTGTCCTGAGGATGAGCTCAGGGCCTCGATCATTGCGGCTGGGGAAACGAGGGGGAGGTTCAATTCGTCGAACAGGTTGTGGCTGTTGCATCATCCTAACTGGGGGTTGAAGCAGACCCCCGGGGAAAACATCTAGAGACAAAACACAATCGGCAAAGGACCAGCTTGTTTAAAATCACGTCTATGGCACGAACACAGCTTTGATTCTGTCGTCAATGTTGCACCAAAACAGTTTGATCATCACTACTTTATAGCCAATACCAGTTAAATGACGTATATTTTACCTTTGGGTGGCGGCTGTGGCAGCAGAGGCTGAGGAGGGTTTTGGAGGAGAGGGGCCAAAGAGGCAGCAGAAAGCTGGGCCTGCAGGAGGGAAGGAGGGGGAGCCTGGACCGGAACACTGAATGTGGTTGGGGGAGGTAGAGACTGAAGCATGGTGGGGCCTGCTTTCATCATTTGAGGAACTTGAGGCTGGATCTAAAAAAAAGAAGCAAAAGAAGCATGTTAACATGCCAAGAGATAAGATACACAACAGATGAGATGGTGAATATTACAAAATCTAGCAAGAAAAGCTGGTAGAAGTTCAAACATCTGCTTGAATGAAGCAACTGTCAAAGGATTCCTAGTGTGAAACAAAATATTAACCCAGAGAACATCTGGATAATCTCAATAATCCAGGTTTTTACCTGCTAGGAGCAAAATGCAAACCTGTATACACTATAGGGTGAAGAAAATAAAAGATTCAGTAAAAGGTGATGGCTAAACATAAATTCTTGATGAGATATCTGTGAGCTATGGTAAGAGGATGGTACAGACTTTTATAATTATCTTAAAAAAGCTTTTGTGCATCAAGGGGCCACAAACATCTTCCTAATATGGTACATTTCTTGGCAACACTATAATATCTGTTACCTGAATAACTTTGAACATGTGACATTTTTATAATAAACGGATTTCTCTTACTTCACACTGAAGTATCATCTGCTATTTTGAGTTTAATGTTCAGTGTAAAACCTGTAGTCATGTTACATTTATGACTAAGTGGAATTTTCTGAGAATATTTGAGATATTTAGTGAGCAGACAATTTTGGCAACATTCAAAGAAAACTGAATCTGAACCTTGAATTAATCACTTGACCAAAAAGGCCAGCCCACTACAGTATTCAGAAATATATACACACACACACACACACACACACACACACACACACACACACACACACACACACACACACACACACACACACACACACACACACACACACACACACACACACACACACACACACACACTATATATACCATTATTCAAACTGTATACATCACACTGCTTGGTAATGCACCAATTCAGTTGCTAGATGCTAATGTACATGGTACTTCAAAACAAATCTTTACACCTAGGATTACTGCAAATTAACAAAGTTTCTTTTGTAGTTTTAAGAATTCACAGAGCAGTGTAATAAAACTGCTAATTTCACACTGTATACTGTTCCTGCCATTATCTAAAATATGTTCAAAACATATTTTTATCATAGCAGCCTATCCCTCAGTTTAACCACCTTAAAAACAGAAGTAAGGCCACATTAGTTTGTTTGACAAAAAAAAAATATATAATCTGGACAAAGAGGCTGTTATCTACCACAAAAAACTAAATGAAAAGTTTATATATATATATAAATATATATGTAAAAACATTGAAGTAATGGTATAAAAATAATCTATCTATAAGATGTATGTGTATTACGAAAGACAGCCAGGTTGCAAGAAAAAAACTGAGCAAGGAGAAAGACAAGAGTTTGAGATTCAGGGGATGGTGGTTACATTTTGTCTGTTGTCCACAGTAGAGTGCATGTCTGAGTAGCGCAGCTGCATCCCGGGCTCATTGTAAAGGCCGCCGAGCTGTGGGGAAGCTTGAGGTAAAGGCTGATGTTGATGTTGATGATGCTGATGCTGATGCTGATGTTGATGCGGATGCGGATGCTGATGCTGCGGATGCTGCTGATGCTGCGGATGCTGCTGATGCTAGGAAGGAAATTAAGAAAACAGTCAATAAAAGACAAAGACGCACAAGAATGAGTTCAACTTTGACAAAAAGAAAAATAGACACTTAAATCTAAGAATCTCAGACTATGACAGATTCATTGTCCAAGGTTTAAAATGAATCTATGAATCTGTGAATATTTAAAATTCAAATGGATATGTTGACATTTTCCACACGTAGCCTCTGTCGAAGACGAGTCAACAACTGTTTCAGTGTTTACACAGATCAATACTGGAAATGGATAAATTAAACCTTGGATAAACAACAAAAGAAGACAAGTATGTGTTTTTTGTAGTGGACGAAGCAACTTGAAGGAAGCTCACTTCACTGACTGCAGTCACAACGATACCAAAAATCAAACAGTCAGCAATCCATCTGTATTACTGTGTTCAGTCATTCTTGAGTAAATGAATGCCACCTCTGAGAGTTTCTCACCGACTGGTTTGCTAGCTGAGGTAAGGTCTGGATTCGCTGGGCGTTCCACTTGAACGGCATGTTCGGGTTGTACACAGCTTCCACTAGGACCCTGTCGCCCACCTGCGGGGTCTTCCCCTTCACAGCACTGAAAACAATCATACATTGATCATAAATACATCTCTGTCCATCTCAACATGTCAGATTACATCAGCTTCAATTGAACCTTTTTAAAGAAGTGCCGACTGGGAGATGCTACACCAATTCACCTTAGCTGGAAGAAGACATCTTCATCTACAAAACCAAATGTGTCGTGTAGCTTGTTGACGACACCAGTGAAGACTCGCTGCTTCTGTGGTTGGGTCTGTTGTTGGTGGCTTGAACGTGGTGTTGGGTAGGACACAGTTATCTGGGCTGTCTGCTGGGGGTTAGACAGACTCAAACTGGTGGACATGGCGACGGGGGGCTGAAGGTGAGGAATAAAGAGAAAGATGAAAAAACTGCTAATTTGAAAAACATGTTGGCTGCATGTCTATGTGATCGTAATATACATGTAGTAATAAATTAGAGAGAAGTTATATGAATGAGAGCTTTGTGTAACGCAATTAATTTGGGGTTAATTTAATTTAACCCCAAATGCACAACAGGATTATTATATTTGAAAAGACAAACAATATGTGGCAGATGTATGTTTTTTTTGCACATTACCTGAGAAAGCAGTGCCTGTTGAGGCTGTGGGAGCTGCGAAGAAAAGACAAAACAGAGGACTAAACATTTTGTTCACGTGATACAAGAGATTTGCTCAGAGTACAACACCACAACCTGTTTTCTCAAATTAATTCTCTACAGCCCATTGTGTGTTCACCACAGGGTTTTTGCTGGTTGAAACAAGATCCTTTTAATGCTGCATGTAAAACGCGCGGTCATATGAGAAGTTGTCTCAAATTACACTTTCATTCACATGATCTGCCTCAGAACAAACCTTTTAAGCTGCCAAAGTATATTTAGCCCCAAAGGATGTGGAAAAATCAATAATAATGATTTCAGGAGTGAATTCAATCTCATTATAAAAGAGTGCAATTTCAGGGGAATTTTAGATTTAGTGCTGTACAAGGTAACCTATGCTTATTTTACCAACAACACTTTAGTCTTCCATTTTGCTGAGACATTTAAATGTATACAAAGCCCCAATAGATGTCTAAATATTAAGACCAATGCTAATGTCCTTGATTTTGGGAACCATGACATATGTCCAAGGTTTGCATGTTCATGAGAACATCTAAAGCAAAGTGTGACAAGCATAATGTGCCTGTTTTACCTGATGGGGTACACTGTACAGTTGCTGTTGAGGGGGTTGTTGGGGAGGTTGCTGCTGCTGCTGTTGTTGCTGCTGCTGCTGTTGTTGTTGCTGCTGCTGCTGCTGCTGTTGCTGCTGCTGATACTGCTGCAGCGCTGAATTAATCTGCGACTATAGACATTAAAAAGTACATGAGTGAGGTTGTTGTTGATCAAACAGTGAGACGTGAAACATTTCAAGCTGCACAGCTCGCTGACTGTGCTTTGGACTACCATGCTGCGACTGACCTGCTGTAGTGCTGCTGCTGCAGCAGCTGCGGCGGCTTGCTGTTGCAAGGCAGCAGTTTGCTGAGACAGCTGATAGTTTGCAGCGGACTGGTTGTTGAGAGAGGCGGCAGCCAAGGCCGACTGCTGAGAGTAAACAGAGGGAGATGCTCCCAGAATAGACGGCTGCTGCACACCCATAGCTGCAGAGACGAAAAATAAGGCACCACATTCAGAGAAATGTAGAAAAATCCATGGGAGAGATGATGTGATAACACAGTGAGATTAAGTCTTTCCACACAAGAGTTAAACATTTTCATAAGAGTAATGAAATAGCTTTGCCCCTCTGGTGTGCTATACTTACAGTGCAGGCTGTTGAGGTCTAGAGACTGCGAGTGGCCCGGCTGGGACACCGCTGTGGGAGCAAATTGAGTCGCCCAGGGCGGATTCTTCTGTCCCCCAAATTGGGCCATGACTCATTCAAGTTAAGGGCAGGCTCTGCTCACCAGACCAGTGCTTGTCACTAAAAACAAAACGTACAATTAGGTCAAGTAGAGCTAAGACCAGAGGATAACAGGGGTCAGAGTATTTAGATCACACACAATACATGATTCCCATGCAGCGTATTGTCATTGCACAAACCCTGCCTCAGTATGGATGCATGGAGTTGTGCAGAAAGACAGTGACGTACCAAAAACAAAATTCACTTCAACATCAAAATACACGAGAGGCAGCACCAGGGCACGAATAACACGACACGAAGACGTGAATTTACATGGATCTATCTAACATGTCGTATCAAGCCAAAGCAGACTTTAACTTTTAGCTATCTCACAGCCACTAAACGCTTTCAGACGGGTTTGAGGAGCTATAACTGGTTTCCATTTGTGGGAACAAGGCCGTAGGTGGGAGAACAAACTCCTCATTGGGAGACATTACTGGCCAGGACACGTTGTCCTTCATATCTGCACTGCTCCTGGATTAGAGTCCGATAAGTGCTGACACAGCATAGAGGCTAGTGTTAGCCCCTGCAGCTGACAGAGGGCTAGCGCTGGCTAATGCTGATAGTGTTGTTGTTAACAGCAGCTGACTGGCGGTTCTTTAAGTCGAGGAACTGTGGCTTCGTCTCTACGGGGTTAAACGCACCTCGTTGAGATGCTACAGCAGAATTAAAACACAACATGGCTGCTGTAGCACAGGTGCCGTACACACAGCTAAGCTAACCCTTAGCATTCGCACGTCGTTAGCTTTGTTGCCAGATTAGCCTCGTGCTGGGTTTGTTGTCGAGAGCGAGGCCCGAGTTCGTGTTCACCGGCGCCTCCGAGAGTTTTCACAGAATAAAAACACACGGTCAGCTCTCCTGCACGAAAAACAACGACTGCGCTTCAAATATACATGAAATGTTCAGGAGATCGGACGTAGACATAATCGTCGGTGCTTACCGCTGTCCCCTACGCCGGCCGATGTACACACCCTCTGCGCATGCGCGGGCTGCAGAGCCAGTGCCACGCAGCAGGGGGCAGAAGATCCGGGAGAGATCAACAAACACACAGTTTATATGTCCAATAAAACTGTCTCTGAGGAAAACAACAAGATCCTGCGTCACATTTCACCATTTAACTGTCCATAACAGATTCTTATAACAAAATCTCTCTCTGCCTTTATAGCCATCACTGACGACTCCTGCAGAAATATATAACCACCTCCACAATGTCCAGATGATGATCAACCATCAATGGTTTGATGTCCAGAAACTATAGTGAATGTGGGCTAGATCCTTATTTAACTCTTTTAACTGTGCAGTATTCATTACTTCCTTGCATCTATAAGTATTACATGTTTACTTATCACTTCACTGATGTCTATCTTTGACTGTCCTCTTTGCTGCTGTAACATGGCAGATTTACCCACTGTGGGACTAATAAAGGATTATCTCATCTTATCTTATCTTATTCACCATCTTAAGTTACAAGAGGATACATATTATTTCAGTTATTTACAGGAGAACAAAAATATCTGCTGTGCCATGTAATACTATGGATAATACTTTGACATTGGTAGAAAACACATTTTATTGTATGTCAATGAGGCCAGTGGTGCTTGATAGGCGTTTATTAAACGTCTGATGATTTATGATACAGTTTATATAGTTGAACTGTCCTCTTATCAGTTTAAATATAATGTATTATTATAATTTTTTACAATGGGTTTGTAGTGTCGGAGGACTTGTTGATGTTACTATATATGAACAACAGGAAGCAGCAGTGTCAAGGAACTTTATCTGTTTAATTCAATCACAATTATTATTCTGACCTGTCACTTTATTATATTACAACATTTATTCCATCACTCAAGGTTTGTATCCATACACAGTTTAAGCTGCATATACACACTGTGTGTATAATCTTTCACTTACTTGCTAATACTCACTTGTCAGTTTATTAGGTGCACTAAGCTAAATAAAAGTTGTGCAGTAAGTTTGGCTCTCAAAGGTAACAGTATATGAAGTTATGTTTATTTCTTTCATTGAAACTGTGTTTTGGTGTTGATTGCATGTTATTGCAGGTATTTTTTTATGTTAATCATTTTATTTGTATGAAAAGTGTAATATAAATAAAGTCTGGTTGATTGATTGAGGTATTAGCAGATGCCTAAGTTTAATCCTCCTGAATATTGCTCTGACAACTGTATATAAATACATTGAGAGCTGCTAGAAGCCAGTCATATATCTTCTATACGTAAACATACTTATAAATAAAGATGATTCTGATTCTTCCTGTAACAACTAAATGAGAAACAATTCCTCATTTGTTTCTCTTCCCACACAAAACACAATGACACGAGTCATACCTGCATTAAATTAACAATATGAAAAGGAAATCAGCAACAAAGATGAGGTTTCAAACTGTGAACTTTGTTTAATGCGATACAATAAATCTTATGTGAGCAGCGCAAAGCACATAAATAGCATACAGGTATTTTAGGGTGAGAAACTTACTTCTGTGGGATTATTAACCGTGGCACTTTATTTCATTTGTAGATGATGTATTAACAAGAAACAACCTTCTGTTCAGTTTCAATAGCGAACACCTTATCCAAACTTCACTCTGCTTGACCATTTCACATCGTCAAGAACTCGACAATCTATGAAAATATTACAGTATTTCAAAATATACATTATTTATAAGAAATAAATACAACAACACTTTTATAGCCATCACATAACATTTCTGCTTAGCCAGTAAAATTATTGTATCTTCCATATATAGGTCACATTATATATTTTCTTCTTTAGTAACAGGGACATTCAGTATGTACACAGACAACGCAGCTTCAAATCTTAAACAGTATATGCACATAAAATAGCTGGAATTGCTTCGCTCTCTTCATTCTAGTATTATGTTATATAGAAATTATGAACGTTTTTGTTTTAACACAGCAAAAAACAAAGTTAACGAGTGCATTGGTTGAAAACGTTTTTCATTCTTGTAATTTGCGTTCCAGCTCTGAGAAAACCTTTGCATTGATTTCATCCACTTCGTCTTCCACCTGGGTAAACAAAGATATGGGACAATATGATGAATGGGACATAAAACTCTACAAAGACAGATCGTATAATACTTTGTCTCAAATCCCGAAAAAACTAAACTCGGTATAGTAGCAAATACCCACTGATTGAAAAATTCAAGTCTGGTCTTATTATTTAGCCTTGAGGGTCCAAAAAATGTTTTGATTTGATTATGGAACAATTTCCTGTATATGATGATTTAAATATCCAGAAGGAAACCGCTCAGATAAATCCCAGAATGAACAAATCAGAAAAAGAAACCTGCATAAATCTCTGCTCAGCTACAAAACTACACAATAGAACGTCAGTATCACCTGTTCCACTTTGTCTACTTCTGGGATATAAAACTGCAGCATGTTCTGAATCCCATTCCGCAGTGTGACCGAAGAGCTGGGACACCCTGTGCAGGAACCGACCAGCTTCAGCTTGACTGTGCCGTCCTCAAAACCCTTGTAGATGACATCGCCTCCGTCCTCCTGCACCGTCGGCCTTGTTGAATAATGTTATACAGAACAAAACAACAGAAAGGATAGAGAGTTTAGACTGATGTCTCAGTACAGCTGTCTTTAACCATCACTTCAGAATGCTGAGTAGAGCAATGATATTAAGGAAATATCTCATCGACTGAAATAATCAAACATTTATCAAACAATGAACTTACATAGCTCACATAAGCTGTTTTCAGACATGAACTCTGTAAAATGACATTTTCTGGACTTTCACATATGAAGATCACTGAAGGAGATTCTCCAGGTCAGACAGGTTCACAACAACAGGAACATTTCTGGAACATTTAAATAAGTGGTAGCCCCCGGGTAGAGCATGCATTTGACATCTTCGTCTTCTACGTGTTGTGAATTTTACGAACAATTTCCTGCCGTGTTCTCACATTGGCTCACTCAGACATTTCCTGGACATTTTATTATAGGGGGCTAACAAAAAGAAGTGTTGAGCAATTGACTCAGACATTTGCATATGTCTGGAAAATTTCAGGAAACTATCCAGAGTTCGGTGCATGTCTGAAAACAGCTAGACGCTACAAAAAACACCAAAACGGCTGTAAACTTTTTTGTACCTAATCCTGTTGTCCAGAAGCTCCTTTATCATAGATAC
Organism: Hippoglossus hippoglossus; assembly: GCF_009819705.1. Classification (NCBI taxonomy): domain Eukaryota; kingdom Metazoa; phylum Chordata; class Actinopteri; order Pleuronectiformes; family Pleuronectidae; genus Hippoglossus; species Hippoglossus hippoglossus. Next base: position 11,287,658 of record NC_047165.1, read on the forward strand.
AACTTCATCATCGTCTTCAGAAATACCTACAATAAAGAAAACGCACTGTTTACTTTTTGCACAATTTTACTGACAAAATATACATGAATGTCGGTATTAAAAAAATGGCCACATTTCATAACTCACTGCTTTCATTGTTAACTGTCCCTGTTGTTATCGGGTCACCGCTCTCAAAGAACTTAGTAATGGCGTCCAAAGCATGACGCTTGATGTCTGTCCATTCCACATCTTCATCTGCCTGAGAGGACAGCAAAGATCTCATGGACATGTTGTCTCTCTACCACAGTTTCATAGCAATAAAATCACACAGAGAAGCTGTTAAAAATACAGTTCATACTTACTTTAGTGACTGTGATGAAGTCAGGGCCGAAGAACACACTTTTCACTCCTTCAATCTCAAACAAGACCCTGAAACAAACATTTTATCATGTTAATGTTCAATAAAATGAAAAACACAACACACAATGACAGTTAGAAGTCGGAATTCGTTGGCGTTCGTTTAGTGTTAACAATATCCGGTTGTGCTGGTCTTAGCGTCACTCCCCCAAAATGTCATCACGAAAAAATGTAGACGTCAAAGAGTACATTCCACTGACACACATGAATCACACAACGCGTACAGACACACACCTTTTCCTAAGTCAGACAGATGTTTCTATTAAAATCTATTTAGTCAAATTAGAAACTGTACAACGTCAGCTTGACAAAGTACGACGGTAAACACAACCTTGCTAAAGATGAGGATTCCGCTGAGCTTGGAGAGGGAAAGTCAAGTGTTCCACTTCCTAGGACTGGTTTACCAGGGAGAAACTTCAAACTTCTGGGGTTTGGAGTGTCTTGAGTCTGGATGGAGAAGTGTCTCACTGAAAAATATCATAAAAAATTATTTCTTTGTAGGTTTTGTGTTTTTCTTTTCTACGATATATGAAATACTTTAGAGCAAGTTTACAGAGTGTTAGTGGATCTATTAAGGTTGTGATCTGAATGCAATGCACCTGTTGACCCACATTGTGCATGTGATTTATATCATTTCCCTTCGCACCAAGAAACCGAACAGTAGTTTTTAGCTGAATGGTAATTTGTACGTTGCCAGGAAGTTAATTATTTCTTGCTCTGTACATGATTTGTGCTGTTTTGAATTCCACCAGATCCCAGAATTTAAATGCATGTGACTTAAAAATAGGTTGTTAGTGTGCTCCCGATTTCCCCCGGTGTGTTTTATCTAATCTTATATTAGACCTAAGTAACATGGAATAAACCTGTGGATCCAGGGGCCCTGGGCTTTGCCTGGGGTGTCCAGACACTGGAGTCTTACTTGAGAAGAACGTGGCTCCTGCTGTCCTGCGATGAGACTGAAGTCCTCTGGAGCTCCGGGTCGTGCACTGTGAGAGATGTGAGCTCCTGATCTGCTCTGGAAACCTGAAAATGTATAAAGAGTAGTGATGCACACACCGTCTGTGGATCTACACAGGACTTCAGCTCATCCATGTTTCATTAACAGTGTTAAACAGAAAGGTCGAGGCGATGAGTGAAAGCACGTGTTTGGCTGTAAACTCAAGGATCTGTCCCAAAACTACGAACTACACAGACGTTTCATCGTTTTACTGACAGAGAAGAGTACAGCTGGCTAATGTTAGCTGCTAACACACTGCTTACAGGGATCACAAGGAACACATACATTGAAATAAAGGTAATAAAACACGAGAGTAGCTAAACTAAAATAACTTAAACCAGATTTACTCGATGTGTCCACATGTGCATCCCTGGGTCGGATAAATGACGGACCGTTGCCCAACGTCGCAGTTTGCTTGTTAGCTAACTAGCTAGCGAACAGCATCGCATCAACACGTCGTTTGTTTAAAATGCAACGCACGAGCATCAAAACGTGTTAAATCCGCCGTACACATTCATATATCACATCTATGTAGAGGTTCAAACCTGATGTGACACTTGTTTCTCGCTCGTAACAGCTGGAGGAGACCCCATCTCATGTGCGCCGCCATTTTGTTTGTTTTGAAAATGAGGACCTCGTGTGGTCGACAGGGGGCTTCTCATCCTGTCCTCAGACCAAACACAGCAATATTAGTATTATTTGTACACACTGTAGTGATATAGAGACAGTATTGGCAGTATCTTGCAGATCTTTTTTTTAAAACATCATCTACAGAAGTGAAGATAGTTTTAAGCGCCATGTGTGGGTAAGTAAAATGCTTCATGTTTGTTTGTTTGATGATGTCACAGCTTCTATTTGTCCTTCTAGTCACATGCAGTGATTTATTTGATTTGGTGTTTTGCTTGATCTCATCCTGTGTGTTTACGCTCCATCTTCATCCTGCATGGGGTGTTTCTACTTTTAATATCACGAGATCCGGATTTTCATTCTGATCTGCACCAAATTCCACAAACTCATAAATATCAGTCCCCTAAATATGCCTGATTGTCTTTTTTTCATCTTAATCCATGAATTATTCTCTGAGAAATCAACGGAAATGTTGAAACCATAATTCACACGTTCGTCCTTGACCCGTACACCCAATTTCCTGTTAATCAATCCAGTAGTTATGTGATAATTAACATGCAAACAGGCAAACAAACAAACAGAGACGAAAACGTAACGTCCGCAGGTAAATTAAATACTCAAACGAAGAATACAGAAGAATGATTATAGAAATGGAATCATCACAGTTTAAATGACACACATTTATACATAAAAGTGCTCGGCACAGTATGAAGGATGTGGACATTGCTGTTGCTTGTACTTGTTTAACTTGGAAGGTTGAAGAAAAGTCTGAATGCATCATTGTGATCATTATATGCCACCTCAAGCAAACATAATCCTGATCTCACATCTTCTTTGGTCATGTTCTTAGCTTTGCCCTTGGTTTGAATAGTTTGATACAGATATTTCCTTCATGAAGTGCTTGCTTAGCGCCTATGTGCACTTTTTCATTTCCTCATACACCTTCAGTTTATGAGCCAGAACCCAGAAGAAAATCGGACTTCCGTGCCTTGTTCTTTAGCTCCTGAGTGGATCCACATTTTGTTTGAATAACAAATCCTGATAAGTGTTGGACACACCTGATTTTACACCATAGCGTGCAATTAGAAACAATGACTGTGTTGGGACTTGTATTGTTCAATCAAGTAAAGGGCGTTTAAAAAAGTGTACAGCTAATCGGCATACACAGTTGAGAAATTAGAAAGCCAGTTAAATATTAATGGTTTGTGACTTCTGTACTGTAACTGCAGTACTCTGTATAGTCTCTGTACTGTACTGGACTTTGATCTGTCAGTCAATAAGGGTACATGATCTGAGTGCACAGGTATTTGTGGTATGTATACCAATAGAATTCCCTTATGAAATCTACCTTTTTTTTCCTTGCCTTTATTTGTAGCAATTCCATATAAACCCAATCTTATCCTGACCTATAATAAAAAGATCACAATTTGCTGTGTTTGTTGATTACACACACTTTTATGAATTGAAATAACAAGTAATTATAGCCATTGAATAAATGTACTGGATTAAAAACTACATATTCCTCCAAAATGTACTAAATTTCAGAGCTATGAGGAAAGATGTAAAAGAAATAAAGAAGCTTGTCACGTATTTGTTATGTAACACTGATTGAAGAACAACTGATGTATCTCAAAATCAAAGCTCATCTCAAAATAATACATTTAAACAGTTGTTTTCAAAAATCCAGACTGACCTGATCGAGTATGAGCAAACTCAGTTGCAGTGGAGCATGAAGGTGAGTCTCCTTGGTTCAAAACAAACACTGTCACTCAGTGTCAAGCGGTCCAACCCCATGTTTCCCAACACTTCTTCTGACAGCAGAAGATAGTGACTAAGAGGAGTGGCACAGAATGAGTGACTCTCCCACAAAGGAGCTTCATTCTGAAAAGGCGGTGGAGTCAAAACTAACGTCAGGAGCAAAATTCTGTACTGGAAGAACCTGAACAACCCTTACATCATTAGGTTAGGCAGTTGTTGTTCCTCCTGAGCTTGGTATGTAGCTATAGGGCGGACTCCACAACGATTCTACTCACAAGTCTGCTGTACGAGGGTGTGAAAGGAACCAGGACTCAAGAAATCCCTGATTAAATTTGACTTTTAACTTTGTCGTCCTCATCAACAAGACATGGTGCTCTGGATCATTCTCCCCATCGCCCTCTCGCTGGTGTCATTCATAGGAACATGGAGTGTGTAAGTGAACCAGAGACTCACATTTTTACATTTTATCTATGAACATCCTGAATAAGTTAATGTCTCACTATTGACTATTGCTTGTCATGTTCTTTTATTTTAATATTTGACCTATTTATATGTGCCATCAGTGAAAAATATATATACAATTATTATCCTTATTATTATGTGTTTTGTCCTTTTTTATTGTTTTAGACCATTCTTTACATAAGTTAAACAGAGAAAAACAGAGAAAGCTAAATAAAATAAAAGAACACATTAAAAGCCGAAGAGGTAAGTTTTATGTCATGTTATTTAAAGGTGGTGAGTGCAGTCTTTTAATTTGAATTGAAAAGCTCTTGAAAACTCACCTGTTGCTTAACATTTTGTGAATAGCGAACCGTTGAAAAATGTGATCTGTCAAGTTTCTTTGTGCTGCCGGGTATGAACAGCGGACAGTTGCGGATTAACAAAACACCATATGGATCAAAACCAAGACATACAAACATACTGTCACGGATAATCAAGCTCTTCCTCATCTGTGAATACACCCACATGCAGGGATTTTTTTTTCTCGTGCTTTGCCATCTACTTTCATTTTGTCTTCACTGAATATCTTTTATTGACATACACCACACATATAATAATACATGTCATTTGGCAGATGCTTTTATCCAAAGCGATTAACAGTTAGTGTATTCAACATCCATGAAGGGCCATTTAGGGGTTCAGTATCTTGCCCAAGGACACTTCGGAATGCAGATGGGGAAGACTGAGGATTGAACTGCCGACCATCTGGTTGGAGAACGAACACTCTACCCCCTCAGCCACATATGCTGTACATATGTTACATTACACTGTATATATATATATATATATATTTAGAATTTTAGATGTTACCCTGTATAGTTTTTAACTAAATTGCAGGAGAGAATTATGGCTCCCGGTCTGGCACATACCAAGGCTCAACAGTCCCCTTAAACTCAATCAAAATGCTCTTTCACAAACTCATAAATATGAGTTATCTGAACATGCCTGATTGTTTTCGTTAAGATTCATGAATCACACTTTGGGAAACTTATCATATGTCAAAATAAACGTACTGTCTTGAAGTGTTAAAGAAAGTGAAAGAATGCATTCACCTCTGCACTAAAATTCAATAGGTTCCTTCCTGACCACACCCATCCACCAAGTTTTGTGGAATCCGTTTGGTTGTGTTTGTGTTAGCTCACTCACAAACAAACAAACAGCCTGCGGTGAAAACATAAGCTCCCTGGTGGGAGTGATCAGGTGTTGATCCAAATGTTAAAGGTACAGGAAAAACTAACTGGAGCCAACTGATTGTAAATTGACGCGGTCCGAAGGAATGAGCTGATAATGATCTAACCTTATTCTGAAAAAAGGGAAAGGTGATGATAATATTGATGCAGTGTTAAATCAGTAACACAAAAAATCCAGTCATGCAGTTTAATGTTGGTTCCCATCAAATCAATAATGTCACAGAACCCAACTTGTGTCAATTTATATTTGCTTTTCTTTTCTTTATCCAGATATGGCCTGGCCTTCTCCAATGAACACGTGTGCTCCCTCAGCGACTGGTAAGTTGTATGTTGTTAGTTTAAAAATGTCATCATCAACATCTGGATGTGACAGATTCTCTTAAAAAAACATTTTGAACTTTTTCTAAGGGAGGGTGGCAACTTCTGCACAGGGAATAATTCCACTGGATGTTGCAGGGTTCCTACCATAAGGTAAAAATACAGTATACAAAATGTCATGTTTTTTTCATTTGTTCTTGAAATAGTGAAACATAACTAATCTGAACAAATGATTCCAGCTCAAGTGGAACCAACGCACCAGAAAATTCCCTTTTTACAGCCACAATCAACGCTGCATCCATCCTGTGTGAGTTTACCTGCTGAAGGCCGAACACCTTCACACACATGATATGAGTGACATGTTGTAGCCCTGACAGCTGTGACTTCCTCCTCAGTTCTGCTCTTCTGCATATTCCACCATGCACATGTTATGGAGAAACACACATGTCATTCTATGCTGAGCAAGTTTGCGTTGGTCTTTGGCGTGGTGGCGTCCATGGGGGCCTTCACTGCTGGAAACTGCAACGTAAGTGCTGCTCTTCCTGCACGATGTGTTTTTGCTGCATGAGATTCAAGATGTCTCAATGTTTGTTTTATAGCACAGGTTGGCACAGATCCTCCATCCAGTGTTTTAACATAATGTTAGAGAAGCTACGTAAACTGTGCGATTTCTATTAAAGTGATAATATCAAGTGTGTTCAAGAGCCCATATCAACAACAGCACTTGACAAATTCTAACTTTCAGTGACTCAATCAATCCAATGATCCAACCTAAAAAGCACCTTTCAAACAAATATAATTCAAAGTGTTTTACAGGTGATCATAGGATGTTAAAAATTAATTAAAATTTGTTAAAAACATTCATGTCATCGTATGAGGTCAAAACATCTGAAAAAGACTATATAAACATTGACATTACCAGAGTTGACAACTATTCAAATTTATAAAATGTATTAAGATTAGAATGAATTAAATTAAAGTTATGTTTTTTTACCCTAATGTAACTGAGGCAGTTACCACCTGAACGCCTAAGGTTTGTCCCATTAAAAACAAAAGATATTTTCTCAGGTGATATAACTCCAGAACACAGATCCACACTTGTAATAGTCTTTATAACGATCTGTGCCCATGTTTCTACCTGGTGTTCATGCACTGACCCTGGGACCTGCTGACTGTTCCTCCACAGCCTGGTTACCTGCCAGTGCTTCACTACTTCGGAGCTGCCACCAGCTTCATATGCATCTGCTTCTACAGCATCCTGCTCACTATCCTGACCAGGAAGTGTGTGCTGACTGGGTACGAGAAGGTCCTCTACCCATTCCGCATCACCTCCACCGTGATTCAAGCCATCGTCACCCTCTGCTGTATCCTTTTATGATCCATGGATAGTAAACATTATTGGTGGGGTTTCCTACAGGGGGTGGGGACAGTTTGCTTCAGCAGTGACGTCTGTGTAGCACTCTCCAGCTGCTTTATACAGCACCACAGACCCTTTGTGCTGCACTTGGATCCGGCCGGCTGCTCTGTTGACAAAGTGGGACTGGCCACTCCAGTCCACCTGACTGAAGCAGATACAGAATGTATAAGTGGCATTTATGGGCCACATCAATCTTTAACCATTGTTTTCCTGTCACACTCTATGAAAGCTACAGTGTTTAATGTAAAACTCAGAAACACTGAGTTGCAGACATCCAAAAGTATACATGTATTTATATTTTTTATAGTCTTAATGGCCACTTCACACCCACATTCATACAGAGCATTTACGTACAATGACAATCACATACTGCTGGCACAGCCACAGGGGTATCTGTATACACCTGTTTCTCTCAGTATATTGCCCAAGGGCACTTCCGCCCCTGGAATGGAGAATACTGGATGACGCGCTCTACCTCCTTATCTGCAGGCTAAACCTCTAGGCCTCTAGTTTGAAGTCAGGAACACAGTTTCTATCAATGCACTCACCCTTATGAAGTTCACTGTTACAGGATGAGCTGAAGCACATTCTTCCTCAGGTAGTAAAATAATTTTCACATTTCCTCACAAATGAGCGCAAACTCACTTCATTGGGCTAAACGTGTGTCTGCGAATATTCATTTAGGTCATAGGATAAGAGCAAAAAGATTAGGTAGACAGATTTGCATTATATTCCTGAAGATATTCACCCAGCACCTAAAAGGCTTCTTCAAACAGGGAGGCCTGTCACTGTCTCTGACTTATAAATCTGTATTTGTGCTTTGTTGTCGTACATGTGTTTCAATGTCCTCAGTAGTTTTAATGTGATCTTCAGTCTCTTCAGAAGCAATTCACTACTCTGTCACTAACTGTTCCAAATGTCCTTAACTTGCACACCTTCAGATTTGATTCTGTTTCCCCAGAATGTTTACTTTTACGTCCACATAGCTGCCATATTTGAGTGGATGATCAGTGCCAACTTGGAGCTGTTTGAGCTCAGCTACGCCGTGGAGTTTTACTTCTTCTCGTCCTTCATGGTTTCAAACCTGCTGAACAAACGAGGCGAAGAAAAGCCTCTGATGATGACGATGCCCTGATGTGAGGCATCATATGCATCACACGGGCAAAGGATGGACTTAAGGCATTTGTAAGGACAGGGACTGGGACATGGCAGGGGAACCAGTAATTATCTTTTTCATCATCCTGCAAAGATGGATTTTTATCCATTTATAGATAAGCACTTTTTTTCCTCCCCCTGGCAACTAACCAAATAGTTTGATTTTGCTCACCTGGTTTATCTGTTGCATAGGTAAAACCTTTATTTATTGGAACAAGACAATTTGTGCGAACAAAATACATCAGATGTAATTATTTATTTTTTTCCAAGCGATGTTGATGCACTGCCAAAGTTCAACTAACCTGGGGTATCATACTCTGATAACCTTGTTTACACGTTTTTGTTGGATTTTGGCACAATCAGCAATGACCTAAGAATTTATCATTGTGGAGACAATCATCGTTTCTGATCGTTTCTTAACATGAAGGTTGGATGTAAGGACTTTCGTTTAGCTCCGGGACTTCAATGAAATCATGACACTTGTGGAAACCGACAAGTCCTGTTCATAGATTTGACTGTGAGATAACAGGCGGGAGGAGGAAGTGAGAAATATTCAGATTTAAAGTTTCCTAAAAGAGCAAAAGATCCTGTTTGACTGAATGATTAAAGAGTGACGCGTCAGAAAAATATGATTGGACTTCACCATATCACATTTAAACTGTGCTTATTCCCACTGCCCCACTGTGATTCCACTGTTGAAGGTGTAAGTACTGAAACATTTTACAAGGTAAAAGTACAATTAAAAAGACAAACATGTACTCGATGCATTTTCTACTTGAGTAAACGTACTTGCTTTCAAATATACTTTAAGTATTAAAAGTATGTGACAGTCTACAACATTAACTGTGCCAAATGCATATTTTGTTTTATACAACAATAATACAGACTGTCATATTAGAGAATACTTCATTTTCATATCGTCAAGTTTTACTTCACCGGTGATGCTCCTGTTGCAGGAGGCGGGGTCTAATGTTACCTGCTCTGATTGGATCAATTCCTCTCTAATGGTTGATTACTTTAAAACAATGTGGACATGTAACAATGCCTTGTAAAGATGAAGTTAAGTAGAAAGTACAGATATTTGCTGATTTATGCGTTGGAGGAAAAGTAAAAAAATGTACCTGATAATAAATATACTTAAGTAAAGTACAAATACATGAAAAATCTACTTAAGCAGTAATGACGGAAATATACTTTGTTACATCCTACCATTGCACTTCAGACACTATGAATCCATGAATTCTCACAAAACGAGGCAACGTGGTCTCTGGTTTTAATGCAAAGCACTTAACCTTTACTTGAAAGAAGGTAATATACATCCTGGAATTACAGATAATAAAGGTACATTATGAGCAGTCATTTCACAATGAATATCATCTTTCCTTCGCATCAACCGAGAAAGGAGTGCAACATTATCTACAGTTGTTTTGTTAGGAAGAAAACAGTGAAAAGCACACCTAAGTCTGTCAGCATCTTTACTGCATGGTACACTGTAAAAAAAATGCCATCTATATGCAGTAGTCCACATGAACCTCAATAACAAGAAGAGAAAAAATAAGAAAAGAAAAACAATTTGAAAAAACAAGAGTTCCATGGTTGTTTTAACTAAGTAGTTCGAACTGCAATGCATACATTATAAATAAATGTAAAGGGAAAGGGGAAAAAAATGTTCAAATAGTACTACAATGCAATATTCCACAATTCCAGCATGGCTGAAACAATAAGTGGCCTCAATCCAAACCCTACACTTTGGAGTGTGACCACAGCTTTAACAAACCTTTAAGATACTGTAGATTCTTCAAACGGGTGCGTCTGAAAGTCCAACTTATGTTTAACACTGGATAAATCAAGTTAAAAATTGCCCTTAAAATTTGTTCAGTGACATGATAAATTGCCAACCACCGTATCCTGTGGGCGCGGAACACTTTGAGTAAGTAGCGAGAACAACGAGGCCTTTTCATTAAGCAACTTTCGTTTTTGCAACTTAAAGCCGTGAAGTACAGAAAAAAAGCTTGTTCTCACCTAAGCTAGGGGCGGTCACGGGTATTATGACGTTTCAATTCGAAAAAGGAAATCATTTGTGTTCTCGCTGAAGCTCATGTGAAACGTCGTCTTCTTTACGGCCTCCACTTATGAAAACTGCTCCACTGATCTCTCACGATGGGGGAAGCTCCAACTGTACACACTATGAACAATTCTCTTTTCAGTAAAAGGAAAAGGACACTACAGTAGTTGACAACTCAAAATTATTAATGTGATGATGCGGATTGGTAATTGTTTAAATCTACAGCAAGTTGGAAGGGGGGTTGTTTCAAACGGTGTACATGTTCTTGGTGGTGGATCCGCTCTTGCTGGACGTGTCGTCATGTGACTGGTAGCCGATCATGGCTTTGGTGGGGAGGTTCAGGCGCTCTTTATAAACTTGCCTGTGGAAAAAAGATGGAGGTTAAATGCTGTGTGAATTCTAACTTAGTGTCACCATCTAGTGTTCAGCTGCAGTCAGCACTCGGTGTATTATTTCGTGTGAACAGGGTGACGTCACTACCTACCCTATCGTCATGATGGCATCCCTGTTTTGGCAGTTGCTCGTCCAGATGGCTATTTTGTCACCTTTGGGTCTGACGTTGACCACGGCACCGCACACGTCTTCACTTGCCTCATCGAACGACTCACCGACAAAACACAGGAGCTGGAAAAAACAAAATGTGACGCACTACATTAAGTATCTTTTTTTGGGGCCGTGATTCATAGGACAATGTTGGTTTGTTTAGCTGCTCAATGAAAACGGTGGTTTTACCGTCTCCATCCAGTAGCGGTCCAGGTCATTGTGTCGCTGTTGTTTATTGAGAGTCATCAGCCATCGACCGCCCAGTTTGTTCCTGTCGTCCTCCCACATTGGCTTAATCCCATCCTACCACACAAAGTCAGACAGTTATTAAATATCTCTTTAAAAAAACAAGTTGAGTAGAAAATGGTTTCTTTTCAACTGTACTTTCTTAAAAAAGGCAGATTGTATAAAAAACAAACAAAAAAACCTCTTACCTTAAATAAGCAATAATCACAACCAAAGCCAAGTTTGCTTGGTTGCTGTATGTGGTTGTATAATCTATAGAAAACACAGAATAAAACATGACTTTAGCTTCATCTGACATCACATTAAAGACAGTGAATATGGAATATTTAACCCCTTGAAAGCCACAACCACTTAAATCTGAGAAATCTCCAACATTTTACATTTCATGTGTGAGAAGGTGTCAGTCACTTCTAAAGTTGCCCAGTTTAGATTTTCGGACACTTAAAATGTGTTATATTATAATTTATATACCTTTAATTTACGTGGCTTCATACTATATATTGCAGGTGAACATGCAATTAATGAGGTGCAGACGACAGAGGAAAATGAGACGCATAAACAAAGCGATATTGCAAACTCATGCTGTCCCCAAATCATTTTAAAGTAGCTTTACATATGTGGCTTTGTCATGTGTAAGATATACACAACTACTTTTAGAATTGGTAAACACTTACAACCTCTATAAAGTGAGATGATCATTGCAGGATAATTAGAGCAAACTTACGCCCAGAAGTCTTCCACTGTGTCAAATTTGGAAATGAGACGCAGGTTCTCTGTCCAGCTTTTGCTCTTGTCGTTTTTGAAATACCACAGCGCCCATCTGAGAGAGGGGAGGACAACAACCACAACACGGTCAGTATTCACAGGACTGTAGAAAAATGACTCCAGAACAGAATGATAAAGATTTCTTTACTTTTCGGAAACCGTGCGAGTATATTTGAAAGCGAGAAAATAAAAATGTAATCAGGAGGTTTCAGTAGAATGAGATGTGAATGGATGAAATGTCCTGATAACAGATACACAACAAAACACGACAGCTCGTCACAAAACATTATCAGTGCAACAGAACAGAGAACGGTGGCCATCGGAGGCACCACAAACGCAGCCTTTGTTTGTAATTCTTTCATCTATTCCCAGGAAGGGGCTAGCAGGGGACGGACGAGGGCAACGAGAGGACACCAGCTAAACCCTGTGGCCCCATGTGCCCCCCCACCCTCACCCAGCAGTAACCAACCATCAGCCGGACTCTCGTGCCATAAACACAGATATTAATAAACTCAACCAAACAGAGGATAAAAATACCCTGCTCCACTGACATAATTACACAACATAGGAGGAGATATGAGTTGGCTCTCCTCCGGTGACCCCGGCTGAGCACGCAGGGTGTATACATGACTCGTATGTCAACAAACATGGCTGTCAGCAGATAAGAGTCAGTGAAGGATTTATGGTGAGCCCTGCTCCTCACAAGTTACTCAATACTGCCAGACTAGAAGAACAGACAGAACAGTTTCAAACCCTGATCCACTTTAATGGTGATATTCAGGCGTGGCCGGGGAAGTGGATAACTAAACACAGGTGCAGCTACTTGTGGGCTTGTGTTGTGAAATTAAGGCGACATGTAAATATGGATCAACAGAGAAGCAGTGATGCTTTGACTTCAGACTGAAAACTGCTGCTTGTTGGTTTCCAGTTGTTTCAGTGTCACATGAAAATCATGAGGCATGACCTGAAACTTGGAAACGATCATGTCTAGTTATGTTACAGTGAGATAACGGAGCTGTGCAGCCTGTAAGCATCCATCTGTGATGACAGATACACTTTTAACGAAAATAAAAGATAATATATTAACACTGTTGAATTATTATTTCATTTGGTTTTTACATGTAGTTAAAAAAAAAGAACAGCATTGTGTTCAGACCCTTCAGCTGTGAGTTCAGTGTAGGTTAGTCTCAACTAGGGCTGGGCAATAAAACAATATCTGTAATTATCACTGTATAATAATTTTCATCAATAGCAATAATATATATTAATATAAAGCTTATGCATTGTGTAAGCACATTGTGGCTGGGATAACACATAATTGATCTACCTAAAAAAGGTTTCGCTGTTTATCAAGTGTTTGCCATTCTCTGCACATAAGGTCTTCAAATTTTGACAACAATAATGTGACATTATCAATATTGACTAATAAACATTTTTATCTTGATATAATTATTGGCCATATCATCTAGCCCTACTCTTCAGTTCACGTGTTTTGCCCTTTTTATCTTCATTTCAAATTGATCCTACATGTATCCAAACTGACTAAAGAACATGTCTATTCCTGCAAACTGCCGGAGCGTCAAACATTACAACACGTTTTAAAATAATATTTTTCAGAACTTCCTTGTGGTTAAATAGTCAGTGAAGCAAGACAGAAGTGACACCATCCCTCCAACTGAGTCATCCACCATTAAGGGCATCACAACCACAACATTTCTCAATGAAACCTGGGCCCATACAAGCAGAATGTCAGGATAACGTGGGCCAGATGAGAGCAGCAGAGGTGGGGACCACCTTGACCTGTGAAGCTGGGCTGAATAAGCAGAATGGCCTAGAAAGGGACTTTTCAGCATTTCATAAAACCAACTGAACAATGCTCCTGAATAGGTCGTCGCCACCACAGAACTATATGATAGCGTTTCTAAAAGAACATGGTGAACAACACATTTGTGACTCTTCTCATTGCTATGGCAATATTACATCTTTCAACTAAATACGATTGTTAAAAATAAACTAATACAAAGCATGTTTCAGGTAACACACAAGAGTAACAAGAGTCACTAAAGAGAAGCAATTTGACTTTGTTGTCACAGCATTATCCTCTACACAGACACTGTACAGAGTCATCTGAAGCACTTAAGTTAAAACTCCATGGCAGTGACAAACATTAACAACTTGCAAAATAAATACAGGACGTCTGAATTGGGTCAAAGCCTGAGCGCAAAAGTGAGGACCTTCCCCCAGACAAGACAAAGATGAAATGTGCTCTTCAGCGCAAAATAGTAATTTTCCTTATTCTGAAGTAAAAAGTAATTTTACATGTTTTTTTTAAATAGAGCTATTTGGTTTTATTGCCTTTGGAATGCATCATAGCATAGCTTGTTTTAGACTTTAGACTTTCCTCCATGTTGTGTTCTGTTAATTGTTTCTTCCTTCCTGTTATGACCCCCCCCAATCCAGTCAGTTTATTGTTAGTCAGCAAGTTGACGCAAAAACTAGAGGACAGTTTACCACGACACTTGGTGGAATGATGTGGTTTGGATCAGGGAAGAACCCGTTACATTTCGGTGCAGATCCAGATGCTTAAAATTATGAGATAGGGTCGTTTTTTCATCATTTACATTGATTTCTCAGAGAATCATTCATGGATCTTGATGGGGAAAAAAATGTAAGTGTCACATAAAACTCTGAATCTAGTGAATGTAAATGTGGTTTCATAGAGGAACTGTTGGGCCTTGGCGGAAGTAAATGCTCTACAGTGTGCGATTCTAGTTTGAGTCATTTCTGTGATGCATTGGTGTTTAGTTGAGCAAATGTTATAAAAGGAACTGTCTTTGCGCTGTTGTCAGTTGCTGTTGGCAGCAAAACCTTTCAGTTGCAATATCCTGTCAAACACAGCAGCTGTGTGTGTTTTTGTGTATTCTCACCTGTTTTGCAAAGGGTGTTTGACGTACTGCTCGGGATTTGCAACGACTTGGCTTTCAGTCGGTTGATCTTCAGTTTCAGGTGCTTTCTGTAGAGAGAGAGAGAGAGAAACACAGCGTATAACTTATTAGAAAACAAGAGATGTTTATAGAAAATATCAGTTCAACACATCAAGTCTCATCCATGTACTGTGTGTGCTGATCAAAGGGGAGATGATGGGAGACATACGAACATTCATCAGTGTCAGGATTTGACAGTGGATGGTTACATTTACAGGGCTACGACTAATAATCATTTTCTATATCCATAAATATGGCATTCCCTTTTATGTTAATAATATAGCCTGCGGAAATTTGAAACATGAAAAACTCATGTGCAGAGGCGAAGATCCTGATTTCAATTGTCCATTTGTTAATTAAACACATGAATTTGTGTTCAAGTAACATCTTTTTACATTTTTACACCAACTTTGATCGATTTAAAATCGATTATCGCCGTTTATTTTCCTGCTCTATTAATATCACAGTGCAAATGAGGTCCTGTGCTGTGTCTTAAGGTCACGTTTACACGTCAGGGAGCTGCATCAGTGCTGCAGCCACATCACTGATATATCTGACGATGACACACCGTTAAACACCGTGTGACACTATCGATTAACTTCAATGTGTGGCAGCACAACGTTGATGCTACAGCACAGCTCACAGCAAGCTAGCAGCTAGCTTTCGCTTCGTATACTACAGAACAAGGGACAAAAGGGCTCAGTGAAATCGAAGCTAACCTCAGAGTATTGAGTTAACGCCTGCTAGCATTAGTTTATACAGACGGGCTGAGCTGTGCTAGCTACCAGCTAGATACACACGTGTCCGGATTGTGAAAAAACACCATTAATAAAGTCGCATTATGAGCATTTACACGTACTGACGGTTTACTGAGCGACCGACGCGTTACCGACTCGCATCGAAGCGGTTAAAAGCATCACAGACAGTTAGGATGACCGACGTGCTCCCGGTCAGTCCCTCCCTGCCGACAAAGTCTCATGCATCACATTGCTGTGCATGCTAACGCTAACTGTGATCCACGCCAAACGGGCTCATCAGTCACCAGAAGCCCTGCGTCTCCACCAGGAATCTGCGGCTTCACGGAGGCGATGCTTGCGAACAGCAGACCCGGTGGAGACCAGCTCCATCCCTCCCTGCACGGCGCGCGGGGCTTTTCTCCCCCGGCTCTCTTGTCTCTCTTACCGGCTCCGATGTCGCCATCTTGACAGTAGAAATGTTCTGTCCGTTCGGCGCTTCTGCGTCACCGCCCGACTACTCACACTGCTACGGAAGCCGCGTCAGTCCAACGGCAGGGTGGGAGACCACGAAGCCCTTTGAAACCAAGAAGCATCTCAACAAAGCATCGCTGGATTTATTCAGTGTTTCAACACAACCAGTCACTGATTCGTGAGAAGTGGGAGAAAACAGGATCCAATATTGAATATAAAGTACATCTCACATCTACCATGTGTATCTCCCAATTTTTCTCTTTTTTAACAAAATGTGCTTTTTGCCTTGCCATCACTTACTTTGTGTCGACACCATCACACGACAAAACCACAAATTCCTTTTCACTCACATTATGCTGAACCTATAAAAACTCCAACAAATAAAATGTTCACCTAGGCCAAAAGAGCCCTCAAGTATTTTGTTTTATTGGACTGTATAATAGAATTTTAACTTTACCTTAAACAGCAATTAAAAATGTTTTCAAGATTTAAAAACACATTGTCATGTTAGGACACGGATTACATTTTCACATATGACCAAGAATTCCTCAAAAAATATGAAATATCATACTGAAATATTCATCTTTCTTTTCAGTTTTTATGCATTTTTTCAATTCAATTGTATGTCTATTTCTTTTAAATGTCATTTTAACGTGTTTTGTGTTATTTAAAATCAGTTCCCATATATGAATCACATTTTAACACGTTTTTATTTTTATCAACAAGTTTTTATTTTTTATCTATATTGTATTTAAAGCACTTTGAGCTGCATTTCTTGTATGGAAGTCTTTTATGAAAGGTGCTTTACAAAATAAAGTCATCATAATCATTATTATTATTATTATCACTAATTTAATAAGAACTACTGTTCATTCAAAACATTTTACTACCTTGTATTAGAAGTGATCCAGGGCTGAACATGAGAGCTGTGGTTTAACCTTTAGAGTAATTAAAGAGTTCACCCACTCACCCAGCACGTTGTTACAAACACCATACAAATATTATATCTTAAACTGGTTCAGGCCTCAGGTCCCCTGGCATGGATTCCATTGAATCATTACATCATTTCTGCAGATTTGTCAGTTGCCAATCTCCTGTTCTACCACATCCCACAGGGGATCTCCTGGATTCATGTGTGGCCACTGACTTGCAGTGAGCTTAAACCAGTTTGAGACAATGTTTGTTTTGTGACATGGGGTATTATCACGCTGGAGGTAGCTATTAAAAGATGGAAAATTGTGATGAGAATGGGATGAACATAGTCAGCAACAATACTCAAATAAGCGGTGATATTTGAGTTGCATTAAAAAGGGCCTGACCAGTCCGACCATTCTCCTCTGAGCTCGGAAAGTGTAAAAGTAAAGTCTGGAAACTTGTGTGTGAAAATGCGAGGAGATCAGCTGTGTCAGAAATACTCAGACCAGCCCGTCTCACACTGACAAAAAAGTCACAGCCCAAATCCCAGAGACATAAAATGTTCTCATGCTCTTTTGTTTGACGTAAACATTGACTGATGCTCTTGGCCTGTATCTGCATAATTGTATGCATTGCACTGTTTGTTAAGGGCCAGGGAAAGTAGCATAGGCTGGGAGGAAAAAGCCCAGACCCACAGCAGTGACAGGCAGATGTAGTAAAAGTATGTAAATGGATACAATTTAAAGGACCAGGATTACAGACTAATGGACGAGGAGGTCGGTAGAGACCAGAGATTAGAGTTAGCAGGTACATAAGGATACATAAGCGAATGATGTGACATCTGAAAAAGGGCTGATGTAAGTACCAGTGGGCAGATGAGGGAAAGGACGAGGTGTAAAAGTGGGCAGGGATTGCCAGGTGATAAGAAATAGAAAACCGGGTAAGCAGGCAGATGTGGAAACAGGAAGAAAGTCCAAGCACATCTGGTGGTTGAAACCTCAGGATCGGTGCATCACTAGTTATTTTCTAGCTGTGTGAATATCTTTCTCAGAACAGATAGAACTGTAAAGATGTTTCCAAAAGTAAAATTGATCTGGAGCGATAAAATGACTTGAGCTTCATTAAAGCTTAAAATTTACGGGATAAAATTCAGAAAACTTTCCAGAGTCAAAAGGTGGAGCTCAGCATGGTGATGCAATTTCTCAAAATGCTTGAGTTGTGAGATAATGGTATCAAATATAGCACAGACAATCTAATGCTCTGCTGTGTTTGTTTAACTTAAGTGAGTCATCTTGCTGAGTGAGTTATTTTCTGACACCCTCAATGTCATCTGAGAGAAAAACAACACAACCATGTTAATAGATCTGGATGGAAATTGTGCAAAAAGCAGTGAATCATCATGGCTAAGATTACATTACTCAACAGAAATCCCCTAAGTGACTCATACAGTGCATATTATGGGATGTTGAAAAATAAAAAAGAATATAAATTAAAACTAGAATGGCACATACCTGCGCCAAGGCTCAACAGTCTCCTTAAATTCAATCAGCTGCACCAAATAGCACACACTCATATATACCAGTCCCTTAATCATCCCAGATTTCTTATTTCAATCAAGGTCAATTAAATATTCTGTGAGTAATCAACAAAAATGCTGAAATATGCCCTATCATGTAATGTTAAAGAAGGTGCAAGAAAATTCCTGGCTTTGCCCCCTGATCTGGATCCACACCAAACTTTAACGGCTTCTTTCCTGACTCATTCCATATCCTCCCACGTGCTAATCCAGTCTACAGTTTTTGCGTAATCCTGCAAACAGACTTTCAAACAAACTCAGACGAAAATAAAACACCCTTGGCGGATGAATAAGCAATTAAACATCTTCAGGTGGATAAAAACAGATCAGCTGACTTCAGCTGTCAGAGAAGAACAGCCCTTTAAAAAGCCCACACATATACTGTACCTGAAGTCAATCGTTACCTGGCTCTTCATCTCTATCACACACTCATGCTGTTTGTAAACCGAATAATCAGGACAGAGAAAATCATGATCAGGTCCAAAATATAAATATGACTTTATTTCACAATCCCAAAAGAGATCAGCCATCCATAGAAGGAATGCTAAATTGAGTCTCTTCTCAAGTCTAAACTGGATATACTTTTCAGTAACATACAGTATTTCCGTTTGAAAATAAGCAAGATCATCCATTGTCTAAACACCATTAACAGTACAGTAAAAACAATATGGTTCACCTACATATTTGCACATTTTCTACTCATTAAAACTTGTTTTTTTCAGATTTCTGAATGCTGGTGCTAGTTGTTAGTTTCTTGCCGATACAAAGAGGTCGAATGTGGACTGTTCCACACACAGTAAATAAAAAGAAAGATTCAAAACTGTAGCTTTGCCAAAATATTCCTTCTAAATAAACTGATCTTAAAAAAGTGTTTACATTCATTTTCAGTTGTGTTGTGAGTTCTGATAATTGCTGGAGGGTCGCTTTTATCTGTGGAAGACATTTGAGCTCTAGATGCAAATCTGCAAAATATATTTTTTACTGATACTTGAAAAACAGGATTAATGTTGAGAAACCATCCAGAGAAATGACAAAACTACATTTGTGTTGATTAAAATATCAAATCAGTGAGTGCCGAGTTATTTTAAAAAAGCACCGTGCCACCACTGTTTAGAATAGAACCAGGTTAAATGCATGTACCTCGACATCTTGTCCGATTAGCACCAAGAAGAAGTCCAAGTGTTTAAAAGCCCACAGCTTTCTAGCGTGACAATGAGTGAAACGTTCTTCCTCTCTTGTGCTGAAATTTCACTGATGAAAAGATTCATGGGTAAAAAAAACACCTGATTCACGAGGAGTTGACACCAACCCCCCTTTTTCAGACCCTGTAAAAAGATATCTGTAAACAAAGTCTTCATGAGGGCCGAGCACCCGAAATCGTCTTAGGTAAGTGTCCGTGTGGGGTCGTGATGTTTGAGTGGTTTTCCAACAAAACAGAGAAAAGAAATTGTTTGATGAATCAGTGTTGGCTAACACAGTTTTGCAAATTCAAATCCAGAGGATGGACGTAAGAATATTCTGTTAACACATCTGAAAACCTGGTGAAGAAGATATGGAGGTCGGTTTAGCACCATTCAAATGCACAGTTTTTTAAAATCCTATAATCACACTCGTGCTTTATGAAAGACCTTTGAACATAAGTGCCAGTAATGATAAGCACCTCATTGTTGCAGCATTTCATGATTCCTCGTTTAAAATGTCCTAAATGCCATTTTCAGCCGAATGAATGAAAAATCTAATGAATGCAGGAAAACTGTGAAATGAGACAGGGTTCATGCGTAAGTGTCAATATATCTCTATCTGTACATACATATTCAGGCCTATGGATTGGGACCTTTTTCAAGTTAAGAAAATAAAAAAAGTGCTTCTTAATATGCCATACATGTCTGTGAATAAAAGACAAACCATCCAGACATAGAGAAAATAAACAAAAACAACAAACCAAACAAGTACATTTCGTTCCTCCGCTGCCGGCAGACATCGGCGGCAGTGGAGGGAAAAGCATGATGCTACATGTGACACTCTGTAGTAAATATATGCACAATATTAGTTCTCTACATTATGTGGTGTAATGAGTTTGCTTAACAAAGGTTACAGTGAACATGGCACCGATGTAAAAGCCAGAGGAAGAGAACTACTGGCTGAAATAAAGAGCATAGTCCTACTGTGAAAACATAAAATCTGAGCGCCAACACATAATAATGCAGGTTATCATCTTGCAGTAAACAGGCTTACACCAGGAATTAAATAGAAATCGTTATGATCACAATAAATAATCACATCTTTTTTTTTGTTCTTAGTCATGTATATAAAACCATTTTTAAAAACGCCTTTAAAATGCTTCAAAGCACCATTTCCTTTATAATAAAAACCGACACCGAAACTCACAGTTAAAAAGCCGACAGACTTTGGTCTTCTTCATCACTCTGGATGCAAAGAAGAAGAAGGACAAAGTGAACAAACGGAGATTAGAAAAAGCACAATGAAAACAACGTAAAAATGAGAGTAGAAGTTTGAAGTTGGTTGAGGTAAGGCAGAAGCACAGGGAGTTTTCTGTGTGTGTGTGTGTGTGTGTGTGTGTGTGTGTGTGTGTGTGTGTGTGTGTGTGTGTGTGTGTGTGTGTGTGTGTTTGTGTGTTTAAAACATGTCGACTAAGTCCAGCGGCTGTAGGGCCCTGTCACTTGAGTAAGAGCATAGGGGGACACGGTGATGACGCCGTCCCTCGGGAGAGTCAGTGCTCGGCGTGTGGGGACAATTATTGTCCTCCTCGTCTCCCCTGCCTCCTCCCCCGTCTCCTCCTCCAGCTCCCCACCTCCTTTGCCATTCTGCCCGAGACTTTCCTCCATCCTCAATCTCTCTGCCTCCTCCTCCCTTTCGCGTTCCCTCTTGGCCATTTTGGCGTCCCACATGGCCATCCCGTGGCCTGGCTCGTTCAGAGACTTGTGCTGGTAGAAGACCAGGGAGATGCGGGTGGGGTGGCTGCGGTCTGGCCTGAGGATAGGGGTGGTGGCGTGGAGCTCCCGCCGCGCACACTCTATCAGGATGGAACCGTGCGACGGTGCCACGGCGACTCCGCCTATGTCGTTGTCCAGGAAGTTGTGCTCGCTGTCTGACCACACCTCCTCCTGCTTAATTTCCTCTGGTTCGATTTGGGGAGGTTGTAAGGGGAGGGGGAGAGTTGAGAGGGCAGGGAAGCCATGACCCCTGACCTCTGCCGCGACATCTCCTGCAGCCCTGTGGAGTCCGTTGAGCCTGCTGAAGAGGCCCTCAGAGGTAGGTCTCGGCGAGAAGGAGGAGGGAGGAGGAGCACTCCCGCTGGGGGAGGGTCTGCGCAGAGGAGAGCAGTGCACCTCGTTGGGCTCAGTTTTAAAGGGAGAGGGGTAGTCACTAAGGGCATTATGTAGAGGTATACGTTCTGACTGGACACTCTGGTCACCAGGTGTCTGAGAGTAACCGTTCACACCGTCACTCATTGTCTTATAGTTGAGAGCCGGGCCATTCTGTCCAAACGGGAGCCCAGGCAGGCCGGGGTGGCTGGGGGGCATAACCTCCCTCTGTGGGGTGACCCCTGCACCTGGAGCGGGGTAGTTGCTGGAGCTCTGGCTGTAAGTGCTGTGTTGGCTACTCTCCGGTAGATATCTTCCAACGCTGGCAGGTCTGGGTGGTTGTCTGTATGAGCCGAAGTAGCCCTGTGGCTCTGTGGAGGAAGAAAATAGGAGGTTATGTTTTCACCCCCTGTCCAGTTGGTTGGTTTATTTGATTGTTAGCAAGATTATACAAAAAACTACTGAATGAATTACCACAGAACCTGGTGGAAGGATGCATTATGGGTAAGGGAAGAACTACACAATTTTGGTGCAGAATCAGGGTGCGGATCCAGGATTTTATTTTTCACTTTAATTAATATTGCAAGATGGGGTGTTTTTCTACATTTTCACCAACCAGGGAATAATTCATTTATCTTGAGAAATGAAATCAGGCATATTTAGGGGACTTACATCGATGATAAATCCATTCTAACACGCCTGAAAACACATATCATGAGACTAGTCATGTTCACTGGGAATGAGCGAGCCGGTATAACCAGGAAGCATTTGGTTGTTAGTTGCAGAAAGAGCTAGACTACAAACGAGAAGCTGCAATGGAGAAAAAAAGCAGAATTTATCTGCACAGCAGCTGTTAGCAAAGACTACAGGGTTCGCAACACTAGACTAAAATGGGGCCAGCAGCGTTTCAAAACTTGAGTCATTTTTAAACGTCGTATGGATGTAGTCTCAGGGGAGCTTGGTGGAGGTATGCACTCTATCGATTGCCATTCTAGCATTGCGTAAATAATTTAACTCGATTTACTACCTTTGTTGGGGGTTTCGCTTTTCACTTTCCCAGGAGTGAGAGGAGTCAGCCCGAGCTTCTTGCTCATTTTCTCTGCTTGGGACTTCAATCGAGCTTCTTGTCTTATCTTACGGGCTGATTTCACTGGTTCGGCCAGTAGACGCACCTGATAAATACAAAAATAACAAAAGTCAATGATTTAAAACATGATCGACATTCTTGTTTTTCTTCTGCATTTCTCTGCAACAGAGAAAAACAACATAACAAATAGCCACAGCTGCTTTTCTGTTCCCTCACCTCTCGGGGAAAGGAAGACAGAACTTGCAGAGCACCACTTTGGACTTTGGCCCACTGGCCATAAGCCTGACCGAACTCATCCCTGTCAGAGATCTTGTAGAGTGGCAGAACATGGAGCTGCTCATCTTCTGGTATGCTACGCACTGCACGGTTATCTTCCCTGGTTAAAGTGCAAACCTGAAAAAAAGACACAGACAAAGGGAAAGTTGTTCAAGCAAACAGAAGGCCGCCTTTAATCAATAAATCAAAGAGACTGAACCTAAACTAGAAGCAATGACCTTTGAAATTGGTGGGGGATGCGTTTAAACAAGAAGTGTCACATTCATCACTGGCTTACCACAGTGCTGCCGTTATTCATGTTGTGAGTGTCCTTGTGAGCATGAGCGCAGAAATCCACACAGGCAGTGACTCCGGAAAACGGACGTCCCTTCCTCATTCCCAGCCGGCATCCGTCCCCTGACTCCTCGAGTTCCACCTGTGACAAGTAAAAGGACAAACACTTGAACAGAACTCATGAGAAGAACTAAGTAAAGCTTCATCTGACAAAAAATGTCAGTCAGAGGAAATTCTATTTGAATTCTAT
The DNA here is from genome assembly GCF_009819705.1 of Hippoglossus hippoglossus. Lineage (NCBI taxonomy): Eukaryota > Metazoa > Chordata > Actinopteri > Pleuronectiformes > Pleuronectidae > Hippoglossus > Hippoglossus hippoglossus. Next base: position 11,311,531 of record NC_047165.1, read on the forward strand.
TAACACTAGCCTAAGAAAGCAGAGGTAAGGGTGGCTGTTTAATGCTTCATACCTGGTTTTGGAAGGCCTCAGGAGCCAGTCTTTTGTAGAGAGGTGCCAGGTCGGTGGCGAGACTCTGGAGGTTGTTCTCTATTTTCTCCTCCTAGAATTAAAAGATGGATTTTAGAGTTTTGGGGTGGAGAATAGTTGATTTTATAGACTGTGATCCAACAAATGCAACAAGGAACATATTTGTCAATACAATATACAATGTCTCATACAGTGTAAAAGCTAGAAACTGGCCTAATATCTTCAAAACATAAGAGCAATGAGCAAATGCACTGATTTTGGAAAAAACATAATTTGATTGATTGCCACTGAGCATTTCTGCACGCTGACCCCCCTCACCTCTTCTTTGCAGTCTCCGAGCAGTCGAAACTTGCGTGGCACTTTGCTGCGGGCAAATTTACAGCCGTTGAAATACATACTCCAGGAGCAGCCAAAGGAAAATGACGCTCCACACGTGTCTGGGTCCAGACCCTGGCATGCACAAGTCCGACTGTGGAGATGAAGAGGAGGGAGGAAGATAAAGAAAGCGAACAAGGCTAAGGGAAGAGGTAACTTCACTGCAAAACAAGAATTGCTCACTCTTCATTGAGGGCGCAGCGACGGCTGGTGGGGGAGCCGTGTTTAAAAAGCGAGTCCGTGAGGTCCCGGTAGAGGTGGTCCGCCACCGGCCGGGGGACTCCCTCCCAAGCCAGGATGAGGATCACCAACACGGCAGCGTCACAGAAGTGCCCGGGCCTCTTGCGGACCAAACACAGCAGCTTCTCCTCCTCACTGCCACGTCTGATCACCTGTCGGAAACACACATACACACAGAGCATGAGCAGGTTATAAAAGATGAATGACAGCACTGTATGAATATACTTGTTTTACAAATACAGTAAAACAAGCATTTGTCAAAATAATATCATAAAAGTATTGATCCCTTTGACCTGCCAAACCACGAGATAGGGTTTTAAGACAATCATTAACAGTTAAAGTAAATGTTAAGGTGAAGACCTTGACATCTATGTTGAGGTGTGATGTTGGAAATCAGTATATTTGAGTTATGATAACATTGTCGAGGGGCAGGTAAGAGTTTACTGTGGTTGGAATAAGGGTGAGAATCTGAGTTCTGCGCTTAAATATAATGTGGTGGGATCAACAACAATATAGAACAATATATACATTTTGGATTCTAGCACAAAGAGCAGCCACATACCCATTTAGCGATTGGACACCCCTGGGTGCTCTTTCCTTCTTTCCCAGTATAAGAAACAACTTCCACCCTCACTGCATTTCCTTTGGCGCCGTACCTGTGACAACACACACAAGACAAAGCATTAATTTGTGCCACTGACACGGAGAACACATCACCGACAACACAAATCTTACAGTTTTTCATTCTACACATACCTAATGGCAACACACATCCTGGTGCATTAACAAATGAGCAATCCTGTATTTTATATTCCCTTATGTAGCATTTATCAGCAGGAAATACTCACAAATATGTGGTTTACAACACACTATAATGTAATTTTAATGTTTAATGTATTTAGCAACAACAGTAAAACGTCCAGCTTCCCTCTTATGTGGAGGCTTTAAATAGATTATTAAAAACAAAATAGTAAAACACAGTTGTTGTAATTATATAAAGTTGATTTGAAAGCTGATTACAACTACACTGTAGTGTGTAAGTGTGTTGTAAACCATGTATTAAATGTTTATGTATGTGCTAAATGGGTGAACTTAATGTAAACTGTTACTAACTGAGCCAACATTTGTGCCCAAAACAGATATTAATAAAATGCACAAACTGTAGTGGTGTAATAAGTGCTTAACATGCACCACAGCACAGCATAGTAGCCAACGCTGTCCCGTACAGTATAAATGCGTAAATGGCAAACCATTAACTGCAGAATGGAATTGTTCCGTTAAGAGCGGCTGTCAGAGGGACTGTGATGGTCCTCCAGTTGTTTTAAACAGGCTGTCATCTCGGGTTTATGGGCCCCTCGTCTCAGCTCGAGGGGTTTCCTGTTTCAACATGCTGTGTGTGTGTGTGTGTGTGTGAGTGTGTGTGAGTGTGTGTGAGTGTTCATGCGTGTAGCTGAGACAGTGTGTGTGCACGTGTTGAGCTAGCTCAGCAATGCCTCCTTTTAATGACAGACTCTCGGGCTGTGACCCACCCCATTCCACCAAGCCTGTGGTTGACTAGCAGGCTCTCATGTTTGGTAGTAAACACACATACTCAGTGAAAATACAGTGGTAGTAGTCACTCTACCTGTTCTCCATCAGTTCTCTCACTGCAGCAACACTAGGTCCTGCCCCAAGGTGAGTGTAGTAAGGGCCTTCCTCCTTTTCAATGATTTGGTCTGTGGAAAAAACAAAAAGATTTATTAGATATAGGGTTTATGACAAATAGCACAATGACCAAAATGAACCCAGATTACACATATTTCTTTTATAACTAAGTCAGATTATTGTAAATTTTGGCAGTAAATGTAGCTTTAAAGTCCACATTTCAAGACCAAATAGATCATAACAAGTTAACAAGGCTACACAAATATGGCAGAGAATTGCGACCTCCTTTTGCATGAATTGGCCCTTGAATTAGGACACAGCTAGTGTGTGTTTGTGTGTGTGTGTGTGTGTGTGTGTGTGTATGCGTTTGTGTGTGTATGATTCCATCACAAAGACAAAAATGGAAAATGAAAGTCAGTTTGAGGTCGTATATAAAAGCTGATTTAGTCACTATGTGGCCTACATCCAGTGTGCAACCAGTGCAGATGAGTCCTGCACCAGGTTGGGTACCTGCATAAAAGTTGTGTAATGCATTAAAAAGAAATTCAAAGAAATTCACAGGTAAAACTGAACCAAAGTTCAAATGTTTGTGCAGTACTTTTATATATCTAAATCAGCTTATGAAGCCTAGTCAGCCACAAGGATTTATTTTATTGTGAAAGCCTACAAAGCCCACAATGACACCACCTCTGTCATAGCAAACTATTGGGTAGAATGAATAGCATAAGGATAAAGTCTGGCTTTGGTGCTTGTGAAAAGTGCCAAATATTAGCTTTTGATAGCCACAAGCCGTCATCATTGAGGAAACACACTGACAGCTGCAGGAGCACAGGTGCTGCAACAATTGACTTGTAATTTTCAAAAAGACAAAAATAAACCTCTAAAACAGGAGGACAAAAAGGCCATAAGCTTTTTGATGTGAGTGAGTGTGTATGTAACATGTGTGTTTAAGCACAGGTGATGGTTAGGGTCGTGGGTCATATGGTTATGGGCCCGGATGAGACCAGATTTGATCTGCTTTCACATGTAAAAACTTAGGGAGTCAACTCACCCATGCATTGACAGGATGGAAGATCAGCCAGTTTTTTGGAAGGTGTATTGAGCAGGTTCTTGATCGGGGTATCCATAAAACTCACTGGAGACTCCAGGAAGCTGTTGATGCTGTTCTTGGATGGAGTTGACTCTGCAGAGTGGCCCAGATCAGCTTCAGTAGACGTGGACAGGACAGTGACAGGTCCTGACCTCTCCAGCTTGTAGTAGCCCTGCTGGCTTGGAGGAGGCGACTGCGGCGCCCCTGAGAAGCCATTAACCAGACCATGGTGCCCAGTGCTGTGGCTGAGGAAAGCGTTATTGGCTGGGCTGTTGTTAGGATGAGCACCGTGCTGCAGCCCACCACAGGGCTGCGCTACCTGAGATAACAAATGCCTTTCGCACTCCGGTCCTGCAGCGTGACCATTGCATGGATGATGTTGGGGGAATGACCCATTTGAGTAGGACCACGGCTGGTTTTCTTGAACACTAGTGTGAATGATCCTTGTGAGATTACTGTAGCTCGGGGTCTGTGGCCCTATGAGGGCTGTACTGTGTGGGTTACTGTGATGGATGAGTTGCCTCCTTTCCTCTTGAGCCTCAGCCAAGTATCTCTTCAGGTCAATTTGAGCCTGAGGCAGAAACAGGTTTCTCTTATGGTGAAGGCCTAATTTCCCCTGTGGCAGAATCTTCTGGCCTCTGCTCCTCTGGGGCGTCTCTCCGTTTGCCATGCGTTTTGAGAGGGGGGTCCTGCGACTGACTCCCTCATTTTGTCCGTCAGCTACTTTCTTCTTTCTGGGTTTGGCGGGTGTAGCCCTTGGTTTTTTTATGGGGGTCTTTTTCTGAGTGGGGGTCATCTGGGAGTTGTAGTTGTATTTGATTGCTGACACAGGTGTTCCTTTCGGGGGGTTGTTCTCTGACCGCTGGCTGTGTCGGGCCTGGATGATGAAAGCCAGGTCTGCCAGCTGAGCTGCCACCTCCTCTTCATCTCTGTTTCTACCTGCTTTACTAACTCTGTCTCTGTCCTCCCCAAACAAGCGCTCGCGCTCTTTACTAAACTTCATCTCACAGGGATCTTTGTAGCTACATTCAGACTTGATGATGTGAGCACCAAAACGCTGCTCTGTCCTCCCGCTGGGCGCTTTATCACTGTCTGAGCTGGCCTCTAAAAGATCCTGCAGAGACAGCTTTGAGTAAGAGTTGGTCCCCCAAGAGCACTGGATGACATTCCCTTGTCTGGCCACTGGGGGGCGGATGACTGACGTCTGGTGTAGTGGTGAGCTTATGACCGAGACTTTGTTGTAGTGGATAGCCCCAGTGGGTTTGGCTTCTTGCGAGGTTGTATTTGTACAAGGGGTTGAAAACGGGGCAACAGTAGAAATGGGATGTTCACACTTACTTTCAGTTTTAATGGACCTTAGGGTGCTGTCAGGTATAGCTGCCAGTTGAGTCAAGGCCTCAATAGCAATTGCCTGATCAAAACTTAGATTTTTCCTCTCTGCCAAAGACTGCACACTCGGTAGCAAGACACTAGAAGAAGGTTCACTTTTCATAGGTTGTGGAGTCCTTTGCAGGTTAACAGGAGTGCTTTTCTGACACAAGTCGTTCTTCAAGTCCTCTGGCTCCTTTTTGACAAAGTGCAAGTCTGGTGGCTCTGTTTTGATGGTGCGAAGAATGGAAGAACGCGAACAGAAGAGTTTCTCCTCCAGTCCCTTCCTCTCTGTTACAGACAGACACACCACAGCCGCCAGTGTGGACAGCGGGTCTTCACAGACCTCTTCTTCATCCCTCAGCTGCGTGGTGGCCTGTTCAGTGATCCACATCCATGGCTCATTCAGCTTGATCTTCTTTAGCGGAACTGACATGTCATCTGGAGGCATCTTGGGTCCGTTTTCAGAGCAGTCCTTAGGAATTGAGGCTATTATAGTCCTTTGAGCCTCTGATGCCATTATAGTTCTTTTAAATGCAGGCTTCAGATCAGAGTTTGACCCAGTGGTCATATTAGCACCGTTAGGTATAGACAGGTTCTCAGCAGAACCATTCTGAAAAGTCACAGAAGAGCATACGTGTTGGTGAAGTGCAAAGCTGGGCAGCTCCACCCCGGGCTCTTGTTTAATAAGTGCCGGACGTCCAAATTGGTCCGAGGCCAGGTTGTGGGTGAGCAGGTGGTTGACGGGTGGAGATTGTGTATGAGGTATGTGGCCTTCTTCCCCCTCATCCTCCTCTGCTGCCGTGTGGGTATCATCCATCTGTGCTGTGCCTTTGCCATTTAACGACCCACTTTCTGGAACCACCTGAGACGGAGAGACAGAAAGAGAAACAAGAAGAGAGAAGTGACTCAACAAGCTTTGGCAGTATACAGCTTCTTCAGCTTGTTCTAAGCAGTCATGGCACACAGCACAACAGATTGCCTCCCAGCATGGCTTGAGCATCTGCCGCAGCCACTGCCGAGGCTGTGGAAAATATTATGACATGTGAAAACAAAGAATCTGCTTTCTATAAATCTTGCAGAAACTGATCTCTAAACAGAGCTAATAAAATAAATACAGTGTTAGTTTGGTCAAGGCTTCAATAAGGAGCATATTACTGCCTGTGCTGTGGAGCGTTGAGAGCCACAGACCCACAGGTAGCCGAGAGCAAGTAAACATTTGGAGTCATGCACAGTTCAATATTGCGTCACTGCCGGTGGGTCACTGAGGGCATATGTGCAACGTGCATATACATGTTGTGTTTGTGCTGGTTTTGTAGGTGTGTTCCTTGGCATACGTGTGTGTGCATGCAAGCACATGTGATTATTCACACAGCTGCCTCAGTGATTAACCTACTAGGGTTCTTATCCACTCAGAGCTGCGCTACAGCATTGCCTGACCTTTAGGCTAATACGGATTCTGGCTGTCAGTCGAGCTACGACCATCCAACGGTCCTCATGACTAGTGACATAGTGATAGAACCCCATCACCCCATCAGTGACACACTCCTTGATGATTTAAAGTGCTGACAATTAATAAATATTAATATTGGCTGACATGATAGTGTCCAAATCATTCAGCCCTACTGACAAGCATAGCCATTAGTCATTAGGGTAAAAACAGAAGTGAAGGACGTTTGATCAAGACAAAGTCTTTTTGCAGTTCACATGTTATCTTAGAAACTAAAGGGGCACTTAAGGACAGCTATTCTGATAAAAATAAAAAATCATAGGAAATCATATGATCAACTGGAGTCAAGTCAAGCTGTTTCTTATTTTAGGATTTAACCCCCACGTCATAATCACAACTAAAGCCTTCAACAGTGGACTTGTCAAAAACGTTTCAGTGAAACAAACATAAAGCAGAATCACCAACTCATGTGTGATGAGGACTCTGATTGAATTATATAAAAGGTATTTAATACATTTTTTATCCTGATGGAAACAAAACAGTCAAATTTCTTGTACGTGTTAACATGCTTGGACAACAAAGCTGATTCTGATAAGTCACAATGAATAGTCAATGCTTCAAATATAGATGTTGCAGCAAAGAAGCTACAACCTCGAATACATGGATGATACACAGAAATCTTCCACCTGGCAGCACAGTAGATGAACACAGTCAACACAGTTTCAAGGTGGGCACCAAAGATTAGTGTCAGCAAAATATGATGATGGTGAATATGATCCCAATCTGTTCTTCATTTATGGTGTTGAATATCGGACAGAAAAGTGTTTGTGCTGAACATTATGGTGTGACGTTGTTGATCTTTTGGATATAAGATGTCATTACTTTACCCTTGAGATGTTTGTGTGAATTTTTGTCATAATCAAGGAGATAATGTTTGTTCTTTTTATTTTCTTTAACATTGTGAGATATGGCATTTCTGAATAAATAAAGCAAAAATCAGGCATGTGTATAGTGCTAATATCTATGAATGGGTGAAATAAGTTGCAGATCCAAATGTATCCAATCTTAATACATATGGAATATAATGCTAAAGTGGCCAATCAGCCTTGGCAGAGGTATGCGCTCTCAGAGTACCCCCTTTCCCTGGTGTTGCGGAGCTGTTGCGTTCACAGGACAGTCACATCACGTCTGTTCAGACTTGAGGTCAAAACTGAAGGAATATCCTCAAAGTGTTGCTGAGAAATCGAGCTCACCACAGATATAAGTACCTATGGATGGACAACCGGAAAACATAACGCCTCCCCCATGGCAATAAAGCACAGCGCTTTGTGCCAGGACTCAGCTGACAAAAGGATCTCAAACTTGTTTGCACGACCTGCAGGACATGTGTGCATTCATGTGAGCTGTGTGTACTGTATGTTTATGACTGAGACTGCATGTGTGTGTCTGAGAGGCTACCAATTTTTCCCTCTAATGAACAAACGTGACCGCAGGGGAGCTGGAGATACATTCTTTATCGCTGTTTACCTTACATAAGCATTCATTAAACTCCATCACTGACACTGTGTTAATGCACTGTACAGCAGGAGATGTGGACTTCACAGATCAAGAGCAGCAACAGCACTTCATTATAAACCAGACTCCAGTGAAGCCACAGACCAAACAGACAAACACTGGAGTTTATCAGTAACATGTGCTCTGGTCACTTTGTTCTCTCTGTTTCCATCAGACATGAACTAACTTACACTGGAATAATAACGCTAAACTGTTTTAACTGACTGAAGAAAAGTATCTTTTACAGCAGCAGAACAGTAGCTTTTATCCAAAGTGTCTCTAATTTACCAATGCACACAGACATGGCAGCAGAGTGCACATGCAAGGCAGAGGCCAAACCTTTGGGAGCAAGGACACCTGTGAAACTGAACCATGAACCCTGCAGCTACTGACAGGGCTCCTCTGCCTCCTGAGCCAGAGCTGGACGTGTATTACTGTGATATAATAAATTAAAACTACAAAGTCACATTGCTGCTAAACAATACATCAACCTGACCAACTCAGTTCTGTGAGTTCTCAGACAAAATATTTTTGAATTTCAAGCAGTAGAGCAGTGCCCATTATAAACATGGCTGTTTGGAATGGGCTGTTTGCTTTGCCTGTGGTAACGATCCAGAGCTACTTCAGATATAGCCAATGTTTTTCACAAGACGAAAACTGAAATAGCTTTTCTACTGTTCACGTGTGTGGCTTATATACAAGTATTTACTTATTTTTTCATATGTTGTATGTTGGCTATTTCAGAGGTCTTCAGACCCATATTTACAACTTTTCAAAATAAAAGCTCTGTAATTAAGCTCAATATGAAGCATTGCAGCGACAAAACACACGTTGTGCTTTGTGCCTAATCGCACAAAATTTGACAATGCACTACTATGGGATGGGTCCTTAACAATACACATGCCAGGTGTGAAGCCGATAAGATGAGCGGTTCTTAAGACAGACAGACGGGGATTTCTGGAATTAGTAGATAGATGTGTAGTACATCGCATGCAAAGAGAAATGAATCGAGGCCTGTGAAGCAGAGGAATAAACTCTGGTCTCTGTGAGTAAAAAAAGCTACTGAAAAATAAGAGGTAAAGTAGTGCAGAGCAAAAAAGCACTTAACTGAATTAGGAAAATAAAAGGTGTCAAAGGCAGCGCTGAGTTCTAAGAGGATTAATACCGAACAATCTCCTGGCTCTAGATCCCAGACTGTATAATATAAGGAGATTTAACACCCAACAAGAAGCTGCAGTGTAAATTCAGTGAATACAAATGTAGAGACAAAAAAGTGAGCAGAAAGCGATGTTTCATAGGAAAGGAAAGAGAATAAAAAAGCAATATGTTGTTAAACTGATTAAAGCCAGAGGAAAAAAAGTGTATTTTTGCCTCCTGCAAGAGATACATAGCTTAAAATGTCATTTACCTACAGTGTAGCTGTTTTAAAGTTATTTGAAAATGACACCACATTGTGTATGTTTTTGGCCTGTTATTCACAGGAATGCACGGCACACTGTTTAGAAGAAGATTATTAAAAAGCAGAAGGGAGTATTTTTGGTCTAAGTTCAGCTCTTGTTTGGCAATGCAAGTGAGAGTTGCAGTGACCACAGAGCTGTTCATGATAAATAAAATGATTACTACTTTAAGGTTCTTTTCACTGATCTGATCTCTCTCTGATCCATCGCTCGTTCTCCCCACTCCACTGTCTATCCATGACTGCCAGGACAGAGCCTTACTACTAGAAACACATTGCTGATGCAACAGATATCTGAAGCTCAGACTGAAGCAATACTGGGGTTACCAATGCAACCAGGCATCAAGATACCTGCTTTGCAAAACACGTGGAAATGAGGCAGAGAGATAAAGAGGGAATAAGTTGGGGAGCAGAGAGAGAGAGAGAGGGGGGGGGGGCAGTGTGTCTGTCACAATAAACTGCTTTCAGTGACAAAGCGCCACTGGCCGCCTTCCAGCACTGCACCAGACACACGCGTGTCTCTATGCATGCGTACGCGTGTGACTGACTGCGCATCCTTTCAAGTGTTCATGATCTGAGGCTGACGTCAAAACGCAGCCCCTCTTTGAATGCATTTCGTTTAATCTTGTGGCAGCAAAAAGCCTAATGCAGAATGTAAATGCAAAGTCATGTGCTCTCATTTAGTCCCCGGGTCTCTGGGGGGAGAGGACGCTGGGCCTGTGATGTGTTAGGGCTGTGTCTTTGTGTTTGTGCGCGCTGTGTCTGCCTCAGGGCGTCTCGAGTCACTCACGCTTGCACCATGGCGTTTTTAAAATGCAAACGCTGTCCTTTGCTTTTGTGCAAGTCAAACACGTGCTCGTCTGTAGCGCCCATCAAAGCTTTGAAAGAAATCAAACAAAACATATGCTTGAAAGTGTAGCTAAGCGTTCAGAGACCTGCCATGGCAACAGAAGTGTGACCGTCACTTGAATCTTAACAACCTTCTCTCAGGAGATAAATCTCCAGGGAGGTTTGAAGAAGTGTGTATCCCCTCTCAAAGCAAACACACGCTCGTATTCAGTAAATAAAAACATCTGCACACGCAGTGTGTGCAAGGACTGATAATAGAGAGACCCCCATATTCATGCGCAACCTTTATCTGCGTCTCCTCACAGTGAAACACTGAAGAGGCACATGCTTCCTTCCTGTGAGTAGTGAGTAGTGGTTTATATCTGTTTCTCTCAACACGTGAACATTTCCTTCATTCATTCAGAGAGCGTTTCCTGTGTGCATCGCGCTCAACGTAACGCACAGTAGTCAACAACACAAAACCTACTCAACAGTGTTCACCCAACAAACTTGAAGGAGCTGGCTCACGAATTAGAGCTTAGTCAACTATAAAATTACACAGATAAAGACTGCATCAGTACCAGCGGGAACTTCTCTACACAAACTGCACAATAACAATAACACCTTCACTACTGCAGCCAAACAAGTAAAGCCGGCTAAATTACAAGTTACGACCCGAGGCTTACGCGCGCTCCACTTCTCTGTGAGGCAGAAAACAGCAGGTGTATAAATATGGCTGTCCAAAACACTGCAAGGACGAAAAGGGGGCGCGAAGGGGCTCTTCACACAACACAACAGCCAAGAAAGGATCAGCGACGGGAAAATGGAAGAGGGATGTCTGTTACCGTGGAAACTGACTGACCTCTTTGTTGATGATTTTGTTGTCACATCCTCTAATCCCACCTGGAAAAGACAAGCCAAACACACACAGAAGCCACAAACACACACAGAAGCCCAGATCCTCAGTGGTTCAGTAGTAACTATAACAACACCAGCCTCCAAATGAAGCGCTCCAATCAGCTAAATCCAGGGTGGTAGTGAAAGAGAGAGAGAGAGAGAGAGAGAGAGAGAGAGAGAGAGAGAGAGAGACAGACAACAGATGATAACCTCGAGATGAGCTCCGCTAAAGCTGACCCATCTGCAGCGAGACAAAAGACCCCAGGGTGAATGCTCCGGCTGCTATTACCTTGTCTGTCCTCAGAGGAAGCCCCCCCCTCCACCTCTGGTTTAGGGCAGTATATCCCTAAAAGGTGCTGGTGGCCATCTTGCTGTGGCTTCCTTTAGCCTCAAAAGAAAACGCTGGCTACAGTAGCCGTGTGCAGGACAAGATCCTGGGTGTCATGACTAGGGCGACTGTGAGCCGCTGTAGCAAAGTGCTGCTACAGCAGACGTGCATACACACACACACACATATAGACCCACATACACACACACACATACGGGATGCCTTTTGCAGACGCAGACAGAGCCTCATCAGCCAATGGCGTGAGGACCTTAGCGGCTTGTAAATTATCTTCCATGCCTAGACTCTCCTAAACAAAGGATCCCCTATGTGGGCTTTTTACTCCAGCCCTATGCACATGGACAGGAGGCAAGCTGTGGAGCGGATACTGCACACTTGCTGGATCGGGATCAGAGGAAAACAAATCCGTCACCGCTGAGATATTAACCCCTGAAGCTGCTCACCAGCACATATTCTGAGCTCTTGGAGATTTTCACTGAAAACTATACATACACAACTGACACAAACTGATTAAATGCCATAAAAATCTCCTTAAATGCTTTTTTTCACATATTAATATCAACGTAAAATCCCATATCTTTGGGTTTTAGACTGCTGTTCAGACATATAAACAAAAAAAACATAACTTTTTACACATCCATTTTACAAAAAAACAATCCATCAGCTAATAAAAAATACAACAGATTAATAAATATTATAAATTAATTTTAAAGCCATGAGTAAAACACTTACTCTGTTAAAGCAGAGGCCAACACATCACATGACAATGACACTAGCCAGTTTGCAGATGTTTGCGAGTGTGTCTCCCCCCCACAGTTGTAAGGCATGTGATCTATTACATTATAAGGAAGTGGTGCACAGTTAGACACAGTATGAAGCGTGTTACATCATGACCCCGCCTCTTAAACAATTACAAACACTGTCATCCGCGTGGCTCCATGATTTTCTGCAACACCCACATGATCGAGCATGGATTCTCACATCACCCATCTCTCGCCTACCCCCCCCCCCCCAAAAGCCTTTTCGTCTCATTCTAAGCAGAAAAGCTGCGGTTAGAGAGAAAACAAGAAGAGAGAAAGCAATGTTAAGCGAGAGTGAAACACTCCCCCTGTTTTAAAGGCAACCATGTGGCCAAGACGTTGAGGTCACGCCAGGACACGAAAAACATGAAGGCAGCCCAAGCCAGTGCCTGTTCTAGTAACCAACCGTGTGTTTGATTGTGGAAGCAGGGAGCGCAGGGCTTAGTGCAGACACAACAATGAAAAACTATAACTGTGTAGTTTGTCCAGCAAGCAAACTTCAGGAGGAAACAAATGGGGAAAAAGCAGGTCATGGTGGGAAGTGCAGTTCATGAGAACAATTTCCTGTATGTCACAATCTCAAAAAGTAACCACAGTGTTTTGAAACACTATGTTGCAGTTTTTTAAAGTATGTTAAAGATTAGTGTTCTTACTCCCATTTTTGCACAACTGTCTTTATCAAACGACTGAGTTCAACAGTCAGTTGGTCAGTTAGACACTTCAAGCTTATCTCAGTCAAACTCCTGCACCGTGTGGCTTCATACATATGTGCCTTGAACAAATGCCCAGCATTTATGAAGAGTAAAACTGTCTCTCTCTCATTCGTCAGATTGATTTTGTTGAATGGAAAGGTTCAAAGATATCACATCCTTTGCAAAGCAGGTAGGTGAAGATGTAGTTTGCATCTATTAATGCTCATATTCAACGTTAAGTCATTTCCCTGACACATTGTAAAACAAACACAGATGCAATGTGTACATATTTCAACACACTTTTCATATATGAAAGGCAAAGTCCGGAAAATATCCGGACACAATTGTGTGGACATTCTCCGGGCTTTACCAACTTGAGGAGAGGGTTACCTGAGATGTCATAAATGTTTTCAGATTCATTATGGCAGTTAATAGGAAGATATCCTCTTAATGGTAATGACACAGGCAGTCTGACAGGTTTGACGTTTATGGAGGCTACACACTACTGTTAAACAGGTTACACAACCCAAACAATAACCACACACCTTGTGTATACACACCTACCAACCGCTGTCATGTCAACTACGAGTGTGCTGCTGAGGCATTAATAGGGATACCATGTTTAAAGGACTTGGACTACACAACAGCCATATGAAATATATAATATCAATATATAACGAAACATACATAAAACAAATCATTTGCAGTTTACCCTGTAAATCTGATCTGCTCATGCAATCTTTGATTCTATCAAATAAGGTATTAAAATGTGAAAAAATATATTATTCCACAATGTTAAACTACCTTTATCACAATGAAAAAAACCTGCATTACAGAATGAAAATACTGGCTTCACACAAGGCTGAGATGCTCCACACTGCATCTCAGCCTTCAATATTCCTCCTCCTGAAGCCACTCCATTCCTTCATCCGAAAAATACTCCACAACCAACTACCAACAATATTTCACCACACCCTAATTTGCTCTTTAAGTGTCCCATATGTTTTCCCCCTTAAACGAGTTCCCCAGTTCTCGTTAGAAACAAGTAGTCTGAGCATTAATCACCTGAGGCTATACAGTACACAGGCGTGCAGGCAAAGAGGTAAAGAGAGTCACTCTGCAACACAGTCGTAAACTGTCTCTGACACATCTGGAGGCTGACCCACTGGAGACCGGCTCCAGTGATGGAGCGGAGCCAAATATAAATGTTGCCAATAATTGACTTTACTGCCAACGCTAATGAAAAATTGTCCCCCATTTGCATGGTCAAGCTACAGATCTCTGGCGGTTAGTTGGCGCGAGTTACAGCTGTTATTTGTTTTCTAGTAAAGTTGTAACTCTCTACCGCTCATGGTCAGTTAAAGGTAGATGATGATGATCCTGCAATTGTCAAATAAGGAAAAAGGAAGCTGGGGGGGGGGACTGGTGGGCTGATTTTATTGCCCAATTTATGCTGCTTGCAGATAAATCAATATTAACATTTAATAACAGCCAATAAGCAACAAAGAATATCAGTAATTATAAGCCAAAGATAGGTGTTTCTACTCAGTCCAGTAGGGAGCGCTCTGAATGAGAACTCACATAGGTCTTAATGTAAAACTCTTCTTTTATACCAAATGCACAAATGCACAAAAGCAGAAAACTGCAGAGAGTATGTGGTTTGACTGTCTGTGTGGATGGTAAAAGCATTAAGGACTATAGCATAAAAAACAAGCTTTACAAAGCAGTACCACAGCAACACACAAAGTTAAAGACCTCTTAGGTTATCATGAGAAGTGTAAAAATAAATGTTTTGGTTCATTCTAAAACTGTAGATGGATGTAAGAATATGGCAGGTCACCACAGTCCAGATAATTAATGGCAAACTTTTACTTTGAGTGTGAAATGTGTGAATGAAATTGGTATCAACCTTAAAAATCCTGTTCATTGTGTAGTTAAAGGTGCTGAAGTGAGTGATGGCAACTATGGGAAAACATGACTCTGTGCTTGAAGCCTTCCTCATGCTGCACATCCAGCCCATGCATGCACAACCTCTCACACAATCTCACACTCAAACACCTCTTTGTACAGGTTAAAGACCAAACACACACCAATGTTTAGAGACTATGAATGAGGGGTACCAATCCACATTTACATTTGGATCTAATGAAGCCAGACTGAGGTCGTGTGGGCCTTGAGGAGAACCTTGTAACCATTAAGTCTGTGTTACCTGAGAGGAGGCAGCACTGAGGCTCATATTCAGCAAACTTTCGAGGCTACAACTTTCTTTTCCAACAAAACATCTACATGTCCACAACATAGCTTTCCGCACTCTCTTCTGCACGCTCTCTGCCTCTTCAACACACACACACACCCACACACACACACATACTTCCTGTATGGATAGCGTGTAGCCCACAGATGAGGCTATTTTAAGGACACAATGGATTCACATTCAAAATTCCATTTCACACACATAAACACAGACTCCGTTATGTAACATACTACAGTCCCACTCTTGGCAGGAAATGTGCACCATTCAACACCACACCCAAAACCCACATGGACTTGATTTAGGGACCAGCACTGATGGTCAATATGTAAGGACATTGGGTCACTCCAACTTTGACAACCCTAACCCATCGAGGAGAGGAGGGATGAACTTAAAACCTTCATTCAACAAAATGTGCTTTTTAGTCTTGTGCCTGCTTTGTCTTTCTTTGTATTTATCTTTGTACCTGTAGGTTTTCTTTGCACACAGTGACGTATTAAAGTGATAGTTCACCCAAAAATGAAAATTCATTATCTTGTTATCTACTCACCACTATGCCGATGGAGGGGTGGGTGAAGTGTTTGAGTGCACAATACTTTTAACGTAGAAAAACAACAGAAAAAAACAGAAGATGCCTCCATACTGCTCCTGTGGTGCCATCCAAGTGTCCGTAAGTTTCGGTATTCAAATTCAACTCGAAACTGTGTCATTTACACCATGTTTTTAGCCTAAATGTCCGCTGTGATCCATGTACGGACCCAGAGGAGGATATAACAGGTAATTGCAAACATTTCCACCACAGTGTGGAATCAATCAGTCAGTGTACGGTGCACGTCCTATTCTCTAGTTTTCCCTAAAAGCCACCAGAGGGGCTCTGTAGCTTTCTATAGGTGCATTTTACACTGATATAGCCCTATGTTTAACACGGAATTTAACAACAGTATTTCTAAAACTGTACTATGTATGCCCAGCATTATGAAGTGTCAGGGCCTTGCTGCTTTTAACACATTGAGTCATAGTATGAGAGCCGTACTTGGGTTTGTGCTAATGCAACATGCTGAGTAAGCATGTTGACACGTGTATGCACGCACACATCGGCATACTTGTCTGCAGACTGCTTGCAAGCTGCAGTGCGTGCAACATAGAGACAATAATCAGTTATGACTGAGTGGCATTCTGGGGCAGATCCTTTGGATGTACTGACAGGAAGGAGCAAGGCAATGGGAGTTTTTATATCCTCTTCAAGAGCAGGCTAAGTCAGGGTGATGCATGAATAACCTCTGGTTTCTCCAGATGGAGGCCATTGTGTGCCCTTGCTAGGATTTGAGTGGCATTTCTTTTAGGGGGCAAAATGAGGATTTTTTTTCACCCAGAGAAACCAAGTGGCACGACTTCAAAGCTTATCCGGGGACTTAAAGCCTTACAACAGTGAGAACAAACCCAAAGTCTTAGGAGCAGAGCACTTTAAAAGTTTAACTCTGTAAACATCTGTAGGGTTAGACATATTGCAGAGCATAAAACACACAAACCTGCCATGTGTTCAAATTAATTTTTTAAAACATTAAAGTAAGCAGCATCTTCGTGACGTCCCATGTTATTAAATGACTGTCTCTGGTTGGATGTAAAACTTCAGCTGGGCACAGTCTGGGTCTTAGATCTGCTCTGATGTGTAGTGGGCTCTGGCAATACAATTGAGCAATAAATCAAATAAAACAGACATTTCTCCTTTTTTTTCTGGGCCAATACCCAGCTAACCCTGCAGCCATGACAGATAACTACCTCACAGGGTCTTTTTACTTTTATTTGGTGTGGACCAGGTTAACAGAAAATACAAAGCAGCCCTCATCAGAGGCAGACTCATGTCATAAAACGTGTTTGTGCCAAAGAAGAGGAGAAGTCCGAGGAGAGGGAGAGGAGGCAGAAACACAACAAAAACTCCCCTCAGTCATAATGAGTTAGCTCTGTTCAAATGTTGGCAGCATCTCTGACATTTCACGAATCTTCCTCGCTACCTCGGCCCCCTTCTGTCCCACACGTTTATGTAATGAAGAGGGTTGAATACGTGGATGTGCACCCGTCGTTCAGCACATTGCCACTGTGCCCACGTGCGTATGTGGGGGATCCTGGACTCCTTCTTGTGAAAGGATATGATTTCTCTTTCAATCACAAATAGGATACAGAGTGACGCACCAAACTCTATCATGCTTTAGAAAGAGTCACCAATCCTGCCTCTCTGCAAGTTTACTTTTATGTACTTATATACTACAATTAATACACAAATGAAAGTTTTTCCAAGGTTTTTTATGTTCCAGCTGTCCCATTTCCCTTCAGTATAGAATGATAATCATCCTAAAGAGACTTGAATCATGATTAAGCGAGATATTGCATCAAACCAAAAAGATTGTCTTCTTTTATACGTGTTGATGTTGCAGTGATATTATTGCGGGCGTCTATTTTTTATGTTCGGTGAAAGACTTGATTTGTATGTTTGTTTGAGAACATTGCTACAGCATCTTGAAATAATTTGGATTAACACTATCAATCAACGTTCAAGATCGTTAAATGTCATAGCTCAGTTTGTTGTTTGGGATAAAGTTGCTCACACTGCAGCAAAACACAACATGATAACATAGTGACAATGCAACTGCATAACAAATGTAAAAGTAGAGCATTGAGAATATCAAAAAACAGAAAATCAAAATATTCATGTGTCTTCATGTGTACTTTTTAATCACAGAGTATTAGTGCAGTTAGCAATTATGTTACTGAATGTGACGTTTGGGGCAGACAGCTTCCTGCTGAGCCACCATGAGCAGGACAAGCTGCGCAGTTTAACCTTATTACCTGGATGCAGGTTACCAAGTTCAGAGCCTTAAACCCACAAGAGTGTGTGTCCGTTGGTTATCTCCACTAATCCTCATTACGACCCTGAGAATACTCCATCAGACAACCGAGGCAGGTCAAAGGTCAGCTGCAGACAATGAGGTCACCATGGCAACCGTGAGCGCTTACGACCTCCACTTTTGTGTGCTAGAGAGGGAAGAGGAGTTCAGAGCTGACAAGGGATGTCTGAAGGGAAAAAATCCCTCTCACTTGATGTTAAGTTGGATCCATTTAAGAACAATGAGGGTGTTTTTGCTGCATGATGGTCTCAACTACAGGCTACAAAAAAAAACATATATAGAGCCATATAAGTGAACACCGCACTTCCACAAAAACCCACAAGTATGAATCAATCACAGACATACACATCGCTTTGAATATCTGCGGTACTGCCAAAGTAAACAGTCACTGCTGGGTGCTGCAGGCTGCCGGTCCTGGCTACCAGAGCTCTGTCTGAGGGACCCACGAGTTTTTTCCTGATACATGTGTGATCTCAGCTGGCTACACCTCTGGTAAACGCACTGCAGCAGCAAAAAAGGTAATAGAGCAAGAAGCGCGGAAGATAAATGAGTTCGCAGGAGGAGCTGAGCTGAGCTGACTCTGTGTATGCATGGGAAATAGAGGGAACCTGCAGTTGTGTTGTCCTGAACTGAGCTTTGCTATGTAATTATGGTGCACCTCAACCTCACCTTAAGTGCACCTCACTAGGTATTGGTAAATACAGTGATAAGGAGACAGCAGCATGCACAGATAATAGTTCACAATGCTACCTGCGAGTGCTACTCCTTTTGCATTTTTCCAAATATATATATATAACCCTAACCCTAACCCTTGACTGGTTATAGAAGTAAAATGAGCTGCCGGCACCGACTGACTGAGGGGCAACAACGGGTCACATCTTCAGTGTTTAAACACTAATAATGGTTGTGTGTTGTTTGATGTGCTTGTTTTTACTGTATTAAAAAGACGTGTTAATTAGATTGAATGAACTATGAATCCTAACATAACCATAGTGAGTCTATAAAAAATAGAGTCAGTTATTCAGCCTTGAGCTCTAAACATGTCAAGTCAAATTCACTCGACAAATACAGGAGCTTTTGCACTCTGTGAACTGTTAGGGTTTGTGCATGTGTGTGTTATGGGCGTGTGTGTGTTTCAGCACGCAAATTTATTGTAGTATTGTGGTACACCAACGTCCATGATTCGCGACATTGAAGTACACAGGGAGAATTTTATTAATGGAAGTAAAACGATGTCTTCCTTCCAGTTAAACTCTACCCAGTATTTAAGTGGATATACAGAAATCCAGGAACTTTCTTCGTGGGTATACAGTGTATACTTGTGTATCATGTCCACTACAACACTGGTGTTTGTGTGTGTTCAGGGCTACATCTCAGCCTTGTCGTCCTGGCCCCTATACAAGGCAAGTATATGAGGGGGGCCTTAAGCCTGAGTGAAACCAGACATTTTTCAAGGGAAAGCTCCAATCGCAGTGTGTTTGACACTCACTTTCTTACACACAGACACAATCAAAACAGTTCGGAGTGTTTTTGGAATTCGGCTTCGCCCATACTCACGCACTGCTGAATCTGAAATGTATGTGTTTAAGGACCAAACCAATCTTGGTGTGGTTGCTCATTCACTCACTGTTGTAAAACCAGAAACACAACTCATGTGCCACTATGTAAATTCCTCACTGGCCTTTGCACCGTTTGGAAAAAAAAAATCCTCCTAGAGACATAAACATTCGCTGGAAGGGTGTGTGAGCTTGATCAGCAAGACTGGCCTGCAAGTATGTCAACGTATTACTCACACTACAAGTACACAAAAGGTTAACCCACATACACTGACAGCATGCTGTCTTAATTTATATTTTTAAACACAAGACAAAAGGCAACCTTGCTCTACCTGTTCTGCATCAGAGAATTAAGCAAAGGATGAAGTTGAGGATTTGCCAGACAGCATCGTACCATCTGTCTTGACGGCACCTGCTTTAACCCAGCACTTACACAGACAGAATCCAACAAAAAACCCTGTTCTCAAACCACAAATATGTTATTGCTACATATTTGTGTAGGCCAGCGTGATGTCAGTTAAGACAAATGAGGAAATAACAACAGGCTCTGTTGTGTGAGTGATAGTGGATCAGATGTTTAGTTGTTTTACCCTGTCTGTCTTTCTAACAGCAGCCTACAAACACACTGTCTAAAGTCACAGGCACATGCCGTGCGCTGTAAATGTGTCTGAGTCTGAGCCACACACACACACACACACACACACACACACACACACACACACACACACACACACACACACACACACACACACACACACACACACACACACACACACACACACACACACACACACACACACACACACTGACCCACATTCCAGGCTATTCCAAATAATATGTTTGTAAATCTCTGGCCGGCCTGATCTCTCCCTCCTCGCCCCCTCGTGTGCTCAGAAATAGTGCACAAAGGTCAATCAACCCTAATCTGCTACTGCCACTGCTACCACTCGGAGCGCTCAGCCAGTGGATGCATGCACAATTGCGCACGCAAGGCTGCAGAGCCACATGGACCCTCACTCACACATACCTCCCCCAGCCACATGGACACCAGTGAACACATGTACATGGTTATGTAGCTCGAGTTGCCATGCAGCTGCCTGAGAAACACGTATTCCCACTGACCAAAATGATTGAAAAATCTCTTTTGGCCTGCTGTCTTTACACAAGTATGTAATAGATAAAGAACCAGAAACTGCACATGCTTTAAGCAACTTAGCCACTCATCTCAAAAATGTCAAAACTACTTCTTATAGTTCCATGCATAATGAAACAAACGCCCTCACAATGTTAAAGAAAGCCAGATCCAAACCAAAATTGTATGGATTCTTCTCTGACCCATACCACAAGTTTTGTGGTAATATGTCCAGTTGGTTTAGTGTAATCTTGCTTACAAATAAGCAAACCAAAATACAAGGGGTGAAAACATAACCTCTTTAGAGAAGGAAAAGATCCACCCCTTTGTCCGGATCCATGTCCAATTTTAAACGGAAATATGTTTGGTGGTTTTTGCGTAATCCTGCAGAGAAAGATACAGACCAACAAACATACAAAAAACAGACAGAACTCCAAGCTGACAATCACACAGTCCCAACAAAACATTTCCAAACAATATTCTGTCATTTAATTTTTTTTTTTAAAGCAAACAGTTGCCTTCTTACACATGCTGCATACAGGGAGCAGCATTCTTACCTTACTGAATATCTGTTTTTTAGCTACTAAATGCTCCACAGTGTTTACCAGCAAGATGCTACTTCTGCTTATGTTGGGTTTATAGACCTTATTCTCTGAAACCTGGCGCCTGGGAGAAGTGAGAGTGAACCAATAAGTTGTAATTCAAACAGCTAAAGACAAGGGAAGCTGCAGATTCACGTGATAATTCTCTTTGGGTTCATTACTACAAACGTCCCCTTTTACGCGGTCACACTGACACTGTCACATGTAATTTGATAGAAAAAAGTGGAGCAGATTTAAAATTGACTCAGAAAAAAACTAAACCAGGGTCATGGATGTTAATTGTCTTACTGGGTTGTCTCGTAAAATATGCGTTCACAAAGCCATTCAGTGCCACCGAGCAAAAGCATCAGGCTCAAATTTGCTTACATGGCCAAACCCATCCACACTCCAAATGCACACTAACACAAACAGACTCTTACTTTCAACACATGCTGACCTGCTGCCGGTCATGTGACAGCGCCTTCCAGTCTCACATGGGGCACGAGTCGCGCATGCATTCATACCTGATCTCTTTTCTCCACACACACACAAAGACTTAAGTACTTCCCCTTTCATCACTCCACTCGTACAACATATATCAACATATAACAGGAAGGCACCATGAAGTAAAGTATGCAGCCTCTGTTCAAACCGACCGAGAAAACTCACATCGTGAAAGTGAAACCTTCTGTTTCGACTCTGACTCACTCGATTATAGCTGCTAACACCAAACAACTGGGAAAACTTCAAAAGCAATGATGTCAGACAGTAACAATTGCTCTTCTTTTCAGTTGCTTCAGATCAGCTGTTTGCACACGCACAAAGGAGCTCCAGTGTAGTCATGCTCTGACTGTTGACTAAATGTACCCCTTTGTGGGAAACAACCAAGGTTCTGACTCTTCCTGTTAAGTGAAATTCAAATTCACCGGTGCAGTTTACTTTATGCCTCACCTGTGCCGCAGAGAGAGTGAGTGGAGATGAAGGTCTCCTCTTCCTCAGTTCCACACACTTCCTCAGCTTGCAGATCTGGTGGCCGGTCCTGCGGTTGAGGCAGCAGCTGCACTGGCCACAGTTGATCTTCCTCAGGCACGGCTCGCACATCCCACACCTGCTGCGCTTCTTCTTCTCTTTCCTGTGTGGTTTAGGAGCAGTCCAGGAGGGCAAGCAGGCCCCATCTGGCCCCCACGATCTGGGTAGAACAGAGGGGCTGGGCTCTCCATACCCTGCGTCTGATTCGGTGTCAAATGAAAAAGAGGAATGAGTGCTTTCCGAGCTGCAGGACAAGGTGGAGCTACTGTCCAGAGTGGGAGTTGAGATCTTTGGCACCAGGTCCGGCTCCATCGCTGCTGCAACAACGCCGCCCTTGCTAAGGTTTGATTCACACTCAGCCGTGAGGGCACCCGTGCTCGACTGAGGAACCGGGGACAGTGACAGCAAGGATGTCCCTTTCTGGCTGCGGAAATCCAATGGCTCCGGATTGGATTCACCATCTTTGGTCTTCGTCTCCGCTGGTGTGCACACTCGTCTTTCTCCCTGAGGAGGAGGGATGTCTAGCCTCTGCAGTCTGTGTGGCTCCCCCTGACTCAAATCCCTCAAGCTTCTAGGTTTAAGGGAGTCACTATGGATAATAACTGGCGTGTTTCTCTTCACAAGAACAGTCTGCGACATCAGGGTAGTTTCAGGGACCGCCGAGGACTCTGGGATGTAAGGTTTAGCACCACAAGTGGTAGGTTGCATGTCTGTCTTTCCCTTGTTCAGAGCTTCTAAATAAAGGGAGTCTGACGTGGAGGAGGGGGCTTTGGTTGGATTTGAGGTAGCTGTGTTGGAGACTCGTAGCACACTTGCAGGTGATTCTGACAGCGCTGTCGGGCCTTTGTTAGAACAAGGAGGATCTACAGGTTGAGAGGCTGGAGTGCCGGGGTGGAGGTCAGTAGCTTTGACAGATACATAATTCTCCTTTTCTTTAGTCCCGCTCTCTTCTCCCTCACCGTTCCCCAGCCTCTCAACGACCTCCTCCATCTCTTCCACAGTCTCGTCGAGTCTCTTGAAGGCTTCATCTGCCTGGAAACTCTCTCTTCTCTCCTCTTTTCCCTCTGTGACAGCTATCATTCTTTCACCTGCCCTGTTCTCTTTCAAGTCCAACGTGTTACCTTCCTCTTGGATGGTAAACTCATCATCTTGCTCACCATCGCTGCCAAGATTATCAATCTTGTGTCCAACGGCGGGTGAAGTGTCATTTCCGTCGCTGGCCCCCTGCCCCCCTGGTGAGCCAGTACTGGTTAGCACAGAGGGCTCAGAGGTGCTGTCTTTACATCCGTCATCGCAGAGTTTCAGCTGTCCGTCAGCATCATCACACACAGGTTCTCCAGTCATACACAGCAGGTCACCCTCATCGGCAGTCTTTTTGTCTTGCTGGGTTTTAGTACTGGCACAGCTGCCCTGCACACAATCCTCCAGTGTGTCGTGACATGGTGGCGAGTCTGCTTTAAGAGGGCTGCCCTCTTTTGCATTGTTGACCCCTGGACCCTGATCTTTGATACTCGCAGGAACTTCAAAATTCGTCTTTAGAGACACTGGAAGGATTTCATCGACATCACAGGTGTCCGGTTTCAAATTTTCCTCCTCATCCTCGTCTGGAGTTGAATCGTTGATGCTGGTGCTTGAGGGCCGGCTTCTTGTGCTCCTCAGCTGTGACGCTGCTCCTCTCCCAGCGCCCCCCCTGCTCTTCCTCCCTTTTCCACGAGGTTTAGGAGGCTGGCAGGGAGGGACGGACAGCCGAGTGCCCCGCAGGGATGCCCTTCGCCCTGGGGGGTGCTGTAACTCAGCACACAGGTCGGGCAGATTGTTCTGCTGTCTAAGCCTTGCAGATCCTGTTTTATTCAGGGCATAGTTAACTCTGCCAGGGGACCCCCCAGGGCCACGGCCAGCAGGCCCACCGACTCCTCTTCCACGGGTGCTTTGGCCTGACTGTGCCTGTGCTCTGGGTGTTGACCTTTTGGGTTCTGCAGGTGTTTTCTGGGGTCTCTCTGCCGCTGCTCCCTGGGGTTTATTTGAGTTACAAGTTCTCCTCTTAGTGCTGATCACTTTCTGGGCATTTTTTCTCTGAACAGGTGTCTGTCTCCTGGCGGTTTTGGTGGTGGCAGGCATGGCTGAGGGTGTGGAGGAGAGGATTCCTGGGAGCCAGCATGGGAGCCAAGTGAATGTTTATCTTTTGGTCAGCACACAAGTTTTTTTTCCTTTTAAAAAAAAAAAAATGAAGCTCCCTTTTTTTAGTGTGTTTATTCCTGAACTGAAGAACAGGATGGTTCTGTTGGTGTGTAATTACAGTGCATGACCTATAAAGGAAGGGGGGGAAAAAGACAAAAATCAAAAATACAAATAGCCGCAGCACCTTTAAATGTATCAACAGAGAAATAATAACACACAATAGCTACAAATAGCCATTGCTGCTTAAAATGTATATTTAGTTATAATAAAAAAAAATACATTACTCAGAATGAATAAATAAGACAAAAATGAAAAAACATAAATAGCCCCAGCACCTTTAAATGTATTTTTAGACTCTAGAATTTGTAGTAATAACAATAATAACAGTAGTTTACTCAAAATGAAGACATAAATCAACCTTAAAATGTGTTTTCAGGGTAATAATCTTACTCAAAAACATTTAGTACAATTTGAAGTTTGACAACATTGTAGTAGAAGCTAAAACGCTGAACATACACAATGTCTCTTGACTTTGCTGGTGAATGACACTTTCGCCCCGCCTGAAATATCCTCGGGCCGAGCAAGTGCTGCAGGTTTAACGTCGAAAACACAATCTAACATGTCTGTAAAGAAAATAATAACAGTAAATATATCTATTAAATGCTAATAAGCGCGTAAAAAAACCGCAGCTTCCCGTGCGGCTGCAGCAGTTTAAAGGGCAAACACGCTGAGGAGCGGGCTCTGTCCGGAGGTCGGATCCTGTTTTCGTGTCTCTGACTGGCGGAAGAAGAAGGTTATTACCGTGTAAAAACCGCCGCTGCTGCTGCTGGTTGTTATTATGTTGTGGTTGTTGTTGTTGTTGTTGTTGTTGTTGCACTTGACCGCTGTCGTTCAAAGCGCCGCGTGGATACAAACCAGCGGGAACCTGACTTTAGTGCGTGTTGTGTTGTTGCCCGGGAGGTTTTCTCCCCACACACACACGTTGACGGCACGAATGCTTGACATACCAGCGAGAGACACACGGTGCGAGCTGCTAATAATACTCCGCTCCGGCCGGACACCAGCGACACCGTGGATCCGCTTCCCTCCTCGGCAAATATAGACCGAGCTCGCTGCTCTCTCGACGCTGACGCACGGACATGACACAGAGGAGCCACACGCACCCAGCCGCTCGTTTTGTTAATAGCGTTGCGCGACACCCGTTTAACACGCAAATCCCTCTTGTGTCAAATCCACCCAGGGCCAGCCCCCCCCGCTCACTCTCTCTCCCTCCACCAGACGCAAGCCCTCGGTCTCCGCTGGACACGAACCCCGTCCTCGGCTGAGGAGGGAGGGAGGGAGGGAGGGAGGAGGGTGCGCTGGAAAACCCGGACTGCGGTCAGGAGAGCCGTCCTCCCCGCGCGGTCCAAAACCTGCCGCCCCCTGGATCCCGACTGCGCCCTTATCCTGAGTTTTACGGTACAGCTTTGACAGCACTACTTTATCCGCCATTAATTTTTCTCACTCTCTGAAAACACGTGTCGGTAAATGAGGGACTTCCTCTGAAAAGAGGTAACAGCAATATTTACGTCCCCCGAACACAACAAAGACAAGTTCACTGAACTGGAAATATATTTCAGCGATAGGATAAGCAAACGACTGCTTCCGGCTTTCAAAATAAAATGTCAACGCAGTATAGACAAAATGCATGATATGAAATTGGATTATATTCATAGGAGCTTCACGTATTTAAGTGTGATAGCGTGTCACCCGTTTTCCATATATACAACACTGACTAAACATGAGCATTTTTACCATATTCATTTAGAGAAATTGCAATTT
This sequence comes from Hippoglossus hippoglossus, assembly GCF_009819705.1. Classification (NCBI taxonomy): domain Eukaryota; kingdom Metazoa; phylum Chordata; class Actinopteri; order Pleuronectiformes; family Pleuronectidae; genus Hippoglossus; species Hippoglossus hippoglossus. The sequence goes on from NC_047165.1 coordinate 11,337,791, forward strand.
TGAAATCCCACAACCTTAACTTGGTGATTTAAAGTCTGATACTAGTTGAAGACGGTTCAAGATTAAGAATAATAACGTTTTTTTCCCACTAGTAATTCAAGACACTTGTACTGCAGTGCTTCCTGGAATACTTGCACAAATGCTACAAAGATTACTGAGGAGTTTTGGAGAAATCCAATGTCAAAGTCTCCTTTTTTAAGCAGAATTCTGTCCGATCTTCTAACTTTAATGTGGAGTAAATCCCATTTCTTTCATTAGTAGTTCAATTTACTTATACTGCTCCCCTCAGTACTTGCATTTGCATTGAAATAATTGCACAAATGCTTTTCTAACATTCTAAGTTTTATGCGGAGGAAAACAATATTTCTTCCATAAGTAGTTCAAGATAAGAAAATCATAATGTCACTAATCTGAAATGAAATTGGACTGTCAAAACATTTCATTTTGATTCTAATTGAATTAAGAGGGAAACAGAAGGTTTCAAATATGACATGTTATAGAGCTTTACATTTGAAATTCTACATTAGAATGTCCAACAATTGAGTGGAAGTTGCTTTTATTGTGAAATCTATTCTTACGCGCTGTTACCGTAATGACTGGTATATACACGACTCAACACAACACGGGCGCCAGCTAGACTGTGTTTCTTAAAGTGGAGGCGGTTTAACTAGATCATATATGTCGTTTTCTCTCAGCCCTGTGAGAACACACTTAGAAAGAACTGGTAATCAAAGATCATTCAGCTTTAATTGAACGTTATAGTCTCAAAATTGTATACTTATATATTAACAATGCACATAGTTGTTGTTTTATTTTTATTGACAGCATTGTGACACTCGATAAAGTTCAAACATCGATTTCATAATTTGTAAAAAGTGTGTCAAATGTATAAAAAAGTTGATTATGTACCGTAGTAAAAACAATTAGAATACAAAGGTCATAATTAAGACAATTTATGATCACCGTTAGAATCAGTGGCAAAATTGAAGGTGAAAAAGAAAAGAATAGACAAGATATAGGCATTCTACATTAAATCAATTGAAATAAATTCCAGAGGGGAAAACATAATGACAGAGATAATAATACAGAATAATACAGATCATATACAGAACAAAATACAGAATAATACAGATCATATACAGAACAAAATACAGAATAATACAGCTCCTATATAACAAAATGCAGAATAATAAAGATCATATACAGAACAAAATACAGAAATATCTGTTGTAAATGGCATTAATAGAACAAATTTGTCCTTCCTTCTGTTTACAAAAATTATTTCATGTAATTGTTGGTGATAAATATATAAAGTTATATATTGAAGTATATGACAGATGATATATATATATATAATTATATATATATACTTGCCTTAATATACACATTTATTATATATTTGTGTAATTTATTCTCACATACATACACACGCACACTCTATAGTTGTGAGGACTCATTGGCACAAAGCATTTACCAGCCCCTTACACTAATCTTAACCATCACAACTAAATGCCTAAACCTCAATCTAATTCTAACCTAAAACCAAGTCTTAACCCTCAAACGGACAAAATGTCCTCACAATGACGGTACTGAAGCAAAATTGGCCCCAACTGTAGAAAGACATGCGCACACACCCACATTGATGACGTCGTCCCGCGTCAGTAACACGCGACTGTTTGCAGCCGTCAGTCGACTCCGGGCGAAGGACACTGATGTAAGAGCATGAATCTCACAGCCTCTTAAGATTCACACTGAGTCCAAACTCCTCTTTCTGTGGGTCTGTCCATTTAAAGGAAACAGGAACAGGGTTTGGTCGGGCGGAGTCCATGAGGCCACGTTTGAACAGACAAGCAGGAAGGAAGCGAGAGGAGCTGCAGCTGAGGTGCGAAGGAGAAACTGATTTGTTAGAGTGATTTCTCCTCCTCTTCATCCCCACACCGTTCACATTGTACTGTGAGTATCTGCTGCCAACACACAGCCTGGGATACATGCCGTCTCTGAGCTAGATCTACTTACTGATCTGAGGTACTTGTACTTTGACTCTAGTACTTTCATTCCCTTTATACCTCTACTCCATTTCACTACAGAGGGAAACACTGCACAAATCTTACTTTACTAGTTAGGATTATACACATAACACATATCCATAGCGTATTCATTATATACTGGTATGGGCAATACAACAGTATATGAAGTTAGAGCTGAAATAATTACTTTGATTACTTAACCAATCAACAGAATATTGCTGATTGAATATTGCTGACACCAATTATCAAGACAATAGTCTTCAGATTAATGTCAATGTCACCTTTATTTCTACAGCACATTTAAAACAACGTGGTTGGCCAAGTGCTTTACAGATTTATTAGATTAAACCACAATGAAAGCTGTAATTAGTCGCAGCACCATATAATATAGTGTCAATATGAGTTGGAACATGAAGAATGCTGCTTACACATTAATATATTAGTAATAATGAATCTGTATGTGATCAAGTACATGTAATATGTTAATACTTATGCAGGACTTTACTCACAGTGACTTGTAATGACAGTGTGATATTAGTACTTTTCTTCAAGGATCTGGATACTTGTATTAATACATAGGCAACATGTTCAAATGTGTATTAACGTCTGTTCCCCCACACTGTGCAGTCATGGATGTGGCAGATTCCTGAGCAGAAAGGATGACATCAGAGGCCGCGGCCTCCACACCTGCTGCCATAAGCAGCACACCCGCCAATAGGGACTACTACTGGGTTCGCTCCTTTGTAGCTGGAGGTATGATCTGACTCATCAGTCTGTACTATCACTTTCACGCCTGCAGTGATTTACACAACGTGGAATTTGACACTCTGTCTGCAGGACTGAGTCATTTTATTGTGGAGACACTTTCTCCTTTGCTTCTCTGTCCGCTGCTTTCCCGTGTGACCTAGAATCTGATTTCTGCCTTCATAGAAGCTTTGTTAAAAAAAAGGTATAAATACAGATTGTATACCTGCAGCACTTCACCCCACATGTAAGCCAGGGTGATTTACCAGCCACAATATTACGTTCAGCTAATCAATGCCAGGAGGTTAAATGCTTTATGTCTTTAGCTGCTTTCAGACATGCACTGAACTGTGGACATTCTCCTGAAATTATCTGCAGGGGCTGTATGTGAGAACACAAATGTTCGAGTCAGGTGCTGAAGACCTTCTCCAGAGTTTTTCCTGCAGCCAGCCCCCCTTGAAAACACTGGATAATCTCCGAGTGAGAATACAGCTGGACTATGTCTGGAGATTCACTGGGCGTGTTGATGACGACACGCCTGCCTAACTCAGACGGACTCAAAACTGTGAAAACAAAAATACAAATATATATAATATTAAAAACAAATATCTCAAGATGAAAAAGAGGTGCTATACATGTGGAAGAATGAAAACAATATTCGAGAGCTTTTGGTGATTTGGGCTGAAGGCAGTGGTGAAATGCTCGAAACAAAAACACCTGATTTCCACAGAGGAATTAATACGTCATGTCCTGCCTCCTGCCTGCTCTACCTGGGCGCCACACCTCACCTAAACGCTCCAGACAGTTTCCTGTTGTAAATGCATCCAAACTGGGCAATTACCTGCTGTGTTCCTTATATGTGAAAGGCAAACTTCAAAAAATGTCTGCACCCAACTGGGACATTCTCCAGAGTTCATATCGACTTAAGTCATTGTCAATTGTTTCTCCAATGTAATGCAGTTGTAAGCACCACAGCAGCACTTGGCATCATGTTACCTTGACGTATAAATAATGCTAATGATATCTGCACGACATATTTAATAATACATGTGTTCCTGTTTTTGTCCAGGTGTGGCAGGATGCTGTGCCAAAAGCACCATCGCTCCTCTGGACAGAGTCAAAATTCTTCTCCAAGCCCAGAACCCCCATTACAAACATCTAGGTAAAAGATCAGCAGGCAAACATGGAAAAGCCAGTGAGTTTTCACACGTCTGTGCCACATGAGCGGAACGTCTGGTTGTGTCTTTGCAGGAGTGTTTTCCACTATCCGGGCCGTGCCAAAGAAAGAAGGCTTCCTTGGCTTGTACAAGGGTAACGGGGCAATGATGGTCAGGATATTTCCGTATGGAGCCATCCAGTTCATGGCCTTTGACAAATATAAAAAGGTACAGTGTAAAAAGTGACATTAGAGGTTGTTTATAGAAACGTGATTTGCTTTAAAGTCGTCACTGGGTGTGTTTTTTGTTATAGAAACCTTTTGCTACATCTGAAGTGAAATGCAGTGGATTTTATTATTTTTGATTTGTGAACCTCTTGACCCTTGTCTCCTCCCTGTTGATTTACAGCTGCTACGTAAACAGATAGGAATCTCTGGACACATCCACCGCCTCGTGGCCGGCTCTATGGCAGGTAATTCATCTTCCAAAGTGATAAGATTCCCTTTTTCACTCCATGACGGCTGGATGTCATGTACTGCACCGGCAACTTTGCCTTCTCATTTGATTGTTGGTTGAGCACAAACTGTTTACATTTGTCACCCGAGTGCAAATGTTCTCATTTCTCAACAGTCACAGAGTAATGTTTAAGTGTAGTTTTGCGATAAAATGAATTATCATTTACCTTAAAAATTCAGATTCCTCACATCTTGTATTTCTTCGAACACACTATCCAGTGGCAACAGAGCTGTGCATTGGTATTTTGAATGTGTGTGACCATACACTGATCACTAACTGCTGTTCTGTAACATTGTTAAGAATAATTTCGAATAGGTAATGATATCTCAGCAACGACTCAAAGACCAAACACTAAACTTTCTGCAGGTCTTTGTGACATTATAAACTAACGTTGGTAAAACTTTGAGCAGTTTTTAAATATAGTTTTTTTTTGCAATTCACCTCCAACTGTTATAATCACTCATAGTGGGTTGTTTTTTGAATTAAGGATAGCATACTGTTTAGACAAATAGGAGCTGGAAAAGAGCTTAACAACAATATGAGAACCATTTCTCTGAGATAAGGTCAAAGTCCCCCCAAGACGATCAAACTTCATTAGCCCAAATCTCCCTTGATTGGGAGATAGAAGCGACACTTAAAATTTCGGTTTGATGTTTCTCATGTGAACAAATCAGCATGCCAAATTTCATATTTAATACTGTGCAGCCCAAAGGTTTGATGATTGACACGGAATGACCCATACAAATGGAGAAAACGCAGACAAATCAACTTGAAGTATTGTGTGTTCTTCCAATTTAAAAGGGAAACTCACACCTTATTAGGTTATTAAACCTTGAATTTAGATATCTGTGTTTGAGTAGACAAAGTAGCCTAAGTGTTAAATCACGATGAAGCATAACCACAGCAATAACTTGTATCCTTCTACCGTGTTTTCAGGGATGACCGCGGTGATATTCACCTACCCCCTGGATGTGATCCGAGCCCGACTGGCCTTCCAGGTGACAGGAGATCATCGCTACACCGGCATTGCCAACGCCTTCCACACCATCTACCTTAAGGTGATCTTTGCAGACATTGATGGCTTTAAAAAAAAAAAAAAGAAAAAATATCAAATATTCAGATTTTAATTGCAATGCCATTTCTTTTTCCTTTCATTTTTATACAGGAGGGGGGCGTTTTGGGTTTCTACAGGGGACTTACTCCAACACTTATCGGAATGGCCCCTTATGCAGGTAACCATTGAGATTGTTTTGCATAGACTGATGGTAGTGTTTGTTTTATATTGACTTCGTGTCGCTTCATGTAGTTTTACTCTTTGCCTTCTATCCTCCAGGGTTCTCGTTCTTCACCTACGGCACCCTGAAGACCCTCGGCTTGAAGCATTTCCCAGAACGGCTGGGACGCCCCTCCTCAGACAACCCCGACGTCCTCGTCCTGAAGACCCACGTCAACCTGCTCTGCGGAGGCGTTGCTGGTGCCATCGCTCAGACAATATCGTAAGTGTGCACACCGCTTACTTGGCATACAACGAGCTCCGAGACTCCATGAATAATGAGCTGACAATGTGGCTGCTTAATTTGTGGCTCACAGCTCGGGCGTGTTATTGATTGGTGTGATTTATTTGGCAGTTGACGTGTTGTATTGTGTTTCTTCTCACCAGGTACCCGTTGGATGTGGCTAGGAGAAGAATGCAGTTAGGAGCCGTGCTTCCTGACTCTGAGAAATGCGTGTAAGTAGAACTTATGTTCTTACTCTTAATGTTGTGTCATAAAATGATGCTTTGCTTTCAATTACATGTATCAGTTTGTGCAGTGTATGTCATAAAATAAGGACTAGACTCATTTTTGACTATTAGAGTTCTTAGTATAGTTGATTGATCACTGATTTGTGGATTTGACAGTGAAATTGTGAGAGCTGTTATTCTGAGGGTTATTATAGGGAGGAAAACAGCTCAGATAACACAGCGCTGATGAACTCCATTTTAAAAGTAACAGGCCAAGTGCTCATCAAGCTAAAGAATCTGTTAGTATTCAGGCCTGTGTGTCTCTAAATGGCGGAGTTGTTTAAAAATGAACCTGTTTATAGTTGCCTCAGGCAAGTTGGTCTGCACACTCTCGTTCCTTAATAAGTCATGGTTGCTCCCTGCTCCTCTCTAAAGGTTTTTTGTCCAAGTTTCCACTTAAAATAGTCGATTCCACTTTTGGTTGTGAAAGCAGAGTTTGATGAATATTTTGCTTGGAAGTAAGGAAAAAACGAATTCCAGAGCTAAGAGAGCTGTTTACATTAGATAAAATACTAAAGCCTTTAAGGAGAAGAGGTGGAAGCCAGCTGTATGACTTCAGCAACATACTGTTTATACCTGTGTAAGTTCACATTAAACCAGTCCAGGCATCGCTCATTGCTCCTGCAGTACCTGCTTTCCCTAAACATTCAAGATTCTTTCAAAGAATGTGTTCAGTCACTACATCAACGCCATACAAGGTCATTTGTCTCCTGTCCAAGACACTTTTTTCATGTTAGTATGGCTTCGGTCCATAGACAGGTTTTAGTTCCTCATAGCACAGACAGGCATCAACAACAAACAAGACTGATTATGTCAATAACAACTGTCCTGTAGATTTAATACTTTATCTCAACACAGTTAATAGAAATTTACTTTGATCATAAAAACAACAACATATGACTTTCTTTTAAAGGAGACATATCGTGCTCATATTCAGGATCATCATTTTATTATTTAATCAAAAACATTTCTCTAAATCTTTTTCTCTGTCATTCTAAAGCATGTGTAATATCTTGTCTTGCACAGATCACTGAGCAAGACCCTGAAGTACGTGTATAATGAGTACGGGATCAAGAAGGGATTGTACCGAGGCCTTTCTCTCAACTACATCCGCTGTGTCCCCTCCCAAGCTGTGGCCTTCACCACCTATGAGTTCATGAAGCAGACCCTCCACCTGAACTAGCCGCTGTTTTTAAACCGTCCAGCTCTGCAGACCCTGCACCCGGGCCCGCACCGAGACATTAAGCAGCTCAGCCTCAATGCTTCCTTCACAGAGTGATCCGAGACTCGCTCTGGCTACGTCTTAAACTCTTCATTGTGGGCTTTGCCTTTTTCCTTGAGTTCACTGAAGGCACCAGGGAAGTCACTTTAATGCCGACAAAGGAAACCGGATATCAAACAATAAGGTACTCCGTGTCTGTCCTGTTCCAGTCCCTCTTACTTCCTGTGACTTGCCGGCTCTTAAGAGTTGATTAACTCAACCACACGACAAGTGGCTTAAATTTGGTTGGACGGCTTGAGGCTGGTTGATATGCTCTTCAACAATGTTGCCGACAACACAGAAGCATCCCTCTGATTGTGTAGCAGCCCCCTCATCATTCAGACATCAGAAACACACACACAAACACACACACACACCTCTCTTTTTAATTTTATGACGGACGCCTGCTTAAATGGCTGATTCATTATTTCCATCGGTTTCTTGACAAAGTTTAGTCATATGTATTTATTTAAATAGTAAACACTTCAGTTCTACAGCTACACGTTGTCTTTATTGTCTAATGTGTCTTCATTTGTACGGACTTGGCTCTTGTTGAAAGGTTGCTATAATCATAAATAATAATAGTGACAGTAATTATAATCAGATGTGTCATAATGTTTTGTTTATATGTGGTTTATTATATTTTTGAATTTGAGATGACTGTAACGTTTGGAGAAGTTTCTGTTTGTGAGTCTTTGCCTTTGTCTTCAACAAGATGAATATAAAGCACTAGCTGCAGGGTTAAAGATGTGAAAGATGCAGTGTCCTGTGTTGCACATGATTTCAGTTTTCATTCTCGAGGCAACTTCCCTTTTAATTGCCAAACGTTGCATTGGGCACTTACTGTATGTGTTTTACTTTGCTGCTCTCCGATGTTTAGTGTGTAGCTGTGATCAGAATGAGTTGTTTGAGAGTGTTTCAGATGTTTTGACATGACATGGATGTAGGTTCGTCATGTCTGGAGGGATCTCAGGAGAAATTTGCCCTTCATGACTATAGGTGTTTCTTTGTGTATTTATTCAATAGGGACTTGTTGCCACCGGGTGGCAGCATTGAATATAAATTGAATTGTTTACCATCAGAGCTGATACAACACTCACACATATTTCACTCTTCTTTTATCAAATACATTTTAGGCTCTTTGAGATTCATTTATTTTTTGGGGTTTTGCTTAACCAAAGAAGGTTGTCAGATATTGAACATTATATTTGCAGCTAAAACACTGTTTGCATTTAGGAAGGCCGAACATTAACTGAATGAAAGTGTTGTGTATTCACATCACTTTGCTGAACAAGCAGCCTCATTTTTTGAGCCTCTTGCCTTCTTCTGCTTTTAACGTCTTACTTCACCGGAGTGATTGAGATTGAGTTTATCCTCATGCTTCAGTTGCTGCTTCAGCCTTTAGATGGCCGTATAGTGTCGATGCCTTAGAACTGTGGTTTCCAACCTGTATGGCCTGTGACACTTTAAAAATGTTTGTCCACGGGGGGGTGTTAACAGCCCAGCCCCTCTTTCCTTTTCAAGTGGTTCCATTTAATTTTCCTTTATCCATAGAATATCCAGTAATTCCATTCACTTGATTCTAAAAAAAGAATTTACAACATACTCTCAGGCACCAGGTTCCTGAATTACAAAGCAACAACATTTCAAAGTTTTTTTTAAATGTGTGAAGAGGGTGTGTTCGAGCTCGAATGGTGATTGGTGCACGGACTGCATTTATATAGCGCATATCTCGTCTTATCGACCAATCAAAGCATTTTTACGACACAAGCCACATTCACCCATTAACACAATTCATACACTGTCTGCAAAGCCGTCAGGGACAATTTGGAGTTCCGTTGGCATGCAGACTGGGGGAACTGTGGATTGAACCGAAGACCTCGTGGTTAGTGGACGACCCACTCTCCCCCCTGAGCCACAGCCGCTCAAATGGTCAGTTTAGTTGCTGTTCAATCATATTGTGACCACTCGGTTATCATTGTGTGACCCATTGAAAGGGGTCGAGACCTCCAGGTGGGAAACCACTACCTTAGATCATACAAATAAATAGAGAATTCACACAGACAAACTTTGAAAGCTTTTCACTGAAGAAGAGGTTTGGTGTGAAAAAGGCTTCAGGCCCTTCTCAGTCCAAAGGTTGTCACTCATCAAACTGCTTTTAAAAAACCTACAAACATCTGATCCCGATAAACTTAGGATGAGAATTAGAAATCAAGCAGTTCAAAAAAATCTATAGTCACATTTTGATGCAATTTGCACGAATGACCTTGCAAACCATTAAAATGTTCATTGGCAGCTCCACACCTCTCGATGAACGAACGTCTGAAGATCTCAGAAGTTATGATTCTGCCAGTTCACCTTGGAAAGTGCTCGTAATAAGAGACGTTGATGCAACTACCGATCTGCAGACGTATGTAACTGTAACAAATGGACTGCAGCATCCGACTATGCTCTCCACCTGTCTGAGCTTAGGATATAATTACTTTTGTGTCAGTGCTGTATACATGGTCTTTCATTGTAATTGTAATTTTGCACAGTCTCGTATCAGACCAGCTCCGCTCCTGCTGCTTCACTGTAAACAGATTGTTTTATAAGACGAGGGATATTCAATACATTCACACGTAGAAATGTACAATATATCGCTGTACAGCTTCATCTGTTTGATAAAATGCCTGTTTTTGTTTCAGAGTGACTTTACATGTGTAAAAACAACTTCAAGCCTTGCATCTTTATTTTGTCAATGAATATGAGCTGAATGATCTTACCTCCGTTTTTTTTTACTGAACGAGAAGGTGCAGTAACTTGGATTTTAGAAAGTAATATCCGAGAGTAAAACATAGTGATGCATTTCACACTTTGTGTCTCAAACCCCTGTTAATGTCGGTGGACTCTAAAACCACAAACGGACTGTAAAGCATTTGCATTAATTTCACTGCAGCTGGGATACACTACCTGTTGTTGCTTGATGTCACACACTGATTTGACTGGTAAATGTGATGTGTAAAAAAACAAAACAATGTACGTACAAATGTTCTTTGATGAATTTCATCACCACATCATCTGTTAAATACAGTTAACCCGAATGAAAATGCTGTTCTCTGTTTTTGTCTTTATCAGTAGGATTCTTTCTATTGTTTCTCTTATAAAACATCCCTCTGTTCATTTGATATCATTTTCACGAATATGATCTCTTTTCCTGTTCCTTCATTCATGTCTGTACTGATAACACACCTGGGAAGGATGGACGTATTGTACTCTGACCTCATTCACAGCGTAACGCTTGAAATCACTCGTATCACCGATGGAAGACTGACTGCTGTACTTCCTGGACCGCCCTCTCCTGTCTCATTACACATCATCGTGGTATTCGTCCTCTACACAGTTGGTGAAACAGTTTTGAGCAAGAAGAGGAAACTTGCCTTAGCTGCAACCTGAACTTTTCGTGGTTGGGAGCAGAACAGATTTTCTGCAGATATCTTGGTCCTCAGTGGGACATTTCTCTGACCTTGACATGCCTTCTTATACAGTGACTGTTGCCACAGGGGACCAGTGGTTTGCAGGGACAGACGACTACATCTACATCACCCTGGTGGGCACGGAGCAATGCAGCAACAGAACGCTGCTGGACAAACCTCTGTACAATGACTTTGAGAGGGGGGCGGTAAGTGATGTTACGCTGCTGCAGAGCTGTGAGGAGGTCATCTTCATCTTATGATGAATGATGAGCATCAATACCTGCAAATAGACACCTAAATAGGAATTTTTAAGTAAAGTAAAAATCAATGACGCCCTTGGTTGTCCTGTTCAATAGAATGTGCACTGTTCAGTGTTGTGGAAATTAATCAAAGGTCTTTCTACATTTATTCTCAAACTGCTGCCATCAAGTTAATCTGTACTTTTTGTTTCAAATTACAAATATTGTCCAATGATAATCAGCTGGAAGTCAATTAATTGAATTTACATAAAATCTTTTCTAGATCACACCTCAGGGTTTCACATTAAAGTGAAACACATTTAATATACACACTATAAAAGTAAAATGCATTAGAGATAAAGGAAATCAAAGGTCTAGTAAAAATATTTGTCCATAGCTGCTTTTTAAAAGGGATGAGTTTTCAAAATAAAATGTTGCATCCACTTACTATTCTTTATACAATTTAAAAAAACTAAAACCTAAATATAAGAAAAGTATCATTATAAATATCAACGACAATTTATACAAACACAAACAACACGATATGTATGCAATTCACAAAAAGAGGAACAGAAACCACCGAACAACGCACACACACACACACACGCACACCAGTTCCGTACATCCGTCAGTAAGAAGTTACGTATGACAACGTATACATCATTCCATGTGAGCCCTTTAAAATCAATGAAATAATAATACTTGTGAAATTCATGTTCTTTGCTATGTGGTATCACTCAAACCCAAACTTACAGGTGAAATAGAAATAATGTCACAGACCCGATTCAGTAAATGACACATTTCTCCCCCAGCATAAGCTCTCTTTATTTAGCCACTAACTAAATTGCAGGTAGACTCCTATGAGGTGAGAGTTGAGGAGGACCTAGGTGAGCTTGTGTTGGTGAAGATTGAGAAGAGGAAGTACTGGGTGCAGGACGACTGGTACTGCAAGTACATCACGGTCAAGACCCCCTTTGGAGACTATTTAGAGTTTCCCTGCTTCCGCTGGCTGGTGGGCGACAAGGAGGTGGTGCTGCGGGACGGACGAGGTAATAATAAGAATGAGAATAAACATGATTTAATGTGACTTTTTTGAATCTCATAAATGAAATGCAGCTCAAAGTGCTTTACACAGTGGCTGATATAGGATTTTTCCAAATCGGGGGCCATTAAAGGGCCACATTTTACACAGAGGAGCCAATTGTATGTCCAAGGTGCACATTTAAGTCATTCGTTGTTCTATAGCTTTGAGCAAACACCACATTATTGAAAACTTTTCAAAAAAATAAATTGTCTCATTGTTTATTATTAGTATTGTCAGCAAGTTTCTTTAAAAACGACTGACAGGCCAGGAGTACATCAGGGCTCAATCAGAGATTAGCCGGGGCCAGTGACCCCCCCCGGCCCTGTTCCTGGATCCGCCCCTGGCTTTTGAGACATACAATGAACATATCTGTTGCAGAAAATTAATGGGAAATAACATGGAAATAAAACCCAGTAAGTAAACATCAGTAGACCTCAGTTCATTTGTTAGTTTGCCTCACAGTTTCCTGACTCCTCATGTTCATCAGTCAGAGTCTGCAGCTCCTGTCTTGTGTGTGTGTGTTGTAGCACATCTGCCTCAGGACGATAAGACCAGCCTGGTCAAACAGCACAGACAAAAAGAGCTGGATATGAGGAAAAAAACCTACAGGCGAGTTCACTCTACACGTGCAATTTATCTTTGGACCTTGCAGGAGGCTGAGACGGCTCAGTAATAACTCTGCTGTCTTCTCTAGATGGAAGGAGTGGCAGCCGGGCTTTCCTATGAGCATAGATGCCGAAAAACACCGGGATTTGCCTCGAGACATCCAGTTCGACAGTGAGAAAGGAGTGGACTTTGTGCTGAACTACGCTAAGGCGTAAGTGCTCCCTCTAACAGCCTTCTTGAGTAAAGCTGGAGGCCCCTCAGGACAGAGCGGAGTGAGTCAGTGGAGACGTGCACTGCTTCAGTGTAAAGTCGTCATGAAGCCGTGATCAGATGTTGAGCTTCAGGCTGAAAACATGCTTCTATTTTCTGCACCTGTGGATTACCTGGAAAGACAGAAGCTTACTTGTGTGTCGCCCAGGGACATTTGCATGCGCCTTTCATGCGGACGTGAAAACCTACACGCAACAATGCAAAACAGATACTGAGCAGAACAGTTTGGATGATGCAGTAGTTCTTGCAAAAGAAGGCAAATGATGTATAATTCAGTTTCTTGCTGAATAAATGATCATAGATACATATTTACATTTTGTTTCCCAGAATGCATTATATCTGCAGTGTTTAATTGACATATTACACAAAAATGCACCAGAGTTTTGCGTTTTTGACCTTTTTTGATGATACACCGGTGACAAATGTGATTATGATGGTGTTAACTTTGGTTTTCCAGGATAGAGAATCTGTGTGTGAACCAGTTCATGCACATGTTCCAGTCCTCCTGGACCGACTTTGATGACTTTGAGAAGATATTTGTAAGAATCAAAAACACAATCTCAGGTCAGCCTCATATATCATTATTATTATTATTATCATTATCATTATCATTATTATTGTTATTATTATTATCATGTTTTGGTATCTTATGTCGTAATATTTCTCATATAATATAATATTGATATTATATAACATTATATTATTTAGAGTATGTGATGCAACACTGGAAGGAGGACTTCATGTTTGGATACCAGTTTCTGAACGGCTGCAACCCAGTAGTGATCCGGAAATGCACCAAACTTCCCGACAAGTTCCCCGTCACTCACGAGATGGTTTCCTCCAGCCTGGAGAGGGAGCTGACTCTGGAGGAGGAACTAAAGGTACAGACATGCTGATGTCTGTTTCTTCTGTCTTTGTTGTGTCAATGCTGTGTCTCTCTTTAACGCTCCGTCTCTAAAAAGCAATGCTCTGGCTCCAGGCAGGTAACGTCTACATAGCGGACTTTGAGATGTTAGAGGGCATCACTGCTAACTGCACAGACCCGTGCACGCTGCAGTACCTGGCAGCTCCCATCTGTCTGCTCTACAAGAATGCTCTGAATAAGATCCTGCCAATAGCCATACAGGTACAGTGATGCTGAGCAGGTATTATGTCACGGAGTTAGTGTTCCCTTTTACAATTTACAGTTCGGCACAAATCATTTTTTTCCAGCTTGGGCAGACTCCAGGTGAAGACACCCCAATCTTCCTGCCCACCGACGCTAAGTATGACTGGCTGCTGGCAAAGATCTGGGTGCGCTCGGCTGATTTCCAGTACCACCAGAACATCACGCACCTGCTCAGGACACATCTCATAACAGAGGTGTTTGCGATTGCCATGTTCAGGCAGCTCCCAGCTGTTCACCCTGTTTATAAGGTAAAACTCCTGCTGAGTTATTGGCAAATTGATTAAGTGGATTGACCGATGAGCTCACTGGCTGATGTTCCTTCCTCCCAGCTTCTTATCCCACACATTCGTTTCACTATCGCCATCAACACCAAGGCCAGAGACCAGCTCATCAATGAGCACGGCATCTTTGACAAGGTGAGTGCGTGGATGGAGAGGAGAGTAGTGGAGAGGGAGGGGAAAAGAAAAGGGATTTACTATTTCTTTTCATATTAAACGAGAGAGAAAAAAAAGATGCAAATAAATAGGAAAAGAAGGAAATGACCGAGGAAATGAAAAGCAGAGAAAAACCTGTCCAGTTTGGGCTACTGTAAAAAACATGGTGGCCTCCGTAGAGAGGATCCGCTCACAATGTAAGTTTAAAGCATTTAAATATAATTCTAGGGTCAAGAAAACAAAAATTCGTACAATTTAGATGATTAAACACTAGTGAAAACATCACTAAGATCATTTTATATTCAGTTTCTGCCAATAGACCCCTCTCACCTAAATCCTACACACTGCACCTTTAAGTATCACATAGAAATAATGTTCTAGGGAGAACAGCTCCGAAAACAAATAGTTGTATGCATATATTTCTGTTTTTTGACACCACATGCAAATAAGAGGTGAAGACCACATGCTGCCGGAACAATGTGTGATGGTGCTGCTTCTTCCCCCGTCCTCATCCAGGCCAACGCGACAGGCGGAGGGGGCCATGTGCAGCTGATTCAGAAGGCCACAAAGACTCTGACCTTCAGGTCCCTGTGCTTCCCCGACATGATCAAGGCCCGTGGAATGGACAGCAAGGAGGAGCTGCCCACCTACTTCTACAGGGACGACGGCTACAGCGTGTGGGAGGCCACCAAGAGGTTTGTGGAGATGAACGGCTGGTGTGTGTTTGAGTGAGAGGAAGAAACATGGACGGTGAAAGCTGCTACCCTGAGAGTGGCAGAATTTCAAAGGTAATGGAAGTTGGAGCATTTCATGTTTCCTCTGTACGTGACTGCTGTCCTGTTTCCTCTCTCTCCTCTGGCAGCTTCCTGTCTGATGTGGTGCATATTTATTACATCAGCGACGAGACAGTGCAGGAAGACATGGAGATCCAGGCCTTCATCAAAGACGCATGCAGCTTCGGGATGCAGGACTTCGATCACTGTGGTGGGTGCGAACGTTACACCGCTCGTCTTTTTTGCACAATTTTTCTTCTTGACTCTTGAACAACAAATTCCAGCAGCTAACCAATGAGTTTCCTCTTTCATGGAGACAAGCAGCTCGCCAGCCTTCAATATTTCATTAGTTCCGGGTTCCTGTGCAGAAGACAGGTACGACTGGGAACAGACAGCATTATAAATTCAGATCTGACACAGACGAGTGGTTTGAAGGTGAAAACAGGAGTCTGAAGGTGTCACTGACTGAGGCCCTGTGTTCTAATATCCTTCCTGCATTTCACCATCACATATCTGAATCTGTTGTGTAAGGGTCCTCACACGGTTTGTTGTTTTAAAGACTGAAGCAAACTGTAATATCTGTCTGTGCCCAGAGTTTCCCAAGTCCCTGAAAACACGTGAGGAGCTGTCAGAGTACCTGACTGTCGTCGTGTTCTCCGCCTCATCGCAGCACGCAGCTGTCAACTTTGGACAAGTGAGTTGTAGATAAATACACCGTATATAAAAGAACCTGTCACTCAATGTCTTCATCCTATAAAACTGATTTAAAACGAAATACACGCCACTTTAACGGTTGTGGATGGATTCTTATAGATTAGTTGTCATGTGTTATGCTCCTCTCCACACAGTGATGGAGGGAGGACTCATCCTTGACTTAAAAATAACCACAACAAACTAAACTATACTACACGTCAACGCAAAATGTATTTGAAATATCCTGTGACTGGTTTGTTTTTACCTCCGCCAAAGAAGTTATGTTTCCCCTCTAAATTTGTTTGTTGGTTGGAATGTATGTTTGTTTGTGAGCAAATATGCAAAAACTACTGGACAGATTATCAGGAAACTTAGTGGAAGCGTCTGGTATGAGTCAAAAATAACTTCCGGATCAGGAGGCCAATCTTAAACTTTCTTAAACGTTGAGGATTAGGGTGTTTTTCAACATTTTAACTGAGAAAAGGGTTCAGATCACCAGAACCTTTAGTTCCTCTGAAGGAGATAAAAAACAACAAACAAACAAACAAACAAACATCACTGACATCGTCAAACAAACTGGAAATGGTTAAAAACAAGCACATTTGTTAAAACGTAAGTCTCTTAATTCAAGTTCTATATATTTGGTTGTCTTTGTGTTTTCTTTCCATTCAAAGTAAAATAAGGTTTATGGTTTAACTGTGAAATATAAGGCCTCAGTCATATTTCTTTGACATAAGGGTTTGATAACATCTTATCGTTGCCAATTTAAATGTATATATATATCATTATATTGATGTATTTGGATCAAGAAATCCTACTCGCAAATATCTGTGTTTGCATCAGCCCCCAAAAAGTTATATCTGCCGTGTTCTGATTTCATCAGTCAAGTGCAGTGTCAGTGACATCATGCAAAATGCATGTACAGCATGTAAAGGGAATGCTACTAACAACTCACATGTGATATCTGAAATGTGATAAGAAAGCACAACTACACACTGAAGACAAATAGTTAGAAACTGCTGGTTTTACTATTAACGATGTTTCATATTTTCTAAGCTTATCTTGTTTTTTAAGTACGACAAAAATGTTGTGAAGTAGAATTTTGTAGTAGAAGTAAAAGTACATGCTCCTCAGAATTGTAATTCTGGGACATGCACATGTGGTTTCACTGTGTGTATTGTGTAGTTCGACTGGTGTTCCTGGATCCCCAACGCTCCTTCTACCATGAGGAAGCCTCCGCCCAGCAAGAAGGGCGTGGCAGATGTGAACCTGATCATCGATAGCCTCCCTGATCGCGGACGCTCCAGCTGGCACCTGGGCGCCGTTTGGGCCCTCAGCCAGTACCAGGAGAGCGAGGTACGAAAGGGAGCGCACACGCACACGCACACACACACACACACACACCTCATTACAGACTGTGTTGCTTTGAGGACCAAACAAACCAATGATCACTTTGAAGCTTCCCTCTGCTTCGACATGTGCTCGTGTCCTTGCTCTGTGCCTCCGGGCTGAATGACCCTTCTCCTCTCTCGCCCTCCACAGCTCTACCTGGGCATGTATCCCGACGAGCACTTCATAGAGAAGCCGGTGAAGGAGGCGATGGAGAAGTTCAGGACGCGGCTGGCAGAGATAACCAGCTCCATCAAGAGGAGGAACGAGGGAAAGAAGCTACCGTACTACAACATGTCCCCTGACAAAATCCCCAACAGTGTCGCTGTTTGAGGAAAAACAACACACACGTCTCTGTGTAATATTTGCCAAAATCACGTTTTGTGTGGCCACTGTGATCTTGACCTTTGACCTTCTACCACCCAAATTTGATCAGTTACTGCATGAGTGTAAATTAACATTTGTACCAAAATTAAAAGGATTTTAATGTTTGCAAGAAATTTGAAGAATTCCCCAAAAGGTGTTGTTGAGATATCATGCTCACACGGATGGGACGGACGTACAGACAATCAGAAAACATGATGCTTCCGGGCGCTGGCTGTCATCAGTGCAGAGGCATTATAAAAAACTAATATGTTGTGCTACTAATAACATTGATGCAAAATTAACAGTTTTTAACAGTGTCACAAATCTTGTGACCATTACATTAAAATCCAGAACACAAATATCTGTACACTGACAACGACACGGAGCGTTAAAAGTAACTTAATTTTTATTTGGTTGTTCTTTTTAACTCTACATACTTTGTTCAAACATGGGAACTTCAACTGAAAACACATCAATATTTCTTTTAAAAACATATGTACTTTTACCAAATTCTTTACAGTTACTATTCCAAAGTAAATTCACAGACAAACTCGTGGAATGATATTATAAGACAGGGGAACAGTCATATATGTTCAAGTCCAGTCAGTAGTAAACAAATGTAGCTTTATGCAAGTTACACTATTCCCAGACATAAGAGAATCGAAGAGATAGGAGGAAGAAAAACAGAAAAACCTAGAAGTACCTTTTCTTCTCAGTCGATTTCCTGCTCAGTGGGATCGGAAAGTGGAAAAAAAGAATAATTTCATGGTGATAGACACTTTGAAAGAAAAAGCTGCTCTGATAGAGAAACACGTCTGCTTGTTCAAGTGCCCTTTAGAGGCTTCAATCTTCATCAGGACTACATCAAAACGTCTGTCTCAGACTTAATGAGAGGAGCCAGCTCCTATGAGTGGTAAATAACCTTTAACTGTCCAGATCAAGGAAATTATATGTTTAAATATTCAATGTTGTTTTTTTTTGTTCTGGAAAATTCAAATATGTGGTTAAAGGTCTCTATTCTGAATGTTTAAAACAAAATTCAACAAGCAATCTTAAAAAGCAAAAAAAGTTGGAGCAGATACACACGTTAAGCTTTGTACAACCCTCATATCAAAATGACTAAACAAAGAGTGCAAGTGACTTTCTGGTATATTTATGCCTGGGAAAAAAAATGAAGTGTAAGTTGCATAAAATTACTAATGAAGGTATTTTTTTTTTTTTTAAATGAACAAATTGTACTCTGTTTCTTTTAAAAATAAATACAACACAAAATGAAGAAATTAATCTTTTCATACCCAGAGGACTCCCTGGACATTAAACACCAGTACAGAACTATAGAATAGAATAACAAGAAAAGGGGTAATTGCACTTTTTATCTGTCTAATTGCACTGAGCCTCGCGGGTACTGAAGTTTCAGAGGAGCATCTCATTCCTCGGTCTTAATCCAACTTGACACACAACTCCCTTGGCTCGTGTTAAATATCAGAATTATATTAGACTCCAGATCTCAAGTCACCATGGGGCATGTACACAGGTACAGTATGCACTGTCTCAAAAAACAAAAAGCGATGATTTCCTTTATTGCTGCTGCTGCTGAGCAGTAATCGTCAGGTATAGTTGGACCTTCGTTGTTCACGGACAGTACACAGGTATCAAAGACAGTTTTTAAAAATGTGAGTGAGTGTGTGTGTGTGTGTGTGTGTTGCTGGAATGGCTATGAGGCTCAACATGAGCCCTGGCATCACTGTGCTCCCACGTACACAAAAGCACTTACAACAACCATCACCCCCTCAAAACGCTGCCCCTCAGAAACCAGCAGCCGCCTGCCTCAGACTGCGCCTCCAGCTGCGCACCAGCAGGTGGCGCTGCAGTCAGCTCATCAATGAAAGATGAGGCTGGCTGTGCTCAGGAAGAAAACATAGGGACGTTTTATAATGGCTTTTTACTGCAAAATAAATGTCTACAGTGAAAATGTTACACTGCTATAAAGAATGGTGGACTAACACAGCGACACTGTTTAAGCTGTGCTTCTGCAGAGGAATAAAAAAAAGAGGTGTTGGAACAACTTGTCTCATTTGAACCGCATAAGGCCAGAAGTGAGAAAAACAATCAAATGAACGGGAACATGCCGGCCGCCGTGTGATTAGTACTAAAATAGACTAAGAAGAAGAGACGAGACACTTTCACTGAAAATGAGATTCCTGCTCATCCCACATGCGCTGGTAATGATCCTAAACGTCATGGGGAAACATCAGATCTGGCACCTTCTGAGCTGAAGTGTGTTACCACAAGTGACGAGATGGATTAGAAGTGTGTGTGTGTGTGTGTGTGTGTCCAGATCTGCAGAGCAAAAAGCTCCTTTAGAGCAGTCGTAGTTATTTAATTGAAGCGACACAGACTGAAAACAGGCAGCTACAAATTTCTCAAAGCAAATCCCATGACTAAGCAAACATTTTGAAACCTGCACATGGAATATCACACTGTAAATACTGTCTCATTCACATGATAAAAAACAAACATGAGCGACGTTGGTTATGCCCAAAGGGACATTATATTGTTATGGATGTGGAAATTATCCCACAATTTCCTGTGGCCGGTAAAAAAATTGTTTTTTTGAAATGTTTTATATTTTTTTTTAACCATTATTTAAAAAGTTTACATTCTCAAAGCCTTCACAAAGTTGATGTTGGGTCAGAGAAGTCATGTGGCTGGATTTTTCCATAATCTCTTTTAGAGCTATGAGCCTGACGTGTCATAATGAAAACCCGTTTTTCAGTTTCGACTAAAACACTCACATGATTCTTTCAGTTTGGTTCCATTTTTTGACCCCAATTCCTTTTTGTCATCCACAGGAGCGTTTATATATATATATATATATACGTGTATGTGCGTATAAAGAAATGCAACGTCAAATAAAACAGGAAACATTTTCAAGGTTGTTTGAGTTTGTTCTCCCCCACGTACAATGTATAAGACTTGAAAATGAAAGAAAAACAAATAAAGAGGAACTAAAGAAAGGGGAACTAAAAAAACCAAAAAAGTGCTTCAATGCATGTCCAGATCAAGACGCTGGTCGGATCAGCAGACCAGCGTGGACTTGACAGACCACAGCGACAGGGACGGCAGTGGCTGGAATGTTCCAGAGATCCGATGCGTGGCGCTACATACTGATCCACAGAGGGTCAGCCCGAGTAGAATCACAGAGAGGAGGTAAAAACGAACAAATCTAACAAACCCACGAGCGAAGAAACCACGGGTCAGAGATGTGTAAACCTCCGGAGCCGTTTGTGAGTCCATCTGTCTCAGTCCTGCTCCTCCAGAGGTACATACAATAATGTGTGTGTGTGTGTGTGTGTGTGTGTGTGTGTGTGTGTGTGTGTGTGTGTGTGTGTGTGTGTGTGTGTGTGTGTGTTTGTAGATTTGTACCCTCCAGGCCTCTCCAGACATTTACAGAACTAAGTAAAAACAGTCCAGTCCTGGGAAATGAGTGAGGAGTAAGGGTGCAGGAGGATGGAGGGGTGAGGATAAAGGAGGACAGTCATAGTCTGTCTGTCTGTCTCTACAGAAACATAAGATGACCAGAAGACGACAGCGGGTCAGTCTGGGATCTGGTCCTTCCACCGTCACCGTGGGCATGTTTGTGTGTGTGTATCATTCGCGGGACAACCAATGGCGTCGTCTGAGCGGTCAGACATGGAGCACCTCCATACTGTAGTCCTCTGTCTCTGTGTACTGGGAGGAGTTTGTGTCCGACTGGGTTGGGACCAGCGCCTCCTTGTTCTCCAGACTCGGCTCCATGAGCGGCGGCTTCTCCAGCGCCACCTTTTTACACGTTTCCGGCCGGTTCTGCACGTATATGACCCGGTTGTAGGCCTTGAGTCTCTTCCATAGATGTATGTAGACTTTGCACTGGACGTACATGAACACCAGTCCACCCGTGAAGCCGATGGCCACGACCACCAGCTTGGTCCAGAAAGGCCATTCCAGGATCCCTGAGGACAAACACAGAGAGACACATGTGCACAAGTCAATCAGTGACCAGACTGTGAAGGAAAGTCTACAGTCTTGTACGTGAACGTTTTGTTTGCTAGGTTCAGGAGGTCAGAACAAAAACAGGAATGACAAGAATGGATCATTAAGCTGCTGCGAGTTTAAAAGGTGCTTCAGTCAATCATTGAACAGATTAACCTTGAACTACATTTTACTTTAACAAGGAAGGTATGTGGCTGGGAGGTGCTATCACACAATACACTACACACGTTGAATGGAGGACAAATGGACAGGACAGTGTTTCAATGTTCTGCATATTTTCAAAGAAGCAGGCGAATGTTCACACTGATGTTTTCACAAAATGATACACAGTATATTTTATATTATTGCAAACCCCCTTTTCACTATACTATTCTCTTTATGATATAGAACTTTTTTTCATTAGAAATCTCTGCAGTACTTGAATCAAATTCCTGAAATTTGACACTTATTATTATTCTGCAGCACTGCAGCACATTGGACCATAAGAGAAATATGACTTAGTTTCCATCTCATTGTTTGTTTTTGTGACTTTTAGCAGGATTATGCAAAAACTACACAACTGATTTGATTGAAACTTGGTGGAAGGGGGTGGGGGTACGAGCCAAGAAGGAACTCATTAACCTTTGGAGCTAATTCACTTAAGGCGGGAGATCCAGGATTTGTTTTTTCTTTGCCAGCTTTTGACAGTTTAGTGAATTTCTCAAAAAATGATGCAGATATCTTCATGAAAAATATCAGGCACATATAAAGTGCTAACTGTTAAAATCCAGATCAAAAGTTTTCAATTAGTTACTCTTCTACAAATATTTCCATATATATGAAAGGTATATTTCACTATATATACATATTTCAATTTACAGAAACTTTCTATGCATATGGTTGTGGATGTATTATATATTATATATTTTTTTCCATCAATATGAGAGAGATTTGTCACGTGCTTAATTCACTATGGAAGACAGAAACATGTCAATTCTCAACTGCTTTTGACATGTTTCTTAGTTGATCGCAGGAAATGCACCATATACAGATTATTAACAATATGATGGAGCTACATATATTGTGATGGAGGATTTCAACTATATTGTGCAGAGCAAAACAATCACCGTATGTCAGATCATTCAGGGTGTTAAGTGTGCACTTATCTAACATAGGTAGGTTTAAATGACATGAATAGAGACAAATGGGGGGGCAGCCTGGGGGCCGAGGGGTTCAGCATCGCCCCACGTTCTGGGCTTATCTCTCCCCTCGCATTCCCTGACATGTCTCTAATGTCACAGTTGGATAAAGGCACAAAATGCCCCCAAACTAACTGAATATAAGAAATAAAGGAACAACAAGATGGAAAAAAAACCACAGTACAACAGCAAGCATTACAAAGTGATTAGCAGTAATGTGCAGTGTGTGATTTTTCGTTAATTTGCTTAATAGTGCAAAAACATTTCCACGGTCCCTGAGGCAGTTCCAGCATTTTTGCAAATTGCTAACCCTTGAAATATAAGGCTCCAAGCAAGGGTTGTAAAAAAAAAAAAAAAAAATGGAGCAAATTTAGCAAGTGTAAATATTTGTAACAAGCGGCAGCATCGTCCAAAACAAAAACAAAGAGGCAGGAAAGGGATCTTCAAAAAATAAACAGAAAAAAGTTACAAGGCTGAACAGCTGCAACTCTGGCTTTTATATTTCAAGTGGATTCATGTGTGAATGAAAGAAGAAGTTTCTAAATCCTTAAATCACGATGATAAATATTATCATTATCGTTGTTATTAAATAGAAAAATGCTTCATATTAAGAGGAACAAATTCAAACAAGGCAAACATAATCACAACTATTCTTTATACTGTGCACATGAGAAGAGATGAATGTGTCTTATATGTCCGTGAATTTCTCAGCATGTTTCCACAGTGAATTAATGAATTTGAAGGTGAATACATGAGGTGATTCTTTTCACTTCCT
Organism: Hippoglossus hippoglossus; assembly: GCF_009819705.1. Lineage (NCBI taxonomy): Eukaryota > Metazoa > Chordata > Actinopteri > Pleuronectiformes > Pleuronectidae > Hippoglossus > Hippoglossus hippoglossus. Next base: position 11,361,741 of record NC_047165.1, read on the forward strand.
TCTAATCTGATTTCCTCACTGTTCTTTTTTATTTAACGGCGTCCAAGCATCCGACTGAACCATTGCACCTGTTTCCTCTTATGTACTAGAATATGTCTGAGAGATTTTAATTTTAATTGAATTTAATACATTTTTAAAAAACTCTCCGCCACAAATTATTATTAACAATAGAAAATCACAGTGTGCCCCTCGCCCGTGCATCTGTCTGCGTTCATTGGTTTGGAACATTCAGTGAGGTGGTATGAATATTTGTTCTGTCCTGACATCATGGCAGAAAAGGGTAAAGTAAAAAGGGTGTAAGGTGCGGTTGGGAAAGAACTGGACACGGCTGACAGGGAAAACACAATTTGAAAGTCAAAAGGTCAAACGTGAAATGTTTACCTGGGATTCTTCCGGCTGCATGAGTAAAGAGAGTGTTAGTATCATGTTTTACCAAAGACACACAAACAGACTGATAGAAAAGCCAGAAGTCAGATATTTACAGATGCATCATACAATCACACACATTCAATCAGAGAAGACAATAGAATATACATTTTCAAGGTGTATTCGAGCTAATCTGTCGTCATTGGCAAGGAAAACAAAGAACAGAACTGTGGTTGTGTGTGATTTGGCCGACGGACAACCGGTACTGGTGAGGAACGATTTGGCATCGCCATGGTGATTGAACCCGACAGCCCTCAGGGATGCTAACAAGTCTGAATCATCAGGTTGGGCTAAACAGGCACAGGCTGTTCTTCCATCTGCACACGGTCTCAGAAGCAGCGAATATGTCAGAGAGGAAAGAGCGGCAGCGGCCGACGAGCCATCGGGTGTCACAGCAGCTCATCGGTCAAACTGCAGTGTCCGATTTCAGCCTGAGAGCGAGACCACGGGGCTCTAAAGACGACGGTGGTGTCAATCTTTCTGTGGCAAAGTGATTCTGACCCCTTTGTGAGAAGCAGCACAGCCTCTAGGGGCCGCTACAGAGGCCTTTAAACTCCTAGGCATAAATGTTCTTTTTAGTTTGAGGTTTTAAAGATCACAATGACCTACTGACTAGTTTTGCCTGTGGCTTTTAAAGTCTGTGCTCAGCAACAGGTTGGCAAATGAAAATTTGTTTTAAAAAAAGTAATCAGGAAGCTTATCATGGGACAAAGCAGCCGTCTTCTCCGTGACCCTGCAGGCTACATGTTCATCAAAAAGTGGCCACAAACTCCTTCAAAGAACACTTTGTCACTTCTGGAAATCTGTTGAAATGGGTTCTGTCCTCGTGTTAAAGGAGATTGATACCACTATCATGAGATACTAACTAAACACAAAGCCACAGCGAGAAGCCGGTTATATTAGCACAAAAATATGCAGGAGGGAACATTTACAAAAAATACCTCACGTTTGCTCGTTTATCAAGTGTCGCTATCCGCTTTTAAGTGTGACGTCACGCATGACGTGAACATATCAGGGTCCGAACCTTCAGGTCTCCAAAAAAAAAAAATCACAGTCAAGTGAAATCTAGATACTGCAGCTTTAACTAACTGGTAGCCCAACTTAACTTTACTCGACCGAGAAAGTCAAGGCTGTCTCATATTTAGACATGAGAGCGGTATCAATCTTTTTCTTTTCTTCTTTTTATCTGAAGAAAAAAAAAACAAGACTCAAACTATTCCCCTAAATAGCTTCATGGAAATATAATATTCAGGATCATTGTGTCTTGAGATCTTTATCTTTTGGCTGCTGGGTCCATGCCCCAGACTGCTGCGGTCACATGGCTCGGTGTGTGCTGATAACCCACGTGCACATGTACACAAGCACACAGACAAGACAACTTTGTGCTGATTAGATTTTCTTTAACAATAAGACTTACCATGAACTGACTGTCATTGAAATTCACAGCACACACAAGCAACCTGATCTAAGCCCCTTTCAAGATGCAAGAGTGAACCAACATCACCTCACTTTGCAATTAAAACCTCTGTGGAGATTTCAATCTAAAACGAGATCTGATTAAGATAAAAAGTCTGTTTTAATCTCTTTCCTTCATCTCTTTCATCTCTTAACCTTCGCCTTCAAAGTGAACTGAATTGAACTTAAAGTCTGAAAATCCTCACAGACTGAAAAACTCCTCTAAACATTTGTTTGGGCTCAGCTGCTCCTGCATGTGAATCACACCCACGTATATTCCAATCTAAGGGAACATTTCACACTCATCACTCACACCACTCACATAACACTTCACTTATGCAGATTTGTCACTAATCACGATGCATGAATGATCCGGAGACGGCGGGAAACGGTGGATGAATGGACGAACGCCACATCAAACACCAGACGATGTTGTCATGATCATCCTTACGTGAGTGGTTGTATGTGTGCATGTGCGAGTCTGCGCTGACCTTGTCTGATCTCCTCTGCTGTCCTGTCGATGAGGACGTAGAGTGACCACACCACGCAGGTGATGGCGATGACGTGGAAGGTGACAGAGCACATGATCTTCCTCCTCTCGCTCGCCGTCATCTGTAGCTTCTCCCACTGAGGCAGAGGGGACACAGGAAGGATGTTTGAGGAGGTCGAGAGGTCAACACCAAACACATGAATACAGAAAACTTAACACTCTTGGCCGTCTTGACCGATTCCTGGAGCAGCTCTGAGCGTGAGCTAAATATTTAATGTGCCACTGTGATCAGGATCCAGTGCGACAAAGCACTTCTTGGTAGTAAAAAGTGGCGCACAGCACCGGACACACAGAGGACAGCCGCCCTGCCGCCTGCCAGCCAGCTCAGCTAACCCACTGTAGCACCTTGTCTGCCGCTGGCTGCACAACACAACACAACACACCAGGAAATGAGCTCAACAAAACACAGAAAACACGACATCAGCATATACAAGCTGTACTTGCTCTCCCAACATCCAAACATCACTCGTGTGTTGAGCTCTGAAATGGCACGATCGCAGGGTTAAGGGAAGGTGATAACGAGCGGGTGTGACATGAAACGACGTTGATTAACGCTACGACCGCACACTCGCACACTCGCAACCCCGATGTTCACCCGTGGGATTCAGAGGCTATTAACGGCGCAGCATTTGTTTAAGGCCTTTTGTGCAGCTAATGAAGGGTGGAGGAATTTTAATTAGAGTGTCCTGCTATCTCCAGGCCACAATGATTGATAAGAGCTTTAAATGGAAGCAAACTGCCTCTAAACCATTTGAAATGAATCGCATCCCCCCCCCCCAAAAAAAGTCTTGCTTATAAAAACAGCTTCAAAGCTCAGTGTCATGCTTGTGTTAAGATAGATCAGATAAAGCTTCTGGAGCTCACAGCTTCATCACTAAAGAGTGACAGCGACGGCCCGCATTTATTAACTGAAGCTGAACTGTAATGAAGTTACCAGCGGTGGGATGTAACAAATACATTATGCAGAGAGTTTAAGTACCTTTTTCATGTTTCTTTTTAAATTTATCCACTACTTCTATCAGCATTTATCTGTACATTCCACTCAACTACATTTTTACAATGCATTGCGTTTCATGTTGACGAATGTTATCAATAACAAGAGTGGGATTGGTCCACTGCTCCAATCAGAGTGGGCGGGTAACATTAGACTCCGCCTCCTGCAGCACTGATGAAGAAACCCCTGAAAGAGGAAGAGGTCCCCGCAGAGACTCAGCCATACTGATCTAGTAGTCCGTCGCATTAGGGAATAAGGTACACTTTGCAAGTACTTTTGCTTTCAGTACTGTATGTATATTTAAAAGCAAGTACTTGCTTTTAAATATAACTCAAGTGGACAAGTGAACGTGGTACCTTTACTTTGAAATCTATTTATCTGTCCTTTTACTTAAAGCTAGTGTCGGTAATCCTGGAAAAGCTAGCAAGAGGGGGCTACACTTTTGAAAATATCTAACCGATACATCCCACCCCTTCCCATCGACCCTCTTGTCAAAGCTACGCCCATATGACCGTGACTCACTCTCTAACTTCTAGCTATTGTCTATGTATCAGCAGTTTATGTCTCTCCAGCTTGTGAAGACTCTGCTCATGCATGCGAGGGCACGGGCAGGGAGCACACAGGTACACAAGAAATGAGAAAGAATAAATAATTGGTTGTGTTAATTACAGTCCTGCAAGGGCCTCAGACACCACCTTTCTTTCCAGACAACTCTATTCATTAATGGCTATTTATAACGAGGATTTCTACAAATAAGAAAAAAATAAAGGTTTTCAGAAACAAATTACCAACCCTACCTTTAAGTAATTATGTGTAACTGCTTAACACTAGCTTCAGACAAATATGTTCACACACAGACTGTGTCTCACCTTGCGCAGTGGCTTGAGCTTGGTCTCCATGATGAACTCATATTTACAGAGCTCACAGCAGCGAGTGTCAGAGCTCTTGATCCACTGCTGTAGACAGGACTGGTGGACGAAGCGCAGGCTCCCTGTGCAGTGGCATGGTGTGATCAAGGGGCTCTCGTCATCCCCTTCACAGTGACAAATCCTACGGGAGCACCCCCACAAAAAAGATACAGTCAATACTAAGCTAGAGGCAAGACAGCTTTAACAGAAGAAATACAAGGGGAGAGGAGATATCAGAAAGAGACGAGTTGGCGGAGAAAAGCTGACACATATTTCCCCAAACTACAGGAATGGGAATTTTTGGATATCTGGTGTTTAGGAAATGCTCACACACATTGCAGATGCTGAAGCTACAGAAAGAGTGGCAGATGGGAATCTACTTTAACGTCACAAATGTAAAAGCACATTAACGTTAGAATCAACACATGTCCCATGAATAAACTCAATCTAGACAAACGACGTAAGTGTTTAATTTACTAATTAAAATAACATTCACAGAAACCAATCTTCCGTGTTCTTGCAGCGTTGCAGTATAAAATTTAACACAGCACATCTAATCTGAGGTACTTTGCAGGACGTGGCAGCAGCAGTCTCTGGTTCAGCGCCGGGGGGAACTGATACAAGTTGCCGGTAATGATCACTGTGTTGGTTGATCGCTAATTGTAACTAGAAGAATCAGTTAAAGAAAGAGCTGCATTCAAAATATTAGTTCTGTGAATTTTCCAAGCTTAAATCTGTTATTTGTTGCAATTGCATGAGCTTTAACGAGTGCATGTAATGGTTGTTTGTGCCTGTGTGTCAGCTCCGTGATACGCTGGCAACAAGTCCTGAACCCTGCCTCTCGTCTAATTGGATTGGCTCCAGCTCCTCTGTCGCCCTTATATAAGATAATGGATGAATGAAAAGGATGCATAGTGTAACACTGTGTAATATAGTTTGTTCTGTTCGTTATTCTGGGCACAGCTGCAAAAAACTGGGACATTTTATTAGGTGTCTGTTGGACAGGTTTTTCCTCAGTGAGAGATTTTTAATATCAGAGTGAAGCAGACCCCCCTCTCCTCCAAATGATGACATATATCGGACACTGTCTGACAGAGTGGCGGACAGCAGCTATTAGTCACCCACACAAAGGACGACTATATTTGTCGGCGTTGGCCTGTACAGTGCGAGTGAGTGTGTGTCTGTGTAGCTGCTGCTGACTATACACACACACACACTTTCACCAGTAAGAGAGTCACACTCAGTATAGTTAGTTTCAGAGGAAAGGGACATGATGCAAACCACAAAGTTAATATCCCGCACACACCCCTACTTGGAGGAAGCAGAGGCTGAGAATTAAGTATCAGGTCTTTGACCTTGTTGTTGATGTTCAGGTCCTGAGTAAATGAGCAATAAGCCCCAAAAATCTGCTGCTGTTTGTTTCACCACAACTAAACTTTGATGAAAGTTCAGGCTCACGTCTCCGGGAGGAGAATTTGTTGCAGTGTAGAATCAAGTGCACATGATTTCCCTGCAGGGGCTCCACAGATAAATGAAGCACAGTGGAGGGGGCGATAATTTCAACCTATATCTTCAAATCCACTTTTTCTAAGACTTTCCAACCAGCAAAGACTTTTCCCCAGAGTGCAGAACAGACAGCGGTGGCTCGGGTGGACAAGAGAGCAGGCTTTTCAAATGGGATTGTCTTTATCATGGTTCAGGTGTATGTGGGGGTGAGGACACATGACCACACGCACGTGTCAGAAAGTAAGCAAGCGTGATAACGTCTATTTTCAGACTTCGCTGATCTGGCCAAAGCGTTACAAGATTAAGAGACCCAGTGAAGGGAGGATGATAAAAATAGGCCGTTTTCTATGCGTTTCTCAAAAAGTAGGAGGAGGTGCAGGGAGTGGAATGAGAATTGGGGGATTAAAGGATAGACGAGGCACAATTAACATCTTGAGAAGAGGGTGCTTTTTTTCCGTCTGGTTTGTTTATGGCTGGGTTGTTTTGTTTGTTTGCATGGATCTGAAGATGAACTGCAGATTCTCATCCCACATTCTGTCCTGTATCCCTCTCTAAAAATCAGCCTCAGGACCTGAACTCTCTCGGTGCTCGCATCAACAACTGGCGCCTGCTGAAATGGACAGATTTAACTAATTATTCTAATGCTAATGTATTTGTTCTTAAAGCGTAGGACGGGATAACCACAGAAAAATCCCTACACCTCCACATGGAGCCAGGGTGGAAATTAAAAATGATCAGTGAACAATGTGACTGGAAGAGACCGTTCCTGTCATGAAATGTGTTTTTTTTACTGCTACAACAGCCTGGGTATCGCTTGAAAATGCACTTTAAAGACAGAAATCCTGCAGACATAATATGCAACATAACAAACATCCATATAAACATATTAATGCAAATTTACAGCTAAAGTGTATCCGTGTCAGCGCTGTTAGGAAGGGGAGGCTGAAATTAAAATTTAATTTGCATCACTTGTGCAGTCAAAACACTTCCATGTTTCACAGTAATTTTAAGATGGCAAAGGCGCCGTTAGAGTCTATCAGCATTAAAATGTGGGAAGCAAAACAAGAGTCGGGGAAAATCACAAGCTGAGAGGGAAACATGATCGCCTGGCTGAGGTGTTTACTTTCTCCCCGTTATCATGTTTGCTTCTGTTTCCTCATTCTTTTCTCCGGTGGCCTCGCTTCTCTCTCGCAGCGTGTCACTTTAAACCCCCTCCCCTCCAGCTATTCCTTGTTCTGCCCTCATCCGGAGATGCTTGGATATTAATTCTCAAATGAATTTTTTAGCACCAATCTGCTTTTTTTTCCTGGGTATTTCTGCTAAACAGATTTTCAGAGGGGTAATATGGGGCAGAGTGGGACATCTGAGGCGTTTTGTCCCCTCCTGTTCTCAGCCTGTTTTCAATCTGAACAGTTTAAGCTCGACACTCTGCCAGAGACACGCTGATCACAGAGGAACACAATTGAATTAGCAGCAACAGCAGCAGGACCGGGAGCCGTCCACCTTGTTCCCCCTCACCCCTCTCTGCATGTCTGAAGAGGTTACTTGTCTCTCTGTGTGTGGGCGAAAATGTTCAGAAGAATATTAAATTTCCTGAGGGGAACTTCACTTTTGGAGGAATGTTAAGGAATTACATAGACTCCAGTTGGTTATATTAAATATACACCAACGATACACTGCATATTGAAGCTTCAAGAGGTTTTCAAATACGAGAGGCTCTTTGGAGCAATATTTCGTTTGCAGCGAATACTCTACCAGTACACTCATGAGAAGGACAGTGCAAATTTGAACAGCGTGCAAGCACTAAAAGCACAAAAAAGAAAATTTGAAGGGGCAAATCAAGAACCGGAGAAGGCGAAAAGGCAAAGAAATGAGACACAAGCCTGACTGTAACTGCAATTTGTCACTAAATGACATCTCATCATCATTTATCTGGCTTTCTCCTGATCAGAACCGTAAAACAGTTATGTGTCAAACAACATAAAGCATCTGGAAACGTGAACCTGGAAACAAGAGCAGGGCCAATATGGATGTTTTGGGGCCAATGCCCATATCGATATTGGGGATCAAAACACCCTTATGTTAAAGAAATGGTACAGTTACAGCTAAACCTTAAACTATAGCATCAATAACTATAAATTGAAAGAATACACAAATACAAACTAATGTATGGAACTTGAAAAAAAATAAAAATAAACCTATTTTCTTATTATTTTCTGCATGGTTATTCATATCAGCAGGCATAAATGCAAACTAATAGTTGATGTCAATACAAATAAAAGCAATGCAGGTTTACAAAAATAATCAAATAAATCATCTTTGGAAATGCGTTCAATATATTTTGCAAACATAATTTAGTTTGTGCCTCTGTTTTTTCAAAGGTCACATTTCTGATAAGGAAGTAGAGCAGGTCACATCATATCAGACGTTTCACCATTACACTCTGAAGTGAATTCAATAAAGGAGCTGGAAGATAATTAACATCATTCTTCTGTGAAAACAACAACCGCCAACACACACGCACTGTCACAGGTGAGGTCAACTACTACTGTGCTGAGCTCACGTTTCTAGCCACCTGACGTGATGTTTGTGCGTGTGCGTGCGTGCGTGCGTGCGTGCGTGCGTGCGTGCAGTCAGAGACTACACAAGCTATTTGAAGCCAATAATCTCCCTCCTGATCTCTGGCCTTCACCTTGCCATTTCTAAGCTCATGTTTCTCTATCAGCTCACAGCTGACGTATGTAAGATGCATAATCTGGAGCAGAGTACGAGCACAGACCACAGCTGAGGAGACAACAGGGACAGACCTATGGAACTGATAATATTTTGTGTTTTATACTAAACTGACATAGATACTGAGACCAAAAGGGGACAAGTGATCTGAGAGATCTTAACGTTCCTTTTCTTGGCAATTTACCGCTATCAAGCATCATACGCAGCCATGACATGGTCTATAATCAAACATTACTCTATCAGTCTGTCCTAACGCACCATGGCTCTGATTGTACACGCACTGTCAAGTGAAAAACACTGGTGATGGCTCTGTTGACCCAATCTCACAGACTGTGTCCGGCCTTTTCCATTTCTTATCCCACGTCTGCCTTTGCTCCACTCACTCTCAGATAGAAACACACTCCGTCTCTCAATGCCATTACATTTTCTACCGTAGCCTTTGCTGATCAATATTTACCGGGACATTACCATGGCCTCTGTACCTGCGTTTACTGCAAAGTTTAAAAGCTTGTAGGCAAAAATCAATGATAAATCTCAGCAGCATATGTCAAGACACTTGCATTCCTCATTGATCTAAAAAAAACACAGCTGTAAAGCCAGTGAAATACTATGAAATTAAATGAAGCCAGATTTCGGCTCTAGACACACAGGAGGGGTTGAATCAGGGCAGCTGGAGGGAGGTTTATGGGGTTGCGTCTAAGTTTCAGGTTATCTGATTAATGGTTCCACTGAGAGCTGGGTTTTCAGGACAAATATGGCTGAGGTGTAAGATATTTGCTGGGTGTTTACACTACAGGATGAGAAGCTCTCCACTACTCCGCAGGGCTCTGGGGGGTTCACTGCCATGTTAACGGTCAGGGAGTGGTCTGGGCTCTACCAAGTCACAGTAAGGGTGGGTGTGGAGCACACCATCCAGACGGTCACCCACCTGCAGCAGTCCCCAGATAGCGAATAGCGTGACAGTGGCCCAGTTTTGTCCGACAAAGGGGACGAGCAGCGGTCCAAGTCACTGTCCTCATCCATATCCATATAGCACAGCGGGGCGAGAAGTGCGGCTGGGCCAGTGATTGTGACTGTATCTGGGTTTGCCAGCCGGCCTGTTCCCTTTAGAGCAGGACTGGACCAGGCCTCCTCAAACACGCTGTCATCTCCCAGTGCATCCTCGGGGGGAAACCCTGTCTCGGGGGGAAACCCTGTCTCGCTGCCTTCCAGCATGATGCTGGAGGACTTGGTGATCTGGAGGTGAGAGCCATAGCTGCCTAGCTCGGAGCACTGCAGGCTGGCCGAGGTAGAGGATCGAGAAAAGGGGAGGAGGAGACGGAGGAAGTTGGCGCTCGGGGAGTGATGCGGGTGGAGGTGGGCGTTGGAAAGAGGAGGAGGAGGAGGTGCAACGATGGCAGGGTCAGATGTAAAACAATCGGCGGGAGGGATTCCCTGCATGTACTTGTAGTTGTTGGTGAAGGAAGGGACCAGGTGGGGGTGGGTGCATGTGGAGAAGGCCGAAGGATTCGGGGGTGGGGGTGGGGGTGATGCAGCCAGCTTGCCGTTGAGCGTGTGCGCCTTTCGATTCAAGCTGGCCGGCTGGGCGGACTCAGCCTTCAGCTCCAGCTCTCCCTCCGAGCAGGTGCGATCGATGAAGTGCAGGCCGCGGCAGAGACTGTCCACGCGTTGGCCCACGTCGTTCAGAGACATGGAGAACCTGAGCGAGCTGGCGGGTCGGATGTTGACGGAGGAGGGGCGGAGCAGAGAGAACCAGTCGCGTTGTTTAGCATGTTTGCAGGCCTGACTGGCGTCTGCACAGAGGGTGGTCACTGAAATACCTCCAGAGCCTTGACAAGCTTTACCATTAGAATTCAACAGAACCACAGCGGTCTGCTTCGGACAGTCCTGATCATGACTGCGTGTGCGAAAGTGTGCGTTAATGACAGGATCATGTGACCGATGACGGTGGTGGAGGAGAAGAAGGAGGAACGGGAAAGGGCAAAGAAAGAAAAATGGAAAAGACATCATGTGTTTGAAACGAAAAGAAATTCTGAGAAAAGAATGATTTCAGAGGCTCTGCCTGAAAAAAACTAAACACTGGATGATCCATGTTACAATCAAATCCATTTTACAGCAGATTTCACGCAACTGAGGCTTCTCCACACAGTGACAGGGAGCTGCCAGAGGGTAAACCGACATTAACCACTGATAAGCTTCTTCACTAAAGGACTGATAAATAACATTTATTGTCCTCGGGTATACATGTCAATGTGTCGCTTGGAGTGAAATGATGTTGCAGGGGTTCGTACCTGCAGATGTCCTGGCTGGAGGGGGAAACCGACGTCCTGGAGAAACTGCACGGAGCATTGACAGAAGTCGGGCTACCCGCCTGAGGAACACAACAAAAGCACAAGAAGATTACGTTTAGGATAGAAAGCATTAAAAAAACGAGACATGCAAGTGAAACCCTGAGGTGAAATAATCCCAGTGCTATACTCAACAAACAGGGTCCGGTCACATTGTTGCCGGGAAAAGGTCGTTTGCAGTGAGAATTATCAGGCTGTCAACATCTGAATGTGATCTTCACAGACAGAGAGTAAAAACATGTCACAGACCGATTCAGCGGGAGATAAAAAGGACGAACACAGTACTGGTGGTTAATCTATCTGATTAAAGTAGTGCTGGGCGAAATCTGTCAGCGTGTGGTGGAGCAGCCGAAAACACCAAGACTCTAGAGGAGTGAGGGAGGCAGCCGGCGAGACACGGGGACAAGTTATGAAGAATGAGGTGCTAAGAAAGGCACAGCTGGAGGATGTGAGGCCTGAGACTCGTTCAACCTCCAAGGAGAATTTTTAAACAGATGCTCCTGCAGATACAAGGCCGTTATGATGCAAATACCATGAGCAAAGGATGAGATGAAGGGAAACATTAGGTTTATTGCCACTTGGGTTGTATTTACAAACCTTTGACTGTAATTTCTATTGGATGTGATCATATTTTACTCGCCACATTTCCTGCTGACATCCTGGAACACGACCACTTTGCTACGACAACGTCTGATGAGGAAACCCGAAACAAGTCAACAGTCGCTGGAGCACACAGTGATGAAGCTGAGAGTGAAAACCTCCCATTATTGCAACTTACACGTGCATGCATGATTCTAATGTTGTGTAGACTTGTAGTCACATCACTTCAATACACTATATTTATCTTTTGCCGTGTTTGAATCTGTTAGTGAACGAAGATCCAAACTGCACAGCTCCTTTTTAAATTAGCTGAAACAATTGGATTAAGTGTTAATATTGGATTTAACTGGATTTAAGTGCCAGCGATGGTGGATTTTCAGCCCGTTTTACCATTGGGTCGTTGTTTTTAACCAGTGGGAGATATTTCCCAATTGGAATTACAAGTATAAGGTGCTATGTTTTTCCCCCCACTCGGCCTGAATCTGATTTAAACTGTGACTGTGTGTCTATGATCCTGGCACATGCAGATGGGGGCTTTGGGAGCCTGCACGTAGCCTAAATCTATAAGATCATTTAACAATTGACAACAATTTAGCTGTAAATAAAATGACCTGACTGCTGTCGGCCCATTTACGTCACATCATGATCTTTCATGAGCTCAGAGCGAGAAGGAGAAGTACATTGTTCGTTCCTGGGGAAATTCTGTTGCAGCCTAAGTATGTAAGTATGATGTGGTTTGTTGTAAAATGTCATGTTTAATTATTGAATATGGGCATCTATAATTCAAAAGGTTATGCTGAAAATTACTACAATAACAATAATAAACTTAATTTATAGAACACAATAAATGCATTCAATGCAACACAAAGTGCTTCACATAAAGACATTAAAAAACATTTATGATAAGACAAAGTAAGAAAATAAAATTGAATACAAATAGCAAATTCAGCTAAAGGATAAAACAGCCATCAGGTAAAATGATGAAAAACGAAACTATAATCAGGTAAAAAAATCATCATGTGTCTTACAGTTTTATTTGAGCCCTTCAGGGAGTTTTGTGGCATAATTAACAAAGGCTGTCTCTCCGTCTTTTAGTTCTGATGTCAGTAATAATGTGTTTATGTTGATGTAAGGTGATTTAAAATCTTGTTCCATGTGCCTCTTTAACGTTGGGCATCTGCCGCTCTAAAGGTCTCTGCAGCGCTCTGGTACAATCATCTGACAACTTGCCCTTTTCCAGATCTCAGCAGTTAACATGGTGCATACACTGCTATCATTACCAATGTGAAGGATGGTCACACTTAGAAAAAAATGACGCCAAAGCAAATCATCATGTGAAGCTAGCTTCATATAAAGAATAACATCACTCTTCTCAGCTAATTCACAAAAAGATAGTGAATAAGCTTATTTCCTAAATGTCAAACTCTCCCGTAAAGACGTCCCGCTGCTGTTCCCCTCAGTGACGGCTACAGACTGGACGGGGACATAAAGAATGGGATCAGATAGTGTTTGGATTGCTAACGTAAAGACACAGCGCAGCATGGCAATTCCAATGAGAAACTAATTATCTATCGATTTCATTTCTAACTATGGGGAAATGTATTGCTCCTGGCCAGACAGCAATCAATAGAAAATTCAATGTTCTGCTGTTCCCCTCAGCCTGGTTTTCCCGACTCTACATGAACAGCACAGCTTCTCTCTCACACACAGTTTCTCTCTGCTCATTATAACCTGAGTTTACACACATTTCTCTAAAATATATTAGTTCATTTTTTTTTCTCTTATAGTTCACATTTAAGGTGGCAGCTGCTGCAAGAGCCTGGGATATAAATGTAATAAGAAGAGACCGCTCGGAGAAGTGAGAGATAAGATCACAGGAAAAAGACATTATTATTTTTGCAAAGAGCACAACTGAGGTGAAACTTGCTGCTCGAGCGCTACAGTTACACAGCAACAACTAAAAACTAGGACTGGGCAATAAAACTATATCAGTAATATTGGCAATATAATTATATAACATAATTTTCCTTAATAGCAAAAATAAAAATCCAATATGTATCGATATCTTGCTAATGCGTTGTGCAAGCACAGTGAGGAGGTATAACACAAAACAGATCTTTAAAATGTCCTCTGCTGACGAAGAACAGTTTAAAAACACAACCTTCACTCAGGAGCAAACTTAAACATAACAGAAATCTAATAGTACACTGGGTTTGTGTTGTTGTATTTTATGTTGCACTGTTGTTTTCCCCTCTGGTCATTCAGTCATAAACTTTATGGATGGAACTGACGGCTGATATGACATTTTTGGCTCTTGATATAATTGTTGGCTATATCCTCCAGCTCGACTAAAAACAAAAGAAATTCCTGTCACACAAGCTAAAGCCTCATGAGACTGAGGTGACTGCACTCATGTCACTGGACAGCATCTTTATTCCTTATATTTTATTATAGCGGTGTAAATATGATGTTCCCGTGCTGTCTGTCCTCTGTTAATCATCTGATGAGAGCTGGCCAACGGAGAACCCCCTCTGGCTCTGAGAGACACGATGATAATGGAGTCGTAACCGTACTGATTAACTTCCTAAAAGCCTGTGTGACTCTTCAGATTTCAATCAAACAGCCGCTTTTAAAAGCAGCCTCGCCTGCGACGAGGACCTTTGATTGAACTAAATGAGTCTCTGAGTTTAATGGATAACCTGAAACAATTTAAGCTGTTTTCATTTCAACGACTGCTGATGATGATGATTCGAGTTGGATGCTTCAACACTTTTACTTTAGAAACTATCAACTGTGTTAAGAAGTATATCATGAGCTGCTAATTAGACATCAGGGGTTGAAGAGGGCTGCAATGTTCTCACAGCACACTTGATTAATACGTATATAAATCTGAATGTTTCATACAAAATAAGGTCGACATTTAACGTACGATATGTAACTTCAGCCGATAACTGTCTCTCAATCAAAACAATAACAAAAGACCCAGTTTGATGATGTTGTGAAGCAGTGTGGGATCGTGGGAAACATTAAAAACTGCTGATGAGGTCAATTATTTAACTTTGATTCATGTTACGCAGCAAAACGGGAAGGAATAGTTTTGATTCATTACGAGTGACACAAACAGTGGAAGGAAAAAACAGCTGATTGGCTAACCGGCTCGCAGTGTGTTTTTCCTTCATCACATGTTTGTCCTGGAAGTCACAGCAGAGATGGGCACAGCAGATATGACGTAATTAAAAGTTAACAGGACGGTAACGTACCTCGAGTAAAATTGGGGATTTCTCTGGGTTTGAACATTGTTGTAAACATTTTGAAGTCAACAAAATATAGAGGTCAAGTTGTTTTTAGACATCTGAATTAAGAATAGTTACTTTCTACTGCCGCGCCTGTTCTGAACCTTCCTGTTTGTAATTGGCTGTTTGCTTGACCTGTCGGACGGTTGGTTGCAGCTTTTACTGAAACTGTAAATTGAACCTGCAGTAATTGAACGAGCAGGAACCTGCTGATTCAGGCCACAGAGCCCAGAAGCTGCACCACCGCTGTTCACCTGTGTATTCAAAGTTCAGTGAAGCGTCACTCAGTACGCAGAACCTTCAACTGGAGAATCAGCTGATAAATCCCAGCTGCCGTCCTCAACCCTCACAGCATATTGTCACTGTAATAAGCTTTTCATTGTGCTCATTGAAAATGTCTCCCAATCTATCAATATTATAAACACTTATTTAACCTCTCTCCTTGAGCACCGACCACACACATCCTTCATCGGTGCATAACTTATCCTCTTATCCACGTTTTTTCCTTCCTCGTCTCCCTCTAACACCTATTTTCTCACATCTGTCATTACCTCGGCCTCTATTCATCTTCTACCTCCTCTACCAGGGGGGCAGAAATAAGGCTCTTGTTTTTTTTTTAGCCACCGGGGCCGATCAAGGAATAACCTTCAACATCTAACAGGAACAATGAATCACCTACTCCTGGTGAGAAGCCTCTAACAAGATGGACACATTTCTGAACAGATGGCGAGAACGGGCCAGATGTTGACAATAAAGCAGCACGGAAAATAAACATCCAAGGTTGTAGTAAACCTTGAAAACTGAAAACAATCCCAAGATGCCGCACACTTTGTTTCCTCGTCAACATCACTTTTGATTTTAAGATATTTTGCTCTGTCAGAGATCCTTGAGTTAGGACGGTTTTGTCCAAAACTACTATTTTCAAAATCAGAAATGCAGTTTAAAGGAATATTTTCACATTTTGAAACTAAACTATTTTGAAACAGCCCACGGCACCATCACATCGTACTGATAATGTATATCTCCGGATTGCTGCAGCATTACAATTCAGCTGCAAGCGTTTCATCATAGCTAAGGGACGTTCCAACAATCAGCAGCTGAAAGAGACTTCACTTGTTTCAAGTCTAATAAGACATATAGGGAGGACAGGCTTCGAGAGGAAAGTTTTCTTTGATTATAGATCGAAAAAAAGAGTTGAAAAAGTCAAACACTACAATATAGTTTAATATATTGAGGGACTACGTATGAATGAAACTGAATATGTTTGGACTTGGATGTTGGTCAGAATGAAGGACTAAACAGAAACCTTGCAGAGTGAAAGCACACTGAAAAACAAAAACCTTGAATGACAGATGAAACTGTCAGAGTGGTTGTGTTTAAAACTGATGGACACCACACGAGCACATATTTATATTTAAACGGGCAACAATTTGGGCTGAAGAATGCTGACTTGGTGCGCAAAGGCCTTACAGGAGCAACTTTTTACTTTTATCATAATCTTCTTGATCTCTAAGAAATTATAGAGGGTATATTTCAATATTTCTTTTTCTCTAATTGTTTTACCTTCCCTCCACAGGTGTTGTTTTATAACTTTGCACAGAAAAATCCATAATAATGGCACGTTCCACCAAAATGGCATTTTACAATGAAACCAACAAGTCTCGTTTCTCCGAGGACCAGAGCCAGCTTCAGCAGACAGAAAAAGAGCAATGCTGCCAGATTGAGTAATCTAACAAAGAAAACCATTAAAATATGGTGTGTTCCAAGAAATTAACAATTAACTTCACTTTCTGCTGAATAGTGGTTTGGCTCTGTGCCTGGTTTTAACATCAGTGGTCTGCCAAAGCTGAAGAGATGAATGGACCTGGTCCTGCTCATATGTGGAGGACGGACTCGGGCTCTGCTCTGAAGCAGACGCTGCAAAACGGCAGCATCTTGAATTTGAGAGTGCCAGATGTTTGGCCGAAAACCAAAAAAGAAGCACACCGAGCGACGGGTCACTGCTTCTGGTCTTTGTGAGGACTCGTAATACTTTAATTCCTCCCCAGACAGTGTGGGAGGCATCTATCTCACGGCTCCTTGGCACCGTGGTTTGGAGAGACACAGCTCCAGCTAAGCCTCCTGACCTCTGCGAGTGGAAACTTGACTCGCACCAAATCAACAGGCGATGCTCGCACACACTCTGCACTCAGATAAACACAACTGCTTTTCAATTTTCAGCACAAACAAATGCTAATTATTTGGCCTGAATTCCACCTCTCTTTCATAAATCACACGATATCTCTCTAAGCCGCTTGATAAAAGACTTTCTTCAGAAATGAACAAACAAAGCAGACAACAGATAAAGAATTTTTTTTACTTTGGATACACATATAGATTTCTATTTAAGTCCATACTACTAAACCCCTGACAGTGACAAGCACTTTATGAAACGATCTACCCACTGGCTAAATGCTGCAGCTTGTTTTCCTCTTATTATACCATACGACTATATGACTGGTGGGTGTCTCATGACAGGTGTCCAAGTGGGAGTGGATACCTAGAAAGTGGATGTCTCTTTCTGAGTCGTCCTCAGAAAAGAACAGCTCTGTTAAATTAAAGAACAAACGTCAGCTCAGTGACTGTCTACAGTCTACACGAAAAAAGACAGAAGCTAGAAAGAGAGAGAAAAAGAAGGGATGACAAGTATCCTGCCAGGATCTCAGAGAAAAACTGGAGCAGGTGCTTTGACAGAATGAACAAACTCTTTGACGGCTTGAGCTTTCCCACACACACACACACACACACATAATCCAGACTGTGTTGCCCTGCCAAGCTGCCGACGATATGAAATATTCCTCTCGGGCTGATGCTGCGGTTATTTATTTGGAGAGATCTTTTAAATAGGTCAACAATTGGATACGTGCACTTTTATTTTTTTATCTGATCTGACACGAGCTGATGTGATTCAGCTAGAATCTGTGCCACGTGAAGCAGTGGGTTTGTTTAAGTGTCCTTCTTTTCATTCTCATGTGAAAATAAATGAAAACAATCAGAGAATAGAATACATTAAAACAGTCATCAGCTGTGCACACACACATCAAGTGAATATCTTATCAGATGTGCATTTTACTATGATCCATAAAGTGTCTTTTATCTTTCATTTTTCAGCTTTGGAACATTAATGAACTTGACCCACATTTGATATTCTTTCAGCAAAAAAGGAATATTTGAGTCACTGCTGGAAATATGAAAATCTTCCGTCTCATGCCGCCGATGCGGCAGAGAGCAGGGAAACTTATAAATGTGTTGCATATGCATAACATCTCCTGTAGTCTCACAGATCACATTCAGAGTCAAGCAGCTTCCAGGGAAAGTGGAAGATGGTGCGTTCCTGGAAATATATTGAGAGGACTTATTGTCTCACTTGGTTCAAACCGGTCAAGTGCTTCAAATCTCTCTTTAACCTCAGACTCCCAGCAGACTTGTTGCGTCCAGAGAATTACTTCAGATTTAAACCTGCCATTGGAAGGTATTTCCCTTTAGGAAGCAGCAGGAAACACCAGCTGACAGGCAGACTGTGGATTATTAATTAAAGCTGTCAAACTTAACCCTTTGATTCACAACATGGGTCAAAAGTGACCTGGCTCAGTTTTTATTTTCTACATCTTTGCAGTGAATGAATTTCATCATTCAGTTTTTCAGGTAATCCCCAATTAACTTATTTTTTATCATCACAATTCCTTATTTAAATTTTTCCTTTATTACTTTTTGAATAAAAATCATTTTTGTATCACTATACTTCTAATGCACAATATGGGTAAAAAATGACCCGTATTCAGTTATTTCATGCACGAGTGTTTCTTTGCTATATGTTTGAAATAAATGTATTTTATCATAGAATATTCTAAGTATTCATTAAATATCTTGTTTTTGATTACCACAAATCATTATCTTCCTTTTTCCTTCCTTACGTTATAAACAAACTTAAATTTTGAATTTTTACATCACTTTTACACACATGGGTCAAAAATGGCCCACACATCATGTATTCACTAGTGAACACCTACCATTCATTTCACACAGCTGAACATAGTGTTCTACAGGACACTATGTTCTACAGGAGTTATTGGTTTGTCTTAGAATCCAGCTGTCCTAAATGAAGGTTCCTTTGATGAGATATAAAACTCATCTGCTATCGCTTCAAAGGAACCTTCTCCGAAATGAAGAAGGAAGAATAAGCTATAAAAGAATATAGCAAAGAAACACCTAGCCATGCATGAAATAACACAGGAAATTAATACGGGTCATTTTTGACTCATGTTGTGCATTAGAAGGGGTTTGCATAGCTTTTGTATCAAAGGGTTAAGAACCTTCTTCATACTTTACGTCCAGCACTCCAGTGCACACACATTTGTCAGAGGATGGCGGTCTAGGTAGCACAGTCAATGACAACGAATGTTGTCCAAAAACCTCCAAATGAAGAAATCCACCCTTCGACTTATGGATGAGACTCATTTGAATTTATGCCCTTTTACTAAGCTGGTTAGCTTAGTTTAGCATAAAGACTAAATAAGAGGAAACAGCTACACCAGCTATGTCCACAGGTCACAAAACCAACCTACCAGCTTTTTAAATCTCACTAATTAATATTTCAAATATGATCTGTCGAATCAAAGTTTTGTTATGCTACGTTCTGGGTCATATCTATATTACAAAATATAATGCGTTAAATTAATGAGCCTTAGAGTTCGTGAGAGTAACATGATGTTACATTTAGACAGATCCAGACTAGTTGCTTCCTCCTCTTGTTTTTGTTAAAGATAAATTTAGGCGTGTTTTGCAGAAAGACACGTAGCAAAGGGCCGGATCAGAACCAAACCTGTAGCTGCTGCAGAAGAACTAAAGCCTCCATATGCAGGGCGAGTGCTTGCTCACCTGTTAGCACAGGCATAAATGTCTTTATGTATCTTTGCCAAACCAAGGTTAGCTGACTGCTAACAGTAGCTAAGGCTAAAAAGAAAAAGCAGTAGTAGACAGCACATGACCCAAAATGTAAAACTATTCCTGTAAAGTAATTTATTGTTCATTCAGTTGTAAATCTTAGTTTTATAACATATTTCCAATATGGTGGTCAATGGTCATTGATGTGTTCTGATCGATCACATGCTCACAGGTTGACAGATTATTATCGATGCAGTTATAACTCAGTCAGTCTGACCGTTGTAACCATTTGATTTGGCAGAATTTACCATCACAGACAGTATCCATAACAGTTGTGCAAACAGTTTTAGAATTCAGCCTGTTCACTCTTGGTTTTACAACCTAATCATGGGTGAAGATGCATAGATTAAACTGGTGATTTGTTAAGATTGATTTCATAAATATACTTAATATATGAAATATTGAATTAAATATTATGTATTAAATGTCTCAGTCGACGAGCAGGGACATAAAACATCGGATTTTGAACCCCACTGTAAATGATATTAAAGTTCTTCAGTCAACAAATGAAAGCCATTCTTAGTGTCATCACTTTTTCTACACATCTATTATTTAAGTGCGACTGGCTCGTGGATCATACATTATTGTTGGAGCGCTTCATGGTGATGAAGTGACCCTGACATCTATTAGCACAAGTAAAGGGTTTATCCTGTAAGAGGCTCAGGAGAACAAGGACTGAAACCCTGACGGTAGATTTGACACAGGCTTCGCCTCCTGGAGGGAGAAAGATGGAGGAAGACAGGAGTGAGAGAGAACAGCGGTTTGTACAGTGTGTCTGAGAGCGAGTGTTGAGCTGAAGAGCTGAGGTATAAAGGCACGTCTGTTCTCTGGAGGTCGATCAAAGAGGAAGTGTTCTGATGCAAGACAGGCGGGTCTATCAGCTGCACTTCTATTTGTTTATCTTCCTCCACAGTAAACATAGATTGTAATTTTTCCACTTGTGTTGTGTTTGTGCTTTGCTCACCTTGGATATATTGCTGGACCTGCTCGCAGAATGACCCAGAGGCTTTTCATTCTGTAAAAGAGAAAACAAACCAAAGCTCCAGTGAGTGAAAACATTCAGACGCAGGAGAGAATTGCTGGAAATCTGCACATGCGTCCTCCACAGTGAAAGCTGGCATGGCCCTATAATTATCATCTGCATTGCATTTTATTTGTAATGATTGGTCCTGCTCAATTACTAGCTGCTTGACACAAACACATAATTCACATTTGACCAACGGGAACAGAGCAGACATTCATAGAAAGTGTTTAACAAGACTGAGAGTCTATACAGTGTAGAGGTGCAGCTGACGGTGGGTAGCGATCCAACGACTCTTCTCACTACACTATACCACTTTGCACAGGGACACTTCCCCCATGACTTCTGAACTGAAACCATACGACAGCGTCTCAGCTGGCCAAGCTCTGAGCCTGGCATGGCTGGAGTGGGACGCCATGACTCGCAGACCTGCTGGTGGAAGAGGTCAGGAAGTTCGACTGAAAACTTGAGTGATCCATAACCTCCCTTGTCAGGGAGTCTATCTGAGAATCGGCCTAGTGAGTCAAGTAGAGTTCAGTTTGTCTCGTAACAGTGTCAAAATGTGAATATAAATGAAGGAATCTTGATATAGGCTGTAGGAGGGAAAGGTAGGACTGATTCATGCCGTCTAATGAGCACATCATATCGCAGGGAGCAGTGAGTCTGAGCCGTTTGGCATCTTAAAGAGATAAAGTCTTTGTATTTTCTGGCACGAGCCGAAATGAGGACAAGCTGATTACATAACACATCCGACCAAAGTCCAAATCAAATGGTGTCACACAATATTTGTGTGATTACCCAAGGAGTTAAACAGGCCAACACTTCCAGCACTCAGCGAAGTCAAGTTTGTTTGTGAGGCTGTAATGATCCTCAATTCCCACTCAGTGCTCTCTGCAAACAGCCACTGGTGTGTTGTGATACATCCAGCACTGGTATTAAAGCTGTGTGTGGTTCTTTAATGAGTGATCAATCCTAATTACATAATGCTGGGGTCACACCAGGCCTTACAAATGGCAATCGAGAGAGTGATTTAACTGTATATACAAATTAAGGCATGGATGGGGCATAAATTAACTGCTGGGGCATCCAACTTTAATGTATCCGCATGCTAACATTTACTAATTGGCACTGAACACAAACTCGGGCCTGGAGCTACTGGGAATTCCATTCTAGAAAACTTCAGGTATTTTGTCATAAAGCAAAAACAAGTTAAAACTTTCAACTGATCTCCGAAAGGATTGAAATTCATCCCCCAGGGGAAGCAGGAATATCTGTGCTAAAGTTTTGTGATCATCCATCCAATAGTCAATCAGTTATTTCAGTACTTGGAAATAAAGACGAGAGACACAAGAGGATTCAAGTTCACAGGATAGAAAATAGAAAATTGAATTACTGCCTTGTGCTTCTATGTCTCTACCAACCAGTCAAGTTGCAGGAAATTTGGTAATCATCATTTCTGAGTAAGGTTGTTGAATAACGGCTAGAAAATTATTTTTGCAGATCATAATGATGTCACAGTAAATCTGACCTTTGATTGTTTGAATATAAAATGTCACCAAATCAGCATTTTATCCATTTCAGACATTTGTATCAATTTATTTATAATTGGCATTAATTCTTGGGTACTGGCCAAAAACATGTTTTGTGAGGCTGCAGTCACTTTGACCTTTAATGACCAAATTCTAATTAGTTTATCCTTGAACATTTGTGCCACAGTGGAAGAAATTCGCCAAAAGGCATTTCTTAGATATTGTGTTCAAGAATGGAAAGGAAAAACGATGCCTGAGGCATAAAAACCACTAAAGTTTGTCACTCGTACTTTTGCAGACAGCAAGGAGAAGCCAATCCCTGTCTCTTTCTATACTGGATTAATATGAATCAGATATCTGCCATTACATCTTCAATACAATGTCACAAAATGGTAAATGCAGCTCTCAATGGGTGCAATTTGTGCAGCAAACCAGTTGTCAGTTTGCCAAAGAGGATGAAAAGTGACTTTTCACAGGAGATGACTGCCGGGGATAACAGGCTCAGCTAAAGAATAGACCAAATTGATGATCCTTGCCCTTAATCCTTCCTTCTTGGAAAAATGAATTGAAAAAAAATTGGAGTAACAAGCAGATTTGCCCAGACTGAGGGTTTCTGGAAATAACAAGGTCGCAAATGGGCCGATGACTTTCATAGATACTAGTGATTAGAGCACAGAGGCTGAGGACAGATTACAGGAGATGAGGCGGGACTATACATCAACACCATTTCCATGTGTCCTCTCTTTCATTCTAACCCCATTTTTCTAAAAATCCTCTCTCCCAACATGCGTTGACAGTAAGAGGTCTAGAAGTCACCTTCGCTGCCACCGGGACTGTAGACTATAAAAGGACCTGTATTTTTCCTCTGGGCTCATGCATAATTCTGATAAAGAAGGGCTCTGGTTTCACAGTCCGCTGTTCTCCACCTCCTCTGAGGGTCTGTTAAGAGCCCCAGCCCTGGATAACACAACTTTGAGACTGGACTCTGAAGACCTGAGGTTTAGAAAAAAAAAGGAGCTTAGTAGAGAACGAAGGAGGAGGAGAGGTCACAGTGAGAGGGATTCCTCTGTCCTTCAGGGCTCTGTTCTCGGCCCACAGAGACCATTACTTTCATGGAAGAATCTCAAAAGATAAAACCTTTGTGAAATTTAACCTCAACTCTTTGAAATGTGTCTGTTCTTCATATCACTTCTATCTACTGGACTTAGACAGTATCTTCTCTGTATAATCCACAAATATGTTGGTTTTGGAAAAATGCTTTGACATGCACCTAAATCCTTTTTCCTGGGGGCTGTATGTGAAGGGGCTGTGTGTGAAAATGCAAATGTCCAAGTCAGTTGTGCTGGATATTTTCTGAAACTTTTCCTGCCAGACCCCAAGTAAAATGTCCAAGTCGTGGAAATTTCACCCTCACGTAACCTCTCTCTCTTTCAGCTAGTCTCAAAAAGCTCTTTGGTAGAGATTCTTCATTCCTTATCTGGTGTCCCTTCCCCCCCTATGACGGGTAGTGAAACCACCTGCTTCATCCAAGGTCATTTCTCTCAATATAAGTCCGTAAAAATGACTTTGTTTGTCATCAACATCTTTATCAACACAGAGTGAGCTGTGCAGAGTTCTGGGTCGATCCTTTTGCAAAAGCTTCTGCTTGACAAATTTACTAAAACTATTTGGTTGTTTGCTCTTCATTTTCAGATTTCCACCACAGCCCATATGAGAATACAGGAGGAAAATGCCTAGAAGGTTCACAGCGAATGAGTGGGTGTGTTGATGTTTCAAACATGCAACGCAAAACTGAAAAAGAAAAAGAATAAAATGATTTCTCGGGATGAAAGAGACGTATAGCAGATGCCGACAAAGACGTCAACTTGGAAAGACAACAAGACCCGAGAGCTTTTTGCGTGAAGCAGATTTTATGCTCTGCCTCCTGCATGCTCTACCCAGATGCCACTCCTCGCCTGAATGTTCCTGACAAATTCCCTGTTGTTGTGAATGCATCTGACCCGATCAGTCCTCTGCTATGTTCCTCATACGTGAAAGGCAAACTTTTGAAAATTGTCAATGTTCGGCATTTACCCTTAAAACTGTAAATTTTCTGTGAATCAACGAACTGATTAATTGACTCATAGCCGGGACAGTAATATTATTTATGTGATTATACAGACAAACACTAAATGTAACCACAGATAATGTACAATGTAAGTTTTATTTCAATTAAATAAGCCATATTTTGTTTACTCATTCTGTATTAGTGAAGTGAATTCTTGTTAACAGATGCTTCCTCTCGGTCTTTGCAGCATTTCACACCAGCGTCATGCCAGAGGCCGAGCATAAAGATATGTTTGTGTTTTAAGGACAAGAGCTTCTCAGAGTATGAACCTGAGACTCTTCGTCAGACATGGCCGCTCAGAGCACCATCTGTGCTGGCCTGTACCAGCAGCACTCGGTGTCCCGGCACAGACATGAAATTGGATTTCACATGAAGGGTCAGGGACGCAAATCAGAGCTGCTTGTCAAGACTGTAACCCCTCACCTGGAACATTTGCTTCTCATGAGATTGAGAGTTTTAACGAACTTATGACAGATTGGTCAGTGAAGTGTAATAAATATTTCTCATGTGTATTGTATGCATGTACATGTTTAAGATGTTTATGTTGAATTCATTTGCTGTAACTGACTCCAGTGGAAAGAGTGATGAGCTGTTTTCAGACATAAACACTGGAAAATGTCTGGAAAATTGGGTCCGGACCTTTAAGAGAGTATCTTTTACAGAACACAGCAGGAGCTTGTCCGTTCACAACAACAGGAAAGATTCCAGTATATTAAGCTGATGGCAACTGGGTAAATCATGCAGGAGGAAAATCAACGTGAAGAGTCAAAAGTGATATACAGGCAATATTTGTGTGTGTGTTAGAAACGTCATCAACAGGCCAGTCGCCAGGATACTCGCTCACTCTTACATTTTTCCAACATGTTGCTATTGGACTGAGGGGAAAATTTCTGGAAAATGTTCGCAACTGATATTTGTGTTCTCACATACAGCCGCTCCAGAAAATGTCAGGAAAATGACATGTCTGAAAAGCAGCCTGAGAGACTGTGACACTTGAATATTAACAGCACACGTTCGTTTTTCTGGCTGAGAAAGAGCAACACGAGTGATCCTTAGTGACAGTAAGTCATTTAGCTGCAGTGCATTATGGTCCGGACCCCATTAATGGAAAAATCCACCATCAGACGCATCCACTCAAAGAAGGCATATAAATAACTCTAAAAGGCATAATTACTATAGAAACAACTCATCATCTTCCTCTGCCTCAGAGTCAATCGTAGACTTCAGCTCCACAATCTGCTAAACTAACAGACAACCTGTTTCCAGGGGTTAATGGAATCACACCGTAAGAAAACAGCTTTTGGATTGATGATTGGTGGGATGTGTGAAAGCGTCTTCATTCAGGAGAAGAGGAGGAAGTAAAGAAGCAGGGCCAAGGACGGGTAGAACCAGTCAAACATAAATTCAGGGCAATAAACAGCTTTTTAACAAAGACCTCGGTAAAACGGCTTCAGTCCAACACAAATGATGTTAAGCATTGGCTCCTGTGTAGAGTCAATGCAAAACACACACATCTTCACTGAGCTATAAGATACATGAAGTGTTTTCTACAGTGAGAAGCACTCTGCTGTGTTTACTGAACACTTACAGATTTGTCTTATATGGCATTTACTCTGTTGAAAAAAGGCCAAAATTTCACTGTATCATCTCCTACTCTGCAGAGGCACACACACACAAAGCTAGAGACAGATGAGCCAATGAACGATAGCTATCAGGCAGTGGTAATGAGGTGACTGTCGCAGGAATTAAATCAGGGAAATTAATGGCCACAGGACTGGGTCTCTGTGTGTGTGTGTAACTTCCCCCTCTCTATTTTCCTCTCTTGCTTATTCTCTGTAACTTCATTACATACTACAACTCTTCCATCAAACTGAAGCTTTTTCTTTCCCTAATCATCACAGTTGAACGTACAGCACCTTAACTACACATCCGTCTTTAAGAGCTTCTGCAGAATCAAGGGCTGTTTGTTATATTCATGGTTTCCCATATGCTGCAGATGTTCATGGTTTGTCCCTGTCCAAGGTTTAACCCACCTCTCGCCCAATGTCAACTGGATTTGGCTCAGCTAACCCCCTGCAACCCTCAAAGGATGAATAGTTTAGATAATGAATCGATGGATACTATACACAAGTTTTACTGCGCTGCAAAATTAGCCTTCAGAGACGTCTAGTGCTGTGAGATGTTGCAATAATATGAAAGTGTTATTATATAGTTTTAATCAATTGATTAGTTTCTTGATTGCCTATCATAAAAATAATGCTGAAACAATTGAGACTACAGAATACAACTGAAACACTAAAAATGCTGTCTTTCTACCTTGGGACCAGTCTGACAGTTGAACAGAGTGAAACTTTGTTGAAAGTCAGAAGTGAAAACGCTAAAATCTAAAAGTAAACAGAATAAATATACATAAAAACATTTAATACTGTGCGAGTACAGGCAACCAGAGCAGTTATATGAGAATCTATGTCAATCCTGAATAGAAAAGTCTGTAACATAAAAAAGGGGGCAGTTGGATGACACATATCCAGCCCCTTCCCCCAATAAATCAATACTCTGCTTTGTGACAACCGAGCTGCACCCAATAATCATGTTGTTGCACTGGTGCCAATACGGACAATTGTGCAGGCACAGTGGAAGTAGAAACTGTGGCAAGTGTTAAGTGTTTTAAACCTTATTTTGGGACAAATTCAACAAACTTTTAAAGCTGTTATTATAGGTTTGAATAGGGATTTTAAATATGTAGTTTCAAACGCCTGGTGACCACTGAAAGTGCTGTTGGGGTTCAAAATAACTACCCGCAGTAGTTGCCAAATAGCGAAACCTGCCTATATGAGTTTTGATGCAACGTCAAGAGCATCTGGAAGCATGGAAAGCTGAAACATGTCTGTGATAAAGCCTCCGCACACCCACACACATGATTGTATTTATGTTGGATGATTAAAGCTCTTCCCAGGAGTGTGTGGGCCCTGTGCACACTCTGTCCTCACTCTCCTTTTAGCTTTGCTGCACCTGCCAGGTTGGGACCTGTTCCACCCTTGTCATTTTTATCAGTGCATGGAGTCTGGTGACCTTATATAATGACCACCGTTAGCTCTTCCCTCTTTCAACCTGAGCGACATCTAATCATCCGGGGCAAGTGAAAATCCTCTGTGAGGTGCACGGAGCCTTTGAGCTATTTCTGTAGCGACAGAAGTGGAAAGTTGTACTTCTATGATCATTTGGTGGAAATCAATGTGTAACTTTCAGGAAACTCTTTTTCCTCTGGTGAGGGGCGTGTGCTTTTTGACGCAGATGAATGCAACATCATGTCGGCTTTTACATGAAACCATTAATACGGCTTTACATTGCACGCAAGATTTCACTTTCAGACCGCTTGCTGCATTTTATGTTCTCTCGTGTCAGGAAAACATATGCATGCATGCACTCAGAGCCCACATCTTTAATTCAAGGCTTTACTCTAAAATGAGCAGCATGATTGAAGTAGTTATGAAAATATTTTTGCCATTCCTGACAGCACGAGTGGACAAATAGAAAGGAAAGGAGGAGAGAAGGAGAGAAGGAGAGAGCAGCCGCAACCACAACCACTTTGTTTTCAGCTAAACAACCATAAAGCTACAAAAGGGGGAAATAAATCTTGAGAATGTCCAGGTACAACAACAGAGAGCGAGGCTTTAGCCTGCAGAAGATGGCAGAGGACAGTGTTTACATGTGAAGAGCTTTCCCTGAAATAAATGGCATAAGCATCCCATGATCTGCTTAGGGCTGATCCTTCAGATCTAAAAATGAGGCCACTGTTTTTTGTGTGTTATCTTTTCAAATGCACAAGTTGCTGCAGACAAACTGACACAACATTTCCTTTCCTGACAGAGATGACTGAGATTCGTCTGCACAGCCTCAACTCCTCAGAGAAATTTCTCTCGAATCACACAAATCAAGTGCCAGCGATGTCAAGTGGGTCATTACAAACACACTTGTTAACATGAAAAATACAGCTGCTGTTCAGAAACATGCTCACACAGGGATATTTGAGAAATGGAAAGATGTCAGAGGAAACGATGCATCTACTGGTTCCTCCTTCCTCAAAGGTGACAGCCAGACATCCGTGTTGCAAAAGCAATATCCAAATGCCACTGTCAGGAGAGGAAGTTAGCCTGTAAGGGGTTTCCTGTCCCTGTCAGCATCCAGTGGCCACGTGAGAAGGAAATGCAGGCAGAGTGTGAGTGGGCAGCTGAGCAGGAGGAGACCAGAACCAGATGAGAAATCTCAACTATGCACGATAAGAACAATCAGTTGAGAGCTGGGACAACCACAGACATCTCACCAGACCTAGAGGAAAACTGTGCACTGGAGAGGAAAAGGTTGATGCTACACAGAAAGGTCATGCACTTAAAAGAATGGGCACAAAAAAAGGGTTAAGAGTTAACCACCTTTTTGAGATTCTTTTGAGATAGAGTTTTGTCCAACAAGGCATTGTGTCATATTTGAGGGTAAATTCTTTTACACAATAGGCATTAGAAATAGTGCAGCTCCACAATGTCAGCCTGTAACATCTCATGGGAACCAAAGCCTGAGGCAAACCAGCTACTGGTTAAGGTTAGAGGGGTAAGATGGGAATTCTGGTTATGTTAAAGGTGAACTATAGGCATGTTTTCATTCATATATAATCACCTGATAATATATTTATAATTTCATTACCGTAAAATGAGCCCTCCATGTTGCATATCCATGTTTCTACAGTAGCCCAGAAGGGACAAACCAAACACTGGCTTTTAAAAGACTATTTTGCATTGTTCACCATCTGTTGCAGATGCCATAGTATTTGGTCATGGTTAAGGTTTGGGCTAAGGTTTTGATTCGGCTGTCCACAATGAATAGAAGTCAATGCAGAGTCCAAATAGGGATGATCTCTCTCTCTCTGTGTGTGTGTGTGTGTGTGTGTGTGTGTGTGTGTGTGTGTGTGTGTGTGTGTGTGTGTGTGTGTGTGTGTGTGTGTGTGTGTGTGTGTGTGTGTGTGTGTGTGTGTGTGTGTGTGTGTGTCATGTAAAGTGCAGAGTCTGTGGTTGTGCACAAGTCGAGCTTTTACATGAGCCACTGTGTGAACATGCATGTCTGTCTGTGCTCTCATCAACAGGATGTGAGCTTGTGGTTTCCACTCTTCTTCCTCCTCCCCCTCCTTCTCCTCATCCTTCTCCTCATCCTCCTCATCCTCATCGTCTGTCCCTCATATCTCTTCATCTTGACCATAATTACATCAACATGTCCAAACAGGATATGGCGAGGAGTGACAGTGACCATCATGATCAGTGCAGGACCATGTGCATGGCGTCATGTTCTGACTGTTGTGTCTAATAAGGCGACCTACATCGAGAGGCACCAGGTCACTCCTGGACGACGATTAAGGAAAAGTCAAATATGACGTAGAGTAACCACACAGGCAGGAGATCCAAAGATACGCTGATATATTTTATCCGACTGTGCAGTTAACCCAGACTTTCTCATTAGCTGCACTCTTCAACATGACACAAGGTTTTATTTACGGTTTGTGTGAAATAAGTCAAGCTATAGATAATTAGTTCGGCGCAGTGCCTTCTAATTAGCTGCGTCATTAGTGTGTGTGAACCCTTGGTCCCTTGTGATGTAATCCTTCAATCGCAGGCTCACAGGAGCTGACACATGCTCGCAGAAACCAAGATGTCGCCTCAGCGAAGGAAACGAGAGAAATACCGACCAGCGCTTTTATTGAAGGACTGGAATAAAATATTAATCCAGCGAAACTTTAGTCAAGATGGGAAACTCAGACTGTAGTGCAGAGTAAAGACAAGAGTCCAATAACAGCTTGATGCTTGAGTCCAGCAAATAGCTTCTTTATAGCTGGTAGCACTTAGCAGCTGCTTGGGGGAGCATTAGCTTTGGGGCCATCTGGGGATTTATAAACACTATCTCAACATTTTAAGCAAAATATCTCGTAAGAAATGAATAGTTGCTGCATGAGCCCTCAGCTATCAGCTCTGTCGAATGTTTAGAGGCGACATAAACGCGTGTATAGCTTCACATTTACAAGCTTTATCCCTGTGTCAATAATGTCATGCAAGACATGTGACTGATAAAATACATCATGATTCACTGATACATTATGAAAAATGTTTTTTAGCCAAAGAAGTTTTTAAAGTAGCATTTTAGATTATGACTGACAGTCTAAGTGGTAGGACAGATATTTAGGCAGGAGGAGAAGGAAGAAGGGGGGGGGGGTCTGGGCGATGAAAGCCAAATGTTTAAGCAATCAAATGTTTTGATTTAATGTCAGGCTGAGATATTAAAGTTTTTGTTAACGTTTGCATTTCTGTTAGCGCTTCAGAAGACCCTTAGGGCTTTATTTGTGGTATTCTAACGACACTTGGGTTTAGGAATGTGCTTTATTCAGCACTTTGGGTCTTAATAGGTTAAAAACAGGCCTTTTCACATGGGAACAAGAAACAGAAGGAGAGACGATGATGCTTATGAGTGCAACTGCCATCATCTCACTCTTCCATACCTCTCCCTCATTTCTACCTCGTCCCTCCGTCCACTCCTCGTCCCCCCTGTCCAACAGTTTTTAAGCTTCTCCATGACATGTGACTGCATTAATCTCCCCCTCCCTCCCTCCCAGCTGCAGATTTGACACAAAGCTCTGTGATTTGGTGCATCAGTCGATGATGCGATATGCTAAGCTGTGGACTGAGAGTGGACAAAAATATGTGTTTCTATATGAGCCTATGTGCATCTGTTGGTAAACAAACAGAGCACCAGCAGCCCTGAGCAGGAGCTGCTCTTTGCATTTGCACTTTCGCACCAAAGAGGCTCAGTGAGCGAGCAGAGAGAAAAACAGACAGATCTCGGAGCAGAGGGGGTGAATGAGTTTACATGCACTTAATCTGATGAGATATGGTATATTACCATCTCATGCAGTGCAGTGATCTATACCCAAACACTGTGACAACACACCTGAAGAGCTGAAACACAGAGGGTTCATTTAAAGAGGAAATGACTCAAGATAACAGTGTTTGTAGGAAGTTCAAGCTTATGTTTGCCTATGATGTACAGTAGTTCTGCACACACCCCCACTCATACTGAACAAAGGGCAGTGGCACAGGAGAAAGTGGGTCAACCTTTCACACTGAAGAGGTGGCAGATGCTTCTCTGAACCACACAAACAAACATTGCATGGAAAATGTCATGCATAACATGGCACATGCACTGAATGTGAAGGGTTCAGAATGCAAGGGAGATAACAGGAAAACATACGAAAAGCCTTGCAGAACAAACATAACATGCACACACACACACACACAGAGAGAGCAATGTCTGGGACTTTCTAATACTGTCTGCTTGACAGGATGTACAGACACATCATTTCTGACTGTTTCTGTCCATTTTGCTCTCCATTTATCCGCTGCTTGCTCTCAGACTCACACACACGCATTAAAAGACAAAACCACACATTCTTGGCAACTCTTTCATCTTTCTGCTACTGCAGCAGAAGCTCACTGCCATCACCACGGAGACAGAAGGCCTCACCATAACAACCACTGAATGGAAACTACGATGAGCCGCCTGTTCCTTTTAATATCGTCCTCTTTTCTCTGCACACGTCTTGAATGCGATCATCTATGCATGGAGATAGAATGCAAGGCTTGGGTATTTATTTTTAAAACAGGATGTAGAGCATACACCTCAGGGTGGGTGCAGGCTGCAACGTTTTAAATAACCACAACATCAACAACAGCACCATCAATGAGGCACAACACGAGCGATACCACAGCAACACAATCGGGAGCGGTATTCTGTACCTGAATCTTCATTTTCCAGCAGGAATTCATGTCTGGATCCTGAAGCCACCTCCACCTCTCCTTCACACACACACACACACACACACACACACACACACACACACACACTCACACACTCTCACACACACACACACACAGACCCTCACGCAGACAATGGTTCCTCAGGGAGGCTACATGCCCCCTCTGTAAATCCTTGATGTCAGCCGAGACAGAGAGACAGAGAGAGAGAGAGAGGGAGAGGGCGAGAGACAAGCCTCTGCAAATATGGAAGCAGAGCAAGAGGCAGCCGTCACCGTGGCGACTGCAGCTACGGCAGCGCAGCACAGAAACAAAGACAGACAGTGGAGAAGATAGTGAGAGAGATGGCAGAGGGAGGGAGAGCAAGCGACTGCCCTACATTTTCTTCATACACACACACACACACACACACACACACACACACACACATGCACAAATACAAACGCACAGAGCTGCTGCTGCTGCTGCTTGTCCAGGCTTACACACACACACACACACACACACACACACACACACACAGATACACACACAGTGTCAATCCGGTGCTGTAATCCCATTGGCCGAGCTACGACTTCCTCCAGCTGATATTGATGAGATGTGGGGGGAGGGGCAAACTGCATGTTGTTGAATCATTCATTAGATGGAGGTGGTGTCCTTTAAATAGACCCACTCTGCTCTGCACACCCGGCTTAACCTTAAAGTACCTCCTCCTAACCCTATCTAAGCCTGTCCTGCAATGACTACACACCACACACAGCCCCCTCGCTCTGAATTTGAGACTGTTTCAGGACAAAGAGGAAGCCGCCGAACCTCTTCTAACCCACTATCATCGTCCACCAATCGGAGAGGACATTACTGCAGTCTCCACCAATCCCCTGCAGACTCTGAGGGATGTGAGGTAGAGCAGAACTGACAAGAGGGTTATTTATTGCACACATCCACACAACTGTATTCAAGGACAAAGCTACAAAACTACAATCACTCAAGTGCTAGACAACTCTCCAGATGACTGCAGGCTGAGGTTCACTAATAAAACACAGCATTTAAAGCTTTTAACGAGGCTGTGATTCACTCACAACAATGACGCCCGTTTGTTAAAAATATCACAACACGGAGCAAGACACTGGCCTGTCATCGGCACATGGTTTGTACATGTACTGTATGTGAACAATCCCTCACAGTACGAGTCTGCCTCCAGAGGTAAATGCTAATGCTAATAATAATATTAATAAAGGGAACTTTTGGGATTCATACTGTGTTTTACAGCTTAAAAAAAACGAACTTAAAACAAGTAAGAGAAGCATGAGCACTTGGACAAACACCCATGCAAGTACGAATTAACAGAAACTATATTTTAGGAAAAAGTACTGAACATGTCCCATCCACTAACATGGAGCTGGAAGGCCAGGTGTATGACCTATACTGGAGCCAGCCACCAGGTGGTGATTGAGACACTTTGGCTTCACTTTTGGGGGCTGTCATGTCATCCATCTTTATATAGAGTCAAAGATCTGTCGTAACAATGGATGATCTTTTACTGATATATATGTTGTATATAATGTTTTGTTGTTTGTCTTTTTTACTTCTGCCAACTAAGTTATGTTTTCACCTGTTTATTTAAAATTGATTTCCACCAAACTTGGTAGAGGGATGGAGCCTGGACCTGGAAGAACCCATTTCATTTAGCAGATAAATCATTGATGTTATCAGACCACTTCCTTTTTTCTTTTATATATTTCTATTATAAAATCTATCCAAGTGACAGACTATATGTTCTGTGTATATCTGGCATATCTCTTTGAGAACAAAAGCTTAAAAAAGGGAGAGGCATCAGAGAGATATCTGTGGATATTCTGCTATTTTTCTTACAACTAGCACCATCTTTGTGGTGCGAGTGTGTGAGAGTGTGTATGAGGGGGTAGTGTTTTTAAAGTCACAGAGGAAAACTTTAATAAAGCACTAAGACACAGTGTTCTCTGGCTACACAGCGAGGACACATCAGGTCCTTTCCATTGGATAATGAGCTGAGCAGCACTTTACTTTCATTGAGAAACACTGCTTAACATCTTTAGCATCTAAATAAAGACTTAGAGCAGGTCCACTAGCCCGGCTCATGGACTTATGATAACACCACCACAGCAACAGCATTTATCACCTGACACAAGGTTTATCCAATGTTCACCAGTGTAAATAAGTACAATAGTTAATTTAGTAGATTACTTTAGACTTGTACCCCACTACACTTTAAGGCCGATAAAGCCCTGTCTACTCTGATTGGCAAGCTGGACTATTCTGTTGTGATTGGTCAACTGCTTCCAGCACTGAAAATAATTTTATGTTTAATAATTGTAGTTTTATTTATTATATGATTTTATAATGTAAATTTGTTAAGCATTTTGCACCTATTTATATAAGTTAAGTTATACAAGTATACTTTGAACTCGTATCAGGTAATATGTTAAAGTTCAACTAATCTAGTGGCTAGGCGTGTATTATGCAAATGTGATGTCACATGACATAACAATGATGCATAACCTTCAGCCAGACAACTGACGAGGCGTTTCAGGAGCTTCAGTGTTTTCTGTAGAGGTGATGAGCTCCTTCAACTGTGGACCTTAGGGTTTTTAACTTTGCAGAACTTTTACAAAAACCATATAGCACACTTGAGGAAAGAGAAAAACATCAAATATCAGATGTCCTGATAAAATGCAAAAAGTGGGGCTACATCTCCTGAGAGGACAAAGAAATTGTTGCAGGATTGGTGGGTGAAAACAGAAATATGAGGCAAAATGTGAAGGGACAGAGACAGACAGAGGAAAGAGAGACCTGACAGTCTGAGGAAGATGTCAGATATCCCATGGGCGTGAAATTGAGCTGTAATAGCCTTTTCAGTTTATATTCAAATACAGTCATGCATACTGATAAGTGCAACTCCAGCTTTTCTGCCTGCTGCACTTTTAAATCAAATCTACTTCAAATTAAAGAGAAAGGGTGAGTGGAGAGAGTGATGGAGAAGGAGGGATGAGATGGAGAAGAAGCAATGGAGAGATGGAAAAGAAGGAGGGGAGATGTGAGAAAAAGGAGGAGGGTAGAGATGAGAAAAAGGAGGGAAGAGATGGAGAAGGAGGAAGAGAGATGGAGAAGGAGGAGGGGAGAGATGGAAAAGAAGGAGGCAAAAGATGGAGAAGGAGGAAGAAGAGAGATGGCCTCGAAGCAAAATTAAAGAAACTCTTGAGAATTTATTTCTATTACCTACACTGGAATCATTTGCTGCTCATCTGCTGTAAGTGTAAGCACATCAGCTTTGATCTGGAGCGTTGCCTTGTCAGTTACATATCTGTAATGCACTGGAGGACGGCATCTGAGACTCGTATATTTGTGCTTTCAGACCAGAACACACAAACACAAACATTAAGTGGGCCGTCACTGCGGCAGCACGTCCGCGCTATAACACCATCAATTCACTGTTCCAAAAAAGAATAAGTGGCTGACTGAGGCAGTTTTATTGATCTGTAGCTCCCTGAAAACACCCACTGTCCTCTTGCCCCCTATCTCGCAATCCCTTCAATTCTGACACCCAATGGAGCTCATCTATCTCGACCTGTGAGAGATGATGGAGATTTGTGAGGAGGGGCTCCTGCTGTGAGCACATGCGACCATCAACAGGGCCCTCAAGCAGAAGCGGAGAGTGGGGTCAGACTTTAAAGTGACCTCTTTCTGGGGGCAACATTTATCTCTTATCTCTAGTTATCTGTGAGGCTGCCAACAGGAATGTGGACGGCTGTGTTTGACATACTAAATTCTTTCATATGACTTTCACACTGGTGACAACAACAACTCTGAGCTGCACACTTACAAGTCCCCATGGATGACTGAAAATAAATGCATTATTAAGAACGCATATCGCCGCTAAGGCCCAACAGTCTCCTTTTGAAACTACACTTAAATTCACTAGATTTAGATCTGCAAACACTCATAAATATCAGTCCCCTAAACATGCCTGATTTTTTTCCAATAAGATTCATGAATTATTCCCTGAGAAATCCACCAAAATGTTAAGAAAACGCTTGCAATGTTAAAGAAAGTGAAAAAGAATACCTGGATCCAAACCCCTGATCCGCATCAAAATATACTGAGTTCTTCCTTAGGTCATCTCAAACCATTAAAAAAAGTTTCATGGAAATCAGTTGAGTAGTTTTTGCATAATCCTGCTAAAAAACAAACAAACAGAAAAAAACACCTTGGCGGAGGTAAAAAAAAAACTAAAACACTGTCCTTTACTCAGGTTTTTATAATTTGCCATTTTAAACGATGTGAGCTTTTTCCTTTATAAATTTGTGATTTTAGGCTTAATAAATAAAACTGACTTGCTTGAACTTATAGCAGGTGGATGAGAATGGATGTCAAAAGGTGGACTAGCATCCAAACACCTAGTTGTGTTTACTGTAAGGAGACATATTATTCTCATATTCAGGTTCATCATTTTAATTTGGGTTTTAACTTGAAAATCTTTACATGCCCTAATTTACCCCTAATTTTTCATTTCATTGCGTTTCATGAGCTTCAAGTACAGTGTTTTGTTTACTTTGGGCTTTTTAACCTTGCATTCTTTTACATAAACAAAAAACCTATAGGGAAAAAGAAAAACTGAAAAAATCATAATGTCTCCTTTAAACAAGTCTGAGCTGCCACTTTTATGTCAGACACGTTTAATTTTATTCACTGAATTCTCAACCAATCTGTCCACGCTGATGAAAACATGAACACAGTGTTCATCTCTGAAGCGGCGTAATCTACAAACGTCAGTCGTGATGCAGAATCCTTTTTCCGGCTGCAGACTTCAGTGCAGAGGAGAAAAAGCTCTGTATCACTAAAGTGAGTGACTCACTGTTATGGCACAGAGAAGAACACATTGTACTTAGAGTAAATATGGTAATAGACGGGGTCACGGCGCCTTTTTTAGAACAACAGTTACACCACAATACAACACAGTAGAAACTGTGTGTGCCTGAGCTGTAAAATCTGTTAATGAAATCTAAATGAGCAAAAAAGACAGTATTCACTAAAGTAAGGAAGTTCAAAGTGTTTGGCTAATTTAATACAGAAGAATACATTCATGCAACTAGATATTATTCAATAAACTGCTATTGTGGATCTCACCAGTATAAAAGGTTGTCGCGCGCACACGCACACACACACACACACACACACACACACACACACACACACACACACACACACACACACACACACACACACACACACACACACACACACACA
This sequence comes from Hippoglossus hippoglossus, assembly GCF_009819705.1. Taxonomy (NCBI): domain Eukaryota; kingdom Metazoa; phylum Chordata; class Actinopteri; order Pleuronectiformes; family Pleuronectidae; genus Hippoglossus; species Hippoglossus hippoglossus. Next base: position 11,399,321 of record NC_047165.1, read on the forward strand.
CACAAAGAGGAAGTGATTGTGTTTATGTAAAGTCCCCGAAAATGTCCGGAGCAACTGACTCGGACATCTGTGCTTACACACATCCGCTCCGTAACATTTTGCATGTCTAAAAAGGAATTTAATTCTACGTAAAGAAAAACCAAGGGAAAAGTCCTTTCTCTGAAAAGGCCACAACAATGTTTGAAAACTCCCCTAATGAAGCGTAAATCGTAAATGTCCTCCCTCTTGTCCAGTCTAGTTTTGAGTTCACCTCATTCTGGAGCATCAAGCAATGATCAAGGCTCATTACTTTAACTGCGGTTGGTGAGAACCACAGTTGAAGTGCGAGCTTCTTTTCCACATTAGCAGCAATGACCCATTTCCACTCAGATTTGTCCTCAACCAGTATTTCTACTTTGCAGTTTTAGAAGAGAGACAATTTCAAGAATTATTCTGCTGCTTCGGGGATAAAAATGTGGACCTCTCCCATCACAAACCTGCTTCTCTAACAAATAAGACAATGGAGGCTGAAGCCCCACGGATAAATGGTCAAACCATGAATTATAGGCTTAAGCGATTTCCTCACTCGTTGCGATGCGAGCTCATTGTTTGTTATTACATGTGCAAAAAACATCCACAGTCCTACACACACCTCACCTTGAAGAAATGTGCGGGCCAGCAGCCAAACAGCTCTCCTCTTTCATGTCTGCTTTTAATGTCTGTTCAGTCTGGTTTTATCAGCCTTTGGACAAATGGACTAAAAAAAAAAAAGCACCTACAGCAATTACAGTGCAGGCTTAAGCATTAACTGTATCTGTATCCACATCAGCACCTGGGGCCAGCGATAACCTTCTAAATTAGATAAGTATTTCAGCAGGGCAGACGACACAAGAAGCTGACGACAGACTCAGGGTGGATGAATAAATCCTAAATGCTTCTCAGGATTAAGTATGAGAAAATTCTCTAATTTCATCAAACCTCCATGTGAGTGTGTGCTGGACGAGATGAGTCATCTGAAGCTATTAAGCCTGGTTTTAGCTTATTATCATGAAGCTGATGCAGACAGCGGCACAGAGTCACGGCGACCGATCTCGTTGTGCTTTTAAACTCTCGAGTCGCGACCTGGACGATCTGACATCTCTGGCATCAGACGATTAGCCTGCGCAAAATTCAGCTTATTATTTATTTAATTCCAATTGCCAGTTCAAACGTGTATAAATCGCACCTTGAATTATTTTACCTGGCAAATCCCATTCCCACTCAATACTCACAGGTCCTATAGATCTAACAGAGAAAAATAAGTGCTAGACCAGGGAAAAAAAGATACGAAACACAAATAAACAGCTTCAACAATGTTCACCATATATACTCTGACCCTACGGCTACTAGAGTTTGGGCAGTATCAACATTAAATAAGAAGAGACATCCAGCCCTTCGTGAACTTATCTTACACATTTCACTTAGATCTCCCCCTCAAAGTAAATTTTAGTATGTAACATACCATCCCTGATCCACCCGATATGGAACTGAGGTTTTAAACTCTTTCTATTTTAAAGTATTAAAAGTTGGGCCAATAGGGCAGCAGAGGCCGATCACACTTTTCAGGTCTGACATCAAATACAGGGATTAAAGGATGTGGGTCGATAGCTGTGCTGAAAACTTTGCTCAGGGTGCCTTTGTAGCCAAAATGGATGTAGAAAAGGGAGTGATGATTAAAACATATGGATCAAAGTAGCATCTGCATGTTTATACCAGTCTCCAGTGAGGTCAGTGTTGCAACATGGAACGTACACATCATAAATTCAACAAATTTATATCCTTGAGGCGATTTAAGTTTTTAATCTAATCTTATTTTACTGCATTGACCCATTTGTTTTCCTTGATTCATTTGCGTTCTGTTTCTTATTCGTGTTTCCGTGATGTCTTGGAATGTTTTGTTTATTTTCTGTGCTGTATTGTAAATGAGTCATTCCCAAGTTAAAATAAAGGTGGAGTTAATGCCTGAATGAATGTCGGGGTAACTCTTGGCCATTCTAGCTACCTCTTTTGTTCAAATGTATATTTAACAACCACAAATATAACCTGTTAATTTCGCTTCCTGACATGAGGAGTAATTACAACGGCTGTATGCATTGTCTGAAGTAAAATCAATGCAGAGTCTAAGCTGTCTCCCACAAGCACCAGCAGCCTGAAGAGGGTAATTAAGATTGCGATCATGTCGTTCTCAAATGAGACGGCAGCACAAACTGTTTTAAGGCCAGTTCTCAGACTTTCTCAGCCTTTGCTGGAAAGCAGAACTGAGGATTTTTCAAAGGCTGCACAAACATCCAGCCATCTCTTTCAAAACTCTCCTTAGATCTATGTTGAACTTATGCTTTCCATGTGCATCCCTGCAGAGATGATCTCAGTATTTCATATAAAAAACAAATGCACACTAATGCATCCCTGCTTCCACCCGCCTCGCTCCCTTCAGGCCACTAGCTATGACATCATCAGTCATCACCTGCTGCTAAACAGATGGCGCACCATTAGTGACCCCCAGACAGGTGGAGAGGTCTGCATTGCAAATACACTGATTGGGGCGGTATTAGAAACACATGCAAACACTTGAAATACAACAATATCCTCTTCAGCCGCAGCTGCACCTATAAATCTACCTTCATCAGAGATCTGATCAGGATTTTAGGGTCATGAGAAGCTTCCCTGCAGGAAGAGAACTCTCAGCGGGGGGGGGGGGGGGGGTGCTCCTGAGGTCACAGAAGCCAACTCTCCTGCATCTCAACCTTCTGTCCATGCCTTCAAACCATGGGCCAGTAACCTCAGTGTAAATGCAGAGAAAAAGTATTAGCCCATCTTTAATGGCGGTGGTGATGTAACGTGGACATGGCACGGACTTGAACCTGATTTCACTCTGATGCAGCTTCATACGAAAGACTAAACACGGAGGAAGTATGAATGGTCCCTTTAAGTCCGACCATCAGGGGACCGATTCCTCAGAGGTGTTGTGGTGCCAGTGAACAAAAGGCTACAGTAAACACAAACTCCTCAGACAGTTTCATTTCTTCAACTCAGCCTCTTTGTAGCATTAGAAGCTTTGATGCTCCAAGCACCAGTGGAATCCACAGCTATTCACTCCACTGCAGCTACCTGGAGCGAGTAACCTTGGATTTATGTGCAGCCTCTTCTACACCCACCGGCACGCACTGATGATGGATGAAGGATGCAGCCATGAATCTCTGTCCTCCACTCCAATCCACATTTTAAAGGTCCAGTCTCATTTGGCTCCCGGATAAACACGGTCCGGAGCAGTAGCGGCAGCAATTTGCATTTAAAGGCTGTTCGTCTTAACTTGGCTTGTGCCAGCAATTCATTGAGAGGTTCACATTTGCATTCTGAATAGCTGAGAAGGCTCAAACCCACAAGCTTGAAATATCAATGAGAGGGGGGAAACAGGGAGCTCAAATATATCTGGATATAACTGCTATAATTGTTTGCAATGACAAAAAATAACTAGTTAGATTGAAGATCGCTCATTATCAATTATTGGAGGAAACAGGGCACATTTAGGACAAAGTCTCTCAAGATACTTTTGTGAGGACTGAAGAACTGATTTAAAGGCAGGTCGCAATCTACTTTTACCCAAAAGGTTGAGACGCAGCACAGATTAAATTAATGCAAATGTAACACATCAGAAGCATTAAAACAATTTGCAATAAAGGGACAGCGAGTCTCACCTCTACTGCCCCCTGCTGACAGTCTTGCACATACCCTAAACTCAACTTCAAAACAAAAACTTTTCTTGAGGTAAACACTTAATTTTACAATATCCTTGCAAAACTTAAAGGATGCACTTTTCTCTATTGCAAACTGTATATTCAATACATTTCTTAATGCATTATGTTTATGTTCGCTCCATAAGTCGCACAGCAATAACTGTCTCACAATCCAGAGGCCTTTGATAGCCATTCATTAAACACTCCCTCCCTGAACAATTATCATAATCTTTATTATGATAATAATGCATTGCTATTATATTGCTATTTTCATTAAACAGAGTCACCAACTTCTCCAACCAGGGTGGATATGCAGTATATCAAAATGTACAACAACCTCCATCATAATAATGATCAACCATCAAATGTGATTTAGTGAATATTTCACATTATGTAGTGAATAATAACAGCTTGAATTTATATAACGCCTTTCAAGAAACCCAAGGACGGGATCCTTCTTTCCTATAAAAGGTTACAGGGGATACAGACTCTTTCAGTAAGTTACAAGGGATTAGAAACATTTATTTTGATTATTATCAGTACAACATTTTTTTTTCCATCTACAAATTGAAGCATAGTAATTTAAATAGGTTTCATTTTTTACTGGTGTACCTAATAACGTAGACACTGTGTGTGTTCTTTAAACACTGACTTATAACTGCTGCGCACTGGCTGACTAGAATAGTTTCATTCTTTTTAATGGTTACATTATCTTAGCATTTGGAAATGAACTGGAAGTGTAGCATCTGTAGTAATTACACTGCCTCCATTTCACTTATAATTACTACCAAATTAAAAAGTTTGCTCATCCAAACTAATTATTGGGAATTTATCAAAGTATGAGCACCATTAACACGACAAAGCGAAACAGTGCAATGCAATGATTAACGCAGTGTTATTCAGGTATTTCAGTTTGAATGCAGCAGTGGGGGTTTCTGGTGAGTCATGCGGACATCTTTACAACACATGAGATGTGACGGTCCCCTGCACACAGTGACCTCGACCTCAAGGTAACAGGGCCCTCCCCTATTCTGCTCAGCTGCAAACATCCCTCAACGCACTCCCACTGATGCAGGACGCAGCCTCAAACATCCTTCCACCTTCTCATCAAGATCGTCACCTCCGACGTGATGCTTGATCGACAGGAGACAAGGTCGCGGTTTCTATCGCTAACTAGCCCTTTGCTCGTCAACAGGTTTGCTCCATTTCATCTCCATGTGGACGGCATGGCACAGGATTGTTCCATGTCACATGACACAGCTGCGAAGGACTCACAATGCTGATGGGACTTGCTTCAGATCATTTTTTTTTTTAAACGGGACATAAAGGTTGCCTCTGTGAAAGGAAACTGCAAAAGCATATCACACCGTAACTATTAGGCCTCGCTTTCTCTGAAATCATCCGCTCCACCTCAGTTTAGGAGGAGAGAGTCAGCGTGAAGTGAATAACGTCTGAGATGATAAACATGGAGTTAAAATCCCATCGCTCCCAGCTGGCTCCCACATCTGAAACATGTTCTGCTATTCCCCATCCGCCTCTACCTCCTCTCTCTTCATCAACATTTTCCACCAACGCACCATTAAGTCAAACCTCCTTCCATTCGCTGCTCCGATCGCCCCTCCACCCTGTCAATATTTGCCCGGTCAGCTCGGAGTCTGTGTGCCGGCAGCTTTAAGGCAAATGTCATCGGTAAAGAGCAGAGTTTCCACATGAAATGGGACTGAAATCAACTCTCAAACAGGGAGCAGATGGTGAAGCTTTCCTGATGACATCTTTTGGCTTAAACAGCAATTCTCCACCGCTCGTTCTTCCTCCCTCTCTCATCACACTTAAGGCCTTTTACAACAACAACCTTGCCTTAAAGTTTTTATACCTAATGAGCTGCTCGCTCCTTTATCTCAGCCTATAGTCGTATAGCGTCTATACAGGGAAGTCTCTGGCAGCTACCTACACAAGCGCAGACATCACCATCATTAGCTGGTGGTTAGATATTCATTCCTCTATGATTTGGGTGTTTTTATTGCACATTTCAGAGACATAACACCCTATTTAGGTATGTGAGGCATTTCAGGGAAAGCTGGTTAGTAAAAATAAGACGTGCCGTCATTGTTTACATCTATTTGATAATTCCAGAAATCTCTGTTTGTCCTTCTCCATGTGACTCGCATATCTCAAGAAATGTTTATCTTATCGGTTTCACACTTGGCATGCGTATCGTCAAGGGACCAATAAAGTGTAGTATTGAATTTGATGCAAATTTAGAGCCGCGATACGTTCAATCATAATGAACTTTGAATAAAAAGGTCACCAGTGCTCTGTAGCAGCGACAGCAGGGGCTCATTAATGTAATTGAATTCTTCGATCGCAGCAACAGAGTATTCACAGCAACAGTAACTAATTCTTTGGTTCAGGGTTTTGTGCACTGAGTCGAACTTCTTTGAAACTTTGAATAAACAGGTGAACAGCTCTTCGTGCAGCAGCGTTGGTGCAGCTTTGGTGTTCTGCAGATTGAATTCTTTACTCGGCTCAATTACTGCAGGTTACTTTTACAGTTTCAGAAAAACAAAACTGCAGCCAATTAAACAGCCCATTCCAAACAGGCATCTTTACAACAGACACTGCACTAGTTCTCCTGATAAACACAAAGTGCCCCCTTTTTTCGCAGCTCGAGTTTCAGCCGTTTGTTCAGCGGAGTGATCCCGCTCCCTGGGAGATCAGCTGTGGCCTATATGTTTTGTATTCAGCCAGAGTACTTTGAGTGGTTCACGAGGAGAAACGCAGCAGATCCTCTTCCACCGGCCACTAATACACCATTGTCTTGGCTCAGCTCTGTGTCATCGCATCTTTGTGTATCGTAGCGTAGTAGTTTCAGCTTTCAGTCATGTGGTTGATTTGTTCCTACGTACTGTATGTACTTCGATACTGCAAGTTCACTCAGAAGGTTTGCTGCCAATTGAAGTTTGAAACCTTTCTCTTGCCCAGATCTGCACATTTCCTGTTGTCCGTGTGTGCAGCCTGAAACGCAGCAGCCTCTGCTCTGTGCGTCAATAACTGTGATGACTCATCTCTCCCAAATCGAATATACAATTTAAAAATCAGTGAATACAAACAACTGAATACTGCACTGCAGTTGTATGCCTCCGTCAACCAGTGTAGTTTCTGTCTACATCACTTCTTTTTCCAATTCATATAAGGTGTCCGTGACCTTTGACCTCTGGAATCTGATCAGTTGATCTGAGTTGAGTGACAACTGACAAAAAGTTGAAGGAAATCCCTCCAGTTGGTCTTGAGATATCACATTCAAGACGCCACTGTGACCTTACCCTTTGGCTCATATTTCATCTTTTTTCACATCATAACCACATTATCAGACATATCATAACTGTGTCAATTCTGATTAAAATAACCACAGAGACTTGAGGGAAATTGCCTCTTTTGTGGAGGAGGTAATGTTTGGTCTCGAGCGACTATATATCTTAACCCTGACCCTGGTTATGTCTGCGTGATATTTTAATAAGTTCACAATGAAATTGTTGGTTCGAGATTCTGGATCCAGAAGGAGTGGATTCTCATTATTGCTTATTTACTAAAAATATTTTTTTTTCTTCATTCTTGTAATAGCACAACTTTTTTTCATAAGCAAAAAAATAAAAAAGATTAAAGTTTCTTGTGCACGCCAGAAAGTTAATGGTGTGCGCGAGAAACAATGTCAATTTTCTCGCCTACTGTGCATAGAGACCAATGGTTTTCCTTCAGATCGGATTAGGGCTCGTTTTGAGAATCCAAATATGTGAAAAACTTTACTGCAGTCAACTAACTACTGTACTGTCATTGAAACACAGAAACCTAGGAAGCGGATATGCACTGTGGTCTGACAGATGTCACGTGCGCATACGAGAAAGTTTCTAGTGCCCACCAGAAACTTTACCGGGGGCTCCTTATAAACTTATTCGCATAATATTATAACTTTGTTAGCTTACTTATTCCTTTCTTCAAAATGGCCCTAATACTGTGTTGAAACAAACAACATTGATGGTTGGTGTCCATTTCAGTTTGTTAACCTTAAACTGGATAATGGTGTTTCAGAGAGGAGGGTCTGATCCTTGAACACTCACACAAGGAGTCCTTGTGCAGTGACGTGAAAAGACAAAAACAACCCTGGTTTAGGAAGAAGCTCAAAGTCCTTGGGAGGTGGTTTCCATGGCGATGGCTCATCTGCCTGACTGTCCCCCAATGCTCGTCTTGTTTCACTGGCCTGAGATTTTCACGTTTCACATACAGCACCATCATAATCTATTCAAAAGCCAGAGGAAGGCCACAGTCCTGACAGAGGAAGGAGGAGAGTGGGGAAAAACTGCATTCATACACACAATCATTCAAAAGAAACAGCCTGATTGCCGTCACCGCTGGCAGCGTGACCTGTGGCGATGGATAACGGAGCAGCCACCAGCCTCATTGGGCTCGTGTGTCAGGTGCCATGAGTTCGAATAAACACATCAATCAAAACGACAGAGGACTGACAGCGAGGATCCACTCCTCCTGCTCTTACACACAGGCTTCACCTCGATTTCACAGAGGGGACGTTTTTTTGTGAATCGCGGTGCTCTTGCAAAAGTCTTGAGATGAGTAACGTGGAGTTAGACAGCGGACGCCATCCTTCCTCGCAGAGCCCGTTACCCATAATACTCTGAGCACTGCTGGCACATACAACATTTGACAGCTCTGACAGAAGCTGAAGCATGTCTGCGGTGAGCGACAGACGAATGTTCCTCCACATTCTGCCTCTGCTGCTTCGCTCCTGCTAATGTGCTCTTATTCAGGCCTTGTTCCGTTTCTACGGCAACAGCATGCTCCTATCTCTCTTGCTTTCTTCATGTATACAACGGACTATAATTGTACCCTCGTTCACCTTATCTTTTTATTCTCGTACCTGGCCGGTCTCTGTGCTTGTTGAGTGCGCGTTGAACCTGCACTACATTTCTCCTCTTGGTGGTGTCAGTGCCAGACCACAGTGCATCGAGCCCGACCGATATATGAGACAGCAGACTTCATCAGGTCATACTGGCCTATCAGATATATTAGTGTTGGCATATATGTTGCGGGATATGACTTTTTTTTTTACAGAAAAAGATAATGTTGGGTAATGTCGTCACAGTTTGTCCAGCAGAGAGCATCCAACTCTTCTGTTTACAATGCAATACTGAAGCACACGTAGCAGAGTACGCATCACAGCTGAGCAGACGATGGTGCGGAGGCAACCAGTGTCTTCATGGTAAATTACTGACTAGTTAGTGTAGCACATTGATGGAAAGTTAATAAAAAACTTTGATGTTTCTCAACTGGAAGGAACGGAAACCAACTTGCTTCTGAAGGGAAGACATGGCTGGGAGATTATTTAGGATAAATATGACAGGAGCTGCCCACTTACTGAAAGATTTTGATAGAGGCCCGAATGGTCACTGGAACATTGTGACACTCGAGCTGTCGGTGTTCTGCATGTGGCCGTTATTTGAATGTACTCAATTATGTGTGTGTGTAATAGAAAATAGCTAAACATCTGTCGTTTGGGGATGTGTGTGAATGTAGCTGTGCACTCAATGCATCCGTCCTTGTGTGCATTGTGCTTGAGCATCTATTCTCACCACCTCTTTATTTATTTCTCTTATCTCTATAATGTGGAACTCTAAGACTACTGCACTAGATGTGCTGTATGTAATGCATCATGTACCCCATCATTATAGGAAGCTTAAAACCTTTGCAAAGGAATCAACAGTGTTTCAGAGATGGACAAAATCTCTCAGGTTTTTATGCTCTTGGAGATAAACCAGATGTCCTAAGCATTGATAAGGCCGCTCAAACAATGATTTAACGATTGTTTGTACTTACAAAGCATTGGTCAACTCTGTGGCAGCCCCCTGCAGTTTGTCACGCTTAAGTAAGCAGAACGAGAACAGGACACTATAAATTCCATTACAATGCCTCATCAGGAAACCAGGTACTACTGCCTTCATGCAGCTGAATCATCCACAGGCAGGGGATTTACAAAATGAGCAATGAGAACATGATTTCCCAGATTTAAAAAGGGGCGGATGACCCATGAGTCATCAAGACTCACGCTGCCTATTATCTGTTAGCTGCTCTCGTTCGAAACTGATCCAGTCGTCCATTAATGGAATCATCAAGAGGCAACATGTGTTCAGAATCAGTCGGCTTTATTGGCCAAGTATGTGTGCACATACAGGGAATGTGACTCTGGTTTAGCTCTCAATGTACTTAAGTAAAGAATAGTGCAAAAAAAACAAAACAATAGACAATATCCACAAACACTGACAGATGGTAAATTAATTCACCATGACTCTAGTGAGTGCAAATCAGCTGCTCTTTATGTTTACACTGTACAAGAAGTGCAATAAAATAGTAGCAAAGAAATGAAAAATATTAGTAGAGTGTTATTTACAACATACTAAGTGTCCTAAATCCTTCAAGAAAGACTTCTCATAGCCAATAGTTTATATAAAAACTTCTTCTGTGTGTCAAAAAAATGTCCTGTACCTTCAGGCTAAAACATAACCTGGAGATCGAGTAGATTTTATCACTTTGCACAAGCCGTACAGGATGAAGCTTTGTTGAGATATTTTGAGAAGCTGTATGTCTGCTTAAGATTGACTGCAAGATTTTAAAAACACTTTCAGACTGTAGATATTTACAAGCAGCTGACATCTGGTATTTCCCTCTGCCTATAGAAGCTGTTTGTATATCCTGCACTTCTTTTAAAACATTAACGAGCACAGATTCTTCCCCCAGCAGTAAAGCATAATAAGGCAAAAGCAGCAGATTTGCCCCCCCAAGACTCCAACCTCTGATTTAGAAACAAAGCTGGTGGGTTTACACTGACGTTTCCAGCGTTTGATTCAAAACAGTATTTCTGACCTAATTTGGCTCCGCTGCAGCTCTTCTATGACGATAAGTGATCTCACAAGGTTTTAACGTTTTGTTACTCGTTGACACAGAATCACTGCAGCACCAGTGGGCAGCAAATATCTGAGAAGAGATTTTTCATCATTGATTTGAATAGAATCAGAAATACTGTATTGACCCAATGGGGGGAAATTGGGTTTTGTTGCAGTCGCTCCAGCCAAGAATTGAAATATATGCAGACCAATAACAACAAATAGAAATACAAAATATAATCAAGCGTATAAAAGAATCAGTGCATTATAATACAAGATTTAGTAAATCAATGGAAATTATTTGTTTGCTTATACAGTACACGCAGGCAGTTACAGTGAGAAATGATCCAGATCATTTCATTCCGTAACAACTTCCAATACCATGTTTTCATTTGATTTCCAATTCCCACATCACACAGCTGCAATGTGCATACTTTAATGGGAATGCAAGAAATTCAGTTTATTGAAGATGTGCTTCAATGAGTTTTGCAGTTTTTGCAGCTTTGATGTTTTCATTTTCTGAAACAGCATAAACCATCAAAATGTCACTGATTTCAAAACGCTGACTAAGAGTAAAACACATCCTAAAACATGTACAAATTGTTAATCTTTGATTTCCTTTCTTCCATGTACGCAACAACAAACAGATTTCTTTCCTCAGTGACAGATGAAAAACTTGATGTAAGTAGCTTCATCACCACCTCTCTAAAAGCTAGGTGTGCAAATATAACAAGTGGGTTTTTCATTTTAAAATATCTCCATACGGCAGATTGTAACTCTACCTTAACTTCTGAAAACATTCATCCTACTGACGCATGTTGTGGGCAATGTGGCACAGACACACTGTGCCGTGGCAATTTAATCTGAAGACAGGATTTATATCGGGCTAAATCTAACCAATACTTATAAATTAAAATATGTCTAATTCCAGTGTCTCAGACTGACTCTGGACACGTCAATTACAGCCTCCACTCTTTGACTCCTCTGTCTACACTTTGAAAAACTGAAATACACCGGGCCACAGGCTCCAACCCGAGAAAAAGTTCCCCAAGCCTAAATTAAGGTAATGACTGTTGACTTCACGCTGCCATTTAAGGCTCTAAGTACAGTCATGGAAGGTGAAAGTCAACTTGTTTTGGTCAAACACATAAAGACAGAAGCAGTTTTGTCAATGTGCCACATTTGTTAAAGGATAATCCTTTACTACAACTTGAGTCTTATTTAATTGTATTGCTCATCCTTCCTTTCTGTAATAACATTGCACTCAGCACCATGGAGATAAGGGAATATGGGGACGTCACCAGAAATGAGTCAGAGGAAACCAAAGTCAATGGTAAAAGGATTGTAAACTCCTTTAATAATCCATGAACCAACCCTCTACTTCGAATCTGAGCTGACATACATGCTATAGTTGTGTGTTGAGTGTTAATAAAGATGGACGACAAGTCCCCACTTGCTCCAGTTGTTAAAAAATTTGGATAAAGTATCAGTGCAGCCATCTTGCACTTCTGATCTTGAATCTGCGCAGCAGTGATCGTGGTGTGCAGCCGCAGTATTGAGGTCCTGCTGATAGATGAGTCAGTCTCGGCTGTCAATCATGAAGTTTTACCCCGTTTTTATAGCATCAAAAAACTAATAAAAATTCAGACTTACCAGCAAAATTAACAGTCGGAAAACAGTGTTTTAAAAGCTAAAATAATAACAACAATCGTTGAGAAAAACTATGTAATGTGGATTTGACTTTTATTTTGGCCTATGTCCTATTTACCAACATGGGGGAGGCAGGGTTTATGATCCATCACCTATCTGAGGTGCTGATTTACAGTATGAGCAGTCGTAGCTTTTGTCTTTTACAAGTGAATACGTCTGCAGTTGTCTGCCTCCCCAGACAGCCAGACACCAACAAAGAGGAGTTCACTGTGTGGTCACAAGTATGAATCCTTAGGCCCAGAGCTTAACAACACTAATCTGCCACTGGATAACACCATGAGAGGAGGATGGAGGAGGATGAAAATAAAAGGGGGCTGGGAGGAGGGAGAGGAGGATGTAGGAGGACATTGGATCAAGAGGATGAGAGAATCGGGAATTGGAGAAGAATAAGACGCAGCCTCGCAGTGTAGGAGACAATGAAATAAACGATCCCTCCAAATGACCAAACAACTTTCTCATTATTATATCCTCTGTGACAGGCGAACATCTGACTGCCCACCGTCATATACTTAGTGCACAGGAGACGTATTATGTGCACGCCACATACTGGCCACCATGATGGAGTATGACCGAGCTGTGAGTCCTATCGCACTTCCAGTATACACCTGGGGTCCTGTGTCTCCATATGAAGACTGTACATCAGGCAGCGTCAGCCTCCACAGAACCAGAGCACGGGTTGCACCAGCGAGGGAAAGGTCTGCAGCATCTCCTCAGGAAGATAAATCTGGGCTCTGTGTGAGAGCATCAACCATTGATCTGGCCGGAAGTGGCTGAATACTCAGGGCCGCGTCAGTCACAGGAGTCAAGTCAAAGGTGTCACAGGCAATTAAACAGCGTCCTCGGATACCCCCGACAAAACAGAAGAGCGACGGAAAGCTCTGGATGGAGAACAGAGCGGAGACTGGAGCCACAGAGCCAACCAGCTTTAAACATGTCATGTGGTGATTTCACGTCTCCCTCCAGCGAATCATCTCATCTCTGTTTGTCTGCACCAACTGTTTCTGGTTATCTACTGGCTCTTCACTTGAGTCTTTGTGCACAGTCACTCCTATAACAAAGATATTCAAAATCTCAAATATCAAAACAAACAAAATTACATCAGTTCCTTAAAATGCATTCTGGCGAAATTGGTGGTTTACAGCGCTTTTCGAGTTCAGGTGCACTTTCTGTTCCTGTAGCGCGTGACAGGCTGAGCAAATCTCCACATCCACATAGAGATAAAGACATTTACTTACTGAGTCTAACAGTTAAGTTTTATGTATGTGTGTGTGTGTAGACTCATTTTGAATACCTCTTTTGTTCCCAGTATAAAACACCTGCTTTCACACCTGCTTTGTTTGGTCCTGACCTTCAGACTCTTCAGTCTAGTTCAAACCAGTATAAAAGGTCCCTCAGACCAGATAATTTGCATTGTGGAAAAAGTTTTTCTGATGGTTCGGACTTTCACACCAATGGCATGAAGTTGAGGCAGCATTAAACATTAGAAGAGGAAGGCTCACAGGATTGCTTGTATCCTTCGCCTCAAACGATGTAATGTTTTAACAATGAGGATGATCATTTTGCTGCTGGTAAAACCATAAGGATATTACAGAGTAAATGAGAAAGAGAAAGAGAAGTAGTTCATTAATTTTCTCCATTCGAAGGATTAATAAATGAATAAAACAGCAGAGTGGACCACATGCCGACATCAGACGCACGCCTGTCTACTAACCAATCAATGTCAACTTATAGGTAGACGCAGCCCATGTAGGTGATGACGACAGGACGTATACATGTCATTCAAATGTCTTTAGTGTGATATCTAAACTCTGATGTGGAACCAAAACTAACCAGGTTAAATATAAACAATGTAACAAAGACATGAGCTCTGGTTTGGTCCAGATGTTCAGGTGGGAAAACGCCCTGATCCTTATGACAGAAAACACCTAATTTCTAAAGGTCCTGGTTAAGGTTCAGGGCAAGATGTGAATTGTGGTTAGGTTAAGCATGAATTGGAAACAGTTAATTTTAGGAATAATGTTTTAGGCTGTCCATAATGAGTGCAAAGTGCAAAGTCCTAACAAGGATATAGATGTGTGTGTGTGTGTGTGTGGGTGGAGGTAGTGGGAGGTGATGAGGTGGGGGCTCATTAGTAAAGATGGTCTCCTCTTAACGTCTCTCTCTGTTAATAGCGGATATCCACACAAAGAAAGGAGCGCGCCCCCTCACACCAGAGACAAAGCAAACTCTTTCCACTCCGCACTTTACGCCACGTCTGCTCGCATACAAAGCAGCTGAGGGGGGCTAATTATTTCCTGCTGCTATGGGTCAACTGTAATCGAGTACGGTATATAAAACTTTATATAGCACAGGGTGTCACAGCTATCAAAAGAAAGTAAAATAACCTATGGAGCCGTCACAGGAGCTAATGAAATGTAATCTTTAACAGAGTGAGGCAAAGTCCTTCCTCACAGCAGTCGAGGCCCTCAAAAGGCCCTGCCATCATGTCGGCTCTTCCACATTTAATTATGTTTTTCAGCACTTCGACCTCAAGTGACGCAGCACAGTGGGGTCCTCTGGGAGACAAGTGCTAACAACACCAGATTCTGGCCTGTGTGTGTTTGTGCGTGTTTGTGTACCTGCTAGATGAGTGCACAGCCGAGAGAGAGAGAGAGAGAGAGAGAGAGAGAGAGAGAGAGAGAGAGAGAGAGAGAGAGAGAGAGAGAGAGAGAGAGACTCAGATAGTAAGAGAGAAAGACACGGGAGGCAGAAAAATAACAGCAGCAGCTTTACAGCCCCGCAGTGAAGACATTGTGGGTAGTGAGTCATACATCAAAAACTAAAAAGTCCAGAGTTTAAGTCATTTATCAAGAAAAAATGACAAATGTTTCAGACTCTCAGATATTATAAATTGCTGCTTTTTTCCATTATCTGTCATGACTATCTTTGGCCTTTGGATTAAAACAGGGACGTGTAACTTTGAGAACTTGTGTTTTCATTATGTTTTGACATAAAATGTACTAAAATATGAGTTAAAAATATAACAGATCCTTCAGACACTTAAAAAACAAAACACTCAATCAAATCAACTTAAGCCCCTTTTTCCACTGGTCAAAAAACCCACTAACAGTAAGGATTCACTCCCGGCTCTGGGACCGATAGGCAGTGATGGACATGAGACACTCATGTCCATCCAGTAGGGGAGAAAGCGCCTCAGCTTCTGGCACGTTTGTGAGGTCGAGGGGGAAAAACTGAGAGGCAAACTCCTCTTCTGGTAATGGGAAAGGTTTACAGACAGTTTACTCGCATTTAAAATACCCCAACTCTGGTATAAAAGAGCTAATTAATACTGCCACTACACAGAGGCAACCACCACTGGCACATGTGAAGTAGGTCAGTTTGCCGACACACAACATTCATACCTCTATAAAAACTGCAACCAATATGGTGAGAATCCCATTCAGCCTGTGAGTTATCTTCTCTGCCCAGCCTCTGCTGTGTGTGTCAGGCGGAACGCAGGGGTGTCTGCTTGTATGTGTGGTTACATGTGATGTACGTGAGTGAAAACATGTGCACACGTCTGCATTTGTGTAACCTAAATATTAACTGGATTAGCATGTGTACAGTGTCTGTGTCACAGGGTGATAATTTGTGCATGTATGTACATCCCAGAGGAAACACAAATGTGGAAAATGACAGAATTGCACCTGTAATCCACGCAGAATAAACCAATCACATTCTCTGTTTCCAACATTTTGTGACCAGCTTGGGTTAAATCCTTATAGATTCAGTCACACAACACTCCAACACTCCCTTTTCCTGATAATTCAGCATTTCATGCATAGTTTACCCAGCCCCGAGGCTTTCTGGGTAATTATCATGGTATTTCCATTTGCTTGCCCCTGGGCAGCACAATCTGGGGGGGAAGGATTTGGACAGTTTAGATCCACCAAATGTTTGGAAAATGTCTCCCTGCCTCAAGGCTGAGAAACATATTTTCTAGCCTTTTTTAAACACATTTGTAGAATTTAATCAAACAGTATCGAGTTGAAATTTTAAAGTTGAGTGCTAAACAGGACGCTACCTGTCATTTCCGCCAAAATACTTAGAATTACAGCAAAAGTGCAAGGATGCAGTTTCAGTGGTGGAGAAGCACTAACAAACAATGGTTATGTCACCGTATTAGAAGTGCTTTGTTAAATCAGCAAAGACAGAAACACAAAACAGCCCCTGTTTTCGTCCGGAGGCTCGACTGGGACTTTTCACTGTGGCGGTCAGTGTTTGATCTCGGCCTCTACAAAGCACCAGAGATGCTCTATCAGAGTCGGGGAGCTCAAACCGCCAAACATCAGAGTGGAGACAGGTAGTCTTCTCTGTCCTTGACTCCCACACACACACTTACTGAAGGACAAAGCTCCCAGCGCTCTGTGCTTCCATAACAAATACATGGGGCATCAAAAGCGGTGGATATCAAGTATCACAGTGTTCAGTGTGCACACGGTCACACATGTATACTTCTAAATATAATACTAGCGTGAGCAAGGCCCTGCTCGTTGGTGTGTGCGCCTGTGAAAAGGGAAGCTGCTGCAGCTGCGACCGCCAAAGCTTTACTGTGTTTTGCTGGGTGTTATCACAAGCTGCTCATGTAAATAACAGCAGCGAGTGACAATGCAAATGGGGTTAAAGAGACAAGATAATAAACAAACAAACACCGACGGCTCATTTCAGATACAACACACGACCAATAAACCTCAAACAGCAAAATAAGTTCGCTTTTTCTCTTTCGCTACTTATGCCACGGCTTATTTTATTGTAAACTCATGCATAATCCATTCGCTGCACGCCTTATCAAAAAGCCCAGACTCAAGCAAATCTGACCGTATTATTTTCCACAGCTGAGAACTATGAGGGAATTTTAATTTTCTTTCCTTTCCAAAAATACTTCCTTAACTTCAATTTATCCACCCATATACGAGTTCTCAGGTGGGGGAGTGCAAGCACATATCCAAAGAGGACTTCGAGGAAGACAAATGAACTTGAGTGGAGCTCGGAGGAGAGAGGCCAGCGAGGGGCCGGCAACAGTTAAAGATGTGTTGCTCTCTAAAAGGAGCAGCTGACTAACTCGGAATTCTAAGTAGAACGAAAGTTCCGATTTTTTTTTTCTCGAGGTGCAAAAAGACCAGTTGTGTTGTGGAGAGGGCCAGATGGGCCTGTGCTCTGTGACTAAGCTTTGGACACACACGCCCACACACACACACACACACACCTCCAGGACCCTCAAGCTGATCAGCATTCACAGTAAATGCTCCTCTCCCTGTTCCTCCACTCGGTTATGTGCTGACGGTCCCACAGGGAGGATGGGACTCGCTGCTGTTATCCACTTATTCCCTAGGGGGGAAAAGGAGGCTTAGCCAGCAGGAGACGGACAGAGGGACAGAGTGGTGTCGACCGCAGAGGTGCAGGGCTGGATCTCTGCACCCTTGGTAGCAAAGGAGACCAGATTCCCCCACGGACATGCTAAAGCTTACATTTTTATTCCCCAGCAGACAAATGTAACCTTGCTATGACTGCTCTCAGAGTTTAAACCCCGTTATCCTGTTAAGCATGCATTGTTTGAAAAGGTGCATGTATCTAAAATAAACCCACACCTTTAGTTAACAGCACAAGGTGAAAACAGCTTTTACTTTCACTTCTGCAATGACAAGGCCGGATTTTGAGCCTTACGGTGAGGCTAAAAAAGAATCATCAGGTGTGAATGTGTGTGTGCGCGCGCGCGTAAGTAATAATACATATACCACTGCCGATTTACAGCTTGTGTGTACTATAACTTGTACAACACAGAGGGTGAAACATATAGAGGTTTTTCGATCTATATTCAAGAGCATGGTCCTTTAGGTTTAGATTTTTTTATGTGATTTACCAATTAAATTTGAATAAAGAAAAAGCACCATTCAAATAAAAACATGTTTGAGGTCTTTGACTTTGTTGGTGATTGATCCTGTGACCCTGGTTTAACATTAATCTACCGTAAGAGACGCTGTGAGACATAAAGTGAATGTGCCCACAATGAGACAGTGAAGATGTGGTCAATGTCATATCTGGGATTCCATTGGTTGGGGGATTTTGACAGGGTCGTTTCACAGCTAGAATAACCTCCCTGTAGTTGTACACCTCCACTACACAGTGCTGTTTCTACAGAAAAAAGATTCATATGAGGTTATTGTGCACATTTGACTACTGAAATCTAATGAGTTCATCTTTGCATCGACTGGTGGAAATTTGATGAGATTTCCTAAAGGCAGATTTGATATCATGATCATGAAGAAAAACATGTTTAGTGAGGCCACCCAAATCTAACCAGTTAATCTGTGAGTCCAAGTAAACTTTTGAATTTGAAAGCATTCTCTAGTGGCGTTCTTAGGATAATGCGTTCAGAAGGCAACAAATTGATTTGCAATGTCGTCTAAATCTAATCAGTTCATCTCTGAGTCCGACTGAATGTTCTTTCCAAATCTGAAGGTATTCGCTCAAGGTGTTCTTGAGTTACTGCGTTCACAATAGTGGGACAGACAGAAAGAAAACCTGAAAACATAATGCCTCCTGCTACCGGCTGTCACGGTGCCGAGGCATAAAGAGCGAGAGTGGAAATCTGAGAGAGACTCAAACTGAAACAACAGAATATCTGAGTGCAGCTGAGAAGTGACGATTGAAAGAGTGCAGGATTTTGAGGGAAAGCTTTTAAAAAATCTGCACATGAATAAAGAAATAATACTTTCAAAATGAACGAGTGCAGGTTCTTGAACACAGACAGAAAAGAAACTCCTTAGAAACACAGCGTCATGTGCAGCGTGAAGAAGCCTCTCAAGAACACCTGTGCTGCTGCACTTACAGGCTCTATTGTGATCAGACGAGGCCGAGGAGAAAGACACGCCACGGACATAATGTCTTAGCACCTCACTTGGTTTGAGAGCTCAACAACAAAAAAAGCAACTGCACTCTAAGAGCACTTCACTGTTGACGTGTATGTTGCTGCTGCGGTACAGAAACCGAGAGGAGGGAAGATAAAGCAACATGTGGAACTGAGAACAGGATTTAGTGAAAACTGATTTTCTGCTTTGCTGACAAATTTAATAAAAAGACAACCTCAGACATAAGAAAAATTCAAAAAGACATCCAGATGGGAAAAAGTCAAATCCCTTCAGACATCTGTGGTTCCCTCAAATAAGACCTTTCAGATGACACCATAACACTTCATGTTGGCTTCATCTGGACAGGTCATAGTGTTTACTGATTAAAGACTTTTTGTAAATATCTTTACTATCTTATGCAAAGTCTTCCAGAAATAATTTTTTAAAAGTGCTCCATTCCCATTTACAGATTGAAGAGATTCATTTTGTAAGTAGTCGACAATTTTTAAAACATCTACCCATTATCTATACAAATGCAGTTTTATGCTTGCAATCCCAGCTGACATTGGGAAAGATGCAGGGTACATACAGAGCCAACCGTTTTCAGACGTGAACTCTGGAGAGTGTCTGGACAATTGGGTCCAGAGTTTACCTTTCACACATGAGTGAAGCAGCAGGTGATTCGCCGCTCAGACATGTTCACAACAAGAGGTGAGGGGCGGCGCATTAGGCAGAGGCAGGATGTCAAGTATTAATTCTGCTGTGGAGGTCAGATGTTTTTTAAATACATCAAATCAACACCGGCATTGGCTCTCTACACCTATGACTTGTCTTTTGCATCCTGAGATATTTGCATTCTTTTTGTTTTTCCATTTTTTTTCCATCTCTCACATGTTGGAAACGTCATCAACACACCTACTCGCTGGCAGTGAGTCCTCCGGACGTTCTCCTGCTGTTTTATCACACTCTGACATCATCCAGAGTCTTTACTCAGGCGCTTGCAGGAGAAACTCCAGAGAATATCTGGAGCCTCTGACTCATTGTCATATAGAGCCCCTATGGAGAATGTCAGGAGATTATCCAGAGTTCAGTGCACGTCTGAATGCAGCTATACAGAGACAAACAAGCCTTTATGATCACACACAGTTCACATAGATAGGCCCCAGCCAAGCCGGGATTCAAACCGGAAACCTTCTTGCTATGACATTGCACCACCGTGCCGCCCTTTACAAAACACCATGAATAAATGAATCACCATAAATGTGGTACCTTTGGGAATTGACCACATAACTGCACAAGCAGATGGCCCACAGGCGGGTGTAACAACAAATGGAAAAGCATAACAAACTCTGAACAACCTCATTAGATGAAAAACCTCAGCTCAACCCACAGGCAGCAAAGAAATAATTTGTTAGAGTAGAAATGTTAGTAATACAGAAGTTTATTGTGTTGGGCTGGGATTGACACGTCTGGCATTAAAAAAATAACTTTCTGATTGTTCTTGATGAATAACTATGGGGAACCTGCAGGATCCTTTTCTCCACTGGCCACCTCGACACACTTTGACTCTGTCATTTAGAAATTAAAACCCACTAAGCTGCTTTTCTGCATCCAGATGACTTTTCAATGCATTCAGCATGTTCTTGTATTTTCTTCTAGTTGTTTTTGTTAAAATATCGGAACACATACATATATATATATATATATATATATTAAATGTTTTAAAGCATCTGGCAAACATTACTTCCTGTGGGTGTGTGTGATTGAAAACAACCAAATGCGGAGCTGAAATAAAATAAAAAAACATCAACCCAGGTAGCCAAATCAATGATAAAACACGCTGTAATAAAACCAAACTGAGCTTTTGTTTTCTATGGCAAAATTTATATATAACGATTTTAATATAATTTTTTCAAACGCAACCAATTACTTTTTACCGGAGGGTTATGATACAATTATCGACAGGATAGGACAAAGATTCTTCTTGAAATCCATGACAAATAACTGTTGGGGAATAAATCTGTTACACTTTGGTTAAAGCTTGGTTAGCTTTAGCCTGGAACACTTGATTGGAGTGAGATTTGCTTTGTTGTCTCACTTGTCTGGCGTGAGGACGACAGTGGTCGTGGTTAAAAGAAACTGACAGAACACTGCCTGTCATAGAACAGAAACAAACAAGTCTCACGGGTGCAAGTCAGACAGTTGTAAAACACTGTCTCACCATTTCTTCATCTGGACAAGTTTCATAAATCCTACACACTGGAGAATGTTTCATCACTTAACCATAAACCTATGTTAACCTATGAAACAACTTTTTACTCTAGATTCTCCTCTGAACCTGTGTAAATGCACGGCCATAATAATCATATATGTGGGATATTAGTCTGAAAATCTGTTTATGGTGCTGAGATGAGAATTCAGCCCTGCTAATGTAGGATTCAAAACTACACTTTATATGATAAAAACTGCCCCATAATCCTCAGCTGTGTCCTAAGCCTGAAGCAGCGTGACCTGAATTAGCCGTTTAACTCATCACATACCTGCTTGTCCTTGTCCTTCGCTTTACCGCTGCCCGACACCCGTGATGAGGTGACATCACGGGGGATGACAGAGATTTGGTGCAGTGGCATGTTCATCCCAGCAGAGCCGACCAGGGACGCTCACACACACACTTCCTGTCCCGCTGCCAGAGCAAGGGGCATGATGGTCTGAATTGCGACACCTCGCACGCACCGCCCTACAGAGGACACACAGAGGACACATGGAGATTAGCTACAAGGGAATAAAACAATATTAAGTAGAGCTAGAGTTACTGCCCTCTGGTTGTATGCCTCCGCCAACCAGTGCAGTTTAGGTCAACATGCAATTTTTTCCCCCATAAGAGTTCATTTTGACCTTTGTCCACTGAAATTTGAAGTTCAGCTGACAACTGATCAAAATTTTAAGAAATGTGGCCTTTGACCACCAAAATCTAAATCAGTTCATCCGTGAGTCTAAGTAAACATTCGTGCAAAATTTGAAAGGATTCTCTTGAGCCGTTCTTTAGGGAACACATTCAAAAGGCAACAATGGGATTAGTGAGGTAACATTGACCTTTGACCCTCAACCACCAAAATCTAATCAATTCATCTTTGAGTCCAGGTAATTTTTTTAACCCCATTTGAAGCAATTTCCTCAAAGTGTTCCTGAGATGTTGCATTCATAACACAAAAAAAATGTTTTTTTTAATGTCACTATGACCTTTGACCTTCAACCACCAAATTCCGATTCCTAGTCTCACTGAATATTTGTAGCAAATTTATAGAAATTCCTTGAAGGCGTTCTTAAATTGTCAAGTTCACATATGGTTTACGGTCTTTGATTTTCAATGACATTATATTAGCAATGTGCTATATGAAAAAGGTTAATTATTGTTATTATTATTATTACAAGAATGGGAAAGACGGACAGTAAACCTATAAAGGCCTCCAGCCACAGCAAGGTATAAAAATCATTGATGCCGCTGGAGCGTGGAGGCCACGATAAGAAAAAAAGAAATGGAAGTGCTGAAGCATTACAGCTGCATTTTGAAGTGTGTTTACACTTGACTGACCTCTTCAACCACTTCCAACTTTTTCAGAGCCCCGGGTTGAATTGAATTCAGATTCTAATAAGGACGTCTGCAATAACATGTTTCACAACCATAAACTGCTATAAGATTAACTATATTATTTTTCTTGTGGCTTGACAGCTTTGTATTTTCACTTATCATGCTGTCAAATTAAAAGAGTTATACTGAAGCTGAATTTGTGCTAAAATTAGTCAAGTTGAGTCTTTAAAATAGATTTAAACAGCAGTCTCCTGACTTTGTCTTTGCGCTGACCTACACTGCACTCTAAGAAAACTTTGGTCTATTCTGAAACCAAAGGTGATGCTTCTTCACAGGAGCAGGAGGTTGTCTCGGAATAGCACACGCACACAGTGCTATATAGCACTACAGATGATCCATTGTGTGTGAGATTTCACTTATTTTCTCACCCCACAAAAGACCTGGACAATGATTTCCACTTAAGACAGAGTGGTTGGGCGTGTGTTTCTCTGACCGATTCAAGATGGACAGGACCGTGAAAGCAGCAGCAGCAGCTGCATCCTGTGAACTTGTCGTGGAAATTTCCCCCCTCTCTTTCAGCTACTCTCAAATACATTTCTGGTACAAATTGTTTGTTTCAGTAAGCTCTTATCTGGTTTCCCTATGACATGTAGTGAAATCACCTGCTTTAACCAAGGTCATTTCTCTCATTGTAAGTCGTAATAATGACTAATGAATTCTTATCGACTCTCGACACTGAGCTGTGCAGAGCTCTGGGTGGATCCTTTTGCAAAAAAGCTTCTTCTTAATAAATATACAAAGACATTTTCCTTGTTTGCTCTGTATTTTCAGAGTTCCACCACAAGTTACACAAGAGGTTTTAACAAATGGGTCATTTTAACTTCAGTTAATGCAGCCATCTGCACAGCCGCCGACAGCCTTTAAGCATCAACTCCTTCTCATCCCTGGGCCGCATGTGTTTTTTGCACCGCCTGTCGTTCTGCCAAGCGATCCCTCACGGTCCGCAGTATGAAAACGACAGGATTAAGGAACCAAAAGGCAAGGAGACAGATGGAAGGTCAGTTAAATGCCAGTAATGAGAAACCAGTGTTGAAAAGGGGGTTTGGGGGGGGAGGGGGGGTGTTGACTGAGAAAGCCACACGGGTTCAGGGAGGAGAGGAGATTTAGACACACACCAGCACATAGCCAGAGCCGCTCCGTCAGCTCATCACTGCACTGTGTCTGTTATCAGGTTGACTCATCAGTGGTGATTAAACTAGTAAGAACTCACAAACACGAGGATCATGACACACGCACATCTTCGTCCACATTTTTAAAATTGATTCAACTTAATATTAGAATTTTTTCGTTCGTCGCTCTTTGTCATTAGTATTCTTTCTGCATCTTTAGTATGGGGATAATCATGGTTTATTTTTTGGATCAGCAGCTTCGTGAATTTGGGGGCCGTAAACAGGAAGAACCACATGGAGTCACTTAGTTAATGGTTGCTATGGGCGACAACTTGGGCCCCGTTTTTATTTGCTTTAATTTTGTGGCACCATAGAGAGGAAACCAAATCAGCCATTACAGCCCATGTTTGCAATGTTCATCCAGATTTACAAACAAATATAACTTCACAACTTTGAAACTGAAGAAAAAATATATATATTCTCAGGATAATCGAGAAGAATAAAGAGCATTTTCTTCAAACGTATTTACTTTCATATACTCAAGATTGACTTTGAAATATTGATAACAGGCAGTGTAGGTTACAAAAAATCTGTCTGTTCAGATTTGACTGTGTCATGACTACAAGAGGAAGTAAAATGTTAAACAAATTGATTGCCTCAATGAAAGGGGGCGGATAGGCTATTACTGCAACTGCCATCGAGACGTGGTAACCTTTCCATTTGATAAGGCGTGGTAACTTCTGCATTTTATTTTTGCTGAAAAAATATTTAAATGATTATGTGATTTTATCTGGGCCCTGTGATGCTTTATTTATAAATGGTACTTAGTGACACATTTTACCTTTACTACCTGGATTACTTCTAATATTTTGTATTTTTTGTTAAGCCCTGCTCCATGAGCTGTGTGTCAGTCGCTGCTGCTCCAAACTCCGACTGTGTTGACAAGCTGCCAAACTTCAATATTTTACTTCCCCTCATTTTAGATTCCCCAGCATGCACCTGGCTCTTTGACCTCAGGCAGGAACTTTGCGTCATATCTCCACAACAACCGTCAAAAATCTCCCTTTGAAAATCTGATTTACAATAGGAGGCAGCGCCTTATGGTCATAGGATAAATATTGTATGTCACCAGGTTTGCACTCCCGCTGTTTATCCCAGCAGACGATGAGACATCCTAATTTGATCTCAGAGTGAGATTTAACCGCTCCTACTTGATGATGAGGCTTTTATTTATTTATATATATATATATATATATATATATATATATATATATATATATATATATATATATATATATATATATATATATATATATATATATATATAGACATCTAACTATTCTAACTCTAAATTAAAAAGACAACACTATTGGTGGACATCTCCATTTATGCCTCATTGCTACACCCTGTGATTTTCTTATTGGTAAAATATAATTGTAATGATATAAATGTCCTCATAGGAGAAGTTATGATTGTTAACTTACAATCCAAAACCTAAAGATGTGAAGCAGGAAAAACAGAACTTTTTTCCTCAATTTACTTTACCCTTTACAATTTTTACAATCGATTATCAAAATATTTGCAGTTTATTATTATGTTAATTGACTATTGATTGATTGACCAACACTTGCATCCATAATAATGTGCATCAGTAAACGATAACGATTCATTAAAGGAGATAAGGAGATTATTCTCATATTCAGGTTGATAATTTTAGGGTTATTACTTGAAAATGTTTACATGCTCCTGCAGGAAACGCATCGCTGTCCTCAAACTGTTTTGCAAACCGTTTGCTGCAGCTCCTCTTTCCAGCCTCTGTCTGAAACACTTGGTTTTAGCTCCTGTCTCTTTAAGGCCCCACTCCTGATAAAGACTAGTCTGCTCTGATTGGCCCGCTGGCTCACTCTGCTGTGATTGTTCAACCACTTCCAGTGCGTGTAGGGAAATGTCGGCGTGGCAGACTAACCGCTAGGCGTGTATTATGGAAATGGAGATTATATTAAAAAGAAATAATCATGATAAAACTTCATTTCTATATCACTCATCTAAACAAGGTTACAAATGCTTCACAAAATACATGGGAATAAAACCACAGAGGGGATGTGCCGGGATGTATGGCCTGGGTTAATACTGATGAAGTGTTTCAGGAGCAGAGTTTTCTCTGCTGGAGAGGAGATCCCTTTACAAACTCATTTGAATGTTTAGAACATTTGATTTTTTGGTTTTCTTCCTTGATCGAACTGTAGACAAATAAAGAGAAACCTGAATAAATGAGTGAAACATGACAAATGCAGATGTTTCCATATATCCTGAATGGATTGATGAACAAGGTCTTCACAGTCACCAGTTCGCAACCCAATTTAACATCTATGGGAGGCCTGCATCAGACAGCTCTCTTCACCATCATCATCAAAACACAGAAAGATGAAATATCATGTTCAAGAAGACTGAAGCTGTTTACTGGAGCCTGGTGGTGTTTTCTCTTTGATTTGTCAACCATCAGCCCTGAGGAGGTTGATCATTTAAATGAGTTTTTACAGTAGTAAGATTGACTCAACACCAGAGTGTGGAAAAAAAAATACTCACAGAAGCAGAGTTCACTCAGGAGTGATATTTCTGTCTTTAACTGCTGATTCACACCCAAAGAGGGAGAGGGAGTGTGGGAGTGTGGGTGTGTGTGTGTGTGTGTGTGTGTTGTGAATCATAAAAAGAGTTACACATCACCGGCTCGCGAGACGGAAAAAAAACAATTTATATTTCACAATTTACTGAGCTACACGGAGAGGTCAAGTCGGTCAAGGAGATGGTGAGTTCCTCGGATGTTTGCTCAAAGATGATTCATCTTTTTCGACGCTCGCTCAACCCAAACATGGACCTCCATTTTGCATTTTAAAAAGCCTGTTATGGCTGTGGATGACATTATTAAAAACCCAGGATGGTCTGTTTACATGCAGCTGCCACCTCTCGCCTGTGTGCACGTCTTCATTCTGAAGCCAAGTCAAGAGGATTTTGTGACTAGAATGCAGCAGTTAAGTCATTTAAACCCTTTCAGTAGATGTATCTGTATCATCCTCTGTTATGTGATGTCACTGTGTCGCTGAGCTGTGGCTGCAGATCGCAGGTCACTGTGAGCATGTGAGGCTAATGAGCTCCAGCTAATGAGCGTGAGTCAGGCGACAACGTTACCCACTGGAGGGCATCATCACATGGCATCATTAAAGCCCTGTTTCATTTCAGTCACAAATGTTTGTATAAATAACACAGCAGGCGTTCTCGCATCACGCCCCGAGCTATGATAGGAAGTAAATAAGAGATGGCCTGTGTCATGTGTTTGGTTTGTGCGCTACTTTTCCAGGGCCGTTGTTCGCTCAAGATTTTTTTTTTTGCGGCAATCTGATGAAAGAACAAGCAGCATCCATCACTGTGGCCACAACAGAGACGGCCGCTGCAGCAACCGGCTCATTAGTGGACAACCAAAGAATAACAACTGCAGTAAAATTCTCCTCTCCTCTCTTAATTGGTTTTGTGTTTCAAGCCCAAGGTCTTTGTTGGACTGAGAGGCCGCACTAATGGGTCAAGAGATCTGCTGGATTGACAGGCGGGATTATACCATCACCTATAAGGGCCTGTTTTATTACTTATACATACATACACACATACACACATACAGGAAACAGAATCCTTAAAAGTGGTTGTTCTTCATTGTACTGCACATTAGACTTCATTTATAAAATAAGCAATTACAGCAAACGCTATTGCTGTTTTCCGACATTAACTCCCAAAAAAGTGATGAGTTTGTCCTTCGGATATGACGAACGCTCACAGGGAAATCTTGGGAGTTTTCAGTCGTGGGGTTGAATCTGGGTAGAGCATGCAGGAGGCAGGATATGACGTATAAATTCCACTGTGGACATTTTTTGGGGTTTACAGCACATCGACACCGCTGTCGGCCCGCATCACCAAAAACCTTAGAATCTCATTGTCTTTCCAAGTTGAATTCTTCTTTCTCGTCTTCAATACGGTCTTTGACAGGGCCAGTGGGCAGAATAACAGAAGTAAGCTCGCCGTTTTCACAACGTGTCTGATATACCACCTGCGAGATGTGATCGTGGCTTTTTCTGTCTTGATCATAGCCAAATGTCGATCATCTCGAATGCTGCCATCTTTGTTTATGTTTACCGCATACAAATCAGGAAGTGGCAGAAAGATTATAATCTTCAGTGAGGTACTGAGATAGTTTAGAGACAGCGAGACTGTTCAGGGCTAAAATTTTGCACCTTCTAACTGCCTCGCCATTCTTTGTGAAGGAACTAACACAAAAGAGGGGGAAATGGCATTGTTGATACACCTTTAAGCCAGAAGACAAGGAAGTTACTAAACTGGATCGGCATCTGTGTAAAAGAAAAAAACGAAATTGGGCAATGACATTTTTTTCCGTTGAATTCTTAATATGGGTGTGATGGGAAGATACCAGACAGGGTAAACAGGATACAGTACAAGCTGGACGACCAGAGATTCTGCTGGAAAAGCAGAACGGAGTAAAAACTGTGAATAAAGAGAAAAATAAAAATCAAGCAGCCGTGGGATATGTCTACTCTCCCTCCTAGATCTAACAATTGCTTCTTGTCAGGTGTTCCCGTTCAGTACATAGTTACATCAGACTGTGTAAACATTTAGTGTTTAACCGCTACGTGAGAACTGGTTTGTGTTGCCCGCATTTTTTATTGTAAAACTCCACTTAGTAAACACTCACTTTAGTACAAGGCTGAGTTTGAACTTTCTTGATGCAACCGACTCTGAGGCTGATGGACAAGTCATTAATATTATTATCATTTATTTAATAATATTTATGCATTACTATTAGTGTATTAATACATTTATTTAGAGGAGAAATGGTCATCCATCCGTTATACACCTACACCTCTGATCATCACAAGGCGCCTGGAGCCAATCCCATCTGATAACATGGGGCGAGAGGTGGGGTACACCCGGGACAGGTCAGCAGCCCATCACAGGGCAAACATACACAGACAAATAACCGTTCACACTTACATTCAAGCTTACAGTCAATTTAGAGTCTCCAATTAACCTAATCCCAATCTGCATGTCTCTGGACTGTGAGAGGAGGCCGGAGCACCTGATGAAAACCCACACAGGTACAGAGAGAACATGCAAACTCCACAAGGAAAGACCCCGGCTGAAACCCAGAATTCAGACCACTGTCTCCTTGTGAGACGACAGTGCTAACCACTGTTCCACAATGCCGCCCTGAACTGATGATACCAGAACAAAAATCCTGTGACATAAATTAATAATCTTAGTATTTAAAACGACGAGTTTTTGACTGTTTACTTTGAAGTTGTTATTTTTAATATACAATGCCAGTAGAGGCTCTGTGTAGAGACAAGACAATTGTGTCATTAATCCGGCTCCATTATCCCAACGAAGTCCATTTATGTCAAAGAAAATCAAAGACAGTCCGTCTCTCTGCTCGTGCTCCAGGTAAATCACAGGCCTGTCTCCTCCACGTTCTGCTCAGCTGAGCTCTGCTCTTACTCCGTTTGCCAAGAGGCCCCTCTGTGTCCCTGCTGTCAAATCAGACCTGAGACGTGGCTGAGAGGCCGTTCTTCACTTCTGATGTTCAACCAGGCAGAAAAACTAGGTGTTGTATCAATCAGTCCTCACATTACTGTACTACAGCTACAGTCTATATTTAAAGAGGCTTCTTCCCCGAGGACTGGTGGGTTATGAAAGAGACCTACAACACATATCAGATCTTAAAGACGTTATAGCGTTATACTTTTGACCTGCACATTGTATACTCCATGGAGTGAAGAAATCCATTTGAGAGGATTGCTGCTCACAATTTTTTTCCCCCCTCTTTCTTTAACATTGCAAAATAGGGGGAGTTTGGCATTTTACCAATTTAAAAAGGAATAATTCATGGGCCTTCATATGTAAAAAACTGACATATTTAGGGAACTGATACCTATGAGTGTGTATAATTTGGTTCAAAAATGTGAAGATGGAAGATGCAGTAATTGTTGACTATGAGGTGCTGCCCATTAAGACAGAAATTGTTCTTCCACAGTGTTCATTTGGCAGGCACACAATAATGCTTGCATGTAATTCGTACCTCCGCCAAGGACGTTATGTTTTCATTGTCTCTCAGTAATATAGCTCAGAAACTACTGACCTGATTTTCATGAAATTTTGCGGAAGGGTGGAGAATGATCCAAGGACGAAGCCGTTCAATTTTGGAGCAAATCTAGATAATCAGGTTCTTTTCTTTAACATGGTGGGGTAGGGTGTTACCCTCAATGGAGGTATGCACTCTGCTACTGCCCTACTAGTTCCTAACTGCAATTACTGTCACTAAATCCTGTTTATGAAGGACACACCTTTATACAAATGAAAAAGTGACACAAACAGTACGTCTGTATATTCGACTGGTGCCTCTGCTGAAAGGTACGAGTCAGAGCAGAGAAGGCACAGATGCCATAGCCGTGTTGGCAGCGATGATTGGACTTTAAACCCTGCCAGAACTCACAGACACACAGATTAACAGAGCGTCAGTAAAACCTGATGGACTCCTCTGATACAAACCTGCTCCAGCTTATTTCCTCTCACACACACACACACACACACACACACACACACACACACACACACACACACACACACACACACACACACACACACACACACACACACACACACACACACACACACACACACACACACACATATATATGAGCAAGACCTTGCACTGCACTGTTTGTAAGATTGAATAAAGGTTTAAACTAATGCTGCCTTGAGACATGCACTGAACTCAGAATATACTCCTGAAATTTACCGTGATCATCTTTGAGAAAGCAAATGTCCGAGTCAGTTGCTCCGGAGTTTCTCCTTGAAAAAAGAGGAGCCATACATGTAGAAGACACAGACAGAGATGTCAACTTGGAAAGACAACAAGTTTTGAGAGCTTTTGGCAAAAAGGGCCAACGCCCGTGTCGAAACAAAAACATGCGATTTCTGAAGTGAAATTCATACGTCATGTCCGGCCTCCTACATCCTCCACCCAGGTGCCACCCCTCACCTAGATGTTCCAGACATTATCCTGTTGTTGGGAACCCGTCTGACCCATATAATCTCCCATTGCCTTTTTAATATGTGAAAGGCAAAGTCTGTAAAATGTCCAGAACCAATTGTCTCATGTCTGAAAATGACTAAATTGAAATATCAAACTTGTCTCAATTTTAACTGACACTGTATAAGCATGCACACAAACAAACCAGAGCCTCATAACATATTGGGAATAAATTATCATGTTTGTTTTCTAAACAAATGTAGCTTCATCAGTACCAGTACAGTACGAGTGTAACCTCCCTGCCTCCTAAATGTCTCTGTGCCTATTTACTCTTTGCGCCAGATTAATCAAAAGCATCCATGATATTCAAGCGTCACATTAGCTGTCCCGTTTGATTATATGCTAATGAGTCCCAGTTTGGATGTGATTAATTGTGTGGTTGGTGAAATGAGCTCTGAACAGACATCTGGGATAAACAGACGCGTTTGTCTGGGAAATGCAAAGAGCTAATGCTTCATATAAACGAACAAAACAAAATAATTCTCTGGGATTTTGTCAACGTTTACCAAAGATTGCCCTAAATCTTAACAACTTTTGCACTTTTAACGAGGCGAGAATAGACCAGAGCTAAAAGAGACTGAATAAGAAAGATGCTAACACACAAACCAACACCATATGAAACTTCCTCTCCAGTAAATGTCACCGGATTGAAACAAATGAAGAAGGATCTGTTCATTTACAGTAATGTCTCATTTTCTGTAGCGCCGCAAGAATAGTTTCTGCCCTGGATACAAAGAAGTGAAACATTTGATCTTCAGTCAAACGCTTAATTTAGATTCTTTCAATGAATTGGTGTGAAATGCCTTGGGCTCGGAGCAGCGATGTGAAGAAACTCTTATCACTAAAATGTCAGATGCATCAAAAAGACAAAAAAATTAAATGGAAAGAGAAATATATTGAACTCCCTTCAACCTTCCCACTTGCCATCGATTTCCCAACAGGCCCCGAGAAGAGCAGGTTCATTCATTCTGTTTCAAGTCGAAATTACATGAAATGACTCTCACCTTGTTGCTAAAGTCAACGTGTTAGAAAATAAATGTCTTTTTAGAGCATTTTAACATCAAACTCTTATTTGACCTTTTGCAGAAATCACTTTCAGAATAAAGTGAGAACCATCATTCTGGTTACGACCAAACCAAGGCTGAGCCCTAAAATTATGTGATGCCTCCGAGTGTTAAAAACTGATAAATATGTTTCATCTTGTTGGTTAGAAGTAAGTTTCAAACGTTTCAAATGACTCTGGTTCCAAATGACATGTATCCAGGATATTTTAGCTTCCTTTCTCCACAATGGGAGGAAGTGGAGACATCTGGTCCAGCTCTTTTTATGTGAAAGTGGTATTTGGGCACAGTCACACATACGTGAATGGGGCAATGCTAAACGCTTTCATTCCATGCGAGCGAGCGAATAAAAAAAATCCACAGTGTGGCTTCTAGTGGAGTTCAACTTTGACCTGCGACATCACAGGCTCGGCCAATAGCAACAACGGTTGTTTGGTTGACCACACCCGGCTGTCAATGACTTCACATCCTCCTCTTGACGACTATAACCCATCGCCTTTTCCTCACCAACAGTTCGCACATCTGATTTCCACGTGCGTCACATTCTGCACTGGCCACTTTCAGCAAGCGTTGATACCTAATTCGCCTCGGCAGGAGATCGTCATTGGCCTGCATTCGTGTGTGTGTGTGTGTGTGTGTGTGTGTGTGTGTGTGAGACCATGTCCTTAATCATCTCTCAATGAGATAATAATCTGGATCCAAGATTACATGAAAACACATTTTACTTGTGACTCAGGTGCTTTTGATGTAAAACTATGTTACTATGCAAATAAAACATCTAATTCAAACTTAAATATAGTTCAAACAAACCTCTTTTTAAATCTTTTGTCTCTATTTAATATCAAAGCAGGTAACAGGCCTTGCATTTATTTTTTCACTATTTAAAGTTTCAGTGGTTGAAATCAGTAACATTGCCATCAGCAGATTATATCAGATGCAGCCTGTTAATTAATGGTAATTCCCTCAGTACCTCACCCACAGGCAAAACTGAAAATGTACTGTTGTTATGAATTCAACACTGGGCTGTTTTTGCCTCCTCATCCAACAAAAGGTGATCACAGGTCTCAGATGAGTGTTTGAATTTTTGTTAAGTGGAACAAATGGCGAACGTGGAACCTAAATAGATTCAGGGATTCAGGCTCAGCAGCTATCCATCACCATTACAGATAAATACAGTTTTCAGAAATGTTTCTGCCAGACGACTGTAAGTCAAGATGAAGGGTAGGACTCTGTTATTTTTCCAGGAATAAAAATCTTGTCTGTCCAGAGAGGAATCTTCTTCTCTCCTCTGTCTGATAACTTCAAAAGCTGCACGAGACGCTGTCGAGTTCTTTGATGTGTGATGGGAAGGTAAGAGAAAGATGGAGTAAACAGACGGTGGATAAAATGCTAATTTTGCTGGAAGAGCAGAATTATATTCAGTATCTCGAGAACAGGAGCAGGGAGAAAAGTGCTAACACATCAAAACTTCGGAATGTGGAGACAGGAAGTGAAATTGTTAAACAGGGCAGTAATTTACAATGTTGAGACACTTCACCACACACACACACACACACACAATCTCTCTGCTACAGTAGATACTGTGAGAGGGAAGTAGAACACAGAATAGAGGAACTCAAAGCCTCTAGATTTTAATGTATGCAGACGAAGAAAGCCTAGTTTTTAAAAGAGTTCTCTTTCATGCACACAACCAAATCCTAGATATACTATATCTTAAGATAAAGCAAACACATTTACAGTCTGAGTCTTTACAGTGAGCTGTAGCAGCCGAAGGAGAAACACCAGTATCAAGGTTGTTAAATATTTGGTACAAATATATGCAGATACAGCTACAAACGTAGTAGCTGTATAAGTACAGATGCACATTTATTTTCAATTTTAGTATATGGCCAATAACCGTATGGCCAATAATATGGACCGATATGTTCACATTTTATTGTTCCTACAGTTATAGATGATCATGTCTTAAAGAATTCCCTCACTTCATTCCTGTAATCAAAACTGTAAACACTCAGTTTCACTAGAAATTACACAGCACCAACGGCTCAAAAACAGGAGACAGCGTCTCCCCCCCCTCCAGACAGTGAGCTGTTTAATGTTGTCAAGGTTGACAAACGTACAACTCACAGACAATGGCTACACGCTGCTGCTGACAGGTATTGTGCTGTGCACTGGTCCAGGAATGAGGAAATGAAAACTGTACTCAGCAGCAGAACAGAAACTGACAGTGTTTTCATTACATCTGTTCTCATCGTACCAGTTAACACTCCTGTTACTGGTAAGTGTGCGTTTCCTCAACACAATGACCACACCGCCCCTCAGGGAAGTGTTCATGTTCCCAACACCTCAGGGAATAACCCAAGTCTGTGAGCTGCAGCAGACGTTATGTGTTTGTGTGTGCATGCTCAGTGTGTGGACACTGCAGCGAGCCCCACACTGAGAGGCAGCGTGAGCAGCTGCTGGTCTGGCCGGTGGTTGACTCAGCAGCAGCAGCAGCAGAAAGCAGCTAAATGAGTGTGTGACAGGGTGGCGGACAGTAGGAGAAGTGGCCTCCAGCAATCAATCACACAGCAGTTAACCAGCTAATACACTCGACCAACAAGACAAACAACTGCTGACACTAAATCTGATTCAGGAAAACTTAATAAGGCAACTGGTGGAAAGAGAATCAATCTTAATCTTGAAAGGTCTCTTCGCCCGTATTGCATTAAAAACAAAGCACTTGAGACGTATTTTCCCATTGACGTCTGATGGTTTTTAAAGGGATAATGTGTTTGTTAGAAATACCTTTCAGTGCATCCTCATAGCCCAGGGGTTTAAAGGCAGATCGTGTAATAGCAATGTTCGAGCTTCAAGTGGAGCCGGGGACGTTTGTTCCATGATATCCACACCCCCACCCTCCTCATTTCCTGTCAACTCACGATTCTTCTCAATCTAATAAAAGGAAAATATGTCCTGGCGGTTTCAAGTTGCCTCCGAGTAGTTTTCAATGCTTTGAGAACAACACCACACTGAAAAAGAGCATTTATTTGAATCAATGATTAAATCTACTAATTATTTTCTTGAATAACTGAACTATTTTCTATATCAGTAATAAACAAATATTTAATCATTTCTCATGTGCCAGGGCGACAATTTCAAATTAACTGTTTTCTCCAAACAACAAAATATTAACTTCACATTCATGAATGCAAAGCATCAAATCCTCACATCCCCTTAAACACCCCCCATATTTGTAACTTTGGCCATTATGGGTCTCTCAATCCAAACAATAAAAAACGTTTTTTAAGTTCTCGTTGGAATATTTGCTTCCACCAAGATCTGCACCCGTGGCGGCTCCACCTGCGCCTGAGGCTTCCGTGCACACTGTGCTGACAGATGAGGTCATGTATTTACGTTTTATTCACCTTCAGCAGCAAACAAAAAATAGACGGTTTGTTAGGTTAGGTTGTTTTCATCACACTGATGTTTGTTCAATGGCCCATTTTCCCAGCAAGTTTGGTTTGAATGAGTTATTTGATTATAAAAATGGGCTGGAACACCATGATAGACAGCTGATACTGACTGTTTGTCAAGGGGATCTCACTACTGCTGATCCTTCCACCGATCGCTACTGTGCAGACTAGACTGGATACTGGCATGAAGTGAAGACGTCGTCCATCTTTGTTAACTGTCTATATATGATGAAAAGATGTTAGCATGGATGTAGCCTGAGATTATTTATTTTTCTTAAAAAAATTAAATGGTTATCAAAATTGTTGCTCCCACATCCTCCAAAACAATTGTTTTGACACTACTTTCATAGTATCGAGGTATTGACTGAAAACATCTCCAGAGATCAGACACGTGTGCTGCCGATGAGGAATCACGGTGCACATATGGAGAGTGGGTTATTCATCATACAATCTATAAAACACAAAGACACGTCTTGATTTAGAGCCTCATCCCTCACATCCAAGGTAATGGAACAAATAAAGATGTCATGTTGCTTTGACAAAGAGACCCGGCCTGCTCCTCATACACTCTTCATAATCTGACTTAAAGTACAAGGATCCAGAATAATTTGTTCACCTTCTGACAAAACTAAACATGTGTGACAGTCAACATCTGCACAAGTTGCATGTGACGCACACAAAGGTGTTGGTTAACCAGCCCTTTGAAGTGACAAGATTTTTCACTTCAAATATCTAGCTAAAAACCTTTCAAACTAAAACTAGTTCCATAACCCTACTTACCACATTTGCCTGTGTACAGTCCTGGTCATGACACACACAGCAGGTAGAGTCATGTTTACTTCATGTCCTGACAGAACAGCTAGAGTATCTTAATCCCGCCCTGCACAGCAGATTATGCAAACTGTTGGAGTAAAATCCAGTTAGCCTACCCGACCACAACAATTCATGTCACCATCCAAACCAGTTCCAAACAGCTGAATTAATTTGTCAAACAAAAACATTTAGTGCTTCAAAAACTAATTCAAACCAACTTCACCGACTACAAGGCCAATTTGTACAGGCGATGGCAGGAGGGACGGATTATTAAAATAAATCACTATTATTAATAGCAACACAGTCAGGACTGAATGGAAATGATCAAAGAGTCGCAGGGTAGTCTTAGGCAGAAAGGGGATTTACTGCGGAGCTGCTGCTGCTGTAAGGCGGGGGGGGGACGCTCAGACATGGATGTTTTTTTTTTATGAGATTTAAAGCATGAATACAATTAAGTAAAGATTACAAGCTGCAAACCTCTTCCAGTAATAATGTAAACAGCAGCAAGACTGGGAACAGGGGAAAAGTCAATAGCAATAGTCATTTCATATTCAATATGACAGTAGAAACTCATTCTGCTGATGGGAACTTTCTTTGTGGTTGGCTCCACATTAAACAGTGTTGATTACATCCATACTGTTTACATTACACACAAATGGCGGATTGACAACGATTGCATGACAATTTGCTCTGGTTTCTACTCTAGTTATTCCAAATTTAACACTGCTACGGGTCCTGCACATTTAAAAAGGAAATAAAGAATCTATCATGAGATGCAGACAAAGTTAGTCACTGCTGCTAAATATATCAAAAAACATGCATTTAACCAGAAAGGTCACGGATAATCATTTTTCGTATCAGACTTGTTTAGATTGTTTGGATTTAGAAAGATAGATATTGGTTTCTGAAACTCAACTTGCACAGATCAGAAACTTGCTTGCATTAGATTATAAATTACATTAAACATAATTATACTTTAAGTGGCTTCAACTGAATATTAAATATAGTGCTTCAGATTCTATATTCAGTATTCAGTCTTTTATTATCCCTGGTGGGAAACTTGGCTCGCAGTCAGGGTCTGATAAAAGACAACAAAACAGGACAGTAGTAATAATAATAAGTTATATAATAAGTGTACATAAATACAAAAGTAAAGATATGTTTGCCACATTGGGACAATATATCATGTACAAATTGGGGAGTTTATTGCACAGGGAACAAAGGAGTCTCTACTTCTCATTTCTGACAGGATTCAAACTCAAATGTGATTTGATGCAGGATGTAGTTTCTGATAATATACCATCACTATTATGTTGATTCTTATTCGCTCAAAAGACTTCCTGACAGACATGTGTCATGTGCACATGACACTTGTCAGGGTATCACCACCACATGAACGCACCAGTAGGCGTAAACACTTTTGCAATCAATTCATGGATCAATAAAGTTGAGGTTTTGACAACAAATTATTTGGAGGCATGTTCTGTGATGGATTACCTACCAAACTAGTTTCTGCGACTTGACTTTTTTCCCTCCAGCAAAAGTAATAAACTGACGGCTGACTGGCCTTCAGAAAAAAAAACAGCCGATAGTGACTTAAAGCACTGTGCAGTAGCACTTTACTTTAAAAGACAAACTGAGCTCGAACAGGTTTTAAACTTAGATTTTAAAGTTAAAGAAAACAAGTCAGGTTCAAAAAGTTTTCAATTACTGTAAAAACCCAATCAGCAGAACCTTAAAAAAATATATATATATATACACACATACATACATACATACATACATACATACACACTTGAAAATGTATGGTTGCTGGTTTGCCATGATTGATTCATTACAATGCAACAACTTTAAAATAAACTACAACAAATATAATTTGATATGCTGTCATGCAAACAGTCTGCATTAAAGTGACTGTGGGGAACCTCTGTATTGATACTTCTGGCTGAATACTTGTCAGGTCAAGGTCCGGGTGAACACAACGTACACAGAGCTGTTGCATGTCATCACCATCAAGAGAAGAAAAGGAGGAAAAAATATAGTAGATGCAAAACTTTCGGGCTTTCCAAGAGAAATGGAGAAATTTATTTGTGTTGTAATATAATACAAGCAGTTGTGTCTAGTTTGTGAGGACACGGTTGCACTGCTGATAAAGACAACTCTACAGTTGGAAACATGCTAAACAAGCTTTCACAAGATCACACAGGCAAGTTTTGTGACCAGTGAGCTAAGAAAATGAAACCTTATTCAGAAGGGGGAAGTGTCCTGTTGCCTGAAACTGGACAAAGTAGAATTGTTATAAAGTGTTTGTTGGTCTTGAAGAACCATCACAAAGCAGATAACATATATGGCACAAGATATTGAAAAAAACTGAAGGACACTGCAAGAAATTTGAATTTTTTTCCCCTCTGGCCTTCGATCAGACAACATAAATAAAACTAACATAGCCAACTATGTGTGTATATACGTTAAAGAATAATTGTCTTTGCAGGCCAGACACAGCAATACCAAGGTGAAGATTATTTTGCACGTTGTATTGCAAGTAGCATTATTATCACTACCATCTGACATCAGACCTCACCAAAGAGAAGTAGTTCCAGCCATCGCATTAGAGGTCTGTGTGTGTGTTCAGTAATTAAGTATATAGCTTATGATAGATGTTATGCAAATTGAAATGGCCTATAATAGGAAGAAGGTTACTCACAGTACATCTAAATATACTGTAGTCACATTGCCTCTGGCAAGACAGTGGACAGACACTTATGAAAGACATCCATATGAATGAAACACACTGAGCCTTTGTCCTTAATGTGGAAGCTTAAGACACTTTTCATCCATGAACTAATAAATGCAGATTAATGCAGTTTTTACTATAGTGAAGAACACACACAGGGTCATAGAGGGGATTCATATGAATTAGATGAGTTTTATTCTATGGCCTTTGCAGTCCCCATTGATCATTTGCTTAGTATCACCAACACATTTCATAATTAGCAAACAAATGTTGGAACAAGTGTTGTGGAAACGCATCTAGCGTTGAGCATAAATAAGCGTTAAGACATTACAGTTGAACAGTGCCACAAATTGCAGCCTCCAAAATGGCCGACAGTTTCAACCCAAAAAAAGATCATGGTAACACCCATGGAGCTCTAACTTACTGTATTACTGTTGAATTAGATGCAGACACAGACGTGTGTTGTATCTAGAGTCACACAAAGCACTGCCCTCTCCCTGTTTCGTTGCACAAGCCGACAGAAACCTTGTGAGATCATGAAATCCCTAATGACATCATCAACCACTGCCTGCTACCTGCAGCGGTGCCATCCCACGGTCCGTTCAGCTGAGCCAGCACTTCTGCTCGGTTGATGTATAGCAGCTGTCCAGCGCTCCCGCTCTCTCATCCCATACATTATAATTTCATTGCACCCACACAAACATATTAATATGCCGCTGCACATGCGGATGGGTTATAAGCGTGAGCAAAGAGGGCTGGTTAAGATCTGCAGGCAACATCCTGTTGTCCCATCACCTACATTATTCAACTACTGTCATATAAGGATCCGTCCAGCCAGGTTGAATTCATGAGGGTGTATGACATCATCCATAGGAGGAAGTCATTAGATTGGATCAATACTCTATTCCCTGAGGATGAAGACGAGCCACAGTGGCACACCGGAGCAACGCAGGCCTGGGCTGAGTTAGTGCACGGGAGGCAAAGAGCAACGACACAGTGTGATACCTTTATTAAGTCATTACATTACAGCCCGGCTGATGCTGATGCAACAAGACTAGCAGGGGACACGGTCATATGATCAGATCAGATAACAAAGGCAGTGTGAGCCAGGTGCACAAAGTCTACACGGTACTGGGAAGCTTGTTGTGCATTTGCAGCTGCCATATGGTGGTAATGTTGTTAATACACTTTTAATTAGTTCAGCAGAAGATCCATTAAAAGTGAAACTCGCAAAAGTAGCAGTCTGGTAAACAGTGGTGTTGACTGACAGCCTCCTCACAGTCAAAGGAGTCCAGAAAAATCCACATCCTGAATAATGCATGTGTACGTACTGCTGTCAAACTGAACAGGATACATGTTTGGACTGATTCCCGTCACAGGATTCATTTCTCGTTTTGTTGCAGAACGCAGTCAATATGATTTTAAGGATTAACCACCAGTGTGAGGACACAGGGGTAAACAGCAGACAAGAAGATGCAGCGTGCGTCACAGAACAACATTCTGCTATGTTAAAACAGGTTGACGTCTAAAACGGAAATATGTTAGGATGAAGATAAATTCTGGTTAGGCACAAATCAAAAGTGGAGTGGTTAGCAAGAACATGATCACATCCCCCAACACTATTGAGTTAATGTACAGGAAGTACAGCATAAAAAAAAAAAAAGAACTGTGTGTGTGCTTCTCTGTATTTTCAGCTGTATGCCTTTTGAAACATGCAGTGTGTGATGCGTAAGAGCATCTGTTGTACACTTGGAACAAACTAATGATGAGGACAATGTAACGCAGAAATAAAAAAACCTTGTTCGGAAACTCCTTCACAAGTCAAGATGTTTGTTAAAATGGATTTCATTGAAAATGTAAGATCAGCACAATAGATGCTGTCAAACCCGTCCTCTGTTCCATCGTGTAAAATACGTCTGCAGGCAAATATCACAATCACAGCCGATGGTGTCAAACAATGACGGCAGTTAATTGGCGCAACTCTACTATCAGAGCCTTCAGATACTTTTGATTACATTTTCTTCGCCCTCAATTTAGTCTCCTCAGAACTCATCTCTGAAGATATAAAGTAGGAGTTCATTTGCAAGTGCACAATGGCCCAGTTCATTAAGACCGCAGGCTCCTTCGCTGGCAGCTTTAGCAGCTTAACAGAGTCTGGTCTCAGTCGCCCTCTCCCTCCCCGTCTGGAATCATGATTAAAGCTTTACTTTCTCATTCCTTCCTGTAGCCGCCCCTGTCAGGACGACTGACGACTTCAGAGTCCGGTGACAGCCCAGACTCTGGGAGAGATGAAATTTCTCATAACTGCAGATTGCTTGTTGCTACCGGCAAAATCCCTCATTGTCAGCGGGCACAGAGTCAGCCGGTCATGAAGGAAGACCAGGACGGGGAGAGGAAAGCAGAGGGAGAGGAGCAGACGGTTTTTAAGTGTGTGACGTGATCAGACGACAAGCGAAGGACTTTATACTGGAACATACCAAGTAATGTCTCCTGCACACTGGACGATAATGGGGCACATTTCTCATCGCAATTTAGGGTGTGAACTAAAGAATTTCATATGATACAAGTCCTGTCGTCATCTACGTGGGTGGCATCTTCCTGTACTTAAAACTGAGTGGTTTGTGGAGAGCCGTGTGTCTGATGTTAGTGTGTCATCAGTCCGGATGTTGTATTCGCCGACCTTTTTGAATTAAGTGCACAGTAAAAAGTTGTCTTTTCTTTTTGAATGAGGACAAAGACAAAGACTTCAAATAATCCTGGGAGCCGCTTCTGTTTCTTCTTCTACTGTGTTGTCCCACTTTCTGCAATTGGTCCAATTTCTGAATCATCACTGATGCAAATGAATCGAGCGATAAATTTGTTTAATCCGGGCAGAGACCACCTCTTTTGGTCAGGCTAAATTGTTGTCACCTTTCACACCTTTTTATTTTGGTTCGGAGTAAAATGAAAAGTCTGAAAAGCACCCTTAACATCACTGACTGAATTCTAGCCTCCCCGGTTGCAGATAATCAATATCAAACATGTTTGATATTTGGTGAGCGGAAACCCGCAACAGCCAATGAGAGAGCTGACTGGGAAGCATCACCAACCAGAAGTTGTGTGCTTGTGTTTCGAAGCAAAAAATGGCTGCCTACAGCATAAATAAGAGTTTTGTCTCCCGTACCCATTGACAATAAAAAAGGACAAACATGGGGCAAGTGAAATCATATTTGACCACACAAGTTCCCAGGTCTGTGGAATCGCCATTTAGAAATCGTTTTAAACGTCAGGTTGTGGTGCCGCGTCTCGACTGGACCATGTAGCGTTTGCGTTCTCCCATTAACTCTGTTGTTAAGTCTGTGAGTTCCCTCATTTTTCAAATGGATTTGAAAAAAAAAGATACCTAGCCACTTTTTCAAGTCAACACATAGTTACTTGATGTGGTCTCCTACTTATTTTTTCACCTCAACCCTGAACACTTGATATCATTGCTATAATTCAACTAAAT
This sequence comes from Hippoglossus hippoglossus, assembly GCF_009819705.1. Taxonomy (NCBI): domain Eukaryota; kingdom Metazoa; phylum Chordata; class Actinopteri; order Pleuronectiformes; family Pleuronectidae; genus Hippoglossus; species Hippoglossus hippoglossus. The sequence goes on from NC_047165.1 coordinate 11,442,078, forward strand.
ATATCAAATCTGCACACTCACTACAGGAAAACATTGTCGAGTTGAAAGTGGCTCATAAGCCTCACTTTTTTTTTTTTTTTTCCTGCTACAGTAGATTAAGAAAACATTAAACAATTACTTTTTTTCTTCCCCCAAAGCCAAGATTTTTCCTTTGTTTCCGCTCGAGAACGAAACCAAGATTAGTGCTCAGACTGCTGGCCCACGGAACGGCCACCGTCCGTCGCCACTGTTCAAACACTCGGCTGCGTCAGACGCCTTCAGTGCTCGTGTGGAGAAGAAGGAAACCATACGCAGTAATCCCATGTGAGGAGGCTGGATTAGTTCCACAGCAGGACAGCAGAAGAGAATAAGCATTGTGTTATCTGCACGTTTATGCATGCACTCTCCACAGAGAGCAGCAACACAATGAGGCTCCTTATCGCAACAAGCCCTCACTATTCTGCAACACTGGCTAAGACATAACTAAAGGCTACAGTGATGTAACGGGCACAGACAGACGCAGCTGCTTCTTCATCTCGCCCCAACAACAGCTGAGCACCACGGCAAAGCCAGCATCACCATCATCATCATCATCATCACCATCATGCATGTTGAATTATAAGAAGCTGTGTTTGACATGAAACTAGGACCCGCTGCCTCGAAATGAAGATGAGTGAGAGGTGTACCCTCCCAGTGACAAACCAAATACCACAGCAAGCAGGAAATAAGAACTGAAAGCTTTCACACACCCGCAAAAACACAGACACATGCTTTGCATCTTTTTAAAAACACGTAGACAAAACTGCACATGCAATGTCGTGAAGCAGGTATGATGACACACAACAGGACTGGAGTGTAGAGGAGGCTACACCAAGGAAAGGAAAGCTGATCCTGCAGCTATAGGAGACAGTGGAATGTGAGATCCATCGTAACAATGAGAACAACAACACTATATAGGGAAAAGCAGCACTTTACTGTTTGTGTTGTGGTGCTAATCAGCTGATGATCAGGATGGAAATATATATTTAAAAAAGCAGAAATGATTCTCAAGGTCTGTAACAAACCGTAATGACAAAGAAATGTAGGCGAGTAGATATTTTACAGTTTAACCAAGAAACATAAAAATATGAACAAATATATAGAACTTGAATTAAGAAAAATTGCAGTTGTTTTCTCTACAAATTAAAGAAACATTACAGATGTCAGAAAGCTGCAAGCACTGGAGAGAGAAAGAACGTGAATGGGCCCAAAGGTGTTAGGGGAACACTTGCAGGTCTGATCCCCTTGTGGTGGGCCTGTCTTCAAAGAGGGTGACTTATGATTAAAACACACGTTGACGCTAAAAGGTACGCAACTGAAGATATGTCTTTAATACCTGCTGGTGGTTGACAACTGATCATCTTATTCGCCATATTGTCCTATGTTCCAAAAATCATATCAGAGGTATCGGCAAATCGAAATGTCATGTGAAAGGCTGATATCGGCCAAACAATATATCAGTCAGGCTCTGGTTGTAGCCAGTAGAAGCAGTGAGGCTATGTAGGCTTCCCCGCCTGGATTTACTATGATTCATGATAAGGGAACATCTGCAGGACGGTGCACCTCACACCTGGAGCCGAACCTGGAAATCTGTGGGAACAAAACCGGCTGCGTGGTGTGGAGTCTGCATCAAGCACATAGGACCATTAACATCCCAATCAATATGGATCCATTGTGATAAGATCAGAGGTGATGGATCAGCTGCTGACATCAGGAGAAAACATCCTGGAGCAGCAGAAGGTGACAGATCTCATTCTGTGGCTGGATCTTCCATCATGACCCAGGGTGTCCCGTCCCTGCGAACTGGCTGAGGAGCAAACTACCACACGCACACACATGGGGGAGCATCATTGAATCACACGCGCACACACACACATACACGCGCGTTTCTAGAGGGTTTTTGCTGCAGAGCGCACCAAGAATTAATTTCCATACCTTGAATCACCACAGGCTGCGGTCTGCGTCTCTCCACCGTCGGCTCTCACAATGGGGGGAAACAAACAAATTCTCACACAGCTTCAGTCCAGACGCACGGCAGTCCGTCGGTCCGTCCCTCCGTCAGTCCCTCCGTCAGTCCGTCTGTCCCTCCGTCCGTGCGACCACCAGCCGCCTCGGGTTGGACTCAATGAAGCCGCGGAGACACGGGAGCCCCGGTGTGGACGGACGCACCGCTGCAGAGGACCGAAGGCTGCTCCATGTTCCCGCTGACAGAACCGACACACTGGGACACGCTCACCGACTCGCACCGCTGTCCGACGCCGAGTGACGACGCCGTGTTTATTCCACTGAGCGGCTGCAGCTGTGCGCGATGGTGCGTCACCGACTTCCGCGTGATGGAGAGAGAAAGACCAAAAAAAAAAAAAATCAATTTAAAGGACAGGCGGCGCACGCGAGCGCAGAGAGGGCTGTGCACGAGGATGATGAAGAAGTTGATGATGATGATGATGATGATGGAAAATGGAGCCCACTCTGCTTATAGGATGATGATGGTGACAGAGGAATGTGATATTAAAGCTGCACTAATCAGTGTTTTTCAATTAAGAGTGAACCCATGTGTGGTTTAGATTTAAAGGTGCAGCCTGTAGGGACTGGCTGTGTCTCAGTTTAGCAGCCGCATCCTGATCCGATTGGGTCACAGCGGCACAACTCCACTGGACTATAAGAGTTCCAGTACACCTAGGCCCTCACACCCAGAATAACCTGAGTTGATGGCGACACTGTTTACGTCAGCCAGCTAGCCATTGTTGGCACAAACAGTCCATAATAATATAGCATTAAGCAGCATTTCACGTATGCTAACACCCTGGTAAAACGTCCACAGACAGTAATTGGACGGTGCTATGTGTACGACACATTTAATGACCGAAGTGCTAATAGACAGTAAAAACTACAGCCATCTTGGATTTCGAAGTCGGGGGTGGTGAGGTTCCTCCGACCTTCCAGTTGCAACTTCCGATTCGGGGGGTAATTCCGAGCTCCGAGGTTTAATGGAACGCGGCAATAGTCTCATGTTAGCCTACATTCAGAGCAGCCATCTTGATTTACAATGATGATCAATCTCTGCAACTTTAAAGCAATAGTTTATTTGCTTGCTGTTGGGGAGTTAGATGATAAGACTAATATCACTTTCATTATGTTTCATATCATTTCATAAAATGTGAAGCTCTAGCTTAGCATGGCACAAAAACTGGAGAATGGGAACTCGCCTGGTTCTGCCCATGGGTGACACTTATCCACCTTTACCAGCGCCTCAAAAGCTCATTAACTCCAAAGGTATATCTTGCTTATATCCAGTGTTGGTGCTAAGCTAAGCTAACAGAGTGTTGGCTGTTGCTGTGACGTCCAGATAAGAGAGTGGCATCAATCTTCTTATCAAACTCTCTGACAGAAGATGAATAAACAAATTTCCCCCAAACGATATATAGATATGACCATTTCTGTTATTTATTATTCTATAAGTGTTTCATACCATCAGCTTTTATATGATTTCTTGTTAGCCAATACAAAACAACTGGTAGAAAATAGCTCCAATCTGCCTGTATTCATATATTCTGGTGCAGAGGTCATTATTTCAGATTATGAATGGCCTGCAGTGTACTGTACATGACGCTGGGGTGAATCACTCATGTACTGGAACTCCGCATCAATCACAGGACAGTCGGTTAGGAGAGGATCACTTGTTAAACGAGGGACTGAATCCTCCGCTGCCTTGAAGCCTCGGCTCCTTCTCTGTGAAACCTGTCATTGTGTTTGAGCTTATTACTGATTCACAGTCTGCCGCTGGGCCCTTGCGGTCGGACAACGGAGCCTCTGTGCTCTGTCTGGACAAAGTGGGCACCTCAGAAGTGAGGCTGCCAAATTGTCGTGCGTGCGTCGGAGAGATACAGGCTGTCTTGTCGCATGGCGTGGAAAGATTACGACGTGTGTTGAAATGTTTGGCATGCAGCCTTTTCACAACGTTTACAGGACTTTAGAAATTCTAAATTTGGTCTTCACAACAGGGGGACGGCCGTCAGAGAGACGTGTTTACTCTGGGTTTGACTGGGCCATGCAGCACTGCCGACAAACTTCTCCCGTTGCACTTGAACGGATAAGAAAAGGGTGTGTTTGTTTAAATGGGAGCACAGTTGGTCAACATGAAAAATCTCCTTAAGTAAACAAGACAAGTTTCGCGAGGAGGAGGCAGGAAGGAGAAGCAGGTGAAAAACAAAGCTGGAATCAGAGAGTTACAAGATGAGTTCATTGCAGGTCAGGAGGTGGTAAACAATCTGATTATATCTCCACCAGGGAGTTTATGTTTTCACCCCTGTTTGTTTGGTTCGTCTGTTAGTACGATTACACAAAAACAATTGAACAGATTACCATAACTTGGTGGAAGGATTCGGCCATTAAACTTTGGCACAGATCTGGATCAGGGAAAAGATCCAGGAATTGTTTCTACATTCAACATTTTCGCTGTTTTCCCAGGGAATAATTCATGGATCATTTAGGGAATTGACATCTACGAGTTTGTGAAATTTGGTGCAGCTTGATAGAATTTAAAGTGACTGTTGGGCCTTGGAGGTATATATGTAGTCTACTGACATTTTTTTTTGGTGTTTTCAAATAGTTAGGATAGTTCCTTTAGTCTTACCTGACACAATGAACCTGTCAAGCTGGTTGTGCCTGATCATCTTGTGCCTGATCTCTGGCTGCAGGACACCTTAGTACATATCGTTCAGCATTGTGTGTTGATGATGGTGTTATTTAACAGGCGCAGATACAGGATATTCAGAACAACACGCCACCAGAGCGGTGATGAAATGTTTGTGTGCAGACACCTTTGGAACAATTACCATAAATACACAATTAATGACTTTGAGGAATCGTATTCTGTCGCATTAGCACATTTCAGTCCACATTCTGCAAATGTGTTCACAATTCTGTGGTGTCATCTTGTGATCATGGTTCCTCGTTATGCCAGCGCATGCAAAGGTGAAAAAGTTTGAGAGAGGGTGTTTTTTTGATTCAGAAACTGTCTGGTAATGGCTGCAGATATCAATTACAACACAAGAGAATAAACCCCAGCATATATACTGGAACAGAAAATGTAGCTGAGGGATTTTGAATTTTAGAAGCAAAATCACTGAAAAACCCATAAATGTCTGACTGTATTGCACAGTTGTCAGAAAGCTGTAATTCATGTTTTAAAGTGTCCCTTTCTTGTCCACTGCCACTTTGACTGAGCAGGATTTCTCCCTCCAGAAGCCATGTTTAGAAGAAAAAAAAGGAAAGAAAGGAAAAGCATTGTTTTTCAGCCTGTGCAAAATATAGACTTGCAGTCCTTGGCAGAGTTTGCAGGAGGCGAGCTGAATAATCCTGAGACAGAAAATAGGCCTTTGGCTGGTGTGTTTATGTGATATGGAGCACAGCCGCAGTGGAACACTGTTCCACTGAAGAAGTGACTGATATGTAGTGAAGGTTAAAGGATGTTGATGCTAAGCATTTGAGGATATTATCTGAAGTATATAATGAAGTAGGCAAAAAAGGGAGAAAAAAAAGAACTCTAAGTAGAACATGGAAATCAGTACAACACTCAACAAACACTATGTGACACTGTGCACTTAAAGAGTTGTAACATGTGATGATCAACACAAAGGCAAAATACTGGACAAACTGGAACTGGTGTTGTTGTGCACCACAGACTGAATTTAAAGATGGACGACGATGACAGCTCCTCAAAAGTGAAGCCAAAGCATCTTGAGCGCCACCTGGTGGCCTGCTGCAGTATAGGTCATAAATCCTGCTTCCTCCGTGTGAGCAGATGAGACATGGACCAAACTAAAAAGTCAAGGTAAATGTCAAAGATGAATTCTGTCTTGTAGTTACAAGTGTACATTTTTCTTATAAATTTGGTTTTGATTGATTATTTGATGACATACATATGTATATTTTGGATTCATTTCTAGATAGTGTGAAGAAGTGTAGTCGCATTGTCCATCTTTATATAGTCTAGTCTGAAGTCGTCAGGCTTTAGTCTATGGTCTCTATGGTTACCACCTGTCGCTACCTTTGAGTGCTCCCACTATTATTAAAAGTATATATATTGCCTATTGAGCTTTTATAGGGTACATGACGAAAATATCTAAAACCTATTTTGACAAAAACAAACAAAGATGTAGCATATTTTACAAAAACCTCCTGCTGCTTCACTGAGGAGTTATATTAAATGTATTTTCCAACTAATGCCCGTTAACTCCATCGTTTTTAAATTCATCTGTCTCCATGTTGTGGATCATTTCTCTGTCAAGGGAGACTAAGAAGTGTTGGAGCTGAATCTGCTGCACAGTCCAATTATCTTGGATCAAAGCCAGATAACATGAAGGAGGAAAAGTGTGGATAAAAACACTGAGACGTGAGTCGGGTCAGGGTCTGTCTGCTGCACAGGAAGAGCATCCATGGCCAAAGCAGAGTGAATAATAAGAAGCGCTGCCTCCACTTTTGAACCTCTCCTCTCAGCGACTCACCAGCAAAAAAAGACGAAAAGTGTTTAGCGTGTGTTTATGTGTTTTTTGCACTCAAGTCTCCAGGATTAGTTTGTTGTTGTCTGTGTGCAAATAAACAAACAAACCGCAGCTTTGAAGTGCTCTCCCCGACAAAATTATTAATGTGCATTTGAAAATATGAACCAGTAGCAGAAAGCCCAGGCTTTTTGTTTTTCTTAAGCGATATCTTAACATTTGCATTCAAGCAATAAACTCAGAGAGCAATTTACCAGTTCACACATTGGCTCATGTTTTTCAGTTAGAGATGTTTTTGTAATGAGTGAAAAAACACACGCCCAATAACACATTAAGCAGATAAGTAGCTAAGTAAGAAGATCACAGGTTTATCCGGAGTTAGTGTCACTGCATTCCCCTTATGAAACCACACTTAAATCTACTACATCTGGATCTACATCTATTTACTTGGATCCACAACAAATTGAACACAAACGTAGATATCAGACCCCGAAATATGCCGGATTTTCAGTAAGATGTAAACAAACAAAACAAAAAATTCACCACCTTGCAACATTAAAGAAAGTGATACAAATTCCTTCATCCACACTGGGGCTCATTCTTGGCCGATGTCCCGTCCTTTCAGCAAGTTTCAATAAAATCAGTTCAGTAGTTTCTGCGTTATCCTGCTGACAAATAAACAGCAACGAACACACAACCTCCTTGGCGGTGAGTGGGGGTCTAATGTTTTCTGCTTGTTGCTAAGGAACTGGCCAAGGGTCTGTGTCGGGGGGGGGGGGGGGCCTGGTGCTCAAAGTGACGAGAATGAGCTCGTGATAGCAAACAGAAACCGTTTCTCATCTTCTTCACAGCAATGAGATGAGAGCCATTAAGGGTCGAGCAGCAGGAAAAGTCAAACCCTCAGTGAGCAAATAATGAAGATGCGCATGAGAAGCCTCGAGGACAGGACGCTGCAGAGCGAGAGGAAATTATAGCACAACCAAGAGTACTGTGAACTCAGTTTTTTCCTTATCAGGAATAAATCAGGTGGAAATATTATCTCAGACAAGTGTTGGATCTAAACGCTTAAAAGAAATTTTATTAGATCAAACCCCTGTAGATACTTTAACAGCATTTTAAGTTTTTGCAACAGCTGAGCAATAAAAAAGACTTACAAAAGATTTTTTTTTATGGCAACCACTGTACTGTAGACACATCATAAATACCATAACCATGCCCCCAAATCCTAATACAGTTCACTTGATAGGCATGTGGATTACAACTGACATTCACACCTACACACATTGCATACTTACTATTTCAAAACCAATCTGGAATTTAAATAAGTAGAATTCATTGATAAATATTAAGTATTTCATTATTAAGTCGGTGTCTTGTTGTCTCTTTTAAGAAAGTGATGTTGGTATGTATATGTGCCTGTGTAAGAAAAACGCAGAATATAAAAATCTGGATGATGACGACAACACCTTCATAAGACAAACGGAGATATAAGTATCCTTCCCCCTCACAATAAGGAAAAGTAAATGTATAAATATGATAGTTCTAAAGTGCATCTGTCAAAGACTTGTCGAATGAGAAGTCATCAGTGGTCCTATTTCGTTTAAAAAAAGGTTTACAAAACTAAAAATAGATATGTCTGAACGTGCAGCAGATATATTTAGCCCAAACAAAAAAAACTACCTACTTACATGCACAGGTTTTTTTTTGTTGTTTTGTTTTCACGCAGTGGAAATAAGAACAAGGTAACAGATTAAAAGGATAAACAGTTCACATTGTCAAGAGGTGATAATTAGTTCTGCGCCACTTCAGTCTACTCTTGTTGGTTCACACTTGGCTTTACAGAATATCTTCTTTTCATTTTTAAGCAAACTTGGCTGTTAAGAAAAAAAAAAAAGCACACGGTGGTGAATAAGTGCCTCGTTTCTGTTTAAAATGTCTGTAAATTCTCCTCCGTTCAGTCATTTTAACCTGTGGTTGTTTTGGTCGTCCCCCGGTTAGAGGTGAGGGTTGTGGGTTCTAGATCTTGGGCAGCTTGGGAGCACTGATGAGAGGGTTGGTCTCTTGCAGAAAGCGCCGTCCAGAGCTCTTGTAGTCGTACGTGCAGTCGTGCGTCTCTGCGTAGCGGTGGGCGGCACAGAAGTTGTGACTGCACCTAAAAGATTCAACACACATTTCGCTTTGTTAAGTATATAAAGAAACCTGATACCAATGATACTCCTTTCAAAACTTAACAGTCAGCAAATAAAACATTAAATGTCTATCAGCAAACATCACCTGCTCAATCATGTGGTCATTCTGCTGAGTCATATTAACTTCTCCATGGGAAATTTAGTTTTGACCAAAATCCCCTTAGATGAGACATATTCTGCTCATATTCAGGTTCATAAATAAATGTGGGTTATTACTTGGAAAGCTTTACATGCTCTAATGTTCAGAAAACACATCACTTTCTTCACACTGTCCACTTCTGCAGGTTCTTTAGCCGCTTTCTTAAAACGCTTGGTTTAGGTCCTGTCTCTTTAAGGCCCCCCTTCCGGTAAGGTCCTGTCTACTCTGATTGGCCAGCTAGCCCACTCTGTTGTGTGCCAGATTAGCTGCTCGGTGTGCCGGAGCAGTGTTTTCTGTGGGGGAGAAGGGCTCCCTTTACCACAGACCTGAGATGCTACGGTGTGGAAAATTTCACACCGGAAAATAAACTTATGACTAATGATTAAACCAGAAAAGATGTGTTCAAATATATTTCAACACCAAAACCCTCGGTGAACTCTCCTCTCCTCATGTGAAAGGTCTGTTACTCTGTGATGTGACTTTGCTGCAGATGATAACTACCTGACCTGAGACTGACGTGACGAGTCTGACCGAGTTCAGACAGAAAAATGTAAACAGCTGTCGGGCCCTGATGCTGTGCAGCACAGACACTCTTAACTTGCAGACTGCAGCGTCAGACTAAGTACTGATAACTGGGGACGTGGGCACTACCACCGAAACACAAAAACAAACCAATCATAATTTATGTCTATAAAAGTGAAACAGACAGTGTCGGCGGTGGGCAAGTTGTATAATGGGTCTGTGTCTGAACACTGTAACTGCAGACTTTGAGCTTTTTAAGTTTGCAGAAATTTTACATACACAAAAACTATGACACATAAGAGGAAAGAAAAACTGAAACACCATTTGATTAATCTGGTATCTGTTCATCTTTTAGGTAACACAATAGAAGCTTCATCCTTTAAATGCCTCAACCTCTTCTAGTGGCCAATGCTAAGACACTAGATTTACACACTGTTGCATCAGATTCAAAGTGTATTGCCCTGGACAGGACCCCAGAGAGGGAGGTGATCTGGATTTATGCGGTGGAGAGAAACTCTGATAAAGCTAATAACTTGTGGCAGAACAAGCAGTGAACAAAGAGACAAAATGATGAGCCGGGTAAAAAACACTTCTTACTCCTGCTCCAAGGACAAATAGACAAGACAAATAGGCAGAGAATGAGAGAGTGAGTGCGGGTGGAGACGCTGGAGGCAGTTGTACCTGCACTCGTAGCTGGTGGCCAGGCCGGTCTTCTTGCCACAGAGGAAGCAGTGCTTTGAGCTCTTCTTCTTGCTGCCACTGGGAGCCTTGACTGGAGGTAGGTGGTAGGTTGAAGTGCCTGAGAGAAGAGAGGAAACCTTTTTAGTCACTTTAGAGGAGCCAGTGTGGAATAACTGATGGGATGAAAAGGTTTCTATGAATGTCTGGAAAGAATCGTCATCGTCCAATGTAGCAGGTTCTCTTCTTTAAATGATACAGTTAATCAGTTTATGTATTTGTGGTGTCTGCACACAGCCGAGCAGATATTAGGAACATATCCACACCGAATCACTTAAGGGAGGTAGAACTGCATTTCTCTCCGTTGAGCACTTAAGAGTCATGTTCTATTTCTCTCCGAGCAGAAGCAGCCATTTTCACCAACTGTGAAAATGTTCAGGCATTTACGAACTGGAGTGTTTCCTTGTTGCTTTAAAGTTTCTCTGCACTTCTCTGAAACCTGTCGGTCTTCACTGTATTACTTCATCGTGTCCATGTTTCTACTTCATTCTCATTTCAGAGAGTTTTCAAACCATGTACTATGTCTGATTAGCGTCCATCATGTGAAACCCACAGAGTTTAAAACTGTCACATTCATGTCTTATTATCTAGAGTTTCTTTGTTAACTCTGACAGTTCAATCTTGGTTTATGACACAGTTTTTTTAAAAAATTTTTTAATAGCAGCAGTCAATTAAACTGGATCCAAACTGTAGCATATTGGTGACACAAAAAGTTGTCAGTCACGTACGTTAGTTTTCAGGAAAACAGCTTTGCCAAACGCACCTGTGCCCTGTTGTCATGTTCAAAAACATGTCGGAAAACACACTAGAGTTAATTTCCTAACTTAGGGAACACTGGTTTTTGTCAGCTCATACCCATGATAATCGTGTCGGTGGAAGCACGCGGCTCAGGTAGGTTTGTGAGCCGCGGGGAAACGGGAACACACAGATAAAATTGACAGCTCTGTGATGACGGTACACGGAGCTTTCTGTCAAGCAGCTGGGCGTGGGATTGGATTTTTTATTTGTTTTGTGCACTTTAATCTGCTGCCATACAGGCATGCAGTGGATTCAAATATATTCAGACCCATTCACATTTACCCACATTCTGCTGTGGAATCGACTTCATTTGAATTTGATCGCATGTAATTCCGGGCCTTGCCAGCCAAGTTCTCTTTGCTCCCGATTCTGATCTGATTAATTAAATAAAGAGGATCTGATAATGAATGGAAGCACTGCAGACACACTGAGGTTCCCTTTCTTCCTTAGTGAAAGTATCTCAGCTGCTGTCAGTGTCGACATCTTCATTGAAATTATTGACTGTTGTTTGTTTGTGCTGACAGAGGAAAAGGTTCCCATGTTTTAATGAAGCATAATGGGATGTTTGTAAAAGCTTGTGTACGTGAGGCCCAGTGTGGGTTCTATGAAAAATACATCTGAATTGCAGACCAATTAAAACATGGTTTATTTTACAGGTCTGAACTTTCCTGAAAATTTCCAGGGATGTTTCCTTGAAACAATGATAACATCTGTGTGCCATCTGTTTTCAAACCTCTGGGAAATCATCAGGAAATTGCAGGACGTGTAAAATGTAGTGTTAAATCAAATTAAAATGGTGTCTTGCTTCAGGAACAGTATAGTTTGAGACATCCCTTATTTATCCAATGATGATAAAGTGAGAACTTGTTTTTATCAAATAAAACCAAAACACAAAGATATCTTAATTACATACTGAGAATGTTCAGAGTCCTTGTTATCACATGTCTTGTTATGCATCTGCCTACAACTGACCAGCACACCTGTACAGCACTAGACCAATGTTAGAGGTTTCTTATCAGACTAAAATAGAAAATGTCCTGATTGAAGGACACACGAACGATGTCAATTACAAACAAACCCTCCGTCATCATAGTGCAGGTTTGACTCCATTTACAGCACAACAACGTTATGTACAAGACAAACACTAACAGCTAATGACCAACTGAAAATATTGCTAACAGCTGCCTTTTGTCTGCTATTGGAATCGATACAGGTCATTCACTCCCGGGTCAAATGACTCTGCAGTGGACACGGGTTTTAATGGGCTCCAGCTTCCATCTGCAATGATGGAAACATGACACACGGGTGAACGCACTAATTTGGCAAGACAGTGATGTGAGAGCGCCTCAGTTTTCAGGGCATGGACGTAGATCATTACGCACTGGTGGGAAAATGTTTTAGCTGTTTAAAAAACCTTTGCTTAAAAAGAGGTATGAGTTGGGTTATTCAGTGTTGATTGGAGCTGATTGTAAAGTTTGACCAACACCAACAAACTCTCCTCCTGTTGGAAACACTGCTGCTGATAAACTAATGTATAGTAATAGAGGAACATGGAGAGTCGTGACTCATGACTTTGTGTATTGATCCGTGTGTATTTATCTATCTTCCCTGTGAACAGTCGGAGCGTATCGGTGGCTCACATAAATAAATGAGAGTGCTGGTGTGTAGGCTCACCGCCTTCTGTTGTTTGTGCTGCTTCTGCAGTGGTATAAATAATGAATATTTAAAACCCTGGTGCTTTGTTGTATCCCTCATACAACATGTACTGTAGGCTTTTCACATGACAACATCTCAACAAGCGCATCATAGCACTGCATGGCTGTAATGTATGCACTCTGGCATGGCTAACAGCACTTTCAAATTACAGTGCTATACAATGACTCACTCCCACAACTCAAATATCCAAACCAACCACCACAATGCAACACTTTCTTCACAGTGTATTCTAGTCCTAACATGGAGGTGTACGTGCGTCTCCCTTACCGATTCTCCCGAATGAGGCCATGACTCCTCCAGTTGATGCAATAGTGTTGGTGGTCTGTGAAAACAACATGAAATGTTTTCAGAACAAATCAATATAACGACCTGTAGGGCTCAACTCTCAAGAAAATTTGATTTGATGTGCTGGAAAAGAGCTTAGTGCCTTTGAACTGGCCAAGTAAGAAAAGTCTGTACATTGTTTTCATTAACTCTACATATAAACAGTTGGAAGAGCCAAAGAGATGGTGAAAGTACTGACATGGTAAAGGGAAAGCTTTATGCTTAGTATAAGGAAAGAACAAAACTAGACTGATTTAAAAACAATTGATAGTCCCTACCTCTGATTTCTGATATTTGAGCTGTTTTCTATATTCAGAACATGCTATACACAGTATTTAGCTGTATTGCACAAGAGAATGTGATATAGCCAATTGATATTTGATCTTTCCTGGTGTGCATGAGAAATGCGATTGGCTGCAAAACAACAGCCACTCCCTACTCAAGATGGCTTCTCTCTGTCAGAAACGAAACGTGGCAGATAAATCATGGCAAGTCCAACAGTGTGTGGGAATGTATGAATTTTTTTTACTTTGTGTATCTAACCCGTTTATAAGACAAATAATTTTGCGTATGTGCGATCTGTATCCTGCAAATATGATACAAGTTTAATTTTGTAAAATTCACTAGAAATCATTTCATTCTATATACTAATTGAATATCTATTATTTTGGTCTAACAAAATAAATAAAGCCATTAGAGTTCATGTGATGAAATCTGATATCTTACGTGAGAATTTTAACAATTATCATAAAAAAGATCATATTGTAAGATAATATTTAACAAAGCTTCACTCTACTTTGTTTTAAAGCCTCTGCTACAATTTGCAGGTTGGCTAAAGTAATATTGTTTGCAAGTTCTAGCAAACAATATTACTTTAGTTAAAGTGACAACCATTTGTAGGAAATTGCACACTTCAAATAGCTCAAAGCCAAAATTGAGCAATAAAAAACAAATTTTCACAAATAATAACAGCAAACACTGTCACCATGTAAGAGGCAGCTGCTCGGGGCAACGGTGACATTTGTCTGATGAGATTATCCTGAAGGAGCCGGTTAGTTGGGATGAATGGCAGCCTGGAGCCATGACTGCCCTGTCCTGAGGCAGTAGCAGAGGGCAGTGCCAGTGCAAGTCCCACACTGTCTCCACGGTCGTCCCTGCCGCTGCTGCTGTCGGGGGTCCTTGTGGAGAGAGAGGCCAAGAGCTCAGAGTTGTTCAGAGGTCCCAGGGGCTCCTTGTAGGCTTGGTTGGCCAACTTAGTGATGCCTCTTGCTTCCCTTTTTGAGAGCAGCTCTGGCCTCTTTCCAGACGACTCCACCTTAACACCACGAAGACGTGGGGGATGAGCTGACAAGGTGGTGGAGGCGTGAGGGGACGTGTTCCCGGACTTCACATGTGCAGAGGATTGTGCTTGAAGGCTGGGCTGTAAACAGGAGAGAGTGGAATCGAAAGGCTGAGGCAGCGGCAGCGGCCTGGTAGAAGTGGATGTGGGTAATGGAGAGGGAGGGCTGATATGAAAAGATGTGCTGCGCTGTGTCCTATCAGCTCTGCTGGTGAGAGTATCACTTGACCCAAGTGTCCAGGTACTAAGTGGGGAGGGTGAGAGGGGTAACTGGTGCTGAGCGCCAACCTCGAGGGACCGACAACCTCCCTCTGGTTGGCCAGACACATCCAGACTCAGAGGATCTGACAATTCCCCAAATGGAGCTCCAGGTTGTGTTGGCGTCACCAGCCCAGTCGCTTCATCTAACAAGCCCAGCCTCACTGCGTCCCCTGCCGGCTCAGCTGGGTCAAAGATGGTTTCAGGTGGCCCCCTTGTACACAGTGGAGGCAGCTGAGGGTACACACAGTCCCTCATCAACCTGGTGCTGCCGATGTCCAGCCGGGAAACTTTGGGAGGGGGCCGTATTTTTGCAAATGGTGGGCACGTCTCCCACGGCTCCTCCTCCTGAAGCATATAACAAGAGGACGAGGTAAAAGAGGGAGGTGGTCGTCTAGGGATGGATAAGTGGACGGAGGTTGCTGCAGCAGAGGGCAAAGGGTCTGTGGTTTCATGGTCAGCAATTGGAGGTAGTTGTGCATTTGACTGCCGAGGCTGGTTGGTCTGGGGGAGTGAGCGAAAGAGGCGATGATGGTGTCGTGTGCTGGAAGGTCCTAGTGAGCCGCCGCAGGGATGTGGGCCGACAGGGGGGCGCGGTTTTGCCTTCGCTGACTTCTTCGGCTGGAGAACAGAGACACAGGCGTTCATATTATAATCAGATCAAATGTACTCGAGATTTTTTGCATTTCCTCATCCTTTCAAAATTCTGAAATGATAGTGGTTGTCTCATCTCTTGAATTAAGACGCTTGTATAAATAAATTATGAGCATAAAAACACTATAGAGCCAGTGAAGTTTAATGTAATGAAAAGTTCTCTCCTCAAAAAACACATGCAAATTAGTGTTCTGTGAAGTACACATGCATAATGTAAAATGGTTGCAGACTATCATTTTACTCGATGATTATTAGGAGCAGTATTCTATGTGTCTACATCTTAAAAGTGGGGTAAAAATGAATAGTGTGTCTGGGCCACATTTGCTCTCTGACAGGCAGTAAAACGAATTCCTCGATGCCAGTAGCCTCTTACTTTCTTGTTCAGGTTCATGTCCTCCATCTTGGCTTTGAGCAGCTTCATCTTGTTCATTGTGATGGAGTTCTCAAGGCTCTGCTTTGCAGCTGAAGAATTCTCTCCATCCTCCTCCTCCTCTGCATACACATTGTACACTGATCCACCACTGGAAAATATGAGAGAGAAAATGACTCAATTAGCAAACTAAAAAAGTGGTCTGCAAAAACTCAGCAGCATATTACATGTCCTGTTTCCTTGTACCGGGCCGTATTGCCCAGCCGCATGTCCTTGCCCCCCCCCCCCCCCCCCCCCGCTGACCTGCGCCCTCCTTACACATTGCGGTGGACACCTTCACTGGTCAGAGGTTCTGGCACTCTAGTATATAGGTGTGTGTGTGCGTGTGTGTTAGTACATTGCGTGTGCAGCCTCTGCTGTTTTCTTACAGTCATTGAGTTATACCTGATAACTGAAAAGTCACGATTTTTCTACACACCACTTTTCTGTTTTATAATGTTAATAGTCTTTTCTTTTCATTTATTAGTTGAAGGCTACATAGCCACTGTTGTTTTTTGTATGTTCAAATATTTTTATAAAAGGATTAAAGTAAATGGGACTTATTGTTTTTATTTATTTATTTTATTGGTTATTGAGTCGTGGAAATTTCATGGTATTGGTATCGACTGATAAATTTTTGGTATCGTGACATCCCTAGTATGTAGCCAGAACATTCAGAAAATATCCTTACCTCAGCGATTCAGACAAAGGGGTCAGAGTGCCATCCCCCCTGTCGACCACTCTGAAGAAACTCAGCTGGTCGCCCTCTCGATAAACCACAAACGTGACCTGCTTGTTGGTCGTGCTCTTCTCCCAACCCTCCTCCTTGGTGCTCTCCATCAAGTCAGCCACGTCTTTGATAGGATCTTCCATCGTTACTGTTGGTTAAAACAAGAAACAATATATTTTAATTTCCAAATGTGTTTGGGGATTTGGCCAAAAGATTACATTTTGATATGATGTTAAACCACAAATGCCTTGTGATAATGTGACTGTGCAGGCGTCTTTGTTACCTCTCCTGGTGTTGATTGGCCCTCCCCTCATAGCTAAGACCAGCTTCAAAGTGCAGCCTTCCGCAATGCTGCAAACACAAAAAGCAGAATGAGTGAGCGGTATTGCAACACACTCAACCGCGAATATATTCTAAAAGGGGAAAAGGAAGTATCAGTAGGCGACATACAGTACATATTTACATTTATGCTAAAATTCTTTGCTTCTGAGAGGCTCTGATCTAAAGTAAACAGCTCTCTGAGGGTCAGGATGATTTCCAGATGAACTTGTGCACGACTGGGAATTCCACTGCAACGTTAGTTTCATGTGAGCAGATGTTTCATTGCCTACTCTACCCCTCCGCTTCTAAAACTTCAAAAGCATGCCGCGGAGTGATAGGCGAGATCTCACCAGGGCTGTTCATGTGGAAAATTAAGTGACAAGCATTCACAACAATACCACCAGCTGTAGCCGATAGTGCACTGGAGGGTGAGGTCTGTATCTCAGTAGGTGACAGGAGTGGAGGGACGAGCTCTCTAAATGTGACCAGTGTGTCACTTGGATTATCCATCTCATTTACAACTTGCTGAATTAAATTACGGCTGAGTCCCCACCAATGGAGGAAGGCTTTTAAAGATCACATGCAAATGACGCTAAATGTACTGAACGTGTTTTTAAACGTCGCTGGTAACTGCTCAAACAAGCCATGTGTGATTTTGCCTTGGTGTCAATGCTCTGAAGGACAGAAAGGGTCAGAGGAATAGATTTACCCATAGTCATGGAGACATTGTTCATCATCGAGCTCCAGATTGTTCCAGATAAGATGTTGCTGGGCAACAGGGATACCTTAACAGACAGGGAGAGGGAGAAAGAAAACAACCAAAGTTGACAAGGAGCTGTTCATATTTCATTGACTACCTTCTCTGATCTGACAGACAGGTGAGAGGAGAATGCTGACAACAGAAACAGCTGCTAAAGATGATTCATGTCTGCCCCCTAAAGACAGAAATATGTAACTGCTGGAAAACGGCAAATCACAGAAGACATGCACTGACAGCTAAAATAAATAAAAATGTGTTGATTAAGTACATTTACTACACTTTAGAAACAGCTAAATTTACAGCTAAAAGTGTCAAATAAATGAGGTTGATTGGACTACTCCCTCTATTGTATTTAACATTGCAAATCAGACGGAAACAATGTGGTTTCAGTAGAGAGAGAAGACAGCCTAATGAACACAAAGGCTCTCAACAGCTCCTCCTTGGAATGAGATGGAGTGTATGCATAGTCAGGAAGCTCTCTGTGCCCACAGTGAGTGAACTCTCCGACCCGGCTCTGGAGCTGAGCCAGTGTTGGTGAGTGAGCAGTGGTCCCTTCATCGCAGAGTGGTATGCTCCATCACAAACACACACACTTGGCTGACACACCTCCGCACAGAGAGCACAGAGAGGCCTTTCTGACCAAAACCAAAAACAGCTGCACAGAACGTAGTGGAAGGTCATCTTGGTCGACAACAAAGCAACCTAAGAGGACTACCACGGTCAAAATAAACAAGAAAAGGTTTTTGATTTCCAACACAACCCACACACCCCAACCCTAAACTAAACTGTGCAAGACATTTTGCCTCCGGTGACTCCTTTGGGAGACAAGCAAACATGTGAGACCACAGATTTTACCAGTTGTGGTCGTTCTCTTCCAAGGCAGCTGCATTTCACATAACATCAGCAAACTTATCTTTTTCCACAATTCTGTGAGTTTCATCCAAAATGCACCAACATATTACTTCAGACTGTGATTCAGCATGGCTAACCAGTTTCCTCCATTTTGTGTGAACCAAGAGAACAACAATAGCAATGTGTGCTATGGGTCAGAGTCATTTTGGTCCATTTTGCGAGCACCCACTGCTTGAGCACAAAACATGTCCTGTAGTGATTCACCACTGAATTTTAATTAGGACATTCCATTTACAGATGGAATATTTAAATTTTTAACAAAAGATAATAGTTTTAATAAAAAAAGAAACTCGTGACGATGCATCCAAGTTTTATTTCTGATATTTTTTACCTTAAATTCAGCCAGGAATGAAACTCTGATCCAAGGCAACAGTGCAGACATAACAAAAACTTTGAGAGCAGATGTATGCAATGCAGCAAACCTCAGGATACTGAATAACCCAAAACAAATAGTACGACAGGTTGAACATAATATTTAGTATTCCACGGGAGGTCTCTATGTAACCCCAGTCTGCTCAGCCTATCAAATCATTAATATAGTTTGCTGGCATAGTCGGTGCAATATCCTTGCTTAAAAAATATGGTCACTATTACTGAACAACATGCAAGCAACAGCATGCAAAAACATGGAAACAACACATAAGTGTGCTTTGTACCTTCCAGCCTCTGGATCTTTGCCTTGACTGAAATGACAGCCTCGAAGGGCAACACGCGCAGCTCAAAGCAGGTCCCTGTCAACGTCTCTATGAAGAGCTCCATAGTGTCATAGAAAGGGATCTTGTAATGAAAAGCTCCCGCACTGTCGTCATTAAAGAAGGGCGGCTCCTTCCTGTCGGTCATCTTGGTGGACTGGGGGACAGATTCAGGGAGATGGTGAAATGGGAGGACTGGCCCAGGATGAAGACGATAGGGACAGGCACTTCTCACTGGCCTCACGACCGTCACACATCCTGCAGGACGACCACAGCTGTTAAGTAGAAACAGAAGCAAACCATGATTATCATTAACTATGTGCTTCCCAACTGTAGAGAATATCTTTTCAACAATCCAACAGTCTGAAATTTGACATTTACAAGTTGACTCAGCAATCGCATAGTATTCACAAGCTGACTTCTGGTGGGCAGTCATTTTGACACTTCAATCAAACCATGTAACTGCAGACACAAACTCATTCTGTGACACTTAAGTATCCTCAGGCAAGATAGTGAACCCTAAACTCCCCCTCAACTGCTGGGCCAGGAGTATGAGCAGAGTATGACAGAGAAAATGCTGCACATAGATGCACTGTATGAATGTGTGTGTGAAAAGTGCTATATAAATTAAGACAATTTCTATTTTAGGGAGGGTGAATATTCTATTTAGGTGGACCATACAACTTCCAAATACAGGAACCATCAAACAACTGTGGGGAATATTAATTTGTATGACTAAGATAACAATTGAGTCATGCACCTGAGGACATAGTTCTGTTAGTATTCTCATGAGGGCAATACAAACTGTCCTTGAGATTGAGTTTATACAGTAAACTTAAAATTGACAAGAAACTGCTTGGAACCGGGACATGCATCGGTTGCTGCGGACATGTGCAACCATCTAATGAAACATTCAGTACAGCGTTTAAGGCCCCGGCCAAAATTCAAGATCAGGTGTGTTACATAAGCCCCAGAGCGGTATGAGGTGTCCTGTGTCTGACAGATCACCTCCTGTGTCACTTCACTCACCAACTTCCTATAACATATAATCTGAAAGAGAGGCAAGTTCATCCAATCGACCAAAACTCAGAGCCACAAGAACAGTCTTTTCCTGACTGCAGCCAGTTTCCTCCACAAGGCCAGGGACCCCGTCATTCAATGCATATGTCCTGTACAAATGTTAAAATTGTACATATCCAAAGTTAATATAGTAAATATCTTTATGTGGGGTATTAAATATTCATATGCTGTTCCCTACTTTTATATTTCTGCTTATGCACAAACACACCACAGCAGATTCCTTGTGTGAGTAAACCTACATGGAAATAAACCTAGATTGAGATTCTTTTTGAAGGAGGAAGACAAGATGGATTCAAGATCTCAATTCATGTTGGGTCATTTAAACCTGGACTGTTTGATTTAAGAGCACATGAGCTTCTTCGCTTAAACACAGACACAACAGATGTGCAGTTGTGTTCCTCCTTGGAGACAGTGCATATTTTCTGATGGCTACTGATGTCACCCTGACTCCCTGTGTCTTTGAGTCCAGGACACTGGGAACACACTGTTCCTCTGAACAGAGATATTCCACCTCGCTGGGCTCCTGACGGATCTGTAAGAACTCATTAAAAACACACAACCGAGCTGCACAGCACTGAAGATCAAGTTGGTGCTTGTTTGCTTTGTAATGTTAGTGAACGAGGCCTGAGGTGAACCCATCCAGAGACTGAGGGGATGTGAGAACAGGCCATTCTCTGAAGAAGACGGTTGGCTTGTCAAGTAAAAGACGAAGCTACGTGCAGTTAGCCTGTAGCTACATCTAACCTCACAATAAACTAACCCTAACCCCACAGAAGCTACAGGGCTACAGAGGTGAGCCGCTAGCTGCCTGACAACGGGGATGAATGGAGTTGACAAATGTCTCCACACACACTTCCAGCGGCTAACGTTAGCACAGGCAGGCTCACACACTCAGTATTTATACCTCACACTTTAAACGAGACACTCGACGTTAGCTGCTCAGTAACTATTGGAGCCTGCTTACCGAGAACTTCTGCAGTTACACGGCGGCGGAGCCCGTTCAGCCGACGCTGCTAGCGCTAGCTTTCGTTGCCATGTTAGCCGACAACCGAAACAATGGCTAGGCTTCTCGGTGGTTTTGCTAGCAGGCTGCTAGGCTACATCCAGAAGGCGTCTCAGTCCCGTCCCGTCCGGTACAGCTGTCCAGAGAAACGCTGCGGCCAAAGCTGAACTCATTCCCCTTAGAACCTGCACCCGGAGCGGACAGGACCGTCTGCCACTGTCGGTCCCCGCTGCTCCATTGTTGGCGACATCATCGTACCTGCCGAACAACACCTCTGTGACACCGGGTGATCGACAGGCGCAGCAGCCAACCGGCATCGCGGATGAGGCGAGGTGGGTGGGACAGGGAAGTGTTTGTTGACAAAGCTGAGTTACAGGAAGTCGTATGATATAACATATGATGCACACAAATACAATGTTGCATACATCTGTCATTCTGACTATAAATATCAGGCTTTAAAACCCCTCAAAGAATCTGTGGCTTAATTGGTACAAAAAATAGTCCCTCATTAGTAATTAAAAGGCTTCAGGGGGCAATCATTTGACTTAAGACATATACATCAATGCTCTGTGTAGAAGTAAATAATAAATGTAAAAATACTTAATCCTAAAACAGAACTGAGCAGTCTCTAATATGATCAATCAAAGTCCAAACCTTTCCTTCAGACAGAAGGACCAATGCCCGTATGAAACCACATTTAAACTCACTAGATCACTGAACACACTCATAAATATCAGTCCTCTAAACATAACTGCTTTTTTTCATTTAGACCCACATGTTATTCTCTGAGAAATGAATACAAATGTTGTGAAGTCAAGTGACTTCAAAGTCAATTGGATCTGTCCCCTGATCTGGATTTGCAAAAAATCCTTCCACCAAGTTTCATGGTAATCCATCAAATAGTTTTTGCATAATCTTCATAACGAATTTACAGATGGACAAATGCAGACTAAAACATAAACTCTATATAAAATAATGCCTCTGTCCAAAATGTCTGTTGTCAATTTGTAAAGCCTTGTCAGCAAAAAAGTTTCAATCCTATATGTGAGAAAAGTATTACTACTAACCACAGCAAAAAGAATGAAACAGACGATGTGCTACTGACTCAGATCCAAAATTCAATTTCTTTGGATCTAGCTCCCTGCTCATATCAAATACTGATCAATATCCAAGTCTAGACAGACAGAGTGCGCATGAAAACAAGTCAGAAATAATCACACACATTTCAAAAAAGCATAAAATATGTTTCCTTTTTAGTTATTAAAAATGAATTTCCTTTTTCATCACAGCCAAAGTTAAGAAACTGATGAATTTCTTATTAATAAAAACATTGTCAAAATGCCTAAGACAGTAAGTAAACACATTGATTTCTGATAACCATGATATGGAACAAACCCAAAGACATGGAATCTCAACAAGGCAGAGCCAAAGGATAAACATAATCAAAAAACAAAACAATTTACTGTTAATTTCTGCAGGCTTTGAGGCTAAGCATACAGTATGCTTATAAAGTGCTATCATGTAAAATAAAGATTAACAGTATATAATAACTCTTACATAACAAGATCTGATTCCACAAGGATTTTTCTCAATGCTGCCAGAAGATGACTGGAATCTTTTTTCATTTGTCTGCCAAAAAGATAAGCCACAGTATTTATATGGATTTATATGAATAAATACTCTATTAACAGTATATTGATCTTCCAATCTGTAAGCGATCCAAATGACAAAAAGATGTATCCACATTCCACAAGTGTACAAATCGGGCTACTCAGAGACAACAGTTCAGTTCCCACCAAGAGCATTAAGTGGATCATCAAATATGTCGCTGGAATCTGCTGCTGCACTGGTCTCCTGTGATGGGGACGTCTTCTTTGATTTATTGGGAGCCTTTGTCACTGGTTTTACTGTGCTTGGCGAGAAAATTTCATCTTTAAGAACAGAGAGAAAATAGTTGGTTAAATATGGCAGGCTTAAAAAAGGTAGACCACAGGATAGACGGGATGAAAAGTGTGCATTAAAATACACAAATGCCTGCGTGCATTTTATTATTTCTTACCCATGTTATCATCAAATATCGACTTGGCCTCTCCCTTTGTCTTGGATTTCTGTTTTGGTTTGTAAGTGTCCATAAGGTCAGCAAAAATGTCTATGTCGTCGTCGAACAAGCTGGCATCAAGGGGCTTCTCTTTGTGCTTCTTGTGAACTTTAGGCACAGTGGCTACTTCATCCTGAGGACCAAAAAAAAAGAAGAAAAATCAGCCAATTAGGAAACGTAACAGAACAAATTATGATGGCGCAGATAAAACTTGATCGTATTACTGTCGATGTAAAACAAAGATACCTGGAAGATGTCCTGCTTTGAAAAACTACTGCTGCTCTTGATTTCTTTACTACTGGTGGACGAGGGAGTGGAGCTGTTGCTTACTCCAAAGATGTCATCATCATTGTCATCTTCTAAGAAGGACGACGCCTTGGCTTTCTTAGTAGTCGACCTAGGTTTGACTTTTTGAAAAAGGTCATCTGTATTTCCATCAAAAATGGATGGGAATGTGCTTTTGTCGTTGTCCTTCTTCTGTCCCACCCCACTACTGGCCTGAGGTTGTATCATCTTGGTGGTTTCTCTGGTGGAGGGTGTGTTAGTGACTGAAGGGGCCTCAAACAGACTATCGGAGCCAAAAAGGTCATCCTCGCCAGACAACGGCAACACCTTGGTACTGAGGCTGCTCTTACCAGAGTCTTTCTTTCCAGTGTCTGTAGATACTGGCAACGTGAGTACAGAGGGTCTGGGGGAGATTTCAGCGAGTGAAGGTTGAGAAGATGAGGAGGTGGGCAAGGCTGTAGGTGCAGATGAGTTAGGTAGTGTCGGACTGGCTCGCTTCTGGCTGGATTTGTCTGGTAAGACTGAGCCAGATGGACTGGGGTTTGGTGCAGGAACATCTCCACTCTTGGTCGCCTCTTCATCCCCCACAGATCTCTGGGCAGCTTGCTGTCTCGCCGTTCTGGACTGGGGTCTGCGATGAACCGCACCTTTGGCACGACCCTGCGTGACGGAAGATTAGCAAGAGATGAAATTCAACAGAAAGAATCCAAGATAACAGATATTATACACAAGGAATCAGAGGTCTACCTTATGTGCGCTCTGCAGCATTGTAACCTGGATCGGGGTTTCAAAGCTCACTCCTTCCTCACTGTCCATCTGGGGTCCTGCAGGAGTCGAGGCAGGACTGGGACTCAGGCTGGAGCTGGACACCCCAGAGGAGGAGCTGGGGCCCATGCCAGGGAGAACATTTATGGCCCCTGGCTTAATGGGGGCAGCACCAGGGAGCAATGCAACAGGGTTGATCTTCAGATTTGCCTGAATGTAAAATGCACAGATGCACCAGTATAAATATTTATCAAGACGAAAAAGACACCATGGATCCTGAGTGTGGACCAAAGACTAATTAAATCGATTTTCTAATCAAGATATCTTACATTTATATCACTCAAAACTACATTTCAGCTACTCTCTGTTCATAGAGCTTCTCAGTGTGGTTCCATGGAGCAGATCATTCAGAGAAAAATGAAGAAACCAGAACTATGGAGAGAAATGAGGCAAGACCAAGATGCAAGAGTAACATCTAATGAAACTGAAAGAAAGAGCGAGAAAGTTCTTCCTGTGAAGCAAAATCAAAATAGAGAATTATCTTCATTTTGATAGCCATGCTGCGGAGTCATAGCCAAAGGTTTTAAACTGGAACGTGAAAAGAAACCTTATAAGAGAAATTGAATGAGGGATTAGGAAAGTCTGTCCTCAGGAGGAATCAGAGTGAAATGTTAGAGAAGGAAGACTATTGATTCAATGAAATTAAAAAATTACTTGAAGTTTCCCAATCCTTGATGAGGAATCTTTAGGTTTTACAGGGCTTGGAGCAGGTTTCTGTGTAGTCACATTACAGCAGGATCAAAAATTCAATCCAATAAAAAGGCATTGTTTGGGTTAATGAACAAACATTACCATGTTTTAAATGGCAGTAAATTATGAGGTAGATGTGTTTACCAAAGCAAAATATTTTTCTAAATGAAATCCACACGAGCACATAGGTAAGTGTGTTCATGGCGTCAAAATAAAGTACTTCTGAAGACATTATGTGGTGACAGCAGACTTACCTGAATCTCTAACACAGATTCTGGGCTTGCCAGCGGAGCTCTATCAGTAGGTTTACCGGGTTTCTCTGCAATCTTCAGTAAATAAAAATGTAGAGGAAAAACAAGAGAAAGATGATGTTTCTATATGGAGCTGGGAAGCAAGATTCCATCTAATTCTAACAACCAAAAATAATCAAATTGCTACCGGAGGTGGAGCTTTTGGCTTGGTGGAGCTGAAGAGGTCATCCTCATCCTCGTCTGCAAACAGACTTTCTGCTGCTGGCTTCCCTGAGCTGAGCTTGGAGCTCTGAAAGGTAAATACAGTCCCATATTCTTACCAACAAGTGATGACGTTGAGTTAAACATGTAACGTGTAAAGAGAAAAGAAACATGTATACAAACAGGTATGACTATCTGATATACTGACCGCAGCTTTCCCTGAGGTGGCAAAGAGGTCAACATCTGGGTCATTGTCCTTCTGCTGCGTCTGACTGAACAGCAGCTCCTCGTCCTGGAACACACCCGTGCTCTTTGTCTGTGGTCGCTCTTCTGTGGGCTGTACAAATGTGACACTTATTTTAATATCTCGACTATAGGAGAAACTACTTCAACTCTGCATACTATTCTCAAGTTCACTGTAAATACAAACCTTCTGTGTGTTTCCACCTGTAGGTTTAGTGAAAATGGGATCGCTCCAACTGGATTCATCTTCATTCTCATCTTCAAACAGACTAAAAGTTTTTGTCATGGCTTTCTCTTCCTCCTTGTCCTCCTTCTTAACGAGTGGTGGTGGGCTCGCTTTGGAGAGGAAGTCGTCATCACCTTCATCTTCATCTAACAAGTTCTTTGTCTTCTTGTTGTCGAGAACATTAATGCCTCCAAAGAGACTGACAGCTCCAGCGGGCTTCTTTTTAACTTCACTATTCACCAACACTGCTGCTGATGGTGGGAGTAGCTCAGGAGTCTTTGCATCTGGCTTCTCTGGCTGTGGAGATTTGTCCTCTGCCACCGTCCGAGAAACTGGGACCTCCTCTGATTTCTGTGATTGGGAGGATGACTGAGAGGGGACCTCAGGTGTCTGAAAAATACAAGTATTAAAAGAACTGAACCTCAGTGTGGGAGATAATGCGAAAATAATCAATCTAAAGAATGAATTATCACTATTTAAATAATAAAGTGGTGCGACAAAGTCTGAATTTGGTATTTTTCCGTCTATTAAAAAAAGATCAAATCACTTCTCTATGCAATCTTCAAACCATGATTGTTTTCCATGACAATTGTGAACTATAAAATATAAAATGTTGCACTCACTTTAGCAGCAGCTGGTGTTGCAGTATTTGTGTTGACAGTAGGTTTATTGCCAAAGAAGGATCCTTTATCTTCTTCATTATCATCACCCTCATCTTCAAACAAGAGCGCAACTCTGTGAGGCTTTTTCTGACTATATGAAAAGAGAGAACAGGAGGATTGATAAAAAAGAAACATGTGTTTTGCCATTAGAATGAACAAAATCATTAATACTGTAAATACCTTGACTCTTTTGTTGGAGCAAACAGATCATCTTCCTCATCGTTGTCAAAGAGGCTGCCCTTATGAGATGTTTTGGCACTGGGGAGACTGGAGGGGGCGCTGGCACTGGGCTTTAACCCTACTGTGTTGGACTCAGGCTTTGTAGCATTACTTTTGGAACTGATCCACTGGTCCTGTCAATCCAATAAATCATCCATCATGTTTTACCAATGAAATTCAAGCAGCAGAGAAAAAATATTTTTTTAATGTCATACCTCATCATCGCTGAAGAGGGAGCTGGACACAGTATTAGTGGGCTGCAGTGTGGGGGCTTTAGCTTGATTAGGTTTTGGCTTAGATTTAGTTGCAGATGCAAACAGATCCTGCAAGATGAAGAACCAGATTTTAGTAATGTACATTCAATTCAGTTTTGTTCAAGTGTTTTAAATGTTGGTAAGTTTTTTCACCTCTTCTTCCTCGTCATCAAAAAAAGACAAAGTGGTCTTGTTGGTTTTGGTCTGACTTGTAGGTTCAGGTTTAGATTGACTTCTAGGAATCGTTGGAAAGACCTGCAGAAGACAAACACATTTATAGTGTAAATAAAATCTGGATTGTCAGTTATAGATGTTCTCCCAGTAAAGTTAAGAAGCCTTACTTTTGTATCTTCATCATCATCATCAGAGAAGAGACCTCTGGTCTTGGGGTTCGGAGACGGCTTGACAGCAGTTTTCCCAACATCCGGTGTGGGCCCATTCTGAAAAAAAAAGAAAGATTTAATGAAAATTTAATTTAATATAAACATCTTCCTAAAATCTAATTTACAGTTTTAATGCTGGTGTGGAGCAAGTGTCAACAGGAATAAAGTCTAGCAGTGTACTCCAAAATTAAATCAGGCTTTTTCTCAGGCTGCACTTGACTATGAGCCAACATCATCATGAACTGACTGCGACTAGATTGTTTATCGGCATCCACGCCCGATAACTGATCTTGTGAGTTACTGTTTGAACAAGCACAACCTCAAAAACCAAAAAATAAACACAGTTACACTAATATTTGTGTAACTATGTCAATACAGTGTGGCCAGCTGTGTAGAGCAAAACCTCAAGCTAGATAACCTGCACACACTGCCAATTACTGAACCACAGTGGGGTCCTGTTTGGTCAAAAACTGCCATTTTGCCAGTAAAAACAAACCCAATTGGATTTTGTGAGGAGCATATTGTTACGCAATGATCCATTCAGACCTCAGACTTCTCAGACTCCTCGCTGGTCGATGGCTGTCGCTTTTTCCGAGCCTCGCTGAGCAAACTTTTAGTCCCAGGACCAAACATGGAGACGGCCCCAGCTGGCATCTAAACATAACAATGGATTATGAACGTAGGGAATCTTCAACAAGCCACAGAACACTGTGTAAATAAACCAAATTAAATGTTATTATGTTGATCTTTACCTTCTTCTCAGGAGGTTTTGCCTGCTCTACGACAGCCTCCTTCTTGCTCGGAGCTGGAACTGGTGCACTGTGCTTATTACCGAATATGTCAACATCCTCGTCATCTCCATCGAAAAGGTCAATAGCCTTCTTGGGTTTGGGTTTCTCTTTTCCAGCTAAGAAACAAGGAAAAACATGAAATAATAAGGGTGAGGATCCCACCTGAACCTGGATTCTTGCGCGATTGAGGTCATTCTTACAAACCTTTACCATTGAAAAAGTCATCCTCCTCATCATCAAACAGTCCTCCACCAACACCAGCTCCTGCAGGAACTGCTTTGGAAGGAGCACTGGTCTTAGGAACTGGAGTTCCGTTCTCCTTGCTCTCCACAGAATCAGAGTCCTTCCCTGAACTGAACAGGCTGTTATCTGTTGAGAGGAAATCATTTGATTTGTTTCAGGAAGACACAGCAATTTTTTTTAAAGTGACATTAGCTGTCACACAAGAGACTGCTGCTACTACCTGGGAATATTTGAACGGCACCTGCTGGAATCTTCTTTCCAGGTTTGGCAGATTCTTAGAGAGTAAAGAAAAGTTAGGTGACAATCTGCTAGTCCACTTTTTTCTGTATGTCTGTACACATGTTATCTGTAATGCTGTCTTACCTGCAGTTAGAGTTTTGCCTTTTGTGCTTTCATTCATCACCTTTGTCTCTTCAGACACAAAAGGTTTTGGTGCATCAGAGAAAAGATCACCCTGCATGGTAGAACATAATAGAACATAAATTCAAATCTGGCTGCATTCAATAGAGTTTATGTTGTGTTGAATTAAGACTGAATCAGAGGAAGCACTGAAAGTCATTTAGTTTAATTGACCTCATCCTCATCGTCAAACAGGCCTTTCCCTCCACTGAAGAGGCCACTTTTTGCTCCAAATGGAGAGAACTCGTCATCGTCGTCGTCGTCATCATCGTAATCCATCTTTGGTGGTTTAAACATGTCATCACTGTCGTCTTCAGCTGCTGTTGAAATGCACATAAACAGTATTGAGCAGCACGCTAAGAAAAACAGGCATGTTGTGGAGATAACTGATGCAAAGTTGAACAAGAAGTGTGAATAGCACTGATGATGAATGAAAGTCCTACCCTGTGACTTTGAAGGCTTGGCTTCTTTTCTGACTTTACTTTTCTTCTTAGATGCCAGTGCTTCCATGATATGGTGGAAAGAAAATATCCATAAACATGCACATGCAGTGATGGCACTCAGACCTGAAATGCTTTCAGTGTAAATCCCAAACGTAAAAATCTGTGGTTCGACTTTTACTTAAACTACATATGAGGAGTGGGAGGAACAACAAATGAAAAATCACAGTGAAATAACATGATAAACCACAAGTTGTTTTATAATCAAGGGGACTTACATGCACGATCTCCCTCCGGTTTTTTGACTGGTTCACCTTTGATTCGAGCTGCCAGCTCATCAGCAAAGGATGGTGGGCCTGTGTTCTGAATGTGATAAAAACAACCACAGTATATTCGTTTCCCAGCGACATATCTGAATGTTTTCAGGCTTAAATGACAAATACACCCCTTAAAAGAATATCTCTAAATAAATACCTTTGTGTCATCATCATCATCATCCTCCTCCTTGTCCGAGTCTCCAAATATGTCAGAGTCCTCGTCCTCATCCTCCTCATCCTCCTCGTCGTAACTCAACATGGACGATTTCTAGCAGAGTTTGTGAGGAGAAACTAAAATTAGAATCTTTTTCAGTTTAAATGTTTTCATTGGCGTGCTGGTATCAGGCTTACCTTCTTAATATTATTGTGAACTTCAACTTCCTCCTGATCGAAATCCTCATCGGAATGCTGTAAAACAAATAAATAAAAAACTAATTAGGTTTTTAATTTTCTTGATGAAGATGCAGATATCAAATTCTTATATTGTGAAAGAATAAGAAACATGGTCTTACAACCGCTTCTTTGCCATCTTCACTCTCGATCACACTGTCTCTGTCACTGTCAACTGACATTTCTGGAAAGAATCAAACACACACACATTTACAAATTAACACTATGTTGTGTGAGTGCTGATGGTGAGGTACAGCGAGGAGGTATATTACCATCACTTGAGAGGTCACCAAGTCCAACGTCTTCTTGTTCCATGAAAGCCTGGGAACCAATCAGATATGGAAGAGGCCTGTCCACATAAAGATCCTAAAAACAAAAGCAAAAACAGACAAAGAATTTGAAGTACACTAATGGAAAGATGCATTACCACGTGTATTTCTGCAGTAATCTGTGCTACTTTAAGCTCGAGAGCACACCTTGGGCTCGAGGATGGCCTCCACTCTGTCAGTGGCCTCCTCGTCCTCGGAGTCAGAGTTTCCTGCTTTAATGTCCAGATGCTCGAAGGCTGACTCCAGTACTTTAAGACCATAATTCACAGCTTCCTGCATCTTAGGGATCAACTCTGCCTCTTTCTGCTCTCGAGTCTTCTCCTGAGGGGAAAAGATAAATGACAGGGTAATGCAAGACTTGTGGGTACTGTGACAACATGGTTTCCTGGAAATAATAATACCTAAATGCTATATTCAGTGATAGCGGTCTGTGTTTTAGTGCCAGTAAATGTTTAGAGGAGGAAGAATGAATTCTGTGTACCTGTTCAGGCTGTTTCTCCAAAGCATCAGGCTTCGGCCCACTGTCCTCCACCTCTTCATCATAAACTCTCTGCAACAGGACACAAACAAGAGAGATGTTAGATTTTTTTGATGTCCCGTATTTTCTGTGCGAATTGTCAAAGTTTTAGTCAAAAAAGTAAAGCCAAAGTAAAATAAAATATTTCAATAAAATACATTACATTTTCTATAAACTGCGTGTTGGAGAGCATGAGAAAGTCATTAAAGACAGAGTGCAGGCAGCTGTCTGTGGCCTTGGTGTCCCGGATCAGACTGTCCAGCTGCTTTTCAATCTCATGAGTCTTTGACAGCATTCTCTGGGAAAAGTCTTGAAGAAACAGGAAGAGCTGTGAAGGAAAAAATAAAAAAACTGCTATTGAGACAGTATCATTTTCACAGTTACTTTCATCACACCAGAGCAGGACACAATTTCACAATCCCCTCAGCTACTCTGATTTCTAAAAATACAGATCCTGCGGCATTTCTCTGACCATGCGAGAGAGACAATCAATTTGACTTGGCTTCCATCAAAGCTGGGGAAGATGTTCAGACTTACCCCTGAATCAGCTGCTAAAGACCAACTGGCACTGCTCTGTCGCATTTCTTCGAGAGACCAGGGTCTCTCCCAAATCTGAGCATCTTCCCCGAAGTGTTCACTCCGGCGTGGGCCATTTGCCATTCCCTCTGGCAACCCGCTCATCTGCAATCAAATCACATGGTGTCATTAATGGCATGAACGATTCGAAAGGGCTTTTAAACTTCTTCTGATGTGGCCCACATATCTGTTATAATCTTTATATTTTTTACCAGTTTCTGCTTTAGCTGAGAGACTGAATTATACTGAATGAATTGGAGAACATTTAGAAAACATTACGTGGACATAACAAGCCGTCTTCTGCAATATTAAATCACAAAGTTATTGCCAAAGGGCCAAACCATAAAATGTTGTGATGGAGCTGCTCCAGAAACTGAAATTACTCTGGGAAGGGACGGTGGCATTTCTCCATAGAATCTGGGACATGAACAAGGCCAAACAAGAGACAAATTAGCCTCCAACTGAAGAACAATCTGTGAGAACTACTGCCCTCTGTTCCAATAAATAAACCAGCCAGAAGATCATTCACCTCAGTGTTTCTGGAGAGAGCAAACGGTGGCAGCGGCAGCAGCAGCAGCTCGCTATGTGAATATATCATGTGTTGCTGTACAACAAGTTTACAATACTGTGTATGTTACTGTCTCATTCTTAATAGAAGTGTATGTGATCTCTCAAGTTGTCATGATGCCTTTTATATATCATGTAAAGCACTTTAAATTACCCTGGTGTTGAAATGTGATAAACAAACAAACTTGGCTTCCCTCAAAACCAGATTGTAGGTCACTGGACCAACTGATGACAGAATACATTCAGATCTAGTCCTCTGATTTCCTGCTCTCATGGAGACCGTCTCTCTCTCTCTCTCTCTGTAGATAGTGAATAGCACAAGCTAGTTTCATTTCCCCCAAACTAACGTTGTTTTCCTGCCACACACAACAAGCTAGCTTTGGCTTTGGCCACACACGCTTACACGCGAGCGAAGGACAACTTGTTGAGTCAGTGTAAAGTTACTGGGATGCGATTTCCTCCCTTTAGCTTTAGCATTCGAACAGAGCTGCGTCTGAAAGGAGAGAGCGGCGGACTGTTTGGCTAGCAGCTAGCTCCACTTAGCTAGCCAACCCTGACGTTAGCTCCCGCCGCTGAGAGTTAACGCAGAATAATAAATCCACCGCAGCGCACGCGCGCTCATTCTTACCTTGAATCGACTGCTGCCCACGACGCTCGACTGTGTTCACACACGACGTAAAGAAACGAGATCGATTATGCTAAATATGGCCTTTCCCTCATTGGTCTTCTGACAGGTCAGCCATGTTCTGTCTGCAGACAGTCACCTGACTACCGTCGCCTAGCAACCCAGGGAGATCGGGGCGGAGTGGAACGAACCAACAACGAGCGGATTAAAAAAAAAAAAAAGAAAAAAGAGCGGACCTCGTCGAAGACAGGAGGGTGACGGTCTTTTCAGGAACAGTCGTCCTCTGTTCGTCTGAGTGAGTTCCTCCTTCACTCTAACCTCCCTGTGACCATCGATTGTATCTGAGATGGACCGTTTGAAATCAGCCACTTTAACACTGGATTCCTTTTAGCAAGATATATATTTCTTAAATATCCAATAATATCTGCAAATGAGTTGTACCCAAGTCCATAAACTGCCTAAAGCAAACCACCATTTTTATATCGTGCTATTTCTTTAAAAAGCAGTTAATTTAGCAGACTACATCTTGTGTGAGAAAATGTCAGAATCCCAATCTCCGTCTGTTTTGTATCAATCGATCAATCAGATTTTATTTGTATAGCCCATATTCACAAATCACAATTTGACTCACAGGGCTTAACAAGGTGGGACATCCTCTGCTCTTAACCTTCAACAAGAGTAAGGTAAAACTAACACAAAAAAAAACATTAACAGGGGAGAAAACATAGGAGAGAGCCACATGTGAGGAGTCCCTCTCCCAGGACAGACAGAAGTGCAATAGATGCGGCGTGTAACTGAACACACCAACAAAATAACACTATTTACATCATTGATTAGAGGAAACAGTTAGTCACATAATGGAAAAGTGTGTCAATGTTTAAAGTATTTGTACATAAGAAAATGTCTCAGTGCTTGCTCAAAGTACGACTGTGGAGTATAACACCAAGTAGGTTATGTTTTGTCTGCATTTCTTTGTAGCAGAGGTAAAGCATGACCCAGAGAAGACCCCACAAAAGTTTGGTGCAGATCAGGTTCAGGGGGCACATCCAGGATTCTTCTTCACTTTCCTCTAACATTGTGGGAAGATGATTGATTTTTCAGAGAATAATTAATTGATCTTGATTCTAAAATCGGGCATAAGGACTGATATTTACGAGTGTGTGCAATTTGGTGCAGATCAAATTCTGGATCGAGAGAATGTAATAGTGGCTCCATGCAGGGACTGTTGGGCCTCAGCAGAGGTATGAACTCACTGAGTGACACTCTATTTAGCCCTCTGGATTTGGGTGGATGCTTCAACAAATATACCTGTGTTTTCATTGTATTTATGTTAAGAGATTTATGAATACAATAATTACTTCTTACAGAATTCTGTTACATGTAAATAAAGTTTATTTTCTTCATTTGGCAACAGATATAAAAATATTTTAATCAATAAAAAAATCAACATGCACACACACTCAACAGTGAAAATAAATCAACAAAATGTGTCAACATTAATTTGTCAATTATACAAAGTGTAAATTAAGTTAGTCATGGTGTGGTGAACGCTGTGGCTTACAGAAAAACAGTCATTGTTATTAGAAATGTCTGTTTTTACAATTATGACCAGTTTGCTGCTAATAAGGCCAACTGCAGTTTTATGATAATTACTGGAGGTAACAAAACAATAACACCTGAGAACTAGCAGCTGTTTTTAAGTCAAAGGACTGCATGGTCAAGAAGATTTTGAACACTGCACAAATAACTGTAACATGCCAGTGATGAACATCACAGACTTTGTAACAAAGGAGACATGAATGTTTTTCATTGCATTGTAAATATTTTTGGTTTCCATCTGATTTCCAGGATATTACCACACAGAGTAACTTCAGTAAATTACTCAGACTGGGAGACACAAACATTGACACTCATACATACTGTTTTTGAGACATTATGGAATTTTGACAAATTAACAATGCTGGAGGAAAACAGGGTTTCTCCAAATAAACATGTTGTAAGCACTCACAAACACACACTATACACATTAATATAAACAGCTAAATATCTGAAAACAGCAGCACTGTAACAAATTATTAAACAAAAACGTACATCAAATGTAAAAAAAAAAATTGTATTGTGCAGCATTTGCCAAATGCAGATGAAACATTGTGAGCTCTCCTAAAAAATATTTACTTCAAAAATATACAATAAAGGTTTTTTATTAACAATCAAACTAAACAGAGGCACAGAGGACAGGTACTAGTGCAAATTGAGCATATTGTTAAGAAAATAGCCATTAAAGCCTTGAAAAATTTAAAAATATCTTCTAGACTTTATCACAAGCTGATACCAGGTTATAGTCAGAAGTTTGTCTCATATGAACCAGATTGTCATCTTCTACCTCTTGGTTCAACTCCCTAGGAACGGGTTCTATTGCCTCTTTTGTTTCATTTTTTTCATCCATGGGCTCGAGTCCTTCGGTTCCTCCATGTGTTTCACCCAGTTCCATGATCTGCTCCTCCTCAGTGTTTAGTACGGCCTCATCCGCCTCGGTGATCAGTACGGCCTCATCCTCCTCAGCGATCAGTACGGCCTCATCCTCCTCAGCTTGGTTTGTTTCCTCAACTTGTTTATTCTCCAAAATCACGACTCCCTGTCCATCATCACTGTTGCACTCTTCTCGTCTACAGACCAATGTATCCACAGGCGGAGGTTGCCAGTAGTCATACAGCTTGCCCTAGTGGACGAAAACAGCATAGCAAATAAGAAACAAACTTGTTGTTTTTTATTGGAAGACTTTAAATAGTCTGCTTTTAAGTATTGTAAGATATAAATAAAGTATGAGTGTGTATGTGTGACTACAAATAAAGTTACTGTACATGGAGAGGCCTGATCTTCTGAAGCAACATCTGCCACTTGGTGTCGATCCTGGCCACTAGATCCTTTACCTTGAGGAGGAACAGGAAGGTAGAGGTTGTCAGACAGATTAATGCAGCACACTACATCTCAAAGGCAAAGGGTCATTTAAACAATCACTACCCACACTTGGCCAGCAATGATTTATTAATGTCATTGTTATTGATAAGGACAAGGATTTAAAAAGTGAAATCATTTTTTATGTCCAGTGGAAACCAGATGGAGTGATCACAGATATGGTGATCAACCTTTTACATGGATCAAAAAGCATGGGATCATTCATATACAAATGCTGTTTAAATAATTTGGTTATGCAAACTTGGTATCAACTGAAAAAACACAAGCAAGCTCATCTACTACTGGTGCGCACTGAGGACTGCGTACAGAACAACACGGGTTGTCCAGTTAGTATGTTTGCTTTAATAAATATGCAATATGGTGCGTTTCTACCCGAGTGCGCAAAATATTGGGAGGAGTAGATGCAAATACTTTAATTTAGCACACGCATTGTGATTTACAAAGCCATTTAGCACTCTTTATTTGGGGTCTTAGTAGATCAGGCCCACAGTATTCATTTTGAGTGTTTTCATGCATGTTTGGACAGTAAAAAAAGTTATATTTTAGTTTTTACCTGCTCTGTCAGAAATGTACTGCTCCTAACTGTGTCTCTATCCTACGTGCTGTGCACTGCCAACTGAACTGAGCCAAACCTATCGCACCCTGGCATCTCCTCCGACCCTCCAAACATTGACCAAGTTTACTGTACAAATTCTGTTGTTTTTACCTAGTCTGAGTTTACAGATATGTACAATGACACTATTTCTGTGTGTGAGTGTGTTTATGTTAGCGCGAGACAGAGGGGGAGAGAGCATGTGGGACGGGCAGATGAATGCTCGCAGCTATGAAGAAAGATTTTAAATAAATAAAGAAAGAGATATTATAGTATTATTTGTTAATACCCAAAAACAAAAGACATTGTCATTGAATATTACAATGTTCGGATATAATGTCATTGATCACAAGCTGTGTGCTATATTCTCAATCACCCTGTTTGATCTGCAGTTCAACTTCATTCCAGACGCTATGACAGGAAGCTTAAACCAAACAGCAGTAGACTCTTTTATAAATTTAGCCATTGAAAATGTGTCTATATTACATCTGGATCTACATCGAAATACTCTTAAGTTCCTTTTGAAATCATACTCACTTTGCTCCGGTAAAGACATTTCTCGCTCTCTCTGATGTCACACTTAATATGCGTTTCAAGCTCAGAGCTCAGAGCGAGGAGCTGCCCCTGAGAGCCAGAAAAAATAAATAAAAAGATAAGTCAACATTTAAACCTCCAGCTCTCCCAACAACAGAGATCAGACAGAATATGGAAGATTATATGGAAGGATTATACCTTCTGATGGGCTGGGAAGAACTGAAAGTTGGAGGCTTCACTTGTCAATGTCAGAAGGCTATAGCAGAGGTAGTAGGACTGAAACACATTAATAAACAGAAATACATTTGCATGAGAAAAGATTGTGTGAATATAAGATCCTTCATTTATACACAAGAAAAAGATATTAAGACAAGACAAAAATAATTCAAACATTTTGAATCTTAAGGCATTAACCCTGTGCTCACCTGTTGGTCAAGTGTGACCTTGTCCACCTTTTCATTCTGAGCCATGCTGGAGGAGTTCAGCATTCTTCGAAAAAGGGCGGATGGTTGCATCGAGGGAAGGTATGGCCTCAGCATGGAGAGCTACGCACAACACCAGACATTCATTATGTTGCAATAGTCATTTAGTGATTTCAAGTAACTGTTAATGTAACGTCACAAATTTCAAGTGCTGGCATCTAAAAGGAACTGTCTGACACAAATTACCTGAAAGTCTTTTCCTGTACGTCTGGAAGTGCATTTTCCATCCAACAGCTTAGAGATCATAGACAGGCTCAGATGTTGACGCAGCTGCCTTCACAAATAAACAACACACATCTTTACTTTTAATGGTGCACTGTTATAAATACAGTGCAATAAAGTATACTCCCTAAAAGTAATAGAGACAAGGTGATCAGAAAGTAGAAGGATATAAAGACTTACTTTCCACGCGTGTTGTCAGGCAACAGTTGGACGAGCAGGCACATGTTGTGGTGGTCTTTCGTCAGATCAGTAAGGGCCTGACAGATTCTGGGCAGCTAAAGAGATTTTAAATAAATATTAAGTCAGTAACTCTGTAAATAAATTCACAAGAGGCAACTGCAATATAACGCAGGCCAATTACTGTAGCAGACATACATTCTTGTACTCCAATGGCAATATAAAAACTGTGATTCTCACAATCTGCTGGAAATTTCCGCAAATCAAAAGAATCAGTGGCACATAAGCACTGACCATAGTGTCCCAGCCCCTGATGTTGTTGACAATTTTATACTGTAGAGAAAACAGCTCCACACTGGACTGGAGGATGAGCTGTGTGTCGAGGCAGACCTTTCCCACCACAGTTAGCAGCAGCAGCAGCTCGTCGTCGCTGTACGCCCGTGGATTCAGGCCCATACAGAAAGACAAGTACTGCAGACAAGAGCACAGGGGAAAAAACAAGTAGTGAATAATCTGAGTTAAAGTTCAGTTTTGGGGTCTCTGTCAAACTCTGACCTACATTATAGTAAACTATTTTCTTACCTTCAAGACGTTGTTGTAGTTGTGCTCGGGGACAGTTCTCTGTTCCTTGTTGCTGGAAGCAATGTCACATTGGATAGAAATGTCCTCCCTACATAAACACACAGAAATTCAGCTGAATGAAATTAACACATTTGGAGCAGGCATTTCAGGCAAAAACACAATTTGAAAATATATGGAAACTATTCAGCAATGGATGGATGAATTTTGTTAATTTAATGACATTGGAAAGGTCTGAATTCATGACCTACAACTTTTTTCAAATAAATTCACAAGAGTGCTACTTACAGCAAATCTCCTTCTGTAAATGGAGGTTGCAGATTCTCGAATGGGAAGAGAGTCACAAAAGCAACTCCCATATTCATTAGGACCAGCGTCACATCAGCCAAACTGGGAACCCACAGTTTAAACTCCTGGCTTCCATTTTTCACTAAGGAATTATGCACATAGAAAAAAACATACATGTTAACATGTCTAATCAACTTATAGTGAAGACATACAAAAAGCATGACGGTGATGGGAACACTGACCTATCTGATTAACAGCAGTGCAGGCGATGTCACAGAGTGCCTGTAGTATCTTTTTGGATACCAGCCTCTCACTATGGACTGACATCATCTGACAACATTGAACAAACGATCATTATCACCGCTCAGACATTCAGACAATAATCACTACTGATGAAATGCTACAGGTGTGTGGGGCCCACCTTGAACAGGAAACGGGTAATCTGAGCTGGACAGGGCGAGGAACAGTTGTAAGCTTCCTGGAACAATCCAATCATCACATGCAATCTCAGTTGAGCAGGACTGGACCTGTTAGGAAGGAGGGGAATGTAAGTCGAGAGAGAAAGACATGAAGAATTCATTACTTAGTAAATACAACAAAATATATGCCAAAGAAATACACCACTGTACAGTGCTGGAGGGAGCTAACACGTTTGTTGACTTGTGTTTCCAGTGTGGATGTTAAAAATAGAATTTGTGCTGAGGGTTGCCAAAAGGCGAGGTCAAATTGTCAATCCAAATGGGTTCATCCTATTGGGAGCATTAATGTGCTCTGCCAATTGTTTGTTCTTACATTAATTATGTGGAAATAGGGGACGGACAGTGACGTGAAAACTTAAAGAAAGGTCTTGGAATCACCAAAAATGTCCTCTAGTTTTAAAGATTTATTTGGACAAAAATATTGTTCAAAGTTTTAGCTGACACGAGACGAGGTCCGAGGGTCACTAAAATTATAAAGAATCTCTCCATTGGGACAATGAGAACGCGAATCAAATTAAGTCTTTCGTTGTCAAGATACAATATGTTGCTCTGACCCTTCACATGTACACATGGCTCACCAGAGAAGAGTGTACTTTGCTGTCCCCTGCGGGGTGACCATGCATTGTCGGAGCTGGAGTGTGTCCTGGTTGAAAATCTGACCAAATTTCTCCATGTTGAACACTGTTTCTCCAGGGGGAACATCCCTGATTGCACTGGACGTCAGCGAGTAGCGCTGCAGAAATTCCCTGGAAAACAAATGAGGATGAAATGCAAATTACAGGTTTTTACTGTACGAGGACTGTGTCCTGATGACAAGGTCAAATGTGCATGTCTCACTGTTGTTCAGTGGAGATGCCCTCCTCCCGTTTCTCTTCGGTCTCATATTCAGCTATTCTCAACAGGTCCTCTTGACATGCAGTCAGGAGCTGTACCTCAATCTCTTTAGCTCTGATAGATAAAAAGAACATGGACATTTAAATCCTCACAGCAACTATATTTCAAATTGAAAAGGTAATGGGTGTAAAAACAACAGAATAATATACTTTTTATTGGTGTTTATTTCCTTCAGCATTTGATCAAGATTGTTTTTGTAGAGACCTGGCTTTGTGGAGGATGGTAATAGCTGTGGAAACACAAAGGATGACATTTAAGCTCCAAACAGAGACAGTAGAGCTGATAATCACACCTTCATAAATTGATGTACAATAAAGACATGTATTTGGAGCTTACAAATTTTAACTTGCTGCTGTGATGTCCGGGTGTACTCGGCTCTAAGAAGGCTCCCTTCTCTGGCGTATCTGGAAGCTTGGTAGCATGCTTCATCATCTCCTGCAGGGAAAGCAGCGACCCCTCCTCACTGCTATGAGAGCTCTGGGTTACATCCAAATCTAATGCAAAGCTCAGGCCGAGGTCCAGTTCCACATCTACGGCATCCTCTTCATTTTCCTGCTTACTATTCCCCTCACTTTCCTGCCTCTCCAGGGGTGGAGGCTGAGAACAATGTGAAATAGACGTTCTTTCGGAAGCAGTAGTTTCAGTCTTTAAGGTGCGTTTCCCACCAGATTTAACAGGCTCTTCCTTGAGCCTCTTACCTGAGGAAGTGATAAAACCGTTTTTGAGTTCCCTGTCTTTAGAACCAAAGGAGACTATATTTTCAAGTTTTAATCGCTCTAAAGCTACAGTGGGCAAGGCGAATTGTGCGTTACCTCCTGAAGAAGAGATTTTGGTGTCCTCTGCATGAGTAAAACTACTTTCTGGAGTTTTACGACACAAAGATCCAGTTACTGCAGTGCTGGATGAACAACTTTTCTCTGAGGTGGGTGATTTAATCGTTCCCCCATCTTTCTTGGGCTTTGCACTCTTATGAGCAGCACTGACTACATAAGTCATGGGATCGGGGGTAAAGAGCTCAACTGTATCGTCAGGGGTTACAAC
Organism: Hippoglossus hippoglossus; assembly: GCF_009819705.1. Lineage (NCBI taxonomy): Eukaryota > Metazoa > Chordata > Actinopteri > Pleuronectiformes > Pleuronectidae > Hippoglossus > Hippoglossus hippoglossus. The sequence continues at coordinate 11,482,975 of NC_047165.1, forward strand.
AGGCCTTCGCGAGCGGGCAATTTTATTTCGTTCTGCCGAGCGACCATAACCTGAATTTGGTTTTGATTCTGATTTGGGAGAGCTCCTGCGCGTCTTGCTTCTCACTTTCTTGACTGGTGAAACTGAGTTCCTGCGGTGCACATGAGCTAAACTACGAGTGAGCCTTTGGGGAACCTCAGGGGATAATAAAAAGCCCAATTTATTTGTATTATTGTTTTCCTCTCCATTTTTTTGTAAACTCTCTTCAGCGGGATTTGAAGACGACTTAAACTCTTTTAACTTCAAAATAGGATCCTGAGTGGAACTTATATATGCCTGCTTTGCCCCGATTGATGGTCGTCCCTTTGCACAAGGTTTGAGTGACAGTGATCCACAGGATGACTGGGTGGCTCCAAATGTGGACGACAGTTCCAAACAAGATGGCTCTTCACGTGCCAGCTCTGAGCACTGATGGTTATCTGTGGTTTCAAATCGCAGTTCTGTGGCGGAAGACGGCCTCGATGGAGACACTGGGGAAGTTCTAACTGAGTTGTTAACAGTGGGTTTTGGTGTCTGTGCTTTTCCAGATTTTCCACCCGGAAGACACAGTTTCTTGGCATTGTGGTCACAGTCCTCAATCTCTTTGCACCTCTTCCATGATGAGCTGTAGAATACTAAAGACAGAAAAAGAGCATGAGACAACACTTTTATGAATAATTTAAGTGAAGAAGGAAAGACCTTTGATGAAGGGCTGGCTGTTTCAGTAAATTGAGTGTCCTGTTATAGACACAAAAAACAAGACATTTGACAATTACCTGAGGCTGTTGTTAATTTCGATGAACATTGTTGTTTCATCATTTTAAAAGTAAAACAATTACTCAAGAGGATTATCAGCAGATTATTTGATAATGATATCAGCCATGTAACGATTCAAATATAAAAAATGAGTAAGAAACAAATGCAGTGCTTACAAGTAGGAAAATGAGCTGTAAGAATCTACATGTGAACAGTACAAAAAAAACAAATTGTAGAAAGCAATGTGTACAGACCTACAGTCTTATTATTCTAATTACCAAAGGAGAAAAATGCACATTCACGAATTTGTGTATAAATAAGTAGATGAGTAATTTACCTGGAATTAACTTTATATGTGAAGGCGTTTCTTTATGTTGCTGGTCCTAAAATAGAAAACAAAGTCTTAGAGCTCAGAAGCAGGTTTCCTTTGGTGAGTTTTCAACAGCAATAAAACCTCTGCCTTGCATCCAATACTATGAAGACAGAGTTACATCTGGCTTACCGGACAATTTAAAAACAACAGATACTGTTCACACTGGTATGTTTTCAAGAGACCAGTAAAATAAGTATCAGTGAACTGACAAGTCTTTAACTGCCTTTAAACTTGTATCAGACTGCCCGACCAACCAGCCTATTTCAGACTCTACATCAATGCTAACTGCTTGCTTGTATAAGACTTTCTTTGATCCACATGACATTAAGTAAACTGCTCCAAGCAAACAACATTGCAGCATCTGTGATAATGGAATGAATACAATCATCCCTTCTGATTGTGAAATTGCTAAATGACAACACATCCCAAACAGAAAACCAACATGACACTGATTTCAGACGCTCACTGAACATGTAAAACACTCAACCTGGCAAGGGGCTGCAGGGCTGATGGATAGACTGGAACAACTACTTCTTTCACAAGAGTGGGTATTCTCAGAAGGCTGGTAGCCATGTGGAGTTGAGTGGCTGTAAGCAGGACTCCGGGGCACTGAGTCTGAGAGGGGCTGTGGGAGAACTTCTTGAGCTGTTCTGGTGTTCAGTGATGGGGTCACTGGGCGCCTGTGCAGCTGGGCAGTTGGTACGGGATTCCTCATGTCACTGGATTGAGCCTAAAAGAGTACAAAACAATGCAGCATCACATGAATGTACAGGTCACAAATAAGACACTTAGCCAAACCAGATTTTAGTGGCCACATAGAAGAAAAACAATACCTTGTTTGATTCTTGATTCTTGATGACATTTCTGCTTCCTGAATGTGACAACCTGGCCTTGGCTTCAGATAATTCATCTCTCCTGATGTGGAAGGACAGAGTGTAATTGCTTAAATCTCTCATAAATTGAGGGGAAGCATGGTGAAAGACACCAGGAGGCGAGGGCTGTGGACTATTCGCTGACATGTCACTGTCAGGTGGGCTGACTTGAACACAATGTGATGAGCAGAAGGGCCCTGGGGGTTGAGGAGAGTGCTGTGGTGGACCCAGTCGGTCCCTTGGCGTGTGATGGGGCCTATTTGTTGGGTTTCCAACATTAGCTGGGCTGTCTGATGAATGGATTGGTCCCAGGTGATGAGAAGAGTGCTGACGTGGACCCAATCTCTCCCTTTGGTACAGCTCAGGGCTCTGAAGTGACAACCCTCTCTTGGGTGGTGGGTGAGAAAGCTGGTTAGGCATCTGAGAGGGCTTCATTGGAGTCTCCTGGTGAAAAGACGTGTCATGGGGTAGGGAATGTTGCTGAAGTGTGAGGTCCTTCACTGAAAGACAGACAACGTGACAAAATGTGAAAGAGATTGTCATTCAAGGGCCTATTATGCCTTCAGCTATGGCTTATCTCTCGCGCACTTGACACTTTTCTTTGTAGTTCTGCCTGACACAAAGATATTACTCCTGTTACATTAATGCAGCTGAAACGCATATACTTGGGGCTATATGCTGTCACTACAAATAAATGCTCATTCATTATTTTAGCACACAGGGTTCCAAAACCTTTTACAATATCAAATTCAAGTAGTTACAGTGCAAAGCCTGAGACAAAGATCGTGGTGGATTGATGAAATCTGTTTAGCACCAAATGTTTCGGTTCAAAAATGTGATGGGAGGTTTTCTGGAAGCTGGTAAAAGGAGAACTCAGGCAGCAGCTGATGTATTATGCAGAAGAGTTTAATGTTGACTTGATGCATCAAGGAGACCAGAAGGTGGAACAATATACCAACGTTAACAAAGTAACATGAGCAATTGTCAACACCAAGTCTGAAGATGTCTCACGCAGCATCCCAATATATCTCCTTCACCCTGCGTCACCCATTCCAACAGCACATCCATTAATGGCTAGAATTGCTGTCACTCTCTATGTTACCTGGAGGTGTTCGCATCCTATTGGATAGTTAAGTATAAATATGCAAATTCCTAAATCACATTGTGTCCTTACGTTTTGCCACTAGTGAAATATGCAAAAGAGTTGGAGTCGGTGCCTCTCTGTCAGGGGCATCTGAATTAAGTATGAAAGTTCACGAGTGTAGACGCTACAATGTACTGCTAGTTGGCACTTTACCTATAACCTGACCTTGGCTTTTGCTTGGAGAGAAGTGAGTATGTGTGGAAGGAGACAGGCTCTATTCTCCTAATGGTGCTGTACAGATGAAACGTGTGCGGATGGTCACCCATGGAGGTGACAGATTTCACTCCTACCCACTATGAAACATACTCATACAACACTATCATACAATCAAATCTTTCTGGAAAGGTCCAGGCAGATCTGCCAACTCTTAAGGAGAATGTTGGCTTTACGACCTTAGAGGGTAAAATTGCAAAATATAGAGAGCAAATATATGTTATGTTATATTATATATATATATATATTGCGTTCGTTTAGTTTTTTAGTGAAGTACATCAGAGAATTCAAAAGAATTTAAATAAAATATTTTGACATCTCAAATAAGACATGTCAATGTATTAAAATAGTAATTCAGATAAATACAATTCTAATTTTGTTTGCACTCAATGATAGAAATAGCATGGACGAAACTACTATAACTATAATTCTGACTAAATTCTGACAGTTTCAAACAAAACACCAAACATGGCAACAGTCATGCAGGTAGAACAACCAGCATGGTTGTTGCATTTGTAGTGCAGCTTGCTTTTGGTGGTTTCTCCTTACTGCGAGATCAAATGCACCCTGATCATCACCATGACTTTGACTTTAAGTAAACATACTGTGTGGTTATTTCTAAAGAAACAATTGACTCACCTTTACTCCTCGGGGACATGTATTCTGCAAGTGTCCTGCAAGACAAGGAGGGACCGTTCATTGTGTTTGTGTCACCACGCGATGTATCAAACACACATGTCGCAGGGACGTGAAACCTGGCCGGAGGTGTATTTTAATCGCAGCCAACAAAAAGCCGACACATGCCTCTCGCCTGCCCACCAGTCACAGCACGTAACGTCACTTCAACAACACGAGTCCCAGCAGCGAATGTGTTTTAACGTGACACTACTGTTCAAGCTGTGTCAGTTGAAAACCTCAATCAATAACAAACCATCAACGGTAACGGCGAGTGTCAGCAGTGCTTATTCTACTGAGAAGCAAACTAGCTCGGCGATGCTAGCAATGAAACTGGCGTTGAGGACGTGTTTACATCGTTGTTTGTTTGTGTTTTTCAGAATAAGGCTGCGTTGTACTTTTTAACTTCACCGTGCTCGTCTGGTTTTCGGAACTAACACCAACCGCCCTGCTCGCAGACCCAGGAGAGATAACAGCCTGTACTTTACAGCGTGTGGCTAAACATAATGAAATGTTAGCAAGACGTTGTTTCAGGAAGTCCGCTGTTTAGCTAGCAGGCTAACACGCTAACAGTTTAACATCGCGCTAACAAAGTCCGTGTTTTTTCTTACCGAAAGTTGCCGTGGTTTTCTGTGGTTTTTCTCATGGTGAGGAGCCGGAAGTGTGTCCATAACCACAGACAAGACACTACAACAGACTGAGGTAGAGCTCTAACGTTAAAATCTAAATAACAGACAGGAACCTGCTCCCGCCTGCAACCGCACCGACCAACCGTCGGCCGCAAGGAATCATGGAACCTGGAGTCCAGCTTCTTCTTCTTCTTCTTCTCTCGGTTTACTTCTTCTTCTTCTTCATTACCGCCACCTTCTAGACTGGAGTGTGGAGCAGTAGATTGGCAGCACACAAAACGAAACTAAAACTAGGGCTACGTTGTTGTTGGTGGAGAGAGCGATCGGCGAGCAGGCACACGGCTAACGAGACGTCGATATCAATTGCAGATCACACGGTGAAAATTGTATGTAAATCGAATAATAGTTGTAAAACAAGGCTTACTTCCTGTTGCCAGTAGGTGGGGCCATCACTATTATTACATACAGACTAATAAATCTGTTCAAGTAGGGGCTCTGATGGAGCGTGAGCAATTTTAAGTCGATTGGACAATGTTACAACAACTTAATTTTCACACTGATCAGTAGGTGGCGCTATGACCCTGCACTAATATTAATATATGGAGCTGTTCAGGTCAGGATTGTGAGCATAGGTGAGAATTTGGGGGCCGGTTGGATAATGCAGAGTGGATTTACAAAGTACTTCCTGTCTCATGGCGAATCAGTAGGTGGCGCTATGACGCTGAGGAAATATTGACACATGGAGCTGTTCAGGCTTGGACTCTGATCATAAGACAGAAGTTTGGTGGTGATAGGACAATGCACAGTGGAGTTATGACAACATTGTCTCCTTTGGCGAAGGATGCACCTCAATGTTTACACGGTTTGAGGAAATGTCACAATTCTGACCATGGTCCTATGACTTGACTGAGCTCTTTTGAGCTGCATATTGTAAAGCAGCCAGGAGCAGTGCATCAAAGTATAAAACATGTCACTTCCTGTCGCCAGCAGGTGGCGCTGTAATGATGAGTGAATATTGACACATGGATCTGATCAGGGCGGGACTGTGAATGTGTAATCAAACTTTGACGCCACGCCACGGTCACACGGTGTGACAAAAAAACGAAATTCGAGGTAGTTTATATCTCCATCTTGTTGAGATGACATTCATCTCAATATGAAGTTGATCTGATGAAAGCCCTGGGACAAGTTTGTCAAAGTAAAAATGTGGAATATGTGGAAAATGGCCACTAAATCCTACATTTTCTAATGTAATATTTAGCTTTTCATCTTTTAATCCCGATATTAATTCCCTTCCTTGTTCATTATATTTGTTAAACTCGTTTCAGTTGGTTTCTTTCCTGACCCAATACACATCCGTCTACCAGGTTTTGCTGGAAATCTGCCCAGAAGTTTTTGCTTTATCTTGCTTGAACAAATAAAAAGATAAACACAAGTATTGATTTGGATTTGGACAAGTGCACATTTATTACATCAGAACTTCCAGGGTACATTTAACCAACAGAGGGAATTACATTTCCTAAAGAAAAATGAAAATACTGTAAGACACACAGTAATTGAATGCTCCATTCACAGGCACCTAAAACCACCTCTGCTGCTTCACAATGCTGTGAGGCCAGATGCAGTCATTTACTTTGAGGAGGCAGAGGCACAGGAATACATAACATGACAACAAGAGGCAAGGGCAGACCAAAGGTGGTAAAAGAGGATTGGTTAAATTTAGACTTTTTATCAAGAGTTAATTATGATTTTAACAGGTGGAGTATAATCCAAATAAATGTAACACTTGTGCGGTGGAATGCTGATCGTGAAGTAGTGGTTCAAAATGACCAAACTTGGTGAGACACAAAAAGAAGGGCACAAATTGTCACAACACAGGCAGTGACAACACACAAGGACATTGCACAAACAGCATTAAAAAACAGAGACCTAAAGAGAGGACTGTTTTCACCGTCCCATCATGCTTTCAAAAATGACATCCCTTTATCAATGGAATGCATCAATAACATGCTTGGAAAAGTTAGATAAAATAAGTCTGCAGCCTTTGCAGAGGTCCCTTGCTGTTAAAAGGTGTCCAACAAAATCTAAAAATGCCCATTGTGTGTAAATATAATTACTTAAAGATAAAAGTACATTTTAAATTGAATTATAATAGACTACAGTATTTTTAATTTGCAGAAGTCAATATGATGAGACCCTTAGATCTAACTTCCTCACCATAATCAGGGCATTTGAAAAACACTGTCTCATAAAGATGTACAGTACAGGCGAACACCACAACAAGAGTCATGTCTCCCAAATGATTCTCAATACGTTTCCCAGTCTTTGTTCACAGCAAGGATTTAACTCTTCTTATCTAACAAGACATTCAAACTATATAATCCATTTTAAACAGGAATGTTTGACTTAGTAAACAGGCAATTAGTTAAATATTCAAGTATTCAAATTAAGAAACTGTCTTTTTTTCCAGTTATACTGTTGATTTCAGTTCAATGCTGCCTCATTTAAGGTTAAAACAACAATCATCCATTGTGGCAAAAATTACTTACAATCTCTTAAGAACTGTGGCTCTCTAATATATCCTAACCATTCACCATCTACTCTCGCTGCACTGTACTTGTAGAGTGAGGTCGTCTCTGACAACAACCTACGGTAGATCATCCAAAAATAAATTAGGGCTTGGAAACAAAAACACTAATCTGAGGCCAGTCGGTACTCTAACCCACAGAGAGGGGTGTTTGTTCTCCTATTACTTTACTTCTTGGCCTTCCCCTGAGCAGCCACGGCCTCCATGGCCTTACGTACAGTCTCCTCGTCTCCCAGGAACTGCATAGGCTTCACAGGTTTCAGGTTTTTGTCGAGCTCGTAGAGGATGGGGATGCCTGTGGGCAGGTTCAGTTCCATGATGGCCTCATCCGACATTCCTGCAGGTGGCAGCACACAAACAACAGTTACACATTGTTGGGATCCACCGAGCGGATGTCACTAGAACACCACAACAGTTGGTGGCATTTACCATTTTCTTTAGCAAGATTCTAAACAATATAACATCTTTGTGACAGTTTAAGAAGCTGACAATGATAAACTGTATTTTACAGCTCTTGAAATAACAGCACTCCATCACCATCTCAAGTAAAGTGATGAGTGGAATCAGAGTGCCACCCACCCTCCAGATGCTTAACAATCCCCCTCAGGCTGTTTCCATGGGCGGCAATGAGCACCCTCTTGCCCTGTTTGATCTGAGGCGCGATCTCGTCATTCCAGAAGGGCAGCGCCCGTGCGATTGTGTCCTTCAGGCTCTCGCAGGAGGGAAGCTGCTCGTCGGTCAGGTCCGCATAGCGACGATCCTGCAAGGACGACAATCAGTTTGTAAATATATAATTGTATTCTTCTCCAGAAAGTTATTGTACACCTATTTGGGAACAGAGATGCTCTGATGTAATCTAGCGATTTGTGTCCTTCAGTGATTCTGAAGACAAACAAATGCTCAAATGTGAGATGTATTTGAGAGAAAAGTAAATCTGTGTATAAGATATCGTGTAAACAGCAACTAGATTCAATGTTACAACAATCGATCACGTTTAAAGATGGACACCAGGACAGCTTCTCAAACGTGAAGCGGATGGAAAGTGGACCTAAGTAAAATGTTGAAGTACGTGTTAAGAAATTGTTTTGATTAGTAATTTGATGCTATAAATTTGATCCTATGAAACGTTGTGATGGACAGCTGAGACTGACTCACGATTGGTCGAGTGCTTGTATCTGCAGGACCTGAATACTTTGAATCCGCTCCACAATCGCACCCATATCAGGGATATTTTAGCTTTCTTAATCAACAGCAGGAATAGGAGACACACTGTCCATCTTTATATACAGTCCATGCTAGGGACATTTTTTTCATTCATTGTCATTTGGAGGCATGAAAGAATCCGCTTATAACAATATTAACACATCATGATCACTGATAGACAACCACTACAGGGTTATTACACCTTAACGTCTGCTGCCCCTGTCAGGGGAGATTAACATGTGATCAGTTGAGCTCTACCATGTGAACTTTGAACTTGAACCTTGCAGAACTCATTCTTGCCAGTCGTATATTAACTCACCTTGCATGCACTATTGGGTAATAGCATCAGCAAATAGTATTAGGCTAAATCTTTACTGTGGCTGTGAGATTTTAGTGGTGTGACACATTTGTTAATATAAAGGTAACTGGGCTGCAGACAAAAAAGACTGAGACACATGACCTTAAATCCACCATGTTCACTCATTCTTCAGGTTTCATTCATTCATGGCCACTGACTGCAGAGATCTGCTGTCGTCATGCCTCCTCTTTGTGCTGTACATGTGGACTTAGTTGATCCAGTCGGTCAATGTGTCCAAAACCATTTGTTTCCCCACAGGTGAACAAAGCTCCTTGTTTGTGTGTCTGTGCTGCAGATACCATATCTTACCTTGCTGATGATAGTGTAGTAGTCATGGTCTGGGCCCATGACGGGAGGAGGAATATCGAAGGAGCGTCTCCAGATCTTCACCTGAGCCTCTCCGTGCTTGGTGGCCGTCTCTGCCTTGTTCAGACCCGTCAGGCCTCCGTAGTGGCGCTCGTTGAGCCGCCAGGTCCTGTTCACCGGCACCCACATCTGGTCAATGCCGTCCAGGACCAGCCACAGTGTCCTGATGGCCCGCTTCAGCACGGAAGTGTAGCAGATGTCAAACTCAAAGCCAGCATCTGTGAGAGAGGGGGACACAGGGGGTTGAATGCATTTAGATTGTAACTGATAAAAGATAAATCGAAAAATCGGTTGGTAAATTCCTCCACAAATGCCTTCTGGGAACAACAAGTTTAAACCTGTTGCATTAAAAATAATTTATAAATGATGTCATGAAGAGGGTAAGGAAAAAGCTCTCAAGCCCTGAAAACAAGTTACACTCAGTGCTGCAGATAACAAGAGTTTTCATTATTGATTAAATTGCAGACACTCTATATTATTATTATATTAGTCAATGAAATATAAAAGAGAATAGTGAAAAACTGCATTCATAAAGTTTGATATATTCATATATGCTTGTTTAACAGTAAAATAACCTACCTGATAATATTCAATTTTGTGTCACATGAGAAATAAAAACAGCAAATTGTCACATATAAGAAACTGGAACAAAAAAATATAGAGAATTTAACCTTTAAAAAAAAATGCATGAAAGATTTAATCGACAATCAAGAGAGTAATAACCGTTATAATAACAACACTTTTTTATATAGCCCCTATATAAAACACAGTTAAAAGGTTCTTTACAGGTTAAAAAGGACAACAATTGGAAATAAAAGCAGTTTGAAGATCACACAACATTGAGACAGAAATATAAGAATATTGTTTTAGATGAAAAAAAGAGCAGGTGAACATCATAATAAAATAAAATAAATATTCTGAAATGATTAAAGTAGTAAGATCAGAGACAGAAAATAAATAAACAACTGAAATGATAATAATATTTGTGGACCTTTTTTGTAGAGTAGCTACATAATAGTTGCTGCTTCATTTACTCTCAATCCACCAATCGATTTCTCACCTAATGTTTGCAGCTCTGGCTACATTGCAGTCTGGTCTATTGAGGTTTACATATAATATGGGCCTGTGTGGTGTATTTTCTTCACTGATTCCTCCCTGTTCTGCGGAATAACGACAAGCAGCAAGGGATTCATAAGCATTGAACGAATACAGTTTACAGATTTGTTGTGTAAGATTCCGTGCAGACCACAGGCCTCTGCTGGTTGAACAGTGCACCAGTGAATCCATATAACATCATCACTTCTGCACGTTTCCACATGTCCCTCATGATCCTACAGGCTCAGGGGGAGGGAGGACGGTCTGTGGTCCAATGCAGGGTCGGTTATGTAACCACAGACGTGCACATGGTCCACAGCATGTCGGGGATATCACAGCGGACAATGGGGTGAAAAGTGACCGAGTCCTGCTCACCTCTCAGGGCCTGGCCACCTCTCCTCGCCTCCTTTTCCCCGGTCTCGCTCAGGTCGGCATCGAACCAGCCGCAGAAGCGGTTCTCCTGGTTCCAGCTGCTCTCTCCGTGGCGGATCAGCACCAGTTTGTAGGCAGCCATGGTGGATCCTGATACTGTATAGAATTATCTGAGTAACTCTTTGAACGAGTCCTGTCGGTGTTAAACTCTCAAGTTCCCGGTGAGAGAAGCAGTCTGGTCCACTCGCTGCTGTCAAACCGTCAAGAGCTTTGTGACGTGGATTGGTTACTTCTTGACTTCCTGGTTTTTACATCCAATGAGATGAGAGCGGTGGGCGTCACCTCCCGGACCGATCTCGACCTTCACACCGTGTTTGTTTTGTATTGACTTTCTTTGTGTTTCTCTATCTATCTATCTATCTATCTATCTATCTATCTATCTATCTATCTATCTATCTATCTATCTATCTATCTATCTATCTATCTATCTAACAATAATACTAGTACTACTTATAATAATATATTGTATGTCAATGAATAATGTCAATATCAATATATAATAATAAACCATGCTGTCATTATCAGAATTATATACAATACTTTATAATATGATATGAGAAATAGTGAATGTATAATCTAACTGATATACTTGTAATATCAATACACTTACAAAGTATGAAAATTATTAGCATTGTCATTTTACTCAATAAAGTATGATTTAACCATAACGGTGAATCTCGTCATGAGTACAATTCATAGTGTTAGTTAAAAAAAGAGAAACAAACTTTCTGTTTTGTCAGTGAATCTCAACCCGACTCTATTCCGCCACCTAGTGGGTAAAAAAACATGAGTTCACAACCTTGAGCTGAAAAAAACAGAGGTACAAAATAGTACAGTCAATACTACTCAGTTACCAGCCCTGAGACACTTGAATAAGGTGCAGTATGAAAAAAGGCCTGATATAAAAAAGAAATATATAACAAATAAAATATGACCAAAAAATATAAAAATATTGTTAAAAAATATAGAAATATGATTAAAAAAATTATAAGAATGTGACAGTTTTTTCAATTTTCTACAGTATCGTGGTCTTAGACACATTTTCTTATTTTATTGCCAGATTAAACTAAGGGGATATGCACATGAGAAAATATGCCTGTGGCTGTTTTGCCTTACAACAGCAGTGCGGTGTAGCAGAGGAATTGGGCTCCTGTGTGTGAAAAGACTGAGGAAAAGTGTTGCTGGGAACGAGTTCAGAGCCACGAGAGATTTTATCAGAAGCTGCACAATGAGGCTTGGGAAGAATGTTTGTTTAACTTCCCAGTGTGTGTCTGTCTGCACTGAACTGAAGATGCACTGTCTGCAACGTAAAGACGTTTCCCTTTTTGACATGTGCCTCATCTTGGTTTTTACACATCACTTCAAAATCCCTCTTTAGAATCATGTTTTATTGAGGTATAACTCACAGGTGATGAATAACAGAGGTGTTGCTAACGTAGGTTGTAATAACACGCTAAGAATCATTAAATGTCAGACAGGAAATGAGTGAATTCATCCAACCAGCGACCACAAACACACACCCTCCCTCCACGGTTTCTCTCTCCAACTCTCTCAGACTCAATCACCCACTCACACACTCTCAACATGTTGGCTATGATCAGAGTGAGGGAAGCTGTGGTGTTTTCAAGGCTCTATAAATAGCTATCATGATTTCTCACCACTATAGCAGCCTCGGCCTTTAAACACTGTGCCCATTCAGAAGTATCATCCGAGCATATGTGGCGTAATCCCAGTAACCGTGTTAGGAAACTATAAACCGACCAGTGTCAGAGCCAAACTACTGGAACACTGTACCCATTTATGCCTTTACACAGACAGGAAATGTCTCAAGCTCCTGCTGGGATGAAGCATTTCTGCACATCTTCCCCTCACTTGCTCTGCCAGTCTGCATCTGTTTTCCCATGCAGCCCCTCTCTCCTCTAATGGAATGTGCATCTCAGCAGTATAGGACGAAAGTGTGGTTAACAGAGCTCTGCTGCGTGAGCCCGTCTGTGTTTTCATGTTTCATGTGCCTACATGTTGGCCTCCCAAAAAACGAGATGAGAGACAAGGACTGTCAGCAGGAAAACAGTCAGACGCTCTGGGGAAGGATGGGGCACTTCCTCTGGGAATTACCCACACAAATTCCTGGTGGGTATTTTCCAGTGGAAGTGCTCTATCCTAAAGAAGGCCAGGCTTTTCCATTCCAATACAGCTGAGTGGGCTCTCACCAACTTACTCACCTGGTTCAGTAAACTGTGTGCAACACCAGACTCTGGCTGAAAACAAAGCAAATTAAAACAGGGATTATAGTTTTTAAGTGTGGTTGTTTTTCAACTTCCAATTCCATTCTGAACAATATTGAGCCCATTCAAAATCCACAAAATATTTACCGTGTCTTTAATTTGTAGTATAAGTCATACATTTGGGTAGTACAGTTCTAAATATATATATATATTGTAAAGCTTCACATGTAAGGAGATTTTGCAAGTTTAAATTGTTAAAAGCACAATAAAAAAATGTCTTAAAATAATGGTGTCACTGACACAATGTAAGCGATTGGGGATAAAACAAAAAGTCCTGGTTCTGTCCATTAAAACGCACAAGGCTTTAGCAGTTTGTTAAACCAAGAGAGTGTAAGTTGTTTTTAAAGCAAATCTCCTCTGTGTCTTCACACAGTGTTTTCTTATTGGACCTCAGTGTAGAGACATGAAGAGAAAAGGGAATTCTTGCACAAATTAATGCTATAAATTAAAATAACCAAGTGGATTTGACTAATTCAGACTGTGTGAGCCTCATATTATCTTTGGGAGGAACAGAGAGCATTTGGCACAAAAGCACTGGATTTTGTTCCTCATCACTTAGGCTGGAATCACTTAGGAAAATAATAATTCACAGCAGTCAATCACCCTTCCAGTGTATATGGTTATGACATTATTATTTAAGTTTTTCATGGCACCCATCTGGCTTGGGAAAAGAAAAACAAACCGGAGCCAAACATGTCGTGTCTACCAGCTCTGGTGATGCTGTTCTGCAGCTCATACTGTGTCATGTACTATTTCGGGAGGAAAGAAGCAAGAAAAGAGAAAATATTTTTCACAACTTGAACGGAGACGAACCAGAGACATTCTTCCCATTTCTCCAGCTCACCAGTCATTTAATTAAAGCAGTGAGTCACAGTCATGTCATTGTCCATTTAGACCTCGCAACTGACTTTTACATTTTCTGCCAGGGAAATTTGAATTGAATTGACTTTTTCTTTGATAATTCACATCAATCCATGGCAACAGTATCCATGCTATATTCTCATGGAGAGCCAGTGAGAGGATTTGAAGAGGTTGTGACGACTGCTGGACATTTGGGCTCTTGCAGACGGGCGGGAGAGCTCACACAGGAAATGTCTCTTTGGTTGAGTAACCAAAGTAAATATGACACAGTGGGCACTGCAGAGAACCGCCTGCCTCTATATGTCCTAATACCAACTTTGAGTATCAGAGTGTTCTTTACTGTGTGTGTTTCGCTGAGGGGAAAAACAGCCTCACTTTCAGCCCACACCCTTCTTATGGAGTAAGGAGGCAACAGGAGATTTCAGCCCCATGTGAAAGTTTCTTATTGATGTGAAATTCAAAAGAGTTCAATTTGAAATGGGCTCATGGAGAAAACTGACAAACCTGATCAGACATGGCATCTGTGGTCATAGAGGAGCCTGCACGCTCAGAAGGACTTTCAGGTTTAATGTGGAGAATCATTTTCTAGTCTTAATTGTCAGCACATGCTATAGTTGTGAGCTTTCCAAAAAATTTAAAAAAATGATTCAGCCCCTGTGGTTACTTTCAATATCAAACTCTCTGGATCCAGTGTTGTCTTAATGCAGCACACAGGGCTGTTGTGAGCTGTCTCCATCTGGCTGTATACAGCGCTGTCTCTGCAGACACCGACACGTGGACACGGACAACACTTCTGTGGAAATCTCAGAGGGGGAAAGGGTGTGTGTGTGTGTGTGTGTGTGTGTCAGACTTTTGGGGGGACGGCTGCTTTCCTCCTTTAGACGTGCTAGATTTATATCGTCGAGCTGCAGCTGGTTAACATTAACCCTTCCACTCCTGTAACTCCAGGCACAGATGTCACTTTGCTCTCAACATACACACACACACACATATTTCCCTACTATCGTCACTGCATAGAAACCTCACTTATCTAAAGGATGACACAATGTACAGTTCAGCATGATTTATCACTGAAGTACAAACTGAATAAAAGACTTAAATCTGTCTATATTTGGTCATTTTTAGAGGCTAAAATGTAGGAACTAAATAAGTCAATGATATCTATTTACATTAGGTAACAGCAAATATTTTTAGAAGCATCAAAGCCTATATTTTGTTTTAATTTTCCTACACCTCTCACTAAAATTACCTATATTTGCTGTCTTGCAGCTGTAATCATACTGATACCTAAAATCTAATTTCTGCACATTTGTTTCCCCGGCTATGATTCTTGCCTGTGTTTCTGGAGCAGTGATAATGCAACTCTTTAACCCGTGACTCCATTTCAAAGTCGCCTGACAAATTCCCCGAAAAGGAAATGTGTGCTCACTTGTTATTATTGTAATCTGCATCCTGTTTCACCACAATCCTGTTCCCATGCCAGCAACAAGTGTGCAGAGCAGAAATACAAAAATGTCACACAGCCGTTCACACACATTAATGGTACTTTCTTGAAGGTGATCAAACAGAGTCTTCACTGTGTGGCCTCGGGTGCTTGCACAGCAACGTGTCCTGCTGTATGTTCTTCAGAGCTGCACGCTGCCTGGAATAGATGAGACACTGAATCATCTTCTGCTGCTTGGCTTTGCTTTCATTGGCTGCAAGTTAGACCACCTCCAGAACCCCAACAGGCTGTTCCGGTAAGAACAAGCCTTTTCCCAGATTACACACACACACACACACACACACACACGTTTCCAAAAGTAGGATTACTCTCATGCGACACATATTCTACCATACAGCACATGCGTACACGTTGTCTGTGCATGTGCATGTGCATCATGTGCATGTGTGAGCGACTCCCTCGCCGTCTGTCTGCAGCACAGGTTAATTGAAAGGATCTGTGTCTTTCATGTGGTTAAGTGGTAAATCTTATAAATGATCTGTGTTGATTGGCCAGGGCTTTTATCTCCCAACAGGAAGGGCTTGAGGGCTTCTGTCGCTCTAAATCTGTGTTTCATTTGGGAAAAGCCATCAAACGCACAATCTGTGCACACGGCCCAGCTCTTTGTTTAGGTTCAAGTCAAATAAAATGATTATATAAGTATTCAAAAAACATTTTCCTTGTCTTAAACACGTATAAGAATAAAAACACAGTCATGGCCAAAGAAAAATCTCACTGTCTCTGACTTACTGCTCTTTATTCTTGCTCTTTTTTGCTCTTTGGCTTTACATGATAAATACTTTTGGATCAGCATACACATTGTAGCACCAGTCACATCCATGTTATCGGTCTTTTGTCATCACAACCTTGTTGATATGCAGCAATCTGACAGAAGCCACTGATAAAACTGTAGGCAAGAGAGTGACACGAAACAAAAACAGAGCTGCATGGTCAACAGGACGTTCGCAAATTAGTCCATCACACTTCAGTTTGCTTTCATACAAAACATATAAACAGATAAAAAATATATTTATATACTTTAAAAAAAGATAATGTAAATAGTCCCTTGCGAAAACTACTGAGTACCAACACAAATCTGCAAAACTCATCATGTTAAGGCGTTGTACTGTAGACTTACTGCATACACATTATAATAAGTCCCAACAGGGATATTATAATGATTCTGTAAGAGGGGTTAGGGATTAGATTAGTCGATAAAAGTAATGATAAACAACTGGGGGACAAAGACTTGTGCCTTAATAGAGAAGAATAATCCTAATATAAACACCTCCTGGGTATCGAGGCCTCTTCACCAGAAGCTGCTGGGCTGTTTTCAAGTCAACAAACCCATAAACACACTGACTATAAGGCCACAGAGGGATTGTGAGTGATGCTGTCACATCACTAAGGCTAAGGGTTTGGTGTGAGGAGACTAAAGTGTGAAACCTGTGATTACAGAAGTTATCTACAAAACACATCATGTTAAGGCGCTGCACTGTAAACTCACTGCATAAACACTTTCATAAATCCCGACAGGAACATTATAATGATTCTGTGAGAGGGCGAAGGCATTAAGTTAGTCGATAAAACGCAAGAGGGGACAAAGACATTTCAAGAGCCATTATACTTTGTCCAACTAACTCCAGTCACTCTCATCCTGGGTATCTAGGCCCATTTACCAGAAGATGTTGGATTGTTATCATGTCAGCAACACGGAAACACATAAGGCCACAGAGTGATGCTGCCTCATCACTGAGCTGTGAGGAGACACACGTGATGGATCTGAGATTTGTAGAAGCCGTTGGGTTAAATTACAGTGAAGTGAACTATTCCTCATCTTGGTGTGGATCCCTCCTCCATCACACCTCTCCAGCCCCACCATCAGATGACCGTCTGCTCGCCCCGGCACCTCCTGCACGCCCCGTACACCAGCGACAGGAGGTAGGAGACGCAGCAGAGGCAGGCGAACACGGCGGCCGTCAGGTAGACCTTGTACAGACAGAAGTGCTTGTACTGCTCCAGGTTGCAGTACGAGGTGCGGTCCGTCTTGTAGATCATGACGCCGATGGCCGGCAGGTAGAGCGCGGCGGCGGCCACGTCGTGCGCCAGGTTGGTGCACAGCCACCGCTCCCCACCCAGCAGCGGCACCAGGTCCTGCTTGTCCAGCAGCGTGAGGAAGAAGAGGCCGAGGGTGAGGAGCCAGAAGAGCACGGCCACGAAGAGCACGAAGTGGATGGAGCCCTCGTACTTGTTGGCGGCGATGGTGACCCACAGCCCGGCGCCGAACACGATCTGCAGGATGCGGCTGATCCCCAAGAAGCTCCGGAGGAACTTCAGCATGTTCTTCCTCACCTGCGGAGGCTGGGAAGGTTGGGGTGGCATCTCTCTCTCTCTCTCTCTCGCTCTCTCTCCTCCTCCGATCACTCTTTTTTTCCTCCCAAACAGGGCGGGTGCTCTGCCAGCTGCAAACAGCTGGAGGAAAAATAAACAGATTTGGGGAAAAGAAATAACTCAGAGGAAGGGTCCGGGTTGAGGTCTGACGATGAAGCCCCCCCCCCCTCAAAAGTGGACACGTTTGGGTTAAAAAAAAAAAGGATGAACTCTCTGTTCCTTCCACAGCCCCGGGATTTTGAAATGAAAAAGCTTCTTGTATGTTTCGTCTTTTCCGTTTCCTCTGTTGGATGTGTGCTGGGGGGCTGGGTCACAGAGAGAGAGGGGCAGGCCTGTAATTTGAAGCCTGACCCTCCTCCTCCTCTGCTGCTGTGCTGACCCTCCTCCTGAGCTTTATGTAAATATGTAAGAAGTGATGGGGAAAGTCTATCAAGACAAAATATTTGGATTTTGGTCAAAACACGTGCTTGATGGTTTTCAGACTTCTCAGTGAAAACACAACAAAGAGTCATGATAACATGAAATCTGTAATATATATTGTTATT
Source organism: Hippoglossus hippoglossus (assembly GCF_009819705.1). NCBI lineage: Eukaryota > Metazoa > Chordata > Actinopteri > Pleuronectiformes > Pleuronectidae > Hippoglossus > Hippoglossus hippoglossus. The sequence goes on from NC_047165.1 coordinate 11,501,261, forward strand.
AAAGACAAACGAAAATATATGAATATCAGGGGCGGATCTAGGCTTTTTCTAGATCAGGGGCTGTAAAGGGGCCACAATTTACACAGAGGGGCAAATTAAATGTCCAACATCCATGCACAATTCCATTAGGTGCACATTTGTCATTCATTGTTAGCCCTACAGCTTTGAGCAAAGCCATGCATTATCAATATATTTAAAGAAAATATTCCCCGTTAAAAGCTCAGAAAATTTTAATTCTTAACACATTGTCATATTTATTGGTATTAAGTGACTAGTTTATTAAAAAAACAACAACAGACGACTGCCAGGGCAACTTCAGGGGTCAATCTAAGTCCCCGTACACATGTGGTATTAATATGTGTTTTCTGTGATCAGATCACAAGCGGACAGCTCTAAGTACAGGTGTGAACGCACTCAGATCGGATAGAGATCTGATCATGTCAGTCCACATTCGGAGGTGGTCTGGGCCACCTCCGCACAAGATTCAACAAGTCTCTCTACCACACACACACACACACACACACACACACACACACACACACACACACACACACACAGTGACATCGGACACATCTGTAAACTCAGACTGGCACAAAACAACAGTGTTTGGTCTTAATGACCTAGAGGGGAAGTGACTGTGAAAACCGCCACTGTGACATCCACCCAGTGTCAATAACATGAGGCCTGTGGTATATATATATATTTTTCAACTTTATTTTATACATTCACTCAATTCAAACATTGAGATTTCAAATTGCTTAGATATAAATGAGCAAATCAAAGACATAAAACCAATATATGAATATCAGTGGTGCATCTAGGGGGGGCAAAACAGGGCCACTATTCACAGAGAGGGCCCAATTATTTTCATAATTCAAATCAAATCAATTAAACATTGTTTTATCTGTTTTTGTATTTTCTATAATATAATTTGTCTTTTTTAAAACAACATTGTATTGATTTGCTTCTTGATGTTTTGTTTTCTTGTTTTCATTCGTCATCATTGTAATGGCTGTTTTGAATAGACATGAATATACAGATATTATTATTATTATTATAAAATAGAATGAGCTCTGTTACAGCAGTGGTGAGTTCAGGGCCCATCGTGCGTCATCCGGTGAGCGCAGGATGCTCACGTGATGTTTCCCTCTCATATAATTGACGGACGCTCCTCGTGCCATCCCAGGCTCATTGACGTCAATGGATTTCAGTGACTGCAGTGCGCGCGCACGCCCTACGTGCTCGGTAAACACAAACCCCGCCTCCTCCAAATCCCTGTCCGTGGTTGGTTGAAATAAAGCGTCTCTCCAAGGCTCAGGGGGCGGGACCAGAGGGCAGCCGTCTCCTGATTGGTGACTCGATGACCCTGGTTTATGATCGACTGAGGACTCAAGGACAGAAAGTGTTTGCAGGTAAACACACGGATCTTCTGAGTCTCTTCCGTCGCTTCGTGTTGGAGAAGAAGCGGCGATGCGATAGGACCAAAGTTTGCCGGAGACATCGCTCGATCCTCGGGTAAGTTTCCTTCTTCACATGACTCCCACGTGATTTCTATTCTCTGCCTTTTACCCGCAGAACAATGGAACTCAGCAGGATCGAGGTTACTGTGAGTTGTTCCGATCGGTGCATTGTTCTTCATCGGAAATGCAACGATCTGCAACATTTCAGAGGTTGTTGAGACTTGTACTTTCTTATTTTTTTGCAGGGGATCAGGTTTGTGTACAGTTCTCACAGCAAACAGCTGACTGACCAAACAACAGCGGGAGGGGGAGAATGGAGAAGCCCGTGACGCTCACTTAGTGTTAACCTACTTCTGCTGCAGAGGAATAGGTCTGGGAATGTGTGTCAGGCTGTTTGCTATAACAAAACAAGCATAGACAGTGTCCTCTAATGACCAGTTCAGCGTGTGCATTCCTGCCTTTAAGTTGAATGTAATGTTTTCCCTCACATTCCTGGATAGATATAGATATATATTAGAAGTGTGTTCACATCATTCTGGGATGTTAACATAGCAGTTATGATACATGTGGAACAAATTTTGCTAATGTATAAAGTAGGAGCTGAAGCTTATCTTACAAAGATATGTAACCTGGAAATAGCATAATTTATCCTTGGACCGAGCGATAGAACAATATCAGAAATTATTGCAGTATGATTTGAATCAATAGAAGTATAGCACAAGTCCAGTATCTACCTTGGTATAATGCCTATGCATTGTGTTAGCACAGTGAGGAAATATAACACATGACTGATCTACCTCAGGTTTCTGAAATGTTTTGCTGTTTATCAAGTGTTTGTCATTCTCTGCTCATAGAGACGAGTTTAGAACTGCAAGCAACCTTCACTCTGAATCAAAAATCAGTCTTTAAACTTAAAATAATAATTCTGTGACATTGATACACTGATGATAATACCCAATACAATGAATAGCAAAGTCAGTGTTTCTAAAGTTGGCCTTACCACGGCCGCAAGACTCATACTTGTAAAACTGGAAGAATCCCAAGGCAGAAGAGTGGGTTAATGAAATGGTTCAGAACACGTTGGGTAGAAATAATAATGGGGGAAATTCAACTGAGACATGGGAACACTTCTGGCTTCATGTCAAGCTGGTCCTAAGATAAGATTCATTCATGTTAATCAATGGCTTTACATCCTCAGTGTCTGCAGTTTTATTTTATTTCATGTTATTAGCGGTTCATTCTCGACTGTGTAAATGATCTAAGTGTGATGATGGTCACTCAGCTAATGCCTCTCTGTTCGTGTCCCACTTAAACTCTTATGAGGGGAAAAGAGAGATGAAGTTCCCATCTGCAGTTTAATGGGCTTTGAAGCACAGCTCATCACGCTTCCTAAAGTGGGATTAAAGAATCAGAGCAGAGGACCTGCGGCTGATTGGCAGTGTTTCATTGTGACAGTTTCCCGCTGGTGTGGTGACGCACCCTCTCAGTTCCTGTACTCCTCACTGCGTGTTGGCTTCTGTTGTTGTTTTTGTGATTTTCACCTTTGCAAACCGATCCTAAACAAGCTGAAACTCTTTCTTCTTCTCCACAGAGTAGAGTCATTATATGCCACTTTCCCCCTGTGTTACTCGGGATGGATACTGGACCCGCCTCCCCACCGTCCTCCAGGGTGGCGGGCCCCCCCCCACTGTGGCGGCTGGCCGAGAGGAGGAGCAGGAAGACCGGTTCAGGGAACATCTTCAGCAACGTGAATCTGTGGCAGCTCCAGAGACTGTTCAGGGCAGCAGGGGACCAGGATGCGGAGCAGAGGGCCCAGCTGGTTTGGGGCCAACGAGATGAGGCTGAGCTGGCTCAGGCCTTGATTGGACTGAGGGCCCGAACCCACCGCAGAGGGCTAAGGAGCAGTGGGAGGGATGCTCTGGAGTCACGCTGGCTACGCTCCTTCAATCACCTCAGGTAGAAACGCTGCTTTCTAAAACGTATTTCTTATACATTCACAATTTGTATATTGTTTTAACAAAACCATCATTGTTGTTTAGGATTGGGGAGAGCTCAGCAAGCAGCCAGGGGAAGGACGCAGGAGAGGAGATTGATTCTGAGGCAGGAGCACACAGCAGTCCAGAGCCACATCGACACTCCCCTGTAGGGACCACAGGGAGAGGTGCGGGGGCCACGGGGGCACTCAGTGAGGGCCACAGCCCAGCAGGGACCTCCGGGAGACCAGTCAGGGTCGGCTCAGGACTGAGAAGAGGAGGAGAGAGCGACCCAGAGAAATACCTCCATCGAATACTGCACTGATCGACTGCGTGTCTGAGTATTAACCAGCGATTAACAACCTGTTTGTCTCACCGCTGTCCTGAAGTGTCCAGATGCTAGAGCGAGGGTCAATAACTCCAGTGAGAAGCGACATCGCTCTCAGCAGAGAAACAGTCGCAGTTTGAAAGAATAGAATACTGCCACAAACTCTGGCCTTTAAACGGCTCAGATCAGATGGTACCGGTGCTGCACAAACACATCTCCACCTACATAATGTAGACAACATGAGCATCTGACCCGAATCTGGTGTCGCACAACTTTACACTCTGGTTGCTGCTCTCAAAAATGGCCTTATGTGCTTTCTACCACTCACCCTATCTCGTCATGCTAAAGACAATGAAAAAAACCATTCCTGGATTGGCCTGTTCTGCTTCCAAATGTGATGGGTGTTTCCTGGGGTTCATTCCAAAATGTCATTGCCGTTCAGTAGCTTTGGAGTAATCCTGCTAAAAGTCAGACACACTAATAAAAACACAACCTCCTCTGTGGAGGTAATAATGTCATATATATGGCTACACTGTGGATATATACTGTACTTTTTCATGTCCTGTACCATACACAAAGCCATAGGTATGTGTGCATACATGACTGAGATGATGTACTGTAGCTTTAAAAGATTGTATCTTCTTGATTTTTTTTTTGTATTCACACTAGCTAGAGTCACAAAAAGTACCAAATCTGATATTTAACTTGTAGCCACTGTGTCCCTGGTTATGTCTGTGGTATGTTACACAACACTATACAAGGGGAAGAGTGCAATAAGAACGAGATGTTCGTCCAATTATATACACTACTCCTCATTTAGAGATGTTGATTGACATCTGTACCCGCCCCCTCTGTTTCTCATGCTGTTTCTCATCAGGTGAAAGTAAAACATCAACTTTGTCTTCAGACCAAACCTAAAAGTCAAAGTGAGCTTCACTGTTCAGGGAAAGAAAGAACTGGAAATCAAACTGCTGTTGTTGTATGTACATGGTGACAGTGTGCAAAGCCACTGTGCCTAGGATAGACTTTATGTCACCAACCTCATCAGATTGCAGAAAACTTGATGAAACTTTTTTGATAGTATAATGTTTGATGTTTCATTTGTAGATTTATGGTCATTAAGTAAAGTAAACAAGAGTCTTTGTATTTTATTGTTTTTTTTCTATATAGTCACGACAACACAATGACCATGTTAAGTAAGTAAAGATTTTGATGCATAGAACGGCACAGTAGACCTGCTGAAAAGGTTTTAATATGAATGATGTTTTTTAAATAAACTAACAAAAATTAAACATGTTTTCATTATTCAACAATAAGTTAAACAAAAAACAAGATGGTTATGAACACTAGGAATGGGCTGTTTACTTAGTCTGTGGTGATGCTGGTAGCAGCTTTATTTCTAAAATTGTAAAAGTGACCTGCAGTAATTGAGCCGAGTAAAGACCGGCTGCAGGATGAGTCCACAGGAGCCTGAAGCTGAATCTACATGTCATTTCCCTCTTTGTGTGGATGTAAATTTATCTTTGAATAAAATGTAAATGACACCTCTCCACATATATTCCACACATTTTACTTTTCACATACAGAAATAAAGCATGGTAGAGCTGTCTGAGAAACAAATGCTGCCCTCCAGTGGCCGTTTCTATACATGAGCCCATCAGCTGTGGGCCTGCGTGCAGTCACTAGATGGCACCATAGGTTTTATTTTGAAAGAGTCAGTGCAGAAATCACACTTGACACAGACCAATAATGTTTTTAATTCAGAATATGCTATATAATGTGAGTGTGTGTGTGTGTGTATATATATATATATATATATATATATATATATATATATATATGTGAAGGCTGATGACTTGTAAAGTTTCCGTCTCAGATTCCCTCAGGCAGTGTCACAGCGTAACAGAGAAACTCATCAGACTTCATGGAGGTGCTGTCTGCACACTTGCAGTATAGCTACACCATGAATGTAACTTTATCATTCCATTCTCCACTCCTGTTCCTTACTGTCCAGTGAGGTTACTATGACGCCAGACACCGCTGAGTACATCAGGATAAACAGGACAGACTTTTTTTTATTTTCCCCGATGACATTTAAAGTGGAATGTTTGGACCAGCTTTGCCCTTCCTCCAGGTGCCCTCCTACCCATCAATTTTCTTCCAGCTCCTGGGTGATGCCAAGGAATTGACAGGTCACCTTGCAGACAAAATCATTGCCTGTGTTTCCTGGATGTGCTCAGCAGTGCCTGGCTGGTGGTGCGAAAGAGAAAGCGAGGCACCTGTAGGGCAGCTTTACGGGGGTGCGTGCTGGAACCACGGCTGATTCGCTCAATACAGAGAAAGCGTCAGATTGACTCTGAGGTAATCCTCAATTCGCTGAGCGTCTCACCTTGTGTTAAAGTAAACTCGCCACACAGAAAACCTCATTACAGAGTCTATGTGCTATACATTATCTCGACCACTCATGCACTCCATGAATCGTATGACTACAGATGAGACGCAAAGAGATGATCCAGCAATAAGCAGCCAGATTTAGTGGTTTGGCCTGCGGCTGCACTCACTCTTCACCATTGTTATCAGAGGTGGAAAGTAGATCAGAACATTTATTCTGAGGTACGTTTACAAAATTTAAATATTGTTATGGAGTATTTTTTATTTTTGCTTGAAGTTCATTTTACTAAAGTGAATCTTAATACTTCCACCACAACTGGTTATGGCAGACTGGCTTGAGGGGAGGGCTTCAGTCAGCCTGGACACGATAGGGAGCCCTGAACTGGTATCTGACCCAGATCCAGTAAAAGACCCTGGGGCCCACACCTTAGCCAGTGTCACGGGTGGGAACCGGGTGAACACCCACAGTGACATCACCCATTGGTTTGTGAATTGCCATTTTGAAGCCTCAAAGTTTGCCATTTTGGCCAGCACCATCTTGGTTTTTTGAAACCAGAAGTAAACATACCGACATACATACCACACGGTTACAACGCCCCAATGCATACCGTGACTTATCATCTATGTTATTGTAGATTGGACCACAAATTGAAATTTAAACATCATGCTGTATTGGAGAAAACGTGAACCTAAAGATTGAACATAATCTCTGTATGTTCACTGATGTTATAAATGAAGTGAGAAGTAGATCCATTTTCAAACAGACTTCTATAGAGAATAGTGGAGTCAGCCTCTCATGGTCATTCAAGAGAACGTGGGTCTCAGGGCACTTCTACATTGGCTTCGCTTTCTGAACCTGGAGTCAATATACATTTTTATAAACAGTCTAATGGTGTGTACCTGACTGCTGGATGACCCTTGGTTGAGCCTGAATATGTAAAACTGGACATATACCTTGTAGAATCATCCTCTTTAGACCTGGTTGTGCTTGGTATTGATCACATTATTGGTCAGGAGCAAATGAAAACCTTGCATTAAGACATCTGAATTTCAAAGCTAGCATCTAAATCTAGGTCAAATTATCACAGAGTTGCAGAAAAATGTAATCACGCTGACTGCTGTACTTGAAGCTATCATCTTTTAGTTCTGGGAACAATGGTAATGTGCTGATGTATTGTTGCCTTTGAGCAAACATGCACATCATAGCAGTTTTCTAAGTTATATGCATATAAATCATCCTCTTTATACTTCCCCAAACTAGTTTCCGTTGATTTTAGTAACGGAATATGACAGAGGTGGGCTTTTCTTAGTTCCAGGGGATTTCTGAATGTCACAATCTGTGTCCTTTGAAGTAAAAGGTTCCAAAGCGCTTTACAGTACAAGTCACACACAGATTCATACAGTGCTTCTATAATACAAATGTACACAGCACTTTCTGTATCACACACCGTTCAGAGTCGTCAGGGGAAACTTGGGTATCTGGGTATTCAGTATCTTGTCCAAGGTACCTTCAGATTGAATGTCGGTGGTTCAATTTTGGGGATTGAACCACCGACATTCTGGTTAGTACACGACCCTTTCTATCTACTGAGCCACAGCGGCCCCTTAAAAGATGGTTAAATGTAAAGCTTACAAAGTTGCATATTGCATATCTGATCTGTCCAGACTCTGCTCAGAACTGTGTCACTCTGAGCAGAGCTGGGACCTTTCATGGTGTTTGTTATCACAACTATATGTAGCCCCATTTCTCTGGTCAGACGGCGGCCCGCTTTACATATCTACCCTTATAAACTTCAGTCAGCCATCGACTTTAGATCTACTCTGCATCTTGATCAGATCCTCCTCTGTGGCGATCATAAAGTAGATTAACTCTGCCGCCTGTCTCCTAAATCAGCCTCATAAGTGTCATTTTGATGGACGTCAACTTTCTTTATGATGCCGTTTCAGCAGAAACTTATTTCAAATCAGCTTTCTGGATTTTATTTTTTTTGTTGGTATATCTTTCCAGGCATTTTAGTGAGGATGAGTCGAGGCAAAGCTGACAGCAGATGAAGAAAGAGACGAGCGACAGAGTTTCAAAGAGGAGACAGACTGAAGAAGCAAACTTTCTTTTCCCAGTGTCTGGATCTGCGTATGATTGACTTACAGACATTTTACACGAGCAAGGATCTGCGAGCTGAATGTGTCCTTGTTGCATTGTAATTAGAGCAGGGAATAGTAATTAGTGAAATAATATATACAGTTCATGCTTCTCGTGCTCGGATAATAATCCTAACACACGCATGCACGCGCGCACACACACACACACACACACTTTGTGTCTTTGTTCACTGTAGAATCACACAACACTGCGGCACAGCACTCATTGTTATTCCTTCCTCTGTGTCATTGTGTGCCTTTGTTCTTAGTCTCAGTACTGTACGGCTCCTGCGCTCGCTTGCTTCTGCAGTCTCAAAACACAGGCACGCCGCTGCCTCCCTGCCCCCTTTGAGGTGATCGCTGAACATCAAACACGATTTAGCAAGAGCGTCCCACTGAGCTGCACAGGGCCAGCACCTTTTCCGTTTACTTTATCTAAAGGCACTCGAGTACAAAAAGCTCTTTATTTTCAGTGAGCCTTTGGAAAATGAAAACTGCTTCATTGATGTGGAAGACAGATCCTTTTCTTTGAGACTATGAGAAGAAGACTTCGGTTGCAAGATGAATTAGTGGCGCTGGTCATGAAATGAAAGTTGAGCCTTTCGCTGGGGTTAGTAATATAAAAATGGACTCCAACCCCTGGTGCCTTTAATCCGTATACACACAAGGTCAAACTGCCTTCCACATCTGAGACCTTTCTGTTGGCTGACATGCTTCGCTGCCTTCAGGGTTGTTTTCCGGGCTGCGGAGAAACACACGTTGAGCCAACTTCACATCACATCATAATACGAGGGCGACACCAGCGGCAGCCTGGACCATTCACACAGGCAGGAGAGGATTTTAAACACGACATCAAATAGATCTAGATTAGATTAAATAGATGTCAGATCATTATGTCACTCCTTTGTTCTCTGTCCTTTAACTGAACCGACATTAGAGAATCCTCATTTTTCTTGGTTGTTACCGACCTAGTTTGTTTTTGTCAGATCACTGACTGTCAATTTATGTGTCATGCCCTGGTTTGTACTCATAATTTACAGTTTTAAAATAACTAACAGACTGGGAGCTGAATCAGCTACGCTTTTCCTCCTTTTTCTGGCAAGTGGATACTTTAAAGGGCCCGTTTTCTTTTGTGTGTAATTTATTTGAAGCCAGGGTTAACATCCAACAAATACACAACATCAACTGTAACAGCAACACACTAAAAACACTAAAAACACAACATTAGAACAGGGAATACAAATTCACGCCGAGTCCAAATGTGCCGATGCGTTAAAGTACAAATGTGCAAAGTACAATGACTGGAAAATCTAAACCAAACAATGGCGTGACACTGTGCAGATGTGCAAATATACTGTATGTCACATTTATTATTCATAGCCTCCGGCATCACTCGGGACAGGGAATATCCCTTTTATCTTCTTTTACGATGGATTACTATGGAAGTTTGCATATAGTTTGTGCTGCCTGAAGGACAATCTTTTCAGATCCACACCAGAGCTGGTGGTTGATTCCAACAACAACGACATGTACTAAAACCAGAGCTGTAAATTAACCGCTGCCGTATACATGGTGCTGGTAGCAATAGGCAAAGTTTCCGTAAAACTGAAACATCAACATGTGTAACATACAGTAAAGAATAAAAAGGGGTATATGAACATTTTTGTGCCGTTAGTTTCCTCTGTTTTTTTGTACTGTGTAAACACATCTTCCTGAGCATTGGCTGTAAACACTGGTGCTGGTGCTGGTGATAGTTCTATTGTGATATCCAATGCATTGATATGACAAAACAAACATAATCAACCAACTGTAAAACAAATTTGGATGTCATGTGTGTCACACTAAATCTGAACCTGCAGCTGCTGCAGGAGGACTCAGGCCAATTTGTATGGCACCTGATCTACAAATAAAATTCATCCTCCGTGAAATGAATGGGTGAAAATATATAATGGGAGCTCAAAAAGGTGAAGGTGTTAAATGTTTGAGATGTCGCTGCTCAAACAGGAAAATGGCAGAACAAACATTCAGTCACATTGTGCCAGCGTCCTATCACCTTTAGTTTTAGCTAAAATTAAAAGGAGCTGACAGCTAGTCTGTCTGTGCACACTGTACTGTTAGCGGTTGGTTATAATAAAACAGCAGTGCAGGGTGCAGTGCAGTGGTACCCAGTATTATTCTGGTTTAATGTATGCATTAATGTGTTTGTGCTCATTTCAACCACAGTTAACATACTTCACCGTGTGTGCAAACAGAGCTGATGCAGCACAATCAGTGCAAATTGTGTTGAGCGACACCAGGAGAAGTCTCCCGCTGACTCGCACAACTTGACTTGATGCAACCTTGATTTATTCAGAGATCCGGTTGCAGGGGTTGGTTTATTGTGATGTCTAATAGCAGCATGTACACGTAAAGATCAGCGGGATAAAGTGGGACTAATTGCACATTTACATGTACCACTGGGTTGGAACTAAGAGGGGAAGCACATCTGAATAATTCAGTTGAAAACAAATTTCGGAATAACCTAGAGTTAATGAAGAAAGTGGCGAGAAGACACGCATCCATGTATGCAGAATCCGTGCTTTGCTTGCACGCATGCAGCAGCATGCATGAGTGCACAGCCTTAAAATAATGCAGCCAATGCCCCACGCTGCATGTGAGGGCTCAGTCCTGCTCAAGCTTTGATTTCTCCTGTAGAGGAGCATGTGAGACAACACCGCACGGACGACAGTCTGTTCACTGACCTTTTGGAATTCCGTGACTCTGTCACAGCCACAGATCCTCAGGGGTGGGGACACTTTGTAACACTCAATATACAAAAGTGCACATATGCGAATCGCACTGACCTAAACACACAAGTACAAAAAGATCTCTGCAGTGCTTAAGAGGGTGTGATGATTTAGGTCTTTTTCAGAAGGAAAAGTGGTGCTGAATAATTGAAACTCAAAGTGCTTACTGGAAGTCCCAAGTGATATATTGGTGTGGCTCATTTTCATTGCTTTGTCTTCGACTTCTTTTTTTGCAATCTAACTTTATTGAACAAAAAGAAAGCAGTGCACAAAGAGCAGTTCCTCAAATATTTGTTCTATCACTTACCCCCGTTCTCTGCCTGACGTATTTCCATTCTCAGGCCATAGATCATCAAACATGGAAACAGATATTACTGTTTCGACCAAACTTAAAAACTGTTCAAATAAAGTAGAGCAAAAAAAACATAAAGAGACAAAAACCAAGTGCAACAAAAGGAACAAATTGCTGACACTAGTCTGGAAATGTATAATATGAATAAACGAATGAATAAAATAAGAGTTTGAATAGACAAAAGGAACATTTAAAAAGGGTGTAAGGTAAAGTGGTTGGGTGCCATGCGAGCCAGATAAGATCAACAAACACTGGATGTATTGCCATCAAAGGTGTTACAGACATTCATTGTCCCCAGATGATGGATATCCCCTCACCTCTACTTCCAACTCATGGTTCATATTTGTAGTTTTGAGTGAAATCATTTAATTATCACTTGATGCATTTCCATTATTAGTACAAACAAACAAAAGTGTTCCTCTCTGGATGAATTGTAATAACCTCTGACTGTTTATTTTGTGGCTTTACTGGATCAAAAGCAAAAGGAAGAAAACCAGTTCCCTATTCATTCAATGCAGGGAGGTTGAAAAATTGGGAAATTGAGAACCAAACTACAGAAGAGAGCGTGGAACTCACAGACTATATACTCAGAAGGAGGCAGGGATAAATGAACTCAGGAACGATTAGGGGCAGGTGCACAGTCCCAAAGGAGGGAAATTATACAGAGACAGGAAGTAAAGTACGAGACACGCACAAGGACAGATGCGGCAAAGTAAAACAGGAAATAATGAAGATTTAAATTCAAATATCCAAAGATACTTCTTAAAATCATTATAAGTCCAACTAAATCACAATACCATCAATTTGTCAGACACAAAGTTTCACAAAGACAAATCTTACAAGGTCCATGAGAGTCTCTTCAAAAGCACAACACTGGCAGAATCATGACATAAATACATTATCTATAAAACCCATCACATTCCCATCAGCATGAGCTGTGTTTTGTGCAGATTAGCAAATATTAACATGCAAATGCTATCATCTATCTCCACTGTACCTAAATACAGCCTGACTTACAGCTGCTTACATGACCCTGTAGATTTATTCTTGTTGTAAATAAATTCCAGGGCAGGTAGCTACATATACTTTTCCACTAATTTAATAAATTAGACTCGCCACAGACTCACAGACGTGTGTATTTGTGTAAGTGTGTGTGTTTTGTATTAAATGCTCAGCCAGCTCTCAAGAGGATGGAGAAAAGCACTCTGTTAAAGCTGTTTCCAGCAACACCTTTGAAGTCGGTGCGTATCTGTCTGGGAGGACACGACAGAGGGTTTAACCGACTAAGATCCTTAATGGAAAAAGGCCCCTGCAGCCCTCTTTACTCTCCCCGATCCGATGTGAGGACACAAAGAACGTGCGTGTAGCAGATAAAACACCCTGCACCTTTGCGGACGTCTCCCTCATCCCATCACTTTGCATCCACCCTGCTCTCTTCAAAAGGGGCTAATTCAAATGCTACAGATGCAAATATGTCTGAGCACGGCTCCCCACAGTCATTGTCACTTTGGGGAAAGGGAATTTATTTGAGACGCAGCCCACGACACAAGTGGGTGGCTGTTGGTGGCCAAAAATGGCTTTTTAGCAAGAGTAAAAAAGGCAGCGCTTTGCAGAATGTCACGTATTATACTGGAGAGTGGTAATCGGTTGTGAGTGGTGTGATGTGTTACGAGGAGAAAAAAAAGCGGTGGTTGTAGTAAATGACTGACGGACAAGGGCTCGACCTGAAGTGAGAAGCCTTGTTAGAAAGTCTGTGCGTCAGCGGCTGGTTTACTCAGAATTTAGATCAGCGGGGAGCTCGAGGAAAGCTTTGTCGTTTAGAGAATCAGTCGGAAACAGACAGGGAGTGATGTCGCGCTTCAACCTGCGTCACCCAGTTTAATGCATCAGATCTCCGGACTGTCATGATGTGCTATGACACCTCGAGACGGCCCTAATGGATCTGTGCATTAATTATGACTACTACTTACTCTTTCTGTAGCTCTTAGTGACATCAATATTAAACTTGATCAGGACATTAGTAATGAGATGTACGGAGTGAGACGAGGACTGAAGACTTTGGTGGGTGGTGGGAGGTGGGTGGTCTCGCAGTGGTGTCACCGCTCACAGATTTTCTCCATATGCATTTATCAGCGTCTCTCGTCTCTATTCACTTCCAGTTTGCAGCATTTATTTGACCTTATTGTGAAACTGACTCTTTGTTGTGTTCATACCAACTCAAGCAATAACTGTGTCGTCCCCCCCCCCCCCCCCCCCCCCCCCCCGCCTGAGTCTTCTGCCGCTGAAAAGTAATCAGATTCCTCTGTTTTACAGACATTAAAAAAAACAAAAAAACAATCACGTTTAATTCATTCTGTCGAACCTCCAAGGAAAAGCTTTTGTGATGGTAACTGAATGTTGCTGAATTGCCGTATGAAACATAATAGTGTGCGACTGATGCCCTCGTTCACACAGTAACAAGTGGGCGGCTGAAGAGCAGGATGCGAGCACCAAAATTAAAGTGTGTTGATTGGTTAATAGCATCTTTGTGGCTTCATAATTGTTGATTTTCACGCACCACTTCACTTCACAAAAAAAGAACGGAACGAAGCGAGGGGACTTTGTGCTATTTGCCTGAAACAGAATTAACAATAATATAATAGGATTCAGTGGCAATCAGTTCAGTGTCCTTGGGCTGAGCGACTGAATGTGCTCACTCACTGACGGTTGATTGGAAATATTAGAAATATCTGTTAACACTGATCTGCACATCATTTAAAATAATTTTAAACTGGAGGTTTTTTTAACAGTGTTAATTATATAAATGTCGATATTTTGACAATATTTTGTCACATAAGACATGATGATCTTGTCTGGGCTTATTCTGTTCTATTTTTCTGTTTTTTTTAAGTTTCCATTTGTGCACATACCACAGAGTGTGGCAGAAGCTGGACACTTACATTTTTCTATTCTGTTATTTATTTCGACCTCAATTTGTCCTCATGGACATACACTCAGCTGCAGCATGGCTAATTCATAAACCTTATGTTCATCTTTATACATGGTCATTTTTTGTAATAAATAAAAGGTCCATGTTATCACTGCTCGAATTTAAACAGCTTTTTCACTCAAGATTTTTTGTGTGCAATATTATCAATATTGCATTCATACAAATATACTGGTCTAGCATATACATGACACTCTCTGTATGGACTATACTAACAATTACACTACATCCTCACTGTACGGACAGACACCAACACAGTGTTAAGGATGTTTTACAATGTTGCAGATTCAACGCCAGGATTAAATAACTGTGTCCCCATTTCAGACACCTTCACTTTACCTTGGTATTACAAACCAGATCTGCTCTAATTACACAGAACGATACCATTGTACCACCCACTAGTGTGTGAGCGAGTGTGTGTGTGTGAGTGACTAAGTGTTACCAACTGTGCTTCATCAGACCAGAGTTTTCAGAAGAAACTGGCTGAAGCTCAGGGCCTTTATCTGGTTTTCATGCTGTGTGTGTGTGTGCGTGTGTGCGTGTGCGTGTGTGTGTGTGTGTGTGTGTGTGTGTGTGTGTGTGTGTGTGTGTGTGTGTGTTTGTGTGTGTGTGGATTAGACTCAGGGGGCCAAACTTTGATCACAGGGCTCTATGCAGGGTACAGTGGGGTGTAAACAGAGGGGAGGAGAGAGAGGGGTTGAAGGAGGAGAACTCAGACGATAAATATATATAACGCCTTCTCTCGCTCCACATACAGTCCCTTCCTCTCCTTTTCCTACGATCTCTCCATCGTATCACTCACTCAAAACCACCTCTTTCTCAGTGGTGCAAACAAAAACAATATAGCTGACATCAGATCTTCAAACTTTCTCCGTGCACCATTGTCTGCAGTTGTTGACACAGTGATTATGTTGTACCTCCTTTTACCAGTGGGGCACATATACACCAGTTTAATTTACTTAATTGCTTTTATTTAAGTAAATTCTGCAAATAAGACATTATTTAAGTCCATAGACAATAATATAGAGGAAGATGCTTGGATTCACTACATTGATTGAACATGTAGTGTTTTTAAAGAGCCATTCTGGATTGTAGCACTTTTTTATCATCGTCTCTGTCCCTTGTCTCTCATTCTCCTGAACATGCTGCTCTCATGTCGCCTATAAAATTTCCATTTTCTCAACACCATTGGCCCACTGTTGTAAAGTGAGCAGTTTTATCCTAGAAGCTGGAATCACAGCAGCACTCGAAAGCAACCACGGCCTTGTTTTGTGTTTTGGAACACCTGCGTGTTCATCTAGCCACTGAAGCGCAGGACGCTCTCCCTCCCCGAGTGTACAGGGATGCGAGGAGACAGTAAAAATGGATGAGTTTATTGCTTTCCCTCACAGTTTCTGCAGATTTGTGTCGAGCAGCAGGCCCCCGGAGTGCTCTGGCAGCCAAACTTTTTCATGAATCTTTCGCTCACTCGTTCAATTATTCAGTCTGGCTCCACGCTGGAGACGGCAGCGACAGGCCAAAAGGGTGGAGAGAGACGGATGCAGGGGGGAAGCCACCATGCAGTTTACTGTAAATTACCTACAGCTGATATTTTAGTATCTCAGGTGCTGGAGAGAAAAGTGCAGCTGAGAGGTCAGGAGGCACCGAAGCAACTGAGGTAACTTATGGTAAAAGTAAAAGTTTCCTGCACGTCTTCTTCTCCTCTTCTTGTCTTGTGATGGGAAGCCCTGAGCCCCTGAGAGCTACATGCATATCGCTGTTACCTCTAAACTCCTGTGCTCAGATGACAGGTGCAATTTATGTTAGCAAGGACTAAATAACGTCCAAACAGGTTTGTTTATTTCTCCTCCTGTGAGCAAACAAAGTTCCTTGTATAGTGACTATGTCGGAGACATCGGTTCAATTGTCTCCTACCCACTCGTGGCTCATGCTCACAACGTCAGTGATTGTGAACCCACTGGTTTGCTCATGCGTGCACGGAGGCTGGTTTCGTTTTCACACAAACACGCACACAGTGTCAGCCTCACTCAGCAGGACGTTTCTCCTCATTGCAGAGAGGGAGAGATGCGCTGCTGCAGACAGAGACGGAGAGAGAGAGACGGGGACACGGCACAAAGCAGCAGGAGGGAAATGAGGCTTAATTAAATCTCCGGGGTTTCTATGACATTTGTGGGCCGAGCAGGAAATCTCAGTGCCCCCCCCCCGTCTGGTTAGTGGCTCTGATGTTTTCAAATGATGGATGAGGGGCACGCATCATCATGGGTCCGAACACAAACATGAATACATGAAAACCTCTCACGAGCTGGTTTCATTCATGCGACAAATGTGATGATGTTGAGTATTTTCTTGTCTTCATTCAAAGGCGTCATCTTTCAGTTTGAGTGCAGGACTTATTGATTTAACGTTCAGATTTTGTCGTGCTTTCACACAAAACCCTGCACTTGCACTCAAATAGTGCAATATGTGCAGATGTGGGCTCTGCTTGTGCTCAAACCGTTCCCCTACACTCAGATATTTTGTTGCTGAACAGATTTCCTGCGCTCCAGCTTCAGCTCTCCTCCTCGCCCTAACGCTGCTTGTGTGCAAGCGTGAAACATCTGCTCTCGGAATTAACCTCTGCTCTTGGATTTTTTCTTCTGCGCTTGGAAGTTTTTGTACAACAAGTCTGTGAAAATTCCCCCCAACCAGTGATGACAAATACATTTTTTAGCTTTACTTCTTTTTGAGTCCTGTACTGGTGGGTACTTTAACCGGGTTTGTGCCCTCCTGCCCCCCACGGCTTTATTATTCACGTCGGTGTGCTTGAAGACAAAACCATGACTCAACATGAAGCGGCAAAATCGAGAATCTCAACCAAGCAGTATTTTATGGGTCTAAACAGCAAAAGTAACCAGCTAGATATCAGACAAACAACAGCGGTAAAGAAAGAAAAGACAAAGGGAAGCATTTGCAGCCCAAATCTGTCTGCCCTTGTTGTTTGTGATGTCAGTTTATCTTACTGGTACTTGAAAGATCTTAAACTCTCAAACTCTGATCACCGACACCAGCAGAGCGGAGCCGCTGCTTTACCTTCACCAGCGTGAATGACATAACTTCCGGCCTCATTGCCTCATTTCAGACCCTCACATTCGATTACTTCCCTTGTCTGAATGGTCATCACAACAACTGCTGCTCTCCTCTGCCCCTCCACCTTCCATTACGCCTCTTTGATCAGTTTCTCTCCGGCTTCCTGTCTTTCTCTCTGACTCCAGCTCAAACTCATCTTCTCGCTGTCAGCGGGTTTGATTGACAGCTGTGAGCTTTCAAATAATTGCATCATAATTTCCCACCCCAGCCCCACTGACTGCTAAGCCTTTAATAAATACCGTAGATGTGCATTTACCCGTCTTTATCTGCGTTTTCCTTCAAACCTCCAACTTTAATATCATAATCTGTCACTTAGAAATGCACTTAGTATGAGTTCTCAGCGCAAAACTAGATTCAAAGATAAGACATGAATCACTTTATACACTTGATAACATGGGTGTTTTGCTCCAATTGTGTTTAGCTAATTTTCACTAAACCGCCACAATACAGACAAATACTTCACTGGATCATAGTTAAAGATGTGTGTAGTGAGCATTACGCAGATAATTATACTCTCTATAGTTTAAAATTAAAATGGAAATACTACAATTACAAAAGTACAAACCCATCAAAATTAACTTTAGTTTAGTTACTTTACATCAGTTTTATTGTTTAATGCTTTTGTTTGTTTTTCAGTAAGATTATGCAAAAATTGGGGATTTCCACGGAAACTGGTGATGGGACAAACGCGAAGGAAAATTTAGCGTTTCAGATTGCAAGATTTATTTTTGACATTTTACTAATTTCTCAGGGAATAATTAATGGATCCGGCATGTTTACAGGAATTGTATCTACTAGTGTGTGAAGCAACTGGATTGTTGAGCCTTGGCAGAGGTATGTGCTTTATTGCAAGCCATTCTAGTTTTATATGACTTTGGCCTCATTCATACGATGGACGTGACCTTGTGCTGTGCAGAACCTGGAGTCGATACCTCTGGCTTGTCCTGGTGGTGGGGGGGCACGCTGCGCTGCCGGACTCGTCCTTCCCTCATCATCAGCAGAACAGTGGGGCTGTTAAATGTGATGGCCCGCCGTTTCCCCTTTAACTCGCCGCCATCGGATCCAATGTGACATGCACAGTGCTGCTATGCAGATCCGAACTGGCTTCTCACTTCACACCAATCTGCAGTGTCTCGTCACAGGGCAAATGCTGCTGTCTCCTCTGGCACTGCCATGACACACATATACACACACATCAAGATAGGAACGACCTCCCCACTCAACACACACATACACACACACACACACACACACACACACACACACACACACACACACACACACACACACACACACACACACACACACACACACACACACAGAGCTAAATGGTCAATTCATTCTGAGCGCAAAGATGATTCATCTCTGGGTGTCTGTCAATTTCCCCTCTGGACTCATCTCTTGTGTCTCCGTCTCCTCCTCTGCCTTTGACTCTGTGCTCCCTCCTGCTGCTCGGCTCTCTCTGGGGTCTCTGATTTTTAACTGAGAAAGTGGAATTCAACAGGGAACCTGCAAATCTGCCTGAAGTTAAATGAGATCTAAAATGTGCCTGTCTTCCTGGAATAGAGATTGGAGTTTTTCTCTGAGCGTACGATGTCTATGCACTGACAAACACAAATTAGCTGTGTATGAGCCCTATGGGGGTTCACAATATAATAGTATTGATGAGGCTGAATTACACAAAACCTGGTGAATTAGAGAAACCATCTTTAAGAAAAATGTATTTATAATGATTTTTGACTTTTTAGTTTGGTCCTTGTCAATCCATTAACACGGAGGAGGCAGGTTTATAACCTATAATGCAGACAGCCATCAGGAGACATTTTGAAACTTACTGTTTAATGTAGCAGGACAACAACTGCTTGTCAGATGATGTCTGTGGATTAAAGTAATGGAACTACAAACCGTCCTCCAGTAAAATGTTTTCTTTTTCTTTTTCTTCTTCTTTTTTTCCTTCTCCTTCTTTTTCTTCTTCTTCTTCTTCTTCTTCTTCTTCTTCTTCTTCTTCTTCTTCTTCTTCTTCTTCTTCTTCTTCTTCTTCTTCGCAGGTGATCAGATGATAAAGTGGATTATCTTGGCCTTGTAAAAGAGTTATTTTGGGGGAATTCTTGTACAACTTTATTTGATACTATAAACTAAAAGATAACTCAGATTCAGACTCAGTAATGTTCAGGCATCATTTATTATTTCCACCTGTGTTTGCTTCTCCTCCCGCCACCACACGATGGCGCTGCTAAGCAGTGACACTCATGTTCCTGTTGATTTCAGATGAAGGACGTGAAGAAACAACCACGTGCACGTTAGCGATGGATGAGGAGTCAGACTGAGCCAACACCTGATCTCAGGTAAGAGCTTCTTCTCTCACACTGTGTTTCAGCCACATTACTGGTTTATGAGTCCTGGAGAATCGGTCTCTGTAGTTAACTCTGATAAATGGTGGTCTGGTAGTTTACAGGTGTCACACTGATGGATGTGGATATAACACAGAGCTTTGTGTTAATAACAGTTATCATTTACATCCTGTGATAGATACAAGTGTTCATGAGTGAAGCTTCCCCTGTATAAAATGCACACTGTGTGATTTGACACCAGACATCTAAAGTGTGTGTTTTCTTGTTGGACAATGAACAATATGGATGGATGAATGATTGTGTGTCCATTTTGTTTGTAGATTTTTGTATTTTTGTATTTTACCTTTATTTAACCAGGAAAGTACGGTGGCCGAGAGAGCTCAACCCACTCCAAATAAGGAAAACACATGCAAATGGAAAAAACGCGTGTAAATTAGGAAACAACTTCATGAATTTGACGACTCATGCGCTGAAAAATGTCACATGCAAATACGGAAACACGCTGCAAATAGCGCAAACGACAACTGAAATGTTTCCGGAGGACCTAAAAAAGTGACGAACCTGTCTGCAGTTCAATGCTTTGTGAAGTTATTGAAGTCGACTACTCGTCAGTGGTGATGGATTGAGGACGTGGTTTGACAGCATTTAAACATTTCCCAGGGAAACGTATCAGGTTTCTGAAGTGTTTTCTCCAAGACTGCAGCTGGTAGAGATATTCAAGAAGCACACGGAGGATACATCATGAGGGAATCAGTGTTTTCCGATTGTCGTGATCCATGATATTTAAATGACTATTGATGCCTCGCTCTTGGGAATTGATGATCTATGTAAGGCTGGTGTTGTTTTGACGTGCTGCGTCACTGTAGCACCAGAGGGAAAATTAATATAACATGCTGCGTATGACAGTATTTATGACAGCAGTTATGTGGGTTTTCTGTAGTTTGATTAAAGAGGACACTGTATAACTGCACAGCTGTCTCCTGTGAGTTGTGGTCAGACACAAGTATTTACCTTAATGGCATAATTCACTTTCAAATCGAGGCGCAGAGTGAAATTCATCCTACAGAAACATGAGAAGTGTTGTAAACCCTTGTGGAAGAGCACTGCAATAGTGATGTCTACCAGGTTTATGCTGAATCATGCCAGCCTGCCCTCAGTGCCCAGGACAGAAAGATCTTTATGGATGTCACTGACATAGGTAGGATTTCTCTCAGTGTTGATGATGGTAAATCTGACTGTGTCA
This sequence comes from Hippoglossus hippoglossus, assembly GCF_009819705.1. Taxonomy (NCBI): domain Eukaryota; kingdom Metazoa; phylum Chordata; class Actinopteri; order Pleuronectiformes; family Pleuronectidae; genus Hippoglossus; species Hippoglossus hippoglossus. The sequence goes on from NC_047165.1 coordinate 11,522,396, forward strand.
TTGTGTTTGTGTGAGAGAGAGAGGCAGAGCAAAGAGTGTTGTACTCCTGTTCCTTTTAATGCCCTTCAGTTTACTTTTAAAACTAAACTGTGAATCCCATGTAGTTAGCAGCGCTAACTATAGGATTCTTCACAGATACATCTTTGGTCATTTTGGTTTAGCCCCCCCCCCATCTTCCTCCAAATCGCCTACTGCCTCAACATAGTTTGCTGTTTTCCTACAGTTGTTGTATACTCAGCATTTCTGCTTTCTTTCTTCTAAACTTCTTGGCCACTTTTCTAGCTGTGTATTGTGTCAAGTGATAAAGCACAGATTCCATTAAATCTACTTTTAAAACTGTAAATTCCGCTCGGTACCCATCCTGCCAGATCTCCTCCAGTACTTTCGAGCAAGTGCTAAAAGAGGGTGGGAAATAATTTATTTCTCCGCAAGTGGGTCACTAAGCAGCTGCAGAAGGTGAAATATTGAGATGCATTAAATCATTGGTAGCTTAAAGGTGGGCTGTTGTGAGCTTAAAGGAAGTGTGTGAGCACATGGGGCTGTGTGTGTCTCGCTGTGTGTGATCTCGCTGTGTGTTTGTGGCTGCTACATACTCTGGATCTTTAATAAGTTAGGGCCACTGGAGCCCAGGGTTTAATTAAGAGTTAGAGACAGATTTAGGCCTCAGCAGCACCACGCTGGTCCTCTCCTTGGACACACACACACACACACACACACACACACACACACACACACACACACACACACACACACACACACACACACACACACACACACACACACACACACACACACTCTGCAGGATCAGTGATGTCCTTGGAGGTTTCTATAAATCACACTGAATATCTCAGAAATAAACTGGGTGCTTGGCGAGAAAAGATGTAGATCTTGGAGATAAAGACCAAAAGCAAAAGAAAAATGACAGACTTTGAAAAGAAAAACACGAATTAAGGTCCAGAACGATAGAGGGAATAATCGAAGAATGGTGAGTGATGAGAGAATGAAGAAAGTGGGGATGAAATGTGAAATCACATCAATAGTCTGCAGTGAAAGAGGCGAGTGGAGCCGAGCTATGTCAGACCCGATAAAGTTGGCACTACATTTATTTATCTTGGCCACAGCTGGAGGCCTGAGACATGCACTATACATTTAAAAAATAAATAAAAGTAAAGCAGTTTTTCTGTGCATGTGGAAAATACTCTATCTTCACTCCGATGCCTCTTTTTAGGTAGATATTTATTGTGTTCTTCCATTCCACCTTTTCTTTTTTCTAAAGCAATAAAGGAGGTCAAATGTGAGGATCAAAGTAAGAACACAGAACAAATTGCAGAGCAAAGAGTGCAGAATAAAACTAAAATAAAAGCTGCTCCTCTTACACCAGACTCTTAAACCCTTTGGTCTCTCATGTAATTGAAATTCAGGAGTTATGCATATTTTGGGACTGGATTTAAAAAATGTAATCAAACATTCAAGGGACAATGCTTTGCACTTGACATTTACTTTTTATTTTTTCTCCTTTTTATGTGCAATTTCCTCAGTCTTGAGAAAGTTCATTAAAGGTGCAGTGTATAAGATTTAGGTGAAAGGGATCTATTGGCAGAAATTGAATATATAATAATCTTAGTGATGTTTTCACTAGTGTGTTTCATCTAAAGTGTTGTTTTCTTAACTGTAGAATGGGCCCTTTATATGCCAATACTTTATATTTACATTGGGAGCAGGTCCTCTCTACGGAGGCTGCCATGTTTTTTACAGTTGTCCAAAAAGGCTACCACCGGTTCTCTTTCATGTTTGGAAGGGGAGGGTGAGGTGAGGGGTATTCAGCTGCAACATGCAACTTCACCACTAGATGTCACTTCATTCTACACACTGAACCTTTAACTAAATGTAAATGTAAGGAAACTAAAACCGAGATTGTGAACTTTTCTCATTCGTCTTTCGATCTTGAACAAAGGAACTGGCCATGCCTTTCCAATAGTTCTGAAGGGAACTGTATGTTGTTACAGCCCATGCTTCAGATTACTGTGCACCTTGACATATTTGAGTATGATAGGGTAGCGTTGCCAATCAGTCCAAGGCGCTGGATTAAGGCTCCATCTCTTTGAATCCCACCGCTGCCAGAAAAGATTTTTGTTATTGTTGCTTGCATTGGTTAAATCACAATAAAGCTACCACCCAGTTCTAGTTTCAGTAATTTTTTTATATGATTGATTATCAATGCTAAACATTCTCTGCTGTCTCCTTCTCAAATATTAGGATTGCTAATAGTGTTGCTTTTCTCGGATTTTCTCTTTGGTCTTGGGACCTCTGAGAAAAGACGTTCAATCAATAATCAATAAACACTTTTTTGATTTTTGAAGCCTAAACAAAATCTGGCTGTGAATTACGGCTGCAAGAGTGTTTTAAAACATGTGAGACTTACGCATATTTATATACATACATGGTCAATTTTTGGATGACCTGTTAAACAGTGTTCCCCATTTCCCGCTGCAGCGGCGACACACCTCAGTGTCTTTGTGCTTGACACAGATATAGCAGGACCTCATTCAGAGCCTCGCAGACTGTTCTTAGTCTGGGAGATTTATGAGGTGTGAGTTTCCATTTGAAACTTTCTAACCCTTTATAATAAAGTGAGATTAATACCGCAAAGATGTTCAATCAGCGGTGCGACGTACAGATTTGTTTTCACAGATGAGGCTCCTGCTTGCTCTTCTGTACTCTATCCCTCATCCTCCTCCCTTATCACGTCCATTTACTTCACAAGATCATTTTTTATTCCCGGAAAGGGGAAGGGCTTCTCATTAGTATGCAGAGCAGCGGAAGTACAAACGGCACAGAAGTATGAAAATTAAATATTCATGACAATAGAGAGCTATCTTTGAGTGAGAGAGATGAGGACGTAGAAGAGAACAGTTGTCATTTTGACACGAGCTTCCGGACTGTTCTTGTAGCAGTTGGCGTCTTGAACAACACGAGTGACAGACCAGCTCTTCTTACCCCTCCTCCTTTTTCAAACCGTCTCTTCTGTCCTTTCTCTCCTCCTCTTCCCCTCTCTCTTTCCGTTGTTCCTGTGCCGACTGTCACTTTAGCCCTGCTGGGGATCTCTCTATTGCAGTGAGAAAAAGACTTGGCAGACAAACTGAAGGTGAATAAAATGCCAAAGAGCTTTGGCTTAAAAAGATTCATGGGCTAAGCATATTTTTTACTGGCTGATAAAAATAATTTAATAAATAAATTGTCATCGCCTGTGTGTTATACTGTATCAAGCCTCATACAACTGCATTATCTCCGAACCTTCGTTTCTCACAGACCTTTGACCTTCTTATCCTCTGTGGCTTTTAATTTTAATGTTTCGTTAGTCCTTGTAAATATCCCCACATCGCTTTTAATTAGCCTGATGGTAGCTACCGGCAAGCCGGCAGCGATTGGCTACTGTTTATTGCCGGGATCAGTCAGAGCCTTGTGTTTCACCTGTTTGTCCCTGAAGTACGATTTAAAACCAAATATATTCAGGAGAACTTTCAGATTGAGATTTCTTGTTGTATTCTCACTTTTAAAGTGGAATCAATGTAAAGTTAAAGTCAAATTAAAACTTAAAGTTGGGTTTAATTTGACTTAGAAGAATCTATTAACTGCCGATCAATAACTTTAACATAGTACTTTATAATCTCAATGAAGAACTGACACAAATATATTGGCAATTTATTATTTTACAATTTGCTCTCAAACTTTTACATAAATGGAATTACAAAGTAGCTTCACTGAAATTAAGTTCTTTCTACTAACAATTCCACAGTGTAATGTGAGTATTTTATAGATGTGAAAATCAGTTTCCCTTGTGTATTGTGTGTCTGTTAAATACGAGATATTGTGACTGAGGTTATGATTTCGGACACAGCTCAAACTCGCCTGTAAACAACCCATGTGAACCTTTTCATGGGGCGGTGAAATGATTCTGTACATATACACGTCTAATTCCAGCTGAAATAAACAGAGCCCCTTGTTACGCTCTGTACAAAGTTTGATCATAATTAAAAATCATTTGAAGATTTGTTTTTTCTCGTGAGGAAAGATAAAAGAGAGGAGAGAATAGGAGCCTTATCTTTGAGGCTTTGGACGTGATAAAATCATTTGTTTTTCACTGTTTTTGCCAATCAGCATTTCTCTCTCGCCCGTTTCTCTCACGAGTATGGATGTGTTTAAATGCAGGCATGTCCATGGATGTGTTGTGTGTTTATCTTGGGTGATTGTGTAGCCTCAGTACTCTTCACAGAGGGTAGATTACTTATTTATTAAAAGGACTCATTTATTCAGATGAGGCATCTGGAGGGGCCGGGGGGCTTGTTTAAGTCATGAAATAAAACCCCTCTACTCTTCTTCATCCCCCTCCCTGAGAAACCCCTCGCTCTCAACATCCGGATTGAAATCTCTGTAGCTCCAATCTGAAAAAACAAAACAACCCTCCCCCCAACAACAACAACAAACAAAAATACCCAGAACAGAAGTTTTGAGAATCAAATGAGTCATTCTTTCCTTGAAATTCAGTATATCTCTGTCCTTTGTGTAATCAGACCATTCCGTTTGTAGCATGCAAAATGAATATAACTTCTGGGTTTGTACAACTAATAAATGAGTTTTCTTCTTGTCTATTAGCAGAAATTGCAATTCTATTTACTATTTTCTGTGATTTTCTATGTTATTTGAGTACTCCAATTATTGTAATTATTAAGTGTAAAACTAAATCCCTACAAGTCTGCACTGCTCTTGATTGGGGTGATGTCTGTCGGTCTGTCAGTCCAACGCCGAGTTGCATATTGTTGTAAGGTGGGGCAGTGGGATGTTGTCAATACACTGTGTCACCATGCAGCCCTGACTCTAGACTTCAAATATCAGTTAAGGCTCCAGCTGTTTAGGGATTTACATGGATAACTTGGTAAACCTGCATTTTGGAATGGGTTTATCCAGCAGAAATCCAAAGTTGATCTCTTGATCCATTAACCTGAACAAATGAAACTGAACTTAACATTAAATTTAAGAGATAATAATAACCATTTGATGCACTGCATGTTTTCTGTACTTCCAAACCTCTTTGTGTTCCCTTCCCTGCTCTCGTCCCAATGAGCTCCGCCTTCACGTGGGAGGCGGCTGTCGCTTGTTGTGATGCCAGGCGATGATTCACCCGTGGATGACAGACTAAATCTCGTGCAAGGCCGTGGCTGACATGACAAGTGCCAGCTGGGCTGTGGATGCCTCAGATTTTCTGTGTCTTCTCCCTAACGTGCCAACATAACCAGCCACTCAGCTTAGGGAGTTACCCCGCTCTTACACAGGGTTCTGCACATGCAACCTCCTGACTTGAGTGAGATGGAAGCGAAGGTGTCAGAACCTACTCACGGAGCAATGCTCCACAGAAAGACCATGGGTCGGAAGGGTCAGGGGAGGAACAGCTGGATCAGACATCTGGATTCAACTCTGTAGCCTCAAGATGTGGATCCAATGTCATCTTCATCTCTGTTGTACAAAGCCTTTAATCTTGGGCCTTCTGTGCAACCCTGTATCTCGGTTGAGTAACTCTGCCGTGGCCTTCGTGCGCCTCCTATGTGTGCAATCAAGTGGAGGTTCTCACAAGTGCATGTGAAAGCTCCTGTTTTGACAGGTGCTTGAATCGGGGATTAGAGTGCGGATGAGAGTTGCATTAATCAGAGGATTCAGCCTCGGCCGCTCCTCTCATCCCTCCGACTAAATATACAGCACCGAGCTCTGCAAGCCAGGCAGGGACGCAGGGAGTGACTGAGATGGTGTAAATGTGGTTTGCGAGCTGTCAAATAGAGGCTTATTACTGGAGGGCTAGACATGCTTTCATGGGTCATTCAATGTGTTTGTGTCTGGTGTGTGTTTGTGTGCGTGTGTGTGTGTGTGTGTGTGTTCCTTGATTTGGATGGGGGGGCTCAGAGGAGAGTGATGAGTGTTTAAAGTTTGTTTTATCTTTGAGCGCCGCTCTCTTGGGGCCAGTCTGCAGTTTCTAATGCACTAAATCAGGAGGCAGATGGCTCGCTCCGTTTTCATCTATTCCTCCCGCTCAGGTCACCTCTATTTCCCAGCACAGCATACCATTCAGCACGTGTGCGCGAGGTGGCGAGTTCATCTCACGGTCTAATTGAGATGACATTTCTGCTCTCCAAATTAAATTATTCAGCTCCTCTATTCATTTGTTCTCGTATTCCTTTGTTCCCCGTCCACCAACTGCCTGGCTCTCTCTCTCCAGGCCAAAAAACCTGCGCTCATAAAAGCACTGACCCCAAAAATAGAGAAACCATAACTTGTGTCTTCATTTGAGTGCTTTGTGAGGTGGTTGAAACTCATTCTGAGCGCTGTGACCTTCACTGAAAGTCAGCGAGTTTAAGGCATAAGCACTGGGAGGAATCCTCCAGTTGTGACCAGAGGTTTGAAAGCAAGTGGCGAGCTCCGTTCCGAACAATAATAATCTATTATAGAGGTGCAAATTCAAAGGCATGGAAGGACCTTTAGAGAGAAAGCGAGAGCCCCTGTGAGTTTTGGGCCTTGCTCTTTAATCAAAAATTCTGTTTGTGCTTCTCGTCGGCCGTTTGTTTGAGTTTGCCTTTCACGTACGAAAAAACGCAGCAGGACATTGATGGGATCAGCCGCATTCACAATAATGGGAAAATGTCAGGAGGCCAAATATGACGTATAAATTCTGCTGTGCAAATTTCATGTTTTTGTTTATAGCGCATCAACACTGGCGTCAGGCCTTATTTTTGAATCTTATCGTTTTTCCAAGTTAACATTTCCGTTGGCATCTTCTACGCACATGGCACCTACCTTTCATCGTGAAAACTTAATTTAATTATTTGTTGTTTTTTTATTTCAATTTTGCATCCACCACAATGTAACAGTTTAAATCTGTGTGGGTGGAAGTGAGGAGCATGGAAAATGGCGACACGCGCTGTCGATTCCATAATGCTCGTTGTTTATTGGTAATATACACACGTTGCGTCTCTGGTATCTAGGCAACACAGAATGTCTGATAGGTACATTTCACAATTTCGACTGATACCGCATGTTACAAACTTCATCGGCATGCCAACTTGCTCCCTTTGAATTTCGCCATTTATTTTGTTTGCTTTATTTTCACATGGGCTCACTCTGATATTCTCTGGATATTTTACTCGGGGCGGCTGGCAGGAAAGGTTACGATAAATGTTCGGATCAACTAGCGCTGACATTTGCATTCTCACATTCAGCCCCTCTAGAAACTATCAGGCAAATATCCAGAGTTCAGTGCGTGTCTGAAAGCAGCTCGAAATTTTTTTTATAGTCGACTTTAGCTGTTCTTCAATAAACTATCCATATCTGTTCTTTCACATCTGTTATCGAGCAGCCGTTGCATCGACCTTGAGGATGAAGTGAAGCTGTATTTGCATTGTCTGTCTCTAAAATTGGCAGAAGTGACAGGAGGAGGTTAAGCTATCCATCACGGGGAAAAAAGCGCCTCTTTTTTCTTTGTCTTTCTGCAGCTTGGCTCTCGTCCCTGTTCGCTCGTGCGTCTGTTCTCCTTGGCTCGTCTTTGATGCAAGAAGGTGCGGGACAAGAAGCCAGCATGATATTTGGAGTTAAAGCAAACTTCTCCGATCCGGTTACATCCCGCTTGCATCACACACTCGCACACACTCGCTCAGTCTCCCGCAGCGAAGAGGTCAGTCTTTGTGTACGCACCCTTTTCTCAGTTGTGTTTCTATTTGCGCTCACAAACAAAACAAATACATTTACATCCGTTAGCGCTGATGTAAAAGAATAACAGACCAGATTTGATGGTTTAGGATCCTGCATTTCTGCTTTTACTTGTGGTGCCGGTGAATATCTCGGCTGCTGCTGAAACACACGGTGAACACACATGAATAGTTATGGGATGTTGTGTTGGAGAATTGTTCAGTCTTGGCAGGTTTGCTCTCTCCCTACTGCCTTCTAACTTTATTTGCATATGAGTGAACAACATGTGGGCGTTGATATTTGCATGTGTGATGAGAGGAAGTAGGGAGAGTTGGGTGGTAATAAGGTATCCTGGGGTGTCCCCTTCATTACTGTCAGGAATGAATGTAAAGTAATAAACGCCTCAAGAGTGTTGGTCCACCGCCACTTTCTGTGCGGTTGAAGATGCCATGAAAGGGATGACAGGACGTTTTTGTTAACAATGTAATTTGCTAAATACATTTGATCATATTTGCACATGATCATGAGATTTTTAAAAAACAGATGACGGGGGGGGCGTAAGTTATCTATACCACTTGCAGGGTTGCAGGGAGCACGGTGGTTTACCCTGGTTCCAATAAATTTGACATGCAATATATTCGCATAACAACCCCCCCCCCCCCCCCCAGGCTCACCTTTGATTATACTTTGCTGTGTACGTTGTAGAGGCCAAAATACTTGTCACACGCAGCTTCTCAGTTGATTTGGTGTTGTGATTGTCTGCTTTGCTAGTGACCCCCATTTTCATATCAAAACAACAATACAGCACTAACTTACTTTACTGGTCATTTGAAATTAAATTCATGTTGGAATCTGTATGTGTTTGGACTCTGGAAGGAAGCCATAGTATCCGAGAAAAAAGCCACACAGACACAGCGAGGGTCAACATGCAAATTCCACGTAGAAGACCCCCGGTCACAGTGGAATTTGAACCGAGAACCTTATTGCTGTCAGTAGGGGCCAGTGCTAATCACTGCTCACCACTGTTCAGAACTACTATAGATCTGCTCATTGTTGTGCCGTGTTTAAAAACTTTGAATTGACAGCCCACAGACATGGCAGGATTTCTTCTGGTGCTGCTGAGAGAGCGAGAGACAGAGCGAGAGGGGGAAATAATGCTGAACACAACTCTACAAAGAATCAATGGGACAAAACACTAAGCTGGAGAGCTTATATTTTATTATGAAAGTTGTAAAAAGCCTTTTTGGTCCATTATGAAACTGGTGGGACAAATGAGACTTGGCGGACGGCCACAGTTTTGGTAATTAATGGGAAACACTGATAGTGTTTACCACTCTCTTTTGCTCGTGTGTATTCCTGAGTCTTTTGAAGTTACTATCAGAAACGGTTTTATAAATAGAGATGCTGTTGCCTCAGTCTGTTTGGAATCTTAAGTAAAAGAGTTGCTGCATCGCCAAATCACTCATATGTAGGTCAGGGACATGAGTTTGTGTTTATATATGGTGTGTGTGTGTGTGTGTGTGTGTGTGTGTGTGTGTGTGTGTGTGTGTGTGTGTGTGTGTGTGTGTGTGTGTGTGTGTGTGTGTGTGTGTGTGTGTGTGTGTGTGTGTGTGTGTGTGTGTGTGTGTGTGTGTGTGTGTGTGTGAGAATCTCCTCTGTTGTGACGTGAACGTGGTAAACAAACATCAGTGCTCAGTGAAGATGTGCAGCAGCGTCGCTGTGAATCTGTTGGTAGCTTCAGAAATTGGTTTTTGATTATTAAAAGGAAAAACAATTTCCTCTGATCAAATCAGTGAGAGCTGATGACTGATGCTGTCTACTAAAAAACTGAAGAGGAGATGGAATTTGAAATTGTTCAAATAAATAAGTTGAAGTAACTTTCACAGATATCTAAGTTTCTAAATGTGTTTAATAAGAATTAGATTGTATTTTTGTGTTGGAATTTGTTTTCTTTAATTGCGTTCGCTGCATGTGATTTGTGAGCAGCATTAAAGAAAGAACTCATTGGCCACATTTTCAGCTCGTGTCTTTACGGATCTGCTGCAGAGGAATGTTTGGGCTTTTTGCATTCCGAGTTCAAGTACAGGACTCAGTTGTGACGCATGCACATTACATCTGCCAAGAAAGTTATGTTTTATTATTTCCTGTTTGTTTGTTTGGTGTGAATCAAGATAAAGGAGCATTTCCAGGATTTTTTAAAATCACTTTCTTTAATGTTGCAAGATTTTCAGACATTTTCATCAATTTCCCAGGGAATAATTCATGGATCTTGATGAAAACAATCAGGCACATTTAGGGAACTGATATTTATGAGTTGTTTAATTTGGTGCAGTTATAATTTAAGGGGACTGGAGCTTAAAGTGACCTCTTCATATTCTTAGTTTTACTTGTCCATAGACATTAAGTTTTAGTGCAATTTAAAATGATAGAATTAAAAAAGAGGGAAAACAATCTGCCCAAATGGGAACCAGCAATCTTGAAATTCATGCTTGGTTTAATGTCAAAATTATTGGCGAAACAATAGTTAAACAACCAATCTGTGCTATTTCAAAGCTTAAATCCAGCACCGTTCCTTTTGAAATGGATAATTTTTTAAATGACATTTAACTGAACTGAGACCAGGGGGTGTAGATAAAAAATGGGGGCAATGAACTGATTGAGATTAAAAGACAAGAATCAAAATAAAAACTAATTTAGGTGCAATTTCACCCACTTGTCTGAAAGTAATTACTGAAAATCTACCCGACATCCACTTGTTATCCTTTTTATCGCTCGTGGCGGCAGTCACATGTGGCACTGTGCTGGGCGCTGCGTGCTGCATGGGTCCTTTCAGGGGTCAGGGTTTTTTAATTGGATAATCCAGTCCCCAGCTATCTGAGATTAGCAGCTACTCAAGCCCAGGGAATTGATATGATAGCGTTTGACCCGCGTGACCACAGTGGCTTAAGCTCCCTCGTCACAGCGGAAGCACACAGGTCGGCCTCAGGGAAACACGGAAACTACCAGAGACGATGAAAGAAACTTTGTTCAGCAGCCGCCACTTTCAAAATTGGAGATATGAAATTCCACTGTTAATCACATCAGTCTTCTTGAAATGTTAACAGTATGTCTCGGCCTTCAAAGCCGCCCGCTGTGGATTAAACTGCCCTTTGTTCTCGTTTCTGATCCTGTGCCGCGGCCTTTAACAAGAGCTTTTGAATGTGCTCATCATTTCTGCTGCTGCTGCTGCTGCGTGTGTGTGTGTGTGTGTGTGTGTGTGTGTGTGTGTGTGTGTGTGTGTGTGTGTGTGTGTGTGTGTGTGTGTGTGTGTGTGTGTGTGTGTGTGTGTGTGTGTGTGTGTGTGTGTGTGTGTGTGTGTGTGTGTGTGTGTGCGCACAGTTTTTATTTATTTTTTCACACACACCCCTGCTTGTGAGTCTGGCGCGGCGTTAAACCCGAGAATGTGCATGTGTCGGAGCTGTCCGAATCCTTAATCCTTACAGCAAATAAAGGGAGGTTTACTCAGTCTGCTGCGCACACACACACTAGAGCAGGCGAGCGAGCGCAGATGAACACACTTCACATGCACTGGCACGTGCGTGTGTGGCACATGCTCTCTCTGCCTATTCATATCTTTCTTTCTCCCCCTCCATCTGGCTGATGCTTCATCCCTCCATTATTCCACCTCTCTAAGATTCCCTCTCTCTCTTCTGGAGCCCGTGCTTCATCTTTCTCCCATCTCTCTCTCTCTCTCCCCTCTCTCTCCCTCCCTGCCCTCGCTTCCTCGCCTTCACTTACAGACTCGTACACAAACCCTGCTGCTCGCAGTGTCTCTGTCTCTTTGCCAAGCCAATCATGGTTTGGAAACTGGCTCAAAAGCGCGAGGATTACCCCCACACCCACAGCTATTACCCCCAACTTTCCCGAGCAGGGCACAAAAGCTGCTAGTGTCCCATAATGAGAGAGCTGCTGAGCTGCTGAGGAGGGACTTATGATTAGCGATGGTGTTTTCTGCCTCTTAGAGAAGCACAGGGCTACCACTGTTAAATGTGCCGCGGTCACAGCTGAGCTCCAGAGGGGGCTCTGCGGACCGACACTCTGAACTGTGTGTTTGTGTTCTCCATGACAGCCCCCGGTGTCGGCCAGTTGTTGGTTTTCTGTTCATGCTGTTGTTGTCCTTGTGTTTGATCACTGATAACAGATATGATCAAGCAGTGGTTGGGATCAGCTGTTACAGGCAGACGCTGCTGTTTTGCACTGACCACAACGCAGCCTGCAGATGATGACCGTGGTCTCAGTGGGTTCACGTGCCCATATGAACATTTCAACTTATTTTTATGGCATTTATTATTGTCAAAACTCAAATGTGATCCCACAAGAATGGGGCAATGATGTGTGTGAGATCGACCCACCCGATGCGCTCATTTGCTTGCCAAGTTGATTTTTGAGACTCTGGATTGGGGACAGCTAAAATCTCTGATCTTTTAGTTGGTCACTTTGAATACTGATCGCTACCTTTGATTGGCTGTTTAATTTGATTACTGCCGTGCACAGTCTCCAGTTCGCTCAGCCCAGTTGATGCGGTTATTTCAAGATGATTTTATCATTTAATTGAACCACACTCCTCTTTGTGATGCATTTTAGAAAACCATGATAGACTTTCTCCAATCAAAACTGTGTGTTTACTCACCACAGTGTTAGTTTAAGATAACCACAATAATTTTCTTACTAGTATAAATCATATTGCAAGTTATGAACAACCTCTCCTCTAAATTATATATATATATATACAATATCTAAAAATCATGAGTGGCCATTTTAACATTTTATAGCTCGGCTGTATATAAAGTATACTGCAGATTTAAATCAACTCCTCCTCGGCAGTTACATTTTTTATAACATTTTTAATATCTGCATTAGCAAAATATTGCCGAGGAAATATTCCCATCTCAAATATCTGCAATCCAGCTGTTTATCCACTTGTCTTTTGATTTTTTGATTTTGAGATATCAACCACTGTCCCCAAAGTCTCAAAAGTCAATTTCACGAGCGAGCGAGTTGATCGGTTGGACTTACATTAATCAATACTCTGCTCGCAGGACCGTACTCGTGCGTGCGAAGCAGAAATGTCCTCAGTTTAAAATAAATGGGCTTGGGGTCTCTAGAACCAATCACCTGAAACAAATGACAGTCAGGGAAACAAAGATATTTGGATGAGTGGATGTCGAGACCCCGAGATATAAACCACCTCACTCATTGTTTTGGGTTTAGAACTTATTTAAGATGGGAGTACAATTGTATTGCACTGTCTGCAATTGTTCAAAATTATTTCAATACGTAACCAAAAAATGTTCTATCCCTGAATTTGATTTCCAAACTGCCTGCTCTGCATTATTTCCTTGTGCTGACTTTGCAATTGAAATGATGACTTTGCAAAAAACCTTAAGGCAGGAGAAAGTAATGAGGTGTGCTATGACTTGACATTGTGCTAGCAAGAACATCGGAAACTCGTCTTCACCCCCTGGGCTTTTATGAATTTCCTTTATTTCATATATAGAAAGTAAATACGTTTTTCTTCATTTTTCTGCATGGGCATGTTCGATATAATTTGTCACTGAATGGCAACCTGGTCAGAAATCACCGTCTCCGTACTCGACAATCATAATAATCCTCTAAAATACAATAAGTCTAAACCCCACTCCTTACCCTGAGCTTTCTAAACCACCTCAGGACAAAAAGACTCCATTCGGTGTCCTTGAGATGACAAGACAAATGCTGTAAACGTTGAAAGGAAGAGCGAGTGGTGCAAGTGTGTGAACAACGTCGTGTGCTAAAGTGCCTGTGTTAATGAAGCGCAAGCAACTGACGTGTTGAGAAGTCCCGTGTTCCTGGCTTGTCCTTGCAATTTGAGTCTGTCAGATTTGTGTGCACATGACTTGACTGTCAGGAAGTTGCTGCCAGTGTCTCCGCCCGGAGGAATGTGCACAGAGAGAAACGCCACTCTGGGTAAGAGAGAGACGGTGGAGTGAAAGTGAGTTTATGTGAGAAAAGAGGAGATACATTGAGAGTTTGGGATTTCTGCTCGTTAACGACAACAACACAATAATTTTGTAGCTACATTGTTTGTGAGTGTTTGAAACATTGCGATTTATTCTTTTGAATTGATGTGAAAAACATTCAAATGTGAATATTTTATGTCTTGACAATCGCACCACTTTCACCAAGGTTGTACTTTACTCACGGGTACCGATGTGTGTGTGCTTACCATCATATCCGTCAGAGTAACGTGACTTGAATGAAGAAAACCTTGAGGACATCATTGTGTTCGTCAGCCATCTTCATCCGTCCTTTTCCTATGTTGCCTATTTCCTTTTAAACCTGAGCCAATCACAGCAGAGCGGTCCAACTGGCACCTCTGTGATTAGCTGAATACCCAGTTCCACATTTCTCTCTGCTGTATTTAGCTTTTTTGGGGCCAGAAAGAAATCCTGGCAGTGCAACATACCAAAGGGATGGAAAAAGAAGTTAAAAATAAAATGAAAATATAAGATATACATGTCCCTATTACGTCATTATGTGTTGGCTTCACAGTTGTCTTGAAACGTAGCTTTGAAAGTAAAAGACAAACAGAAAAAAAAAGATTTAGCTCCTGAACTGGGACAAGCTCAGAGCTAATGCGGAATTACCCTGTGATACAGTTCCTCTAAAAGCAATGTTCTCCATAGTCCGATCCTCCTATCATCCCCCCTGCAAATAGCTGATATTATCGCGTGTCTGTATTTCGCTCAGCGGTGGAGAATATTAAAAGGCTGTTCATGGCTTCTGTCTCTCTGTCTTGTTTATTGCCCATTCACCAAAAACGATATTTACAACAATGAAAAATGAAAAGCAAGCAGGCTGATATGTTCTGTCTGTGTGTCTAAACTCCGTTTCTGTATCAGTGGGGCAACTATACACACAACTTACAGTCTGAACAATGCTGGTTGGAGTGTGTGTTTGTGTACATGCATGTGCCAGTGTTGTGAGTGTTGGCTATATGCAGGAGATGGCGAGGTAGATGTAAAGAGACAGTCAGGGATGGTAAAAACATTATGAACATATTTCCATTGCTAACTATCAACAGTAGCAATGCTTAATTGCTTGACTGACTAATTAGACACGTACCTAATATCCACTCTTCCGCCGTCCCTAAGTCGGAGCCAAATCACCATGCGCAGGAAAGTCATTATACAAGCTTGTCTCCGTGTTTGTTTTGGGGATTCTAGCTTAGTTCGATAAACAGACTCACTTCTTCCTCTGTGCGTCTGTGATCTCGTGTTGAACTTTCTCTGAACCCAAACACAGCTCCCCTGGCAGCAGGGATGTGGAATATCTCCAGAAAAACAATCAATGGCAATTTGTTTTTCAACTGGGAAAAATTCTGTCAGATGACACCAACACATTATTAATGAATGACTTTGTGGCATCCTTGAAATGTTTTGTTTAGAAAACAAGCATTTGGGTTGTGACGGACTTGACAGGTCTATGCCACCTTTGGCCGTTTTTTTTCCTGTTTGTCCCCCCCCCCCCCCCAGCTCCCCTCAGGCGCTGCACAAATGTGGATTTTGTGGTTTCACTATCTGACAGACACTGACGAGCACAAAAGTTTTTAAAACGTACCTGTAGAAATGCATACTAGTCGATGCTGGGGAAGCTAGATCCAATGTTTTCTACTGGGGTTTTATTTCATTTTCCCAAATAAGCCCCAAAAAAAATGATGATTTGATTTATTCAGACATCTCATATTTTACAACAAAAACAAACGTATCATGTAATATTTATGAACTATATATGTTTCCTCATTACAGCTTGAGTTTCAGAGCATGCAATCAAATGTTGTGGGTCAAGGCACCATTTATTGGTTTTATAAAGTTCAGTGGACTTTAATTCACTGTGGATAGTTAGTAAACGGATGACTGGCTTTTATTTTGATGGTGAACCGCTCTTTTAGAATAGAGCGAGTCCTGAGTGTAGCTGTACATGCACAGCCTCTCAGCTCTTGGTGACTGTCGCAACAAATTTAAATGAAAGTGAAAGCTTTCCCCTCCACGTCTTTCCTAATTTCACTCGCTTTTACTTTGTCCTTGTGTTCAGCCACACTGCTGCCCCAACCGATTATGTGTGAAAGGAACACACATGGCATTTGAAAGTAAATGCATATTCATTGTTATTACATCAAGAACAACATCGTTGTGGTGTTCCCATTTTCAGCACTAGACTGAACACTGCACACAGAAGTAAGCAGCGGTTTAAAATGTATAAAAAAATAATAAGAAATGGGCTTTTTGTGACATCTCAGTGCTCATTGCTCTGAGCGGCGGCTTCAGGCTTCAGAGAGGAAGATAACTACAAGAAGATCAAGACGCTTGTGTCTTTGTATCTTAATCCCCTCGACATTTTAAAGCTAGAGACTAAAAGCGTTGGTCAGACTTTGGTCATCTGTCTTGAACACAGCGAGATCAAGAAGCTACAGAGAGACGGCAGTTTCACAACGATTCAGCCGGTCTGTGCTTTTCCAAATGTTCACATCTACTTGGTATCACAAGTCCAAATGTAGTCATGTTTTAGTGCCTCTCTAATACTTAGATTAGCTTTTTAATGTGAGTTACAGTTCAAACTGTATTTTATAATGTTTGATACATATGTGTTTGAGCTGGTAAAGATGACAACATGACTGCTTCCCAAATATGAAGCCTCCTGCTGGCTGGCTGCAGTATTGCCTCCTCCGTGTTAGTGGATGGGACATGGACCACATTAAAAAGTCAAAATGCATGTCAAACGAATTTATCTCATGATGGTTTCTGTCATTTTAGGTAGTTCTTGTTGCACTGATGTATGATCAAGTGTTCATTTTTTGGGGTGTTTGGCTCTCTGTAGCGTCCAGTCTGGCTTCACTCCAACATAAGAGGAGGAATACAAAGCTTTGCCTAGAAGCCGTACTCTAACCTCTTGCTTGTAAATGCAATGATGGCTGAAGCGTTTGGCAAGCGACCATTGGCTCCACCATCACCACCTGGTCCCGGCAAGAAAGCATGTTTGGCAACAATGAAATGAGTTGATGGGGCGACCCGAAGGCCGAAGGGTTAGGGCGTAGACCATATGGGCACATTCGCCTTGAGCAGCAGGTCCCTGGTTTTCAACTCCTGGCCGGCCAGACTATTTGATCTCATTTCCTTTCTGTCCTTCACTGCAGCAATCACATAAAGGCATTAAAATGACCCGAAAAATAAATACAAATACATGAGAAGCAAAACAAATGATGTTGCTTTCCACAGCCGGAGACAGCTCTTGGCGTGTGGAGTGAAGGAATGAAGTTTGATGCTGAACTTGCAGCGTTTCTTTGGATTAGTAAACAACTGCTTGCAGCCAACTTATCTCTACGTGGACTGAAACACTACTGCTTGAATTATCAAAAAAAAAAACTGAAAACATCTTGAACACTACTGCAAAGTCAAAGTCTGAATTTTTTCTGTTCCTTCCTTTTTTTCTTTCTGTGACTCCCTCTCTCTCCGGTGCTGTCAGATTAATCTCAGTCTGTTTAAGCCGTGTAGCGTCATCGATGATAGGTGGTACTGAGATGCACAGAGATGAATGAGGGTGTTTGCCTCGACTATTACTCCCTCTGTTAGAGCGGAGCAGCATGAGCACCTCACAGCGAGTCTAGATCCGTCTAAATTTGCCTCTGGCGAGACCAAGGTCACTGAAGCCTTGCCATCACATTTGCATACTGTGTGCTATATATATATGTATATGTGTATATATAAGAGCTGAGGTCATTGGTGTTGCGGAACTACAAACATGATATTGTGGATGAATATATTTATCCTCTATTAATATATCATAACTGAATAATCAGTGTTTTTAAATGCATGTGTGATGTGTAAGGACTAACCACGTATTTAGCAGATACAAGCATCCGTGTCTCTGATATCTGAGCCTGGTGTTGGTGCCTATTTATTCCTCCTATTGATTCACTCCTGGTCCTCTCTCTCACACAACGTATTTCCCTCAGGGCTTACGCTGCTCCTTCCTGACCTTCATACAGCTCCCAAGTCTCTCTTCCCTTCTCTCTCTCTTGCTCTCTCTCTCTCACTCTCCGTGTGTGCGTGCTGGCATGGGGCTGAGGGAGCAGTCTGCTAATAGAAAGTCTATTGACTGGGCCAGTCACTCATTGCTGCTATTATAGCTGCTGTGGCCCTCTGGACGCCAGTCGATAAAAGCAGCTTGTCTCTGTTCTCCAGTGAGAGGCCTTTGTCAGCACTGGAGGAAAATTAAATGTTTGATCGACCACCTTTAAGATGCAGTTTATAGTGCGTGTGTGTGTGTGTGTGTGTGTGAGCATGCGTGAGATTTGTGTGTGTTCATGTGTGAGATTGTAGAAAGTTCAGGGAAAAGGGAAGCAGGTCTGACACTGCAACAGTTAATCCTCTTTGAGTGTCTCAGACTTTGCTGTGAGGAGTGTTTCTCTCTGTGTGGGTGTGGGTGTGTGCGTACGTGTGTGTGGGTGTGTACGTGCATGTGCGTTTTATGCCAGTGTGACCACTAATTCCCTGAAAGCTTGTTTTTCAGTATGCCTGGACTGCAAACAGCTGGCACAACTATCTCACTGTTGCTGCAGATCCATGAACATGCTTTAATGCCAAGTCTCTCCGAACATCTTTTGGCAGCAAAACTCTGAGTCATAAAGGACACAACAAATTAAACTTCAGTTAAAAGTGGACAGATAAGGGAAATGTTTATCTGCAGCGCGCTGGACTTGATATCAAACCGTGATTCTTCCTTAGTACTGACATGAATGCCCCTGGTCAAGGAACAACCCATTAAATAATCGAGCGAATCTTGACCCAGGAACATTTAGTTCACTCTCTATAACATAGATGGTTGTTTTTCGATAATTTCAAGCCATATTTAGGTAACTGAGTTTTTTAGTGAGTACAATTTGGTGCAGCTGGATTGAGGTCAAGGGGACTGTTGGGCCTTGGTGAAGGTATGTGTTCTTCTGAGTGCCATTGTCATACTACACAATTTTTTTTTTTCTTGGCTCATCTACGGAACAGCTGAACTGAAGTTGCTATCACTTTCTTTTTTCACATCGTGATGGCTGCCCCGGTGCAGAACAGTATTACAGACAGTCTTTTGTCCCATAACGCCAAAACGGAGCTCGTTAGAATGATCCCTAAGGTGGCGCTGGGGGACGGTGAGGAGTGTGTGTGCTCGACAGCGCTGGCATTCACACCTCGGAGGCGGAGACAGTGTGGAGGCTGCGCATCAAGGTCACTGTCAGCGGAGAATAAATAAGGGGAGACCTGCTTGTGCTTCTAATCTGTGGCAAGCTGTGAACTCCCTCAGTTATGCACACACACACACACACGCACACAGTAATCCAAGGCCACAGGGTGAAGGACCATGGTGAGACAATGGTATGCTGTGTGGATGTGTTGGTGACCTGTGACTGACTGAAATATGTGACGCCCATTTCTCTGGGCCACATTATCCTCACGAGGGTTCTGATCCCTCATAGCAATGTATGGCAGCGTGTCGGAGTTAATGCCGCTGTCTCGTCACCTTTGACATCTTCATGTCATTACCGGCTGGCTGTGGTGACAGGCCCAGACAAGGTCATCTCATCGGAGATTTCAAATGTCTTGAGTGCCAATTCAGTGGCATTAAAATCCAGTGTCAAAATTCAGCGCTTACACAACCTTTTGAGAGAGGTCTCAGTTAAGCTGCTGTGTCTGTCAGGAGAGTCGATCACGGCCGCGAGATAACTGGGAAGGAAACTTGCTGCTAATTCGGTCCCATATTTATTCTCGCGGCACGCGAGGAGGGAGAGCGGCTAATATGATTATCGCTAATTTCTGCCAAACTGCTGGTAAGATGGCTTAGGGAGAGAAACGCATCCAAACGCATAGACACGAGCACTCAGACACCCTGTGCTCTGCCACGCACACACATGCGGTCACACACACACACACACACACACACACACACACACACACACACACACACACACACACACACACACACACAGTGCAGGGAGACAGGCAGCTGCTGATTGAATTAAGGTAAAATTAACTGGGAACTGACTGAAAGTTGTGCTGCTTCCCTGCAGGCGACAATCCGGTTACTTTCATTAATATACCTGGCAGGAGCTTCACTGCCGGAAAGGAAGACACAGAAACACACTATGTATGGATGCATGTATGGGGGTGGTGTATAGGCGGTGGTGGTGGGCAGGGGGTAAAATTAGGATGAGGCAGTAGCCAGATGGAGAGGTGAGGTAGAGGAGGGAGGAGGAGGAGGTGAAGGCTTTGCTGAGTGATATCTGTGGTATGCAGGGTGTGAAGCGTGTCATCTGTCCTCTAATAGAAAACCGGCGTGTGGCCCGAGACCGAAATGCGAAAACATACTTTCCTTTTCCCTTCGCAGGCTCGCTCTCGGCTACTGTTGGTGCCCGCAGGACAACCGGCCCAATCACTGGCGGCTCGCTGCTGTCCACGTCCATCCATCTGACTTCCGTGTCTCTCTGTCACCTGTCACGCATTCAGCAGTGATGCCATTTCCCACAATTCTGTGATCAGCCTCTTAAGCAGGTTTGGACTGGGAGGTAGATTAGAGGACGTGTTTTCTATCCAGATTAATGCATCTGTTTACTGCTCCCTGACAAACGGTTATCTTTTAAATGAAAGACCTGACTGGCCAAACATACCTGCCATTAGTCCTTTGTGTGCTGGAAATACGATCTAATCACATCAACATGCTGTCAGTGACGATCGCCATTGTACAAATTTTAAAAGAGAATTACATGAGTGCTCTTTTGTGTCACAAGAGGATTTAGAATACGTGACAAATGAGACTTACTTTAATGTTAGTGCAGCTGCTGTTCAAGGTGGGAGTGACCTTGCTGGAGCTTTGAACAGTGAGGTTGCCATAATACCTCTAAGCTGACGCGGTCGGATTTGGTCTCTGAGGATCTTTTTACTAAGAAAGAGGGGCACCTGTCATAGAGAGTGTGTGTTTGTGTGTGCATGTGTGTGCAGTGGTGACAGTATGTGTGTGCCAGTGCATGGACAAGTTCTCAGATATCATTTGCCATTATTTTTGAAAGAAGATATTTTGCAGACTTCCTGCCTAATAAAGTCCCAAATAGAATCATCATCTTGTTTTGGTTTGTGGTGCTGACATGCGCGACGCGACGCTTGTGAGTCACATGTGCAAACTGTCAACTGCCTCGCACGGACGTCAAAACGGTCGCCGATTTTTAGGACGGATGGCATCATCACCCCCTTGGGATCTGAGATATATTAGCCGCCCATTCAAACCCTTGCAGTGTTTTTCACCCCACAGTGGCTGTGATGACAGCCGCCCTCTGGTTTGTGACCTAAAAGATTATATATCGCTCCGCAGCCCCAGTTAACTCCCCGGCCTTTTACATTCAACAGCACAGAAGACGAGTTTGCTCTGCAGGCACTCATTCCCACTTTCTCCTCCTCTAATGAAGGCTAAGTGCATTTTAGTGTTGTAATGGCTCTGTATTATACTCATCCCTTCATCCTGTTCCCTTACACAACAGTGACTGATTAAGGCCAAGACCCATTGATATTCTCCTTCAAACAGGAGAGGGGTTGTGTATCGTTAGAGGAGGTGAGTAGGGTTCATCCATTTTACTCTTTAATTATTCATTTCATGCAACTTTTAAGACCTTAAACATATGGGCCACATAGTATAGGGCGTCACACTGACTTACTGCAATGATTTATTTTACTAAATCTTTTATGGACTCTACCCTATGCTTCATAGAATGGCTTTTTAAAAATACATTTATTCATATAGCACCTTTCAAAACAGTCAATACAAAGACGCAAAAATAAAGAACGAGAAAATAAAACCAAGCTGTTGCTGCAGTCATGGTAAAAATGCCCATTAAAGGAGTAGAGACAATGACACCGTTTTTATTCCAATGGCTCTGCACGTCAAATTTAATTATACTAGTCTTTGGTTAAAGTGCACACGTTCTGCTTTCTCTTTAATTCACAGTCCTGATCCACAACATCAAATATTTATATTCAATTTATGTTGTGATGCAAAATTGAAAACAAGAGAAAATATGCCACTATCTGACTTCTTATTGAGTGCACCATATTTGTTCGTAAAAAAGTGTTAAAAGCTTTTGAAAATAAGAGGTTTTCAAATTATACTTATACAACTAGACGTTCTCTTTCTATGCATGAGCATTGTCCTTTTCTCTCTTTCTCTAACACGCTCCCTTTATGCTGATACATTCAAAAGTTGCAGTCGTGTTCTGTTACTGAGCTCGCCTTCGGTTCGGTCTGTGTTCCTTCATGTAAGGTAATTTTCTGCTTAGCTGAAACTCTTAATTGAGACATTAGATTTCTTGTTGTTTCCGCTCGAGGATCAGTTTTTTTACGTTGGATTTCTCTGACATTAGACATGATCTGCAGCAAAGAGTTATGTATCTCCTCAGCGCTTTGGCGGCAGTGGTCTGGCTGCACCCATAATCACACTGCTATTGTAGTAATAAAGGCTGAGGCATTTCTTCAACCAATCACAACTGTCTTGGGCAATGCAACAAACAGTGCCTCTGCAAAATAGTATGGGGGTGGGGGTTGTTTCGGTGGAACATTTGACTTTGGGGATTCAAGCACTGCCAAAACAATCACTAAATATCTGCACAGAACCTAAAAGAAAATTAAGACTCATTTCGATTTGGCTTATACCCACTGTCCACATCCAGTGAGTCAGAGTAGGCTGATAGTAGTGATATGATCTTAATTAGATATATTAGGTAGATCTTGCATGTGTCAAATTTAAAAACGTTAAACATTTTTTTTCTCAAAAATAGGATGTTCAACATTCGAAGCCGTGTCCCAATTCAAGCTGGACATTTTAGCATTTATTGTGCCAACACTAGAAAATTGACAGAATGAAGCACACTTAAAGACATGCTTATATGCATACTCAGGCTCTAGAGTCTGCTGTTGATTGACGCTATTCTCTCAAGATTCAATTAAGACTGGAAATGGAGCAGCGGCTTGTTGTTGAAAAATTAAGACAGGCTGCACACAGCGCTGAGTATTTCAGATACAGCATCATCAAGACTCAAAAACATGATATTTTTGAAAGAAGTGTAATTCAAAGCACAGATCCTAACACACATCTTCCATAATTTATAATATAAAGATTAGTAAGTGGTATGTACAGAATAGTAGAGTCTGGATTTGTTGCACAGGAGATTAGACCTATAGAAAATGTTGACGTTGAATTCCATCACAACTTCGATTTTCTCCTTTACATTCACAGACATAAGGCCGATGCACATTGGCCTCAGCAGTGGTAGCTATTGATTCTTCATTACAAATGGACATGAAGGGCAGTTGGTTGACAGGAGAGGGGGGAAAAAGCAGCAGATTAGCTACCTGTTAGCTTTGACAACCCAATTCCAGCTGCAGACGGGCTGTCCGTGCATGTGTTTGTGTGCATGGTTACAGATTTAGATCGGTGGTTTGGGGTGTGCTGTGCAGGAAAGGAGCAGGATGTTGAGATGACAGCAGTCGCAGAGGGGGGAAGCATCAGATGTAGCCGTCAGCGGACAGATAGATTTAATGCGTTCTCTGTCCCCCTCCTGAGCTGAGGCCCAGATACATACGGTATTAGGCCAAATGTTGCCTCACTGGCCCAGTTTATGTGTAGCCTAGTTTAGAACAGTGTAGAGATTGTGGGACATCCCTTTCATATCCCTTCACACTCCCAATCCACTTTACGTGGGAATGTTGCTTCTACAAAATGGGGCAATAGAGCAACTACATCAGATAAATCCCAAATTAAATGTCATGTTTTTAAATTAAGTGTCAACCTGCCGGCAGTTTGTGAAGAGAAACCATTTTATTTAAATTGAATGACTGTTTTTGATTGATTTGCCCGTGAATGTCTCCAGATGGTGAAATAGATTTTAGGTGTAATGAATCTTTTTGGTTTCATTCACACCATAAAACACTATTTGCTAAAACACTCACATAAATCTCTCAAACATAAATGCACACAGATATAAATTTACATATACGCCCACCTGTAAGTGCACACACACACACACACACACACACACACACACACACACACACACACACACACACACAC
Organism: Hippoglossus hippoglossus; assembly: GCF_009819705.1. Taxonomy (NCBI): domain Eukaryota; kingdom Metazoa; phylum Chordata; class Actinopteri; order Pleuronectiformes; family Pleuronectidae; genus Hippoglossus; species Hippoglossus hippoglossus. Next base: position 11,546,297 of record NC_047165.1, read on the forward strand.
ACACACTCCCCTCTGTACGTTGGTGCAGTCAGGGGCTGAAACAACGAACGTGTCGGATCAGAGTTTTAATTAAATCTTCGGCCGTGGAGCATAAACAGCAAAAGGCTTTTTACCGAAAGAGTGTTTGGCACTTGGCAAAGCTCCCTCATTTGGAAAAACGGCAAGAGACAGATTTGGATTATAGCAGAAGCCAAACTGTGTCTGCTTGACTGGAGCTACGGCCTTGTTGTTTGTAGCCTAAAACAAGGTTAAAAATACTGGAGTAATCTGCCAGGGTTACTCATGGTTTAATTTCATTATTACGTAACCACTGGCCTCGGTCACAGAAGCAGATAGTATGAAGATTTACTACAGGGATGGCCACGTTCACACTGTTGAACAATATAAGTGTTGTTTTACTCATTTTTAATGTTTTTATTTGACCTCGAACTCAGCTGAACTGACACGATCAGGGATGTTCCTGAAAACCATCCTGAAGCTTTAAAGTCTTAATGAGAAGAATGGGATTGTTTTTATTACTGAATGCAATTTGCAACATTTTTTATAACATCAATAATAGGAAGTAAAACAATGAAATATTGGCCAATATATTGGCCAATATACATTTTTTAAATGAATCCTACGATGTCGTTATTAATAATTGAGGCTTGATATTTTACAGTTTAAACATAAACTTTATTTTAAATGACTATAAATAAAAAGAAAGCATAAAAACAATTATGTTGAACTTGAATTTGGTTTTTATGTGGGCAAACAACGGCAGATACGAATATGTTTGAGAAATTGGCAGATCTTTAGCGACTTCTGTTAAAAAATTGGACGGGCTCTAAAAATAATCAACCAAAATTGTCAGTTTATTTTAATATACCAACATTTTATTAACTTGGAGCTTGTTAATTTCTGAACTGTCAGGAAATTTAACAGTATGTTGTCATTAACTTTCGAAAATAGCTGAACCTGATGACTATCAAATATCCAGTTTATCCTTGACCGACACATTAGAGGAATAAAAAATGAGACAAATCAATTGAAGGGTGTCCAGAGAGCGCATACCTCCGTCAAGGCTAAAGCTCTCACCGTGTTAGAGAAAGTGAAAAGTTCCAATATTCAAAACCAAGATGTGCTTCAAAATCGAATGGCCTCTTACTCGAGTCATTCCCCGTCAGTAGTTTTTTGTGCGATTCTGCTCAACAACACACACACACAAATGCAGATAAAAACATGACATCCTTTGAAAGAGGTGACTGAGGTGGACACATTCTATGTCATTGACGATCTAGTGTTGTTTCAGATGCATGATATCTGCCAGTGTCCTCAATGCAATAAATCGTCCACAGTCTGGTTCAAATTTGGATAGTCTCAACAAAATCGTGAAGGAAGATTCCGATCCATTCCGATCATGACTTTGTGTTAATAAGATGATGTTCGTTTGGGAACTAAGATGCATTCAGTGCTGCATATGCGTCTGCAGCTGCTTGTGTCACCACCCGGCAGCTTGCGATCCACTGCCTCAAATGCCAGCAGGGGCTGTGGGGCTGAATATTGTGATGGCGACAATGATTTCTGACAGTGAAGCTTTGACAGCCTCTGACAATGAACAGCCTGCTGCACGGAGCAGAGCGGCGCGGTGGAAACTCGTCGCTACTGGGACTGTCTGCGGTCAAATCCCCACTGTTGTGTGACAGTCGGCTTAGGAGCGAGAAGACACAACAGGTGAAGGGAGGGAAGTCTAAACTATATGTCTTTTGTCCTTCAATCTTAGAACTGTGTATTTATGTAGCAAGTAGGGGCGGGACAAAGTATCAATACTGCAACATATCGATGTTCTGACTCATGAAATACCATTATCAATATACTGGTGCCAAATATCAAGGTTTACTTCTTGGTTATATATGTATATGCATATAGTTTGGACCAATAAATGGCTATTTTGTAGGGTATTTTGTGTTTCTCTAAACATACAGTATATCATGATGTATTGTTATGATACATAACTCAGGGCTCTGGGCTCAGCCCCGGATGTTTTACTGTACGCCCCTGGTAACAAGACAAAAAGAGACATTGTGCTGTGCTTGTTGTCTCTTTGTTCTTTGTGATCAGTGTAAGAGGTTTTTTTGTTTTTCGAAATGAATCTCTCTCTACATCCACTCTGCTGTAACCTTTTCCATCACACACACACACACACACACACGCACACATTGTTGTTATTCTACTAAATGAAAGCACAATTGAATCATAGAGAAGTTTAGAACATTGAACAGCCTGTGTTGTTTCTCCTCTCAAAGCCGTTCCTGTTTGTTCATTTACCAGTTGTAAGGAGGGGTGAGTCAGTATTTATAAGTGCCTCGTACTCATTTAGAGACCGTGCCGAACAGTATGAAATCATCACAACACACTATCTCCTGTGGAAGAGATTTAGCTTTGTGCGACCCCTGTGCCCCCTTACGTCCTTTTTAAAATGTCAGCTGAAGACGAATCTCCTCGCTGACATTTTCAACAAATGCTTCTCATAATGATGCGGTTGTGCGAGGGTCACACACAGGAAACTGTAACATCCAATCTACTCGCTCTCTCGGTACAATTACTGTGATTTACGGATTCTCCTTCGTGTGTGTTTGTGGGATGATTACACAATCACTTATCGCAGCTAATTCGGTGTGAACTCCACAGCGAGGCCGCGCATGCGAACGTTTCAAAAGAATGAGTTCAAGGAGCCCAGTTGTTAACTGCACCTACTGTAGAGACATTACCTTTGCAGAAACGCATCCCAGCAGAATGTGGGGTTACAGTGATAGGGTCATGAATATGGATGAGCCAAGATATCATACCTTACCGTGGGCTAAGTGGAGCGGTGGCCTAGTAGCCTCACACCCACTGACTTATGGTAGGCAGAGGTTGGAAGGCGCGGTGGAAATGACATAATACTGGCTTTAATGTTTTATTTAGCTCATCTCCTGTTGACTACAGTGGCCCATTAAGAGTGCACAGCATCTCCTGTTGGCACTGATTTCCTCTGCCTCCTGCTGCTCTCGCTTCCCTTCACTGCACTTGTTTTTTATGCATTTACCATACATCTATACGAGGTGTGGACCTGTAGGTCGGTGATGGTGGTTATGACTCGGATCCTGCAGCAACGGAAAGAAAGAAACGTCAATGTCTGATTTGGTGAACTTCACATTAGGATACAAGCAACTGTTCCATGTGAATAGTTTGGTTTTCACTAGAGATGTTCGGATACGATTTATCCCTTCCCGATGCTGATTCACATTTCTGGACATTGCGTATCGCCTGATACCGATCCAACACCACTGCATTTACAAAAGTTGAACAGTAGGCTGCTGACGTTTTGGACGAGCGAAGAAGAAATAAAATATTCTTTAATCTTCAACCATTAGCATACTCGCCGATGCCCTGCCCAGCCGTTTCCGCAGAATCTGGGGCATTTCTGATGCTGGTTGTTATTGGGCCGTCTCTAGTTTCCACTCAAGAATATTACAGGAAAGCAGATAAACATTTTGCTCTATTGCGGAGATCTCATGCTGCTCAGTGTAACTGTGCTCATGTTGGAAGTTAGTGGGTTATTATCCTCATTTATTTCAGCAAGATGTTAACGAAGGTATGCGCATGTGTGTGTCTGTGTGTGCGTGTGTGTCTGTGACTTTCTGCCTCTCTTTAATTTTCAAGAAGAAACACCAATGTTACAGAGGAAACTTAAGTTTGAGAAGTTCTCCATCACCCTTTTTCATCCACTTTTTATATTCAACGCAAGTCTCCAGGTCAACACAGGGTTCACAGAACAAGACACACACACGTTTGTACTTAAATCTTTGTGAGGATACACATAATACATTCCCCAGCTCATTACCCTAACCTTAACCATCCAAACTAAATCCTTAACCTAAACCTTATTCTAACCCTAACCCTAAAACCAAGTATAAACCCTCAAACAGTCCATTGAAAAAGTGAGGACCGGTCAAAACGTCTGCACTCTGTTGGGTCTATGCTTAAAGTGGTCCCCACAAAGGGATAAGTACAGGAACACACACACACACACCCACAGTTCAGTTCCCACCTCAACGCTCTTTGCTTTTCACATGTCTCCTACTTTTCTGTATGAATTAGTGATGAGTTGTCACCATGGTGAAAGTCTGTATTATGAGTGTGTATGAAGCACTCCAGTGTTCTGCTGCTTTACTCTGTGTGAGTTGTGAACCTGTAGGTTGGTGATAGGGATTTTGAGCCGAAGCCTGAGGCAACAGCCAGAAAGACACATCAGATATCTTAGTGTTTTTAGCTTGTTACAAATATACCAGTATATAGTTATGTTTTTTAGAAACATCACATAGACTGTCAATTAGAAATAGTGAAGTAAAATTTCTAATGAAATCTTCAGAATATATGAATAATGAAGAGGTTTTATAATGTCTATTTCCCCTAAAGCTTGGCGTACACTGTGCAATTTTAGAGGTGTTGTTGTACAAGGAAACTGCTAACGATTGAAACCCCAAGCTCGTCTCCTTTCACACTGCACTTACACGTCAGCCCCTCCAGTCTGTTCTGGTTATTGTCGAAGAAGAAGTCAAAGTTTGTTTGCTTTCACGATGCTAATAAGAGAGAAACACACTGCCTCTCATAGGAGGAGGAGGAAATGTCAAACAGGCAGGTATTCTGTTGGACCATCGTTTTTGGTCCATATGACGTGTCGTGTTGCTATGCCCTGGTTTCACTTTGACTAGTTTTTGCCATTTCACGCAGGCGCCGTGACAAAAAAAAAGTGCCATGTTTAGGGAATTAAGGCAGAAATTTGGTCCAACTCTGAAATGAGTCATAGCAGAAATCTGGTCAAGAACGGGCTCAAATTGTAAAGTGCATGCAAACGCAGCTTAACCTTGTAAAAACTTAGGTTTTTTCATACACTGCAAAGCAAGTCTATGATATTATCAATCTATGTTGGTCATCTGCTGTGCTGATTGAGACCGATCTTGATTCATCTTGTTTTTTTAACATTTAAACAATAAATGACTGTTTAAAACGTCCCAGCTCACACATTCAATAGGAGCACATGTCTAGTAATGCCTCTGCTTGTGAAGCTTTATATTCTATATTTTTTAAGTGTTCTGACATCGGTAATGCGTTATGGGCACTTTTCATTAAATTGTTAATATAGAAATTATAATTATCATTAGAAATAAAAAAGTACCACTATTTTTTTTGTTGCAGTTTTGTATATTTCACAGCATGACGTTGTCCACATTTCGTACCCTTGGTATCCCTTATTTGTCCTTTCACTTCTAAACTAGTTATGTTTAGTAACAGATGACCACTGCCATTAAAAGCAAATTCTCCCTCTTTATCTACGTGGTGACACAGACGGACAGAAAAAGAAAAACACAGGTCTGGATTTTTGCAAGAGAAAATAGATATAGTTGTCATCTTGGTTGTATTCATCATCAGGTGTGTTTACAAATGTGCTCACAGTACACAGCTCACAGCGAGGCTCCCACTGCCAGTGCAGCTGACAGCTTCACATACACAGACACCCACCCACAAGCATCGTATCACACAATTCCTACCCATAGATACATCTCTGTCATATATTATGTAACATCTGCTAAAATATGTGACTCATGGCACACTCATCCCCTGACTGTGATATCAACACACACAGACACCGCTTCTATTGTGAATGCACCAGTGCTGGAGAGAGTCCGTGTAATTAGTCATCCAAACAGTCATGATGCAAAGAGAAAATGCCAAACGACTCCTTGTTTTTAGATATTTTTTTCTTTTTCTTCATGGCATTACCGGCGACATCGGGGTTGGTAATTTTTAGATGTCTTGTTAAAATCCAACAGTCTGCAGTCCTGTCGCCGTTCTTGCTTTCTAATGAATCCGCTGGCAAAACAGTTCCTCTGAGGAGAAGATCTTTGTGATGATGGTGGATGTCTTCACGAAAACAGCAGTGTTTTCTGCAGACGCTAGAATTTGGCCCGTCATCACTCGCTCCTCGGTTCATTTTCACTGATGCTCATCCATTCAAAACAAAAACCCACCCTCCAAAAGACATTCTCATTTTAGTGCCAACATATTTGTATTTTTCAATATAAATATCCATAAGAAGTTCACTCTCCTTTTCTACCGTAGCAGATAAACACTATATAAATACAAAACTTCTTCTGAAAACACAAACTTTGCCTGCCGCCGCTGCTTATTTACACAAACCACTTTTTTTTTTTTTGCTTTGTAAAACAATTTCACTTCAAAAACACATTGCTATGGTTGTTAATACTACAGCGCGATTGCATAAAAAAACAATTACTCATCCAAATGTCTGCAGAGGGAAGAAACGGTTTCAAATCAGGTCGTTCGTAGTTCACTCTCCTAACCGTGAAATGAACAAAGCAAAAAAATAAATAACGTTTTTAATGTGTTTATAGAGGAAGAAAAAGAGCTTGAACCAATAAGAGCTGACAGAGCATAGCTTAGCATTGAGCGCTGTGTTTCTCTGTCCATGTAGAGAAACGCAGCTCAGTGCCGATCTCAGTGCCAGCACAGGAAACTGGAGCGTATCTGCTCTCTGAAAATCTTGCGCTGCTCCAAACCATTGTTAAAACTCACTTCACAGACGCTCTGACTCTACAGATGGAGGCGTTTTTAAACAGCGGTGACTGGTCTAATTCCTAGGCATCAAAAGGTTTCGTTTTTTTGATGAATAAATTAAAAAGTTGAAAAGAAGCCTCTCCGTAGTAAAAGATGACCTCTTTGTTCATGTGCAGAAATGCATTACCAAGCTATCTCTAGAAAGCAGCGATTTTGCCAAAACGCGCAAGCAGTAGGATTTAAAAAAAGGCAAGTAAATGCAAAGTTTTCGATTTAGCATGCACTGAATCACACCCCGGATTTATTGTTCGTTTTCTGCTACATGGAATGGAGTATTTTTTTTTTTTTTTCTCCTCAGGCTATTGCAACAGAAAAATAAAAAAATATTATCTACACAACTCTCAACAGAGAGGCGTTAATATCACCTTTGAACTGCATCTGACATCAGTTTTCAGTGCCGTGGGAATGTTTACATCTGTACATGATTGACAAAGAAGTTCACTTCAGAGCAGGAGCTAAAAAGTCTTTGTGCTGCTTTTCTCCAGGGTCGTCTGCACCGCAACCGCGCCACGCAGGTTTCTGATTATTTGGAACATGAAAAGATGGATTTCAAAATGACACACTCACCATCTGAAAAAACAAAACAAATTAATGCTACTTTTACAGACAACACAAGATTTAAAACCAAAAATACTTCATGCAATCTGTAATGTCTGAGGTCATTGGGGCTTTTCTTGTCCTTGGATTCAAACGTCTGGGCCTGAGTTGGTCTCAAGTGGTCTGAGAGTGAGCCATGCGCGTGTCACCATCAGCGCCGCTCTGTAGGAAGTGCATGTAAAACGGCCGTGTTGAGACGTGGATCACTGTCGGAGCACTTTGGGAACGGTTAGTTACAGAGTTAGTGTAACTGCTGCTCTATGACGATCATTGTAATGGTTATCACCGCTCTGGGCAACGCACCGACATCAGTAGAATTTTTAGGATTGTGGTTCACACAGGACTTTCATGGCAGCCGCAGCTCCTCTGACGGCCGTGGCTGTCTTGTTGAGAACTCGTATCAAACACTTGGGTGCTGAATAAATCGCGGAGATATATTTTAGATCAAAGTTAGAAATAACACACTCACAATGACCCGCAAATGCACACCGCAGATGCAGGCATGGATGCTCATGATACCCCACACACACACACTTACAAACACACACATACATGAAGTTACTCGGCACTACTTTCTCATACTACTTTACTCGGACATGAGTCCTCTTTTCTGAATTTGTTTATTCCGGTAATCGCCGTCTTCATCTCTCCTGCTTTTCTGAGTGTCCTGTCACGGTGGCTTTACTGCTGGTGTTGCTTCAGGCTGAAAACAAGAACACAGGAAGGAGTTTGTTAGTCTTGCTTGTCTCTGAAACGGACAGATCTTACAAGACATGGCTCTTTAACCACAGGAAACATTAAGCCCACGGGGGAGATGCACTCTGTCGCTACTCTGTCCTCGGTAAGAAATCTCATTTACCTGAAAACCCACGTCACAAGCCTTGCGGTGTAGAGAGCAAAAATAAACAAAGTCTTCATGGTAATGGAACAAAACAAATGTGCAGAAATGCAGCACTGTAATCCCCCATTGCTTTTATCCCTCTGCTGCAATGAAAACAACTCCATCTTACTGGGAACGACAGCTCTACTCTATGAGAAGCATTATCCAATAATCCCATTTCACAATCTTCTCATAATTGCAGCCGTCTATTATGTCTTCCATCTGGCTGCTGCCCAAATTTAAACGAGCCAGAAAGATTGACGCGTAAACCCCCATGTTTAAGGTGCAATAATTACTGTGGATCCGGCCTTTATCTTGAGCTATGTTGCTTTTTTTTATCATGACGCCAGTTGCTGCGGCTGCATTCTGTCGCTTTATCACCGCGAAACAAAGCAACTACAGACGCAAACGCACCATATTTAATTAAAACAAAGAAATAAGATGGATTCAAGCTCATGCTAAGCTACAGCCACCACATTACATGCGTTAAGGAGGTTGTGTGTGTGCCCCTGTTTGTTTGTCATGTTTGTCAGCAGGATTACTCGAAAACTACCAAACAGATTTCTTCTAAATTAGGTAGAGGGATGGGACATGGGTCAAGAAAGAACCTGTTAAATGTTGGCATGAATTCAGTCAGTCTGGGAGATTTTTTTCCCAATTCATGGGTCTTGGTGAGAGTTTGGGCAATTTAATTTTTTTAAGTGGAAAAGCCTGCTAAAAAGGTTGACTCCTTTCCCTTTGCCAGTAGAGGAATTTGCCTCTTTTATGAATTTTTTTTATGAATTTATGATAACATTAAGGTAAAAGGGCAAAACTCTTGAGTAATCTTGCAGCTGATCTTTGTGTAACTTAAATCTTTGCAGCTTTTTGCATAATTGCTCCTCTTGTCAGATTAAGGTGTTGTTTTATAATGTAATTTTGAAATGTTTTCTGTCTGCTGTTACTTTAGTTAGGGACCAAATGAATACCAGGCAAACATAAAGGGAGAACACGTCTGTCTTCATACTGGCCATCGGTCTGATTCTGAAATAAATTGCATTTTTAAAACATCACAACAAATTCCACCGTGTTCATCTCTCTCCTTGTTTAAATGTCACTTCTCCACCGTGTCCTAATTGGAGGGTTGCCACAAACACACACACACACACACACACACACACACACACACACACACACACACACACACACACACACACACACACTGAGACACAGCCAGAGGAAGGAGGGGGAATACACGGGCACTATAGCTGTCAGCACCTATCGCAGTAATGGCTGTTAAAACAATGGCCTCTACACCCTGTCTGCTCTGTCAGGACGGATCTGGCACTTGGAGCGGTGAGGTAGTGAGTGTGGTGCTCTGGGAGTGGACAGGTAGCACTGAAGATGGAGGGAAGAGCAGCAAGAGGAGAGGGACAGAGAGAAAACTGTGGTGTGGATAGAGGCGTCAAAGATAGAAATCCCTTTTATACAGACATCCCACTGTGTTGCTGTCGGGTAGACTCCTCGCTATGTTACTTTTGCTTGTTTACACCAGTGACTGAATCAGTGACACCTTTCACATCACTTTTTAAAACATACCTTTAAAAAAACCTTTTGTTAATCCCAGGACATTTTATGACCTACATCAGGCCATGTCTGTTTTTTTACATTATTGTTGGTCTACTTTTTTTTATCTATTCCCTGTTCTTATTAGCTTTAGTCCTGACATATTTTGTTCCTGTTTCAACCATGTAAAGTCCTTTTGAAAAGTGCTGTTTAGATAAAGTTTGTTATTTTCATATAAAGATAGACCAAAACATCTCAATTGCCCCCTGGTGGCAAGCTGCCGCATAGACCATGAACCTCGCTTCCTCCATGTTAGCAGATGGGACATGGACCAAACTAAAAAAGTCTAAGTATACATAAAGTACATTTTCCCTAAAGATTGTGTCTGTGATTTTCGGTAGCTCTTATTACGCTGATGTCTAAACAGGGTGAGACACCATGATAAGCAGCTTGACTTGCGATTGGTTGGGTGGGTACATCGGCTGACTTTAGACCTGTGACTCCTCCACGACTGCAACTGTGCAGACTCTGGCTGCAAATTACATCACCAGTTCATTATCCACAAAAGTTTGGCTCTATTTATTTCAGAATTGCTGGATGTGGAGATGTTGCATTATCCATGTTTGTTGACAGTCATTGGTTCACACTGAACCAAACAAGCATTAAAATAGAGAAAAGCAACAAATCATCACGTTTGAGAAGCTTTGGATCGACACTGACTTGGTAGATCAAGAGATTATTAGATCAAAGTTGTTGCTGAGCAATTGTCTGTCTATTGACTAATTAATAAATTGAGTAAATGTTGCAGAATCAGTCAAACGACTATCCCTCTGAACTGTTCCCTGATTGGGCTGTTTCTATGGGAACAACACAGTACAAAGAATTATGGGACAGTTGTGAGTGTAGTGAGCATGAGCTGCCTAATATCTTCTTCTGTTTTACATGCATGTTGAAGCCTAGTTCTTTTTCTCACACTAAACTGGTATATTAACACTGCACACAGTCACACATATTGCTATTATTAGTACATGCATTGTTCAGTTAACAATTGCAGCCGGTCCTTGATGTAGGAGGTAAAAGATGAATAGTAGAATGAGGGCAGGAAAGGTGAAAGAGCCAAGGAAAGTGGAAAGCAGGGAAATAGACGGTGAGACAGAAGTAGCGGTGAAAAAAAGGTCATTGTCTCTGAGTGAAGGGGGTTGTTAATACACTAATCCAATAATCTGTCCCAGCGCCTCATATGTGGGACGCAAGATGTTCGAGGAAGAGAATGTGTGTGAGGGCAGAGAGAGAGAGCACGGATCTGTGTGTCCGAGAGAGAAGTGTTGGCGGGGATGTGAAGGTCACCTTGGAATGCTGTGTGTGCGCGCAAGGTAAACGTAGTCTGGCAGTAGCAGTTGCTAAGGGAGCCAAGCTATGAGTCCCCCACCCAACCCCTTACCTTATTAACATCAGAGGCAGTGACGCTCTGGGCTGTGTGCGCATGAGTGTGTGTACGTGTGTGTGTGTGTGTGGAAAGAGACACAAAACGTGTTTGTGTGATTTTTTGTTTGGGTTTTTTGGGCAGAAGGTGTGAGGGAAGACAAGGACAAGTGCCTATGGGGTAAAAGAGGGCAGCCTACAGCATGAGGCTGCGTGTGCGTGTGCGTGTGTGTGTATATGTATATCTGTGTGTTCAAGTGTGACAGAGAAGCCCTGTGTGAGGAAAGTTAACCAGGGACAGTCCTGAAATAACCTTTCAACTTGCCTACAGCAGGGAGAGGATGCACACACACACACATATTTAGACCGTCACACACACACACACACACACGTACATGCTGCTCCATCAGCAGGTCGATGGCTCAACCATTTGCATTCAGTTACTTTACACTGAAGCACTGTAATCTCTTACACTCGTTGCCACCCTCCCTCTTGCTCCGTGCGCCCTCCCCTCCTAAATGTGCATTAGTTTATTTTGTATGTGTCCTCCGTGATACCGATGCTGAATAATTACCAGGGTGAGTAGGCTAAATGGATTGTCCCCAACCTCGCCATTATACCCTTGGGCCCTGCACTAGCATCAGCGTCAACATCACACAGTCATACACAGGCGCAAACAAAGGCAGGCCCGAGGTCGGACTTCAACAACGAAAAAAAAAAAAAAAGGACCACACGATCCTTGTGAGCGATGGGAACATGAATAATATTATACGGCTAGTTAAAGCCACACAGCGTCATCGGTCAGAGATACAACCGTGCTGACACTTCCCATCAAGTATCACGCACTTTACAGTTTGCTTTGTTTTCTCTTTTGGACTCCAAGGAGCTAATTAGGCTCTTTATTTTAATGCAAGTATACTTGGACAAAAACCTTTCAGGCAGAATAAATTTGCTGGTAATTGTTGCATAAAAGCCATCATAGCCTTGAGGTTATTCTACGCTGTGGCTGTGCGGGCTCCTTAACAGCACTTTTTCGGGTTCAGACCACTGGATATTAATAATAATAAGAAGAACAGGGTTGAAGCAGGTAGTGCAGGATCTATATGATGAAGCCTGACTGATGAATCAACATGCCAATAAGCAGATATTATTGGCACCAGTGGCAGATTCACGCAGAGCGATTGCATTACATAAATGTTATTGACGCGGTGAGGTCAATTTTTTAAAAATGTACTGCACAGTAGCTCTATAATTGCTGTTACAGTCAGTTTTGATTAAGACTTTGTTAAAACATTTACATATCCTTGTGAAAACTCTTCATTAAATAGATTTGAGGGATTGCATTCAAGAAAAACAATATATTATTTACATATACCTCCAGGCAAATGTTTCAGAACAACATTTATTATTCAAGATTTTCATTATAAGGATTCATGAAATGTTGTTATACATTTTTTTATTTAATGTTTACTTTCTTTAATGGAAATGATATATCGTTCTGAAAGTTCAACCCAACACAGAAGTTTTCACAAATATGTTGGTTTCTTTGGTTTCTCTCTTCTTTCCTGTTCATCTCTAGATTGTATATAAAGATTGACAACATGACTGCTCCCCGAGGCAAAAACACCTCAATTGTCACCTGGTGGCTGGCTGCAGTTTCGCTTACAAATCCCCACCTTCTCCGTGTTAATGGATAGGACGTGGACTAAAATAATAAGTGACATTACAAATAAAAATTTTCAAAGATGGTTTCTGTCACTTTAGTTCTTATCACACGGATGTTTTTCCAAGTGTTTTTTTATCCAGTAAGTTAAAGTGTTATGGTTTTGAGACTGGCTCATGATATTTCAAGCACGTTTATATGCAAGACTTCGCTACTGCGGCTCCATCCCCCGATCACTACTGAGCAGACCCTGGCTCCAAATGTGTAAGATAATTTGGCTTTAATTCTGGATAGTGGGAGGAGGTGGAGACGCGTCGTCCATCTTTATATACAGTCTACGAGCCTACCCTAACACAATAGGGTTTACTGTAAGTGCAACAATGGAACTATGTGATGTAACCAAATCTCATGTCTGTTTAAATTCAATGTATGAATAGTTTATGCAAAAAACAACATGGAGGCCAATGTCTTATTACATTTTGAATTATATACCTTCTATATGTATATGTAAGGTTGTAGGGACCAGTCTGTGACTCAATTTGTTAAGTACGGTTTTCTGGTATCAGGCTTTTCATACTAAAACCCCCATGTCGATGTGACAGAAGAGTCAGCTCCTTTCTGTCCCACGTTCATTCCCCTTCATCTTTGTTTGTGTTGCCTTCCTGCAAACTTTCCATCTACATATTTACCGTGTAAAACAAATAACTAGTATTCGAGAGCGCTCGAGCCAAGAACCAACATGGGAATTTAATGTTCGTCTGTGTTGTTAGCTCAGTCTGCTGCCCCCCCCCCTGCTACTGTCTGCCGGCCAACTAAGTGCACTGGCTTAATTGCAACATACAGTAAACTGTAAAAGTCTTCTGCCAAGTTTATCTAGTTATATCTGTGCCGTTATCATCCTGTACAGCTCCAATTACAGCAGCTAGTCGACTGTGGGAAGTCTGCACCATTTCAAATGACCTGCAGCTGACTGTGTATGAAGCAGATGCACGGTATAGATAAGGGACGCTGGCCGCCAGATGCATCCAGCTGTTTAAAGAACAGAGAAATCTGTTGTTGTTTTATGTTGACACATTCCTAATGCCACGCAACACACACACGCACACTCTTTTCATGGACGTTTCTTCGGTGAGAGCTAATCCCCAGCCGCTGGCAGCCGTGCCTCAGTCTCCTCCAGAAAGCTCCTTACCGGGCCAAAGCTCATCCCGAGTGTGAAAGTATACTCATGCAACACACAAAAGATATGAACACACACACACACACACACACACACACACACACACACACACACACACACACTGAGTTAAGGTGGAAGATGCTACGTCACTTTTGCTAAGCAGCATCCACCCTGTAAACAACCCAGAGAGATAAATAATTTTCATAGCCGCCTCTTCAATAAGTACTCGCACACATTTCTACTTTAATGCACATTAACATACACACAACTAAACATGAGTAAATACATGCTCTTACTTTTAAACTGGCCTTAGATGTTTTCTTGTCTCATATTTGTGATGCAGTGTTACTTTGTGTGTTTTATGATTTTACTTGCATGTCAGCAGAATATTGACATGTGCTTATGATGTGTTCATACCACTACAATGTGCCAAAGGAGGAAATATAATGCACTTTGAAGTACGAATAGATGGAGTACGTGAATGTGAGAGGGAGCGATAGTCTCTGACAAACACTCATGTACCTGTATTATGTTTCACCTGAGTGACTGGGTGAAGGCAGAGGAAATGAGGTCGATGAGATGGAACCTTTGTTCTTGTTCTGTTTCCCAGAGGATCGATACCACAGCGCAACTGAGCTGGCAAAGCTCTACTTCCAGAACCAGTGTTCACTCACACACTTCACATCCGCTCGTGCTTTGAGGGCTCTCTCGTGGACCTTTTCACACCTAATGCACAAAGTCTGTATGTATGCAATCGTGCAGACGCTGCTTCAGGGAAATAACCTCAATCCTTCATACTGCAGTACTGAAATAAAGAATAGGAAGTTCCATGTTTTGTCAAGCAAATGATAAAATTACTATTCTGCTAGTATACATATACATATAAATAAATGTGTCTATAACTAGATTTGAAACATGAGTCTTACATCATTAGTCACAAAAATGCTTCATCACTTATTCCCAGTAAACTGTATGAAAGTGCAGCTATTTTATTTTTCATAAAAGTGTGTGTTAATTAAAAGTAACGTTTCCGAAACCAATCGTACTAACATCTGAGAAAAAGTCAACGTCAGAATAAAAACAAAACAGTTAAATAACATTTGCATTATGCATTTAAGCAAAAGTTGTTTTTGTAAACTATTGCACTGGAAA
This sequence comes from Hippoglossus hippoglossus, assembly GCF_009819705.1. Lineage (NCBI taxonomy): Eukaryota > Metazoa > Chordata > Actinopteri > Pleuronectiformes > Pleuronectidae > Hippoglossus > Hippoglossus hippoglossus. The sequence continues at coordinate 11,561,393 of NC_047165.1, forward strand.
CGCAACAATCTTATGAAGACGTAAAATCTGTTTGTGTGTGTGTGTGTGTGTGTGTGAGAACTTTGTTGTTATTGTAGCTACACTCAATGAACTTCCTCCTTTTCTCTTCACAGACCTCTCTGTAACACCACCCTGTCCCTCACCCTCCTCCATCCATCCATCCATCCATCCATCCATCCATCCATCCATCCGTCCATCCATCCATCCATCCGTCCTCTTCATCCTGAGCACTACAGCCCTGTAGCTGTCAGCAACACTGGCCTCACCTCAGCGGCCTCCACACATCTGCTCGTCATCTCTCTGGTTCTTTCTCAGGACAATGTGAGGAGGGTTTCTCTCTTGTGCTGTTTTGTTTTTGCTTCCTCCTGCTTGTTGCACATTTCTGTCTCCAATACGTCCTTATCGATTGGATCCCAGTCTATCTCTGGCCATTTGTGCCTCTTTCTCAATCTCTCTATGTCTTCCTGTCTCTCTGCATCTCTCTTCCCATCTGTCTCTCTGTGTCTGCGGTGTATACAGCAATGTCTCTTGTGTCTATTAGTCTTGCTTACTCTCTCCTAAACATCACTTGCTCAGTGTGTCTGCCCTCTTTTCCACAATGTGCCAGTAAAACTAACAGAAGGGGAGATTTGTGAGCCTCCTGTTTCCCCTTGATTTACAGCTTGTGTGCAGATATGTTCTAAAATTACGCTGATGCACTGACCCAAGCTGACTTTGAATAAGAGAAAGTTTTATTAGGTGTTCAGTTTCTTGCTCAGTGTCAATGAAAACTGCCTTGGACATTGCAAACATCAATTCTGTGACCTTAAGTTTCACCTAGAAATAGAATGAGACATAATGATGGAGTTACATATGGAACCTGTACACCTGCCAGATTCTGTGGAAAGAAATCATCAGCATCAAGGACCTTTTATCATCAAGCCACCTTCCGTTTCTCTTGTACTGACTTAAGCTGTTACCTCCGCACCTCTACAGAAGCTCTCTGAATAGAATGATACCACTCTCACTCACTAAATGTTCCCTTTGGTGAATTACAGTGCGCCCCAACCACACTCACCTCTGTGCCTCATCTGCAGCTTTAGTGCCAGTCATGTACATACATTTTATTTGTCAGTTCTTTGATGTGAACCATAAAAGACCATTTTAAATAGAGCCGTGCATTTCTGTAATTAAAAACTAGATTAAAAATACAAATCACCCTAATTACCTTTGTTCAGTGTGCTTGTCGTCCAGTGAGTTTAGTGCAGTGATCTGACTTGTTTTAAGATACAGACCTTGATTTCTAAAAGTTTGGAAAGATCAACAAATCTCTTCTTCTGGAAATAATGAGTCTTGATACTTGAAATGATAGATTTTCTCGTCATTATTGACACACACACACACGCACGCGCACACACACGCGCGTACAAAATCTTTCGCAGAACTTGGTGGGATTATTTCTTGGGAAGTTATCTCCAGATTATACTTTTCCCAAGATGTCTGTACAAATAATAAATCTGCAGAGACAATCTAAAGCTTATATTGATCATATATCATCATATGATAAGTGAGATCATGAAGATGTCACAAAATGACGTCATGCACAGTTCAAATATTGATTTTATGAGGTATCTCTGCACCTCTGGAACTAAAAACACGCCCTAAAGCTTAAAAAAAATAATTTGTGATCATACGGTAGGAATGACAATGGCATCTTTGTTATTGGTTACAAAATGGGAGCTTTTGCAACATCACATAACATTATTATAAATGACATCACAATGACATTACCATTTCTATTAGTATTGCTTGGGGTATAGAGCACAAGCGCAGTCTGCATCACCATTCGGATGCTTTTCATTTACTTTCTGTTTTCGTCCCCTCCTCCTCCCCTCTCTGCATTTCTCATCCTTGTTGTTGCCCTAGTGTTTTTCACAATACACCCACCACTCTCTGTCTCAGAGTTAACTTGTTTGCAGAAGTTTGGTGTGTGTGTGTGCAGCCCTGACAAGTTTTGCTCCAGGGTGGATAAATACGACTGTTTCAGCTGAGGAGACACAACTCTTTTAAAAAAAGACAAAAAGGGAACAAGAAACTGCCTCGGCAACCAAATTACATCCTCAAGCAGCCTTTTATCAGACAAACACTCCATAGCACACTTAATTCCCCTTATGTCACTTTAAATAGAAAGAGACTTATACATGCACAGTATAGACGCACACACAGACACACATGACTACACTGCCTGTAACCACGCTCACAGCCATCCCATTGTAAATGCATGAAATGTAATGGGTCCATCACACACTTTCTTCCTGCTGGTGGAAACATTGGCTGTGATTACATTCTCTAAACTCTGTGGTGAAAATGTCCAAACCTCATTGTGCTCTATAATAAATAACCCTGTTTCCTTAATGCTGCCCCAGGCTGCTCCACACCTCTTTACATGGCTTAATGCATATGTGCATTATGAACCTACTGAATTTCAAATTTTATTACGAACAGTATCTACTTCAAGTTGTGTCGCTATGCTTTGACAACACCCTTACTGGATTGTTTGTCAAATACAAATGAAAGCACTCGCAATGGCTTCCTTCTAACATACAGTTGTTAAGGCTGCTTAGAATTATTCAAGCTGCAAATATACTTTAGCTGAAGGGAGATAAAAATGTTGATAAGATTGCACACTTTCCTCAGGGGTATCATCATGCTGCACTCAGAGTCCACCTTCTGTCACACCCCCTGTACACCTGGCCTGTGAGCGGGGCTTGTTTGTTAGATTGTCTGTTTCGGAAAGTAACAAGCTGTCTCTCTTTCCTAGGGTTTGATTGATCATCCGTTCATCCATCATTGTCCTACTCACTTGTTCTGGTGCTTGGAGCCCTGGAGGTGTGCGTGGTACTGTTCGATGGAGTTGAGGACGACACTGCAGACGCTGCAGGAGTAACTACTGCGCAGCCCTGGAGAGAGACAGACACACAGGTACAGTAGAGACCGTGAGGGCACTCTCATAATAGCATGGTTCATAAAAAAACTCTTAAAAGCTGTCATCATCATCATCTGGATCATCAGCAGCAGCAGCTGTAGCAGCAGCAGCTGTAGCACTGAGGCCAATGTGAGGAACAATAAGAAACTGAACTGACACTAAATAACAGTCTTATTTTTACACGGCACAGTGCAGAGTAATTTTCCTAATTAGAGTGCATTTGATTAGACGAATCATTAGCAGAAAGCCAGTTACATTTTTAGATCCTTAGATCACTGCCTGTGTGTGTGTGTGTGTGTGTGTGTGTGTGTGTGTGTGTGTGTGTGTGTGTGTGTGTGTGTAGGTGCCTTGGTGCCTTATTGAAAAGCTAGATTTCAAGAGGGCGAGAAGAATTAGGACGCGGGGGGGGGGGGGTAAGAAAAGAACACTGCAGCACTGTATAGGGCTGTGCATGCACGCACATTCGTATTGTATTGGTGAATGTGCGCTGCTTGAAATTGTGCAGCTCAGACACAGATGTGAACTAATTGGAGGGTTTGCAGGTGGTCGAGATGAACACCCAAAAATAGATGGATGAGGACGGAGATACTGAGGGGTGAAGTGCGACCGAGGGGCGGGGTGGGGGATGGGGTGGGGGTCGATAGACGGAATGAGTGAAAGGAAATTTCTGGAGAAAAGTAAGACGTGAATAAAAAAAGATGGAGAGGAGACAGATGTATGTTGGGGATAATGAGTTGTCACTCTGTAGGAGTGATCCAAATGCATCCCGGGGTTTAATGACCATAGAAAACATGAAGTGTGTCCACCCCCTAGAAAAACACCCGCTTTCACTTGTGACGACTACAGCCCTGAATTTAAAATAGTCTTTCTCTTCCAAGGGCAGAGGAAATGCTCTGTGTCAATGAGGGTAAGGCAGGCGGCAACAAGACACGTTGGCTCTGGATTCTGTCACAAATTAAATAAAGTGCTATTTTTGTCACATTTTGCTCCGTGTTGAAGTGTCACTGCAGAGTTTTACTCAGATCAGTGACGAACAAACTTGACTGTTAAGGGTTATTCCACCTGCAGGGACCACACCCCAACAATATGGGGTTTAAAGGTTTAAAGGGAACCTGATATAGTGAATGGAAAATGCTGGTCTGGGAGGGCACACTGGGGACAGTACCTATAACAAAACATGCAAGGGGTATCCGCCAAACTGAATATGAAGGGATGCAGGAAGAAGGGGTGTGGGTAGGTTTGAGGGAAGTCAGATAAATGGATGCTGTTGAGGGAAGGAGGATGGAGAGATAAGGGTAGTGATGAGGGAAGGAGGATGGAGAGATAAGGGTAGTGATGAGGGAAGGAGAATAAAGGAATGAGGGTAGGTATGAGGCAAAGAGGATGAAGGGATGTGGTTGGGGAAGGAAGATGAATGGATGGGGGAAGGAGGATGAAGGGATGAGGGTAGGAGGATGAATGAATAAAGGTAGGAATAGGGGAGTAGAATGAAGGGTTGAGTGAAGGAGGATGGAGGTAGGGGGAAGGAGGATGAATGGAGGAGGGTTGAGATGAGGAAAGGAGGATGAAGGTAGGAATAGGGAAGGGAAATAGAGGGTTGATCGAAGGAGGATGAATGGAGGGGGGAAGGGATGACGGAAGGAGGATGAATGGAGGAGGGGTATGGATGAGGGAAGGATAAGGGTAGGGATAAGGGCAGGAAGATGAACAGATGTGTGTAGGTCCTTTTGTTTCCTTATTTTCTTCTTCTCTTCTTCTTTTTCTTGTCATCTTTTCTCTTTCTCAAGGGAAGGGAAAGGGTGGCTCACCGGAGCGTGATTGGTCGACCGGGTACATGTCGGTTTAACAGGCGATTAGAGGTGTGGTGCTGGCGGTGCCCTTTCCCCGCACCTAAGTTAACTAGTTAACAGCTCGTCGGATTTCCTCCTCTTTTATTAGAAAGTTGTGAACGTGTAATTGTCGGCGTGCGCTGCGTCTGAAATCAGGTGTGCTCTCTTGTGTGCGGGTGCCCTTTCCTCTGCAGCCATTACCGTCTTTGAGATCTATGAGTCGTCTGCGTGTTCCATCACCTTTTGACCTTCCGCGGCAGTAATTGGTGAAGTATGTTGGGAGATGAAGTTGTAATATTGTTAGGAGTGGTGGGAGGTCATTTACACTGGGGCCGGAGCTGCATAATGTGGCTTATCTACTCCCTGTTGTCAGACAGAGCTGCTCTGTCTGTTTCAGGGGTGATTAAGGACAAGTAGTCATTTACAAGAAAGCCATGACGGAACCGGTCGCCTGCAGTAAGCACCGCTTTCACTTAAATGTTGGTATTTTGCATCTATTATGAGATAGAGAGGAAGCGAGTCTGTGTGTGTGAAAGGGAGAGAAAAGTATGTCCTCTCGAACCAAAATGTCATTACATCTGTTCTCTCATAATGAAAAGGCTATTAATTGAAGAAGAGGTGATTCGGAAAAGAAAGGAGCGATAAGTCTCTTTCTCATTTTCTTTCCTTTTCTCTCTTCCGGTAATTCTATACTGCCGCGAGGATTAAACAAAGAAGTCTATTCTTGTGTATGCGATTGTGTTTTATGTGCCATGTGCGTATGTGTGCGCACACAAAGGCAGCTTCCCTGCTTTTAGCCTGATTGATGTCACCTCCCCGCTGCCTGGCCGAGTAACGCTGATGTACAATATGCTGCAGCTTGTGTCCGTGCCAGATTGTGGGAGTGTGTGCCAACCCTTTGAACACACAATACACAAACACGGCCACATGCACATACACTTGTGTTTTGTTAATAAAACAGCTCTGGCATCAGACCACTCGGTGCCCTGTATGGGCTCAGCGCAGAAACTGTGTGGGCACTTTTCCTGCATGTGTTAATTGCATGCGGGAAAAGTGTGTGTGCAAGGCGAGCGACAGCACGCAGGGCACAGTTGTGATTGTGGGTTTTTATTTGGTGAGCACGAGCAGTATTTGTGAGGGAGTTCTAAGCCTTGTTAATTACACAAATAGATGCCAGCGAGACACAAACGATGGGGTGAGAAAAGAAGGGATGAGCTAAGGTAGTGGGTGTGGAGCTGGTCGTGGCTGTTATATAGTGACTCCTGGCAATTGGTAGCACCCCTGGTATGAAGACGCCTCACTTGTCCAAATAAAGTAATGGGCTACAAAATTATAGTCTATTACAAAAAATACATTTTTAGATCTTCCTGTGGTTTCAGAGTCTTGTATATTTCAAACAACATTAATGATCCATTTATATTGTGACGTTCACGGCTCCTTCCGTTCTCTCCTCTGCCGAGCTCTAACTGCCCTGTCTTTTATCGGGGTTTGTCAGGTAGAGGTCAGCCCTCACGGTTGTGAAATGTAGCATTGCGGTAACATTGTTGTTTAAATACTGGGGATGCGTCATGATCGCCGAGGGAGGAAATGAGGCTTAAGCACATTGTTAGAACCGCAGATGAACATCAACTTACAAATGGGTAATTTCAAGGTTGTTTCCTCTTTATTTTCCGCCTCCTTCCTATGGGGCTGGCTGTAACCGAGAACGTCAGTGTAAGGTTTTCATTTGTAATTTTATTCACACTTCCCACAGAGTCCTTGTGCCGCGGTGCACCATTATTTTATTCTGCGCCTTGCAAGATTCAAAAGGAACGGGATCCAAACAGAAGCCCATCGAGATGCAATCAAAACCAACAGTCTGCAGCACAAGCTCGACTCTACGTCTCGCAGGAATATATCACAAATAGCATTGAAGAGAGGGGCTGAGCGTCGGGTGAGAGTCAGTCCAGGTGGAGTTTTACCAACCAACAAACTTAGAGGGACTAATTAGTTTTGTAACGAATCTGACAGTAATTGGAAAGACCATCTGTTTTAGGCAAAAAAAAAATCGTCCACAGGAAACAAAATATCTCTGAGCTACTTCAAATTACCATATTTTCAGGGCAACAGTTTCTTCTATGCTGTTTATCCTCAAATAATGAATAATTCTTGACGGTAGTTGAACATGCTCAATACCAGCAGTGCCAATATGAGTTCTGGGACTAATAATATACCTTAGTTTGAGAAATATGAACATGCTTTAACCATTTTTATTGAACTAAATATGGTATAATTCTTATTCCATCAACATTGAAACAATAAAACCTTTTTTACAGCTTAACTTTATTAAGTGGATTTGGGGAACACAATGCTATTTATGTTATGTTTCTCGTAAATTTGATGAATGCAAGTTTAACAGTCACTGTATTTCAGCTCTGTGTTTGGTCTCCACCAACTCTCCAGGGAGGATATTGGTCAGTCGTGAAACAAACCAAAAGATACTAAAATGCTCCATGAGAGGAACTGACTTAAATCAAAGAATGTCTAATTAAAAATAACTGTTAATACTGATGTTATAGACACATTTCAGTTGGCAGTCAAAACGTGTTGAGTCTCAAAACCAGACCTAGTTCATATGTGGCTACTACGTTCATGGATCTGCACTGCCTACATTATGTCTGTGTGTGTGGGGGCTTGCGTGTGCAACTGTGCCACAGTGGTTGCTGTCTCATGGGAGAGGAGGTCAGCTCTGTCTCCCAACTCAGGCACCGCAATCAATTACACACAATTTTCTCTGCTTTGGTACTTCACCCTCTCTTGGGTCCTCTCACACACACACACACACACACACACACACACACACACACACACACACACACACACACACACACACACACACATCCACACATCCACACATACAACCCCACACACACACTACGATCCTAGACACTTATCTCACTGCCTCTGAGTCTCTGCTGAGTCTCCAGAGAGAAGAGACAATGCACCGGCTCTGTCTTGAGGGGTTTCTACCCCTGTAGTGATTTATGTAAAGACACAGCCGAGTCAGCTGGGCTCCATCCCGCGTCAGTAGCTACCCCCCACTCCAACTACCTCGCCCTTGTCTGTAATCCATCTCCAAGGGTTTCGTCTGGCTCCTAGCCACGGAAAAATAACGACATTCTCCCCTGTGCCCTGTCTGCGTAATTACACCAGAACAATCCAAGAGTAAGAAACGTTGACAATAAAATTGTCAGGGGGAATTCGTGATACATTTTGGTGAGAGTGTTAAAGGGAGGGGCAGAGGATAGAAAGACAAAGACAAATAAAGCACAGGTAAAGGTCAGCGTCATCAATAGAACCAGACACAACCGGACAACACAGCGAAGCAGACTGTGTAGCCCTGGTTTGGAGAGAGGGGGAATATTGGTGTGTAAATAATTCACCTGTGTCTCATGGGGAGCTAATGAGGATGACAGATGAGACATGACGAGAGATCGGAGCCCCTTATGGTGCGCGGCGCACACACACACACACACACACACACACTCACACACACACACACACACACACACACACACACACACACACACACACAGACTCACAGAAGACAGAGTAGCAGGGAGAAAGGTGTGGTGGAAATTGGAAACTGAATGCTGAGAGAAAACCCAATAAGAAAAAGGTGGACAAAAGGACGGAGATGAATCTGCACATGACTGAGGCTGAATTCCTCATCTCTCCTCCTTCCCTCTCTCTTTTCTCAGCTGCCACCTCGCCTTCGACCCCCCCCCCCCCCCCCCGTACACCTAAATCACCTGTGACTTCACACCTGAGGGGGCGATAAAAGCCAATCAGATGCGTGAATCTTGCACCTATGGAACCGTCTCTAGCCGTACAACAAACGAGTACAGACAATGGAGCTGTACTGGGATGAACAAAGTGTTTCCAACCGAAGGCGCTGGAACGAACACTTGATTGATGGCACATATGATGGAGCGTGTCAGCAGCGAGCTCACTTAGGAATCGTAGACCAGTTGGTCGCCCTCGAAAGAAGACGGGAGAGAGTTTTTGCTGTAGAGCATCATCACTCCTCGCTGAGTACAAAGATCCTGTATTAAACCACAAGAACAATCCAAATTCTAAATATACTGTATATTACTACCATACAGTCACAATTCTCAGTGCGTTCTGAAGAGCTGCTGAGATTTGGAGTCAAATTCGGAGGTTGTGGGATCTGGGTCACAGTGTTTGGATGGAGGACGATATTCAACATGACACCACTTTAAGCCTCTGAGCCAGTGGAGGCGGCAACGTGACTCATGCTTTTAATATGATTGGCTTCTTGAGATAATGGTTTGTGTCATGGCACCTTGAGCACACAGAGAACGGCACGGCTTCGGCTCACCGAGGTTTTGCATGTGTGTGCTGCGCCGTGGAAGTATGTCAAAAACGTGCGCATGTGTGCAGTCGAGGTGCTGTGTGGCACTTGTGCACATGTCGGGCTGAGTGTGGCAGCACTATTGGATGATATTGGACGGAATTTCTTGTAGGAACAGGAAGGGGAAACAGACTTTCTGTACCAAATACTATTAATAGTTTCATTAGAATATCCTACTGCCAGAAATTAACTCGTTAACAGTGTCTTCTTATTCTTAGTTAATTCACTGTATTCATTTAGATTTTTTTTCCAGTCTGATCGTCTGCTTTACAATAGAAGTTGCATTCACCGATTCGTTTCATCAGGGGAAATTTGGGGGTTCAGTGTCTTATCTTGAGAGTTTGGAATGCATCTGGAGGCGCCAGGGATCAAACTACCGACCTGGTTAGTGGGTAACCCACTCTACCTCCTGAGCCACAACAGCTGGGTGTAGAAGTTCAGTCATTTCAGTTCCTGATCATTCTGTGTGGGACTCGTCTTTCATCCCTCACCAGAATTATCAGTGTGCAATGTGATGCCAATTAGGGGTGTACTTGCTCTTAATTATGGTTGCATGCCAGGAGAGGTCGTGTAACTTTGACACTTTTACACATAGTAATGTTCTCACTGACAAGTGTGAGCCCTATACTGTAATATGAGGAGACTGCTGAGATCTTAGATGTCTGTGGGGGTCACAGTCCACAGCGTGACCCCAAATGACTCACAAGGAAAGGTTGGACTGTGGCAAATTTCCCAAATTTAACTTGGACTGAGACACACCTTTTTAATTAGGGAGAGACGGAAGGTGGAACAATATACCAACGCCAACAGAGTAACATGAGCAATTGTCCCCCCCAATGTCTGAAGATGTCTCCCACAGCATCCCAATATATCTCCTTCACCCTGCGTCACCCATTCCAACAGCACATCCTCGAAAGGCTAGAATTGCTGTCACTGTCTATGTTACATGTAGGTGTTCGCATCCTATTGGATAGTTAAGTCTAAATATGCAATCTGAATTAAGTATGAAAGTTCACGAGTGTAGACGCTACAATGTACTGCTAGTTGGCCCTTTACCTATAGCCTGACCTTGGGTTTTGCTTGGAGAGAAGTGAGTATGTGTGGAATGAGACAGACTCTAGTCTCCTAATGGTGTTCAGGTGTAATGTGTGAGGATGGTAAAAAATGTCTTCACAGTGGATTCAGCAGAGAGCCTGACTTAGTCTCTGCTGTCTCAAGTGTGGGTCAAGCTCCAAAGGCCCTAGCTCCTCCAATTACAAAAAACGCAACTTGATAGTCTTTATTTTGGCCCCACATTAGCTGGAGCGTTGCCCTCGTCTTTCAAGCTACACATCAAGTTTCTAATGTAGGCTTTCTAATAATGGCTTCCAAGCCCAACACAAGATATCTGGGTGATGACACTTGAGTAGTTTTCTCCAACATGGCAGAGCTACTTCAGAGCCACAACTGATATTATACAGTTTAACTCAAAGGCTTATTTCACCGACAGATGTAGGACACTACTTACACTAGATATTCAAGGCTAATCTGATGGTTCTAATTGTATCTGTAAATAAGTGTGGTGGCTTACCTCAGTATAAACCTGTGAAAAGTACACCACATTGAAAGGCATATGAACACTTCAGTCCACCCTCAGTGCCTCAGATCTTGTGTGATCCCCCCTTATCGTCTTTCCTCGTATAAAGTCGTAACACCCCTGCTGCCCTTCACTTGGCACTTGTGTCGGGCTCGGGGGCCAAGAGGCTGACCTGTGCTCTCCGTGGCATCCAGGCTGCCCGCTAGCTGCTCCAGGAGACGTGCCCTGGCTGCGTTCCTGCGGTGCTTCTTGCCCTCGTAGTGCTGCTGGGCCATCAGCGGGTTGTTGAACCAGGCTCCGCACAGGCAGCAGTACTTCCCGGCCTCTCTCCCGCCGTTTCCGCCGACCACCGCCGCGGGCCAGGGCAGGGCTGGGGAAGGAGGCGGACACGCGGCGGGGTCTGGGGGCAGCGGTGTGGAAGGGGAGGAATCTGGAGGGAAGTAAGAAGAGAAGGGGTGAGGCATTGTGGAAGGAGAAAGAGAGGATACAAGAGATAGAGGCAGTGTATTAACAATGTAAATCAGGTTTAATGACATAAAATGCTTTTTAAAAAAAAACAAAGTTACATTAACAATTTCCAATACGTGATTTCACACATTTGACAGCTTTAGGTTTTAGATCGTACTAATCTAGACTAAGAACAAAGAACAACTGATTTTTGCAGGTCACATCTGTGGAACATAGATCCTCTCCTTTCCTCCTATTTTTGCCCCTCATTCCCATCTCTCCTCGTTCTATTCCACCGCCGACTTTCTGCTCCACCTCTCATCTCCTTCCCTATTTTGTTGTTCCTCCTCTCCTCTCCAGGTGACCTGCTACTTGTGACATGACGCCGGTTACCATGGTGATTGCCCATTAATAGCCAAGAGCCACTGACATGTCCACAGGACACGGTTTGTGGCTCATGCCGGCACGATGGCGTGCGTGTGGTACGTCTGTTTGTGTATGCGTGTGGGTGTTTGGGTGGCAGATTGAATGTATAATCCACCCCAGAGAAATGTGTGAAGGCTTGCGTGCTGATGAATGAAGCTCCAGAATAGGCTGCTTGCGTGTGTGTGTGTGTGTTTAAGGTACAGTACGCGTACCGAAGAAATCATCTCAGCTCAAACTGTTTGTTTGAACACGGGGGGGGGGGGTTTGGTCCACAGCCAGACTGTGTGCGAAACCTTCTAATGCCAGATGGCAAGCCCAAATGCCGATTTTCATCTACAACGTGTGAATGACTTTAGAGTTATACCGACTATACACAGTCACAATATCCCACCTTTAGTTATTTCATACCACGAACAAAAGCCCACTCACACAAGCTTTTAAGTTGAAATGAGTCATATCTGTTCTTTCACAACAAACATCAGCTCTCTGGTTACAACTGACGAGCCTGCATGTGGATTGTTGACCAGTGACCCGGAGTGCGAGGTGTGTTTTTTTTTGAGTGTGTGTATGTGTGTTGAATTGACCTAAGCCCTGTGAGCTGATTGGTTGCTCATACCTTGACGGCTCGGTTCACATAGTTACTGTATCTATGGCTGTGTCTGGGCTCATCTCACCAACCACACCCACTCACTTTCCCCGCTGCTTGTGTTTGCCTCTCCATCATCTCACTTACAAAACTCCAACACCCGTGACTCTTTCGCTGTCATTTCATTTTGCCGCTGTTAATTTGAAAGACGACGCCGTCCTAAAATCTCTGGTGTGTGTGTGTGTGTGTGTGTGTGTGTGTGTGTGTGTGTGTGTGTGTGTGTGTGTGTGTGTGTGTGTGTGTGTGTGTGTGTGTGTGTGTGTGTGTGTGTGTGTGTGTGTGTGTAAGTGTGTGTGTGTGTGTGTGTGTAAGTGTGTAAGTTCCTGAGCTCTGACAGCTCTGTGGGACAACACGTGCAGTGACTGATACTCTGATGTATTTTCTCCTCTCCCACCCTTTTTTTCCCTCATGACTGTGATCTCTGCACATTGGAGCAGAAGTAAGTGTTTTTCACGGAGTGGGGCACAGGCAGTGTGTGTGAGCCGTACAAGGAGGTGGTGTTGTGCGTCTGTGTGTGATGTGCGAAAGGGGAGGGAACAAAGGTAGAGTCTCAGCTCTCCACCTCTGGAGGGCTTCTCCACCACACATGGCCCTTGCTTTCTGCTTCCTCACAGTGTGGTGTGCAAATGTGTTTCTCCAGTGTCCATGTGAATATGCGTGCATCAGTCATCCTGCTTATGTATATTCCCGATGATTGTGTGTGCATGTTTCTGTGCCTGTGCGCGAGCAGGCCTGTCAGCTCGACTGTGCATCTTCTGCGGTGCGCTCATCTCGGAGTGATCATGAAGGCTACTTTTGACTTTAATCGCTCCTGAAATCTCCTTCTCTTCTCTCCCAGGTCACTCTTTTCTCTCTCCTTGTTCTCGCTCTCTTGTTTCTTTTCCTCCAGGTCCCACTGTCACAAAACCGCATAAACTCCACGGCAACGGCTGCGCAGAAGTGACACTTTTTCCAAAGTAGGCCAAAGTTTAGGAAAAGTCACTCAGGGGCTCGTTTATAACACTCCATTTTGGAGCGATTGTGCGTTTGTAGCTCTGTGAATTTTCACTTTGAATCCAATTTGAATCACATTATGTAAAGCTCCCCTGGAGACGACTCACCAGCAGACACTTAAGAAACGCTAAACTTAAACAATCATGAGCATGGACAAAATTCAGTCTGGGGTTGTCTTGATTTGTTCAGGATATTTCTTTTTTTAATCACTAGACCTTTGTAAATGAAAGGCTGTCTGTGCGCTTCACCTTCAAAGTTACTTCTTGCGCCTCGGGCATGTTAGCATTTCCACACACACTATTCCTCTGACACCCAGGCTAGACATTTTGACTGAAGCATGACTAAAGCTTTCCAAATCCACTTCAGATAAAAAAATATATGCTTTGAACTAAGAATAGTTCCCAGTGCAGAGATACTTGTCGTTAAAAATGAATGCATGGATTACACCGGCGTGTGCAGGCAAAGGTGGGTGTTGATCACCCTGGTCTTTAGTGAGAACAAGCTCTGTGAGCAACATCAAGATTGGAATCCCATAGACGTATGGATTATCAATAGGGCTGATTGTAGGATAGTCAATGTTAAGCTTGTCAAGTCTGATTTATAGCTCTTCTCTTTGGTTCCCAAAACTCAACAGGCACCAACTCACACCCTTGACTTCTGTAGCTGCTGTGAGAGGAATTCATTACAGACATAAACTTTGGAAAATGTTAACAAAATTGTGTTTGGACATTTTTCGAAGTTTGCCTTTCATATATCGAGAACGCAACAACAACAGGAAAATGTCCGGAACATTCAGGCGAGAGAGCTGGAGCCTGGGCACAGCAAAAATGCTTGTTTAATTGTGAATTTAACCTTGTTGCTAAAACCAAACCCAGAAAGCAAGAGGGGCAGAATGTGGGAGATACCTGTGTTTGTAGGGCTGGTCATCCCTGTGGGTAGGGTGGGCGGCTCCCCCAGCACCAGGCGCACTCTCTTGGCGTGGGTTTTACCCTGGTAGTGTGACTGGGCCACGATGGCGGAGGTGAAGAACATGTTACACAAGGTACAGCACTTGTTCCTGTCCACCTCTGTTTCCGCACAGTCCTAGAAGCAGGGAAGAGGGGAGACATGGTAAAACAGAGCAGCGGAGGGGGGAGAGGTGTCATGAGAGAAAAATAGACCACGGGGGAGGAGAGGGTAAGGGAGGTGAAAAGGAAAGAGAGTTGTGGCGAAGGAAGGGGAATGATGTGAAAAGAGACGCGTGGCGAGGCGAAGGTGAGAAGAGGAAAGTGCGGAGACAAGAAATGGAAAGATGTCCTCTTTGCGCTGACCCTGCTGGGCTTTGTGTCTTTCTAATGCACACGAACACACAAAAGCAAAGAGAGGGCAGATCAAATATTCATCTTCCCTCTCTGGGCTCAGACCTGGCCTTTGCCCTTTCTCTGCTGCTGGTTCATTACTAATGAGGAGGAGTCGCTCCCCACAGAAGAGGGGAACGCAAACAATAAGAACAACTGCCGGATTGACACAAATGCACAAACACACACGCTCGCACAGCAAATAGACAAGAGGACACACTCAACAATATTCCTCTATCTCTCTAGCTGCTTCTGTTTGGTTCTACCCATCAATATATTGAAATACACTTGCTGTGTGTCAGGAAAATTACTCTGATCCAGTCATTTTTAGAAAATTAAAATACCAGTAATGATTGATGGAACTGTGGCACATCCCTGTAAAGCTTGGCACAAAAAGCTGGAGTAACGTGCACACATGCAGACAAATGACAGTTTTTGGTCTGTAATATCAAAGAAGAGAGATCTGCATAAAGCTACAGGGACACCAGTGTTTTCCCATAAACACAGCACAGAAGATGAAAGACAGGTTGACCACTTAATATGAGCTTTCCAACAAGTCTTATAAATCCCTCTTAAACTAAAGACCAATAGACGTTCACCTAAACGTCTGGAATTCAGGCCAAACTATCAGCTTTGTGTTTATGCCTCTGCTGCCTGGTTCCACATTTTTGTGGGCAGCCTTGTTAAAGAAGTGGAGGTTGTTGCGGGCAGCTGTGGCTCAGGAGACCTTTTAACCCCGAAGAGCGGTGGTTCGATCCCTGGCTCCTCCAGTCTGCATTCCGAAGTGTCAATGTGAAGATACTGAAGCCCAAACAGCCCCTGGCAGCTGTGCCGAGTGTGTGTGTGAATGGGTGAATGTGACTTGTGCTGCAAGTGAATCAAGTGGTCGATAAGACTGGAAAAGCTATATATGAATAAAGTCCATTTACCATATTTATTTCTATGGCTTTGAAATGAAATATTATACATATATAAGGCCGGTCTTATACTTTAATATATAGAAATAAGGACAACAGAAAAAAACAAAAGAATGGATCAGATATATAACTGCGTCTTATTTGTTTTTGTCTGTGAAACCTTAAATTCTTTCACAGCTTCTTTCTTTTCTTCTTCTCGCTGCTCACACCGAGCCTCCACCTTTTCACTGTCTGCTCACCCAGCCTTTAATTCTCTCTTTCCACCTCCGTTATCTCTCGCTGTTTTTCTTTTTTATATCTATTCACACCAGCGCTCTCCCTAGTCCAGGTGTCAAATCGAGTTGGAGAGCAACCCCAGTGTTCGGTAGAGAGAGAGAGAGGACAATAATAGAAAAGTGTCTGCGACACCATATCTGAGTGGGTGTGTGCTGTGTGTATCTATAAGTGTGTGTGTGTGTGTGTGTGTGTGTGTGTGTGTGTGTGTGTGTGTGTGTGTGTGTGTGTGTGTGTGTGTGTGTGTGTGTGTGTGTGTGTGTGTGTGTGTGTGTGTGTGTGTGTGTGTGTGTGTGTGTGTTATGTCAGCCCTGGTTAGCATCATGGACAGTGGATGTGAGAGTTAAGGACACCTTTACCTTCCAGGCTTAGCTTTGTCTCTCAGCTGTCCCCTCTCTCTCTCTCTCTCTCTCTCTCTCTTATCTCTCTTTTTCTCACTCACTCCTTCTCTTCGCTTTTTTTCGCCCTCCCCTCTCTCTCAGCCTTTTTTCCTCTCTCTGCCCCCCCTCCTGCGTCCTCCCTCACCCTCTGGGCACCAGTCTCAGTGACTCTGTGTGTTGTGGGATGAAATATTTATCTGTATTGGCAGGCCCTCGCCACCCCCTGTCCTCCTCCCCCCTCTCCCGCCTCGCCTCCTCTCCTCCCCCGTGTCTGTCCCTGCTGTCATGGTTAAGGTTCGCTCTGAACTCTCCCAGACTCCCTCACTCCCAAATCCAGTTTTCATTGTGCTCTATTAGCGCATTAAGAATGAAGCCAAAGAAAGATGAGAAAGAAAGTGTGTGGATATATTTGTTTTAATATGTAAGTGTGTTTGAATGTAAAGCCAAAAAACGAATTATCTCTATTCAGTCTTTATTCATCAATAGGGTTGGTTAAGGAAATCCTTCTTGGCCGGCAACGTTTTAGTATTATATTTTTGTAGTCATATAATATTGTGGTTTATTTGTTGTGTGATTTTGTTGTGTCAATAACAAAATCCCTTGCCCTTATTTATATTTGTATATTTGAATAACCTTTTCGTTTGAAGTTTCATTTCCAATTTGTAATCTAAAAAACTTTTGTCGACCATCGCTTCACCTTTTGCTTTTTGTGAGAAAAATGTAACAGTTCTGACACCGTTAAGGCACCGGAACTGTTTATAAGTATTAATTTACCACTGGTATTGGAAAAACACCAAACGATACCCAACCCTATTCATGATCAAAATACAAAATGCCTCCTCTCCTCTCCTCAGATAAAAAGCTTTATACACTCCTTCACTCCATCCCTCTCTCGCCCATGTTTGCCCCTCATTTCCATCTCTCCTCATTCTGTTCCACCTCCTCTCTAAAGTGAACTTCCTGCTCCTCCTCTTTTCTCCTTCACTACTCATCCCATATTGTTCTTTCCCTCCACTTTGCCCTTCGCCTCCTTTTTTCTGCTTCTCCTCTTCCCTCTGCAACGCTCTTGAGATCTCGTCCTACCCAAAATCTTGTTGTACAAGGATGTGGAAAATCAAGAACAGGGAAATATTGTCCCACGACTCCACTGTTGTTTTATTTTAATGAGGACAAAGAGGCTGAGATGATGCTCTGTGGCAGCCCGCAGTGATCTCACCTGTCAGAACCCGCTGAGCAGTATACGAGGCGGAGTCTGAAACACAGAGACGTACTTGAAGGGGGACGACAACGCAGATCCTTCCGCTCGGTGACAGATGTTACACGAGGGATTTCAGTGACTGTGCATGGAAAGTTTTTAAACAGTCTTGTGCGTGACTGACGTGTGAATAATTGTCAGCTCATTACAGATGCCACTCCACTGAACCACTTTTAACAACGAAGGGCGTCTCTGACTCACTGTTCTTCCTCCATATCCTGACGCCGCTGATTCCTACCTCGGTCTTCCTCACCGCCACCTCTACCTGTCGCACCTCACACATCTGTTGAGACTTGATTTGCATGTGACCTAATTGTTGTGTGTTTCCGTTTGCGCGCGCACATGCTGCACGTATACCTGTTTATCCGCCACCTGACAGTGATGTCTGTATCGCAGGATATTTTTTTTGTTTGGGTGGCTTCATCACGCTCATGCGCCTAACAATAGCCTCCTAATTAGCTGTTTATCTGCCTCTCCTTCTGTTTCGCTTTCTCTCCGCTCCTCCTCACTTCTCCCTCCGCTCGGTGTCGAGACGCTGTGGGAAACATTGCTAAATATACACACGGAGCAGCACAGGGGGAAACAGACACTCTCATTTTTTTTTAGTTTGAAGGAGCGCTCAAAGTAAATTGTAAATTGAAAGGAGCGACAGTGCAAATAATGCTTTAGAGGTCTTGGAAAAATTGCATCTTGTTATCTCTTGCCCTTTTCGAGAAGATAGAAAAATGCAGACATTGAGAGATGGAGAGAGAGAGAGAGAGAGCAGGGCGGAGAATAGCGGAAGAAAAATGGATCAGGCCCCCTCCCCTTTCATCTGGGAGCACCTTTATGACCTACTTTCACACACAAACACACAAACCTCAAGGCATGGCATTTTACTCTGCGTAGACGCTGGCATTTCATTCACTGGGCAAAAAAAAACAACCTCTCTCTGCTGTTCCCACTGGACGGCACCATGTCAATCACTATGAGAACCTAAGGGCAAAACGTTGAGATGTAGTTCAGGGACAAGATGTACAAAACTTCCCCTGGGTGAAAAAAATAAAGTAGAAGAGTTTACCGCAAATTGAACGGTGAAATTGTTGTCTCTTAAGAACTGTGGCTTCTTATATTGGTTTTCCAGCACTGTCAGATAATCAATGTCACATCTCGGTGTGAAAGGTTATGAGCAAAGTGCTAGCTGTGGCGCTCACGGTGCGTCACAGTGTGGCAGATGAGGTGTGTGTGTGTGTGTGTGTGTGTGTGTGTGTGTGTGTGTGTGTGTGTGTGTGTGTGTGTGTGTGTGTGTGTGTGTGTGTGTGTGTGTGTGTGTGTGTGTGTGTGTGTGTGTGTGTGTGTGTGTGTGTGTGTGTGTGTGTGTGTGTGTGTGTTCAGTGTCCCATATGAGGTGAAAGCCAGGAGGGCTGAGTCATGTCTTATTCACTTAGGGAGACAGATGGAGACGCAGGTGTGTGTATTTCTACAGCATGCGAGTGTGTTGGTAAACCCACGTGCCTTTGACATGCCTGTTTCACAAGTGTGTGCACGCTTTACCTTTTTTCCATTTATTTTTTGTACAACTTGAATCAAGGTTCAACAGTCAGCATGCGCTAATTTCAAGAGTCTGACGGTAAGAAATTATTCAGTTATGTATTAGATTTCCGGTTGGTCCAGTTTTCATGTGGCAGCTGCAGTTTCTGTGGCTCAGTGTGATGATTTACAAATGTTTATTGCTTAATTTTTAATATTCATTTAAAATTAGCTCAAGCTGCTTCATCACAACTGTTAATTGGGTGATCGAGCAGCTTGGGAAACCCACACAACTAAAACCAGTATTGCTGCAGCTCTCTGAAACCAACAGTCTGACATCCCCACCCACCTCCAGCAGCCAGCGTCTGCGTCTGCAGAGGTGAGGCCGCTCGTAGAATTTCAACTTCTATTTCTGTAACTTTTGTTGTGTACAAGTTTTATGCACCAAAAAAAGTGTCTTCCAGGAGCCAGTGTCTAAAAATGTACCCGATTCCTCATGTATCTCTGCCCTCTCTGACACATCTGTGGCCTTCAGGAGCAGCTGTAAACACTTCCGACCTGGTCAAACAACACGGAACATGTTCTAACCCAGATCCTAATGTCCGACGATTTAGGACTGATCTAATCTTTTCTGTGGGTGATGACACCACCACTTGAATCGTTAAAATCTAGGCTAACATTAAAACATCCACGGACACTGGGATGTTCAGGTCAGTAAAACATAAAAACGACCAAGTCAAGTTATCACAAAAAACAAACCATATCAATCTCTCAACATGTCTGGTCTAAAGCAGTAACCCAGTACAGCTTCATGCTTGTTATAGGTCTGTTAATCCAGATCTGTCTTTATGCTTTAGCTTTGCTGGATTTAATTGAAGGAAACAAAATAAATCCTTAACTTTGCTCAGAACGAGGATGGCTGCAAACGTTTTATTGCCTTAGTTTTGATTATGAAGCTGCTGTCAGTGGGGGACAGAGAGTCAGTGCTGCTCTCAGGTAATTGCACCAGGGCCCGAGGTCTTGGCTGTGGCCCTGTTTTAGGAGAAGCCCCCCCTCCTCCTCTCTCTCGCTCTCTCTCTCGCTCTCTCTCTCTCTCTCTCTCTCTCTCTCTCTCTCTCTCTCTCTCTCTCGTTCCCTCTCTCTTTCTGGCACAGCTTGGTTTGTCAGTTGGTTTGATAAACTATTCTTACACCAGCTGTGTCCTCAGCTTGTGTAATGTATGTATTCTCTGTGTGTCTGTGTGTAGTGGGATTTAGCCAAGCCAGATGAATAGGGCATGCTGTGTACAATCGTAAAACGCGCACACACACACACACACTCAAAGACCCACAAACGCAAGTCAAAATTTTGTCTGCAGTTGCATCCTCAGCATTTGCTCCATTTGCGAAACAGGATCCTAGAAACCTAGAAATACACAGACACAAAGGCCTGTCTACACCACACATACACACACACCCGCAGACAGACACACATCTATGCAGACAGACACACAAACACAAGCACAGCACTGACCTCCCTCGCCATAGCCCACAACAGTCAGATATAAAGCAGTCCTGGGGCATCTGCCTCCCCTTCACCAGAAACACCACAGCCAAGGCACAATGTCTCTTGGGAGAATTATTGCACACAATGGATCAAAGAAATATTCCCATGAGCATTTGACTGCTATGGGCAAGCTTAAGAACGAGCAGGCCGATTAGAAGATTAGACTGAGTCAAGTCAGCTTTTATGATCTGCATCCATGAAAACAAGTAGCAGTTTAAAATAAATGGGGTTTAGGTTTGGACCCAGAGAACCGCTCGTCTAATAAAACACTGCAGTGAAATGCACCTGACAAGTCTGGAGTCGATCGGGTGAGAGTTTGTTAAATCAAAAGACAGAAACAGAAAAACAGACGGAGATTTCTGAATGAATGAATCTTACAAAACTGCAATCAAGTTAAATATGTTAATATGAGGTGAGAAAAGGGAATCAACTTTGTATGTTATGCAACACAAACACAGAGGCACACACTCAGTGAGATGCATACTGGGTTATCTGGCCTCAGCCTCTTGGACGGCGGTCCTCCGTCTTCAGGGTGAAGCATGTAGAAGAGACGCACCTTGTTGGCGTGTTTCTTACTCTGAAAGAGAGAGGGAGAGAGAGAAAGAAAGAAACAGTCAGTGAACTGAATTATATTTAATTAAATAAGCAGAGTTGGAAAAAATATCTATCTGTGACTTTCACTCCACCTTGACACCTCGCTCCAAGAATTCATATCTGTTTCAGCTCATGATGCTAGGAGACATTTTGCTCAGTGACTATTGACGTGGGCCAGTCTGAGCTCTCTGGAAGCCCTGAGTACAACGTTGGATAGAGAAGTGGTTGGGGGGGGGCTGACACTGGCAAAGTAAACTGCTAAAGGGAGTGAGGGAGTCGATTTAGCTGTTGTAACTGACGAAAGGTTCACTCTTGGTTGTACAGTGTTGCTACAGAGGGGTGGTTTGACTCTTATCTTTGACAAGTACTGACAACAGCGCGCTGAGAGCACACAAACCGACGACAGCTCCGTTTAATCAGTGACGGCCGATATGACGTTCGTTCCAGACGACAGTGACACTCGGAGCTGGCTTAAAATGAGAAGCTGCAGCTCAGTGTTTTCTTCACTGATTTGCTAATGAGTATTTTTTGTCGGAGCTCAGGGAACATGTGCATCTTTCCAAACCCCGGTGCCAAATAATAATTCACTTTCACAAATGCAAATTTTCACTTGCATATGCTGCACTGTTGAGAATTGGCAGTATAAATAATGTAAACACCTCGATAATAAATGAGTTATTTTTAGTTCCGAATGCTAAAAAAGTCAGTTACTCAGTCTGATTAGACACAGAACATCACTGGTCTTACAGGGTTTATATAGCCCATTTCCCACTATCACTGGCTATCATTTATTTGGTGTTTCCTCAAAGGACTCTGCAATAAACAAGGGTTTTAATCAGCTCTGGTTCCAAATGGCATTGGTGGAAACAAACTCTCCTATTGGCAATAGAGAACAAATCAATTGCTGTCTTTTAGCTGGTTGGAAATACCTGCATGTACCCACTAATTTAGATGTAAAAGAGGTATAAGCAGGTCGTGTGAGCTCAGAGGTCCTCTTGAAATCAAGTGGTTACTTTCTCAATGGAAAAATATTGGTACAATATTTACAAAATGTTTGGGTAAAAAAAAAAATTGTAACACATGGAATTCACGCACATGCTCCTGAATAACTTTCACAGATTGCACACATGTATTTTTAGTCACAAATGCCAGTGAAATACTCACACTGTCGAGCCGTGGGTGTCTTACAACAAAGTGCAAACTATAATCATATAAATTATATTTGTCTAATTATATAATTAGGTAAAGTACACACACAGTCCAGGCTAAAAACAACGGTTTCCGTGGGAAGGACTGCCGGCAAAATAAACAATGTGAATACTTGAGTTAACAGGCTTCACTACCCCTTCATTAGGGCATCAGTAAAAAATTGCTTATTATATCTAATGAATGTGTAGTTTAGATGTATACTTATGGGTTTGTATGGAAGTTTTATATACATATTCTCTTGGCAGCAAGCACGTCGGTGTCAGACAAAAAAAACAACTAATAAACCCAATTCAAAGCTGCAAGAAGCTGGACCGTCATATCTTCTACTTACAACCTGTACATGGCTTTGGCAATTTAAATGAGTCACTGTTGTTGGTTGATATCGGTAACTATATGAAAGCACAATGACACCGCCTGCAGCCAAAAGAAAAAATGAAATGAAATGAAGAAGATGGCAGGGGGCCCTCCTACACAGGGGTAACCTCCTGCTGAGGAACTGGCCCTCTGCAGTAATGAGGGTCGTTCGTATAAAAAGTCATCAGGAAACGCCAAAGGGATCCGTCAGTCTCTGAACGCTCGTGACCCTCTCACTATCAACTGCACTTCCTCTGGATTCATACGTTTTCCCTAGGGAGCTGATTGGTCAGTAGGCCGGGGTATTAACACATAACCTGCTCCGAAGCAGGTTAGGTGTTAAGCACGAGTTACCATGGCGATGCTATCAGGGTATGAAGTGAACCATCGTTATATCGCCTGGAGTTACCTCACTAATCCCAGATCCTGTTTCCAGGCCTGTGTGTTTATGTCTGCTCCTGTCACCGGCCTTTATACTATAACGCCTACAAGCTACAACAAGCAGAAATACTCACTAGTGTTTATATGAAAGGACAGTGAGCCGTCCTTGAAGCTGCTAACTGTCACCTTAATGCACAAGGATAAAAATCAGTGGACATACTGCAGGGTGAAAACCGGATCATGTGTATGTGTTTCGACAGCTCTTTGTGTTTGTGCACGAGGTTGACAAAGCTATTCTGCTCCATACTTATCATTTTATCGGCACACTCTGACCTTCACTCCTTCCTGCAAAGTAACATCTATTATTATCTATAAATTCCACTGCTGGTGGTGTTTTACAGAAGCAAGTGTTGACACGCATAGAAATAGCATCTTTATTGCCACGTACGACAGAGTGCAGCGATGCAAGTCAAGATTATGAAGAGCATTAAGGGCCGGAGCGCTCCGGTAGAGCCTTATGGGGGTATTCTGGTGTGTATTGGATCCTTATCTTTAAGTCATCAATTCCACACCTGTTATACACTGGTCAGGTGGTGGCCTGCAACCAGCCCTCAGATATAGAAGAGGATAAAGATCAGAATGAAAACAGAATGACTAGTATCATAAGGAAAATGGTATTTTCTCTTATTAGAGCTGCAGCGATCTGTTAATTCCAATTCTGTGGCTCACATATGTTGAGGACCATTCATCTCATTTTCTTCACACTTGGCATATGTACTGTTAAGGGCTCAAGGAAGTGTAATGTTGAATTTTATGCGATTTAGACAAAGGATACGTTCAATATTAATACACTTTGAATAAACAGACGAAAAGCGCTTTGTGGCAGCGGCGGCTGGGAATCATCAACAAAAGTGATGCATGTTCGTGACCACTGAGTCTCCAGTGCTGGGTTCTGCGTACTGACTCGAGCCTCACTGAACTTTGAATAAACAGGTGACCAGCTCTTTGTGCAGCAGAGGTGGTGCAGCTTCAGGGTTCTGAGTCCTGCAGCCGGTCTTTATTCGTCGAGGCTCAATTACTGCAGGTCACTTTTACAGCTTCAGAAAGAAAGCTGCAACCAGCGTTAACACAGGCCAAGCAAACCTCCCATTCCCACCTGGCCAGTTTAGAGTAGGCACTGCACTAGTATCTACTAAAACGGAACTATTGTAAGTATGACTCAGATCCTGCCTGCCCCCGTTGATTTTTTCCCCCTGACCTGTCCTAGTCCTCCAAATTATGAATAGTAATATAGAATCCCTTGACCCCCAGGATACCCGAAAAAAATTAATAAATCAGCTTCTAGTCCAGAGCCAGAATTCATAATGTAAGTGTAATTACATTATTTATATGAAAATGAGTGTGTATCATGGTTGAGCTGCACACAAAGAAAGCGGAGGAGGCTGTGGCAAGACACTGTACTTGCTGCTCCAGTGCTTAGATTGAATCCTCTGCCCCCAAGACAAGAGAGCTCCTCAATTGTCAGACTACTTTAATGCATTTTGTGTGTGTGTGTGTGTGTGTGTGTGTGTGTGTGTGTGTGTGTGTGTGTGTGTGTGTGTGTGTGTGTGTGTGTGTGTGTGTGTGTGTGTGTGTGTGTGTGTGTGTGTCTGAAAGCATGCTTGTGTTTATAGGTGTGTAAATGGTCATGTACTTGATGGCTCTGGGATGTGGGCTAAAAGCAGGACTTGGCGTGTCACCATGGTTACCCCACACTGACCCTCAGTCCTCACCCTTTCCTAATGGACTGTGCATGTCTCTCTGTCCCCTCTGTCTCTGTGTCAGATCAAATTGGAGGAGACGGACGGGGAAGGGAACAACTATTTTAAAATATAAGCCACATAATTCTCCTGTGATTGTGTACACATGTAGAAAGATCAAATGCACGCACTAAGCAGCCTCACTACTTTGTCACAATATCAGACAGTGGTGTTCTGTCTCTGAGTCCAAAAGAAAAGTTTTGTAATCTGATCCCTGAACAGTGTGACAGCCTATGAGGGTGAGAGAGCATTGAGTTGTACGGGTGAGGGAACAGCACGAGTGAGAGCCGCTACGAGTTAAGACGCTAAAACTTTTGCCTCATTTCTAGGAGCTAAACTAAACAACTGCACAAATTATTCATTTTTTTTGGGCTGTTAACAAAAAGCCTGAGGTAAACTGGACTAATTTGCCTCTACAGTATATCAGCAGTCTTGATCATGCCTGGCATTTAACTGCGTCTCAGGCAATCTGATCAGAAGTGGACAGGTCCAAGTGCCTCAGTTCACACCTGACATTAAAATGTTTCTACACATGCGACTTGAGTGACAGCTTTTGATTGGATCTCATGTCCTCGCTGTAAACACATCACTTCTGTTGAAAAGAAGAAAAAGAAAAAGAAAGAGGGGGAGAAGGAGAAGAAAGAGAATATCGAGAGGAAGAAGAAGAAAGACAATAAGATGAAGGAGGAAAAGAGTGAGTAGGAAAGGTTGGAGGAGGATGAGAAGAAAATGGAGGAGGAAGACAAGGAGGATCAGAAGTTGAATAAGGAGAAGGAAAAGTAGAATAACATGAATGTCATACCATGCATTCTATTAGTCTGGGAATTCTACTAGATATTTTGATATTTCACAAAAATCCAAAAGCGAGAGCAGAAATCTAAGAGCAGAAATTTCACTAGAGCACACAAGCGAACACAGGAACAGAGCTATTATGCACATGAGCGCGGGCTATCTGAGAGCGAGGGCAGGGTTTTGAAGGAGAGCTTAAAAAATGTGAATGTGAAATGAAGAAATGTTGCCCTCATACTGAAAGACCATGCTCTTGAATAAAGATGGGAAATAAGGTCCCTGTTTTTTAACCCTGAACTCCTTAGTAATTCATCTCCCATAATTCTTCTTCTTTCTGAAAACTTGTCGCTATTGTCTCTTTGTCTTTTAATTACACTGAGTATGACGTGATGAAAGTAAAAAGTGACCTTCCTTGGCCTTTAGCATTATTCAATCCATCTTACTTGCTGTGTCTTTTATCTGCTGTCCTCTGCAGAGATCCTTTGTCAGGGTTTGACATTGAGGACATGCAGTGACTCAGCGTGTCCATTTGTCTGCACAACTGAAGGCTGTGTATTGCTGTCGTAGGTTCAGAGACACAACTGGTTAACCGTTTACTAACTGTGGTTGGTACACAGTCGTGCGGACACACATGCTGCCGTTGTCCTTGCTTAATTCTCTCTGGATGAGGCCCTTGTCCTCATTAGTCTGCTCGTTAATCCCAATTGTGTCTTGTAATCGAGGACGACCTCAATGCAGAACGTGCACAAGTGCACATGCAAATTTACACGCACAAACACAACACACACAGCCAGGTAAATAATGCAAGTGCGCTGACTATTTAGTGGGTGCTCATTAAAATACTCTCTGGGAGCCTGCTGAGAAGTAGACTACATTAAAGCAAAGTGCACATGTGTGTGTTTGTTGGTGTGCAAGTGACTGACAATAGCATGCTGCATTTAGTCAATGTGTAATGCATGAGCACAAGCATAAATTGGTACAAATGAGGCTGATGCAAGGTGAACAGTGCAGAGATCTGACTGTCAATGCAGTATTCAAAGCAGCATTTCTTTTTGTTTTGTTTTGCGCGATCGTTCCTGTATGTGTTCCTCTATCCGACTTGTGTGTGTGTAGTGATGCTAAAAAGAGGAAGCTGAGAAAAATCCTCCAAACCTGAGCAAAGACAGACTCACCTCATAGTGAGCGGTGCGCTGGGACTCGGAGATGAGCTGGGCATTGCAGATGTTACAATAGCTCTCTGTGAACAAGCCTCCATCCACGACGGCCGCAGACTTCATCTTCATCTGTGACTACACAAACAGACACACACACGCACGCCCAGACACGCACAAATACACAAACATGAATATGATTAAAATTCAGAACAGCAAAACATTTCAGAGAACCTTTCATCATGAGCTGGAGGTGCATGTGCATGAGTGTGCATGTGTCTCATTTCAATTTAGAAATAATTTTCTTTCCGAATGACCGAGTCATCGTGATAGTTCAGCTCAGAATACGTTGAACCTTCGTCAGCACATCCTCTCATTGATCATTTTGGCTGCTGTCTTGGAAACAATCGCCTAAGGCTCTCGCTTGAGTTTCTTAGCCATAAACCTTTTAAATACAGTCATCTCAAAGTATTGAAATGGTAATTCCTTAGTTTTCGCTGCACAGCTGGGTTAAAGATAAAAATATCAGTTTTTAGTTCCAGGCATTAACAACCCGACATAGCATCTTCTGTTTGAACCCACCCAACTTGTGACTGACGGGTGTTTTTTGTTGCCCAGATATTGCCTTTTAGATTGATTGCCTAAAAACATTAAACAGCTCTGAAAGTCGACTCCAGCTCAGCTTTCGCCCGAGAAGACTGCATTTGTTGTTTAAAAACAGAGGACAATGTGAAAACAAGAAGAGAGCTGTCTATTGATGAAGAACAAGCCATTTTATAGAAAAGAGGGGAAATCGATCAGACATTGCACAAACATTGGGCATAGCCAACACACCAATTCTAAATGTCCTGATGAGAGCCAATTTTCTGTACTTAGCAACAGACATCAAACAGGTCGACCGAGGACAACAGCAGCTGATGACAGAAACATCACAGAGAGCTGAGAAGAAAACCCCCAAAACAAGAGCCAGTGGCATTACCATTGAGTGAAGGTAACACAATCCACTGTTTGAGGAAGATGCAAACCCCTCGTTAGAAGTAAGAAACTGAAGGCCAGTTGGAAATTACTCAGTTGGTGAGTTACAGAGGTTTTATGAGCTGGTGACATCAGGATTGTCCTCTACCACGGTGATGGAAAGGAGAAGTGATCCGCTCACGATCCAAAACATATACAAGCTTATCTGTGAAGCCCGGTGGAGGTGTTGCTTGGGCTTTGGTGTGCATGGCTGCTTCTGGAACAAACTCGCTAATCTTAATTGATTTAGTTGCTCATGACGGGAGCAGCAGAATCAATCCACAAGTCCAGAGAAACACTGTCTGACAATTCACAGAGAGATGCATCCATAGGAATCAGGAGAAACTTCATCATGGAGCAGGACAATGAACCAAAACACACAACCAACACAACAAAGGAGTTCAATAGAGGGGAAACGATTTCAGACTGACCAAGGTAATTACTGGACCTTAACCAATGGAGCAGTGTTTTACCTCCTGAAGAAGAGACTGAAATGAGAAAGCCCCTAAAAACAACTGGAATAGCCTGGAATAGCATCACAAATGAAGAATACAACAGTTTAGTGATGCCAGTGGGTTTCAGGCTTGATCCAGTTATTGCGAGAAATTAACATGTAACCAAATGTCAAACGTTACATTTACTAACCTAAACTGGGGTGGTCCATAAAAAGGTCCCAAGTTGTTAAACACATTCAGATTTAAATACAGGGGGGGAATTATGAGCCCTTGCCTCATATTCACCTTTTAATATTAAACCCAAATGCATTTAGTGTATTTATCATGTTTATAGGTATATGTACACATTGAAGAGAATGGTCCATTTGAGGGTTCCATTATTGACACTTGTAGTCATGAAGAGTTTAATTTATATAAATGTATAAGTGCAGGTCTGCAAAGTCTGGTACTGCAATATAACTAGTACGTAAAAAGTACATAAACACCCTACGAAAAGTGCAGTGGAATGTTACAAATTTTCCACCTCAATAAGAGTTTAAGAAAGTTCATGAAACTTGGCTTTTAGCTTTATGGTCATCCTCTTCGAGAAATATCAGTTGCTGCTTTGCCCTGGAAGCTGAAAACTCTGAGTTACAGAGTTAAAGTTTGAGTTTTAGGATGAGTTGTGTTTTCTCTCAGAAGGTACATGGTCCTGAAATCATGGTTTTGGCACAAAAAGAACAACAAAGAGGATCCTAACTCAACTCCCAGTTTCTGCTTCAGTTGAACCTCTCTCGGGCTCCACTAGTAACTTTTTCAAAAGTTTTGTGCACTGGGCTTGAGTGAGAATCAACCACACGGCATATATACTTCCATCCTAAATTTAAAGATTTATTTTTCAACGTTAAACTTTACAGGCTAATAAATACTTTACCTAAGACCAATCATTTGAGCCCAAAACTTCCAAGAATATTTAAACTCTGGTAGGAAATAATAATGCTGTAAAATGAACAGTAAAGCCAGGAGGGAATTTGTTGAGGATTGCAGTCTTTGAAGTAAACAGCTAAAACGTCTCCGTTGAGATTCCCTTGTGAGAAACGTGGTGTGAAGAGTGCTGGGATGCCCAACCAGTTAAACCACAGAGACCTGAGCATCCCACTAGAAGCGGTGGCTCTGGGTTTTTAACAACCTGGCAGCAGTGTTTTCTTTGGCTTTTATACTGAGTAACATAATAGAAAATGGTTTAATGATGGGCTCTGGGGTCTTGTGTTCAATTTTATATTCTCTTCATTATGTGAGCCCTGTAGGCAGTGATCTGACAGGGTTAGGGTGAGTAACGGCTCTACAGGGAGAGGTCCAGGAACATCAACCATTAAACTGGATGAGCTTGTTGCCCCAAGGAAGCTACTGGACAGGGTACTTGCATAGGCAAAGTATTTCATGGCCCAAGATACTTGGATACAGCACGGTTCAGCTCCAGTGACTTTTGAAAGAATGGGGCTTTCTTTCTGGCACGGCATCCCGAGGAATCAATGTTAGTCATGAGATCTGACAAAATCCACTCCGTGTGTCAGCAGGGAGAAGCTGTGACAGGAATAGGTATTCTTTATCTCTGGTCTAGTGTATAATTATCTTTAGCCACTACACTTGCTCAACCCTTGCACACACACACACACACACACACACAATAACACAACACTGGTAATTACCCCTGTCTGTTCATCTTGTCTGTTTAGTGCACCCGGGACCTTCCAATTAACTACAGACATGCTGTACAGACACTTACTCCATTATCTAATTGAACCCACAGTAACGACCCCGATACATTAAAATGAAATGGCAATGCAATTGCATCTGATTTAGAGCACCAGATTTTATTATCCCCTTTACGCACAGTCAGGAAGTTACGTGTCTGCGAGGTACAATTTTTACTATGAAATGTCACCGGTGACAAGCTTGAAACTTGTTTTGTCTAGAGGCACGGACGCATTATTACCTGAGACATGATGGAACAGATATATTTGGCAAAGTGACACAATAAAAAGACCCTGCGCTGTCTGTCTGGACGGGAGCTCGGCAGCGGTGAGTCTATCTTTAATCTTCCAGCTAATTAAAAGTGATTGTGTGACTGCAGGAATATCCATATCTTCCTAATATCTCCATTACCTCTGATAATTACATGCAAGATGGGAGATGTAGACTAATTAATAGAGGCAGGCTGTTGGTGAGATTAATGGAGTGGCAGCCCCAAAGAAGCGAGAAGATGGAGAGGCAGATAATGACAAAAAAAAGAGAAAGGAAGGAGAGGGTAGGGTGGAGGGGGGGAGGTTTATAATTGATGCACTGAGCGGGATATCTTCATGTTACATGGGTTTGGAGATCTTAATGGAAATGTGGTATCAGACCAGAGCAGTTCTTCACTGTACTGTTACTCTATATGTTTACTGCTATGTTATTTTTTTACGAGAATCTAGTTTATTGCAGCTTCAGCATCAATTTCAAACCCAGCAAGCACCACAAATAGGCATGTGTTTTATTTAGTATCAGTGAACGGTTCAACTTCAGTTCATCTTTGGATTTCTTCTTTATAGGTCAGCCTTTTTGAGTTATGCTATAATTTGCATCTCATTTTTCACTCGGATGCACACAGAGGTCACAGATAACTGTGTAGTCTGTGATGAAGTGTTTAACAGGTAAATTGAGTTTGTATATATATATTGCGACAGATTATGTGCAAGCGGAGGCTGATGTCAAAGCAGCAGACAGAAACATAAAGGCTCTAAAACCTATTTTCTCAATTGGATTCGCACTGTGAGTGATGGGTTCTACGTCAGCACAAATTTTACTCTCATATTTGGAGCAGTTCCGTCAAATGTACTTAACGTCAAGGAACAGACCATTGACGTGAACATAGGAGATTTGGTGGGAAAGGCTCTGCTCTTTTGGGGAGCTGTGACACTGTGTGCACAACTGTGTCGATAAACAGAGAGTGGAAGTTAGCTGTGACAGACTGTAACCATTAAGTCCAACTCATAGATGCACGATGGAAAAGAAGACAATCATATCTTTTTTTTATCACTTTGCTAAACAAAGTTCAACAATCGTTTGTGATGTCAATGCTGATTTATAATGTTACATCGCATTCGTTTAATGTTCTCAAATTGACCATTCCCTCAAAAATGTATCATTTCCTCCGCCAAGGAGGTTGTTAGCAGGATTATGCAAAAACTACTGGATGGATTAGCACAGTACTTGGTACAAAATGCGGGAACAAATTACCCAGTCAATTTTAGTGCAGATCCATATAAATGGGCAGATCAAGGAATTTAGTTTCACTTTCTCTGCAGCATTTACCACAGAATACAATTTATGGGGGTAGCAGGGTTGCAAATATACTTGTATGAATATGTTCCAACAGTGTTGCAGGTGAGGAGGAGGTTTGGGAGGTGAAGGTGCGGCAGCAAGTGGTGTTGGTGTGTCATGTTACAATCACTGTGTTGTTCCCTTACAAGTCATACAGCTGTGTATGTATGAAACAGCTGATGCTGATCAGATGATATGTTGTATATAATATATAACCTAATGATATATAATTCCTCACAAGTCTGATGTGGACAGACATATGGAAAAAGCAAATTTTACCTACCTCAGTGCACTAATCAAGATTTGACAAAGATTTTCAATGTGATGCCACTTGGTGGGTTGTCTGCTTATGTTCCCAAGCTGTTAAATTAAATGTAAACTGTACCCACACAGTCCTGAAAGAGTATAATTTAAAACTCTTTTGTTAAATACTTAATGAATTATAATTAACTTTTAATTTGATTGTGAATATTTAGGGTGGAATCAGCAAAAATCTACATACTGTACAAAAGTCAACAAATGTCCAATTGCAACAGTGAGGCCAGAGATGAGTATTTTATACAAACGGTTTCTCAAATCTTAATTAGACAGAGGTTTGCAAAAACTCGACAAGTCTTAGCGAGAGCATGAAAGCCTGAGGCATCTGAGGACAGCGAGACCTTGAGGGGATTCTCTTTTAAGACCACATCAAGTATTTAACATAGGGTTTGAACTCTGAGCCCTCCAAGAAATCTCAGCCTCCAGCCCACCATTCATTAAAAAGCTGCCATTGAATTGGACATTCCTTTTTGTTCTTTTATAATAAATGTAACCCTGTAGACAAATTCCCTGTCGGCTGAAATTAGAATATGTATTAGTCTGTAATATTGCATGCAACTAGATTGCACTGTAGTCAATGAGAGTCCTATTGTGCTTTCAGAGATATAGTGTAATGCTTTATCCCAACGGGGAGCTCCAGACGACTGCTGCTGTAAATATATTCAGTTCTCTCCTGGCCTGAAACGACACCTTTATTGGTGAAATGTTTACTGAAGACGAACTAGACATATATGCGCAGAGAGAGTGAGAGACACGGAGACCGAAGTACAAAGAGAGAGGGAGCAGTAGGTGGTTGAGGCAGCAAGGCTTCTTTTGAATTCCCTTCCTCCCTCCTCAGTCTTACTACTGCTCCATCAGGAAGTGTTGGTGTTGGGAGCTGTAACTATCTGTAACATAGAGTGTATATAAAGTTGGACGCATCCACCAGAGGGAGTTCCAGTTTTTGGCTTTACTTTTGAGGAGCTATCACGTCAACCATCTTTTCTTGCAGTCTATGATCTGTTTCCCTATTCTCCTTTCTGCATCAGATTTCCACAGGTCCCATCTCATTTGAAATGGGTTGCTGCTCTGATTTAACTGTCACATTATGCATAAAGGTGATGAAATAGTGACATTAGCTTGTGAGCCAGTGACCTGTCTAATGAGTCCCCAGTGGGGATAACAAGGGAAAGAGTTAAAGATATGTAACCTCATACCGCAAAGTCCCTCTGCTGCGCAACTTTGATGTTCCACATTACAATTTCTATCCTGTTTCACTCTTGGTAATGTAATCTTTCTGAACACTGTCTTCCCCTCACGCACACCCCTCCCCTCTGTACAGTAATCAAAGGTACTAGACTGAGGGAATAAAGTCTTCAAAGAAGCCGGAGCCACAGTTTGAAACCAAGTCCACCTCCACTCTGTTTGCACTGCAGGAGCTGACTTTGTACTGCTCCTGCTAAATACTGCAAACATACCCAAAGTCAAATACACCAAGGCAACAAACAGTCACTCATACTCTCACTATGAAACATTAAGCCCAGAGTTAGAATATGGAGGTGCAAAACAAGTGTGACACAAAATATGTAAAAAATGGCGTTTTCACACCTGGCATGTCTTAGTCACATGTTTTCCTTTGATCTGGTTAGTTTTAGTTTCACACTAAACAATTTGGTCTGAGATACGTATGGACTGTCCTCATCACCTACGTAGGCTGTCTACCTATACTTGACAACTATTCAGTGGGTATAATCCTTTTGTTTGAATGGAGAGATTTAATACATTTTGTTCATGTGATCTCCACTGTAATATCATTATGGTATTAGCATCAGCAACTTCAGACGCAGTACTTGGCACTAACTCAATTGGGCCAAATGAGCGTCCTCGTTGTTCAAACATTTTATCGTCAGAGGCGAAGGCCACAAGCAAGGCTTCCACCACCTCTTTTGGTTTTTAACAAATGTTTGTCTGTTGGTTCAGACCTTAGTGGAAGGCACCTTTTTCAATTGTTATTTTGGTTTGGACAAAACAAGTCTGAAGGTCTAGACCAAGAAAGGTTAAAGCCGCCTTCGTGTCTGTTCCACATTGAAGGTTTGACAAGTTGTCTCTTCCTGGGGATTCAAGGAACAATAAAATATGGATCAAGGTCAGGTCACCCACACCTTCCTCAGTCTCTCTCTGTACAGTATGTGTGTGTGTCTTTGTGTGATTCGCTCTTTCCTTTTGCCTTATTGTGCTCCAATTTCTATTTTGGATAAAATTCTCCTCTTCGACCTAAGTGTGGAGCATCTTGATATTGACAGTAAGACACAGTCTCAATTTGCTTCCCGTCTCTCTCTCGCTCACCCCCTCAGCATTTTATCTTCCCCCTTTCTCTTCCACTGGTGGAAATATGGCCTTGAGGGCAGCGATTATTCATAAGGAATATTGTAGGCTAGACTTATCTACTTGTGGAAGAGAAGCGCAGATAAGCTCCTGCATTATGCACCTTTCTGCTGGAATAAATTGCAGAGGAGCTTGAAGTTTGAAACAACCATTCCTCTGAGGGATACTTGCTGATATTGTTTATATTTGAGCTGGTGTATAAAGTCATTTTCTGAATAAATGAAATGTAACAACATAAAAACTATTTTATCCTACTACCACAAGGGCTGTGAACCTCAAGAAAATTACAGAATAATCAAATATTGGGATAGAATGTGTGAGAGGACTCGTAGCCCTTTTAGCTGTACTAGTAGTGCGAGGTAACATTGCTGTGTGCTCATAACTCGATGTTTTCT
Organism: Hippoglossus hippoglossus; assembly: GCF_009819705.1. Lineage (NCBI taxonomy): Eukaryota > Metazoa > Chordata > Actinopteri > Pleuronectiformes > Pleuronectidae > Hippoglossus > Hippoglossus hippoglossus. Next base: position 11,596,070 of record NC_047165.1, read on the forward strand.
CCACAGATTTAAATCAGCAGCTATTAATGCTGATCGTACATAGAGCACTGTTAAGTGTCCATCAGGGAATAAATCATATTGGATGGGGGGTCAAGGATCTATTAGTCACCTCTAATCATCTCACATATTTAGATTTTATAACCTCTCTGCCTTTATAAGACCTTTAAATTCATGAGGCCAGTGTGGTACCTCTAAAAAACTCTCTCTCTGGGCCATTAGTTTTTAATGGTATTAATAACAGGACTGTTGCTTTAGGCCACATTATGGAATCATTAGAGGGTGAATGAAGACCATTATCCCAGGCAAAGTTAGGCTTCCCAGTTTAACCGAGCATATCTCCTCCGCCTTGCCGGGCCTGTCTATATGCGTATGTTCCGTAACACACTCTGAGGCAAACTGAGTTAATGGGGGAGACAAAGGGTGGCCTGAAGTTTGAATGGGGGTTGTTATGTTACTGTAACATATGGGTGAGGCTTTGCTGGATGGCAACAACACTGCCGGGGGTCTGTCTGTTCCATTAGCAGCTAATCGCACAGTTTTTAGCATCTGGAACAACTTCTCCTCTTATCGTGTTTAGTGCAACTTTTCTGGTTGTTTTCAGCTTCATATTTTCCACTTTGAAAGCTTCAGGCCAATTATTGACTCAACGCTGTCTTGGTTTTTGCATTCAACACCTACATTCAGTACCAAGTGTACCTGACCTGAGACTGCAGGGATGTCAAATGCATTCAGAGAATCCAATAAAAGCAAGAAAGTGGTGTGATCAATAATAAGTGAGACTTTATACATGGGATTGTGCAAAAGCACAAAAGCACTCACTTCAAGGATCTTGGCTGCTGGTAGCACATGGTTGTTTCAGCATCATACACACACACACACACACACACACACACACACACACACACACACACACACACACACACACACACGCTCACACTCTGGTATACACACATAGACACTCTTGTGAGGCTGTGAATGGAACTGGGTTTAGAGTACCTAGGAATAATATAATAATTCAATAGTTCCACCAAAGTATTTGCTTAAATCCAAACAAAACTTCACACATAAGTAATATTATTGTACATATCAAGTACAATGTGTATTACACTAGTGGGCAGATTAGGGCAAAACCAAGTGGAGCAAACAGATTTCCCATGAGGTAGCATTCACTTTCACTCACAAGACATGAGCTACCTAAGAGACGGAGCTGGGACGAGACAAAGAAATAATAAATTCAAAAGATATTGGAAACAAGAATAAGAAGTGGAAACGTAATCAGGCGTGAAATTTGCAAGGACTGGAACAAGTGAAGTGAATAAATCCAAATGATTTGTAATCAGTCTTCACTCGCCCTATCTCTCAACCGTCTGAAACGCTTTCTCTTTGTCTCCGTCATTAATCTAATTGGAGTAATCAGTAATTTCCTTGTGCTAATTTGGAAAATATGTTCCTTTCACAAAAGACACAACCTATACAAACATCGTTGGTATTCACTTGAACGCCTTGTGGGATTAACTGTCAATCACAGCAGTGTTTCACAACCTGCTGCTGCAAAAATTATTGCCGCCACTGCTTCGGGGTCACGGAAGAAACACATTATAGACCCGGTAACCTTGTACCGTGCTGTGTTACCCTGCTGTGTGTCCTCCCTCCTCACTCTCCCGCTGACCTGCGCTCACTTTACACGTTAGCAATAAACACCAACACTAATCAGAAGTTATAAGGACATGTACAGCACTTGAAGTTTACTTGTTTGATTCGCTCGAGAGTTTATGAGACACTTATTTAAACATATTGAAAAAAAGTCCAACATTTTGCACGCAGTCCACCTGCCACACACAACAGGAGACGAGACGAGATGCCCGCAGCCAGGACATCAGGGTTAAAGTGACCAGAACAATCCGGATTCATTGGCTGGACTGCACCCGCTGCTAAAAAAAAGTCCTAGGGGAAACACTGCATTGCATTAAACATGACTTATTTTCGGGCTGGGCCGGCTTTTATTTCCATGGGATTTGCCATTATAATGATTGATTGTACTCTTACTTGGTTATTCAGTTTAGTGGGAGCTCAGGTCTCTTGAGACGGCATGAGCTTTATTACATTGAAAGGATTGATTTTGGCTTTTGGGTTCAACTGTTATAGAGCTTGCTTGACCCTTGAGTGTGTGTTGGAGAACACCGGAAACTGCAACTACAAGAACAGCACTAAAAATCAATTACCCTGATCGCAGCAATTAACAGTCAAATGATCGATCAAAGGAAATAAATTCGATATTTACAATAATGCAATTGGAAAGCAAGTAAAATTTAGAGCTATTCTAGATTAGGCTTAAAGTCAATCCTCTTAAAAATGATTCGAGAATAAAAAGCATTTGACTAAAGTTGCAAATTATAGTATTCACCCAACAAATGACTGCCTGTTTCAGTCACATGAACTCTCCTTCTCCTTTTCCGTTTGATCCACAGAATATACCGGGCTTTATAAATATGAGTGGGAGTTTAACGTGGGAATTGAACCTCAGGAGGCAGCATTTGTTTATCTTCTCCCCGTGAAATATCTCCAAAAATGCAAGAGAGGGCAACGGCCTCTACATGTGCAGCACAGCGTTATGACGGCGTTATTTTTAATGAGTGATATAGTCGCCACATGCACACACACACACACACACACACACACACACACACACACACACACACACACACACACACACACACTACCCCTTCTATAAATATGGCATGCAAGCATATAAACACCCTACTGTGCAGTGTAAATTATGACCAAACGCATGCACACAAAGGAAAATGCTATTGATATGAATGAGCTGAGACTGCACGCTGTGATAGTGCATCACACAGACACTCGCATGCATACACAGAGAGAGAGAGAGAGAGAGCGATGGACTAAATAGGGCACGACCTTGCAGCACCTATAGCCTTTGAAACCAGCAAGCTACTGTATATATGCTCAAGTGCGTGTGCTTCTTCATCTTGCATCTGTTCCTCTGTGTATTTCTAAACGTGTTTATGAAGTTTTCTGGAAGCAAATAACTTGTTTACACAAATTCTCTCTCTCTGTCCAAACAGAGAAACGTACAGAGAAGCCAGTGACCCGAATTCTCCCTCTGATAACAATGAATTCTACATCTGATAAGCATATTTTTCCTCCCTCATCCACTAATGCACCCACAGCACCCACCCATATACTCCCGCTCTCCTTCCCTCGCTCCCTCCCCAGCTGGCAGCACGCCCGTTACCGAACGCGGTGATGGAGCAAAAGGAAATTGATTTCTAAAGAGCTCTGTCTGCTGTGCCCGGATATGAAATATGCAACCAGTTATTAGGCTAACACTGATATTAACATAACACGACAACCGTGTCAAGATATATATTAAAGATGTCTCTCTTGTTCCCTTTGAGAGATACATGAAATGGGCTGAAAGAAGCTAAACTGCCACTTGTTCGCAGCGTGCCGAATCGTTATTAGCGGCGCACAATTGTCATATCTGCCTTGTTCGGGAGAGGAGGAAGTGCACAGAGCTCTTTGGTGGAAGGGTTGGCACTGTGCTGATGCTGCGATGAGACACAGTCAATATCTTGATCGAGTAGACAGGCACAGCGGGCGGCTATTAGTTATTATGCAGCTATTAATGAATGTACACGAAGAAAGGTCAAATGGCCCACACATGGACACACACACACACACACACACACACACACACACACACACACACACACACACACACACACTTTTGCTGATGCTGATGAAGACTCATGCACGCAGTCAGCAGAAAGGTCACAGCGTACAGCGTGTGAGAAAAAGATATTTGAAGAAGATATGCTGCCTGTTGCTATGGAGCACTCCCAGAGAAAGAAAAAAATACACGTGCACACACACCTACACATGATGCTCTGTCAATCCTAAAGAAACCAGAGCGATCGCACATCTGTGAACACAAAGACGCACACTTGACGAAAACGCACTTACTCAATCAATCCCTGTTGCATTAAAGAAAGCGAGGGAGCAGCAGCCACTTTTAAAAGCATCGCTGCCACAATAATTGCTCTCGTGCTCTGTGCATATGCATTGAAGGGGAGCAAGTACTTTTCAAGAACAATATTGCTTCTCTGCATATTCCCACGGGACAGTGTAATTTATGCCAGTCGGTTAATCAGATTCTCCCTCAGAAGCAGTTCAGCACCTCATGAGAGACAGAATGAATTAAATAAGCTACTCATCCTCTAGACGCTTTAAAGCTGGCGAGAGCTACACTGCATATGTTCCACATTATGAACATGCTAATTGACTTGCTGTGTTTTTTTTTTTAAGCTTCCCTCATTGTATTCACTCTGAAGTTACATGTAGTGAAGCACATGGCAATTAGAATAAAAACAAGCTGATTAATTTAACATGTATACGTGTAACACTTTTGAGTTGTTCTACTATTCTTCTGTAATATTTTTCTATATTCTACCGAAGTGATATTAAAGGGCAACATAATAATGAAAGACAGACAAAAAAATGTTGTGTTCAATAATAACTAGTTTTGTATTGTATTGAATTGTATTCGCCGACAATTGATTACTTGTTAAAGTCCTTTTTCAAAGAACAAGTTTGTTGTTTTCGGCCTCCCAAAAGTGATTTCCCTACTTTTATTGTCAGTTTTGTGTTTAAAAAAGGCCTGAAGTCAATTATTTTCATTTTCGATCCATCTGCTGGTTGCTTTGTCTACATAATGACAGAAAATTGGGAAAAATAGCTCTATCTTCAGATATCTCGCTGTGTATGACTGCAAACTAAAACCCCCAGATATCCAGTGCACGATGACACAGGACAAAGATCCCCACAATTTAAAAGCTGGAAACATGATGTGTTTGACACTGAATCTTGATTAATTATGATTAATCAGTTATGAAATTAGTTGCTGTTGTCTGTGGGATAGTCAACACATTGTTCAGGCGCTGGTTTAGAACTATAGCCTGGGACTCAGACCAATCGGCAAATCTTTATTTATTCGCTGTGACAGATGGGTCTGGCCCCCCTCCCATTCAGACTGATTAATATCCGTCTTGAAAAAGGTCGGGCCAATCACAATCTCTTCTCTAAAGAGGGGCGGGTTTGATATGAAGTCTGACAGGAGGAGCGCTGCTGAAGCATTCTCATTAACAACCAAGATAACTGCCATGGACGCAGAGCGATCTGTTGAATGGGGCATTGGTCAGTATGGAACACATGTAGGTTTTATTTAAAGCTTATTTAGTTTTGCGGCATTTCATGATCATGTCATTGCTAGATGCCGCTGAAACAGGCTGGATAAGGTGCATTTCTTTTCTCTGCCTCGCTCTGAGACACCCTGCCGCTCTGTCTGCTGCAGTGACCTGAAGTACAGTAGGAGTCAGAATCGATCAGAGCCCAGGACTGAAGATCTCTCGCTCTAACTTCTGATCAATAGATGTACACAGAGCATGAAGCCTCGGCTCACCGTACATGGTTCGGGCTGCGGGTGGAAAAATAGACCCAGTGGTGCTCAGTGGGAATAAAAAGGCAGAGTATCGACTAAAGGCTGAAGTTAATAAAAATGTCCTTTTCTGAGGATTGAAATGATGGAGACATGTGACGACATGAATAATTCCTTCATGAAACTTCATTACAGTGTGTGTGATTGAGGGATATTTGGGGATAGCATGTACTGTGTGTGCTTTTCCTATAAACACCAGTAGTTGTCCTGGGGACCAAAGCATGATCCTAATGAGGCAAAACAACCTTTCTGAGGTTCTGGATAGGAGTGAGGTTAATTTAGGCTGTCGTCAATAAATGGACCTAATGAGGGTTGCTGCACTAACCTGTGTGTGTGTGAGTGTGTGAGTGAGTGAGAGAGAGAGAGAGAGACACAGGCAAGGGCTGTGAAAAGGCCATAAGCTGGTATCATCCTGCCACAGGCGCCCAGTACGACACTGACTGGACATTCTTCCCAAAGTGACAAATACTTGCAATGAAAGGGCTCTGCATGAGATGGATGTGAGCCAGTGAAACGCAATGCAGCAAGTATCAGAGCTAATCCATAGTATATCTGACGTGCGTATCGTTTTCCTATTTGACAGAAAGCCATTATTGAAGATGGGGCAGAGCTTGGATTTGCAAGACTGAAAAGTTTGGGATTGTAAAGGAAAGACCCTGCATCTGAATCTGTCTTTTTCTAAATCCCCGAAGCACACAAGTTCCGGAATGACCAATAAATGATCTGAGTAATTGATGACGAGCAAGGGATCGAGCAGGACAACCTTCCGGTGTCACCTTCCCCATTATAATACAAGCTGCTTTTGTCTCTGTAAACTGGACATGCTCAGTATTCTCACACACTTTGGAGAATAAGTAATACTTGGAACGAGAGGGATCTGACTGAGATGGATGGGAGGCAGTGAAACGTGATGTAGAATAACAGAGGTAATCCATAGTATATTTGACGCGTGTATCGTTTTCCTATTTCACAGAAATCCATTATTGAAGGTGGATTAGCAAAAATGGAAAAGTTTGGACAGAAAATTGAGAGCAAAGTGCCTGCATCTAATTGCTTCTTTTTCTACATTTTGAATAATTAGTAAATTGTCTGAATAGTTGGTCACCAGAAAAGGAATGAATGGACGATTAAATCTGAAACTTTGACAACTCTGCTGTGTCACTTTTCCAGAAAGCTGCTTTTCTGGCTGTAAACTGAATACATCAGTTTTTTTGGAGACTTCTCAGTTTAGACTCTGGACTATTCCCAGACATTTTGTAGTAAAAAAAAAAAAAAAAACTGCTTCTATTTTGAACTTGAAACCTGTGCAGTGCCGAACTAAGCTCTGAATCATCCACCACCTCATGCTCGCCACATACATGCAACACCAATCTTAAGACCTTGAAGGTGGATAGGTTATTTCCGCCATAACAGCAGTAGATGATGTGCATTAGAAAAAACAGATGAACTCCTTTCCTCAGTTATCTACAGATTTTCATTTAAAATCCTCAAAGTTTGCAGAGGCTGCTGCTGCAAACTCCACTGACTCTCACTGTCCCCGCAGGAACTCCACGGGAATAATGGGAGATTTAAGATGCAAAAACTTTCAGCGCTGCGCTTTAAAAGCAGGAGACGTCAAACCGGGCATTTCTTCATCTGTTGAACAAAGCGTCCTGTCCAGTGTTCAGCTCGCTCGTCACTGAATCCATCACTCACCTTGCGCAGAGGCAGTGACACCTCTCCACGAAACCGACAATCATCCGCCAACTGGCTGTCTCTGATCCTCCAGCGCACCTGAGCCGTTCAAATCCGTCAAAACTTGCGCGTGGATCTCGTCCCGTGTTCACGTCGCCAATCCGGTGCAGATATTCTCTTTGTGTCTTGTTTGATTTGTTTTATATTTCCCTTCATATAAACCCCCACCCCCCCCTTTAAAAACCAGAAAAGCACTCCGTCGTGATGCGCGTCCTCTGCGCTCCGGAGCGCCGCGGAGGTGAAGGCGAAGCGGAGCTCTGTTGATATCATCCACCGGCAGCACGCACGCACGCACTCACTCCGAAACACAGGGTGAAGAAAAAAGTAAGCGATCCCAGGGAAGGTGCGGAGGGAGGAGGGGAGAAGGAGAGTGATGAGCAGCAGCCTTCAGCGGGATGGATGGATGAATGAAGGACTGACTCTCTGCGCTCAGGCGGCGCACTGACTGCTCGCTTTGCAGTGAGTGGGAGCACTGGTGGAGTGAGTAGGTTTCCACACACACACACACACACACACACACACACACACACACACACACACACACACACACACACACGCAGACACACACACAGCTCCCACACGAAGATCAGCTTACATAAAAAATGAACAGAGACACGCGCCCAATTTCGCTCTCGAGTCATCCCTGTGATATTAATGGCAGTGTCCCCACTAGGCAGTAGAAGCTGGACTGAGTGTTTGTGCCCAATCTCCTTGACAGGGGTTTGTCATGATAGCTGTATGTTGGTAACGTGGGGACCTACATGTCTGTGATGCTCAATAAGGACCAAGTCCTGTTGAGATTGCACACAGGATTTAACTTGTTTTAGACATTCTCTGCTCCAGTCTTTTTTAAACAGGTTAAGTTGAATAGTTTTACACTTTAAGCTGAAGAGCAATTACTTTTTCTTAAAGAACTGCAATGAAGAAAAGAAAGACGTTGTCCTTGTTCGTTCCTTCAAATCAATTAAAAAAATGGCGGCCAGTCTGACGGAAATGCGACGCTACCAAGCGGACCAATCACCAGTTATTCTCTGAGAAATCAATTAAGATCTTGATCTCACAACCTTGAAGAAATGGAAAAAGAATTGATTCGGATTTGCACCTAAATTGAATGACTTCTTCTTTGGGTCATCCAGTCACCCGTCCTCAAAGTTTCAAAATTTGTTGAGTAGTTCTTGCGTAATCCTGCTAATGAAACTGACCAGGAAGAGAAAACTATTCTTTGGTGACATTGCTTCCAACCCGGATCTAATGCAACTTGTGAAAACGGGGTGAGTTTTATTCTACGGTTTAAGGGTTGTAAGATTTAGTTAGTTAGGATCATCAGCCTCTCAGCCCTGATTCTTATGAATGGTGTCGTGAAGGTATTGCAAATTTTCCCAGCATGCATTTGACTGGGGACAGGGACGTTTCCTGAAGAGCTTGCCAGGGATTTACCTCAGATTTAGATGTGTTAATTCTCCTGTGCTGTTTCCCTCTAACATTTCTGTCAGGAACAGCACAGCTAAGCTCTATGGCTTTTTTAAAGTGCTGAAACAACTGGTCGACTGACTGGAGCTTTATTATTTATTTTAATAATTTAACACTTGATTTGTTTTTTCTATCAAGCAAAAATGTGATGCATTTGCTGGTTCCATATTGTCAAATATAAGAAGTAGTTTGTTTTTTCAGTACTGTGTGCTGAATGAATGCCCTTGAGCTTTCGACTGTCTGTTTGGGAAAAGCAGCAACTAGCAGACATCACACTGCGCTCAGGGAATATTTTTCACTGTTGTCCAGCTCTTTATAGACCCAACAATATGATAAAAATATCCACTATCGTACCCAACCGGAGTAAATATCTCCACAGTGGTTCATGTTTCCTGTGGCTTACTTTGATGTCATGCATACTGATGTTACACTGAGGACCTGAAAGCCAGATCCAGTCTGGTTGTCAGTCAAGCTACAGTATGATGGTGATTGCAGTAAATCACTGTAGGTCTGCGTCTCAGCACAGACCTGCAGGACACACTCGTGTTAAAACTGTCAGGTTCTGCAAATCATTATCTCAGCGAAGCCAAATCGCTGCAAATGAACCCACATTTCAGGAAGAGTGTTTCTAAGGAGCTTGAGTAAAACAAACAGTTGCTTTTGAATCCCAATCAAAGCAAGACAACATTACACAGCCGTGAATCCCGGTCCAACTCGCACAAACCCCACACGCGGCGCCAGAATGCTTTGCACAGCCAACAATGACCACCCTTGATCTATCAGAAATGGCATTAATTCACTGTGTACTGCAAACACTCCCCAAAGCAATCATATGCACCAAATTTAGAGCTTAGCTGAAAGGAATGACATTGCTATGCCCCTTTTCATAATTTTAGTTTGATTATCCCAAGTCTTTTTGAAATGCCACATTTTCTCGCTAGTGTATGGATGTGTATTCATTCCCGGAGAATGTGCGCCTATTATATGCTTTCAGAGGCTGTGACAGCAGCCCTCATTGAGGAAGCCAAACACTTCACAGCTCAGACAATGTACCCAGGCAGACGCACACACGCACTCGCGCACGCACGCACGCACGCACGCACGCACGCACGCACGCACGCACGCACGCACGCACGCACGGACGGACGCACTCGCAGATCCAAATACACATGAACCGACTGACACAATGCACATCGACGAGATGAAAGGGCCAATTTATCAAACCACCAGCCAAGGCAGGCCTGAGGATGTATAGTGCCAGCACTGGTCTGGAGAAAGAGGTGTGTGTGTGTGTGTGTGTGTGTGTGTGTGTGTGTGTGTGTGTGTGTGTGTGTGTGTGTGTGTGTGTGTGTGTGTGTGTGTGTGTGTGTGTGTGTGTGTGACTTTTATCTTTCCCTTTGCCCAGAGAGTGAAGTCGCCCCTCCGAACACAGCGTACACTTTTGCCTCTGGCTAATTTCCCAAGTAAAATACATCATCTTTAATGTTGATGTCGGCTGACGCGGCTACACGACAGGGTCATTTTTAGTCCTTGTGGCTGTCAGGTGCTTTGGTATAAACAAAGGAAAGTGCGTGTGTTACTTCGTTTGATAGAGGCGGAGGGAGAGATGGCGCTGGGGTCTGTCGCAGGTTATTTTTCATTAAACTGAGAGATCGATGTTCATTCTCAGAGCTTTACAACATTTACAAGCCCAGACTAATCCACTATTAGAGGGCTGCATGACGGGGCTGCAGAAAAGACACCGAGCAGGGAGCAGTGCACAGAGAGGCTCAACTGGGAACAGAACTGCACCAAAATAAACATCTGTTTATACTTTTTTAAGGTTTTACACAGCAAACTGTTGTGTAAAAACACCTTCACTGCATGACATTGATGTTATATAGTCTTGAGTCTGCTTGTCTCAGGTAGAGATTCAAAGAGGAAATGTATAAATTTGATTTGGAGCTTTGATAGTGACATATTTACTGCATTAACTGATATTGAAACATTAAATTGTGAATCGTGTACGGCACAGCAATGACATTTCATTCAATCGGATGTGAATCAGTTCAAGATTTTTATAAATTAATTTGTTCTATGCTGTGATGTGGATCTGGATTTAAACAAATTTCTGGTCTCAATTAATAGTTTCACTGTTTCAAAGTCATGTACATGTTTCAGACTCTGACATGCTGATGAGAAAGAAATCTCAAGGACCCATTGAATTATTGAAAAAACATAAAGAATATTGTAATATTTCTAATTCACAGCGTAAAATACAAGCATATGGCAAATAAAACTCCCGAGCTGAAGGCGTGTTTATATTTAGATCTGAATGTGTACGTGTTTATGTGCGAAGCAGAACATTTCAAATGTCCGTCCCCTGAATTTATTTTTTAGTGATGTCGGCTTCAGTGCGGTGCATCTGTTGGGTTTTTGGCTGACGGGACACTGGCCGTCGTCTGCTTAAAGCTGCTCCACGGTCCACGGGGCAGCCTGCTGGCGCTGCCTGTTGGTGGAGAGCCTGAGCAGGGCCAGTGTGAGGTGTCCATTATGGTTGGGGGGGGGGGGGGGAAGAAAAGAAGAAAGAAACGATGCCAGCTTCAAGATTTGTGGTCTCCAAAGTATTTACAACACTGTCTTTTGTTTCTCCTGCACAGGTCAGAGATGCAGAAATAGCCTGACGACGACTCCTCGGACACGCAGAGGTATGTCCCCGAGTGTGAGGTGTGCTGGTGTTTTCGCACCGCAAGGATGTAGACAAATACAGGTCTGTGTTCTGGCCAATAAAGTGTTGACTGGTAACAGGTGAGGGGTAATCCTGACAGAGATTTGATTTCAGGAGCATCAGCAACTCTTCCGCGTAGAGCTCAGCTCACTTACAAACAGCCATATATAGAGGACAGCTGACACTGCCAGCGTACAGAACGAGGTAAATCAAAATTAATGTGATCTTGCCACCACCCTGAACACCAGACGATGAAGAGAGAGCGAGGACAGAAGCGAAGCTGATATCTACACGTCACAACAGTGATTAACGTCTCCTCTTATCCTCCACATTTTTTTTAGAGCAACTCAAACCTCTTATTTTTCTTGCAACCATAGAAATAAACGTGCCTCATGCCTTACATAAGCAGAAACTATGAACCATGTTTATACATGAGCAGCTCTCCCTAAGCTTCATTTAATTACAAAAGCCTTGTCGATTCATTTAAGCAAAACCTGCCAATATTACATTTATTAAACTCTCAAATCATTAGTTTTCCATTTTCTCAAACCAAGAAACCAGTGACGACGGTGACTTTGCGTGCCCTCAATCTGGGGGGGGGGGGGCTGTGAAAGTGATTTACAGCGAGGTGGCAGACAGATCTGTGTCATCCCCACTGTACAAACATGATACTTGTCATCAGATGTCTGGAGCTGTATTTTTACACAAACAACACCTGCAGGCCTGGAATATGCATGAGATTCTGTAATGTGGTTGCAGGGTGAGAAACTAATTATTCCGAGAGCTGTGCTTATTTAATTTAACACCAAAACTTCATTAGCATTCAAACTGCAAATTCCATGGCAACATTGACAATGTCACAGTAACAGTTAGTATAACATGTATAGTTTTTTCTGAATAATTTTCTGTTAATTGAGAAAATAGAATGCATAAGTCATCCACTGAAATGATTTACCTTTGTCTTTAGTGTAAAACCAATTTGATGCTTTCTGTTGACCTCAAAGCATTTTTGATTTCTCCTGCTGTGCTGCAGACACTGTCCTGGGTTTTTAACCCTCTGCTCTTCAGTTTGTAGCTGTGGCCCTCTAGAGGACAAAAGAACACAGTGCAGTTTCAATCAGTCTGCCAGACTTCATTAGGTTGTGCTTCCCTCACAGTACTTGCAACCCCTTGTTTCAGGTTATACATTTCTATAGCATGTGGTACATGTGACTCTTCCTTCATTCAGGTGAAATTATGGAACAAAAGACTTTAAAAAAAGACTGATTTGTTCATGATTGTGAATGAGTTTAATGTTGGTTACTACAGCAACAGACTGCCCCAGGTTGCAAACAGCTTTAGCTTTGAGTGGCACAGAAACACATGTTCATATGTCGCATAGAAGAAGTCTTGCACATACTAATGCTCTTTAATTAACCTAATTATCATCAGGATAATCCCAACATCCTGCCTAAGAATGTATATAAAAATGGACGTTGACTCCGGGTCCAGAAAGTGAAGCCAATGCAGAATTGCCTGAAACCTGTAGTCTCACAAATTACCAGCAGAGGGTGACTCCACTGGCTGCAAAAAGAAGTCAGTTTCCATTCAAATCTGTATGAGCTCAATCTGTATAGTTTCAAGTCTTCTTGATCTACAGCATAATGTTCATTTTGTAAATGATGCAGAGTAAAACAGACAATGAATCATAGTTTGCACTGGGGCATGGATACCATGTGATTGACAGCTACTACAGTCCAATGGGTGCTAGCCGCAGGTGTAGGTGGGCGTGAAGTGTCCTCAAGCTGTCAGTCTGGCTCCTCCTCCAAAGATGGTTACTTCTGATTTCAGAAAACCAAGATGGCGCAGGACGAAACCAACTCAAGACCGTTGTCACAGTGGATCGACACTTGTTGTTTAGAATGTTTCAGTGTAGCAATACATGGAATATCAAAATACACTCAGTAGTAATTAACATGCTTTTAAGCTTTTCCACAGCATCCTAAATTTTTAGACTCTCTCTTCTCTATGCAGTATGCCTGATGAAACACATGATGGCGCCAGAGCCCTGTTGTTACACTACATACACGCGGCCTGAGATAACAGGAGAGTGAAGCGAGCGAGCACAAGAAAGAGACGGAGCGAGAGTGAAGTTGAAACCTCGGCAATGTTTTATGACAGACAATTAGCTGAGTGCTTCCATTTAAACCTACATTAATTAAATTTATGGCAAATTGAGTCTGCACACTGGATGGCGTTTTCTTTACTGAAATCACTTTGAGTTGATTTACTCCATCTCTTCCACTTGGTTGCCCATAATTAGATCCAAATGACTCAGTCCTCATTACAGATGTCTCCCTGGAATTAAATACTTGTGTTGACTTGCTATTCATCTGCTGTGTGCGTGCTTGGCGCGTGCACACACACACACACACACACACTACACTACATACATGCATTTACATTCTGTCTGCAAAGCGCCGTGTGTTTTTCTCCATGGTGGATGATGAGCATGCTTTGGCAGTGGGTCACTAATGTTCTCAGCCTTGTGCTTTACTGCCTGGCCAACAGTCTGTGTGACTCATGTTTGAGCCGCTCTAGCTCCGACTGGGATGTGGAGTTCTCCTAGTCCCTTAAATCCCAGTTTCTGTCTCATCCTATCCCAGACTTCCACTCGACGAATCACTCCCAAATTCTTCCTTTTCCCCAGTGCATCCAATCGAGATGTCTTTTGGTACATTCAAGCATGGACACCGTGCCGAGGCCATGCATTTCCCCCTTTCCCACAGGAATCAGATTATAGGGATGCACGTGCATGCATGTGAACACATATTTATACTGTACAGTATGTACATGGTGCAATATGTACACTGGCATACCTACGGTTGACTTTGACTTTACACGTTAATCTCTCCGTCATCATTTCCAAACAAGTTGAACTGCAAGCTCCACCTAAGCTCTGTGAATTTCCATTCCCCGTGTATCCATGCCGCTCTGAACAATGACATGATCCTCAAATGGCTTTATTCTAAATCCGCAGAAATCCGTAACAACCACCGGCATGAAAGTAAAGCAGGGTAACCCTTTCCAACGAGCTATTATTCTCTTTCTTCTAAACAAAAGGCACTCGGCTTTCCAGCTAACGGGACTCAACTCAGGGTCTTGTGGTTGGAACCGAACAAAAAACATTTACAGGGGCTGTGTGCTAAAGGGTCTCTGTGCAGTTGAAGTGTGTGTGTGTGTGTGTGTGTCTGTGTGTGCATATTTGTGTGAGTGTGTGTGTTTTTAGCCCTGAACTAAAAATTTCCTCTCTGGCATCCAGGAGATGATGAGATTACAGTAGTGGTCAAGGGTCTACCTGGGGCCAACAGCAGGGCTCCCAGGAGCCGTGTGTGTGTGTGTGTGTGTGTGTGTGTGTGTGTGTGTGTGTGTGTGTGTGTGTGTGTGTGTGTGTGTGTGTGTGTGTGTGTGTGTGTGTGTGTGTGTGTGTGTGTGTGTGTGTGTGTGTGTGTGTGTGTGTGTGTGTAAATGGGTAAATAATTTAAATCAAAACATTACAGTGGAAGGAAACACTCACCCATTCACTGTACTTATACAGTAATAATAGCAAACTGACGAATACAGCTGCAGTGTTTAATAGAGTGAAAACAATGCATGTTCATAAATGATTTTCCCTCCACCTCTGCAGAGTAATGGTTCATTTTCTTTTTCTCTCTTTGTTGCCAAATTCGACTGAGCATCACAGCCAGACTTCTCAAAGTATCAAAAGTGCATCACAGCTACATCACCGGGATGTTTCCGTTCACATCTGCAGTAGATTGAATTAATTGTTTAGGAAAAAAAGCAAAAATAAGTTGGACACGTTTAGACGAAAGGAACGAAAGGGAAATATGTGCTCTTTTCTGAGAAGTCAAAACCGTGAGTTGAACTTTTAAATGACATTACAGGAGTTCAATGTGCACCCAGTTTGTGTTGGTTGGATAGGAAACATTGATTTTGAATGAAGTGAATCTCTGTGCTTCTTACAGGTGCTTTTTCAGATCAGATATAACAAACTTAAGGAAATTTATTTCACTTTTAATTTATTTACTTTCCTTTTGTCTTTTTCACTGATTAAAATACAATCGTGGTCAGTCAATATTGACCATTAACAAAGCAAAGCAACACAAATATTTCTTCTTTTCTGGTTTTGCAACTTCACTGCTGATTGCTTTCCACGACACAGTCAAATTATTTTGTTTTACAGTTTTAAAGTTAAAAATCTTGCTCTTATGCCATAAGTAACATAATTTTATATGTTTCTTTCCCCTTGTGTTGATGGCCGGGTCATATCTTTAGGCCGAGAAGCAGAAGCTGATAACAGTCGGTCGGATGACATTTGAACTTGCCCTGACCTCCGGAGCTCAGGGAGAAGGAGGAAACTGGATCCATAGAAATGTGTTAGACACACAAGCACCTGCAAACCAAATGGATTGCAGGCGCTAAAAGAGCTGCTGCGTTAAAATCCAAACGTGGTCCATGCTGGAAAATGTAGAATTTATTTTAATTATAAACACGCAATATTTCTTTTTCCATCACTCCTCATAAAATTCCTAAACGTGACAGTATCACTTCTAGCTGCTTCCACCCTGCTGTGCACATTGGGAGCCGCGCTGCATACTTCTTACCTTGTTCCTATAAGTTGGCCAAATGGCTAACTTGGCCTGACCAGACAGAAAATTTAATATTACACTGTGAGTGTTTAAACAGTCTCGGAGAAATGGAAGCGGTGGCTTGTTAAAGCCATCAAACAGAATTACCTGTGAGGGCCGCGCTAACCTCACTGTTTGTGTACTTTGCGTGATGTGTGTTTATGTGTCCATTTGTGTGTGAGCATGAAGCCTGTTATTCTGCTAATTCAATATCCACCGTTTCCTCCAGTTTTCTCCTCCAGTTCTGCTGTGTTGCCAAGACGTGATTGACAGTTGTGCCAAGCTAGTTCTGCCTGATCCGTGTTCCAGTGTTTGGCCGTCGCTCAATGAGCCTGCTGTCGGTGATTAATGTCCCTCGGGAGGACACGCTGCTGGGCATCCTGGGAAAAATGTCAGATGATCCGGAGTGTTTTGCTTAAATTATGTCTCTCAGGTGTGTGTGGATTTAAGGTGTCCCGAGGAAAATCCCCCCCTTCTAGCTACTGTGCTGTGCGTCCATCAGAGCAGCAGATAATGAGCTGTTTGCTTAATCGTACCTGGAGATTAATCACGCCGCAGACTGCTGACCACGCCATCGCATGAGCGCTCTGTGGCTGCTGCTACGTGTCCTGTTGTTTCACATCTGCACCTATGAGGCTGTTCTCAGTGTTTTATGTAACATCACAGAAAGCCTCATTTCTCCGTCTGTCCGCCCTGAGGTTCCCTCTCGCTGTGTCACTACTGTGCAGCACCCTCAGTAAAAGGTGATTACATAAAGAAGGGATTTGAATCAAGAAACATTGTGCTGTGTGTGACTACCTGTGGGGTTTACTGATAAGTTAAGTGCTATGTTTTTTTTCTTGTCCTCTAAATAAAATGTGATTCTTTATGACTTGGTATTTTGAAATAAAAAAGTATTTGGAACAAAATGTTTTGCAAGACAGAGATGTGGTCAGCAGGGACTGGGTGTGGAGGAGTTTTATGAGGTGCTGAAACTAACAAAGCTTTGCTCCTGTTGTTCATTGAGGGTTTGTAATACAGAATAATCATAAAAAACACTTCCCGCACGAAGAACCTTGCAACACAATGCATTGCTGTAATGCACGAACTTACCACATACACACTTTTTCCGAAATGTTTTCCTAGTCAGGAAGGGTTGAAATATATTTATATTTGATTAGTTTGATATTAGTTTGATTTATTAGCTACAGATGGACAATGCAGTCCGACCAGAACAGTTAGAAGAAGACATCAGTCTGTACCGTGCCTGCAGACTTCAGGCTCCGGTATCAGGAGCCCAGGTGCTTCAGCTGCTCTGCCGCAGCACGTGTTGACCATGATGGGCTGCGCTCCGGCTCGCCTCAGGCCTGGAGGTCTTGGTTAGCTCCAGATGTGGTCTTAAAACCCCGGATGATTAGGTACATAATGGAGGGCCAGCTAGACTCGGCTGCCCAGGGGCACCCACTGGGCCAGCAGTGAGGGCCGGACAGGGTCATATATCAGTCATAAATATATCTATGATTTACACAGTCATTGCTGTTTGATGATGCAATGGGTTGTTCTGCCATGCATGTGAATTGGTCCGTTGTGCACTCTCCAACCGAGCGTCATGTGTCTGAAGTGCACTGAGGTGTGTTTTATGGATTGTTTTTAAGCTACTTAGTGGTAACCAGGGAACTAGTTAACTTCATTTCTGTTGTGTGACCTACATGGAAAGAAAACCACAGGCTGCTCCCAAAAAGTGGTAAATCTCTTTAATGTGCTCTTTATCATCATTCCTGTACTTTGATGAAGCTGACGTTTTTACATCATATGATATCTATGGAAGTTCAGAGATGGCTGGCAGGAGAACAGGGACTTAAGAAAATTGAGGAGATTAAGAGACTTAAATTGAAAAGCAGTCTTAATTGAATCAAAGATTGTTTGGGCTGAAACCTTAGCATTTGGCAGATTGCTTTTATGCTGCAGCATCACCAATGATCTAAATCCCTAAAATACTGGAGACATTTTTATTTTCATCTGCAGTCCAGGGTTCCATTAATCACTGGTTTATATATGCAATAACAAAGCCAGTGAGTGCATGTGTAGCATGTTCTTGTGATGTGTGCGCCACACAAACACACTCTGTACTCACATATGCACACACTTACGTCGAGAAACCTCAGTCTGCTGGGCCCTGTATGTTCTCCTAGTCTGAGACTGAGAGATGGAAATCACAGTGGACTAAACTTTCGCTTAGTCTTACATTCCTCTATTCATGTCTCTCATCAGTGTCTAATTGAAATTTAGCTGCTTCAGTGGTACTCTTTGTGTGTTTGTGTGTGTGTGTGATATTTAATGTCTAACTTTGTGAAGACCAGTTTTTCTTTTAGATCTTGAGAGCCGAGACAGTTTTGGAAAGTGTGAATATTTATTTTTATATTTAACGAGAGACCCCCACAAGTAGACCATTCAAAATAAAGGTTTGAGTTAGAACCAGAAGCATTTCTTCGCTGTGAGGTCATAGAGGAACCTTTAGGTTCAGCAAGAAGCAACTCATTCTTTCAAAAACCTTATGTCGGTTCGGCAAAGAACAACCCTTTTAGTTTCAGCTAAGGTTTGTCTATAGGTTCTCTGAAGGTGCAGTTCAATTGGCTGCTTTAGAAAACTTACACAGGATCTTGAACATACAGTAATTCCCCAAAGGGGCCTTTACTGCAGGCTCCATCAGGACAGATTCTTTGAAAATCTATCTATTGCATTTTTAGATGGTTCATTTGAAATCTACCTGCTTAAACCAAATTCTTGTCCTTCAGGAAAACCCTGAAAGTTCTTTCCTTTCCTCCATTTTTGCATTGTGTTGGCAATTACATTAAAAGTTTTAGCATGGAACTGTTTATCACTACATATGTAAAACCAACATACTGCCTGGCCTGTTGAGTTAAACATGTCGGGTTGAACATCCTTGTATCAATATATGTGCTTGTGTACATGCCCCAGACACGCACTCTGTTAATTTCATGGGTATGCGTGCCTTAATGTGTGTCATGGGTTAGCTGTAATTGGTCATTACTGATACTGTTACTCATAACCTGTTTTGGGGCAACTGTACGCTTCAAGCTCCTTTTTATTCTAAGTGATGCAGCATTTAAACCACGCAGACTAAACATGTTCTACCTGTGTGTTTGCATGCGTGACAGACTAAACAAGATTAGGAGTCCGAGACAGTACATGTGGTTTACTTCAGATCTACAGTACAAGTAGTCATTCTGTAAGCAAACACGAGGAAACATGCAATTAGAGCAGCGAGCACATGTGGCTCAGCTACACAGCGGCCGGTAGTGAGCATCTGCAGAGCACTGACGCAGCCGGACGGAACATTCGGTGGTGGACACAAGCTCAAAATGTGCGTGTACACTTGCGTGTGTTTATGTACATCAGCAGATGTGTGTGGGTGCCTGTTCGTGTGTGGCAGGGCTGACTGGAGTTGAGATGTCAGTGTGTGTTTGCACAGACCGTAATGATTCTGCCAGGCAGCTCTCCCATGGGGGCAGTGCAGTGGCAAAGACACACACACACACACACACTACTGCCCAAACTACATTCAACACTCCCTTCCTCTAAGGACATTATTCCCTCTCTCCTATTTACCCAGGCCAGTAGCACTGCCATGGCAACCAGCAGTGTTTTGGAGAGTGCTTGTTTAGGGAATGTGTGTCGAGGGACAGATGAGCGAACACATGGGACCCTCTCTGAGGATGCAAGCACCTAAGAGGGGAGGAAGTCAAATGAGGAGGGGTGAGGAAGAACCAAAGGGTATTAGGTTCACAAGCAGAGGACCAGCTCTATATCATAGCGCCTGAAATGTGTGTGATGTATATGACATGAACTTGTTACCAGGCTGCTAATCCTACATCATCATTTAATGGATCTGTGGTCCGTGTAAAACGTAAAACTCCAAAGCGCTGTAGCCGACAGCCGTGTCGTGTTATTGTAATAAAAATCTGTTGTTTTTTATGGATAATCATCAAATCAGCTCTGAGCCCCTTTAGGCAGAGAGGAGACCCAACATTTTAACATTCAAAACATTTCCTGTTGGGAGTGGAGCACGTGCACAGATCTGCAGAGAACGGAGTGCACTGACGATTCATGCAACAGTGAAAAGTCGGAGCTCAAAGACCTGAGGGCCTTTTGGAGCCACTGGACTGCTTGTTGAACTCTGTTCTACCTCTCATGAATCTAAAATCTTTTTGGCACATCATCACACCAAGCCTAGATAGGACTAGATATTGATTGCATAGGTAAGATCAGAAAATACCAATGGATCTCTATTCTCTAACCTGCCTCTAACCTGTGAAAATTTGTGATCTGGATTTAAGAATGCTTGAAAATTGAACCAAACACTTTAGAGTCCCCCAGAAGAGGGCAGTCATGTGCAGTATAAATAAACACTATCTGGCACCTGTGGTATCGCTTCATATAAAGCATAGTGTCATATATGATCTTATGTGTGAGCAGCACAATGTGTGTGTGTTTGCGCAGCGTCATGCTTTGGGCTCTCCCCCCTTTCATCAAGGAATCTGAGGAACGTGTGCAGTGAGTGAACAGCTCCAGGAGCGAGGGTGTAGATCCGTCTATCAGACACTTAACAAACGTACAGTGGCTTTCTCGCTGTCGAACAACCAGATTCGACTCTTTCTGCTCGTCCTGCGGTGCTTGTGACAGCGGCTACTTCACGCAGCGACGGCGTCCTCGTTAGATTAAGAGCAGACATCCTGCATGATGACGTGCTGATGCCGACTGTAACTCGGCTTCAAAGGGAGCGTCTGCTTCGTGTGCTTGGAGTGATAAAACTGCCCTTCAATGTAAGAATGTTAATGATCGGGGCTGCGCTGCTTTTGATGGGAGAATATATATAGAGAGCGAGAGCGTGTGAACGAGCCCAACCTGGTGCATGGGCGTCTGTGGTGTTTCATAATAAAGGCCCCGTAAAACACGACTTCAACATGGCAATCGCAGAGTTAAATGTCGCTGTTTGAGCTTAATGAAGTAAACCAGTGGACGGTGCAGTGTAGCTGCTGTGCCAGTGTGTGAACGACAAGCTCGGAGGGTACTGCAGGTATATAGTTGTGTGACCATGGACGCTGATGAATAGTGAGGCCTGCTAAGCTCTGCAAGGGTCTAATTCACAGAGCCACTCAGGGGAAATTATGAATCAGATTGTTTGCGACACGACTTGTAGAATTTGGGCTCGGAAAGAGAGAGGGAGGGAGAGAGATGAAGAGAGGGAGAGAAGGGCATGGAAAGAATCACAGGATTTATGATGTCTGAGCCCTCCTGTGAGAGGGCTTTTCCTCTGACAGGCAAGGAAATACTTCACTCCAATGTGTCTTCCTGCTGACACCAGTGCGTAACAGACACATGCATGCCCACCCTCTCCCCCCCTCCTCACTTTCCCCTCGTCGTGCTCCGTCTGACCCATCTTTAAATCTCGCCGCTAATGACGCAGCTCATTGAAAGTGGTGAGAACTGGGGGCTGGGGGCTGGGGGACAGACTCGAGGGAAACAAAACGAAGAGAAGAAGAAGGATACGTCCAGTCCCCCCGGTGCCTCGGCCGTTCCCGTGCTGTGGAAAATGTGCGCTGGTCGTCTCTTCATCCTCCTCCAGAGAGCTGGAGTTTCCAGGAAGTGCAGGGGTTATGCACACATAGTTTGCCGCTGACCTCTCACCTCTGATTACCGTAGCGCAGCCGCTAAGTGGTTCTCTGTGACTCCTCCGCTCGGCCTGCCAGCTTCTCGGGCCATTTTCACACAGTAGCAGCGGGCGTGATGTCACGTGTCTCCGGCTATTGTGGTGAATGAATAACCAGGCCGGCGTGTTGCACTTTGTCGGGTTTGGAATATGCACGTACACTCGTCCCGCTGATGTACATTCACACGCACATGCTAACTTACGACAGACCTTTGGTTCTTGCTGCTGGCGCGGACCCCGGATTGTTTGTTGCTTTTCATTGTGTGATTTTTAAAGCTGTGCTGCTTTGAGCGTAGCCACCGGCTTTGCTGGTGTTTTTTCCTCTTCTCCCTCAGCTGACCCGTTTATGACCTGTTTTTTCTCGTCATGCCTGATATTAGAAAAGTTTAATCATTGCTGGGAGACATACAAAGAGGATTAACATTCCTGGTTCTCCTACACTCAGATGTTACCCTTCTCCCTCCCGTTTCTCCTCCGTTCGGTCTCTTACCCCCCTCTCTCTTCCTTCCTCACTTCCCTTCCCTTTTTGCCCACTTTCATTCCTTTGCTTGTTACTTCAGTCTGCTTCTCCTTCTGCAATTCTGCGAATGAAGTTGTCAGCAGTCAAATATCTAAGACCTGTTTCCTCTCATATTTTGCATTCTCCTGTAATCTCTGTACTTGTGGACTTTTGTAATACCAGTAGATCCAGAGTTGTAATGACAGCATCGGATATTTAATGATGCTCTCGTGTTTCTCTTCCCCTTCCTTTGTTTGTTTGCATCTGTGCAGGATATGACCAAATTGTTTGTGCCGGACAGATAAGCTGCAATTACAGCACTTCACCGCAAAGGCTGCTTCTGCTCGGAGCCTGCAGGCTGAACACTCTGTGTGTGGTTTGTGTGGGCTCCCGTGGTGCCATGTCCTCTATAATGCATACAGAATGTGTCTGCTGTCTGTATATACTGTATCAACAGAGCATCTATACGCTGTCACCCTTTGTACACACAGCGCTCTCTGTATGGACGGTAATAGCTGGGCTGTATTTCACTTAGCAATGTGTTTGAAGAGAAATTAGTGCGGGGACAGTGTCCGGCTCTGTGTCTGCAATCAGCCACACACTTCTATCTATAAGTGATCACACACACACACACACTTACACATGCACACACAGTCGTGTCTCCATGACTTCAAAGGTCATTACGTTGATTTACATTAAGTTCCTGCACGGAGACTTACTCCAACCGTAACCATAGTTACTACTTGCCTAACCCTAACCTAAAATGAAAACATAAATTCACCTTGGAATTTAATGATTTACATTAGGGAGACTTGTCTTCCTTATGGGGACTGAAAGGGGGACTGTGTGAACAGATTTAGGTCCCCACAACCTGAATGACACACACACACACACACACACGAACACAGGAACACAGGAACACAGGAACACATTAAAAACACATTTTATCCCTCTAACCTAAACCAGGACCTCAGAAAGGACGTTATGCCTCATTAGGAGTCGGCTCTGGTCCCTATGAGGTCTACTGGCCCTGACAAGGTCAGTGTTTATACTGGAAAATGTTCTAAAGAGGAAAAAGAAATGAGACACACGCACACATTGCAGATGTTCAGGTTTCTTAATAACATCTGATAAGAACAGCTCTTATCAGGTGTAGTTGAGGATGACCACCAAACACTTTTTGGGTGGAGCACCGACTCCCTCCTGACACACTCTCCAGCTATTCGGCATTTGAAAGGAGTTTACAAATTAAACTCAAGATAGAGGAATATTTAAGGTCTCATATGTTATAACAGTCCGACAGCACCAGGTGCACGTTTGACCCCTGAATGTAAAGAAAAGCATCGAATGTCAAATCTGATTTTACACTGTACCCGTGTAACATGAGGTTAACACCATACACAGGTTCGGTGTTTTGATTGGGAGGTGAGATCGTGACACTGATCTTTGATAGCGAAAGTCTGCAGCTAAAAAACAAACAGGAGAGCGGTAGTGTGTTTAAGCATTCCACATGTACAGTGCGTTTTTCATGTGAGGCCATGTGTGGGCTAAAATCGGATCCTCTGCAGCCAAAGAGCAGGCTAGTGTTTCCAGAGTTTGTTTGATGTGTGATGCTATCTTGGGGATGTATAGCACCACCTCAGCGCTGTCACCAGATTGATGAGTAGCCTGCCTGAGGCTATACAGTAGAGACGCAGCTCGTCTTTGAAGTTCTGTGTCGATGATGTCAGCCGTCTTTGGTCACAGCCTTGTTTCAGCTTTCCTACATCATGTTTCAAGAGTTTAAGTGTTTTCTGGCTTTTGCTTGTAGATCCAACTAATTTGAGGGCTTGAATAAGTATTTTTTTTATAAACAACAAAACCGAGTGCCATACAGGTCGCCAAAATACAACGTAAAGCTGTTAGATCTCTCCTGAGCCATCAGAACAACTCTGGCATCTTATCCTGTAAGTGTCTGCAACTTTGCTGGAGCAATATGAAAATGCTCTTCTGTGACAAATTTCATTATTGCTTTTTTTTTCTGTTTATTTTCTGTCAGTAGTCGCTAGAAAGCACCGCCTCAGGCCCTAACCCAAAATGCCAGATTTAATAAGTGTTAAGTTGTGACAGACACGGCTGTGGCATATGGTTCACATCATTTCTAGGAATTTTTAGTGACCCAACGGGGCCTGATGGATATGGCCAATGTCATCCTGCAGACACATTACATAGCAGGTCGCTACAGAAGAATAGTTAATAACGGCAAATCTACAGTCTCTGTTGTCAGGGTAGCAGGCACAAAGACATCGAGGAAATCAAAAGAACATGAAAATCCAGCAAGAAAAAAAACATTGGCAAAACTCAGAATTATGGAATTACAGCCAGAACTAGAATGGCACTCTGTAAAGCGTATACCTTCGTCAGAGCCGAAAACAAACTGACAAAGAAGACCGGAGAGCACAGAGACTAAATACACAACGGTGGTTAACCCTAAACCAGACAAAGACAGGAGGCAAAACAAGCAAAGAACACACAAGGTACGAAACTTCAAAGTAAAACAGGAAGTATCAGAAACAGTCCAACCAAAAACTGTGGTTTAATTAAACAGACAGTGTCCCCAAACACCTGAACAAATCTTCTAATGGGGCAGATCCGGATAGAACTTCCGTCGACTCCTGGGACAAACTGATGTGTCCCATGAAACATGTCAGAGTTCAACCTAGAAGAAAGCCTCCGAAACTGACTTTAAAGTCCTCAAAAACGTTTATAATTTTTGATAACATTAACATTCATCTTTCAGCGTTCCAATTAGGTAGGATCCCCAAAATAGAGCCTTTAAATTAATCAAATTCTGTCAAGTGCACCTTGTTTTAGCAGTCTCCCTTTAATGGCCAGGCAAGTGTTAAAGGGTGAAATAGCCGTTTCATGAGCGTTATCTTTTATGCACTGCGGCCCGCCCCACCACAGTCTGACCCCTCTCTCCACCTCAGCGTTGCAGCAGCTTTCATCAGTCACGGAGCTGTTCTTCTCAGCCTATCATCAGCTGTCATTAGTGCTCTCAGAGGCCCCTGCTCTTACTCACATACACATACACACAGGTGACACAGCACAGGCTACTCTTCAAGGTTAGGCCCTAATGCTTCACCACAGGACACTTTTAAAAATAATATTTCAGCCATGAGATCTCAGAAAAGTTGCCTTATTTCTTCCCGTCTCTTTTATATTCTGGAAAGTTCAGTATAAGCTGAAAACGTTATATTTGTCTAATGTTTATGACCTTGTCTAAGAGAAGGAACCTTTACCAAGAAACCCCAGCACACGCCCTAATTGATTGTCCTTGACCATGACCAGTTGAAACACACGAACACGTACATACATACATACATACATACACAAACTTCTGATACGGTATCTTCTCCAAAGGCATTTCAAGTTGACAGGCAGCCAATAAAACCATCATTTTCTGCCGGGACAGGGTGAATTATTGCCACCAGTCTGTCTCTTTCTCACTGAACACACACATCCATCTACCCTGTAGTTACTTTGACAAAGACGTGACCCACTTTTTTACCCTGACGTCCCGCAACAGGCCTTTATCATTACCAGCTTTTTTTTTGTTTTTTTTGCAGCACATGCATATCCCTATTAGCAGACACTGCAAGCGCACTGCTCCTTTTTTTTCAAATACTCTAATGTAAGTATTTTCTTTTTTTTAATCCTTGGAAAAATTTGACTCGGGAGCGATTTCTAAACATTTGGCTTGGGTGATAAAACATGAGCGGTTACATGTGCTGCCCGCAGATTAAATACATTAAACATTTACATGCCACATTATGGAGGGGTTGCTTTTGTGGGAGCAGGCTGCATTTTACATTTCAGGCAGCAGAGACAGATAAAAAGAGAAATATGTTTATGTTTGATATACATAAGAATCCCGCTGCCTGCTGCTAGAAACTGATTCAGTTAACTCGGCCTCTTTTGGGGCCCTGTGTTTGGCTGCTCTCACTGACTCTCTGAGCCCCAGTTGTTGTGAAAATGTGTTGCTGTTTGCTTTGGCGTGGGGGAAACCTGTAAAAGTCTATTCTTAGCCTTTGAAAAATTAAATCAGGCAGCCGCCGAGCTGCTGACTGTGAACTGAGTGACTGTGTCATGTTATCGCTCTGTAGATAAACACACATTAGTGTGTTTCAGTTGTAACCATGAGTTATTATAGGCGTGGGCCAGCACATGTATGTGTCTGTGCTGCAGGTATGTCCACGTACATGTGCAAGCCCCTGTCTATATCTGTAAACATGTGGATGAGCGAGCGCAGAACAGCTTGAGCGTTGTGTGATGAGTTTGGCATCGGAAGCTGCTGATTTGTTGACTTGTCCCTCTACATCAACATAGCTGGCAGTGAAGGTGAAGAAGAGAAGAGCAGAGAAAAGAAGAGTGCAAAGAGAAGGTTAGGAGAGAGGAAGAGTTTGAGCAGAAAGAGAGGAAAATATAGTATAAACAGCGATAAGTAGCTTTCTTTTAGAATAACCTATAACCAGTGAATTTTGGGCATATGTCAATTTATAATTAATCAAACTCTCATTGATTGATTTTCTGTCAATTAAACAACTGTTTCAGCTCTGTAAGGTGCATGGAGTGGATTTTAATTATGTATGGATTTCTAAGACAGTAGAAGTAAAACAGTAGAATTTAAGAGCTCAATATAACTGTTATACTCTAATTCTTCACTGTTTTACTGCACTGCTCTTTTTAACAAGTGCTAGAGCTTCTCTTACTTTTCAACATTTCCTAATCGGAGCATTATATCCTAACATATTCCAAATTAGTCCATTGGTGAAAGATGATTCTAAAACAACACATCATCAAGTATATTGCATTCAGATATAATATTTTACACAGAAATATTTACTGGTATTGAGCTTCATCTCTTTTAAACAGTAAATTTTTTTTTCTAAAGACACTTGGCACAAGCAGAGGACAAAAACACATGAAAGCGGCTCTCATGACAATGAAATTGGCAGAGAAAAATCAGGTCGCCGTCTCTGAATATTTTGGCGATGAGTGTACCCGTGGATCAGAGTCTGATGCCGTGCCTTCCAGGCAGAGAGTTGATCCCCTGGGGAAAGTGCACTCACACACCCAGCCAGGACAGCTCATCTAAGGCTTGAGGTGGTGAGTAAACAGAGACTTACTGGTCAGTGATGAATAAAACAAGGGTGGACAGAGCTAAAGTTGATAATCATACATTAGGAGGGTGGGTGAGCTTCCAGGAAGAGGCTCTAAAGGAAAAGAAGTGATGTGGGGGGGTTGTGGGAGTTTTACACTGAGAATAGCACGGTCCACTTTCACTCGCAGCGCACACTCATAGTCTAGGAATCTCCCTTTTGTTGCTGGCCTCCATTGTGTCTCAAAACAAGTGCACCATTCAGCTGCACCTACAGCTACCCGCTCTGTAAGTGCTGAGCTAACTGCCGTCGTCTCGCACTGTATGGTGTTGCTGCGAGTGAGCGTAGGTTTGTGTGCGTGCTGTCGGCCGCTGACGACCCCTTTATAAGCTGGTGTTGACAGGCAGAGACAGAGGTTGTGCAGAGTGTGATGAAGGAGCCAGGGGAGCTCCTTCAGATAGATGAAGGTCACGGCCGCCAAAGGGTTTCATCATCACTCACTCACATCGACCTACACTGGCAGGAAGATGACTGTGCTCTTCGTGACAGTGGAGCCGTGTGATCAGTTACAGAAGCAGCAGCAAACACAAAGTAAAACAATGTGGTAAACGGGGATTCGAGATTAATACACAACTCTTTATTCCATGTGTGTGTGTGCGTGTTTTGTGTCTGACTGTGTCTCTGGTGTTTGTGGTTTCTATGGACACACAAGTTTTAACACTACACATCATAGAGCCATTCAGTCCTTTGGGAGTTCATTCATTTACCTCAGCTTTGGCCATTAGCGGAAAATACGGGAGAGGAACTTTGACACATCAGAAATATATGTGAATATGTCGACTGTTGAATAGACTCGTGAAGACGTCTGACTAAAGACTCACAAAAAAACACATTTGATTGGGGTTTTTCATGTTGTCCTCCCTGGACTATTGAGCTGAAATCCTTCATTTTAAAGAACAGATTACTTTGTGATATGAAGGAGCAACATGTTTCTATAGAGAAAAGTGTTTTTTGCAGGCTAAGAGTGCTATCAAACAAATTACATTTCCCATAAACGTGTCTTGATTGTGATGACATCAGAAGCATGCAAAAGTTGCACCCGGTCCTAATGCTCTGCAAAATTCTGAATGAGTTTTTCTTTTACTGTCCTGTTGACGAGGACATAAGAGATGTTCTTTTCCGATAACGAAAGATTCAATTGTTCCTCGGGAAGTTTTGTTATAGCAGATTCTATTTGTGAGGTGAGGGAATGAAGGCAGATTTTTTTTATTGAAATATCAATGGACCTCTGTAACTTTACTCTTGGTGTCTTATTGAGCCATGACTGCTAGGCACTTCTGTGTGCATGGAAAAAAATTAAATAAAGCAAAAAAAATCTTCTCTCCGTGCTTTTGCTGCTTTAGGGTCCGGTCAAAAATGCAAAAATATTCCAGAGACAAACCTTCTCCTTCTGTTCACTTCCTATCTGTGAGAGCCAGGAGGCGATTAAACATTTGCTTCCCGTGGAGAGGAAAATCACAGCGTGGCTCCGTGTGGAGTTCAACTCTGGTGAACTTTGACCTGCAATATTTGCTTCGCATTTCCCCTGGCTGCAAGACCTTTGCTGTGAGGCAACTGCAAGCATGACGGCGATGTACAAGAAAGTGCTGTAGCTGCTGCACATTGGAATGCAAACTAATTGTAGTTAATCAGGATTTGTGCAATTTACATGATTTGTTTTTGGTCAAAGGATCAGTTTGAAACACTGCACAGGAGGTCTGTTTTTGTAACAAAGCATTGTAAAGAGGGAGCAGAAGCTACTTACATTATGCAAGTGGAAGGATTATATAGTCTGTTGTTTGGCTTTAAAGAAAGACTCCAAGATCGTGTTTGTCCCGTGGACTTAAGCTCTTTAGAAAACCAGGGATGCTTGGTGGTCCATCTGAAAAAATCTGTTTCTCTCACTTAGTGAAAGATCAACAGGTACAAACGTTAGAGCGATAACATATGACACGGGAGTTGATGTGTTCAATCTGTGCCACACATTAACACATGCGCACCTTCTGGCGCGCTCGCTGACACACTACTTGATTTGCACTTACTGGAAAGTTTCCCATCCTTGGTGTAGGAAGTCGTTTACTGCCCTCTGGGACTGTTTTAGCTCTCTGTGATATTTACTGTCTCTCCACATGATGAATAAACCTACTCTTCTGCAAAACCCTGCTGTCTGAGCACATGTAATGCAGATAATGGGGCATGTTTGGATACCGTGTGATGTCCGTTGTGTGGTGCAGTGTGTGTGTAAAAAACAAGAGTAATGTCTCACTGCATGGTCTGGATAGCTGCAGCCGCTCCCTCTTGGTAACTGTGATCTCACTGAGTCTGCCCAAACAAATACTTCATCCCTCTGAGGAGGAGGAGGGGTCCACTGTGTGTGAGACGGAGAGAGATCTCTACTATGCAGCATAATGAAAGATGTGTTTCACGGTCATTGAGATAAAATACATCCGTACGCGTGTCTTGGGCTTCACCCTTTAATGCATAGAAGCCACAAAATCCTTTCTGTGCATTTATGAAAAACACATGATATACATTAAATAAAGTTGTTATTTTGATTTTGCTTCATCCCAATCCACTTGAAGACATAAAAACATTATACGATACCAGAAAAGCAAGGACGATGGTTAGTTAAGATCCTGATGGGGATTCAAGTGTCCCATGACTTGCTACATGTTTAGGTCCCTCTGATGATTTAAGAAACTTTTCTTAATTCTGATGAGCAGGCACAGCCACCGGACACAGCCTGTGGGCCATGCCTTAGCCAAATATCACTGTAAATTACCAAATCATCTGGAAAATCTGATTAACCTTCCAAGCACCCACACACAATTGACCAATTAGTTTACTAAAGCTAAGTTGTCTAGGTTGTCTGGAGTTTCCTGATGGTCCAGACAACGGTTGTCCTGAGCCACTCGAACCTGTGCCACTCAGCCTGTGGTTCAAATGGTGTGTGTATGACAGCCGGGGCTGAAGCAGCCATGTCTGAGGACATGGAGGGGCTGGGGAGTATGGGGGACGTCTCTGAATGGTAAATGATGTGGTGGTGTCGAGGTTTAGTTTCAGCATAGATTTGAAAATGAGGGCAGCGAGCGCCCACCTTTGATTAGAGGGCGTTTACTTTATCAAATATATATAAATGTCATAGAGAGGTTGACTAACAGCATTGAACAAGACGGGTTAAAGCGCTACATAAATTTGTTTTTGTAAATTTGGTTATAAATGTGTTATTAAAACTAGCTTTATTGTGTTCCATCAAAGAACAGTCATATAATTTAGTTTACAACTCAAAAAGCACATGTAAGTGTGGAGTATCTCTTTGACAGCATTGGAGATACAGTGACGATCCACACTTCGAGCTTCTTTCGGGTCTTCACTTTGAGTTTTCGACTTTAAAATTCAGTGAGCCTCATAAGAATCAAATGTACAACCTGAAAGTCTTCTCACCATCCTCTGACGCCAGGAATTATTTGATGACAGACACTTGGGCTATATTTCTTAGAGTCCTAGAATCTTTCATCCGGGTACTGGACTTCAAATCTCGCAGAGGATCAAACCTACAACCTTAAAACTTCAGAGAAATGTTCTGTTCCCCAGAACCTTGGGTTTTAATGTCTGGATTTGCTTTTTTTGCAGTATTCAAGTCCAGCACCAAAATAAACATCCAAAGGCTCTAGGATATAAGGGTCGGTTGTCCAACCAAAAAGCTTGTGGTGTTTTCGTTGTACTTGGAAGGTTTGAAGATGTGAGTCTGATCATCACGGGGCTCAGTAATTCTTGAAATCTAACACCTGAAGTGAAGAATAGAAAGTGCTCAGAGAGAAGCCTCCAGTGTAAAGGGGACTTGTGAATTTGTTTGGTACCAGTAGTACTGGTTTGAATCCTGCACATAACAATCCAGTGCATCAACAGAAAAGCATCTCTGTGTACAAAAAGGTACCAGACAGCAGTGAATTGCAGCCCGACTGTATTGATAATGAAATGTGCAAACACACTGAAGGTCCACTGTATTAGTTTAATCTGGTGTGTCAATGAAATACATATAAATAAATAGTAAGCAACACTCTGATGCATTATATTGCCTGCTTGTGTGTCATTAGTTCAACATACTCAACAGATTCACATACCTAGAGGTCAGGGTGTATCTCAGCAGTCCTTTATTCTTTTATGTCCCTTTTTGGTGATTTATTGTCCAAAAATACGAAATGTTTTTTGGCATTTCACCATAACTGATACAACAGCGGGCGTCAGATAAGGAGAGAGAACAGGAAAGACAAAGGGCTGGGTCAGAAACAAACCCACGGCCGGTGCAGGAGGACTTAAGCCTCGACATGCAGGGGCCTTGCACTCCAGCAGTGGGGCTGCATCCTTCACAGACAGAGTTGAGTGACTTCTCTCAGTCAGAAACACAAGCTCCAGCTCTCACATAGTTTCAGTGTGGACTCATGGACGCTGACTGGCGTGTGGTGAAAACGTTTTCCTGTTTCCTCTCTGTCTTTAAGCTCTGCTCCGCGTCTTTCATCCCCGAGACTCTGATCTCTGTAACAGAGATGCAGAGATAAACAGATTACAGTTAAAAGTTCAGATGAGACAGGAAGAGCGCGGCACTGAAAGAAACATTCATACAAATCTGGACAGAGAGGAAAATGAGGTTTGATGGACAGAGAATGTTTCTGCTGAACTGACTGACCTCATGCTTGTCTTGGCCAGAGATCAGTGTGCACAGCATGTGAGAAACACTCCATCTATGTCAAGATAGTGTGTATGTTTCAGTCTCTTCTTTCACTACAAGTTTCCAAAATCATGTGAGGGGAGCGACAAACAAAAAAGCTGTGTTGATCATTTACATGTGGCTCATTTGTGCTACAGAGCCCCCGTGGGAGCTGTCTTTTCCCTGTGACCTCTGCCGTTTGTTTACCTGTTATTTAATATCTGCCAAAGATAGTTGTCTTTTATAATCGATTAAATCATTGGTTATGTTTTTAATAATTTGATAATTAAATTGACAGAAAATAATGATAAAAGAGATGGCACAATTTCCCAGAGCCTAATGAAACAGGATAAAATATGAATTTGGATTCTGGGAAATTTCTATCTGCTTGTTCATTCATTTCATAGACCAATCAAATTTGATTAATGACAAAATAATTGTCAGTTTCATCAATAATGAAGCTACAGTTGGTGTATAGTGAAGTGTGAGAAAGTTTTTATATTGCATTCATTTTCCTGTGATTGTAAAGTTGATGTTTTGATATCCCATGGGCCTCCTCACCTGACCCAGACCAAGCAAACCTCCACATCACACAGTGTAAAACAACACACCTCTTCTGATGAGACATTTTCCATTGAGACGTGCTTTCCCCTGCTCGCCCAAGTGCTCTGCTATGCCAAACATGTGCTGCTCTTTTGAAATGTTGGATCATTAATGTCCATAAACACTTCAAACGCTGAGGAGCGATAGCTCCGAGGCTGGCCTGCTGGCGCTGCGTTCGCTGGGGTTATTGTTTTAGGCAGAGGGGGGAAAGCACAGACCGGTTTTGGGCGAGCGATCTGCTGGTGGAAAGAAATCAGATGATTTGCCATCTGTATTCACACCAAGGACAAATACCAGCGGGGAACATTTAAGGACTTTGGTTAAAGCAGATTTGTGTTAATATTTATTGAGATTGGGTTTATTGTAGAAAAGCTCAATAAAAATGTTCAGACCTTTCTGATATATTGTGAAATTCAGTGCGTCATTTGAGAAACACATTTTGGGATCACCCTGCGTATCACTAGAGATATGGAGCGGTGCTTCTGCCAAATCATTAAAATCAAATTTCCCCTGTTTTGTAGGCCTGAAAGTAATCACATTATCTCAGCTTCAGAGGCAAACTAACATATTCATTTTCATATGTTATTATAAGGTTACTAATTGAACGCTGTTTCCCACTGTGAGGAGGATGCTGTGAAGTGTTTTGTCATTTGAGTTTGATGATACCCTGAGATTTGCCTTAAGCAGATCCTGGCAGAGGAGATGTTGTGAGGGGCAGATGGGATCATTGATTAGGAAACAATGAGAGAAGTCATCGTGTGAGGGGAAGTAAAACATGAACTACAACATCAGGGTAAGTGAGGGAAAAGATGGGGAGGTCAGTCGGATGTTATTGTTGAAATGGCCCTTGACAGGAAAAAAGCCGCCCCCCCACCCCGGGGTTAGATAATGCCCAACAGGGCAGATTAGGTTGAAAACGTTTGTGCAAGTAAATCCAGCTTTTGTTGTTGCTGTTGTAAAGAGCTGAAACGATTAGTGGATCAATCGCAGGGATAAGTTGTTATAAATTGCGATTGCCAAACATTTGCTGGTTCCAGCCCCTCAAACGTGAGCATTTGCGAATTTACTCCGTCTTATATAATTGTAAACGGAACATCTTTGAGTTTTGGAAAGTTGGTCGGACAAACACGCAACAGGAGACGTCACCTCAGCCTGCGGGGAATCGGGATGAGCATTTTTCTCAAATGTTTACAGGAAGAGTTTAATAAAGGACGATAATGTGATAATGGAAAGTCTCATTAGTTACAGTTAGATCATGTTAGATGGTGCATTCACAACACAGCTGGAAGTATGCAACTGTCCAAATGCAACGCAGTTCGCAACGCACACACAAACGACTGCTCAGCGAGCAATTAAACCCGAAAGTGAGATTTAACCTTTTTTTTCCCACCCTTTATTTATATTGTGGTTTAGACCATACAAATGCTTACAAAAGGCAGAGTTAAGAGTGGAAGTGTTTGGATTATTTTATGAGCACACAACTCATCAAACTGCATCTTTATTATTTTAACCTTTACTGGATGAAACCCAGAGAAATGTGCAGTAAAAGTCTGTAAAGCAAACAGCTGACTTTGCATTAATGTGACTATACCTCATTCTCTAACTCTGCAACTTCCTGTTTTTCTGTAGTCATTTTCCAGTTGACTGTGCATTTTCTTACAAAAAAAAAACATGCAAACTAATTATTTTCCTTTTTCGTTTATTTCTACTTTACTGAGTCACTTCTTCTCCCAGTTCTTTATGTTCCTTCCTCCTTTAACCAAACCCTCAAAAAGTTTTCGCCAGCACACATTTCAGTGAGTCTTGGAGACTTAATCACGACATAACACACAACATAAGCCTCCCCGAAGTTGGCCTGGCTACATTCAAACACAGATCCAGATCCAGATCCAGAGTCGTTGACGTGTCCAAAGTCTTTTGCTTTCACCCATTTCTCACTACAGGATTGTCTGCATACACCATTGGATGTGATTTAAAATCACAGTAAATGTCTCTTAAGGGTCTAAATAGCGTGTCTGTGTGTCTTTTAATCAGCCAT
The DNA here is from genome assembly GCF_009819705.1 of Hippoglossus hippoglossus. NCBI lineage: Eukaryota > Metazoa > Chordata > Actinopteri > Pleuronectiformes > Pleuronectidae > Hippoglossus > Hippoglossus hippoglossus. Next base: position 11,630,907 of record NC_047165.1, read on the forward strand.
TGTATCCACTTCTCTAAGGCAGACACAGGACAAGAAGGACCCTTGATGGGAGAACCAGTAAGGGCACAGGGGCAATCCCCACCTGACAATAGCAGAATGCCACCCAAACACACTCTCCCTGAACCACACTGATTATCCTGTTTGAAAAGAGACTGACAAGTAGAAGATGGGAGATTATGTCAATTAGTGGCCGCGGTCCCACCTGACCAGACCGCCTCGTCTCTCAGGGTCCGATTGGGGGGGGGGTTCAGAGGTCACGACCTGGCCGCAAAAACACGGAGGCTGCTAACTCCCATCCACAGAAGAGGGCATTGACTCGGTGCATAGTTTTATCAACCAGCGCGACCACACACACAAAACATTCACATCAACACACTTTCACCTCCCTCTGACCTTTCGCTCATCCCTGCCTGACCTTGACCTCCGCCGTTGTGTGCGTAACAAAAAGAGGGAGGGCGAGGTCAACAGGTCTCCGAGGAAACGGATTTATTTATTGGCTGATGCTTGTCTTTCCAAAACGGGTGTAAATCTGCACGCCAGCCAAGTGTTTGTGTTTGCACGTGGGTGTGTGAAAAGTACGAGCTTTTTATTGTTTTCGCTTTGTGTGTTTGTGACAGTGTCTGGTTTGTCTGTGCCTCCGCACCCCGGGCGCTCTTCGGTATAAATACAAGAGGATGGGTGTTTGGCTGCACTTACGAGTTTGTCCACTTTGATGTTTGTGTGTGGTTGTGTGTGCTTTCTGTGCGGCTGTAAATCTCCACTCTGACATGTTGCTTCAGTGGGGAAACGGCAGGTTTGGGACACGCTGATGGCCTTCACAGATGGCTTCAGGACCCTGCCCATGGGAGGCCTTCTACTCCACCTGTTAATTTATTCATTTTCCACTGCCGAGGAGACACTGAGGCCAATGTGATTGTTTCCGAGAGCCAAAGTCCCCTGAGAGCAGCGTGGGTGTTTTCTTAACCAGTCTCCCCGCCCCCACCCTCTCTCTCTTTCTCCGAGCCTCTTCTCTCCCCCTGCCCTCTTTTTGCCAGGTCAGTGTTGTTGTGTGTGTGTGTGTGTGTCTGTGTGTTGTGTGGATCTAATCTCATCACCCTGGTGCAACAGGCCGGCTGACAGGCTTTGAATGTCATTGTCACAGGGTCATTGTGTCGCTGAGTCAGTGTGTGACAGAGCAGTAACAAGCAGAAGAAAGGCTACAGTCTGACTGTCATCTATTACTCTTTCACACGGAGCCACACTACGTTTCTCTGGGGGATGGGAGAGGGATCTAATTTCACGAAAAAGTGTAAATGCAACGGAGAGGTTTGAGAGAGGGGCCGCAATTCAGTTGCTGAAAGTTGCTTGGAGCAGTGAGACTGAAATGCATATCCATCTCTGCAGGTGATTTCAGATGCTGAGAAGGTGTAAATGTATCAGATTTCACGTGTCTTTCAAGTAAACTCAGGTTTTTTTCCTGTGATATCTGCAGAGAAAGCTACACAGATATAAGCCATGTTCCCTGTCAGATTAAAGTGACACGAACACAGCGGCTCCAACAGCATGTGCAGTATTAGCGACATGTTACTGTTCTGTGTAGTGTTGGGCTGCTCGATTCTGAAAAAATGAGAATCATGATTTTCTTGTTTAGAGCAGGGTTTTCTCTTTTATTGGTATATTTTATATTTATTTGTCACATAAACGCTGCGTTGTCATTGGTTGACGGACAGAAATAATGTAGCATTATGGGGTGCTTTAGGTTCTGCTTTAGAGGGAGCGCTTGTTTTGATGCAACTCATGTCTCCGCTTAAAAACAGTGGCAGAATCATTATCAATTACATATTGTAAATAGGTGCGAATCAAGGTCACAATTTGAATATGATTAATGGTGCAGCCTTCAAGGAAGCCCTGCTTGAATTTGTCGATCATGTGTGCTTCACTGGCACTGAATGGAAAAGAGCAAATATGATGTATATGATCCTATCATTCAACAAAATAGAACGACCTGAGTATGTCACAGAGAGCAACAAATTACTCTGCAGTGATGGATTTTTAATAATCCACATGAATTGTCATAATGTCCTCACTCTGTATTGTCTAATAGCCAAATGGTCCTCACAAAGATAGAAGGACAAGTACATGACTTAAAAAGGCCGAACCTAAACCCAACCTTACCCTAACTGCATAGCATGAATGTTTCAGTTCATGCTTTTTGTCCCCGTAAGAAAGAAGTCCCTGTAATGTAGTGTGTAAACAGAATAGGTCCCCACAACATGGAGGATTCTTAGACTACACACACACACACACGAACACGTACACGCACTAAAGCGCAACATCTTTAATGCATTTTACTGAGCGACGCAGGCCAGGGCTCGGAGCCAGTACACTCGTTCTCATGTGCTGCTGTTTCCACCTTCTCTCTCTCTCTCTCTCTCTCTGTCTCTCTCTCTCTCTCTTTCACCTTTTAAATGAGTGTTTAAAGAATCCCGCTGTCCTCCCTCCTCTCTTCCTGCAGACAGGTGGTCTAAAGGTTCAGACCAGAAGGATGTTGGCTTACTCTCTAATGCTGCTTTAATGGTACCTTGTGTGGTGGGTCGAGAGAGGCCCGCTGCAACTAATAGAAATTCTTCGGACTCTCCAGGATGTTATATAATGGTCTCTTTCTCTTTCTCGAGACTAGTCAAATCTGATTAACGTGCGTCTGAGCATGTGCGTGTTTTCATGTGCCCACTGGTGGTGTTCATGTCTGCAGCGAGAGACGTCTGAAGTCTCATGAAGAGACGGTTCCAATTTGTACTGATAAATTAACAAAGAATGAAATGGTCTTTTGAATCTGCCTTTTTAAGACAAGTAAACTTGTTTTGTAAATTTGTTCAACACTTTGTCTGAACACGGTGAAGTTTTAAACATCAGCAGTAAATGTCAAGCTTTTTTCTTGCCAGCAGCCCAGAAGTGTGCTTCCTTCCAGACTTGCATTTTTTCCTGAAATGTTCTCTCCATCCATCCTGAAAACTGGAGTTAAATTACAACATCTGATACTGAGCAGTGGATCTGTGTATATGTGTTCTTTCATTGGCCATTACTTTGTAAGAAATCAAATAAAACCACACTGATTAGATTGATTTGGGATTAATGGAGGAGATCAGCAGTTCACAGCCACTGGTTTCAGCGTTGGTATGTGTAAATCTGATTTGCAGTTCACACATTCAGGCTTCATTAGCTCATTTCCCAAATGAACTTCCACACGCATCATCTCCAATATGGAAAACAGAGGTTGTAATTTGATCACATATCTCTGGGTTTTGTTAAAGGAACAAATGGAAAATGTAGAAAATACAGAGGAACAACAAATGGGTGGGTTATGGAAAATATGATAAATGACAAATTACATTACAGCCAAGAATTTACGGTAAATTGAGAAGTATTTTCTTGATGTTTGAGTAACCACTGAGACGTGTGCAACGCCAAAACAGACACTGTGGCCATTCTTTTACAGCTTGTGTGAGTCTGCAGGACCTTTCTGTAACCAGTGTGTGTTAAGACTCATTTATGCTGCTTTTATATACGAAAAGAGATGCGTCTGTTTCAAACAATGTAACCGCCACTACCCACATACTTCCATTCATCCTTTACCTGGACGTAGTTGACAAGCAATTCAACCACTAGAGAGCATTGACAACTTCTGACAACAAACATGTGGACATGGAGGAGGTTGTGATTTTTCCTCTTAAGAAAGAGGGAAAAGCAGCTGTTAGGGTTAAGCTACATCCCCCCTACGATGTTTGATGGTACTGCTCTATTTCGTCCTTCAGCTTTCAGAAGACTTTATCAAAAACTGACAAAATGAAACGGAACTCTGTCCGTTTCCGTATTCGAATGTAACGTTGAGCACAAATTAGCCTTTATGGTGTACGCATGTTTGATGGAACTGATACTTGTTTGAATTTGGTCTCATTGCAGGAAAGTGAGACAACAGCAGCTTGTGGTCATTAATTTCCCGACATGGTGTGTGTGTTTGTGTGCGTGTGTGTGAGTGTGTGTGTCGCTAGTCCCTCATCAGGCCCTTATTAACTACATGAAGTGACCTCTGAAGAGGTGTTGATGGGTGTCTGTAGGACGGAGCCAAGTTTCTCCCTGGCTCCTTTTTCACCTTTTGCTGATGTACCTCATCTAGCTTTATGAAATCTGCTCATCATCTCACTTAAAGCTTTTTGCTCCACCACACAAGAGCTGGTGCTGCTGTTTGTTTTTTTTATCACTCACAGCGAAGGTTTTGAAGTCTCCAATAAAAGCTCAGTCCGTCCAACATGTTTCTGCCCTGTCCCCTCCTGTTTCAGCCATTTCACAGCCTGGAGACAGAGCGTGCACTATCTCCACAATCAGTTGGAAATCGGTCATCACTCTCCTGGCGTTTATTCCTGGAGCAGTTTCCAAAAGTCTCCACATTCCGGGAAATGTGGGCGGAAGACAATATACATTGTACCGTGTCACAAATTATCCATCTCACTTCGTTTGAGATGCCAAATCTTTTCATTTCAGTGAATACGCTCTGTGTGTCTGGATTTAGCTCTGGGTGGTTTTGGTGATGCTGGTCGGTTACATTGCAGCCTCCTGTCTGTCCGCATCACCCCTTTACTCTTTAACATTAAATACTTGTGGTTTTGTAGCCTAGGCTTTGTGTAAGATCGAGGGCCCCAGTGTGGATATGGCAGATTTTGGCATCGCACAGAGTGCAGTTGAGGTTTCACGTCTTAATTCCCTTTGGAGGGAGCAGTGAAGGTGCAGGGCAGGCCACATGCGCTCTCACGATCCTTATATACCCTTTACACTGCTAACATGGCAGCATAGTTCTGGACACAAGCTTAGGCTTATCAACTCTGGTTCCGCTGGCTTGTGTCTGTCCACCTGTCGACTCCAGGAAACATCACTGACACCCAAATGTGTCTCAATATGATACATGTTCAAAGGTTCAAAGTGAATTAAATAGTCAGAATCTGATCAATGTAAAACTGATCAATGTATAGTTAAGATTTAGTATTTTTTTTCTGTGGTGCATTGGTTAGCAGTGTGGCCTCACAGCAAGAATGTGCTTGCTTTGAAACTCACAGCCGGCTGGATCCTTTCTGTGCTGAGTGTACATCTTCTCTGCATAGGTTTTCTCCAGGTATACACCCCCACACTCTAAATCGCCCGTATTATCAAGTTACTACTCAACTTACAAAGTCGAAAGATCATTGTGCAGTTCACACTACACAACTTGCTGTCTTGTGATCGAGAGTCTTGCAGTTGACTGACTAATGAAGCACGACACAATCTTTCCCATCTGTCTGTTCTGCTCTGATTGGCTGTAGTTGTCGCAGATCTAGGAGGAGGCGATGTGTTGGAAAGCTTCTCGAATTACATCTTTAAAGAGTTCACACAACACCGATTTTTTTACCAAACATGGGTTTTTGTCAGTGAGTGGAAAATCAGGCTATAAATGTGTAGCATGAATTAGGAATAAGTGTGAATGATTGTTTGTCTTTGCGTGCATGTGACAGGCCGACGACCTGTCCAGATTGCATCCTCCCCTATTGGCCAATATTAGCTGGGATTGGCTCCACCCCAAGATTCATAAAATTCCAAGAACCTGCCAAGGTATGAAATTATGTATGATTTAATCCAGATAGTTAGGTCAGTAAATGATTTTATTTTATGAATAAGTGCACTGTGTCATTTAATCATAATGAAAGAAGATAGAAGAAACGGCACATTTCACAGAGGAATTGTTTATAAAAATTTCAAATATATTTTATTCATTTACTTTTTTTGTAAAACAAAGATGTATTTCAGTAACAGAACTACTTACAGGTTAACTGATTAGAAAATACAAAAATTTCATCTCTCATTTCTACGGCAACAGTGAATTCAGGCGTTATGTCTGTATGTAGGATTTCTGCTTTCATACCATAGAAGTTTAACTGAAGCAAAGTTTTTAAAAATGTAAGTACAAAAAAAAGGAACATTTGAAGAGTGATAGTGAAAAATAGCGAGTACCAGAGACTTATCAACCCAACATTGTTGGTTCTGTCCAGAGTCTCTTTCTCTCTCGTTCTTTCTCCTTTATTCTCCACTTTGTTTTCAGGAAGATGTTTTCTCTGCCTCAACCTCCGTCTCTCTCTCCCGATTCAAAACGCAAAAAAATGATTCAAGTTTCCCTCTTTCAGGCCGCAAAAAAAAAACGGTTCTGTACAAAGTCAGTGAAAGCATCAACCTGTCCGTCAGTCTGTCTCGTTCCATCCGTCTTCTTTCCCAGCAGGGAGAAAATAAAAAAAAGCCCTGTGTCTAATGATCTAGTATTCATCTGAATTACCTACTTTTTACATCATTATTAAAACATACAGTTTAGTGGGTCATCTACATTTCTCTGCTTTGCTGTTGCCAGTGTGCGCTCTGGCCCATTGCACAGCCCACATTAACTGTAGCGTCACCAGCGTGTCATTCCTTTCAGCTTTTCTTTTTACACAGAAACAAACTCTGCCTTTCCTCCTCCTGTCTGTCTATAATCAATCAAATCTTTAGGCTCCCGTTTCTTAATGCTGCGGTCTTATCAATAACTTTGTTGTAAGATATACAAGTGATTGGTTCTACTACATCAGAAAAGGAAAGGAGAATTGTTAAGGAGGTTTATTAAATAGAAGACGGTTTATTAAATAGCAGGGGGTAGATGTGTAAATGTCGGTTTTTATTCATAATTGTCATAAATCTGTGTTTTTTCTGGGTCTGGGATGGAGCTGCAGAGCGTGCTGCTTTTAGCCTCTCCGACATTAGTATGCCTGATTCATCTCAGCGGATCAGAACGACCCCCCTTCGACGACCTGACTCACGATAAAGCTGAGAAAATAAAAGCGCGGCCACCCTGCAACTCCCCGCCGGACGGTGTCACGGGCTGGTAAAAGGCCGTGCAGGGGGATGTGGGGTTCAGGGATGCACTAGTGGAACGAGAATTAGGATTTAACAGGGTGGAGTGTGAGGAGCGATCGCGGGCTGTACTGCGAGTACACAGGCGTGTCACTGGAAGACGGTGTGGTAGGTGGGACACTGATGGGACTTCATGTACTTGATGGCGAACTTGAGCTCCTTGCTCTTCTTGTCCCACTTGTGGATGGACATGAGCAGCAGCTGCTGGTCCACCTTACGGCCCATGATGAGGAAGTTGGAGCCCAGGCTGTCCAGCTGCGAGCACGGGCAGTTGGCGCCGTTCTTGATGTACAGGGTCAGTTTCTTCAGGTCCTTCTTCCTCAGCACGCCCTGCTTCAACACCCGCTTTTTCTTCTGCGCCGCAATCAGCTTCTTGTCGCCCTTCTCCTTCTTCACCTCCTTAATTTTCATCTTGAGGGCTGAGAAAGAAGACAGGGAGACGTGTTAACTTTTAAACTTAATATAAATCACAGATATTTCTTCCCAGAAGCTGTTAACGTGTCATCCTGATTCCCCTGTTTCCCCTCGACTCTGAGCAGCTGGGACATTTTCGTCCGGCTGTGCCAGAGAAGTAGCTATTTTACACCTCTCCCAGGTATCAGCGTTTAACATCTCCCACAGCATACAAATACAACAACTACATCCTGTGTGTGTGTTTGTGTGTCTGACTTAGGGGAAAACCATAAACGGTGAGAAGGACATATTTATGGAACAACAACAGAGGCAAGTTTTAGGTCGTTTGGCACAAGTTCAAGTCTTGTGCAGAATGTCAGCACAACATGATCCAGACTTTCTCCAGATTTTTACTTTCACATATGAACATTGCAGCAGGAGATTCTCCAGTCAGACATATTCACAATATGAAGGAGGAGGCAGGACGTAACGTATAAATCCTGCTGAGGAGTTTACAGCCCATCAACACTGGGGTTGGCCCAAATCACCAAAAGCTCTTGAATCTCTTCTTTCCAAATTGACATCTTCATCAGGGTCTTCTACATGTATGGCTCCTCTTTTTCATCCTGAAATATTTGTAGTCATTTGCGGATTTTTCTTCAGTTTTGCGACACAGAATTGTCACCAATGTCCACGTGGACTCATTCGGACATTATCCAGAGTCTTTACTAGGGGCCTGGCAGGGAAAGATCTGGAGAAAGTGCGGAGCAGGTCTGAAAGCAGCTTTACTCAGTGCTGACCCTCAAATGAAATAGTTTCAGGTCTTTTTCTGGGTCAAAACTCAACTTGATTGTATGTGTTTTCAAGTGTCAAATAAAGTTATATCTAGTCTCAGGTCCAATCTTGCAGCACTCAACTTCAGGTCAGGTTTTTTCGTGCTTGTTTTTGTTCCTCTCTTTGCTTTTTGTGCAGAACAGATAACCTCTGTGCTGTTTATGTTTCCTGCATTTGTGGAGTTTGGCTACAGCAAAAAAATCGGGTTTATCCGCCTAATGAAAAAGCGGAGGAGCGTCGTGTTAATAAGTTATAGGAGAGATTAAAATTGAACTGCCAAGCATTTGAGAGTGGAATTCTCTGGGTGAACTTTCTGACAGGTGAAATCAATCACAGGCCCGGGCAAAGGCGCGGGGTCGGCATGAAGCATCGCTATGTACCCAAGCCCCGCTGGAAGACTGCCATTTCACTTCTCGCCTGCTCGTCTGCAGTTGCATAAACAGCCCAGGGTACACTCTGATACGAAATTCAGTACATGTGAAGTGATAGCATGTTCAAGAAGGTATGTGTGCGCTGAGTTTCCTTTCATCCACGTCCTGATTCACATCCAGCTCCTTCAACTGAGGACGTGTGTTTATGTGCTGCGTTTGCGTGCCGGCACAGACGAGCGTGTGTGAATGAATGCATTCATGTATACATTCAGCAAAAAGATAGCAAGGATAAAATAATTTCCCACCATGATTCAATTTAAATGGTCTGGTCAGTAGAGGAGGTAGCACTCGAACGTTTTACCAAAGTAAAAAGTTAAAATTATACACAGAAATGTACTCAAGTAAAAGTACAGCGTGAACTTTTCTGCTTGGATAAAAGTAAGTACTTGCTTATAAATAGTTTTCAAGTATTAAAAGTAAAAGTAACTGTGAATCCTATTCCTTTCCATGGCTGAGTTTTGGCGATGGCCTCTTCTTAATGTGTTTTAGTTGTTTCTTTACCAGTGTTGCTGCAGCTGCAGGAGGCGGGGTCTATTGTGACCTATCAGCTCTGATTGGATCAGTGGTCTAATTACTGTTAATGATAATAATAATAATAATGTGAGCATGTACAGCAATTTGTTATAAAAATGTAGATGAGTAGAAAGTAAAGATATTTGCTTATATATGTAGGAGAATAAAAGTAAAAAGTACAGATACATGAAAAATGTGCTTAGTTACAGTAATGAAGTAAATGTACTTTGTAGCATCCCACCACTCGTTCAGCTATATTCAGACACCCACTTTGAAGCCTGGCCAGTTTTCTTGTGACAAGCTGTGGACACATCATTATACAAACTCACTTTTCCTTTTACAGTCTGCAGAGGAAGAGTAGAGGTAGAAGTTGATGAGAGGAAACGCAGAAAGAGGTGCGCTGTCATTTTGAGGCAACACAGATTTTCTTTGAGCTACATCGAGGGGCCTCCCCCTTCCGTACGGACCAGGTGTAGGCGGCACGTTCCTGCCAGACTCTCATCCCAGCTGCTTTTCTTTTCTCAACTCTTGTTATTTTTTTTACCATGCTTACTGGATGGTACAACCAGGAATGTGGAGAGATCAGACATCAAAAGTAAAGTGTAACAAAACACAATGTTCAAAACGCTCTCAGGGTGAACCGCATGAATAGGTTACAGCATTCACGAGACGTTAGATCAAGCTGTAATCAGCTATCGCCCTATAGAATAACACCGGGCCTTGATCTCCAAATCCATACGTCAGGGTTATCTTGAAGGCTCTACTCATCCCCATGTCTCATCCAGTCATATAGCCAATAAACTGTCTGGCTATCTGCCTTCACGTGTGATCATGTTTCATTCTTATGAAAAGAAAGAAACCGTGTGTTGCTCTCATTTTAAAAGATTGAGATGTGCAATGCTGCAATTAATCACGCAAGTAAATATCGGTGATTTGGTCGAGTCCTGAGTGATTGTAGGGGATGAACATGTGTTCTGGCTGCAGCCCAGAGTGTGAGCATTGTGCACAAAGACGTACTTTGTTGTTGGATGTGTTGTGTTTATTAAGTTATGATTTATAATGGCTCATCATCTGGAGATGTGGGTAATTCCCAGAAGATTACGAAACTTGATGACTTTTATATTGCAGGTTACTCTGCAGACGGGGGCAATAGTGTGTGCAAGCAGAATTCCATCAGCTGCCGAGTACGACGGGCCAAAAGGCTCCACGAGCAAATTTAATAATGAAATAATTATATTCTGACTGTGTGTACATTTCATTACTGCGGTGAAAGTGGAAAGTCTGGAAAATATTGTTGAATGGACATTGGGGACTGGAAGCTGTTAAATTATTGAATTATAAGAAGAGGGATTTAGCTAAAAGAGGGAATACTTTTCTCTCCTTGTTGTGAGTTTAATAGTGACTGACCAAAACCAAAACAATGAATTTACATTGTGAAAAAAAAAAGAATGAAAAGCCCAAAGTGCCTTTTATTGAACCTAAACACTGACGTTGGTACTGTATGATAAATGTATGATGCTAAACGCATCAGTTGTTTCACTGACAAAGGACCGTGCTTGATATTTAAATGTGGATGGATGTTTTTACAGTTGCATTCCTGCTGTTTCTTTTTACTGTCCAACACAATGAAATGCTTCTAGTATTCTGTCTTCATACTTGTAACTCAATCTACTGCTTTAAGTGCATATTTCTGAACATTTTAAGCCAAAACAAATTCTCTGATATGTTAATGATGGCACACGCTGAGGCCTTTTAAATACCTCTCCTCAAATAACACATGAAACAGCCTTGTAACTATCAATGAACCCTGTGGTGACTTTTTCATTCCCTAACTTTCTGTTGTGATTTAATAAATATTAACCTATGAATGTTGTGCAGAATGTGATTTGACTTTTTACTGGCTCACGAACTTATTCACGTTCTTCAGACTACAAATTGTGCTGGAAAGTTATTTTGAGACCAACTTTAAATGCGCTAACCTGAGCCAGTTATAAGAGAGGAAATTTGCAGCAGCAGTTTAGCAGTCAGTGGCGCCACCTACAGACAAAGATGGCAGTAGCTGCTGCATTTGTAAGTCTTCTGCCCCCTGCAGGCAATGAGTTGTAATCGGAATGTGCCTTGCTTTGAATTACACTGTGTTTATACTAATCTTCCAAAAAGTATACTTAAACACACACTTCGAAACTTGATAAGCGCTAGTTGCCGGACAGCATCGTTGAAAATTGGTTGTCCTGTGTTTACACTCGCGTTCCACTCTTTTTTAATAGCTGGTACTTACCGAAGTCACTAGCGCAGTAATGCTCCATGATGTTGTCGGCTTTCATCTCATTGTCACACGGAGGGCACGCCTTCGACACTGAGGGCAGAGAAAAATAATTACTACACCGAATCACATTTCATTTGGTGCTATTATGGTGCCAGATTAGCGAATATCCAGCCGCTGAGTTGAGGTCATTGTTAGTCAAGTGCAGTCAGCAAAACCAAAGCTGTGTTGGTATGAAATCGTTAAGCCCTGGCCACTTTTGAGGCACTTACTCGCAGCCCCCCTCAACTTGTCAGAGTGTATTTGCTGTGGAGCGAATATATAGTCCAGCCGGCCGACTGATGTTTGCCCTGCAATTACACTGGAGAAAGTGTTTTTTTATTCTGGCCGTTGTATATTTTGGCGGTGCGGGCGTGGTCTTGGCCGCGCAGAAAGGTAAACGCTGGAGCAGCGGCGGCCGAACATGGTGAAAAGTGATTCAGTAAACAGACACAGCCGCCATTTAGGCCACACGGCAACCACACATTGTGAAACAGCGAGGCAAAACCAAAGCAACAAGTTCAATTTATTTTTAACTCAAAATGTATGGGCATGCTCGCGCTGCTCAAAAGCACGTGTGATCTCACATGTTCAGCCTCAACACGAGAGAGAAGAAAAAAATTGTAAAAATATTACTGTATACAGTGTAAAACTTTCCAAATATTCTTGGAAATATGATTAATCTGACCTTTCTCACCTCTCTCACTCATGCTGCTTCCAAAACATCTTTCAGAGAGCTCAATCTCGTCCTTCTTAGACACACAGACATGCTTCATGCTAAATTGCAATTTTCTCCAAAGACTCTTCAATATAAAACTTTATTATGACAATTACTAGTTAAACTCCATGTAATCCCAGGGAGACTGGTTGTACACATCTAATATCAGTCCACTCATCCACCAAACAGAGCCTTGGGCCTATCGAGAGAATTAGGTATAATATTTGACAAGGTCAGGGAGAGAGGGATGAAGTATAGAAATCTTCTCAAACCTATAGGATAAGAGAAATATGATTATGATTCTTTCTTTTTCTCCATGTCTCACACTTACTCACACACACTCACTCACAGGACTATAGTAGCCCCTGGGTTAGGAGTCAGGGTTCAGAGGTTATCGCCCCAGCCTTAACCGCAGCGTCTGGGCAGATAATAAGAGGGGTCAAAGTTCAGCATGCTCCGCTGCTCGGGTCATGGGGAGGTTGAACCCCCTAACCACAGCTGAGTGTATGTCTCTTGTATGTGCATCGGTGGGAGTTGAACCATGTTCGTGTGGAGTTACTGCCAATTTTCTCCTCCGAGGGTTCCCATGCTTTCACTGGCGGGAGACCTGCGGGACCTATACAGGGTCAGGCCTCTAATTGTCTGGTGCTGACGTGAAGACTGGGACAAGAGCATGGAAACACACACACACACACACTCACACACTCTCACACTCACACATGCACACACACACACACACAGATGAAGAGATGCCAGAACTCCTCTGGATTTGTCTTGTTTTGAATGATTGCCTCGGAGCTGTTGCATCTTATTCAGACTCCACAGGAATTCATTCTGGTTTCACAGGGGTGGTACGTTGGCAGGAGGCCCAGTTGCGCTGATGCCAGAGCATGTGTCAGGAGAGCGCAGCCCCCTCCATGAAAACTTAGCTGAGCTTGGACCGAAAACCACCGTTTGGACGCCGCTGAGAAATCAATTAAGCAACAACTGCCCTCCTCGTGGTCGGGTCTCTGTCGGGGGAAGAGCCGTCATGTTCTGATGGAAATCACTGCTTCATGGCTTTGGTGTGGTGTTTTTTTCCTGGACACGTTTCCACTCTGCAAATATTTGGACATTAGCTCATTAATGTATTTTTGCCATCATCTGAGGTCGTTTTTTTTTACCGTGCCATGTGATTAAAATTTTGGAAATAAGGGTCGACTTTGGACGTTTCGTCACTTGCACTCCGGATTATAGACTTAACTGCAGAAACATTAATGTTCCCAATCACAGGGAAGAATGTTCTAATATTTTCTGAGGCTGGGAGTCAATGATTAAGGATAAGAGGAGAAGAATGATGGGAGCAGGGTGGGTAGGGAGGTGGTCTGTTGGAAAGTCCTGCTGTTAATCCTCAAACTCCGAGCCAGAGTGGAAATGACATATGACAAGATTCCAGCAATTTCCCAACACAGAAAGTCACCGCACTGAGGTTCATGTCACTTTCTCCATTTCAAGTTTCTCTTGTCTTTTTGTCTTCTCTTTAAAGTAACCTGGTTTATGTAGAGATCCTTAATGAAAACAGGGAAATACAACCAGCACCCTCAATATTAGAAAAACACTGATAAATGTTGCTTAAGAGAACTAGGAAGAATAGAAGGTCCCACTGGGATGTAATCATCATTTTTGATGTAATTACTTGTTGCAGGAGCAAATTGCTACAGCTCAAATTCTGGTCATCATTAAGTGACAAAGCCAAAGTCAATTTGTCATTACATTCTCCTTAAAACGTTTGTTGGAAACACACACTTTTTACGCCCTGTCAACACTAATGTGGATATTTTGCAAGATTAACCTTTTCCTCTGCATTTTGGCCAAATTTTTACAAATACCTTCCAAAGTGCAGATTTTCAAAAACTCAATGACATCACAGCCTACTTTGGACACGCCCACTGTTGCAACAATGGTAGCTATATACCAGTTTCTATATGTGTGGCACTGCTAGGTTTAATTTAAATTTTTTCTGCAAAATTTAGCATTGTCTTCATTTAAAGGCTTCTGCCTCATTCAACAGTACTTCAACCACAGCATTCTTCTCTGGTATTTGACGGATCATAGACGTAGACTTTATCGCCACCTACTGGCCCTTCATACTTGTTTGAGCGTTTGTAGTTGTTTCCTCGTCTGGATAGAGATATTTTGTAAAATGAAAGTCCTCTGGACGTAGAGGGATGGGAAGTGTAGACAAAACCTTATAATCAATTTTACAGTTGGGGTAAATCTTGGTTATAGTATGAGCAAAGTTACACACACACACACACACCTTTACACAAAAGATGTAACAGTATCGTCATGTGATCCGCTAGCATGTCCCCTGCAGCCTAAGCATTAAATCCTTTTTTCCATGTAAAGTATGCGCGAGTCACTATCTCATGCCTCATTTGGGCCCTTAAAGTTATGAGCAGCAACACTTATGACATAAAACGGTACTGTGCCGGGGATGAAATGTGGCGTGTGATTTATGTCAGACGGCTTAACATCTGTTTAAATGCGGCATGCAGACCGTCAGAGGAGGAGCTACACACGGCCCGCAGGCTGCCCCCGGGGCCCCTAAAGCACGGCCCGCTCCTCGCATCTGTAGGAGCCCTACACAGAAGAGAAAACACGTTATCAAAAAAAAGGCCCAGGCAGTCTTCCGTGCACAGACCATTGGATCACATTTTCCCTTTCATATAGCAGCCAGGGCCACATGAGTAGTGTCCATTGTGCTGCTGGGGACCTGACAGCGCTGCCCGTCTCCTTTAGCGCGGCTGTAACTTACACTAGCCACATCAATGAGGACAGCGAGGACAGACAATATCTTTCACACCATGCAATTTCAACCACTTTCACGGGACAACGTGCATATTGTCTCGTGGAGCATTTTTCTGTGGAAACACACAATTTGAGTTGTGCAGTTGCACTAAAGCAGAATCCTTCTTTCAGTTATCAAACCTTATTATTTTCTGATGCTGACAGTTGATAAAGGCAGCATCATTAAATCCATACGGTGGAGCTGACGGCTGCTCAGCCTCACACACTGAGCTCAGCTGGCCTTTTATTCTCCCTGGATACCTTGGTGCTTCTTTTGTCAGCAAGCAGCTTGTCTTCCCTGGTATAATATCTACAGACTTGTGTTTCACACATTCACACCCCTTGGGCCCCAGTTACTCACACCCGAGCACCTACACACACACAGACACACACACACACACACAGAGAGACACACACACACAACCTGAGCTCAGATGCTGGTGGTGGTCCACAGTTTCCACAGGAGCCCTCGAACCGTGCCGTATCATGTAATTGCAGAATAGCTCAGATATCACCGGGACAAGAGGAGCAGCAGGTACAACAGCACTTAATTCATGTGATCGATCAACTCCCCAGCATCCACCTAGATCTCCACAGCAGTCCCTTTGTATATGAACCTGTGCAAAGAGAATCATCTGTGTTCTTTTGACACTGAGGCTTCCTGGGAAACTCACTTCTACGAAAATTCCTTTTTGTTATTACTGGCCATGTTTGTGTGTGTGCATGTACACCTGTTTCTGTGTGTGTCTGTGTTTTAGAGCCAAAAGCTTGTCCTCAGGATGGCCTCATCGGCACATCTGAGAATCTCTGCCTCTTAACAATATGTCAAAGACCGAGCCTCTGGGCGAGAAATGATATGGGTTAACTCTCAGTTTCAAATAGACACATGCACGTGCACACACATGCATGCACATACACAGACAAACACATGCACACAAATTAACCTTTTAAACTTAACCAATACTCCATTTTAATTTGTTCCTTTTAATTCAACACGTTTGTCGGTGTTCTTAAAACTGCTGAATAACAAAGATCACTTTATATAGTTTAATTGATCTCGCAGCACTTTCTAATCTCTCTGCCTCTGCTCATTATTTGATAAGATAGGATCAACAAACCCGGTGCGACAGTTTGAGCCGCCTCCTTCTCGACGAGCATGTAAAAGAAGGAGTTGTGGCTCTGCAAAGCCAAAATGTCACATTTTTGATGCCTGTCCTAGAAAAACATTGCAGCCATTTTTTCCTAATTCAGTAAGTCGGCTCTTTACTTCTAGAATCTACTAGAAATATCTTACAATAATATTTTCACACTTTTTTGATCAGGGATAGTTGCTGTGAACTTTTAGAATATCAAAGAATAGTTTAAGTTAAGGAAATGCATTTACTCTATAAATCGGATCCTATCTTAACAGGAACATTTCAATCAAAGTAGATTAAAAATGACAATAAATGGTTAAAGGTAAGAAGTGGCATAAGAAACTGTTTTCTTTGAGTCCTGCTTGAAAGCAGAGAGGCAGACACTTTATGCTGCAGGAAGCAGCTTTTCTCCTCGTCTGCGTCTCTTTACTTTCCGGCTCCCCTCTCCTTTTCTCTCCTTTCCACTCGGCTCTCTCGGGGGACAAACAGACTTTTAGCTATTCCCATTCTCTGCCTGCTTCTCTTGTCCTGTCATGTCGACTAATTAGCGGGAGCTCAGTAATTGGCCTTCTAGCTAATTGGCCTGCCGGCTGCCAGACCCAACAAAAGCTGAGCAGGCAGGGACACAGTGGGGACTGTCCCCCTCCACTGCCTCAAGTCCCTCATCAACTCCCTCTCTCCCCCTCTCCGCTTTTGTGAAGAGGCTGCTTAAGTAGTCGTGGTGCACACAAGCACACACAAGCACACACACATGCACTCACACACCTATTTCTCAATTTAGTTCCCACTCACAGCTCATGATTGGCCCATCTGGCCCGTTGACTTTTCTGTATAAAATTGTACAACATTTTCTCTCTTAGAAACAGCAGTGTAGTCACTTTTCCTCAAATTTTATCCTTCTCGGGTTTATTTGTTTGTGTACTGACACTTTGCAGACCAGCTTGTGAGTTGCATGCATGACTTCAAATGGGACATTCTCCATTCGCTCAGTTGTTAGATTGATTGATTAGCTGTTGATGGACGACTGCAGATAAAGCTGTGTGTGCGTGTGTGTTTGTGTGTGTGTGTGTGTGTGTTTGCAATGCACATCACCTTTTCAGTCAAGATTTGTTAACATCTTGGTGCATTTATCTTAACTGAGTGAGGGGTCCGGTTGCTGTAGTCTCTGCGTCTCCTGTGTGCGTCTCTCTCCGTCTGTCTCACCCTGAGGCGTATATGTAAATGGCAGGGAGCCATCCTAAACTGTCCAGTTACCCGAGAACTTTCCCCTGTAACCTCCTCTTGCCCCCGTCTCCCTCACTGACCTCCTCCGGATCGTCTCTCACTTAAAACTTTTATCTGGCCTCATCGCAGTGCTGGGAAAACCATGTGAGCCTCCCAGCCATTTTCAAGCTCCCACTGTTGCTGACTCTGAACACTCATCTGTCTTATTAGTTTTGTTGGTGACGTGAATCAAATTCCTGAAATGTGCAATGCAGGCACAAACTCACTTGTTCCACATTTGTTTAACATGTGTTGATAGTATTTTATTTCTACGTGTGTCTGCACTCAACACAAGTCATCGGAAAACCATTTCAGCTTTGCATCTGATGTGTTATCTAAGATACATGCGGATACATGTATCGTTTACCATTTCATTAATCAAAAAATATCTTTGTAATTTGCTCGATTTAAACCCTGACCTGAACATATAATTAACACATTAATACAGCATGCTTTTTCAAAGTTTTATTCAAATATTATTTATGTACTTATTCAACTGAAACTGATTGTGTTGTAGTTAATTAGCTTCTCACGTGACATTTTGTATTTTGATATTCAAATTAGAGCTTGTGCAAAATGTCAAGTTAACGTTTTGCCAAAAACACATTCTACCATAAGTTTGACAAGTGACTCTTTTAAGCTGTACTAACTTTTTCAGGTGTTTACACTATTGTGGAGCAGTATGTTTGAATGAAGGTGTGTGTGTGTTTGTCAGTTTCCCTACCTGGTGGCTGCGTCACGTGATTCCCAGTGAACTGCATGGGGATGCAGAGGTCGTTATCAATGGGGAACTTGTCACAGGTCAGCATCTCCGGCCAGGGGAAGCCATAGGTCTCCATCACCGGAGCACAACTGTCCCTCACGGCTTCACACAGCGAGCGGCAGGGGTAGATGGGTCGGTCCAGGCACACTGGCGCAAACAGCGAGCACAGGAAGACCTGGGTGTCAGCGTGGCACCGCTTGGCCAGGAGGGGCACCCAGCTGCCCGCCTGCTGCTTGACTTCTGGCATGGTCTCGTGGTCCAGGAGGTTGGGCAGCCGCATCTTCTTGTAGCCCACGTTGTGGCACAGGCGCAGGTCAGCTGGTATGTCCACACACTGGGGCTGCTTGGTGTAGAAGCGGCCATTGTGGAAGTTGTCCGACTGCCAGCTGTAGTAGTCGTACTCATCTGCGGCCGAGACGGTGAGGAGCAGGAGGGAGAGGAGCGACAGGCCCAGTGCCAAGCTGAAGGAGCCCTGGGTTAATGCCCACCTGTGGCTCTTTTGTCCGTGTGCCATGCCTCTCTTTGCTCGGACCAACAATTCAAGAAGGTTGTATCCGAAAAATCTCCAAAGTAACTCAGTAACAATAAAATGCAGAAGACAGGAATAAGTGGGGCAGGAGTACAAGCTGTAATCCCTTTTTCTCTCCTGAGTATGGACGCGGCGGATTGAAAACAAAAACTGTTTAATTCCCTCTTTCCCTGGATTGTTAGCCCTGTTAACCTCCCTGAAACACCTCCCGGGTGTGAGTGTGTGTATGTGTGTGTCAGTATGTGTGCCTCAGGTAGTGCAGTGGGGAGGCTGCAGCCAAGGAAGGGTGAGCACACGAGTAGGACTGCTTATTTCCTAACTGTCCCTGTGCACAATTTCTCTCTCTCCTTCCTCGTCCCTCTCTCTGTCTCCAGCCCTCCCCTGCTCTGTGTCTATCAGTCTGTAGCTGTAATGAGGAGCACCTAGGCTTTAAGAGGCAGTAGCGGCTGCTTTCGGCTGCTGCCTGCCCCCCTAGCAGACTCCCAGACCACTCACCTTCCTACTGGCCTCCCCTGGACTCCCTCACAACGGCCTCGGCCAATCACAGCCCCGGGGTGGATCCCAGTGGCGTGCAGGACACTCCTCCTGTCGCTTATCCTCGACAAACCCCTCCTCTAGTGCAAGTTAACATGAGAAACAGAAAGAGAGAACAAACATTGGCAAGTTTCTCCAGCTGTATGTCCATGTAACATGTGCAAGACTCTTTGGGAAGAAAGACAATGAACGTACATCATCCTCCTCCTAAGTTACACTGTTTTTATACTCTGGTAAACTTTTAATTCCTCTCATTAATCAACCAGCTCCCCGTACGCTGCTCCACAGAGAACAAATGATGTCTGCTTGCTCTTTAAGCCTGCTTATTGCATTAGCTCAAAACAGTCTGGAACAACACAGGCTTATGCTGGCAGCAACTCTGAGAAAAGTTACTCACACACCTCTGCACAAGCACCGATCTAAGTTCAGGAATCCAGAGACAAAAAAGTGAATGAAGTCGGTGGGAACGAGCTGCAGCGCGGGAGAGCCGAGGTTACCGATTGTGCAGCTACAGGTAGTTTACCCGCGCTGTGCGAGTTGCGTGTGTTGGCTGTGAATAGAGGCGCGCTGCCCCTCCGTCTCTTTCTGTCAGGGCAGCTGACACAGTGAGAGCCCCTCGCCTCGGCAGCCAATTCACTGGACTGGCTCACATTCACATTCAGAGGGCTGTAGCATTGTGAGCAGGATGTGGGATTGGTGGCTCACACAGAGGGTGTTCTTGCATCTCGCATTTGATCTGCGTCACGCATTAATGCTTTCCCTCATGTGAATGGGCTGAGAATGCAGGTTCATACAAACCACTGTAAAGTTTGTTTGCCAGTGCGAGCTGCCGTTTTTATCACGCAGTTTGGATCTTACTGCAGCTGGATAAGGCTACAACTGATATGGAGCTAAAGTGGCTGCAGGTCCTTAAAATGTCCTAAACTTTCCTAAATTCACATTGAATGTGTCACCATAAAAACTCACCATGAAAATTGCTCTGTCAGACGCAATATTAGTTCTGACAAACACTGCGTTGTTAGTCCATTTCTGCTTAACTCTAACCAGTGAACTAGCCTGCTAGCTAGTTATAAACATGGGGGGATGGGGAAAAGTTTAACAATTAGTGCCTTGAGTATGAATATTAGGGCCAGAAAGAAGTTTGAGAATAAAGTTGTAGTACTCCAAGAATAGAGTTGTCCTTGAGAAGATACTTACTTTAGCAATGAGGAATGTTGTCAAGACAATAACCTAATCTTTTTATGGGAATAAAGTTGTAATATTACAAGGCTAAAGTCGTGATTGTGTGACAATAAAAAAAAGAACCCACCCTCACTACTTCTGGATCCAAAATCTTGAATCAATCTCTTTGGGAGACTATGAAACCCCTTTGAACATTACGCAGATGTAACCAACGATATAAAGTCGCCTTAAGAGTGACGAGTTCACGTGGTGGTTAAAGCCAGCACATGGAAGTCCTTATAAAGCAATTGTGCTGTGTGTCAAAAGCCTTTCACTCTTGGGAGAATGGAGATCGAGGCATTTTTTTTCTTTTTATAGCTGTAGATACCCTGAAATAGACCGGAGTATCTATTATTATTATTATTATTTTTATTGTTGTTGTTAATATTATGTGGCAGTAGAAACGGAGAGTAGGACAGTGTCTGTGTATGAGTGTTTTGCAGACAGTTGGAGATGCACTTGGATGAGAATCAGGGACAGTGTTGTTCTTTGCCTGTAGGACAGAAGATAAAATTCCAGAAACAGCAGGCAGTCCATGAAATCTAATTTAATCAGATGAAATCAAACAGATAAAAACATGGTTTAATATCAGGTGACCGGGCATAAAACCCTGAAGTCAACATCATCCAAGCTCCCATATATTTTTATAGTGTCTTGGCCTCAATTAAACTTATTTCCAAAGCCAAGGGATTGTGAATAAGATTACTGTACCATCCAATCATTTTTTTTTATTTGGGAATGGAGTTGAACATGATGCAACCTTATCTTCCCGAGCTACAGTTGAAATCCCTGTTGACTTATTGGTGTGTGCAGATACCGTGGAGTGAATTTTATGGGAACTAAAAATGCTGCCAGCAGAGCAAACACGCTCAATCTTCTCTTGGAGCAGTTTTCATAACCTGAAACATGGAAAGATGAGATGGCGTCGAGTCGAATTCACCCCAACCATGTCGTCACGATTAAGAAAAAAGCACAGCTGAGTGCATGCAAAGTGCTGTTTGGGTTTTGATAAGTTTATAGCCAAGGCTAATTGAGCATATTTCCTCACCTCTTCTCCTCCATCACTCCTCGTGTTTTCATTTTCCAAAGTGTTGTGGTATTTACAGATAGAAACTGCTCTGCTAACCTTTGCACTGCAGCTAATCAATATTACTCACAGCTAATAATCTCTGGACCTTACTCTCTCATGAAGGGGTGGTGAGATTGTCTTGTGCACGCCTCGCTATCTCTGCAGTGCAGCGCTGACCTATTTTAAGATCGCTATAGCGTTTCCTCTTGATACAGGCACAGTGTACCGCCGGTCACAAAAGTGTCTTTCATGGTAATCAATCCACAATGGTTGTCTCCTCTTGTTCTCTTTTCTCTAACTGGCCCCTGTGGCCACCAGCCAATCAATTCCACTCTTTAGTTTCCAGCCCTCTGATTGGACGGGGGCCATAAGATTAGGTCCTGCCTGTATTGTTGGGCCTAAAGGTTTAGCACAGTTGAAAAGAGAGTCTCAGCAATTGTATGAGTGAGTGTTTGGAGATGGTGGTGGGTATTGGTCGTGTGTGTGTGTGTGTGTGTGTGTGTGTGTGTGTGTGTGTGTGTGTGTGTGTGTGTGTGTGTGTGTGTGTGTGTGTGTGTGTGTGTGTGTGTGTGTGTGTGTGTGTGTCAGGGAGATTCAAAAGAGGAAAGGCTGGAGGGTGTGGGCGAGGTGGTGGCCAGCCGCCCAGATATGTCCTCCAAGCAGAGTTTGAATTCCAAACCACACAAGAAGATGGGGGGTTAGGGGGTGGGGGGTCATGTGAAAGACAACAGACATATCAGCACACTACATGTACTTCTCTGCTGAACTCACACACAACCTGACCTACGGAAAAATGCATTCGATGTAACCTCATTGTGTTAGTATATATATACATGTATATATATATACAATTACTATATATATATATATAGTAATTGGTTTTACACAATCTTACAGCTGCTTTTTAAAGAAATAAAGAAATATATGTATTTGTTTTATTGCCCTGAGCAAAACATCGCCAGATTCGAAAATCTAAGAAATGTTTCAGTAACGGCAATATACAACAAGGAAATAAAAACCCCACCACACACATACACACACACACACTAACAGGCTTGCATAGCTATACTTAGCATATATATATATATATATATAAGCATTTGCATTAACCTCCATTTAAACAGCCTAACCAAAACCTAATCCCTAACCTTAACCTAAACCGTAACCTTAAAACAGGTCTTCACCTTAAAAATCTGAGATTTATGGTCACATTATGGGGACCTGTCCTCCTCAGGTCCCCATAATGTAACAGATGTAGGTCCCCACAACGTGAGTAATACCTGGACCACACACACACACACACACACACACACACACTCTCTCTCTCTCTCTCTCTCTCTCTCTCTCTCTCTCTCTCTCTCTCTCCAACAATACAACAATAGGGATTAGCTTGCATTACTGTCAAACATGTGTGAAACACACAGAGCAGTGTCTCCCACAAATTGTTTTTTCTTAGTCTTCTTTTTGTCCATCATTCTCTCTCTCACTCACACACACATACTAACGCACACAGACTGTAACTGCAAACTGTGTTTTTATCTGCCATCTCAGTCACCGTGGAGATTTAACTCGTCATGGTTCTCGATTGGAGGATCATCAGTTCAAAGTGAGAAACACCTGAAGTAGCGTCCACTGTTTGTTTCTTCCCTTAGTCTTTGGCCCACTTATAGTCAAAACCCTTTACACAAAGTTCTACATTTCAAAATGAGCCGTATAATCTGTAAAACCTATGATCTGAAATTTAGCATGGAATCCATCAGTAATTAAAGCTCATTGGGTAATCTAGCCCCTTATCCTGCCTGTTTGCAAACATTACCAGCAGGGTCAGTCAGTCCACAGAGCACAATGGCTAAAGATCCATAATCCTGTGCACGCAGACACACAAACAAAAAGAGATAAATCAGAACTGGCAGCTTGAGAGCCACCAGGAAATATCAGGCTCGTATGGTTTGACCGATTTCTGCCTGAGTTCAGCTTGTTCACAGAGCCTGAGGCCAGGAACGACTTCGTCAGAGGGGGCTGTTGCACGTAGTTGCTGAAATGCGATGAAATTATGTTAGAAGACTTTAGCACCACACAGTCACATAGTGCTAAACCCGTAGATGCCTGTAGCACATGGGCAGCGGTGAAGAGATATGCTGACAAGTGTTTGCTCTCTGCCCTCTTTGGCCCTGTTGCGCACAAAGTCACTATCGCCCCGAGTGTTTGGCTTTTTTTTTTTACGCTTCATGTTTGCTCTTTTTGTCCGTCTGTTTCCATGTGGACTCCGGCCTGTCTCTGTTGTTCCTGTTCCAGCTTCGGAGGCTTCTCCATTAGACGTCATGGCTGACACAGAAGGGTCAGAAGGTACACACACTCAGACAGTTTCACCTCCCTCCTTCTGCTTGCTCACCACACACACACACACACACACACACACACCCACACACACACACACACACACACACACACACATACACCTCCCTCCGCTGTCAACTTAAACCCTTACAACTGGCTTCAGTTTCCCTTAATCAGTCTTTGTAAAGATGCTTTGACCAGATCACCGTCATGGAACCCCAATGTAAAGAGACAGAGAGGAGAAAGAGATCCCCAAACTGGGGCGGAGGGCTATTATTTAGTGTGTGTGTGTGTGCGTGTCTGTGTGTGCGTGCGTGTGTGTGTGTGTGTGTGTGTGTGTGTGTGTGTGAGTGTGAGTGTGTGTGTGTGTGTCCAACATCTTGTCAGCTTCCAGTAAAAACCTGTGAGTGATGGGAGACTTCCTCTGAACCTTGTGACATGCACACACACATACATGTGCTGACAAACACAAGCAGCAGCATACCTCTAACTGTCTGTTATTGTAACGGGCCCAGAGATGATGGCTGTCGTCAGTATTTTGGGTAAAACCTGCTACCATTGTGCCAGAATTCACACAATTGGTTAGTTCGTAAGCATGAGCATGCTTGTATATCCAGTTCAATATATCTACATAGACAAAAAGTGTGTTAGCTCCAGCTGGGGTATGTGAGTTTGAACTTCAGACACGTTTAAAGTAGCTAACGTTGAATGTTTGATCCCAGTTTAACTACCTAGTCAGCTATTATGGGAATAAATTACATGTGAGTGAGGAATAGGAGAGAAGGATAAAAATGTGAAAAAAAACAATTTTCACAGAATTCGTGTATGGCGTTTATTTTGGCCTAAAATAATGTATCTAAAAACCAAACCTGGTGAGCGAGCATTTCGTCTCCATGTGCACAACAGCGGTTCCTCGAGAATGGGGCTGAGACGAGCGCAAACAGTAGCTCGCTTGCTCATCAAGTTGAATTTTTTAGACTTTGGAGGCGGAGACATTGGCTCGTGCTCCCCTCCTTCGATTGGTCTCTTGAACACTCAAATGCCCAGCCTATCTCTGATCTTAACCCCCGCCCCTTTCATTTCTCTGTTCTCAGTTGTAAACTTCGTGGATCATATATACAGCTGTCGACACAAAAAGCCGATGTTACATGTTATTTAGTTTGGGGACCAGACGGGGGGGGGGGGGGGGGGGGGGTTTCTCCTGGTGAATGATCGTGTAGTGTGTGACCCAGTCAGTGCTGTTGTATGAACTCACAACGACTGAAGGGATCACAAAATTCGTGTGGTGTGAACTGCACAGCGGTCCAACGACTTTGTAATCATCAAAAATATGGGAATGAAGGAGTTAGAGTCATCTCTATATTACCCCTAGCTCAAGTAAATTGTGCATAAACAACATTTAGCATTGGCCTCTTGTGTGGAGTTTGTCATTACGCTTGTGGATACTGTTCTGTGCGCTAGTGGACAAATGCTCACTCATGAGGTTTTGCGCTCGCGGATTATGAGACTTTATAAACACGTTGTCTTGACAAAGCACAGCTGCAGCATTTAGTCGACTTTGCACGTTAAAATATGGGAACTCTTAATGGCTGATTTCAAAAACTTCATTACAAGCTGGACAAAGTTTACAACAATCGCCCCGCCTCTGATATTTTTGTTTATCATTTTATCTTGTTATTTTAAGATGTGTGACGAGATCACTTCAAAGTAAAAGATTTGAACTGTTTTGAGGATTCGACAGACGCCCACAGATGCTGCAGTGAAACCTCACTCAAGTGTAATGAACTTTCTTTTGTGGCGGCGCAGGAAACCTTGAGTCAAATGCTCAAAGCAACTGCAGGTCAGGCCGAGCCAAGGCGATGCCGGCCACGTTCACATAAATGCACATGTAGAATACATGAACGTGGGGCTCTTTGAAACGCTGATGCATTTATAAAAGAACGGCAATTGTTTTGAAGCTCACCAGATTATTTATTCTTTGTGGTTCACAACCTGTATGTGAGTGTCCACTGTACAGCTGAGCAGTTTAGCACAGCTCTCAGTCTTTACGGTAAGTGTTGCTGTTGGTATTGTGAAGCCAGGGGTGAAAGAGTTGTGTTTTCAGGCTGTTACTGCGAGATCTGCTGTGATTTATGAGCTGTAGACTTCATTGTTAAACACTTTCCTGTCACTTGATCTGTTTGTGTGTGTGTATGTTTGTGTGTGTGTTATCAATCCATCTGCTTGTCTTTCAACATATAATCCCAAATATGTCAGCGAGGACAGTGAGAACCCACTCTTCCTCTTCACACTATCTCTCCATCTTTGTGTGTGTGTGTGTGTGTGTGTGTGTGTGTGTGTGTGTGTGTGTGTGTGTGTGTGTGTGTGTGTGTGTGTGTGTGTGTGTGTGTGTGTGTGTGTGTGTGTGTGTGTGTGTGTGTGTGTGTGTGTGTGTGTGTGTTTCCACATGCCCTCCCCTCTCATCTCTGTAATGACCAGGGTCATCAGTTAAGGATCAGACCTCACCTCTGTTGAGAAATAGAGAGATAGACGTTTCAACAAACAGCGAAGGATTTTCCCGTATCTCAGTGAAAGATCGTGTGATAACATTTTTGGGCTGATGGAAGAAAAGGGCTCGGCATTTATGTTACGTTCAACACTCATTACTCTGAGTCCTTGTGAAAGGTCTCTCACTCACTGGGCCACTGAAAAGCCAAACACTGGATCAGGCCTGTGAGATAGATCTGCTGATTATCGGGAGATTTATAGTCTCTTCTGAGCACCTACTTCATAAGCGTCTCTCTCTTAAATGAGCTGGAACACTTGAACGACATCATCTAAATGCATCTGATCTAACAAGGCTGATAGCCGAGCACTTATTGTAATGGATCATCTTGGGAATTGTCCCATACATTATCCACGCCAGTGACTTGGTATGCATATTTCTACGTACCCCTTTTTCACACTGTTTTATGAGTGGGCCCACAAGGTTATTTTCACAACCTTTCACATTTATCAACATGAGCAATTCTGACACAAAGTTAAAATCAAGAGAGTCAGGGCTTTTTTTATGGTGCCACCGCTATAAAAATTGTGGATGTACTCCAGTAATCAACTTTATGGACACAGTGACAGCACTCTGGGAGATTTAAGTACAAGATTCAAATGAAATAAAGCTCTGTTAGGTGGAAAATATGAAAACTCCAGCTCATTTCAGCCACACAGGTTTATCTGAGGCAGTTCAAGTTCATGAAATATAAAACTGACTGAACAATTCGATAATTCTAACCCCCTCTTAATTCGTAGTTATAATAAACTCCATTACTTTACATTAACTTGGGAGGTATTTTTGTCCAGAGTGACTCACAGTAATAATTGTGCTCAGAGTCAAAAGCCAGGGCAATAGCTAGATGTAATGGAAAATTGGTGGGAAAGGTTTTTGTCTTTTTAAACAATCATAACTTATCTGTGACGCATTTCTATTGCTGCATTCACACTGAACACAAAGCAAATTTGTGTGTTGAATGAGTCACTTGTGTTTTACTTGTGGTACAAGAACAAGCAATATTTGCTTCTACTCCTCTGGAAAAGAGGAGAGGATGACAAATGGTTGATGTAACTATAACTGCTGCATTGCATTTGTTGGGGAAACACGACAAATCACTACACAATATATATTTGTATTGCTATGTAGTTGTGAATTACAACCCCTCCTGTTAGGGGACAGCGCTCACCACCGTGCCTTGTGTGCACATGTGTAAATAATAGAATTGTGGTTCCAATTTTTTAATTTTACAAAAAATGAATGTGTGAATTAAAGAAAATGTGCACGTTATTCACACATAGTGGACAAGCTGGATAGAGTTTCATTACTAAATGTTCTTCCACAGGAACTGTACTGTATTTATAATGTCCTTGAGCAAAGTACATGATTGGAGCTGTTAGTGGCTTGTAGCAGCAGCAGCAGACGCCTGAGAAGTACAAGTGAAATGTGCATGACTGAAGGAATGTGACATATTACATAAGACCATGTGTCCTGCACGAACCCTGCCCAAATAAATGAAGGTAAGAACAAACTAGTTAATTGTTAAGCACAATGGTGCTTTTCACTAATCCAGTGGGCAGACATGCTACTGCACTGTGTTAGTGGAAGAACAGCAGTCTCACATTGGCAGCGAGGCAGCTGTTCCAAAACCACTTCATCTGTCCTCCTCCAGTCTGGTTACCATACACCTCTGCTGGTTTTGGACAACACAAACTTTGGAATAAGAAAAGCATAATTCTCTCCGCTCTCTCTCTCTCCTGCTCGCTCACTGTGTCGCTGTGTCTCTCTCTCTCGCATGCACATTACCCCACACATACCAATTTGCACAGATGAAAAATGTCAAGGGCAGACCACCTGGCTATTCCATGCCTGGTCAGAGGAAAATCTTCCTGTCTTCATCAATGAGGCGCAGTGTGCGGAGCGTGCTCTGTCCCACTCACATATCACAACCATTAGACAGGCATGTGTTGGGCAGGCTCCAGGGCAGTGCCTGCCGCTCGGCTCACTGAAGTCCCATTCAAAGTAATCCACACCGACCCCGCCAATTTCACAAGTGCAAAAATGTGTAACGGGGAGAACTCGCAGTGTTCAGATGATCCTTGGGTGGATTCAGTGGTGTGGAAAGGTCTGTTCTGCAAGCTCAAGTGCTGCTGTGTCAGATGGAAGAAGCACTAAGGTACAGCAGGGCTTCTTAGAGTTTTCCACTTGATGACCTGGCAACGGACCTCTTACACAAACAGGTCCTTAAAAAGAGAGACGAAATAGAAACACAAAATAACCGGTATTTGTAATATTTCCATGCAAGTAACTTCTTATTACACTATTGGTGATTCAAAATTGAACATATTTTTGTCACTATGGTCCCCTAGAGTTTTATTACTGCACATGGAGCAAGGAAAAGTATAAGATTAAGCAAACTTTTTCACAATTTGTGATGCTCGATAAGAAATTACAAAAGTTAACACAGTAAAACATTTTACAACAGGGAATTTAAGCTGAAGTCAATTCAAAGCAAACATGAAAGCATAAAATACAGACGTCCATAACTTTAGGACAGCTCTTCAAATACAATACCCCAGGAAGTAATAGTGTTGGGGTTCAGCTTAGTAAGTCTAGATGCAGAGTGTTTTTTAATCAGAGGTCAAACAAGTGTATCAAGATCATCTTTATGGAAGCTTTTTGTCCTGCATATGACTGATGCAAATAAGAATTAAGTTTAATTTGTTCCCTTGATTTTACTTATTTTATGATCAAATTATAAAAATAAACCATGTATCAGATCACAATGTGAAAATAATGAAAGGAATCACTCAGAGTTATGAACCTGGAGTGAAATATCTGCTGAATCTGCAGCTTCTCTCAGCTGGTTCGCTCTCACAGATCTTTTTGATTTTACAAAGCCAAACACGTGTCTGAATTAGTGATCTGTCTGGCTCAGGTCTATTTTTTCCAATGATTTTCTATCCTACTGTGTCCTGTGCCCTCAGTCAGGTTGCAATCGCTCTTACAGGAAGACACATTTACAGTTTGCTTCCCCTCAATCCACAACAATTTCATAAATCTCGAAGATGAAGATAAACCCCCCTAGAAATAATGAAAACTTTACAGTGTGATTTAAAGTAGTGATTTCACATGACCCCATTTAAAGACCCTTTATGGTTTTCTTTACTAGAAAGAGCTGTAGGCTCTGATGTCCTGGTTGTCACAGACCTGTATGAGCGAGGTGAGAAAAAAATACGAGCAGCTGCGGTTCCTTCTCTGCTAGAATCAAACTCTAGAGGCGCCAAAGATCACACTATATGAGCTGGTTTTGGACTGAATTACACTGTAGCTTCTATTGAGGCACTGCTGCCATTTCCAAGACAAAGGTTGGAGGATTTCTGTGTGTGGGTTTCTGTGCTGTGTCATTCTAGATTAGTAGGCTAAACTCGGTACTTACTGTAATTAATCTAAATCCATCCAGATGGGGAACGCTTTCAGCTTCATCTACTAAAAAGGAAGAGCCATAAGACTCTGTTTCCTTCGGGGACTTTCCTCTCGTTCTCTCTTTCCTTTTAGTGACAGTACAAGTAAGGCTCTGAGTCACAGGACTGCTGTTCTCCTCCCTCCATAGACTCAGCTCCTTTCCTGGCACTGACAGATACTCTTTCTGTCTCTGTGCCTCCTCTTCTTCTGGCAGGTGATGAAGACGTCTCCTGATCCCTCTCTTCACCTTCATCCCTGACCGCCCCCACACACATCCTCCTGCGATCGTCTCTGTCTCCACATTCATTGCTCAGGTCCCTGCCCCGATTATTGTTGCAGTCTGGTTACACTTTGTGCCACTTGACAGGTATAATTTCCCCCCCCAAAAGCCTTCTCCCCTTCCTGTATGCTGACTGCTGTCATCCTGGATGTATGGCTTTTTTATAGCACTAATTGTTTCCATTGGATACGGTACATTATACATTAGCCATGGTGCTGTAGCTCTACAGTCATACAGTAACCACTTTGTCTAGTCTTTACCAAATTTAATACGATCATAATAAATTGAGGCTAAAATCCCTCTTCTAGACATAAAAGAACACATTCAAATCTAAGTTTGGTTTATTATTCTGGCCTGTTTGGACAAACTCAAAAAGACTGTTTGATTCCGACGACTGTCTGGAAAACTCCATCGACTACATTGATCATCACAGCTGGAGAACGAGCACTCACCTCTATAAAAAGTCATTCTTTCACTGCAGCCCTTTAAAGTGGAATCTTGGCAGAGTGTGAACCCCTGCGCAGCTACACGACCACATCCAATAACCCCTTTTTCATATTCTGCGAGATCCCAGACAAATTTATTAAGGTCTTTTTTTTCCTGCTTCCATATGAAATGGTCTCATTGTTGGCTCCAGCAGTGAAACCATCCCTGCAGCTTCAATGCATTATCCTGCTACTCCTCTCCTCAAAATGCAAACCAGCTTTTTGAGCATGTGGACCCTGACACAGCGCTGCCAAAACATGGAGCACAAATCTCTCCCCCCTTTTCCTCTCTTCTCTCACCCTCTCCTTCCCGCCACGGCCTCACCTCTCTTTCCCTTCCTTTAGACGCCGAGAATGTAAATAGATTTCGGCTGATGGCTGACAAGTGCGCTAGTTTGTCTCTGTCACTGTTGGGAGATGGTGGGACATTTGGAGGACGGTTAAAGCTCATGTTCCTTTGAGCCAGAGAACAGGAGAAGGTGTAATTTCCTGAGTCTAAGGCCCAGGTGGTCTCTAAAAATAATCTGGGCCCTCACAGTTTGGAAAATGGCTGGTTGATTAAAGGTGGCCGAGCCAAGAAATTCTCTGATCTGGTCTGAGGCCACCCTGTGTGGCTCAATCTGTAGACCATGCTACTAAGACAGCCGGATTAATGGATCCACATAAGAGAGTTCAATCAAGCAGGATCAGTCCTGTAAACATGCCGGATTTTTTCCATTAAGATCCATAAATTATCCTGAGAAATATTTGAAAATGTTGAAAAATATTACCGAAAGTAAAAAAAAAATATTCCAGGATCCACACCCTGAACCAGATCCTCACCAAAGTGTATTGGCTTCTTCCCTGACCGCTACCACATCCTTCTTTCAGGTTCTATGGTAATCCATCTAGTCGTTTTTGCTAAATCTTTCCTACAATCCAACCAACAAACTAAAATGGCACTCGGCGGAGGGCATACCACAGTCCCCTTAAAGGGATAGTTCACCGAAAAATGAAAATGCACTCATCTACTTGCCACTATGCCAATGGAGGGGTGGGTGAAGTGTTGGAGTCCACAAAACACTTCTGGAGTTTAAGGGGTAAACTTTGTTGCAGCAGAATCCAATACAATTTTACTTTTAATACAGAAGTCAATGGCGACCTAGACTTCAGACGTAGTAAACCAACTGAAAAAACACAACATGCCTCCAAACTGCTCGTGTGGTGTCATCCAAGTGTCTGCAAGCCCCGACATTCATATTGGACTTGAAAGCGCATCATTAACACCGGGTTTTAAGCCTCAACCATTAAACCTTTTATTTTTCTGTGAACTATCCCCTTAAATACAATCAAGCTGCAGCAAAATTTCAAACACTCATAGAAATCAGAGACCTAAACATGCCTGACTGTTCTCATCAAGAACCATGAATTATTCTCTGTGAAATCTACTACAATGTCTCACAATATTAAAGAAAGTGAAAAAAACGAAAACAAAAATTGAACGGGTTCTTCCGTAACAAATACCACATCTTTTCACCAAGTTTCAGGGTCATCAATCCTGCTGTTGTTTGAATCTGGCTCACAAACAAACAATCAAAAAGAGAAGGGTGAAAACATCTCCTCCTTGGCGGAGCTAAAAGTGACCTGTGTACTTATCCGTGCAGTTAGATGTAGGGAGTCTGGGGAGTCGGTGATCATACACGTGTGCAGCCACGCTCTGCGCCGTAATTAACCAGCGTTTCTGCGTCTGGCTCTGGCCGAGCTCAGCGGCGGGCCTCGTCTCTGAGTGTGTCGGAGCACAAAGCACTTCAAAGCAGCAGCAGCAGACCGGCAAAGACGGCGAGATGACTGGGGAGATAGAGAGGGATCAGCACATGAAGGGAACCGGAGGAGGAAGAATATCTCTGTGAATTACACTCCAGAGAGAGAAAGAGGAGAACAGTGAATGCACTGCATGCTGAAGTTATTATCGTCTTCCTCTCTTCCAATTTTTCCCCTCCACATTCAAACGTCACGTGTGTTTACGTTTGAGCTGTGAGAATTGAAGTTGGTGTGATTGGGGGGAAGCTTTCTGCTTCTGCGTTCTTTGTGTCTGTGGATATTTTTTATGATTTTAAGAAAAAAGAATTTACCGTAAAAATGTTAACGTACATGTCTTTGCTTCTGTCTCACACGTCCACACAGTTCAGCTCCTCTGATTGAGTTTGAACGAAGCGGCCAGCAGTTCTGGGAAGAAGTGGGCAGGGTCCAGCTCCGTGCGGCTGCTTCCAAGTATCTGTGATAATACAAAGCCTGTGTGAGTCCCTGTGGGTGCTCACGTCCACATCATTGTGTCGTTCATTCATTTGTGTGTGCTCGCAAGCTTGTGTGTGTGTGTGTGCGTGTTTATAATGAGGCCTGATGTTCACCCTCCACAGAGAGTTGAGCTTGGCTTTTTTTTTTTTTTCAAAGCCTGGAAGTTGTCAAGAGTCACTGTTACTGAGCTTGTTATCGTTGCTTCATACTTGAGTTTTTCATCTTTTCTTATGCAGGTGCAACGGATAAAAAGTCACAATACTTGGACTACTGTGTTTTTCTCTTGCGCAGATTTGAATTCTACCCTTTCACATCTTATTCTTTTTTTATCAATACTTGTCGTGTTTTCCTTCGCTGTGATTCCAAAGCAGTTTGTCTCACTTTTAATATCTAACTATATGTGTGGTTAAAAAGTTGGGGTCTGTGGTATAATCTCATGGGTCTGTGAAAAGTTTCCAGATTCATCCATTAAATAATCATCATGTAATTTGGGAAATATTATGATATTAAATATTAATATCGTTCTAAAACATTTCTCTTATGTTGTCCTTCCACATAATTAATTATGAGTGTAAAAAAAAAGGTTATGACAAATAAGGGACATGAAGTGGTCCCTGGAATATTATTTTTTTTTGTTAAAGGGAAAAAATTGAGAACTTAACGTCCTTTGAGAATAAGTTTGATTGCACAAATATACTGATTATTGTAATTATTTAGTATCCTCAGCTCACATTCTTTGGCTTTTCCCCTCACAACTGAGGCACTATTTTCCCTCTGATTGTTCATTTTGATTAAATCATTAAATAACTTGTTGTGGCACTACAGCTCAAAATGCCATTTTATTAAAAACAGATCAAACAATCCCGTTGGTTATATTAAGTTTCTTCTGCATTTTTTTCTTCAGACGATTGAATAACACAAGCCCTTCTGTTCTTCCGTTGTTGGTCTGGAGCTCTGCTCTTTTTTTGTTCGTGTTCTTTTCCCAAACGCTGATTCATGGAAAAAGAACGACAGATATTGTGTATCAGATAATCAATCAACGATTAAGCTTCTCTTTATCTGAACAGTTTTTCTAACAAACAGCCGAATTGCGGCTGTAAATATTAGTGTTGCTCTTTGGAAAAGGGATAAACTTTTTATTGTGTCCTCATGTCTTTCTTTTTCCAGCTTTTTCTAACAATTTAAATACTTAACTTTTTCTCTGTGGTCCACTAGAGGGGGCAGTGGGCACAGTTGATCTTTGGCCTCTGGCTGAACCGTCCTGCTCGGTTGTCTCTGGATTTAAAGAGCTGCTCTTTCTTACGATGCCAAAGTACCTTGATTCCTCTGCAATAGTGGAAGGGATTTAACTAAGCCTACCAGCATTTCACTGTGATGCCTGATGCTTTATGATTCAAACAGACCTTGGCCGGCACTTTATTTGATTGCAAGTCTTTGTAAGTCGGGTTTGTGTGTATTTTTAATCAGAAAACACCGTATGTAAGCAGCGCTCGGTCGTACCTGCTGCAACTAAATGTCTGGAGGAAGCGAGCGCTGCTGATGGAGAGTTGGATGACACGCTGACGCATCGGCCCCTTGGGGCTCTGCCATCTGCTCTGCCATCTGAATCCAGGAAACTGGCTGGCTTCACCTTTCTTTCTACTATAAACTCCACCGGGCCGCTCTCTACTTCAGCCCTGGCGAGAATAAAGCCTCCCAACAGCCTGAAACTCTGCTCTCACTGCGGGCTACAACCAGGCACGCTTGGCTCACAGCCTCAACCCTCACTTTCATTTATGATTACAGTCATTTTCATACGGTAAGAATGAGAGCTGTGTTCCTGTCTGATTTAATGTAGGAGACGTGCATTAGTCTATTTCTCTGGAAACGGATTACTTGCAATCATGAGGCTCATTTTGTGACAGTAATAAAAAATGTCTTCTGCTCCACACCTGGTGGTTCTTCATGCATGCGTGCCGCAGCCCCTCACCAGCACATCGGCACGGACCTCCTCTCAGTCCTCACCGGAAATGAGCTGGATCCCTCTGCCCTGTAAACAAATAGTTGCCAGATAACTGGCAGGCGGCTTCCCTGGTTGTTTGATGGAATAAGTGCATTTTAATCTGCGCAGAAACTTGGCTGCGAAAACTCGATCCACGGCCAAACGGCACATCAGAACTCCGAGGGGGGATTTCTTCTCTTTTCTTCTGTCTTTTTCCTTTTCTTTCCCCTGACAGGCTCATTTTTCTTCTCTCCGTTGAGCGGCTGCTGGTGGTGGTATCATTACACCCCACCATATTACAGAGCACTCTATCATGGGGCTCAATCCAACCGCTTTCATGCTTGTTGCTGTCAGTATCACTGACGGGGACTCACTCTGCGCATAAATTCTGTACGTTCAACAAGTCGACCTTTTGTGTCTGGTGTCTCGCTGTGTGCCATGTGTGCTGCCAATATTTCCCCGGTACCGGGACAGGAGCTGAAAACCTAAAACCGTCATCCACTGAGGGAGAAGTCTTTTATTTCAGGCTTGGTATCCTCTGTTCACCCCAGTGTTCATTCAAGAGGGGGTGGACATGCGGGTCTCAGTGCTCTTAAAACCATTAGTTTTGTAAGAACAGAGTGGTCTCTCCTTTTCTCCCTCTCTCCCTGATCTCTCCATCCTGGCACTGAAGAGGACCCTCTCTCTCTTTACATTATTGGAACAAGGCCATTTGTACTGTCATGTTTTCATATCTGCGTGTGTGTGTGTGTGCGCGCTGGTGCATAATTTACTCACTTCCTGTCGTGATGATCAATACTGCTGACTATAATCTCGTTTAATACCAGTAGGCCTTCATGGAAACTTCGGTTTTAGTACCATGGAAATTATTTCTGTCTGGTTTGACTCTGTTTAGTCTTTGTTATAATAAAAAGAAAATAATTAATATTGATCCACCACAACAAGCTGTGTTTTGTTGGGTTTTGTTGGGTTTTGTTTCACAAATCGTTCCCCACATATTCAGCTTTATTTGTTTTGTTTCGTGAAATAAACTTTTGTTAATCTCAGAGTTCTGATCCAGAAGAAACAAGCTCAGACTTTCAAAACAATCCGAACACAACAGCTTCTTCAGATTGCACAACCTCGTTAATAAGAAGCAGATTTAGTTGATGCTTTAGTAGAAAGTAAAAAGTGAGTTTATTAGAAGCTTCAATTCGATCTTACGAGCTCAAGAAGCATAAAATCACATCAGTACATTACATTACATTGATGTTATAATAATAATAACAAATCTAAACTGTATTTCAATAGGCCTCAAAACCAAAGTTACAAGGTGCTTCCCACATTAAAATGTGGAGTGCAAAGATAGAAAATCATAGAAAAGCCAGATCGTACTCCCGCAATACAATTTAACAAAATGTTCAACAACATTGAAACAATAAAATATCAAATCTATAATAAATACAAACTATAAAAATTCCAGATGAGTTTTTAACCACTTCTTAAACTGAGGCACTGATTTTGCTGATGTGATGTTTTCTAAAACAAGCTGAAGCCATAAAAGCATGATTCCTTCTTTTTAAGCCTGGATCAAGGGACTTTTAACAACATTTGACTCTCTGATCTCAGGCAGAGCAAGGTCAGGGGTCAAGGATTCTGAAAAAGAAAGAATCAGAAAGAAGAAGAAAACAGAAATGAAGCTGCTGTTTACACGTACTGTAGTTCTGATACATTGGGACATTGTTGTAGCATTTGGAGACGGCACCGACACCAGGAATTTATTTTGGTTTTTATGGCTCAAAATAAAATGGTGCTGAAAAGAGTGTGACATCGTGACAGAGAATGTTTCTGAGTCACAGAGAAACACATGATTATTCTTTTTCTTGAAAGTATAACTCATTATTCATAAATATATATTCCACTGCATTAGGAGCTATTTTGAAAAAAGAAAAATCCCCTATGCCTCACTAATTAGTTTTATTTTGGGGACCTTTTTGTTTTTACACGACACAGTAGCAGCCGCTAAGGTGAGCGAAACCATGGCAACAGACCAGACATATATGTATGTAAGGGGCAATGTGAGTTCCACTAGCTCAGTGGGAAGAGATATATATATATATATATATATGTGTGTGTGTGTGTGTGTGTGTCAGTGAAGCAGCAGACCTGGATGTTTTCTCTCCTATGAAGCCTTTCCACATGGGCCCATCGCAAACCTGCAGGAGCTGACATGAGCCGTCAAGCATTTTAAAGAGCTGCAGAGTCACAGGAGAAAATAAAACTGTTCTCTGCAGCCTGTGGATTTTGTGCTTTTTCTGTTTGTGTTTATAAATCTAGACTCGTGATTTTACAAAGCTCTAGATTCAACGTGTAGACACCAAATCACCTGCGTGTTAACTCTGACTGTGGGTTTCCCGCGGGGAAGGGACAGCCATTCTATGCCTGTGTGTGCCTCTTTAAACAAAGCTGAATATGTCTTTATATGGCAGTGCGGCAGTGCGCACATGAGCGGCCGAGGCAAGAATCTGTTGGCTCATCTCGTTTGTCTCATCTCCTTCCCTCTGGCAGCGGACACACTGAAGGACCACAGTTGTCACCGCAGCGCACAGCGAGATTATTATTATTCGGCACGACAGTGAGAAGCCTGCTAAACATGGCTTTAATGGGATCGCAGGAAAAACAATGGATGGCGTTTTCGAGCAGTAACAAGATGAAGTGTTTGTGTCAGTTTCTATCAAAGTCACATTGCGCTTTTCATTTGTCAAAGGACAAATGTCTTCTAAATCAAGCCGTCATGGTGCAGTGAGCAACAAGCAGCACGGTCGTCTTTCTGTTTGTCACTGAGGTCAACTCATGATACAAGAAGAAGTCATTTCTACCTCTAAACCACTTCATGTATCCCTTCATCATTTGCATAATGTGAGTCCCTCCTGGAGGGGCAGGGGAATTTCCCTCCTTGTTGTTGTTCCTTCCTCGCCGCTAAATTAACAATATTGTCGCTCACCAGGGATTATGTTGATACAAATCACCCCCTCTGTCTTTCTATGTTTCCCTTTTTATCTCTCCCCTCCCACCCCCCTCCCCCCATTTCCTTCCCCTGCCTCTGAACGCTCAGAGGAGCTACAGCCCGCCGATGCTTCTCCGCTGATCTGAAATTTATGAGAAGAAGATCTGTTTTGGCTCTGGAGCGTCACTCCATTCCAGCCGTCAGACTCAATCGCATTGTAATATTTTTATCCTGTCCTGGAATGAAAACATATTTACTTGCAGCTGTGTTAATATTAAGATCAGTTAGTAATGTCTGTCAAGCTGTTATTGGAAAACAGCCCTGACATCACATGAGGATTACTACAAAGAGGAAGTTTTTCATCATTTCTGATTGTGTTTTGGCTCCTGCAGCGTTTAATGGAGAACACACAGAGACATCAGTCTCTTCAGTTCATCCGTCCGTGCCAGCTCCAGCAAACTCCTGCTATTACTCACAGGTCTTCCTCTCCGCAGGTGTCCGACATCCCTCTCTCATTTACATTTCCTATAAATAGACTCTTTATTTCCTGTTATGAATTCATTCTTTTTTTAGCAACTTCTTTATTAAAGATGAGAAAAAAATCAACCTCGGAGCTCATCGGCTATCGTCTGAGGAGAATTTGCCTCTGGGGGCAACGACCAATAGTTTGGGGTTTCTGCTGACAGAGGACATCTGGGCCGAGACTCTGTCAGTTTGCTGTACACTGTAAAATTCATATTAATTCATTCAATTTAATTTTTTTAGAACAAAGTTATAGAGAAACACCGCAGTACCCACAATGTGCAGGCAAGGGCGACTCTGAAGAGAAACAAAACTCAGACTCGATGTGAGCAGCCGTCTGCCTCGACCGGTTGGGGTGAGTGGAGAAAAACTCAGAGAGGTGGATGTGGCTCCTCAATCAGTACGAGCAGATTACTCTCTATCAAACGTCCTTTTTCATTTATCCTTAGAGTTTGTTAATGATTGTCAATCTAGACGATGCTTCGTCTTGTGCAAAATGGACTGATATCTCATCTGGTGTTTAAGTAGCCAGCATTGATATCAGATCAGCTGTCCCTGAAATGAAAAGTCTTTGAGTTGAGAACCAGTGAGAGACACAGACAAACATTCTTGCAGCATCGGGCCTCACAGACACTAAATAATCCAGCCTGTAGGGCTACTTCTGAAACATGGAGGATGTGTGGCTGATGGTTCCAAACGCAGATTCACTGAAACAGATGACTCATGGAGTTACTTCTTTTTTCAGTTTGCCTTTTGGTTTCCACAACGTTGGATGGTATTTGAGGAGATGTTTATTTGCTTTGAGTTATTCCAATTTAACGTATTTTTGGTTTGAGAGTTCTCATTTCCTGTCATGTTGGAAGAGAACAAGATCTCTTTCAATATGCTCCTCTGACAGTATTTGTGTATTTATGTGTGAGATTCCCAACTTGTGGTTAAGTCAATAGGAGAAGGGGTGTTTGCTGTGGCACAATGCCCAGACGAGCCGGGGATCGCAAACGCTGGCGTGCATGAATCTTGGTGTGAATCTTGTGCATCACCCCCTTGTACAGGTAGCATGTGCATGCAAAAAGTAGACGCTGATGTCACTGGGAGACACATGCAAGCTGCACTACGTAAATAAATCTGCTCCGGAGCTCAGATCTCAACAGCAGTGGATAATATAGACTGTCTGCTCTCACATCCAAACCTCCCAGGAAACACTATCTGCTCGAACAGTGTTCAGCTCTGATTTTACTGCCAAGAGGAGGGGGGGGGGGGGGGCAGGTCAGCATTCCAGGACGGCCCAGTCAAACACACACACACACACACACACACACACACACACACACACACACACACACACACACACACACACAAGCAGAGACACACACACACAAGCAGAGACACACAAAGCCACAAACGAGGACAAGACTTTTCATGACAACAACCAAATGCAAAAACAAACAGATTTGCGCAATTGTGGGAAATGTCAGTGAACCTACCAGTGCAGTCACTTCCCAATATCTATTGCAAAACTTACACACACACACACACACACACACACGTAGACGTTTAGGGACACAGACACATTCACACAGGTATCACTTACCATAGGTGCAGGTTTATTTGAACTGTGGACGACCAACTGTCCCAATGTATTCCCTCCAGTCATGATAAATGGCCTATATAAGATCAAAACTGACACTGAATATAGTCAAACACTAAGTTTAATGAAGTGCTAGAGCTGGTCAGATGAACCCTGTTCCACGGCCCAAGTGATGATTTTATTAACCTCACAAGTTGAAACCACATTAACCAAGAAACCCCCGGCAGAGTGCTTCATAACGCTACCTCAACACTCCAGTCTGAGGACATGAGAGCAAAAGAAACCGCAGGAATATTTTGGTGTTTTCTTTAGTTCATTTTTTTCTCTTTTCATTGCAGGGTCAGTATCACCATCTTCAGCATTTCACAGCACAGGCTCCAAATAGAAACTGGCAGTTTTGGAGAGAAGCGGAAACCAAGAATATTTTGCTGAAATAAATATTTCATGGAGACAGAGATGTGAAAAAGGCAATGTGTGTGTGTGTGCGGGTGTGTGTGTGTGTGTGTGTGTGTGTGTGTGTGTGGGGGGGGGGGGGGGGGGGGGGGGGTCATTATGATAATTTAAGGCTTTTTAAAAGTTATTATTTTCTGCTGAAGTGCAGATTCACACTCACTTGCAGACCAGGATGAGATGTAATTTGAAGGCATCTTCTTTCATTATATCCTCAATATGAATAGGAATGCATGTGTTCGGCCATGAAGGAAGTTAGAATTTAACAAACCAGTCATTTTATTCAGCAGCTTTATATCTGCTGACAGCCCCCGAAGATCAGTCATAAAAACCAGGCCCCAACATCTTTCCTCTCTCAGTCAACACACAACCAGAGAAACATTTCTGTGTCCATCTTGAAACCAAATAAAAACATGTGGGACAAACCTTCATACACTCACTGGCTGACACTGAAACATGTGCTAGAACTTTACCACAGACCCCAGCTGCTCACACCACTGACCTGCGTATAAAAGACTCGGTCTATTGGTTCAACACTTCACTGTGAAATATCAGTTTTCATCAGCTGATGACAGGATATCTTGAAAATGAAGGATTACGTTCATTTTACCTTCAGCCACATAGAGATTACTGCCAGAAAAGCAAACATGCTAACGTAACCATGATAACGTACTGAATGTTAGCGCGCTACCGTGCCAGGCAAACAAACTGCTCACACATTAACACCCAGCTCAACAAGCATGGCAACATTTTGATATATACATGTATATACAGTATATATATACATGTGTATACTATATATACACAGACACACACATACGCATGTGTGTGTGTGTGTTTGTATATACATATATATGTGTGTGTATATATGTTGATATGCACATGCACGCACACACAAATACACATACATTTTTAGATATATTTATATGTATATGTGTGTATTAGCACTCAAATATGGATGTATGTGTTTGTGTGCGTGTATACACATCTACATACACATCTTTACTGTATTTACTGTATGTAAAGATCCTAAATGGAAGAAAAACAACAGTCTCGGTATCATGTATGATTTACAGTATGACACATGTTTACATGACAGCGATCTCGTAGATTTGTGAATTATCAGCCATGTGTTTCCTGTTGTGTGTCACAGACTCACATTCCAGCTCGAACATTCAGTCTCATTGTCTTCAGTTCCACGTCCAACACATAGTGAACATATAAGAGACACTGATAATGAGTTATAGCCCATCCACTGAATAGTTCCCATAGAGGCTCAGGTTTTTCTACTACATGTCTGTGTAAGTGTGGCTGAAAGCCTTGAGGAGAAAATACACTGAGGAATACTCACACTCACATGCACAAACACACACTGATTCACGTGCACACAAAAACACGTGAATGTGAATACAACTGCTTACACCCCAAAGGAATCTGTGCCAGTGTGTGATTAGATATGCATCTTTTGAAACAATCTGGAGCAAGCAGCGGGATCCTGGCAAATAATATTAGTTCTGCATAATTCTCATTTTGTTACAGCTCTTCCATCTTATTTCTGGATTCCGTTTCCATTCACGAGAGCTGGCTGCCGCTGTGTCTTTGTGAATACATTTGTGTGTATTTGCATGCCTGTGTGTGAATCTGAGTGTCTCTGCCAGAATCCAAGCATACCTCAGGGAATGTGTATTGTAGTGACAGAGAAAGTGACTAATTTCAGCCCGTCATGAGTCATTGTGTTAAAAAATAGGAAATACGGGATTTACTGGAAAATTGTGCGTTTTCTTTCCAGAAACTATCTTTCATCCAAGTCTGTTTCATCGAATCCAGGACATTTTCCTGTCCTAAGGAGCACAGGAAGCTTTTATCTGCCACATTTTTAGCCATACTTTTGAATTCTAAGTCAGCCTTCTCAGTAAAACCTTGTTCTTCTCATGTTTCGGAAGAATTTGCTATTCTGGAGAGAAAGAAGGGGCAATATAGCATCTCCAAGTGGCATCTAATGAATATTTAATATGGTGCATTAAACATATGTACTACAGTATGAGTCACCACAGTGTGGCCACTTGCTTGTAGAGCCCATCTGCTTTTACAGAACAGTGTTGGCTACAGTAAACACACAGTATGACTCTTCAGCTTTCACTTAATATGAAAACAGGCTTACATTTGAATACCCTACAGCCTCTCTGCATGCTGGCTGTGACAAGTGATTCATGCTTAACAATAAATTCAATATAATATTTCCCTGAGGACTCACTTTGTCTGTCGACTTAATAATGTTCTAATATATTTTATCTCCTGGATATCAGTGCAGCTCCTCTGTATTCTGAAGAACTGTTATTGTGGCGTTAATAAAGCGCTTTTACCAAAGGGAGCTTATACAGTGTAGATTTATTATGCAGGATTTCTTATTTCTTATTATTGATTTGATTATTTCTTATTATTGATTTGATTATTTCAACGACCTCTGTCCGTCCTGGGAGAAGGATCCTTTACTTATTTCTCCCCCTTTGGTTTCTGCTAAAAGGTTTTTCTTTCCTCACTCTAGTTGAGGGTTACGGGCGGAGGATGTCTCACCTTGTTGCCCTGTGAGGCAAATTGTGATTTGTGAATATGGTCTATATAAATGAAATTTGATTGATTGACTGATGTCATTGCCTGGTTAAATCTTTGTCTTCATCTTCTGCCTTTTGGTAGTTAGTTGAGCTTTATTTCACACTCATAGGTCCTTATCAGTATAAAAATACAATCTAAATAATTATCTGCCACCTGAAGCTTTGTCAGCTTTGCATGACTATAGCTATACACTACATGTTGTGTACACAGTAAGCTCTGAAATGTGCTATTTTAATATATATATGCATAGAAAATGTGCACGCCAACATGTTGCCTTGTGCAGCAG
The DNA here is from genome assembly GCF_009819705.1 of Hippoglossus hippoglossus. Taxonomy (NCBI): domain Eukaryota; kingdom Metazoa; phylum Chordata; class Actinopteri; order Pleuronectiformes; family Pleuronectidae; genus Hippoglossus; species Hippoglossus hippoglossus. The sequence goes on from NC_047165.1 coordinate 11,674,172, forward strand.
TTCACGTGCACGTCCTCCTTGTGAGTGAAGAAATAATGGTCGTTGCTTGTCTGGGCCGGAGTGGATGCAAGTGGAAACAGAAACGAGGCACTTTGTGTGAATTATTGATGGTCAATGAAACTTTTAAAAGCTGCAGACTTTAGCAGTAAAAATCTCCCATTTGAAGTGAATGATTCGATCTTTCAGCTGTTTCAGTTAGAACATCAGCACCAATCGAAATAATGGTTGACAGACAGCAGCAAGTATCAATGCCCTGGATTCAATTTGTATTATTTTTGTTTTCTGAATCATTATTATGATAATTATTATTTCATTTATCTGCTTTATCATTTTTGTAATTTTTACTCTTCAGTTCTATGTTGTGTGCTTGTCTGTGTGTAGTATTAGTCCTGTCTTTGGTGTCCTCCTCATCCTGTTGTTACATTTAAATTTTTGATATATTTTTAATATTTGTTGTATTCAGAATTTTCAATAAAAAGTGATGGGGGGGTCTCTCATTAGAAAGTCTGACCTTGAAGTCCTCACTATGCACTAATGCACGTGCACTTAGCACCCCCCCACTTCCCATCCTCACCCCTATCTCCACCCCCATCTCCATCCGCACCCGCGCTCTGCACGCCACTCTCGTGCGCGCACCCACACGCGCGCGCTCGACGTGTCCGGTCCTCCTCTCCTGCGCGTGTGTAGTCGCCTTGTCCCGCACGGCACGAGCACACGGCTGTTGGTCTCGGGACGGATCCTCCTCTGCAGCTTCTTGCACCGCAACATGGCGACAGAGGTAAGAGATGCTGCTTCCTTCATTTTAACGAGAAGAACGACCCGAGGTCTCTGAGGAGAAGTGCAGGACGGGAGATGCAGTCATGTGCAGTGAACGTCTTGCTCGCTTCGCCTCAGGTTCTGTGGGTGAATGTGGAGCCACATCAGGCGGCTGCACTTGTTATAAATGAAAAAGAGTCATGCATTCTTTTTTTTATTTTTATTAATGAGCCTCAATTTCACTTGGTTTCCTCACTGTGATTCTAGATGTCCAGCTCTGGAAACAAACACTGCAGTATCATTACTAGAGTCCTAGAGTAGTTTCTCTGGTTTTACTGTGTACTGGTATCTGTAAGAATAAAATGAACATGTAAATTCCATTAGTTACCAAAAGACATTTCTCCCAAATGCTAAATTCAACAGACACTGGAATGAAATGGCTGCCACACACGCAGAGATGCAGATTTAAGACAAATCTGAAGTGGTCGCTTAATTTATTTCTGGAATCATAGCTTATAACAGCGGTGTTACCATAACTACATGTACACTGTAGTTTCTCATGTATTAACTGGTAAGGTGGAGTAAATCCAGTTGAGCTGAGGAGACTGATGATGGTGGAGCAGTCAGCACCATGGACAGGGACACTGTCTCCCCTCCTCCCTCCATACTTTCAAATCAGCTTCACAAGCCTTTGCATCTTAAATTAGCCACATACATCATTTTCTTTAACTACTGGTTTTATTTGTATTTATTATTATTGTATTTTTATCATTCATACCCTTAACCTTTTAACATTGTAGTTTAAATTTATGTTTACCTTATTTCGATTGGTGTAACCATGTATTTATTTAGTTGCTGTTTGAATTTAAATTGTTTTTTTGTATTGCTGTACCTCGGCACCATTGAAAATGAGGGTTCCGACTCAATGTGTCTTCCGAGGTTTTAAATAAATGATGATACTGAAGCTGCTTTTGCAAACTCATCTCTCTGGAGTTGTGCTTCTTTCATTCCTTTCAAATGCTCTGTATTTATATAGAGCTTTCCTCATCTTGATGACCACTCAAAGCACTTTGCAGTACAGTTTGTCCTCTCTTTATTCAAGAGTGTGGTCTTTCAGTCTAATTCATTTCATGCTCTCACACTCAAATATACCCTGCTTGTGCTCAGATTCTCTGCGCTCCAGCTTCAGCTCTTCTCCTCGCGCTCACGCTACTCCACATTCATACGGTGCATTTACTTACTTTCCCTATCACACTTCTGGCACAGCCATCAGGGGCGATTCAGGGGGTTCAGCGTCTTGCCCAAGGAGACTTTGGCACACAGGAGGGGAGAGGAGCCACCAACATTCTGGCCAGTGGAAGACCAGCTCTACCTCCTGAGCCATAGCCAACTGATGGTTGGCAACCTTAGCAGAAGATGTAAGCTTGTTAGGTGAGAGGTGGTGCAGCAGGCAGAGGCAGGATGTTACGTATGCTGCGTAGATCACCCCGACCTCGGGTCTTATCACCAAAAATTCTCCTGTGTCTTCGTCGGTGTCTTCTACGTGTCATCAACAGCCGAACTTGCTCACGGTGAATCCTGCCGAGGATGTCCTGCTGTTTTCTTACATCGGCTCCTCTGGAGGCTCTCACTCTCACATACAGCTCCTCCGGAGAATATCTGGATGATCTCAGGATTTCATCTTCCTCTCCCCACTTTGTGTCCTTGGTCACCATCACGCTGAAGACATAGCTGCTTTAGTTATCATAATAATGATCTCAGTGGAGGAGCCTGCTGTTAGTTTGGTGCAACTTTGAAGCAGCTTGCATGTGCCTAAGCTTATACAGTGTGTGTGTGTGTGTGTGTGTGTGTGTGTGTGTTCATATGCATATTAATTTTATGAGTGGATGAAGGTAATTCATAATGCTGCTGCAGGTAAAGCTTCAGTGGACATTGCTGAGCAGGATTCATCATCTTTTTTTTCCTGAGCCGGTAATACATTGGCAGAGTGGTCGTGATCTCCTCTGGTGGTCTGCCAGCAGCCGTGTCCAAGCCATATTAGTTCCGCGCGGTCACGTACACACGCATGCGCACAAACATAGCATGCACATGCACATACAAATACATATATGTGCAGCCAAGAAAGAGTGAATGTCCAGCGCCCATCCTTTATCCATGGCATATTTAATGTGAACAGGCTGCTGAGATGAGAAGCATACTTTATTTCCTCCCCATCGCCTCCCTCTCCCTCAATGAGTGTCTCCCTCCCTCACTAATTTATATTAGAACTCATTCTCTGACATTTATCGTGTGCCAAGTCAGCAAACGCACCGCGTTAAGTGACTGAGTAACAATCAGCTCATGGTGCAGACTCTTTGTGCTGCATGGACGCTCTCTGGATCCATTAAGTCCATGTCTGGCAGATCCTCCTCCTCAGTCCGTCAACCAGTCCTTGCTCGAGTCTGCTGAGGAATCGAAGCTGCAGTAATCACCTCAGAAGACGGCTCGCCCCCAGAACATCCTCCATGAGAGGTCATTGATGCATTAAGTGTAGTCTTTTACTTTTAGTTTGAATTGTCATAGAGGAGTTTGGTTCTTTTATCTGCCCAGCCCGTGGCTATTTGGTTATTCTGTGCAGAGGATTTCAAGAGGCTATATTTCTGCACCAGAGAAATTTCCCTGGAAAACTTAATCATGATAAAACATTATAACGAAGTGTGTAGATTATATTATATTATGCCAGGCTAAGTGGTAACCAAATTACACTGTGGATTTACACTTGAGCATCATAACAGTTAGAATTAGGTTTATGTGTTTAATGTCGTGACTGTTTGGTTCCATATTTTATTTTAAGTATTTTTATGAGGCTCTTAACTTGTAATATGTCTTTCTCATGTCACCTATTTAACTTCATTTAGTTAGAGTGCAAACTCAAACTTTTTTTTTTTTGTCTAAATTTGCCTCGGGATCAATAAAATATCTTTCTGTCTTGACTAAAAGTAATAGATGTGTGGGTGGAGGGAGGATTCAGACACGATGCAGAGACTCTTAATCGAGTCCTGACTGATCAGTGTGACACTTTGATATTGCTGTCTGCTCGTGTGCTATATTTAGACTCGGGAATAGACTGCATTTGAACCCTGATCTCCCACGCAGGAAAATAAACAGCAGTACTCTGCCAACAGCAAACATGTATCTTCCAGTCTTAAATGGAGACAGGCAAGAGCTTTACTCTGCCGGTAACACCAACACCACGTGACCAAAGAATTGTCTCGTGAAGCCCTCTACTATCAAAGCAGGACTTGGGCAGTTGTAAGTTACAGGATTCCTGGTCAGTCAGGATGAGGTTGGGAGAGGGAGGTTGCTGTCATCATCTGTCAAAATATTACGGGTATCTGTATGTGGCTCTTGAGAACTTGAGAACCGTCTAATCGGCTTCACACTTGGCACGTGTATCGTTAGGGCCAAAAGAGATGCATTGTCAGATTTGGTGCGATTTGGACACATGATACCTCCAATATGAATAAACTTTAAATAATCAGGCAACCAGCGCTCAGTAGCAGTGGCGGCTGGGACTCAACATGTGTGACGTAGTCGATCAGAACAAAAGGTTCAAGGTTCTACGTACTCTACAGATCTTTGAATAACCAGGTGAACAGCTCTTTGTGCAGCTGCTGGTCTTTACTTCCCACGGCTAAATTAATGCAGGTCACATTTACAGTTTCAGAAAGAAAAGCTGCATCCAGCAGCATCTATAGTCCAAGCAGGCAGCTCATTCCAAACAGGCAGGTTTAGAACAGGCACTGCACTGTGATTACAACTGCACAGTTGTAATCAATTGATTGTGAAAAGTACCACAAGGCAATTCTCTTCTCCCTCTAGCAGTTCATTAGCAAGGGACAAATTACGCTTTAGCTTTAAACTAGCCCGGCTCAATGTGTGAATGAAATGTACCTGCACTAGTTTATACTTGTAATTACATCAGTATCGGATTGCACTGTGATGTAACTGCTACTATGACCCACGTCTACAGTTTGCTATCTGTAAAATAGCTCATACATGCACACAAACCAAAACAATGGAGGCTAAATGAAAAAAATCGGTTTGTAGGACTTGGGTAAAGAAGCAAACCAAGTGGGGCTGCAAAAGTTCCTCTCATATTTTTCAGTTTATCTTGTAATCTGACACTCCTCAAAATGATGTTGTACAGTCTCAAACAGATTGCAACCAAGATTTCAATTGAACTAACTCACAGATCGGAGCATGCAGACTTACAGTCTTTGCCGCAAGGTTTTAAGGCTCCTTATCAAACGGAGTAAAACGTGTGGCCTCTCGTTTGGCCAATCAGTTACATTTTTGAAATACTAGAACACAGTGTCACAGTACGTCACCTTAGAGACAGATATAAAAGGTTTGACCCTTTAACCATGACATCCCCAATAGACCAAATGCTTTTAAAGTCTCTACGTTGATTAAAATCAGGGGAGTGGTGGGAGAGATATTAAATAAATGGACTCTGTGATTCATGGGTGACCTCGCAGAGACATGACTCCCGCCTGCTTTGCTCGGCTGTGAGCTACATGTAGCACAGACATATAAGGCAGAGACGAGAGGGTCAACAAGAGGCTGAAACCCACCATGACGTCCCACAGCCCTGAATCAACCCGCCTCCTCGAAATTCATTCACTACACTGGCAATGTGGGATTATGTCGTGTCGGAAAATGTTTGTGTTTTTTATGTAGTTCTGCATTTAGCAGCAGACTCTCCAGCAGGTGGCTGGTATGTTGCCGTACGTGCAAAGCTATCAAACTATCACACCTGATGCCGCAGTTCACATCCATGATTCTGTCTGTGGTTTGGTTTCAGCAGCAAAAGCACTTGATGAATCATGATTTTTGGTTAAATGTATATGATCTATTTGTATATTGAACACACCACAATCTTTACTTAATCTTAACCACATTCTGTTACTAATGTTTCAGTCTGTACAAGTGGATTTTGTCCTTCCATCGTTTCTAGTTCTTTCTCCTTCCTTTTGTTGGTTACTTATTTTTACCATCTCTCCTTTGCAATTTTCTAATTTCTGTCGGTTTCATTTGTCTTTCATTTTGTCTGTCTTTCTCAATTTTCTTCAAATTTCTGCTCTTTCTTCATGATTGTATTTTCCATCCCAATTCCATCGTACTTTTCCTTTTCCTTTCCTTTACATCTATCTATTTATTCCCTTGTATTATTATCCTCTTTTTTCCATTAACTTTTTTCCCCTAAAGCTTTTAATCTGTCGTCATACCTTTCTTCTTTCCTTCTTTTTCATTCGGCAGCAGAACTAAAGTCTTACTTAGGATACAGCTACACACCTTTTACTGGTAACATCAGTATAAATTCTGTGCTTTGTACCGACACACACACATTCTCACAAACAAAGGACAAGTTTAATCTTAATGAACCCTCCTGATTCTAACTTGAATACATGATGCACGATCGTGTGCAGATAATCACTTATTTTAATTGAGTAACTTGTTTGGTCGTGATGGCCTGGAGGTATCACAGGGAGGGGGATGGTGGCAGAGACAGAGGAGGTTAAAAAAAAGCAGGTTATTAAAAGCCCCGGCAGACAGAAAGATCTAGTGGCTCGGAGATGATTGTGGCTGTTAGCGGATGAAAATAGCAGCTCGGATGCTATTCTTAGTTGTGAGTGATATACCCTATATAGACATGAAAGGCTGGCACTGTGCTGCGTCTGTGTGGGAAGGAACTGGGCTCATACATGCAGGTAAAAACATAGACATGAGTTGCTTTGAAAACACTGAAGAAGCCAGAAGAAATGTGGCTGTGAAAATCCACAATAAGATGTAGAAGATATTGCATTTGAACGATTTCTTGATTGGTCAATAAGAGCATTTCACAGACATGTTTTTATACATTTCTTATGTTTGTCTTTTATTTTTATGTATAGTTTTTCATAATAACGTGTATGATTAAACTCTAAAGTATCAGGCCTTGATAACATGTCTTTCATAAAGTTGAATAAATAATTGTCAATTACTTTCAATAATAATATATATTTACCGGCAGATATATTGCTATGGGAAATATTTTACTCCCCAGTATCTGTATTTGCATCGGCACCCCCCACTGGGTTGTAGAGACTGGGCTCTAATAATTAAGTAAAAAACCTTACCCCGATATCTGTTTCTCCTTTTATTTTCTCACCCCCCTTTTTGTTCATCCCTCCCTCCCTCCGTGTATCTCCTACTGTATCTCTAATTACCAGCCACTTGAGGGCAGTCATTTAGATCAGCAGGGGACAGGTTTACAGTGGCCCACTTGCTCGCTGTTGTTTGCTTTTCAGGGGAAATGTCTGTTTGGGTGTAAAACACACCACTCAGCACCAAAGCCCTGTAAAGTGGAATCTCTCACTGCTCATTATTACAGCCAATTGGGCCGACTGATACAGGAGGAGGGCATGAAAGTGCCAACTAATAATGTTGATTTAGTGACACGGTACCGTTTTCTCACTCAAAACTAATTTTATAAAACTGTTGTGCAGACTTTGTTGATGTGATTGAGAGTTTGATTTGGGGGATGGAGCCTTAGTATTAATGTCTTTATATCATCAAAAACAGGGTTTATGACCTGTACTGCAGCCAGCCACCTTCACTTCTAGGAAGCCGTCGTCCATCTTCATATACACTCTATGATTATGAGCTACCATATTTTGATCATGAGTAAGCCTAAACCTAAGTTTGATTGTACACTTGAAGCTCTTTTACACACACACACACACACACACACACACATATTTTTGCATCTAACCAGTCTTGCACAGTAAATCACCTCCATCTTTAACCAGTGAAAACAGAAACACTCTAGGTAATGCTGGTTAGTCTGATTCACTTGTTGAACTGGTTATAACATATATTGTATGACAATGCTCTTGTTCCTACATTAATATAAAGGTATTTTTAATACACAAATTTAACATGTGTTTTTTTCCTGGTTTCAGTTCCATAACCTGCAGGAGCTGAGGCACAGTGCATCACTGGTAACAAAGGTGTTTGTACAGAGAGATTACAGCCAAGGAACCGTCTGCCGCTTCCAGACCAAGTTCCCCTCAGAGCTCGACAACAGGGTGAGCACGAATACAAACACACACACACACACACACACACACACACACACACACACACACACACACACACACACACTGAGATAAGTGTAATATTCCAACTCACCTGAAACAACAGAGACACACAAAAAGAGTGATGGCTCAATAAAGCATAATCAGATAAGCACTATAGTGCATCCTGGAAAACTTTGGTGAATGATGGATATAAATCGAACCTTCGTTAGATTACTATTGCTGAATATGATATTGCGATAATATAGACATTGTTTTTCTGCTCAGCCTTATTCCTTATTAATACACGGTTATTCTTAAAGCACAGATAGTAATAAATCATAGTATCATGTTGTTTCTAACGGCAGGGTATAAGTGAAACCTTTATAATATTCATATACCTTGCAAAACTACTTTATGGACCAAATGTAGCAGCTAATTCTGCAATCTAAAATTTTACATTCTTTTAGATGGATATCTTAAAGCCAAACATTATGCATCATGCAAAAGTATGATGATATTGCCTTTACATCCTGTACACGGTTGGATCCAGATTTTGTAGCATGGTCCCTAAAGTCCTGGAGCAGACAAGAGCAGAATAAAAGTGACACAACTATATTACAACTCCTCTGTGTTGCGTGTGCTTCTAAGAAAGGGAAAGAAAAAGAAGCCATAATGCTTTTATTTTCACTCTCAACACTTTTAATTACTGGGAGCTGTTGATTGGCTCTTCTTACATGTCTGTATTGGCATATTGTGAATATTTAGCAGTTAGTCTCTGAAGCAGACACAGCGGGAGTCAGTGTATAGGAATCATTAGAAAACTTCATCTGTCACTTCGCTTTAAATGTTCTCTGTCAGACACTCGAGCCACACGTCTGCTGTCACACGTCGGGCTAATGTGTCACCTCAGCCTCGAGCGTCTCCACGTTCTGGAAGCGAGGTGTGTTTCGAAGTTGTTTTAGACAACGTCAGGCCATTTATTTTGAGCAGAATGCAGCTGCTTTGTTTGGCAGGCCATTTTATAGCTGAACAGCTTGCTCCGACACATTTCACTTTCGCAGTCCTTATGGTGTGAGCACGCCTTCATATCTCCACTTGGATGTCTATTTGTGTTTGTAAGTAGATTGAGCGTACCTTGCTGGAGGAGACGGTGAAGACCCTGAACTCTTATTATGTCGAGGCCGAGAAAATTGGAGGTCAGTCATACCTGGAAGGATGTCTGGCCTGCGCTACAGCGTACATCGTCTTCCTCTGCATGGAGACACGCTACGAGAAGGTAATAAACCTGCAGACGCTGAAATGCTGGTACCCGAAATGGTCAGACAGCTTTTATGTGGAACAAGATCTGTGCAACGGTGGCTGCACGTTGAGAAATGTAATGATGAACACCTGTGATTTTCCTCTTAAAAAGATCTGCCTTCTGGCTCTAGCTCCATATTTAGTGTGCGTCTCAGAGGAAGCCAATAGATGTATTTTAAAGATACTGAATTATTCCTTTAATCTGTGTTCTTTCTGCAGCTGAAAAAAAACATTTTTATAGAAAATTAGATCCTTATTCCAGAAGCCACAGTCTCAGTTTCCCAGCGGCAGTTTGGCCTATTATGGATCAAACCAGAGCAAACCTGATAATGTCTATAGTCCCTGTGGAGTTGTGCTGTAAATACAAGAAATAATAGATATCCAGTCATCCATTTTAAACCTCTGCGCCGGCGACATGTGACCGGAGCCGATGTCCCTCCGTCCGTCCCATTCTTGAGAACATGACTGTAAGAATGCTCTGAGGGGAAATTCTTCAAATTTGGTACAAATATTCAGTTGGTCTCAAAGATGAACTAATGTTGTGAATGCTACTATCACCACATCACCAGTCTGTCACACAGCTAACAGAGAGAAACAACCATTCACAGCCACAGACATATTCACTACCTCCCTTATTAAAATATCCTGTGTGAAAAAAGAAACACAGGTGACTCCACTTCCTGCCCCTATCCAGAGATCAAGCTAGATTATCCCGGATACACAGGCGGCCAACTTGTGCATATAGAGCCAGAGACTGCGCAGTATTTGACGTGTACTTTGTACTTATTTACAGTCTGTGGTCTGAACCCAGACCTGGAGCCTCTGTGTGCAGTAGAATTCTCTCTGCTGGAATAATTGTCTCACTCAGACATTATTCAGGAACAGCTGGTTATTATAAACTCCAGTGCCCATCTGAAAGACTTATTTACTGCCATATTTGTCCATTTGTATGAAAGCTTCCTCTCACACGCAAACAAAAGTATTTAATTGTGTGTTCTAATGCACTCTGGGTCTCTTCGGTCAGAACATATTATACACACCCGCTCAGCGGAGCGAAAAACACCGGAGATATGATCTGATTCTCTCCTGCACAACGTTCCCCTCAGCTGTCCGTCCACTACGTCTTAGAACTCGCTCTGAAGCCCACACCTGTGTGCCTGTGGGTTCGCATGGCACGCCAACTGTAACAGGACATCTACCTTCGGCACAACCACAACGTCCGTCTTGAGGAAACCTCTATGCGGCCGTGTTGCTGCTTGTCACTGGCTGGAGCAAAAATGCTGGCATACATAACCCAGTCTCACACACACACACACACACACACACACAGTGAGTTTGATTAATCCTCTTGTGATTCTGTGTGTACCTGTCCGTGTTTTAGAGGAAACTAGAGTGGCGTGAAGTCCCAGCATGCCTCTCTTCTCTGATCTTTCTCACCCACAACATTCATCTCCCTGGTCTTGTTGCATTTTGTAAACATTTCTTCGTATCAAAGCTGCACAGAGGCACTGGGAGCTTGACCGAGAAGTACAAAAGGACTTATTGCTGTGCTGAAGCCATGCAGAAATGACCTGGTCCGAGGCGGCTTTCATCTCGCTGTCAGCTGTGTGCCGCTCCATTGACACGCCCAGATGCTATCAGCTCTTACGGGAGATTTGTTTATTTACTTGTTCAACTTTATAATCTTGGCTGAAGGACGTTATGACTGACGATGATCAAATATACCCACCCAGGTTGATGCTGTGTGGGTGCATGCTCCTATACAGTGTGTGTGTGTGTGTGCTGATAAAGCGGCCACACACCAGTGAGTGTGGATCATTGTGCAGATTCATTCGAGCACCACGAGCCCTTGATGCTCACATCTCACCCTATCAAAGGACACTGATTGCTCCCAGCATGTCAGAACAGATACACGTGCGCACAAGCGTTCGTTAAAGCTTCCCTCGCTCACAGTTTGTATCCTCCATCGCCTTTTTCTCTGCCCCTATTATTCACAAGAATGTGGCTACTTTGGACACACACACATGTACCTTTTTGTTGCAGCAGGTCACATGGGCAACTTCCATTCTCGCAGAGGTGTAAACGCTCATGTCATACATGTGTAATAGACTGTGACGACTTCGCTTCTCAGGCGATACATGGGCACGCTCACAAAGCTTCTCCCAGAGGGGCACTCACACAAACATGTGGGTACAACAGAGGCACAGCTGGGATACTTGACTGTCATATTGTTCCGCTGGAGAGGATTGAGTCGCCCTGAGAGCTCGCCAGCAGTGAAAAGATTGTCCCCCTTCCCTGCACCACAGTAAACCTATTAGTCAGGGCTCCGCTTTATGTGTCTCTGCTGCTGCTCTGTGATGTGAGTCTTCAGCAAAATACACAGTTTATATTGTGTTAACAATCTATGGATACACTGTGATTGTTCCGAGCCAAATATTGATTGCTTTTCTGCTTAGGTGGTCTCGATATAGGCTCCATGATTGCACAAACACACCACAGCAAGTTCCTTGTATGTGTAAACCTGCTTGGCAATAAAACCCGATTCGGATTCTGATCCCATCACCAAGTGGACAGCTCTAAGTAGGTCAGTTCACACCTGAACCGGCTCTCTGCATCTCCAGGGATCCTTTCCCCCCCCTGATCCTCTGCTTTATATACAAATTCACAATACAGTATTTCTGTTTGCAAATACCAAATTTATTTTTGTCAACGCTTTTGTGTGTGTGGGAGAAAGACAAAAGGAGATGCTGAGCTACGATGAAATATGATTTTACAAGTTTAGAATAGTAAGGAAAAAACTAAGGAAATCAATGTGGAGCAGTCATTGTTGATATTGTGGCAGACTGCAGAAAATAAATCAATGTATGAGAAACATCCATCCATCACACTCACATTTACACGTATGGTCAATTTAGAGTCTCGAATGAACCTGAGTAGCTGTCAAAACAATAAACTGAGAAAGAGTAAAAACGTTATATGAAAGTTTAACGGGTCAGAGGTCGTCAGTTGAGTAGGCCTGTCCTTTAATGTGGCCCAGGATGCCTTTGTGTTCACTCCTTCAAATGGGGTGTGAGTGATCAGATCTCAAATGTGTCCTCAATGTGTCTTGTTCACGTCTGTACTGAGCTCAGACGCTTGTTAATGCCAGGTCTGGATGGAGCCGTAGATCTGACTGATTGAAGGTGACTGAAAACAGCACAGTGGAGCAAACCGCTGCCTTCTCATGGCGACTTCCACGTTCTCACACCGAAGAATTTAAGTCTTGTTTTCTCCCCAATTCTCTTCTTCGTCTACTTCTTCCATCGGGAGATGTAGAATGAAATGTTCTTCTGTGTTTTACTCTCCACTGGCACTAACGCTCACTTATATTAGCAGCTGTGCCTGCAGCTGTAACAGGCCTTTGACATCCCAGAGGAGCTGTGCTCAGTGCGTTGCCCAGTCTCCATTGTTCTAATCTCTCAAGGCTGAGAGTGCTGCTGTGACCTTAAGTTAACTTACAAAGCGGATGTGAATATGTCATGTTCAATAAATCAGCAGAATACTCATAAAAAGAGTTACAGCTCAATACAGCACGGAGGATGACTGTAGCTCCTTACTACTCTGATCCTATTTTTACAGTTTTAACTCTGAATTTACTGAAACAGGTTTATTAATAAAACGGCAACACAAAGTCTGACTTAGAACGAAAAACAAGGTCTGTCAGTCCCAAGGTTAACTTTTCATGTGCAGTATTTCTCCGACAACTACGTACGACTCAATTAATATCTCAGCAATGAACTTGGGGAATAGAAACACTTGTTTAAGATAGAAAAAAAAAAAATCAGAGTTTAATATACAGTACAATATACAGTCATTATGTACAATGTTTTTTCAGGAAACTAGAATGTCACTCTGTAGAATGTCACTCCTAAATATGGCAGATTTGTTTTCATCAAGATCCATGAATTATTCCTTTTGAAATCAGTGAAACTGGGAAAAAACGCCTTATCTCACAATGTTCAACAATAAGAAAAAAACAACATCAGCCCCCTGATCTGTATCTGCACCAGAATTTAATGGGTTTCTTCCCTGACCCATTCCACATCCAGTAGTTTTTGCGTGTTTTTGCTGTGATTGACTTGGTCAAATTGAGAGTAGGCTCAAACCTCCTCCTCACAGCATTTTGTTAACAGTATATAGATATGAAGGGATTCATTTGTTATCACTGAATTACAGGATTTTTCACCTGCACACTAAATTAACACATGTAAAGGCAAACAGGAAATCCTACGGGCAGCTGTCAGGCTTATTTGAAGCATGTGAATTACTGTATCTACATGATTATTCTCATCAGAAATTAAATACAAATATTCTTACATGCATTTGATGTGTATGTTTTGTGTGGGCTGCTCTTTATCACAGAGGAAAATAGAATGACCTCAGATGACTGCGGCAGCACTAAATGATCTGCTCTGTGCCGTGGGATATGTCATCTCCTGCTGACTCTTGCTATGAGTGATGACAGCTTTCCCAGTGTACATGAGGCCCAGTGAGCCATGGTGGAGCTGACTGACATGGTTAGGCAGAGTTTAGGGGAGGCATGGCACATCAGCATTGTTGGTGCCCACAGAGGCGTAGCTCAGGCTGAATAAGCTGCTCTAATGATGCCACTTTTGCTAATAGCTGCCCATTGAGCATGACTCTCCATCAGTCAGCAGTCATTTGGTTGCTATCAGCTGCAGCCTGGGACTCACGGTGCTTAGGTTTTCTTAAACTCCTCTAGTCTCCAAGGTAAACTCTGTGTGTAGCTGCTATACATAGTAGAATGTATACAGGCACGCTTCTTCGAATGTGTGTGCCCCGGCCCGGCCGGTCTGAACTTGGTGATCAGCTTCACTCCACTGCAGCTATGTGATCTTTGCATTGTTGATGCAATACTGCAAAGCCGAGAAATGGGTCCGATACCAGTGCAATCTAAATAAACTGTCCACCTCACGTTTTCGAGCGTTTCCAAATTGCCCCGACAGTTAACCAAGGCATGACATTTAGCCTCAGAGAGCCATCTCTGGAATTAGGAACTGAAGCTTCCAAATGGAAAAAACTTCAAAAAGAGGAAAATCTCGTGCTCGTCAATTTTACTAATTCAATTCATACAGCCTTGCTTGACATGAGTGGCTTGGAACTATGCATAAAAATAACTGCCGTACTGAGAGCATAATGGAATTACTTAGAGTTTAGATTATAATGTTCAGGAAAAATAAAGACGGGCAATGACTTGAGAGAGTTAGTATCATATGCCGTATGCTAACTGTGCTCAGACGGGCTGCAAACTCATTTCTTCCATCTTTCATTTTTTCCACCCAAGACACCACAGGAGGAGGCTGACACTGCTGCAGCCTCTGTCCATGTTTACATACATGGTTATTACATGTACCACTGAGTGCACGTTATAGTAATAATATGCAATGGATTCTCAGTTGGAACGTCTGTTCGGATTATTTTCTGCTCGCGTTTTAGATTTTCCTCGTCCCTCCTATGGTACTAATCAAATCTGGATTATGTCTAAATATGCCTCTGTGACCCCTCTCTGTTTTTCCTGTTTTATTCCAGGTGCTGAAGAAGATATCAGGCTACATCCAGGAGCAGAATGAGAAGATCTACGCTCCTCGAGGTCTGCTGCTCACCGACCCCATAGAGAGAGGAATGAGGGTTGTATCCTTCACTTAACTGCTGCTGCTCGCTCGCTCTAAGATTTGGAGGATAAAGGCCCAGACATAAATACGACTGATAGGAGGTGGCAGTGGTTTAGTGGTCGGAGAAATTTGACTTTAGGAGTGGAAGTCACCAGTTAGAACGACTGGAACCGCCAGAAACATCTGGATCGGATAAATGAATAAGAAAATACCCACTGCTCCTCATATATTACCATCAAGGTGCCCTTGAACAAGGCACTTAAAGTCCAGCTGCTGCAGAGGAGCTGCTCGGTGGCCAAGTGTCCTTCCCAGGACACAATGTGGAGCAGGGCCATTCTGGAAGAAGTGTGCATGCTCCATTAAATGTCCTGATAAGAAAAGGTGAAAGAGACAGGATGAAGTGGTGAATCAGCACTAGATACGGAAACGGGCTCAGTCTTATGTTCGTACTCTGTCGTTCAGTGTAGGCCAGAGTGTGCCACTATTATAAAACCTTTACTTTGCTTTACTGTATAAATATTACAGATTGCAAATATTACTATATCAATAACTTCACTGCATGTTATTATCATAATTTACAAGGTTCTGCCATTAAAAGTTGCTCACCATGGGTGAATTCTTCTTTTTAAATTGTTATACAAGAGGTAGAAACTCTTTCAACATCAGCATCCTGTCTGACGGGGGTGAGGTAACTACCATCACTACCTGAGCTGGTACGTCATGAAACGACATGAAACGTCTGCTGATGTTTGTTTGGGATGTTCGCTTCATGTTTGAATTTCCTTAGATGCTGAATTTAGTAGCATTTTGTTAATGCGTTCGTTTAATAAGGACGTTAGGTGAAGAGCAGGGGATATCCCCCCCCTTACTCGGCACAGTTCTTCATTTAGAGAGAGAGAGAGAGAGAGAGAGAGAGAGAGAGAGACCATTGGACCATCACACAGGGCTGGCCCAGACTGAGTCAAAAAAACAGGCTCCAAGTCACAGGGCCAAACATGTTACCAACACTTATTAGTCAATATACTCCTATACAGTAAGGTCTCTGTTTGTGAAGGTTACTCAAGAGTAGTGTGTTTCCCAAAGGGCAGCGAAACATTCAACTTTGTAATATTTTTATTACAAAGAACCAATTTTAGAAGATGAAGTCTTTTTTTTAAACTGGTCTTGTTGTTGTCATGGGCTCATGGTTCATCCTGGGTGCAGTTAAAGCCTTCTGCAGACAAAATGACTTTTGTCTTTGAGACAGCACGTTCAGTCTGAGCAGCATTGAGACAAATATTGAACTTGTCATTCGCTTTTCCAGCATGTTTGATGTTAACGAAGTCTTAAACCAGATGCAACTGGAGATGAGATGAGAGACAAACAAACAGACACACACTGCATCCTTCTCGTAGTGTCTCCAGCAGAAACATGTCGATTGTGCAATTCCTGTATTTTCCAGAAGCTTCACACATTAGAGCTGAGAATGGAAGCGACAGGATTATACTGTCCAATTAGGATCCTCCAGCACTTACACAATCCCATATTCAAATGCTCTCTGTGCCATGATGAACCTTGACAGTCACTGTGTCCTCAGCTGGAGATCAGCCTCTTTGAAGACCGGGGCTCGGGCAGCTCCAGTCCCAGCAGCAGCATGACGTCAGCCGCCAGCAGCGCCCGGTGACTGGAGGGGCAGCGCCAGGCTTACGGGTACCACCACAGGGGCAGCGGGACACTCACCAACATCCGCATGCTGAAACATGAGAGCACCAGGTTCTAAGACAAGTGGAGAGAACAAAGGCAAGGAGGTGATCCACAGCATTCACACTCTCCCTGCTGGAGTCTGCGCGACGTACCACCACGAGATCAGGAGCTGGCTTACACAAACACACTGGATATGCAACAGAATCAACACAAGTACAACAGAGCCCACACATAGGCAGCAGACACATGTACAAGCCAACATCCGGAGTGTCTGCGAGGGAATAGATTTCACTTTCCGACTGCTATCCAACCCAAAATAATCTATTTTTTTATTTTTTCACATTTTTCCATTCACCTTTTCTCTCATTCCTTCACGTCTGTTTCCATGAGTCACACCATCTCTGTGGTGAAGCTGATTCACTAGGCTTAAGCTTGATTAGACTGGACGTCAATGCTTGATTGGTTTCCGGGGGGTCACTGTCACTGCGACATATCTGCTGACGCATTGGTTGTGTAGGTTCAGGTCTGTGCAGCAGCTCTGAACTCTGGAAGGAGGGAAACTACCGGCCCCCGGGGAGGACCAATGTTCTCTCCTCTCACTGAATGATTGCATTCATGTAAGGTGGTTTGGGTCAAGCTGCTTTGAATGCTGGCAAATTGGGCCTTCTGTGGGACGAAGCGGGTCGATGCTCCGTTCACATGCTTTTGGCTTCAGTATCAAACAGCTAACAGAGAGCACCTTGGATTATTTATCCTCCTCATCCACAGCAGTGGATACGGGTGATCCACATCACAGCTGCAGGTCACAGACTCACTCGCACGCACACGTGCATACAAATGCACATATGAACTCCAGTGCTCATACAGACACATGCTAGGGAGGGAACATGCACGCACATATGCACTCCAGTGGCAAGTGGCCATGCATTACCACACACACACACACACAGATTCTGGCAGAGATAGAGTCAACCTACACAGACAGTGCTCTATATGGTCCAAGCTCATTAAAAACACGAGCAGATCTAGACCCTGTTGAGTGTGTACTAGTTTCCCTGGTAGTGCGCATGTAATGTGCATGTATCTGATGTGCATGTGTCTGTGTCACGAGTCACAGCTTTACCTCGCGCTGATAATTAAGGAGCCAGGGGAATCGGAGAGCAAGGATCAGTGCAGTAAATGACAAACCCACGTTCTGAGAACACTGAGACTGTGTGGGTTGTTATCTCTGCAGCTCTATGGTTAATGACAGGTGTTCATTTATAGGGTTGTGTAGGAAAATCCGCCCACACACAGTTTGGTACCTTAACGATTATTATGCTGTACGGCTCTCATGCAAGTACATTTTTTCAATTGTGCAAAAAACACCAACTTGAGGACTAATGAGAGATAAAATGTTCACATTTAAAGTTTGCCTGTTTATTAGTGCTACCTGTCATTTAACACTTCTTTATTATCAGGAATACAGGGATCTGCTTATGTGTCATTTTGTCGGTGAAACACAGTTGTAGCTCCCTCTAGGGTCCAAATGAGGAAGTTCAAAACCTCTGACAGAAAAATCAGGACTGAGGATTGTATGATTCAAATTATTTCTTATTCCTTAATGCAACTAATATTCATCCAAAAGAACTTATTCCCTCTGCTGCACTGCTCTGTGCTTTTCTAAAACATTATCCTCAGACCACACACACACAAGGTGCTGCAGCCTGAGGAGCAGAGACTCTCCTGGTAGGAACTGGTGCATCCTGTCGGGCTGAGTCTGTGTGCGGAGGCTGATGAGACAAAAGATTATCATAATGGAGGAAAATATGCCGAAGCCAGACGACAGCACACCCACACAGTGTCTAATGAAAAGAACTTTCACCGTTTCCCTGTAACCCTGTTGTCTGCACATTTTATTTACGTTGCCATAGTTTCTTTCTTCATCTTTCGTGGACCTCTTTCAGTTTTCCTTCACCTCACGTCATATCATGCATCTTAATAAACTCTGGTAGTGTGACGCTTTCTTTAGCCACATATATAAAGACGAGCAAAACCCTCAGCAGAGCCGCAGCTTTACAACCGACCCCTACTTTCACCAGAGAAGTGACACGTTGAAGTTAAACTATTCACTGGGAGGTCATTGAGGAACTGGATGTTTTTTACTTCAATCCAGTGTGATAGTTTAATTTCAACCTATCTTGCCACTTGCTTGAATGAGATGAACTGACACAGACATTTTCCCACAGCAGCTGAGTTCTAGTTGTGCCTGTGTTCAGCCTCCTGTGCTTCACGATGCCTTCATGTTTCATCCCAGTGGAACGGATACCCAACCTGGGGCTGATGGACTGATTCATTTAATATGGACTCCACACTGCCAATAAGCCAATAGAGGAGCTCATTGGACATTGTACAAAGAAAAACAAGAAACAAAGAGTGTATATGAACTGTACAGTAGAGGAGCTGTACCGTACAAGCTTGTCAATATTTATCCAGTGTAAAGAAGTGGATGGAAATGCCATTAGGCTGTTTAATTCAAAAACGTTATCGTTGGCCAGTGTGAGTTCCTGTTTTTGTTTGGGCATTAAATCACAGAGCAGCTATGAAAGCAGATCATCTGTTCAGCCATGAGCTGCTGTGCAGTATCTTCTGCACATGAAGATGATGTTTTATTTTGTTTAAAGTGTTGCTAATGTAGCTCATGATATTGTTAGTAATAATACTGAAATCTCTTATCATGATGTGATGATGATGATGATGATACTGATGATGATGATGATGATGATACTGATGCTCAGGTGAAGGCCTGTGTATATAACGTGTCATATTCAAAGGTTGAAGCTCTCAAAGGATAGGTTCCCAATATTGGTCCAGCAGTTGGTCCGCTCCTCTCCAGACTGAAATGTGTCAACAACTATTGGATAAATGGAAACTGAATTTGATGCTTGGTGCCCAGAACTAATGACTTTCACTTGCTAAGATATCATTGACAATGTGAAGACGTTAACATGTAAACATTACCATTTAGTTTACTATGTATTGACACACCACCATGTGATATTTTGCCTATGTACCCTGAAAGAATAGGAAAAACTACAGGATAAATGTCCGTAAGAACCAATAACTCTTTCAGTGACCCTTTTAATGAACAGATTAAAAACATATCTGAACCTATCCTTAAAGACTGAGCTGAAAAAGAAGCACTATGTACCATATTACGAGGCGTTATATAGCTTGTTCTTTCAGGAATTACTTCTTTGATTAATGAAGACAATCGATGGGAGTCAAGATTATGAGATGGTAGCAAATGTATTCTCGAAAAAAGATTTGTATTTTTTTTTTATAAAGGTACATTATTACTGCGCAGATTAAACTTTGGGTCCTTGATCCTCCATCATACTGACTGTCAGGATAGGAGCAATAAAAGCTGCAGTCCATTTCAGTATATAAATCCTCACATGCCATATATTTATCCTGTACTGTATTTTAGAGTGCAGCAGGTCTGTGGAGTCACCAGTGTGCCGCACACTGTTTGTATGTTATGCTGTTACAAGTGGTGGTAAAATATAAGATGTCTTCCTAAAAGTAAAAAAGATGGTGCGTAGAGTCTTCGTACCATTTGAGTTCTGAACTCTTTTGCCTCGGGGGGGTGTACTGCATTGATGTTTAATGCTGCATGATGTGTGAGTAAACTACGTGACTAACAGAAGATAAAAAGTCAAATCCCTGACGTCCCTCAGTCGTCAGGGATCTCTGCTGCGAGAGAGGACTATTACATCTTGATGCTATTTATATGTTTACATCAGGTTATTTACATATTAATTAACATGGATTCATGTCTTCTTTTTTTTATTATCTCAAAGCTGATTATTATTAATAGTAAAGTATTGAAAGAAGAGTTTCAAAGGGGAGAATAAAGAATATGATGATCATTGCGACTGCAGGCTGCTGTTCTGTTGGTATCGAACAAGGTTCAGTTCATGCTGCTGTTAAGAAACTCAATATCTGCTGAGATCCCGGTCTAGTGAATTTAAATGTGTGGTTTCATAAAGGGACAGTTGGGCCTTGGCTGAGGTATGAACTCTACGGAGTGCAATTTTAGTTTTGATGTAAAATCATCTATTTGTTCAGTCCTAAAACCTTGAGTTTAAAAATGAAGAAGTCTGCTTCTGCTCGCCTCACAGAAACGCAAATATGTTGATTATAGCAACTTCAATTTCACCAGGTTGTAGTTTTGAGCACTTTTTCCCGTTGTTATTCACTTACTCTGATACTTTCTTGCCACAAAAGAAGAAAATGAGTAACTGAGTGTTGTGTGGTGTGTGTGCACAGTAGCTCCAGTATTGTGCCAAGTGCCCTACAGGAGGGGTATAAAGTTCAGAACTGGAATTTGAAAGGTTAGGACTCTGTGTTCAGCTGACAGGTAACTTTTCTTTCCAGCTGGTAACTTGGTGCACATGTTGCAGATTAGATGCTCCACACATTTGCCTGCAGCATCACCAAAGTTTGAGATAAGTAACTTGTTTTCATTTGCCTGTCGGGCACAACCAAAACCGGAACCAGACCCTACTAATGGATCCATTTCTCTAAACAGTTTAACTTCCACCAACCAAAGAATGTTGCAGGGGTGTGTGACTAATGTAAATGCCCATTAATAATCAACTTCCCTCCACCATAACAATTGTTTTGTTAGTTCGGGGACATTGGACGTCTGCAGAAGTTTTAATGAAGCTAAAGGAAAGGATAAAATGTGCATACTGACTCTTTTTATCTTGTGTCTGATGGTTTTAATTTGATTTTGGGAAACGAAAGGCCAAAATCATAGTTATACACTAGTCACCTAAAGAGTTGGGTAATAAATGGACGAACAAAATTATTCTATTGCGATTAACATTTTCGAGGCACAATATTTACTACATTCCTTTCCCAAACAAACCAGCCATTTAAACTACAAACAGCACAACTGTATTATACATGTACTGCACATTATTTCTCATTATTTCTAGATATTCCCCTCATGAGTTGGTGGAGACCAATACAGAGCTTAAAGACATATTATCATCAATGTCATTAAGTGGGGAAAAAAACCATGAATCCAAATGAATGAAAATGTTCCGTTGTTCCTTAGGGTGATTCTATGTCAGGTTGTTGCACTGCCCCCTAGTGGCCAATCACACATTGAAGCTAAGTATAATGGGAGTACACTTTTGAGTTCTGCTTTTTTAATTGAAATTTTTTTTGCATCAATGACAGCTCTAGGGTGTGTGTGTGCGTGTGCGTGTGCGTGTGCATGAGAGGTGTACAGTAGATCCATCATAGCCTGCTCATAAGGCCAATAATGAGTGATGATATTCTGGCAGATACGGAGGCTTAGTTAAGATGACAGGAGGCAGGAGGAGCGGTGAGAGTGAACTGATATTTTCTTAAAGACGTCGATGGAGTGAAGAAACGTCTCAACACCTGTCGGCAAAGGTCACTCGCACGCGAGACACTCTCTCCCTCACAGGCCTCCTTTCTTACTCAGAGTCTTTTTCCTCACCCGCTGCTACAGGTTGTTGCTTTAAGCGTTGCCCACGTTTCTCTGGCTGCACGACACTTTCTTTTCTACTTTCTCCGCTCCCTTCCTGATCTTTCATTCCTTGTTCTCGAATAAGAAAAAAAAAAAAACTGGCCTGCTTAACCTTTTCCACTATTTCCTTTCTGTCTGAGTCACAGACGTGCAGAAGGGGGGGGAGGGGGTCACTTTCTGGTATTGATTGCTTAAAATGTTTATTCCGAAAACTGACAGAAAGTCAGTATCCTGCTGCGGCCTCTGTGTTCCGACAATGTTTTCACTGGCAGTGGTGCCTGGCAAACGCAGTGCAGTCGTTACGGTGAAGTTTACAATGCTGTGCTTGTATGTAATGCATCAAATGAAGAGCTCCTTCAGGAGGAGCTCCAGGCATCAGAGTCAGACCTGTGCTGAAGTTTCACTGCTGCATTCTGCAACCGGGATCACACACATTTCAGCTCCCTTCGACATAAACTAACAAAACAACAGGAATTCAGCCAAACACAATAGCGCGGTGGCTCTGATAGTCCAACACAGAGTCTCCTGAGGCAGCAAAACTCTGGCTGTGCTCACTCAGGCACCTCAAAAACCATTTATCTACATCTGCCCAAATTTAAGATCACGGTGAGTTATGATTGTGCAATAAACCGTTTTCCTGCGTGATGCAGCAAACAGAGATCCAGTGCCTCTGCTGACGTTCTGTACACAAACTCTTCCCACACACGGACTCTCTCTGGCTTATTAGTTGAACATGTGCACGGACGTTGTATCTGATTTTACATATTTGTTTGCTCTGTATTGAAAACCGCAGTGCTGAGATACTCAGGAGG
Organism: Hippoglossus hippoglossus; assembly: GCF_009819705.1. NCBI lineage: Eukaryota > Metazoa > Chordata > Actinopteri > Pleuronectiformes > Pleuronectidae > Hippoglossus > Hippoglossus hippoglossus. The sequence goes on from NC_047165.1 coordinate 11,697,045, forward strand.
TAGAACACGGCGGAAACGGCAGGATTTGTCTCTAACTGCGTTTTGGCCACACTTGATTTATTCTGCTTACCCTGGTTTTGGAGGCCGTCCTTAAAATCGATTTTTTTCCCCACCCAATATACCTCTACCCTGCCTGTTGGCTTTGGCAGGAGTATCCGCTCAGTTTGTTTAACCTCATCGTGATTGACAGTCCTTGTGTTGTGTTTGCCGCTGGACATCCACCAAGCGCAGCACCAGAATGCTGCACAAAAACACAATGTTGGAGGCTGGGAACGTGTGGTTCCAGTTAAAACGTCACTTTTGATCACCTTGGTTAATTGTGAAACAGGGTATTGTGTTTCACTCTGCTTTCGATCTGTTGGCACATACACTGCGCTCCGTCTGTCACTGCCCTGCCTAACGGCTGTTTTAATGAAGCGGGACTGAGATCCTGCAGAGCACAGGGTGAAACAGGGATACAATCTCACAGAGGAAGAGCTTAGACACACTGTCGAAGCTCTTCTTTGACAATGTCTCACATCGACATCGAACCATGTGCTTCCAGCATCATGGATTTGGAGACTCATTTGTTTTGCATTATTGTGGCTTTTATCCTTAATTTCTGCTCAATGAGGCAGTCTTACAAACATCTTTGGCTAATTTTGATAATTTTGCCGAACTGATGGCTTATGAACCAGTGTTTCTCATCCTGTCAGACTTATGAATTACTTTGGTTTGTAACTTAGACTGTATGACTGTATGACAGGTGGGTGATGCGTCTTTACTTTCTCCCAGTATTTACAAATGCAATCCTGCACGGAATTTGAAGCCAGAGTCTGCATCAAATAAAAAATTGAATTACATTATATTTGCAAATATACATCAGTGTGACATCAACCTAAAATGTCTGAAAGCATCTTTGAGAAAAAGCTATAGAAATACAAGAAATAAAAGCTTAAAAAATAAGAAAATGAAAAACTCTTACTTTTTCCTTCTGCCTATTGCAGACTGAGAATCGCTGCAGCCTCTTGTGGCCACTTTAGGTAAAGAAAATGAATAGATCACATTAGGTTTGATAACGTTATATCTCTTATTTAATTACCTTGATGTGTTGGAAATATGCCTGGGAAACAGCAGCAATTACAATAATCTATAACCTATTTAACAGCCTGCTGCTGTGTGCGATGCCATTCATGCTCAAACGGCTGCTGAAGTAGCTTAATCTCTAACGTCACTGAGTTGTTTTAGTGCTCAGGCACGGTGAAATGAGTCAAACTAATTGAAAATCAAATGACTAAAGATGTGCTTAGGCAATTAGAACAGTGATGATGAAGCATTCTTTTTTATCTCAGGCTTCAACAAACCCCAGTGCATCTTTACTGGATTTAGGCCGGCGTTGACCCAAAGCCCACTGGGTTGTTTTTATCACGGACTAGAGAAAATAAACGTGCACGCTCACTGGATGAAGTTTAAAAGAAATGACCACTGCTGTGTATACAGCCACATTTATCCAGCTTTTTCTTCTCGTCTCCTTGCCCTCTGTTTTTTGTTCTGGCCATTTTCCGTACAGTACAAATATCCTTTCATGTCTGATCTTCTGTCCTGTTCTGTGAACACTTCGGGGCGTGTGTACATTATGCAACCGCTGTTTGCGGGACATTTTGTGATCGGTCGTCTGAAGCACAAAAAAATAAATGAGATTATTTTTTCCACATGGAGCACTAGCCCACACACAAACAGGCTGCACGTGGCCACATAGACACATGCACAGGTCCGAACTTCCCTGAAACGCACACGTTGAGCATCGTGTGTTCCAGGTTTTATGTTGCACAAGGGCATCGCCACTCGCTGTTCATTTCAGCAGAAAGAAACACAGCTGGAGCCTCCAGGGCACAAATAATGCTGTGATCCTGCAACACACACACACAAACACACACACACACAAAGAGAGTATCCTTCCTGCAGGTTTTTGAATATCTCTCAGAGCATCTGTTCGACTACATTAAATAGTTAGAATTTCTTCTTAAGCTTTGCTTGTTCTTCTGTCTTTGTAGTTAAACTGTACATAAAGATGGACGACGCGTCTCCACTTCCTCCCAGTGTCCAAAAAGCCAAAATATTCCAGACACAAATGCTGCCATCCTGCACCGATCACGTCATTTGGAGCCAGGGCCTGCACAGTAGCGATTGAGGGATGAAGCCACAGTATCAAGGTCCTGCGGATGCATGCACTCGACCAATCGTGAGTCAGTCTCACGTGTCAATCATAACATTTCACCTTGTTTTTATAGCATTAAATACCTCATTCAAACCAAATTTAGCAAATCATGGAAAAATTGAAAAACTTCATTGGGATTAGAACCACCTGAAATGACAGAAACCAACTTGTACTTTGACTTTTTAGTTTGGTCCATATCCCAGCCACCTGAGGAGGCAGGGTTTATGACCTAGACTGCAGCCAACCCCCAGGGGGCGATCGAGACACTCTGGCTTCACTTTTGGAGATCAGTCATGTCATCCATCCTTATACATGTATCATATATTGTAAATTGTACTTACTGGCTTCCACGCTCTAATACAGTAAATATATAACACTACTTTCAGTAATCCATCACTGTGAATATTATGTTTTCATTTATTTTCACAGAAAGGATTCACATGTGAAACCTGCGATTTGCGACACCCCCCTGCATGTGTGACTGGGCAGAGTAGACACAGTAAATACTGCACACAGTGTGTTCAGTTGCATGTACATGGAAGTTGTCAAACAGCCCACAATATTCCGCGGTATATTAGAATCAGCTGAAATACCACTTCAACACATTTATAGGAAAAAGATACAAACTGGATTCACACAACCATGTTTTTGACAACAAATGACTACACCTCCATAAGGATTGTGACGTTTAAGTAGGAGAATGTGAGCGATGGGGTTAAAAACACCTGTGTGACCCCGTTTAAAGCGTGCAATTCTGATAAACACATGTGGAGGTTATTGTTCATGCAAACTGTCAGCTGACATGTCAGAGCTTGGTGACACAGTTCAAGTCCTGACCCCGAGATTAAAACTACAAAACAACCTCAGCTGAGCCTCTTTGACATAACCGAACATTTCTATGAACATATATAAAAGCACTGGACTTGATTGGATCCTGCCGAACCCTCTGGACCTCTCACTCTCCTCAGAGTCTTTGGCTCACACAGGGAGAGTGACCACATTGTGAACGTGGATCCAACAGAGACCCGCGCTGAGTAGCTCTAACACATCCATCATCATTTGTTTAGTCGTTTGTCATGCTCCGATGCTTCTCAGATTTCATTAAAATGGTCTCGGAGAGAAATAAGTCCAGTCTCAGCTGAAATGTTTGCTATTTACAGGTGGCATCTGTGGTGTCGGGTCCAGCTCATTAGCTGGCTGATGTCGAGGGGCTGCGTCTGGAGCCGTTTCAACAATGGAATGTGAGGTTTTTGGCGAAACAAATGTCCAAAATATGTAACACTTGCCTCAGAGAGTGAAGAGGGAGAAATCAGGGAATCTCACACACACACACACACAGACAAACAAAGGCCTTTCTCTGGAGGACTGCACTGGTCAACACCTGATGATAAATGGATCCCCTGCCACAACAGTGACTGTGGTGTAACACTGGAATAGATGTGAGTTGCGTAGCTTCTGCGGTGGGACTGCAGGGATGAGAACTGAGGTTGTTCTGCGCAATGATTTGAAAGCAGCTGTCAACATTTTGTGTAAGACAATGTTTTCACTTTTGGGTAATTTCTCCTGCCAAAAACATTTATTAAATTCCTAAAACAAGTTTTGGAAAAAGATGTGGCAGCCGCTAAAAAATTACATCTGTAGTATTAAATCAAAATTAAGGGTTTCGTGTGCTTTTATTTTACTGCACTGTACCACAGTCTATGTGAAACCAAATTACATTGCAGCAAATAGGCGGATGTGGTTTGTTATAGATTATTCCAGAAAATCACAGCAGCCGATATACACAACTTAAATGATCGGTCTGATCATATTACATTTTTTCCATGTCAACAAATCCCTTAAAAATCCCGATCAACAATGAAAAATAGTCCCCAACAAATACACTTTTGAGGCCTCTTTGCTGGACCCTGTAGTGATAAGCTATTTCAGAAAACTACATGCGATTACATTTAATTAATTCGGAAATTAATTCAAAATATTAAACTAACACGTTATTGATTTTTGTAATTTCATACTAGTGTTCACATCAACCAAAATAAAGCACATCACCAGCCTTATCATTGGTAGAAATTGTTAGAAATTGATTAATATACTACGATAGAGTAAAGTACATTTTGCAGCTACAATGCCTGAAATAATTATAACATAAACTTTAAATCTGTATATTTTAAATTTTAATATAATTTCGGTAGATTTTATTGAATGATATTGACGCCTTCTTCATGAGCAAGAAACATCCACATGACCTCATCTTCACATCCTCAATTGTTCCCTGATGTTTATTAGATTCATCGAGGAAGAAAAATCACTAGACATAAACAACTTAATGTCAACTTAGAAATTTACAACTGTTTGTGGAGAATGATTTAAAAAATGATAAATAAATGATGATGGGTTCAAGTACACCTTCCAGTTACTGTATTTAGAACTCTTACACGTGTGTTAATCTTCTTCACTGTGCCGTTCTATTATTTATAGGTAACCAAACTTAACCTACCATCGGAGACAGATGGTCTGGCATATGTTCCCCTAGCTGGCCGCCTCTTTGGACGTAGTGCACACACACACATACACACAAACACACACAACCTAAAGTGTGTAGACCTGGTGTTTCTCAGCATCCCAGTGAGCCCATAATCAGAATGAGAGTGACATTGTTAGGATTAACATCGCGGCCTTGTGGAGATACAGATGGGGCCTCGGCGTGCCTCTAATGAATGTGGTGTGCGGAGCCAGTTCCGTACGTGCAGAGGTTTATACGCCGCGGCTCCACTTATTGACTTGGCCCCGGTTCAGGTCCCACTAAGATAAGTGCCAGGTGATGACGTGAGGACTCCGCGGGTGTGACACAGTTAGTTCTGAACCCCGTAGCTCCCAGCGAGCATGCTCCCTGTGTGTGTCTTTATAGTCCAGAGGGGGCTGGGAGCCAAGAGGTGACACATACCAGTGATGAGGAGGTGGGGGTGGGGGGGGGGGGGGGTTGAGACTGTAAATATCGAGGTTCATAGAGGAGAAGATGTTTCAGCGAAGAGTTTTCTCTGAGAGTTTCTGTACGTCCCCGTTAAGCAGTGGAGAGAGTTAGGGTGGGGAAAGGACAGTGATGGCTACAGTAGTCCAGTCTGAAGATGAGTAGAGAGGAGTGGCAGCACAGAGATGGAGAGTAACCAGAAGGAAAGGCCCGACCACTTGCGTTGCCCGGAAGACTGCGTCCCCCCAAAGTACGCCACCTGGGCTGCAGAGACAGAGGCGAAACAGAGGGCAGGGAAAAGTTAGCCAACATCTGCCTCTTTATGGCTGAAAAAAAGAGAGCCCATGCTGCTGGGGGGGTTAGTCATGCAGGACAGCGGGGTGCAGAGGGGGGACATGGTCAGAGGAATGTTAGCACCTCTAAGCTTTTTACTCCAAACCAGAGTAATTAATGGCAGCTTAAGGCATCTGGTTCTCCGGCAGTGCTTCCTTTGTTCTCCAGATCCTGGTAATCCAACTAAGTCTATACCCCGACTCTGCCAGGACCACTTACCCACACAGGCTGACCCATCATCGTTGGGCTCAAAGCCCTGGTTGCATCTCCTCTTGGCACGGCACTTATAGCTGCCATAGGTGTTGGTGCAGACGGGGCGGTCAGGGGGGCAGACAGAGGGGAATTGGGTACACTCATCTTTATCTGAGGGAGGCAGGGGGGGAGGAGGAGGGGAGGGAAGGAAAGACACTTCTTGCTTTAAATTTAGGACACGAAACACAAGGTGGTCAACAGGGCGATGAGTCTTTTCAACTTACCAGTGCAGCGGCCATTCTCGTTCAGAGCAAACCCATGACCACACTGCAAGGCACAACCAGTTTAATCGTTTTTTTTTTAAACCAAACATTACAATCGTCATGATACTGTACATAGAGGTGACAAGTTAAAGCAAAGTAAACAAGTGCCAAGAGAGTAAACAAGTGGAAAAACAACTAACAAATGCAGATGATTCTATACATGTTAAAGCTAGGGTTGGTAATCCTGGGAAAGCTAGCAAGAGCAAGCTACACTTATATATATACAACCGGTAAGTCCCACCCTCCCACCGGCCCTCTCGTCAAAGCCGTGCCCCCATAACACAAGCTCTCTAGGTGTTAAAGCTATTCATTTCTTATCATGTCAGTTGATTTACCTCAGTGCTGCTCCTGCCCCTGTAGTTTGATAATAACCACTGAGGTGATATAATCCTGCAGGTAACCAGATTCTCTGAGCATTGTGAAACTCTGCTGTACCTCTATTTCTACAGTTGGAGTGATTTCCTCCTCGTCTCTTGGATAGTGGATTTCCAGCACAGAGTTCATCTCTGAGGGTTCCAGGGGTCGGGCCACTGAACGACCATCTGGCCAGTACACCTCCACGTTGGTGGCCACATCCTTACCTGGTCAGACAAACAGCACAGACGACACCCAGTTCAATATTCACATGACCTTTATAGAGGCTCATACAGGAGTCTACTTACTGTAGGTTAATATATCCTCCTCTTCACTGACACACACAGAGTAAGAGACAGTGGTTTCTCTCTCATTTAACTATTTTAATCAGGCACAGAGAAGGTCCTTCTCCACAGGGCCTCTGCAGCCCTTAATTAAAGTGGCATTTTTCAGTGTAAACAGATCTCGGCTTACTTTGCCACACAGTGATCCAGTAACCAGGTGTGCTGCCTGAGAGCCAAAGAACATTTCACCTGTTCTCTTCCCACAGACACGCTCTCATTTAGCTGTGGAGAGTGTTATTCAGTAGTGACGCAGTTCAAGTGTGGAGGTCTGTCCTGACGCCACTGATGGTGTGGAAAGTTTGTTCTTTAAGTGTGTTATGAGTAATCAGGCATTAAAAGTGACTGAGGGCCTCTTGGAGCTGAGCTGTGCTTGCACAGTCCTAATACAGAACAGGCTCAGTGAGCGGTGCCAGCGAGCAGTGGTGGGTGGGCCAGCAGCCCTGGATGGCCACCAGCAAACTGTCCCGGGGGGGGGGGTAACCAGGCCGGCTTCCAGCTGCAGCACCTGTCCCCCAGCTCGTCCCTCTTTGTCCACCCTGCTCCCTCACAAAGATAACTGACTCCCCCCTGGGTGCCTAATCAGACAGGAGTTATTGAAACAACGCTTCCCAAACAGAGCTTTCATTTTCTTTCTTACTGCTACTCTGTGATCCTCGTTCTGTCCATGTATCTCTCTGTCTGTCCTTCAGTGGAGATTATTGCGGAAATATAGTAAATTCAATTTCCTTAAAGTTTTGTATTTACAGACAAAAAAAGTAACCTATTCATTACAAAATGTCAGATTGTTCTCATCAGGATCCATGAATCCCTTAGAAATTGGTTTAAAATAATGTTGAAAAAGGCCTCATGATTTTAAGAGAGTTCAAAAATTGTTCTGGTCCCCTGATCTGGACCTGCACAAAATTTAATAGGTTCTTCCCTGATCCATATCACATCCTTCCACCAGGTTTCATGGAATCCGTCCAGCACATTTGAGTAATCTTGAGTACAAACCAATGGACAGGGATGAAACATACTGTCCTTGGTGGAGGTAATAATCAGTGGTTTGAGGCAGAGCAGAGAGCATGTGTTGTTAACAGAGACCACCACAATTCCTGCAGCAGTCATGTGTTTTTAAGACTTTAAATGCAGTGTTACCGAGGCCAAAGTGGGCGACAGGCTCCATCTGACACAGGTATCCTGAGCCACCATCGATGATCCGCGTGTGTGGGCCGGTCTTCTTCGTGTACACCACCACTTTAGCTCCTCTGGCGAAAGCACCGAACTTGGTCCGGGGAATCACTCGCAGCCACGAGTTAGTGGAGCCCTAAGACAGACAGAGTGATATAAGGTTGAGCTTCTGTTGACATGATGATGTCTTGAAGATAGAGACCCTCACCTGGTTGACTTTGTAGACAGAGACCGGCTGCGCTGCACTTTCACCATGAGACACCAACAGCTCGAGTCGGCCATCGCCATCAAAGTCTGTGGCTACAGCTCCTGGAGATCAGTCACAGAGTAATGATGCACTTCACGGAACAGTCAATACAACATCATTTATTCTCCTCATGCAGGGAAACATGGACACTGTGTGTGTGTCACAGAACTAATGATGTGGAACGTGTCATTTTTCTTTTCTAAAGCTCATGGGGTCACTCAGATCCCCAGTGGAGCTCTGCTGCCATCTATTGGTACACTGATGTAATATCAGACATGAGGCTTGCTCCGGTCCTGCCTCTGTTAGCTGTCGCTGAGTTGAAGACACTCACCTGTTCCTCTTCCTTCAGGCTCTGACGCCTCCCCAATATTCAGCTCTTCTATCTGCGGGTCTCCGTGCTCTCTCCTGCTCACTCTGTCAAATCAACATCACAGCACTTACCCAGATACCACAGCAACTACACAATCACAGAGTTCAATGTTGAGTAACTTGTACTTTACTTTATTAACTACTTTAGTACTCTAGTATTTCAATTTTATGTCCATTATTTATATCTTACTTTTTACTCCACCACATTTATTTGTGGACAAAGTTGAATAGTTGATTACATGAGACCTTGGCTCAGCTTCTAAATAATGATGTTAACTGTTCTAAACTCCCCAACAATACATCAAAATGGCAGTGCCTGTATTCGGCAGTATATTTTTAGCAGTACATATACATTAATGCTTTATAATACACTTTAATGTAGTTGTAATAAATATAAGCATTTTTCAAACAGCTAAAATATTCCTACTCCTGTGGACAAACATAAGAAGAAGCTCATATATAAACATACAATGATTGAATATCTAGTTAATCTTTATAACATTTTTATTTATTTGCTCATATGCTTAAATATTTACTTGAAAATTTGTTTTAAATCAACATCAAATTAAATTATCAAGTTAAATTTTAAAGTCCAGTTTTGCTATACACATTTTTCTGTCAAGCCTCTTTCTCTTATCTTGATTTATGTCTTGATTTTCTGGTTTTGCCTCATTGTATCTGTTTTCTTTCTGTAAGCACACTGATTCAAATTCTGTTGGTCTGGTCTTCTGCTCTCAGTCTGTCATTTGCACTGTTTGTGTTTTGTTGCCAACTTGGTATCACACTGTCATTTAGTTTACAAACCACAATGATTTCATGATTTGAAGACAACCAGAAAACAGGTTGTAAATTGTGAAACATCGTCAATCGATGACTTTGAAATTCACGCAGTATATACTAGTGACAAAGCATTTCTATATGCATGTTTCCTCGGGGTATAATTTAATTTCACAGTGCACTAATGTGCTGATCCTGGCTCTGAAGCTCCACAGCTCAGCTAAATATTGATTAGTTGTATTTAATTAATTAGCTTGAGCTAAATTGTTGGAGCCAGAGAGCAGAGTGGAATTAGCTGATTCATCTTTATATTAGAGCCACGAGCTGTGGAGCAGTGACCCCTGTCAGACCATCACTGTGTCCAGAAAGACTTCAGGTGTCTTCCGTTGTCCCGACGTGAAGGAATAGTCTGATCCAGGAAATCTCTGGTGTTGACTCTGATTATTAGATATTTGTTCTAACCCACCAGCTCAAAGCAAGATTCACCCTGATTTCTGCATCCTGTTCAGAAAAATAATGCCAGATCAGATTCTTATTCAGACAGGACGAGTTCATTCTCCTGTTACGTCCTTACAATTGATATGTATCATAAATTATATTTTGAGGGCTGAGTTCATTAATATTATCTGGAGAGGAAGCAAAACCGTGAGCCAAAAAGGAGACCTTAAACTGTCTTAATGAAAGATTCATTCATGTGTGGAGGAGGAGGCGGGATGCCAGACTAGATAAGTATCCCTGGCTGGGATGTTTAAATTCTTCTCAGCTTCCAGGCCTAGTTTTAGAATATTAAATCAAGAAGCAAGAGTAGTCCATTAAGCTCATCATGCAGGCACTATTAAAACTTACTGCCATACTTGTACAGCATGTGTGTGTGTGGGTGCGTGTGTTAGTGTTTGCTATAAGTGCGAGTACCTAAAGAGTCTGTTGGCGGAGGGGCCCCTGTAGGCGATGTTATTGAAGAAGACCTCCAGCTCATTGTCGTTGTCAAAGTCTGCAACGATGACGGTGCGAACTGGAGACGGCATGGCGAACTTCTGGGATGCTATGTCCTAAGGGAATGAAAGCAAACACACACACACACACACACACACACACACACACACACACACACACACACACACACACACACACACGAAAAGCTTATTTTTTATGTGAAAGCAAATCAGAAAAACACACTCAAACTGTTAAAATCCAATTCACCTGCTCTAAAAATGAATTGATTCACAACATGTGTCTTTAATGCCATGCTCATCACATATTTGTGCATAGTAACAGTAACATCACATCTAATGTAGTTGGGTTTCTCCACAGCCTGTAAATATACAGATGAGCTCCCAAAATTGAAGCCAAAGCATCTCAATCGCCACCTGGTGGCTGGCTGCAGTATCGGTCATACATCCCACCTCCTCCATCTCAGTGGAAGGGACATAGACCTTATCAAGTTCTTCTCAAAGAGGGTTTCTGTCATTTTAGATAGAACTTATCACACTGATGTTTGTTCAAGTGTTAAGTTTCCGGTTAGTTTGGTTTTAATTAGTTATTTGATGCTATAAAATGAGGTGAAACACCATGATTGACAGCTGAGACTGACTCGTGATTGGTTGAGAATGTGTATCAGCGGGAGCTCGATACCGCAGCTCCAGCCCGTGATCGCTACTGTTCAGACTCTGACTCCAAATGCACGCGATGGCAGCGTTTGTATGCAGGATATTTTAGCTTCATTTCTGTATAGTGGGAGGAGGAATCTTTATTTACGGTCTCATATAATTCTTATTTAGCTTTTTCAATGAAAGTTCTGCTCTTTGCTTTTTTGCGTAAAAGCCAGAGTTTGCTTTACTCCAACACTTCCATAAACATACAGTTAATGTCATTTTTGTTCCTCTATAATTATACAATTATAAAATGTGTTTGTCTCCTATGTGAAGTTTGAGGTTGATATACAGAGTTTTGTTTGTTTTTGTCTGTTCTCTCGGCCCAAACCACAGAGCAGTGGGAGGTTCAGTTTCTTGCTCAAGGGCACTTTATTTCATTTAAAGAAGACGTGCAGTAAGTGAATTCTGAGAAGTGCACGATAAAAACACTGTGATGACGACATAAATAAAAAAAATTCCAGATGCTGTCGCACCAGGTTAAGCCCTAAGAGACAAACTGTGAATCGCCTAAATTTCTTAATTCCTGTTATTACATTCTACATCATATATGTTATAATTTCAACATGTGAAAAGGACGTGTGAGCCGAGTCATTGGGTAGAGACATGGTTCCATAACCCGGAACATAAGGTCACGAGTTTCTTCTTCACAGCAGACGTGTCCATCAATAATCAGGGTCCGGTCCTTGAGTTAGAAACTGATCTGTTATCAGTTTACTCACTGATCTGTAGGTCACCCTGGAAAACAGATTCATCTGAAGCCTCCAGATGAAAACAAAGACCCTTTTTACGTCCTCTGGCATCAGAGAAGAAGACTGCAACTCTCTTGCCCCCCCCCCAAAAAAGGTCTCCTCAGCAGAGGAGGGGTTTTTTTTTGCATGAGAAAGTAACGGATATCGCCTCGCTTCAGTGACACGGTGATAAGTCGGGGAAGAGTTATAGAGCGGCCTTTCACTCCCTCCAGTATTTACTCCCTGTTTTAATTATAAGGCTCATAAAGCTGCAGGGGGGGGGGGGGGGGTTGCCTACAGTGACCTTCTGCTTCTCAGGTGAAGGAGAGGGGATGGCCAACTGAGGCCACGAGGGAGGAAGAGAGGAACAATAGAACGCATACATGTGCCATAAGAGGAAAAAGACCTAAACACAAATGGAGGAAAGAATCATGAAACCTGCTGGAAAAGAGGGGAGAAAGTTTGAGAGAAAAAAGGATGACTGGTTTATGATTTGTCGCGCATAAAGTTTCTCAAAATGGACAGCAAGTATTTACAACTTTAGTGGATTTATTGTGACTGAGAAATGCATTTTTTTAAATATTTAATAAATATAGTAAATAAAAATTGAAATATTTATATTCTTAAGAGTGTGATTTAAATTTAGGATGTAACTCATATTTTCATTATCCAAGATTTATGACTCGTTGTATCAACGATATAAATAATAGGCTATGACTATATTCATTTAATTCTGAACACCACCACCTTCCAGCCTTACATCCATTTATTATAAGGTGGCTCCGACTCAGCCTTTAGTGCACTAACCAAGAAACGTCTGCCCTGGCCTTTTTCCGTCTCTTTAAATACGTATAAGATATGTGAGGCTGTGCTTCCGCGTGTGTGCACGTTGAAGCTTTTGCGAGGAAAACCTCGGCAATAGATTTTAATTAAAGCACAAACAGGCCTAATCGGCACTTTCCACTACCCCGTCAAGCTGCTGTTTCAGCCCAATTTAATTAGCGGTTTACTGGAGTGATACAACAGCTTCATTATGCATGCCAAAGGTCAATACAGGCTAGTAGGAGCGTCAGCTTATGAGGGGGAAAGGGGTCTTAAATGTGTTGTGGGCTTGTGATTTAACAATCTGGGTTTAAAAAAAACATCGGCCAGTTAATTTAATTTGTCTTCTGGGTGTTAGTGCGTGCCTGGGTGTGTGTGTGTGTTTGTGTTTGTGTGTGTGTGTGTGTGTGTGTGTGTGTGTGTGTGTGTGTGTGTGTGTGTGTACGTGTGTACGTTTCATGCTGATGGTATTGTCTCTGGGCTAACCATCACACATTAACCTCTTATTTGACCCCTATAAACATGTCTCATGTGACATTTATCTCTTAGGTAAAAGATGCGGTCACAGGTCCTGACACATACATCACCAAACACAAAACCTCTGTGGATTTATACAGCGGAGGCTGCCGCTGTCTGTACAACATAAACACATGCACGCTGCTCGCTGTCTGTACAACACAAACACATGCACGCTGCTCGCTGTCTCACAGGAGTCGTCTGCAGAGTCATTGATTGAGTAAATTAACCACGCGTCCGTCTTTAAATCCCAACTACTAATGCTAATTCCCTTGTCGACCGCTGGCATTTGCCGTCTTTTCTCTGCTTGTTCATTAGACACAGAGGAAACTCAGCCGGACTCATCTGACTCTGTAAAGTGTCCTGTGACACTCGTTGCTTTGATTAAAGATGTGGTTGCAGGTGCTTTCTCCAGTCATTGGTCATGTGTGCAGAGAGTTGATTTTAAAGCTCCAGTTTTTTTCACTCTTCATACAACTTCTGTCAATGTTCACATCCGCAAAGGACGAGATACTGTCATCTGCCTGTTAACAGGACTACGCTACAAAAACTACTGAACTGATTTTATTGAAACTTGGTGGAGATATGAGGTATCGGCCAATGAAAAACGTATTGACTTTCAGAGAGGGTTAAATTTTCACTTTCCTCAACATTACAAAGGCGATTTTTTACATTTTCACGAATTTACCAGGGAAAATCAGGCACATTTAGAATACTGATATCCATGAGTGTGTGGTTGGATTGAATTGAAGTGTACAATACGTAACCTCAGTCTCTCAATCTAAACAATGATAAAATACCCTGTTTGATGATGTCGTGAAGCAACGTGGCAAACTGATCCGCTCAGGCACAAATCATCTTCACGGATGAGGTCATATATTAAAGTTTTATTAATGTTAAGCAGCAATTTTCAGGGGTTAATGGTAATTGTTACCTATAAAATCTTATGGAAACACTCTAGTTAGAGTGTGTGCCCAGGTCCTTTTTCATTGTGTCTCGCTTCTCTCTGTGTCGGCAGCCTTTACAGCCCACCTTTTCAAACAGGTATACAGACTTTATGTTTCATTAAAAACCTGAAGTCACAGGATGTTTGGGTGTAAATGTTGATATTTATCTGAATGTGGATTTGTCAAATACCCAGGAAACCCATGTGAACCCACCTTGAACTTCTGTTTACGGTTATTCTGCTGCATGTACAGGCGATGAGGCCCATTCCAGTTCCCGTAGACGATGTCTGTCTTGCCGTCACGGTTGAAATCCGCCAGAGCGACGCCTCTGCCATGCTGCATGGGGTCCTCCACACCTACAGTCATACGGTAATAGGACTTAATCATATAAAGCCAAATTCACATAATCTATCTCATCTACTGCACACGTTTCCTCTCACCAGCCTGCTGCGCCACATCCGTGAACGTTCCATCCCCGTTGTTCCTGAACAAGAAGTTGGGTCCGTACTCGTTGTCGCAGAACACATCGGATAGCGTTTGACTGACAATGGGCCCCACCACGACGCCTCGTCCTCCTGCACAGACAGAATCACAGATACGAGCCTCTGTGATGAGATAAATTTAGACGGTTAAAGCTAAGGGTAGGCAGACGGTTTTAAATATATGAAAAGCTGCGGACGAACAGGTGAAATAACAGAGCACAGAACGAGAGAGATCAGCCGGTGATCATTATAGTCTTTCCAGGCAATTTCCTCCGAGCAGGGCGGATGCAGACATTGACTGATGGGCTTCGCTCACACAGACAAACACACCTAGGGACGAACACAAACAAACACAAAAATGCAAAGACGCGGACACACGCTGGGTGCCTTTTGCATTGAGCAAAAGCTAACAGTGATTTTCTCCTGATGAAAAGATGTCTGTGACTGTTCAGTACACTCAGCATCACCCCAGGATTTTCCGATGACATTCTATAAAGTCAAGTGTTGCGCTAAAGTGTCTCATCTCCCGACCAGCGGAGTCTAATTATGCAGCTGAAAGGGCTTTGATTGTCCTTCCAGTACGTAGAGTCGGTGGGTGAAGACTCGCTGCTGATTTACTGGGCCACGCCACGAGCCCAGACAAATACCACTCGCCCCTTATGGTCATAAACCACAAACGTCTCTCCAGAGATATGTAACCATTAGATATACAACTTCACTCATTGTCCCTCCGCTCTGATTAACTGCAGCGTGATGAATCGCCATCTACCGCAATCATTTCGGAGCCTGCTCACTCTGCCCCCCCCCCCCCCCCCCCCCGGCATGCAAAAAAGTATAAAAAAATTGATGAAGATTGATTCTGTTCCGCACAAATATTAAGTCACGTCCCACTTCTAAAACTTACCTGGGCATCAAGGTCAAGGTCTTTTCAGTGGACACAATATAATATCATAGAGGCAGCAGTTTTTACTCATGATGGCCCCTGTCACCAAAGAAACAAATCATGGTGAAATATTGGATTCTGACATTTATTGTTCTCCTCTTCTATAGTTAAGACGACACACATCACAGGGTTGAATTGGCCCGAGACAATTTTAGTCTTTTTCTTATTTTCAAAGTAAGTAAATGTTATTTCAAGGTCAGACATTTTGTTTCAAAATCATTTAAATTTCAGTTTAATTAGTTAAATTCAGTTAAAAATATTTTGTGTCCCATGAGAGAGCAGCTTACAACACAGAACAACACCTCGAAATAGTGTGCATGAAAGGGTAACATGCTGAATTAATCTAGATTAAATTAGATTAGATGAGATTAAATTTGATTAGATTAGATTAGATATTCTTCATTGCTCCCAAAAGGATTTTTGTTTGCTTGCTCAGTGCCAGATAATAAAATAAATAAAGTAATACACAAATTATAAGTACTCAGGATGAGATAGATAATTGCCAAGCTGTGCAGGGAGATAAGAATCTGTATACATGGTGAATGAGATTTTATAAATTAAATGTGTTAACTATGGAATAAATATATTAACTTGAACTTGTTAAACATAATTTCCGGAAGCCTCTTTCTCTGATTAATTTAGCATTTTTAAAGATTTGTTTTTGTTCTTTACTATTTTATAGCTGACAGTATAAATGGAGCGGAAATGGTGAAGGGAGAACAAACATCCTTGAGGTGATTTGAAACAGTTATGTGACTGTTATTACCTCTGCCAAAGAAGTTATGTTTTATCTGCGCTTTGTTTGTTAGTTTGCTTGTTTGTTTGTTAGCAGGATTATGCAAAAACTATATCTGTTAAATTTTTGGAGGGGATGGGCATGAGGAAGAGTCCATTACATTTTGGTGCAGATCTGGATCAGGGGGCGAAAGGAATATGTTTTGTCTGTTTCTTTGACATTACGAGACGTCTAAGAAAAAGACTGTTATACACATGTCAAAGACTCAATTTAACTATTTATTACTCCTTTCAAAATTGTTGTGCTTTCATGTGCATTTATTTGTAAGTTAGAAAAATTACATTATACTATCAGATAACTTGGTGGAAGGGTGCGCGGTATGGGTGAGGGAAGAACCCATTACATTTTTGGTGTGGATCCGGATCAGGGGTTAGATCCAGGATTCTTTTTTTTTTTTACTTACTAGGCTGTTTTCCAACATTGATTTGTCAGAGAATAAGTCATGGATCAGGGGAGTGATATTTATGAGTGGTGCAGATCCAAATAAAAATCCAGATCTATTGATTTTAAATGTGGTTTCCTAAGGGAACTGTTGGGCCTTACTGGAGGCTTGAACTCCTCTCAGTGCCAAAAGCCTTCAGGACTCCCTGCTTTTGCTGTATATGTAATTTGTTGACTAAAACTCTCTTGCCAAAAAGGCTGCTCAACACAGATTTAGCCACAGTGACAATGATGCCCACTTTCGGTTTTACTCATTTAAATTTCAATAAATCAGTGAGTGAACACCATCAGCTTCTATTCACCTCCGCAGAGGTCTATTTAAAATTTATTTAATCCTGTTTGTCATCTCACCTGGAGTAGACTGACTTAAATTGCACATAAAATACACAGTGGTGTACTAGCGTCCACACACTTTTATTCAAACCTTCAGAAGTTTTGGGAGATGGATACCGTGTCGGGGCTGTTGAGCCGCTCTGATGTATGTGAGTGTCGCCCTTCCCCTTGGCGTCCCTGTGACTTTGACTGGAGTAAACAGCTGACAGGGCCAAAAGAGCCCACTAACACTTCTCTCTAGTCATTTCTATTTTCTCGCACGCTTACACTCATCATGTTCTCTTTCTTTTCCTCGCTTGGCCCCTCTCCAGCTCTCCTTTACTCTCCTCCTGTCGAGCAGCCTCTCTGTGCTGAAGTCCTATATTTCAGACGTTACGGGTACAAGCAGCACATGCTCCTCTGCAGATGTCTGTATAAATCAGACTGAAGGTCCAGCAGTGCCTGATGATCTTACATCACTCAGGCTCACACCTATACACACACACACACACACAAACAGCTGTGTCTCCATGACTGACTTACATTCATTTCCTGTAAACTTACTCTAACTACTACTTGTCTAACCCCGTATTCTAATCTTAAAACGTGCCTTCATCTCAGAGTGTAATGATTTACTTTATGGGGACCGGCTATTGTCCCCATAAAGTGACTCTGTAAACAGATTTAAGTCCCCACAACACAGACACACACACAGACACACACACACACACACACACACACACACACACACACACACACACACACACACACACACACACACACACACACACACACACACACACTGAGTCATATCTCCACACCTACCTGTGAACTTGTTGACTCCGGCCTGCTCCGCCACATTGGACAGGGCAATGACGCCCTGCGAAAGGTCGCTCGCTGCTTCATCCATTTCTATGAGAGAATGAGGACCCACGGTGCCACTGGCGTAGTTAGCTATGTAAATAGCATAACGTCCCGTACCCTGGGAGGAAAAGCAAACATCATTTTTATTTTATTTATCTTTATTTTTTTTATACATATAGTTATTTTACCTAATAAATGTTGATAAAGGGGATATCATGCTTATTGCTTTAAGCTCAGAGGAAATCATGCTGTGGCCAAAACATCAGCTCATGAAAGAAAGTCCACGCTGCGTATTCTTTATTCCAAAGAGCTTCTACTTAATTTTTTTACTTGTTTAAAGCACAGCGATAAGAAACCAGAAGTGTAATGTCATGTAGGGTGACAAAGAATTTGATGATATTTGACTTTCCATCAAAATTACCAAACAATCCAATCCATTTATACGTTTCTTTAACTGTTTAAGCTGCTTATAGGTTTTGAGATGCAACCACAGTAAAATGGAGGTTTAGGAAATTTTCATGTATGTAATAAAAGGTGTGGCTCTCAGGCTGCAGATTCCTGATGATGTACATTTTTAGAAAATTGCCACAGGTATATTTTTCAAATTTTAAAACAACGGTTACAAAAAGTGTTGAGCAACGGGACGGGTCAGGTAAGCTGTAAGAGTAATGTTATAAAACTGAAAACGTTATTACTGCATATATGCTGCACATTTTTCAGAGATAAAATAATAGTTTTGAATTTGTTAATTAAAAAAAAAAAAAATGAACCTGAGAAAGATCCTGTGTGGGTATATAGACACTGTACTTTTTTACTTTTTCTTCTTTATTTATTTATTTATTTATTTTTTTACCACAGATGACTCAAATAGGAGTACATTGTGTATGGTTGGGGACTATTCTCAGCTATGGATAAAAAATACTTTATAGCAG
This sequence comes from Hippoglossus hippoglossus, assembly GCF_009819705.1. Taxonomy (NCBI): domain Eukaryota; kingdom Metazoa; phylum Chordata; class Actinopteri; order Pleuronectiformes; family Pleuronectidae; genus Hippoglossus; species Hippoglossus hippoglossus. The sequence continues at coordinate 11,715,754 of NC_047165.1, forward strand.
CAGAGAGATTGTGTAGAACCAACCTAAAGAAATGCTATTGTCTTAATAGAGGTATATGTCACCCAGGGAACAGTTTTAGTTGTTTTTGGACAAGAATGTGGAGTTCTCTGACACCGAGGAAAAATATGTATCAGGCTTCTCCAACACAGACAATGCTGGTTAACAGGATCAGATAATTGTTTGGGGTTTCATAGGATTTGTTAGCTATATCGAAAATATAGAAAATTGCCAGACGCTTCCTCCAACCACCTTTTTAAAACTCTTTCCTATCTCTGAATATTATCTGCATATTTTAACCTTTTCCAATCAAACCTTTTCTTCCCCCCTTATCTGCCCCGACCCTGTTTCCCACCCTGTACCCCCCCCCCCCCCGCCTCTCCCTATGCTCCTGCCTCTGCCTCCCTTTGGAGATTAATTTCACACTCCATTATCAGTCAGAGTCCCTGCAGACACAAACCCACAGACGGAACCACACTAATAGACTACACACTCGATTCCAATGAGCTTTCCCACCAGGCCGAACATATTTCTGTCAACACAAACACATGCACATATCCAAACACACACACCATTTTACCATTTGTGTTAACCTTAACATATTTTTACAAGACAAGAAAAGTAAATGAGTCTGGGTGATGTAAATGTCATCAGGCGTCACATTATGGGCTGCTGAGGTGGGAGGAGTGGGTAGCATTACACACCGTCACTCTCACACACAGACGCACACACACACACTTAGAACTTGACAAAATGAGACTGAACTGCAACGAAGGCCACTGGCAGTTACTTAACAGACTTAAAAGTCAATGATTTTTCAATAAGTCTTCACCCAAGGCTAATTTCTGTCACTGGAACTGGCAATGTGAATGGTGCGACATGCATGTGTGCAGAGTGCATGTGGCCCCACGGCTTTTACAGCGATCGCGGTGAGTGAGGCGGAATGAGGTACCACCTCCGCTGTAACGTTTCCATTTGTTTATTTAAAAAGGAAATGCATATTGTGCTTTTTATCTAACCTATTGCAGATAGTTCAGCTTTTAAAATCAATAGGTTCATTGCAAAACCCGTCAATGTGTAACTTTCATTAGTTTGCGTAACAATATTGATTGGACGTCCCTTTCAAGAAGAGTCGGAGAGAGAGAAAAAGCTTGAACAAATTATTATCCCTGTTCTTTTTTTTACTGAATAACCAAACTTTTTTTTAAAGTAAACAATACAAAACTCATCAGCTACCTGGCCAACAACACGCTCTAGTTTTGGCCAGTGCAACCTCCTGTTATTATTCACAATCTGCTCAACAATAGGAAAATGTAATCTCCTGGTCCGTCTGCTGAACTAGCACGGAAGATCACACACCAAGCTTCCTGTAAAACCATTAACCATTAAAAGTTGATATCTTTCCAATCGCTTTGGCAGCTGCATAACCTATCAGTGCTCAGTGAGATGGGACTGGGGTTTTAAAAAAAAAACTAAAAAATGTATTGTAATCCCTACTGTCGTGCTCCCAATATTACCATCTTTATCCCGTCCCCTGATTGGAAGTGAGAACTGTACGTTTGTGTACGAGATAAGAGACAAAGAAGGAGTGCAAGCGTGTCAAGTCAGGGGTGAGGAAAAAACTGCAGGAATGGAGGTGGAAAGAGGGAAGAAAACAAGGGACTGAGAGAAAATGTTACGGGCAGAAAGCAGCAGTGTGCACTCATCACTCCTCCCCTTGCGCGATGTTCTATAAAACAAACGAGCCCTGGCTTCTATAATTACACTGGTGCGATGGACAGAAGAGAGAAAATGGCACACCATTCCCCCAAATGAACTGTCATCGCACATGCTGAGAAGGGCGGCGTAGGCAGGGCATGAGTTATCACTGGTAAACAAACAGAGGCACCCATGCATGTACACAGAAGACACTCTAGGGAGTTTGTGTGTGTGTCTGTCGGCAGCGTGCATCTGCATACAGTGTGTGCATGAGTGTGTTCGTGCGTGTTGTACCTTTCTGTCCACACAGGCCACTGAGCGCCCAGCCATACGGTTTGCTACGTCTCTGTGTTCGTTAATGTCATCGTTCAGCAGATCCTCAAAGCGTCCATTGCGGAACTTAAACAGCTTGTCAGAGTATGTCGCCCGACCTTGATGCGGAGAGACGTTCAGCACAGTTGAGGAGAGGCAAAGATTGTGTGGAGTGTAAAGAGGCGTTACGCAATACAAGAACTGTGGGTGAAACGTACGAGTGCGATGCTGTGGCTGAAAGTGAGAAATGTGAGTCAGGAGGTTTTAACAAAAATGACAGAGGTGAGGTGTTGCAGGTTTTTGGCGCCGCGCGCTCTGCAGCTCTCGGATTGATTAATAGCATCACAAAGCTTATGTGTTATCTGATGAAGACTCAGATGAGATAAGCTTAATATCTGCATACTGATTTTCCTATTTTTTTTCCTGAGTTATAACCCCTGTGTGTATTAGTATTTTTTTTTATTTTTTACAGAAGTGTCAGTTTGCACTGTACCAGAGAAGGCGTTGTTGGTGTTCAGGACATAAATCTCCTCCCGACCGTCTCCATCGATGTCACACGCTGTCACTCCGATGGCGTTGCCTTGGCGGTCTCTCAGGGCGTAGAAAGGGGAGCTGCGGTTGTCAACGGCGATGTTGATAAGTCTCTTCTTCTGCTTGTCGTACTTCAGCACCAGGTTCGGTCCGTTGTAGCTGTCAACGGACACCGGTGGCAAGATGTTAAGTGTTCATCACATGAGACTGTCAACATGAAGCCTGAGTGAAGTCCTGAGAGGTAACTAATGATAGTTCTTAAAGAAAACCCTGAAGACGATTTTATTGTCCTTAATTTACAGATGATTGTGTTCAAGACTCTTGTGAGTTTTATGCAGAATTTGATTCTGAAACCCCTAAAAACTAAAAATTGTGCTTTTGGAAGTGTTACTGTGTATGTGAAAAAAGTTGCAGGCATTTGGTGGAAATCACAGAATTGTGTTATGTAATTTTTGACGGTGCTAAACAAAATAACAAAAATCTAGATATTAATTAATGAAAGAGTTTGAACTTAATTCAGAAAGGACCACTTCATTTCCTCCGCCCAGGACGGTTATATTTTCCACCCCTGTCCGTTTATTTGTTGGTTGTTTTACTTTGTTTGTTTGTAAGCAAGATTACACAAAAACTACTGGACCGATTTCCACAAAAATTGGTGATAAGATGCAGAATGGGTGAGAGAAAAAAACATTAAAGTTTGGTACAGATCATGATAAGGGAATTCAGGAATTTGTATCTGTCTTTAACATTGCGTTATTTTGACCGAGTGTTGGGCCCTGGCGGAGGTATTCCCTCCCTAGTTTATATTGAGAACATTGGTTTTCAGGATCTTTAAACTCACCAATCTACTTATTACTTCATCATAAGTTTAGATTTATATATTCGGCACTACTATAACCTATTATTATTATTATTCCTATATCACTTAAATCAATCATCCTGTCATTGCAACATGATGAAGCAACAATAATCTGTCAAAATCTAATTTGGCCTCTAGATATTTAGGTTCAAACAATGTCTTTGTATATGCAAACGTATTTAATCTTTTGAAACTCTACCCTTGTGACATAGTCTTTAAATGAGGCCACATAAAGGACAGAATTCTGATCCATCAACACTTTAAAACACTATTTTCTGACAGTTAACATGGCATCACCGTGACTTGACCCATAATCACAGTCGCAATGGGAACATTAAAAGATTGACCAATGCCGCACTGAAGCACAGAAGGTCAACAACGGCAGCATAAAATAAACCGAAACGCTCCATCCGCAAATTCTTGATTCGTAATGAAATGAGGTTTCATCCTCAATGAAGTTTTGTGGTGCCCTCCTCCGTGATGCCTGCTGAATATGATAGCTGCTTAAGCAGGGTCATTTTGGTCCATCTATATTCTGTTAAGCACGGAGAAATTCTTCCCTGCTTCACTGGATAGAGGCCTGCTTGCCAAACTGTTCCCATCAATGGCACACTATCCAATCACATCCATTTTCATCAGCTGAGTGAGCCTCAGGGCACCCTTACATCTCACATCTTTTCAGTCTCTTGCCTTTGTCTTCAACCTTTAGTTCGGAAAATGACAGTGCACTTTTACTTAAGCCTCAGCACTTAATTAGCTGCTCTAATTGTGTATATTGAAAAAAAAAAAGGAGCACCTGCAATGCTTTATGAGTAAAGGGGATTTAGAGGCTAATTCATAATGCGAGAAATTAATTTAACTTTAATAATTTACACCACCCTCTACTCCCCGTTTCTCACCCGGCTACAAATATCTCCAGGTCTCCGTCCCCATCCACGTCAGTGACGGCCACGCCGTAGTTGAGCTGGGTGGGGTTGTTGTCGTAGTCAGGAGGGAGGGCGGTCTTGGTTATAGCTGAGAACATGGGATCTGATCGCTGAGCCGAGGAGTGGGCAGGCAGGAACAGAACCAGCCACAACAACATCCTCACCTGAGGACAAAAACACAACAGCTGACACAACAGCTGAAACGGAGGAAAAACTCTGCTGTTGAACATCTTGTTTCCCAAATGTTTCACTTTGCACTAAAAGGCAAAACAATGCTTTATTACCGTAGAAACACACAGATGCTGTATACACACATACACTCTGCAACCGAACTGCAGCGCACGTTCGTCCTGGCAGTTCAGGCAAATGAAAATCTGACAAAAAGTTAAAGTCATACACTCGCAAAGTGCAACTCCTCTGCTACTTCTCCAAATCCATAGCGAGGCAAACATCAGTGGGTTTTTTGGCAGAGTTCTCCGCTACACCGAGACATAAAGATGAAGATATACCACCGCAATCAGCCGCATTCTGCAGGATTATATCTGAGCCACCGATCACATGCAGACAGCTTGAGGAATTACAGGACAGAAAATCCATACGTGGAGCAGGGCATTAGCCAGAGGCCAAGTGAGCACAGAGGAAACCAATATGACCCCATCTAACAGGCCTGGGGTTGTCTTCCCTGAGGGAGGGGGACCAGCTCTAAATTGGGGAAGTGTTTTCAGATAAAAAGCCTGTGTGATGTGTTCTCTTAGTGGTCAGTGGATGAGAAGGTGAACGTGGCGGAACTGATTCTATTGATTTGTGAAGCGCAGACAGGTGGAGGTGGAGTTTCTGATGCTCAAAAAGAATGAAGAGAAACATGACGGAGGAGGGGTGAAGGAAAAGGGGTAAGGTCACCTTCTTAAGGCAAAAATAAAATACTCATCATTAACGGCACTGTAAAACTTTACACACACGACGCACACACAAACCAAATGGTGTTTGCAAGCTGACACCTTGATTCGCGCCGCCTGAGGATTTATGAACGCAGCCTTCGTCGTCGTACTCGTTCCATTGAGCCGTTCCCATCCGTGCCTCCACACTGCCGCAGAACATTTTCACTCTCTGCTCTCTCTTGAATGTCCAGGTGATGTATGGCTCCTTAACATCTCCCTCAACAATTCAATTTCAGATAAAAAAAACGCCTTGCTGTTTGAGTGATACTCTCAAAAGCACATTGGTACGGAGAGGAAGCACCTCTGCTGACACCTGCAGAAATATGGCGGGGGGCTAACGCTAGCTCTCCTGGCAGGAGATAGTGCCGGCTGGGGAAGTGGTAGCAGTGTCAACTCGTGGCTTTTTGGCGAAGAGGGGTTAATTAGCAACAGTGGGAGCTCGGGATGAGGCGGTTTCTCCCCATTAGAACAGGATGTAATGACAAATGAGCAGAACAGTTCCACACTACAGAAGGCAGCTTTACAGACTCGCCGATATACTCCACGTTAGATAGAGGCGGTGAGCTATAAATTAAAAAGAGGAACAATGGGAAAAGAAAAAGTGTGGTGGAAAAAGGGTGTTGAAATATCTCGATAGGTGAAAATGTACTTGGAGAAAAACAATTAAGAGTAAAAAAAAACTCTTTTAGACCTTTAGATGATGTAAGACTTTAGCACCGAGACAGTTTAACGCCAGTCTGTAAATGGAGAAAAAGTGAAGTATCACCAATAATTCATAATAATGACTGGATAGATGAGGTGAAAAAGGACAAATGAGTGGTTGAAACCATTGGGGACGGGCCTGATAGAATGGTGTGGTGCTACATTATCCAGTCAAGGACATGCAGTCGCTTCCACTGCAGTAAAAGCCCGAGACACTCCGCTCCCGTCGTCAAGTGAAGATGCAATGTGACTTTTCCTCAAGCAGGGATTCATAAAAACAATTGATGCTTTAATCAGAGGTCACAGGATGCAACATCTGCAGGGTCACCAACAGTGTGCCCCGTGCTGAGAATGTGGGAAGTGTCATAGAAAGTCGTTTGTCGTAAACCCGTCAAACACCATGAAAGAGCTGTGGAGGAAAATGTTGTCTGAAGCAGAGGAATGTTTTCGATTTGGTTATTTATGGCGGCATTAAGAGGCCATTATCAAAGCGTGCAACATCAGCATGTGCTTTCTGGAGCGTTCAAGCCCAGCTCTGATCCTGATAACACTGCGACAAAGAGCCAGCAACATCTTCAGTTTCACACACACACACGCACACACGCACACACACACACACACACACACACACACACACACACACACACACACACACACACACACACACACACACTCTCTTCCAGAAGCTCTTCTCTGTGAAGGACACTCACTGCAGAAAACACACACACACACACAAAGGGCTGTCCCAGTCTTAGTAAATTACGCTAGGAAGTCACTCTGAGCAATCAACAATTAAAATTAAATGCCAATTCATTCCATCGCTTGTCACAGTTCAAATGAAAAAATAGGACTCAGTCGCACTATAACACCTCATCAACATAATAATGATAATGACAACAGTCCTACACTCTCACATACACACACACACACACACACAGACACACACACAAACACACACACACATACACATATACATGACCAAAACTTCATGATGACAACAATTTAAGCTGTGTTAAAAAGTTATACTCTTAAATTCCATTTATCTTTTAAATGTATGAAATATAATATCTGTCTCAAAACTGTAAAGTAATTCCCACAACTCTGAATGCACATACAAAGTCAAAAAGCAAACAGCAACTCTTTTAAACTATAAAACAATTAGAAAAATGTGCAACAATTACAACAAATTTCAATAAATATATAAAATTTAACAAAACCACAACAATAAAATCATCTGCAGTTTTTCTTTTTTCTTTCCAGAGAACCCACAGTGTGTGAGACACTTAAACCACAGCAGATCATGTGAGTGAAGACAAAGCAGCACCACCGCTTATTTGGTTGATCACTGATACGCAGTCGTCTTCATTCATTCACGAATTGCACGGGGGAGGAAAGTTGCGCGGAAATCATCACGGAGATCAACTTTCTCCGGGCTCTTCTGTGCGTCAGGTCCCAGAGGAGCGCGACACGCGTCCCGCTGAAGCCCGAGGCACCATCACCACCATCACCACCATCAGCACCATCATCACCCATCATCACCCATCATCAGCACCAGCAGCAGATTTAGCAACAAACAAACTCAGGTACTCACAGATGCTCAGAAACTCCGACTAATCCTCCAGCGACTGACTGACAGCCCCAGCAGAGAGAGAGGAGGGGGGGGGGGGGAGAGAGAGAGAGAGAGAGAGAGACCGACAGCTAATGGCGCTGTGGACGTCGCAGTTATCTCAGGAGGTTTTTCTCCACTTATTCCCTTTACACAACTTCCTAAAGATTTGCTTTATGAAATCGCTGCTGTGATGTTCGAGCCAATCGCCGGGCAGCGTGTGGAATATTTAAACAGGCGGCCAATCAGCGGGCTGGGAGCCGGCGGGTGGGCGTGTCCTGCAGGTGTTGGATTATGATGTGGAGGATGAGAGGAGGATGAGAGGAGGATGAGGAGCTGTTCACTTCATCCTCCTGTCCCGTCTGTCATTATGCTTTTCTTTTTTTTTCACATACACCTTTTAGGACTGAACATTTTAATAATTAATTACAAATCCCCCTATATTTTATCCACTTTGTTTATTTACCACCATGAGCCTCATATTTCAGTTGTTAGAAATGTCTGACTTTCTATTCAAAGATAATTTCCATTTCTATTACAACACCCATTATATGATAAAGTGACATACATGCACTTTCAATATAATATATAAGTAATATAGTCAAGTACTTATACAGACTCTACACATACCATGTTTATACTCATATTCATATTGTTTAATATACCTGTCTATATACTTATAACAGTCTATATATATATATATATATGCATATGTTTGTATACGTTTATTTCAATATCTCCTTATACATAATGCGTAAATGGTCTGTTTTAGTAAATTACCTGTATTTATAAAGGTTTTTTCTGTATTATGCCCACTTAAAGCACTTTTCAATACAGTTTTGCCATGCACCCATTCACACCCATTCATGCAGGGAATCCATGTGCAGCCCTTGTGCAGGCAGGTGAATTGCCCTTCCGGGGTCAAATAAAGTGGTTTTGAATTTGAATGGAGAAGTTGGGGATCGAACCATCAACCTCTGGTGCATATGCAGCTGTGTAGATGTGTCACTGACCTGACTAATAGTCAATATAGTCAAGTACTTTCTCCACACTATCACATACCATTTTATACTCATATTCGTGTTGTTTTCCATAACAGTCTATATATGCATATGTATGTATACATGTATTCAAATATCTCCTTATACATAATGCATAAATGGTCGGTCTTGGTAAATACTCTATATTTATAAATAGCTTTTTCTGTATGATGACCACTCAAAGCGCTTTACAGTACAGTTTTGCCATGCACCCATTCACACACATTCATGCGGTGCATCTATCTGCAGCACTTGTGCAGGCATGTGCAATGGAGAGGCTGGGGATCGAACCACCGACCTCTGGTGCACATGCAGCTGTGTCACTGACCTGGATGTGCAACTTGTTATATTTACATTATCACTCGATTACTCAATCTGTTCTATTCTGGCCCGACTCCACTGACACTGCAGTTGTAAACAAAGCATTAAACATATGTTTCGATATCAATCAGTTCATAATCAATAAGACAAATCTTTGACTTTATATGTAAATACATATTTAAAATTCCCTGACAAATTCAATGTTTTGAGTTTGATGATGAATCACCTGCCAGAAAAGGAGAGTAATTACAGTAAATGCTCACTTAAAGTATTTAAATGGCTTCTTCTACATTATCTAAGCAGAATCCACAGAACTGTCTCAGCTCCCATTTAGTGATGAAAAGAATAGAACAACAGCAGCACATTTGCATATAGCAGAGTTACAAGTATCAGCGGCAATGATCCTCAAAAGTAATAAATAATTCTTTTCAGACTGATGAGCAAAAAGTTAGTGTTCTGTCTCATAACAGTCACAACGGCGTATGTGTGTGTATGTGTGTGTGCGTGTGTGTGTGTGTGTGAGAGAGAGAGAGAGAGAGAGTTTGCAGGTTTACTGCTGCCAGATGTATAATTCTTATGTCATGCTCCACTGAGTCCAGCCTCCCAGAGACCCCCAATGAAATTAGGTGTGCGTGTGTGTGTGTGTGCATGTGTATGTGCGCGCGTGTGTGTTGCGTACAGCCCGCTGAAATGAGATGTTCACATCCCAAGGACGTCTCCCACCATAATTTAAACTCACTGGTGCTGGAAGACTTCAAACTGAAAGTGCTGAAGTCATAAACCAGTGCACTTCTGTCTTTACTGTTATTGTCTGTGATCTACCGGTGTAAATCCACAGGCAGGTGGCTGTGACTCAAACAATGCAAATACCACGACAGAAACATTAACCTCTTCCGTGTTGTGATTACAACATATCGGCCGCAGGGCGGGCCGTAAAATTAAGTTAAAGACCCAAAGTCAACACTCCCTTTATTTATTTTTATTGCACTCGTGTTGCACTTTATCTGCCCCAGGTTTGATTTGCAGGTTGCAGAGTTCTCAGTTTGAAAATGTGAAGTGTTAGAGAAAAAGAAAGTGCTCCAGGCTTGACTTACTGCAGCGCATGATACCTTCAGCTATTTTACTCCCTGATCTACAGTCTCTCACAGCGGAGACCAATGTTTTTATTTACGAGGGGACAAAGAGACATCTATCAGCACTCAGCTCAGGCCAGTGACGGTGTGTAGTGTGACTTTGAGGCGGAGAGCGAATTGGATTCCTTCCCCTGGGGCGCGCTGGGACAAATCCAAGACAAGATGTTGTGGTTTGAGACTGTCTCCATCTCATCCAGGGCTTCTCACCACCTTACCTCACCCCCACCTGTCTCCAAGGTCGTGCCTCCCCCTCCTCCTGCTCCCTTTTAAGACTCAATGATCCTAAAATAGAGCTTCTTTAAAGGTTCAGTGTGATATAGGTGAAAGGGATCTACCGGCGGAAATTGAATATAAAATAATGTTATGTTTTCACTAGTGTGTTTCATTTAAATTGTACGATTTGTTGTTTTCTGTACCCTAGAATGAGTCCTTTATATTTAAATACGGAGGACGCCATCTTTTTGTACAGTAAAAACTGGACAAATTAAACACCTTTTGAGTTTTTATGACAGCTGAACGCTACCACAGGTTCATATCTGGAAGGAGAGGATGAGATGAGTATTCAGCTTTAACATGCAAATCCACCACAAGATGTCACTAAATTCTACACACTGAACCTTTAAGTGAAGATGAGGAATGTACAAAGCTCAAGGGAACAATGGGGCTATAGGGAGGGGCTTCCTTTTTACTACGGCATGAAGAAATGTCCCCTTTCCTCTTTAAGAGCTGTGGAAAGATATAGTGCTACAGCATCATGATGAATCCCCTCCGCGGTGGATAGGAGAACACTTCTCATATCATTAAGCTTTAGTAATGGTCTCGATGCCGCGTCCCCTCTGGCAGGGTTGCCTTGTGTTCACTCCTCTGGCTAACAGGCCCTGCAGGATGTACAGTACCTCCAGATTCCCGCTGCTCCGCTGCTGCAGCTGCTCCTGTCTGATTCAAGAGGCCGTTTCCTGGAGCCATGTTTAGTGAAGCGGTTGGATCCAAAATGTTTCCTCATCAATTAAATATTATGCATGAAGTTTGAGTGCCCCACAAAAAGAAAGTTCTTTGGGTTTAAATACTCATTCTTTCATTTTACAAACACACACACACACACACACACACACACACACACACACACACACACACACACACACACACACACACACACACACACACTATTATTATTGTTATCATTATTATTATTGTTTTTATAACAACCAGCACTGTCGTCAGGTGCTTGCTCATTCTGGAAACTGGTGAGTTTCTCTATAACACTGTCAGGTCTCAACCTTCCTCTGTAAAGTGCCTGAAGATAATGGAAGTTGAGATTTAGTGCAATACAAATTACACTTAATTGACTTGAATACCCACATATCTTCATCTCATTTATGGCTCTCTGGACGAGAGGATAAAACTCAGGCTCTCTATCAGGACGTCTGTATCGGTGTGAATCAGGGAAGAGTCCTATCTTGGTCACTTTTAGGAACCTTGTGTTACTTCCACTCCCTACTGACGTTGGTAGTTTGAAATACTTTTAGAATGACAATGTGTTGCGTGAGCTCCTTGTTCTGGGAAAAGAAAGTATATCCATTGTATTGTGGCAAGATAAGAGTGTTAAGGCTTCTTTTGTTTAATTAGGCATAATTCGTGATTTAGGTGTTTTGTGTAAGTTTAGCAAATTATATGTTTGAGCTGAAAACCTTATTGTTGGACTGTAAATTAATTATTGGTTCGTATTTCTTTCTTATCATTGCACATTCTGTACATATTTGATAAATATGATTATTGTGCATTCATATGTTAAATCTTTCCAAAAACGCTGATTCAGCAGACAGCAGGACTTAGGGGTCTAATCTGTGTGATTCTGATTGGTCACCTGCTGGGGTCTACTATTTAAACTGATGCAGCACACATAACAAGCAGGGAGAATTCATCTTCCTCACTTGTTCTGTAACCTTGTCCTGGTTTGAATTATTTTGTTGGGTCTGGCATCATATCACTGGTGCATGACACGATAATGATAAAACATCATGCATGCCTAAATCTTTCCCAGGTTAACAAAATAAAAACAATATTTATTATTGCAGTTGAACAGTTTAACTTTTGTTGTTTACCCTCCTGTTTTTTATTCTCCGTTTCGTCGCACGCTCACAATGAAAACATTAGATTTTCTGTGCGGATGAGCTGCAGCTCTGATCTTTGAACCACTGAGACGGCTCCACTGTACTTTAGCCTCCAGGGCGTGAGTGTTACAGCAGGCGTTGGTGTGAGTGCACATCGCACGCACACACACACACACACACACACACACACACACACACACACACACACACACACACACACACACACACACACACACACACACACACATACAGGGATGTACGCAGGTTTAGCCAACAGGGTCCTTCATAGATCAGCCTCCCCTGACAGCTCTCTTAAATGTCCTTGGCAGCCCCCCAACCCCCGGCCGTAGTTTCCCCCTCTCTGCTCCTGCTTCCCTGCTCGGGCCAAGCCTCTGATGGATGCCGCCATATTTCTCTGCCTCTCTCCTCGAGAATGCTCCCATAACCACTGTGCCCTGTAATGCATGACACAATCTGTATATATCCCATTAAGTGTCACTTTGTGAATGAACCTGTTTCTCCACAGTCAGTTCGCCTCGCAGAATGACATGCAGAGGATAGAGGCTGGAAGCTCACGAGCTCCTTTAAAGTCAGGATGAATGTCTCCTGGACCAAACCCATCCTCCACAACCCCCTGCTCCCCTTGTCGAGTTAGCATCTTAGCCACGGCTAGTGTTTCCATTGTGAGAACTGCTCTGTGGAACTCAAGTTAAATGCTGATTAATATGTATACGATCTGCTTCTGTAGCCACAGTTTCACCAAGTGTCAGTTTTACAAAGCAACAGCTCATCTGCCCAACACGCACGTCCTCATGAGACTGTGAAGAATTACACTGTGAGGAAATGTTTGTTTCCTCTTCACCCTCCACAGTTCCTTAACTAATATTTGTTTTGAGTTTTTTTTTTTTTTTTACATCATGAAGTTTTGTACACACTGCTTTGCTATCAATCACGGTTTTTAATTTAATGTATGAATATGTGATTTATGTTGCTCGGACAGAAGATATAAATCTATTTTGCCGAGGGAGGGATGGAGGGAGGGTGTTGGGGGGGGGGGGGGGGGGGATAAGAGCGCTGATGGTCCCTTATTGATTGGCTGGCTTAATAGTGTTTGTTCTTTATAGCTGATCTCAGGAAATAAAGCAAATAAATAGTTGAGAATGAGTTCAGTCACTGAGATACTCACGAGGACGGGAGAGAGATGGAGTGTGGAGGGAGGAAGAGGAGGCAATTGGAAAGGAATCAAACAGCTGGAAAATGGAAGGAGAAAAAAACAGCTGACGAGCCGAGTCTGATAAATATTAAATATCAATACGATCATTTCCACAGAAGGAGCTAATCACTGTAATTAGCATTTCACATTAGTTGTACATGAAGATTGTTCTGACATACTTCTGCTGAGCTTTCATACACTTTGCTTCCAGGTACTCCCGTCCCTTGTGCTTTCAAAATGCTAACCTTTATCGACATCTCTGCACAGTGTCATAACGTGACAGAACATGGCGTTTCTCTGTAAAACCCAGAAGCCACATTGTTACACGTCACTCTCGTGTCTCATCTTTTCTGCTAATGCAGAGTGTCAGGCCCTTATTTGCTCTAAGACAGTTTTAAAACCTCATAGGATTTGTTACATGGATTTGAAAACCAAAAAGTTACCCAGGACCAGACGTCCTGGAGCCTGGTGAAGGAAGTTTGTGTTTACATGTCAAGTTAGGTGAAAGGAAATAAATTACCCAGGGTGAAGGGCATGTTATATAAATGCATAACCGTGCATAATTTTTGGCCCAGTCTGAGCGTCTTATCATGGGAACAAACTATTTCTACGTGTCTTAAAGAAGATGGATCTTGCATGAGCATCCTGTCTCCGAACCTGATTCATGACCCACAGAGGAAACACTAAAAAGACCTCAGATCTGGGACTTCAGCTGCTCCCAACTTGGTCCTCACCGAGAGGAGGAGAGCAGAGCATAAATCCAGCCCATTAGGCAGCAGGTCTCCCGATGACAGTTCCCGCCCCTAGGCTGATGTAAACCAAACTTCCCATTCGAAGATGAAGAAGAATGTCAAGCAGGAGCTGAAGCCACCTCGGCCCCTGTCACCCTGCTCCCGTGATGCCTTGACATTAATCGCAAATCGATTCTAAATAAGGGACGGGGGAAACAAGTGAGAAACGGAAAGGATGCGTCCATCTCCGGTGGAGGGACGTGCAGAGGGGAAGAGGCAGAGGAAGAGGACTAGAAGACGGGCTGGTTTGAGGGAGCTGGAGGAGGTATATTAAAAACAGGATAACATTTATTAGACATCCAGGCCTTATCTCCCCAGCTATATGTCTTTTGCTGAGGATAAATAGAAGAAGCTGGAATGGATAGCAAAGGACAGACAGCACGGGTAAAAGTGAATGCATAGTCCTAAACCACAGAGAGCTGCAGGTTTCATATTGTGCTTGTTGCTCTGCAAAATGACTGCGGACTGACCATAACTTCACCGACACAGGTTGCACAGGTTTCAAAGGAATCTGCTCTCTTTTTTGCTAACTCTCCTTCCTTATTCCCTTTCCCCTCAACCTTACATTTGTGCCACGTGTCTCAAAGTCTCCCAAGCTTCTCCAAATGACCTGATGATAGGAGTAATGAGCTCTGTTTCATCTCATCATGCTAATAGTGTATTGATCTGAGCCTGGAAGAAATGACTGCATCATCTCCTTAGTGTGCCCGTGTCACAGCGAACGCCTCGGACTCATTGCATTACAGACATTTGGCTCTGGGTGATCGCTCAACGTCCAGAAGTTGAAATATGAATTATTGGCGGAAACTTTATTTTGACCTCAACCTGCTGTTAGAGGGATTAGTTAAATAACACATGTACCATATGTTTTACCAACACTGGGCTCCAGGTCCAGTAGGTCTGATACACCTGTAAAATCGCCATCACACCATCTACCACTGTTTCTGAGCCCTGCGCTGTTTCCGTTGCTGTCAGCCTCGGTCAAACACCATCCCTCCTCCTCCTCCTCCTCCTCCCGCGTTTCCGTCGCTGTCTCCTCACTGGGGTAATCAGCCATCCTCCTGCAAGGTAATTCCTGCTCAGGAGTGCATGTGGCCGACACTGCGGAAATTCATTTTTTGGTTTAATTTCAGGCCTATTGATCGTGGAGCGCTTTACGGCTGCATGACATCCATAATCACAACAATGGTGTGACAGCACAGATAAATAATGTGGCACAGGCATGGAGAGAAGGAGGGATGCGGGGATAAAAGGAAAACAGAACTGTGAAAAGAAAAGAGAAAGAGCCCAGTTTCCATCTCTTACTGTATTCTGTATTAATTACCGAACCCCTCCTCGTCACACCCTGCCAAGCCCAGCCCCCTTTCACCTGATTGATCTCCCCTCAGTCGACATGAATTAGTTTTCTTCCCAAACTTATCTGAAATCAGTTTGTTTAAGCATCCATTAAGGCACAGGAGCCGTGGCTCTACAGTAATTGCCGAAGTTACTGTAATATCTATAATTATTATGATTAGTGGAGCAGAATTAAGTTACTGCTATAGAAACCACAAGCAGCCGCAGCGTGATTATCAGGTTTTGCATAAACAAACGCTGTGGTCGAGTGAAGCAGGAGATGATTCAGGCAACAGTGGGGGAGCAAACTAAAGAGGAGGAATTATCAGGTAAAAAATAAATCAAATTGTAAACATAGGACCACGTAAATAATTCATCCTGGTGGAGCATGTTGAGCAATGTACAACATGCCACTGGCTTAATTTTAAAATTAGATTATTTTGCCCTATTTAACACCCTTAATAAGATATTTGTGGCATTACCACAATGCCGTCGAGTCGTTTTCTCTTCGGTAAACATAAATGATGGGTCCAGTGAGGTCAGGGTCTGTGTGGGCAGAAACTTTAAGAGCGTCCGGAGAGCTGGTTCAGTCCGGCAGCAGAGGCCACAGCAGGTCTCTGCCTCCACTTGTTGTGTCCACAGCTCTGTTTACATCACACTCCACCACAACTTAGCTCAGTTTGAACCGCGCCCAGGTCAGGAACATATTATATATGTGATATATATATACTGTATCATATAATGAGGCGTGATAAATGGAAGTCCAAAATGTGACCTTTCAAAGTGTACATGTAGTTAAATGATAACAGTGTCGAGTAAACAGTGGTGCCGGTGATGCAGCAGTGCATAAAGCATGCCTCTCTGTCGTTGTTGGAGTGTGAGGAGGGTGACAGCTCCCGCTCATAAAATGTCTCAAGTCAGGAGGGCGATAAGGATGCAGGGCTAATGCGGCTTGGCACGCGCTTTTATTTGTGCGGAGGCGGAGAAGTCCAGCTCTTCTTCGCCTCCTGGACAGACACAGCGCGGAGTGGATACTGTAGCAGGATGGGAAGCAGCGGGGCGATGGTTTGCTTAGCTGACACAGAAGAAGTCGGCAGGAGAGAGAGGAGCAGACTAGTTTTTATTTCTGCCAAATGAGAAGTAATTGGGCTACTGAAGTTGTATGCTTTTATCTGCTGTAATGCAAAACAGTGGAATGTAGTTTATTGCATGATACACCAGTTTGAATATTTTTTACCACATCATAATATATTAATATCCATATGAAATACCAACTGTAATAAAATAAAACAAAATAAAAACTCTGAATAAAGGGACACCTAATGTTTCGAAAACAGCGGGATAATATTTGCTGAACTTTGTCATCGGTCCTTCATTCATAAAATCCATTCAGATTGTTGCTCACAATGCAATGAAGTAGTAAACAAACATCTTTGCATTTCCAGATTTTTCTACATGTTGAAAATTGCTGCAGAAAATGCTCATGCACTTGACAAAGTATCAACATTTATTGCAGAGAGCCTCATCCAGAAAGGTTTCTGCATGAACCTTTGGAAAGTACCACTCCACAACAAGCAGGGACTCATGGGGGGAGGGGGGGGACAGAACAATCACCCAGAACTTTACTTAATTTTAACACTTTTTGCTCAATTAAGAGAAAATACCCCTTTGTTAACTCAGTTTTAGGTTGGAAACTTTAGCAGTAATCCTGTGTTACAAAATAATGTGGAGTTTGAAAGTCATTTAGCTGACAGACTAGTCTCATTAAAGCTGAGAAGCATTATGGGAAGTGTAGGATCCAGTGTTTTTGGAACATCACCTACACCAGGGATTAAAAGGATCTTGGCCACCCCCTGCTCTGGTTCTGACCATTTTATAAAACAACGTGTCCAGTGAGAGACCTTAAATTGAGCTGAATGCAACTATTAATCACTGGAGTACCCTTTAAAATTGTGTTATTGATTTAAAAAAAAAAAAAAAAAAACGTTATTTCAACCATCCTGGTAAAACATACCCATCCTGCTCTTGATGTGACGGTGCAGTGTAATTAAAAAACACTTAATTTGTGGAGCCCTCATTGTTCTAATGCGGTGACAGGAAGCGGTAAAGTTACAGGCCAATCCCGCTGATCCTAAGAAGAGTTTTCAGTCTTATTACATTTAGCCACTGTAAAAATCTCATCACTTTTACCTTTATCCTGAGCTGCAGGGATTTTCTGCTGCTATGCATGCATACATAATGAGACAAGGCTTGGTAACAAAACTGTTTCTTGTTGTTGTTCGGGATGAGCGCCACTGGGAGTGAATTGTACCACAACGTTTCACACTGCTGATCAACTATAGCTATTTGTATCTGACGCTGCACCCGGCCTGCTGCCCTTTTTTTTAGGGAGGGCCAGTGACCCAATCATGGACACGGCCTGTTAAGAGAAGCAGCCTTTTCTTATCTGCATGCCCTTGGAGTACGCGCCCATTGATATGCCACCTTGACTCTATCTTCATGCCAAGATGCTTCCAATTATGCGAGCCGCTGGAGTGAGGCAGAGCGTGCGTTTCTGTATAAAAAAGTGGTCCATGGGTAATGTGATCCTGCCGCTTTTTCCCCCCACAGGGATGGTTCCTGCGCATGGAAGAAGGGGGGGATTAAAGGAGCAGCCATTTCTCTACTCAACACTTCCCAGATCACCTTCTTTTCCCACAGTCCCATGACCCCGTAAGGTGGACTGATCTGTTTGGTAAATGGCTCATCAGCGGGGCCGGGGCTCCGCAACAACCGGCATCCATTATACGCAGCGGTTCAATGCATCATACGTGGGCATTTGTGCTGTGACATCAGTTCCTGTGTGATCAATCTTTCTGTAGACGCCTCAGACACCGAGGTGAGTGCACAGTTCAGGGCAGATCTGTGACTGACAGCACGCGGGCTGTCACTCGGCTGAGATGATAAGCTCAGTGTTTGGACAGCCGCCGGGGAAGTGAGAGACGAATGGTGAAGAACAGTGTGGAGACGGACTGTTTACAGCCTGGGAAAGCTTCTTCACGAACCAGGATGCCTGTGTCAAAGATCCCTCCTTTTCTGTCAGGCTTCCAGAAATCTTTCTGTACTCGTTCTCTTATCTCACTGGGCAATTTTTCATTCTAACTGTGGACCGTTTGAAGAAACTGATCTGCACATTGGTTTAAATCTCAAATCTTTCACTACCTCTTTGGACATTTTTCAGTTTCAAGCTTTCATTCATGGTGGTTTGCATGTTCTCCCTGGGTCTGTGTGGGTGTTCTCTGGGTACTCCGACTTCCTCCCACGGTCCACAGACATGCAGGTTAGGTTATTTGGAGACTCGAAATCGACCATAGGTGTGAATGGTTGTTTGTCTCTTTATGTTGGCGACCTATGTCCGCTGGGATTGCCTCCAGCCCCCATTCTCCCCTAAAAGAATAAGCAGTATAAATAATTGATGGATTGGTTGAGGATTAAGTTCATATTCCCTTCATCTGCTTCCTCTGACTTCCAGAAGAGGGCAGCACTTCTTTACCAAATGTTATTGCACCTTTTGGCCATGTTCAGTATTCTGGCTTTTTAAATGTCTGTGCTGTGTAATTCCTCCAGGAGAAGGATGCAGACAGAGGTCATCCCTGGACTCTTCCCACACCAAAGAAGTGCAGAAGATTCCCCGCATGCCTCGCATCCTTTTAATCTCCTCTTCCCCCAAGTTCACTATTTTGAAAACTATTCAGACTAAACGCAGCTTGTCGTGCACACTGTGATTTTAAAAAACAACAGGATCTACAGCAGACTTCTCCTGCCTGTCGTTCCTCTTCTCCTCGCAGACTTTCTCCCTCTCACACACTCTCTCTCTCTCTCTCTCTCTCCCCTTCTCTCTCTCTCTTTCTCAACTCGCCTCACTTTTTCATTGCACCCCTCTCCCTCTTTGCCTCTGCTCCACCCTATAATCACGCCGGTTCATGGCTCTCATTTGGAGTGGTATATATAGCAGTAATTGTCAGGGTGCAGTACAGAGACTGGGCAGAGCATGTGTACTCTCTCACAGGGCTGTTTTGCAGTAAATCTCACAGTGGAGAGGACAGGGGGGTGGGGAGGGAGGCAGGGGGGGTCTATGTACGTGCGCGGGCTTATGCACGCACACGTAAAGTCACACTCACTCTACGCGCAGTGCTCAAAAGTTGTGCACATAGAAAAGCAGATTTTAAAAGGCTTTGTTTTTGCTTCTGTTAGTCGTCATATCTCACCGCCTATTCATCTACTCTCTTAATGGGCCCAGCACAGAAATTGAATGTGTCTCATAATGTGTTTTCTCCTTCAAAATAATGGGAGAATTATGCAAATGAATCCCATATTCAGGAAAACATCTCCTTATCGGTAAATGTTAACAATCCCCGGTGATGAGTTATGGCCTGTGTGTAAGTCAGCTGATCTGCACATGATCCATGAGCACATGGAAACACATACCATGCACATACAAAATTGTGACAGCAGCTATATCAGTTGTAAGTGGACGCAAACACTAATGAGCTTTGTCATTAGCTTCTTGGATTATACAGCAGCAGCTCATCACCTGGAACATGATGAAAGGCGACAGTTCCTATTATCAAAGCTGCCACGTGTCGTTCAGCAGAAACATTCCTGCTCAGTAATCTGAAGATCGATCGCAAAATATTCCCTTATCGTGTCCGTCTGCCTCTTAAACCATGGAACACTGCATCCAAAAGAGATGACGGCAAAAACCTGTTATCCAGTCGAGTTGTTTGTATGTGTGTGTGTGTGCGTGTGTGTGTGTGTGTGTGTGTGACACGTTGGTGGTGGCAGTAGAAGTGGTGGTGAGGGGGGGGTTCCTTTTAGCTTGTATGGACAGGTCTGTCATTCAGAGAGTGCACACAGTCTCCATTGTGGAGCTGTCTGTGGTCCCCATCAGGTCAGGGTGGGGTGGCAACGCAGGGGCCTCACGAATAAAAACACGTGCTGCAAACAGGAAGTGGATAACTGACTGCGCGGTCTGCGTGTGTTTATGAGTTTTGCCCATAATTTCTCTTCATTTTTCCCCCCCTCAAATTGTTTTCTCGATCTTATTCAGATTCATATTAAAATAGTGATCCGGTTTACTTGGGTTTCACGATGGATGGAGGGCCACACTGCAAAGAATGAGCCTTGATGTAATCAAGGTCTGACTCATGAAATCATATTCCCTTGAATCGCAAGTTTTAGATACGAGGATCTAGCCTCTGCCAATGTGATGAGATCATTTCAGGTCATTTCATGGTGGTTTTCAAAGAACAAGTGAAACTGCAGATGTGGGACTAGGTGGATTTATCTCTAACTTCTCTGGCTAAAAGGTTAAGACTTTGGGAACTGATATAAATCAAGATAAGCTGTGAATGCCTCTACGTTTGTTTACAGTATGTGCATGTGTGGTTAGGGTCATGGTTTGCTGAAAGTACATGAAAGGATGCTGAATGTGTGTGAGAACACAGCGTGAACCCAGGTGCTCTGCTTTCAAGTGCTGCTTTCCTGTTTGCCCAGCAGCTGCTTCATCCTGGCCAGTGACCACTTCACAGCTCCGCTGTTTTCTTTTTGGGTGGACTTGTCAGCTGCGATCAGATCAGATTCTCCTTAAGAGTAGATTTCCTCTCCAGACAGCTGATCACTCCACCCAATTGGACCAGATTTGATATGCTCGAATTTAGTCATTAGCGCCTGAACACTTGTGTGTATTTTTGTTTCTGGGTTCCCATGAGGGGCAGTGTTTGTAGAGGATTAGGTCACAGAAAATCTAACAGCTTGAAAGGGTTATCTTTGGGCAGCCTGGTCACTTTGAGTGGAAACATGTAAAATCATTTATTCCTCTGGTCTGTTAAAAACAAGAACTCAGGGTGCTTGAGTCACTAATTTACACGTTAGATCTTCCGACATGATAATGCACATGTACCAGAGCAGGTAGGAAAATATTACATTATGTCACCTCACAGCACGAGGGGGTCGTGGTTCGAATCCCAGGAGGAGTTGGGAGTGGAATTGCATGTTCCTCCTGTGTCTGTGGGTTTTCTCTGGGTTCTCCGGCGTTCCATGCAGATTAAGGCTAGTTTAATTGGAGACTCTGAATCGACCGTAGGTGTGAACGTGAGCATGAATGGTTATTTGTCTCTGTATGTTGGCCCTATGATACGCTGGCGACCTGTACAGCGTGTATACCCCATCTCTCGCCCAATGTCAGCTGGGATTGGCTCCAGCTCCCTGTGCGACCCTCAAGGGACAAGTGGTACAGATAATGGATGGATGGTTCCACTCTCTACTTGATTCAGCAAAAAAACATATAACACGAACCACTTTCCCATCAACAAATATTCTGCAGCGTCGTGCAGTAACAGCAAGAAGGAGGCAGGAAGCAGACAGCTTAGTATGTGATGAACGTTTATTGATTCACAGTAATGATGAATGAATGCATTGTGATTTGCTCTTTGACTGAAATTTGCTTCTGACTCAGCCAGTGTGTTTCCTCAATATCCAGAACTTTCCTCAACAGAGAAACCTAACAAAGCTTATCACTGTCATTCCTTATATTTTTTTTAAAACTACAAAATAAACATGGGCACAGATTCTTTTTAATAAAACCGCTGACAAGAAAGAAGAAAAACAAAACGCTCCCCGGTCGTTTGATGTCATGGTGTTTGCATCACAGCTAAAATCACATCACATGATAATATAATGTTTACTCTTTAGATGAGGTCAAAGTCCCTGAGAGCACAGCTTTCTATGACTACAGTTGTTGATCAGCACCACGTACGGCGCACACTCTCAGTGTTTTTAAGACAAGATAAAAGCGTAACTGGCCATAGTTAAAAAATACAGTAATATGATGAGAGTGGTGAGTATGAACCAACTTGAGCTATGGAATGTCATATCATTTTAAATAACACACAGAATAGACCATGGTAATATGTTAACATGAACTGTACACAAAAAGGTTTTATCAGCAAACACTCATTTTAGACTTTCAGTTCTATCTCTCTACTGACATTTGAAACCACAGCCTTTCGTAACAGGGCTGACTCTGTCATTTTTCAAAAGCTACAACTCAAAATCACGTTGGCGAGTCAAAATCATAAAAGCCAATGAGGAGAAAGAGAATCTGCTCAAGAAATTAATTAAGTAGACACGAGTCTTTATGAGCGTCCTGGAAACTGGACATCGTCTTAACAGGTGTAACCGCCGAGACAATAAGTCAAACACGTCAAACACATTAATGGTGTAAAACAACATGATTAACACAAGTTCCATGCTGTAAAGAAAATGGACTTGCTGTTTGGTCTGGTGTGAAAACACCCCCCCCCCCCCCCTCCCCCTGACTTATTCAGCAAAGAAAGTGTAGAGAGGTACAGTCTAGCAGAGCATTGGTTAAAAAATAAGGCCTGTGTGAACTGAGGAGTTTATTTTTTCTCGCACACAAACATGTTGTTCTCGTCGAGGAGCTGAAAATGCCAGCTTGTGGTCGTCGTATATGGCTGCCTACAAAAAGGCAGCGCTGGTTGTAAAAAAAAAAACTGCGCGTCTGCATAAGTCTTTCTCCAAACTTCATCCCCGTCTTTCTTTCTGTCTTAACTTTCTCATCCTTTCTTTCCGTCGCCGCCTCCCTGGCTAAATCTCTCACAATCTCTCTTGAAATCAGTTGTAGTAGTGAAGATGGGAATCCAGATTCTGGCCTTACGCAATTCCACATGTAACAATTCTATAGTGTTTCTTTATAAAGCACATGCTATGGCCCTAACCTTAACTGTAACCTTAAGTCTAACCCAAACAGACGTAATTAAAAGGCTTTTTATACGCTCTCAAAACCCAGCCTGCCTGCCGACCACAATACTGTGGTTTTGTCAGCATGGTTTCCCCTCCCTTCTGAGAGGCTGCGAGAGAAAAATCTGTACACTTACAGTTGTTTTAATCAGTTAAATAAAAAATAAAATGAAAATACTCATCTGCATTATGGGAACAATACTATATCCTCAAGCCACTGTATGAAATCACTTTTTTTTAACCCTGGTTAATTATGTAATAAAAACAAAAAAATATCCAGTATGGTTAATGAAATGCAAAATAACAAACTCGTTTCTGAGCATGCTGTGTGAGCGTGAACTCCATGAATAAATAAAGATACAGCATAAATAATACATTGAATATGAAAACTTATGAAAACACAAACCTTATATATTTTTTTGATGAACACCCTAAAAAGTCAATTTGGAAGCGAATGAAAAAAATCTGGGGCCAAAACTGGAATACTGATGTTTAAAAGATAAAGTGCTTTGTTCCATAAAAATCCTTTGATCTCTCTTTATCTACTCTAGATGAGAAGTGTGACGACACTTTTACAAAACGATGATTTTGTCATCAAAAAATAAAATACCTAAATAACTGTAAAAGAGAACTACCCAGAATGCATTGTACAACACTGTTCACCTGAAATGTAATGAGGTTAATATAGGACCATACAGTAATTTTTTTTAAAGAGCACCAACATTGAAGTGTGGTGTAAGAGCAGTTACAGGTGATCAAATAAGTAAAGAATTTGGGTAAAAAAATTACGAAAAAGCCAATTTTTGCTACAAGTGCAATAAATTAACCTTTTGCAAAATAAATTACGCAAACTCATAATAAAAAAAATTTTCTCAGCTTTTCTCTTTTGCGTAATGATGACATCCATTATCCCTGTGAAACATTAGTTACAGCAACATTAAGGTCTTTCATGCGTATACTTTTAAAATAACTAACTTAAGTTACTAGTAGTCCACTTTCACAAAAATCTGTATAGTTTGAAACAATATCCTATAGCTTCTTACATAACTAGAGTGAAAAACATGTGGCGCCATGCGGCCCCTGTCCCACTCTGTTTGTCATCGGCTGTTTGAGTTGAGTCTCTGCGATGGTCGCTGCTGTGATATGATGCTGTTATGAATATTTGTTTGTATCCACGTCTGCCAAGGAGATGCACAGGCACCATTTTAGCGTGTTCACTGTTACTGTGGGTGCTAAGGTCCCAAGAGCCAGGGCCCATTGACCTCAGCCCACCCTGAGTAGTCTCCAGGCCCCACTGGAAGGCCTCTGTACTGAGCCCCGGGGATGGGCTACACAAAGTTGTTGGTGATTTGCCTCTGGTGCTCAAACAGGTCTTCAATCTCCGCACTGTATGCATCACCTGCGAGGGGGGGGAAAAACCCATCAGTGACTACATTTACATGGACCCCAATATTCTGACTATTGACCTTATTCAGAATAAGAGATTATTTAGATTATGGTGTTTGTATGACTTGCTAATATTCCATTCATATTCCTGTTAACACGTTAGAGAGCATAGTCTGATTATGACTCGTGACATTACGTCCACTACGCCCTTATGCTCGAGGTTATTCCTCCAGGTTTAAAGCACCAACCCAGATAGTTTCATGTACAATCAATACTACAATGTACCATTTTGGGAGTTTTCTTTCGCAAAATGCTATGAAAACTCCAATAGGACTCAATAATGTGACATAGACGTAATGATGTCTACATAATGTGACCAGGTCGGAATCTTCCACATGTCTTGATTTGATTATTGTTTATTCCGGGGTTAATATCGGAATATGTAAACATAGTCAGTGACAAAAGAGGGGAGATATTAATATAAGGTGAGAAGGAGAAAATCAGTTTTCTGTGCTCACCTGCATGACATCCATACATGTAAGCTCTGTTGCCGTCGTATTTGCACCGACATCTCATGACGTTATTCATAAAGTCAGACTCAGCCATGTCCATCGAAGGGTTAACTTCCACCTGCAAAACAGAACAATCATACTGAGCCTGATTCATTACCACAAGGAGACGTTTCTGACCTTGTGACTTGCACTTGCGCGTTTCATGTGACAAATTTATTAGGAAACACGGACGATGCATTACTTTGTTGTTTAACATCTAATACTGCATGTTTAGCCGCTCACAGGCAAACAGGGAATAAGTCTCCTCTCTACACGCTGAGAAAACAATTTGATATAAACACCAGTTAGATGTAAAATGTTGAGAGGGCTCGCTATTAAACAGCACTCATGGCTGGTGTTGTGTTTATAGTCGACCCCTTTCTCATCTATAAAATGCTGAATGAGTTTTCCATACATTATTCCTATTTGTCAAGATAAATCCACGATACAGTGCTTTCTCTCCCATGAACTCAACACTGGACGGATGCTCACTTGGTAGCTGAGCATACGGCCTGAATAACATGGTGGTAAAACACTTTTACCATGTGTTATGCAAAGCACAATTCATACTGGTTGATCTTTAAGGAAAAAGCCATTGTTAAATATTTTATAACTTATATGGAAACATGTAACAAAGACACTTCAGCCCACATGAAACATGATAACTGGCAGCGTAAGAAGTTACACAAGGTTGTGGTTGTACCACGATGAGGCCCCCAGCTTCTGCTCCTCACACTAAAGTACGTATGCGATAATAAGGACTGAATTGAAGTCTGTTGCAATAGACTTGTTATGCATGCATATATTTTTATGTCTGAAATTGGTCTTCTTTTCAGAGCAGCCATACACTGTACTAATAGTCTGTCATTTGAAGAGCAGCGCTATAACTGCTGATACAACCGTTCTCTTAATCCGGCCTGGTGATAATACTGAGAAGTCATTTACTCTAATAGCTGCTCTGTAAACTGCTACACCCACGTTAAGTACAGGTTACAAACAGCTACGGGGAGAAGGAACGCAAGCTACACTAAAAAAAGAGAGGAACATTTTTTTTTTTTTGAAGTTAGTGAATGCACAAAAACTGTCTCTTCATTTTTGTAGGTAAATTACAGTGCTGAAGTCGAGCGTCTGGGGCCTTTGCAGGGGGCTGGTTCAGTGGCAGAATGTGTCGCTCAGTGGGAAAGTGGCAATAAAAATAAAAACAGGGCAGGAGGAATTCCTCGGTGGCAAATTAGCCGTTTCTAATGGAAGGGGGGGGTTGACTTGGTGCTGCTTGACTAAAGGGAGGCAATAGTTAATTTGGGTAATTGGTGTGTTTCATTAGCACTGGGTGGTTCAAGGGTAGGTCTGAAGAACCTATGCGTAAAGCCCGGGATCAGAAAAGTCAGGCATCATCTGTACTTTACTAGATAAATGAAATAACACAGCAGAGAGGAGGAGAGCTGCTCGGAAAGCTGTTTGTATTTTTCCAGTGCTGCAGCCCACATGAACACCCTGCCTGGTGGACGTTTCCCTCTCTCCTCAGATGACCCTGACCTTTTCACCTCCAGCACTTCGTCCAATTTCTACCTCTCGTTTATCTAAACACCATTTCTGCCCTCCTCTATCATTCATCCCATTTTTTCCGCCTCCACATTGTCCTGTAGCAATGTACCACTTTATAATTACACCCCGCTCGGCCAGCTTAAAATACATCTTCTCTGCACTATGTGTTTATATATATGTGTGTGTCACATCTATTATGAGTAAATTAAATAAATCCATCTTCAATAGAGAGTATGAGGAGTGTAATTACTAAGACTGATCTCTCAGACAAACTGGGTAGTGAAGTTCTTTCACAGCTCGGGTATAATTGGCAGCATGCTAACATCTGAGGACTGCTCCATACCATGGTGGGTATGTAGAAGGAAATACATTACGGGGGATGGAGTCCTTGATGTGTTTAATCTAGTAGCCGCAGTGGCTCGACTGATTGACCCCAGGAATGACTGAGGCGACGAATGGCCATGAGGAAGTTTAACTTAAGAGCCCTTGAACTTCTTTCTCACCAACTAAAATCTCACAGGAAACATGTTAAACATTTTTGGACATATGTTATTAGACTTCTTGCTGAGAGTTAGATGAGAAGATTGATACCTTTCAAACCTGTATGCTAAATTTAAGACTAGCCAGAAGCCAGTTAGCTTAGCAGAAATGCAGCAAACATGGAGAGAAAGCTAGCTTAGCTCTGTATAAATACCAACGAATATATAATATGTATATATAAATAACAACTTGTTTGCTTAACCTGTACAAAAGTGTTATCATTTTTTTCAGAGGGTTTGTTTGACTACTGCTAGACTAGCTGCGGTCTGGACAGTTTCCCAAAATTTTCCGGAATATCATATTTTTGCGGAACATTTCCTTTCAGCCCCCTAGTACACTGTTTAAAAAATGTGAGAGTTAGCCCATGTGAGAAAGCTAGTGAGCATGTTGACGACGTTTCTAGTACGTAATGGAAAAATACAAATAACACTAAAATACAAAAGAGGTGCAGTGCACGTAGAAGAGAAGGACGAAGATGTCAACTTGGAAAGCCCACAAGAAAAAAATGCCAAAGTATTCCTTTTAACACAAAGTTAATGACATTTGTTGATTGAATTTAACATCCAAATTACAAAAAAAAGGGTAAATAAGTGACATGAAATGACTTCTGACCTGAAAGATGTAGTCTCCAGGCCGTACATCCGTCACATCAACCCACTGACAGTCGATGTCGTGGCGATAGGTATCCCAGCAGCCCACGGAAATGCCTTGGTCACCCATGTTATAGCAGGAGAACCGCTTCTGGACTCCTAACACACACACACACGCACACACACACCAACAACATTATCAATCACAACATCAGAGCTCATTTAACTTCCCAGTTATTTTTAAGAGCTTACTGAATCATGCTAGACGACATGTGAGCGCTGCTTCTTCACATGAGCTATTTCATCCATAATATAACAAGTAAATGGAGAATGAACAAACAACAACAGCTGCGATCTAATACATTAACCACAAAGTAAAACTCTAAATGGCTGTAGCTAGAATACTGATGTTAATTTCCTGTCACTAATAGGAAGGAGTACTTCACTGGGACTAATGAATAGTGGTGAACGTTACCATCGGGGCAATACGTGTCCTCCAGACAGAAACTGGCCTTGTGTCCCTCTGCAACCCTCGTGCCATTCAGAGTCAGCAGGTCGTAATGCGTGAACACCTCGATGCTGTGGTAGTGCCTGGGACGAAAGAGGATAAGTCAGTGTGTGTGTGTGTTTGTGTGTATGTCTGTAAGTGTGTGCATTTACACTAACTGAACACTGGCTCCCTATGGCTTGTAGCCTAATGACCTCACTGCTTGAACACGAGCGTGGGTGTCACCGCAACACCTCTCTTTTAGCGGCAGCTCGGTTTGCGCAGTGCACTCATGCTGGGTGAATGGAGGGCTTTGAAACACACATGCATGGCTCTGATGTGTTGTTGCAACAAGCTGGGGCGGACCTGACTGTGCGTGGGCCACCCTGTCCTTTGTATCATACCCAACCTGTGTTGACTGGATCGGCTCAACCGTTATTTCCATGGACACGCGCTCTGGCGTGGCTAATGAATCTGGAGAGATGACAACTCTGTTTGGGATCACCCGCAACTCACTGAGACACATCTCACACAGCCAAACACTGTGGGGCTTCAAATGACTCCTTCTTCTCTCATGACGACAGGCCTGAAAGTGCTCTCGTCATCTGACAAGAAACTGACTTACTGTGGAATAAACTGAGAGGCAGAGAGTAATGTGTTTGGAGTAGACCTGAGGACAATATGTCATCCTTTAAAAAACGAATGGATAAATGCTGATGAGGCCACGTGACAGACAAAGACCCTATGTGTAATGCCCATGTTGCTTGCTAGGTGCAGAACCCCTCGTCAATTCACATGAGCACAGTTGTAACGTGTTTTCGTTCCTGGTAGCAATTGAATCCAATTAAATTAAACATAACTCAAATTACCCAAAGTGGAAGGGGCTATGTCATTATTGCCCGTTTATGCAATTTTAAACCCAGAACAGGTGTTTGTCCAAATATTTTTGACTAAAAACCACAGCTCACCTGTGTCCAGGACACTCTGAACCACAGCTCTATCAAAAACACCACAAGAGTAACTGCACCATCCCACATAGAGCAATTATTTAAATGGTTGTTTTCACAGCAGCAGCCAAACCAAGCAAAAAACAACCTCCATAAACTCTATTGCGATGATATACCTGTGACACTGGTGCCATGTCCAGCTCTCTCTTGTAGCTTTGGGTCTGAAATCAGATCGACCCAGGTTCATGATGCGAGAAGAGAAGCGCAACAGGCGTCGGTGGCCGTAAGGCCAGTTCATCCTGGCAGCAGACGAGGACAGACAGTTCTCCTCGTTGGCACAGGTCAGCAGGTGGAGAGGTCGGTCTTCCAAGTAGGCTGTCTCCTGGACCAGCTGGGCGTCCAGAACAAGGTCAGGCGCCGCTGAAGCAGGTCAGATGTGAGAGGTTACGTTAGGATTAAAACAGAACCAGTGGAGAAGTTTGGGAGCTTCAAGACAAAGGTATGACTTACTTTCCGAACAGCTGACCCCGGCAGCCTTAGTACCACCTCCACGGGGACAGTGGACATGGTTGTTGCGACGACATTGCTGGATTGAAAGTTCTGTGCCCACACAGTGAGTTCCACTGAGGATCAACTCAGCGGCATTTGGGTCACCGGTCCAGTACCAGGTCTCCTGTCAAAGGGAAGGCGACATAGAAAGTTTGTTTGGTTTTCTATCAGTGAGTGAGTAGTGAGTAGCTCTTTGTCATATAGGGGCTGTGACTATGGATTGGTCTCCGCGTGTTGATTTGTTTAAACATCTGTTTGTTTATTCTGGAATCAATAACTCAGACACTGCTGATGGGATCTTGACAAATCTTGAACGATTGATGCCTCTGAACAAACTATTTTGACATTCTCAAAATTACACTAATTGGTTTGGAGGAGGGAGCACTCGCTGTCACGCTGTCAGTTATGGATGTTGTGTTGTTTAGGGGGGGGGTTGTTACCTGATGAGCACTGGCAGCAAAGCCCAGGCCGAGCTGTCTGCACACCACCATGGCCTCGTTGATGCTCCAGTTCTCACTACAGACGGAGCCCCAGCGCTTGCGACCCCCAGCCTCCATCAACACCTCCACACGGCCCTCTGATGGGAGTCTACCACCAGCAAGCCGCACCTAGAAATCCATTAAATAAAAGGGATTAAATGAATGATGCATTATCAATAACACCTCATATGTGTATGACTTGTGATGATGTAGTGTCCATACCAGGTTCTCTATGCCGGTCTTAGGGATGTTGCAGCGTACTGAGGCATCCTGGGTATGCTTGAACGTCCATGGCTGGACTTCCTGGAAGTAGCAGTCTAGGATGGAGCGTTCTGAGCCCATACACTGGACACTGTTCATATGGATCGGTCCGGTACCTGAAGGAGGAGGAGGAGGAGATGTGGTAGACTGAAAGACAATGGTGGCAAAAATATGCAGGGGGAGCACAGGAGGCCACCCACTGTATCTATAACGTCATTGGTCGACTTTATCACACAGAGAAACACCCACACATACAAGTCAGGCTCTGCATTCCCTTCACTCGAATGAGCTTTCTCCGCTTTAGCGTCAATCCGACAATGAAAAGTTCCTATCTGTCTTGACAAAATGCTCCTGCAAGCCAAGCAGCAGCACCAGCATCTACTTTGGGCATCTGTCACACATCATTACCACCATTCTGTTGCTTTTGGCATAACAACAACAGCAACAACACTGTGTGTAGTCCACCAGCCTGAGTGAACAAATAAGGCCAAATCTGCATCTACAAAATAAGAGACTTTAACTAGTTTGGGTTTGTTGTTTAAAACCAGATAATTTCGGAACAACAACAAACAAGACTAGTGTGGGGGGGAAAAACAGCTTAAGATTCTCTGAAAGCAAACAGATGATGGCGGAGTGACAAAACACAGAACAAACTATGGCTGCAGTGTTTTCTTAAAACAAAAGCTAGAAGTTGGGTAGTATTGAAATAAACACAACCAAAACCACAAAAACCGGGGGAAAGAGAGAAAACCCAACAAAGACGGGTGAAGAGGAAGTTGATTGAAATGGTGGAGACCAAACTGCAGCCTAACCCAATCCGTCTCTGTGTTGGTTTTGGTAGATTGAAGGCCTGCTCCCATGCTGGTCACCATGTGTGGGTTCATACATATGAAAATGACACATCTAAACCACTTCTGCCTCTATCTGCATGGCGGAGGCCGCAAACTAGATCCAAACTCCCACTGTTTAAGTTATCAAGACAAACATGGGGCCCGGTGGAGGGACGCTCGAAATGAACAGTGACACGTTGTATTTAAACCTTCGTTTGGGAAATCCACGAAAGCCTGAAATCAATTCCAAGAAACCGGCCACACACACACACACACACACACACACACACACACACACACACACACACACACACACACACACACACACACACACACACACACACACACACACACACACTTTACATGCACTGAAACACACACATTCAGGGTGTTTCAGTCTCTAATGCATGTATAGTGCACTGTATGTCTATGTGCTTTACACAAAATTACACAGTGAAATAACAATCTTGGTCAAGCAAGGAAATAGAAACATTGTCCCTGTAATTTAAAACACTGATGGTGATGATGGGAGCATCGGCAGATGGAGTCTGAGCAAAGATTTGAATATTTTCTTCCCTTTGATTCTCCCTGAACATCAATTTCCCAAACGATCGAACATAAAAAAAAAAAAAACGACGACAGCAGATACAACTATGAGAGCTATAACGAGAAGCTATGTAAATGTGGTGTCTTAAATTTAGTCTTTACAAGAAATAGGCTGAGCTTGATCACCGTGTAATTTGAATTGGCAGATGCCACAGATCATTTGGACAAATTAGGAAATTCTTCTTGAGGGATGGAAACAGAGTAACGTCGGTCACATTCTTGTTGAGAATAGCACAAATAGTTGGTTAGTGGTTACAAGGGAAACCCTCTTCTTTTCCTCTCTGAAATTACACTCTCTTTTAGGCACATTAATATAGTGTGTGTCGTGTTTTTCTTTCCATGCAACATCTCTTTCTACGCCTCCAACAAAAAAAACCGTCTTGTCATCAGTTAGAGCTGCGTCTCAGCCAATTACGAAATCATGTTGAGTTTGTAAATAGATGCGTCTGCCCCTGGGTTTTATTTTTAAATGGTAGAAGCCAATCTGCATCAAAATATTGTTTCTTTTTTAAAAACTGATTAACAAGTTACAAGCTGTGTTTGTGCAACAAATCTGATTAGTGAGACCACATTCGAAGTCTCTGATTGGCAGACTGTCTACCACCTTTATCACATTCGCTCATCATAAATAATTCAACTATCTCCTGTCAGGTCCTGTTGTTAGAGAGACGGCTGCCTGACAGATTAGACAGAAATCATGTTTCTTCCTCACGTGCCTACAGGAAGCAAGTACCACAGTGTCCATCTTATCCAAAAAAGAGAAATAGTGATTTCAAAACAATGATTTTGAAGAGAATTAAATGATTAACTATGAACACACAAATGGCACATTTGCACAAAACAACATTTTAAACAATCCCCTCTTTCAGGACGTCTTTCTCAGTGAGGTTTGGCTCCATCAAAGAGTCTAACTTGGGCCGTTTCCAGCGACATATAAGCCTGTGTTTATGTGGCCTTCAGAGCGCATGGAAAATTATACATCCCGGTAAAATGTCAAACAGAGTCGTGTTATAGAAAAGGAAGCTGTGAGACGACTTTGAAGTCTGATCGTCCTGCGACGGCTGAGTGTATGAGAGACAAGAGTTTGTATGCACATGCATGTGAAGTTTAGCCAGGGCCCTATTTTAATCGTGCAAATACAAAGCGGTAGGTCATAGGCGCACAGACTGAGTGCACCTGCTATTTTTGGTTCATGCTTGTGCATCAGCGTAAAGTGCAAACAGGCCTGGTTAAGGGGGATATTGATCAGTGGGTGTGGTTATAAGTATATGTTTCTTGTGTTAATTAGTACAATGATGATAGAAAATTATATAATAGTTTGGTCATGCAGTAAGATTGCATCAATCTGAAGTGACTTCAGTCATAATTCTAATGTATTTCACTTTGTAAATAGTTATATAATTTCTTATATGTGACAGAAGCAGTAATTGCTTGGTAATAAATGTCAAGAATACAACATGAACAGTCAAAACAGTGCAGTTCTCCCTCTACGTCAATGACTGCAGCTCACATACTGCACTACATCCTTGCAGACCTCTCACATCATGGACACAACCTGTTCCAAGTCGTCCCCTCTAGTTGGCGCTACAGAACAATGTTCGCCAGATCAACCAGACACAAGAATGTATACATCATTCTAACTATAAATATAAGTAATTTTTTATCCACATTCAACTTTTTAATGCAAATTCAAATGCATCTACTGGTTGGAGAATTAAAATCGTTCATTCACATTTTAAGCATCGTTTCCCCAAGTTTCTACTTTGCTAACGAAATCACCAAAGTGTCAGTTACCTCAGATGCCTGAGACATCCTCGACACATATTCCACTAAAATATTTCTGTTTAATTTGAGTGTCAAGGGCAAGAGGATGTCAAGTGTTCAGAGCTCTGTCTGCACAGTAACAAGAACAGGGCCCCAAGTGAGTGTATGAGTGAATCACCCACTCAGGACACATGGTATAGGAAACCTGCATTTCCAGGGGTGAGACAGGAAAAGTGGAGGCTAAACCTGCCACTTGTCAAACCAAACCTAAACTGCAGAGCCACATCTAAATGTTATAATTCTGAGTTTTTATTATATACATGTAGTCCACTCAGACACACACACACACACACACACACACACACACACACACACACAATCATGAAACTGCAGCTCTGTGGTTCCAACCTGCCACAAACCTATTCTAGGTAGAAGATTGAAAGCTTCTTGGCTTCTCCTGACAATTATGCACGTCAGACTCAGACTCAGTTTGATCCACGATGAACCTGAACCCTGATCCAACAACTGAAGGTGCTGATTGAAACCAGACGTGAATGGGTGTGAAGTCCCTAAACTCGATGTTAATTCTGTTGGATTCATCGAAAAGAAAAGGAAGCATGACTGACATCATCTACAGAAAACACAAGTAAGGAGGATAAAAGGAAATAGAAACTAATCCAACACACACAAAAATATCCTATTCATGATCAACTGAGCAGCTAAACCAGCAGACTGTCCTCCCACATTTCATCTCGATCAGCACGATTAGAGACTACACTCTGGCCGGAGGCTTGGGGAAGCCGTTCTCACAGCTCGACAGGGTGGGGACGCTACTGGTGCAGCTGGATACAGACTGAACCTGTGCTTCACCGAAAGCTGGAAGTTTGAAACTGAAAGAAAAAGACCGCAGCACTCAGCGAGTGAATGAAAAGCTCGCTTGAAGCTTGCGAGATTATGTCCGTGGCTTAAGTTACCAAACCACCATATAAATCATCGCGGCTTATAGTATTACACTTTGTGTGTGAGTGTGTATGTGTGCACATGTGCATGGTGTTAGTGCAGCTGGTAGTCCTGGCACAGTGGGAGATACTGGAATCAACACATTTGCAGCTTCACAAGGTGACACACATCGAAAGATTGACACGCGATTGCATATCAGATCGGGGCAGACAGGTGTGGCGTCTCAGAGGAGCAAACGACTGGGAAAGTCTCCCTGCCTCTGGAGAACCGTGACGCACGATAAACACATTCAAACATCCAAACCACAGACTCAAAACAACAAGATAAAAACGTGGAGCTTTTCAGAATTTCCAGATTGAGTTGCGTCTCTGTCTCTCACCTTGGCCCATGAAGGCTCCTTGCAGGGCGTCCTTGGCCGAACCAAAGCCCAGTTCTCTGCACACCACACTGGCTGCAGTGCGCTCCCACATATGGTCCACGATGGTCCCCCATTTACCGTCTCGGAGCACCTCCACACGACCCTCGCCCAGCCTGGGGCCTGCCTTCAGACGCACAGGCTGTACAGAGCAGCAAAGGGAAAATATCTCAGTTAATAATTCAGTTTTTTGACACACTGTATTGTGTTGTGCTTGTGTGGGCCCAACTTTAAATAATCTTACCACAGCTGGATAAGGGGCCTGGGGTCGTCCTGAGGACATGCGGGCAAACTGGGGTCCAGGTACACACTTGATGACTGCATGTCTCCCGCTCTTACAAGGGGTGGGACTACGGGGGATTGACAGCTGAGCATGACACTCAGATAAGGTGTTCTCCGTACCAAGACAGTGAACCTTCTCTACCCAGAATCCCTTCTTCTTTGCCATGACGCTCAATCTGGAAAAAAGAGGAGAAAGTAGGTCTTTGGAACTATATACTTAAGGTCCCCTTGTTTAATGACTTAAATACTAATGCTATGCTATGCTAATGCTACGACTTGTTGAATTTGTTCCCCAGGATGTTCAGTACGAATGTTTTGGAATGGAGGCTCTCTGTCCAGACGAGCACGGGCAGATGCATGCATGTCAGATCACTTGATTTACATCATGCTGAATTATGGAATTATTGCTCCGTAACGCCAGACATATTACTTCTCCAACTTTAATTAGCAGCAATCAAAGTTTGAGTAAAAAAACGTCATTACTTAGTGTTAAGTAAGATTTAACTCAGCGATTCTACCTCATCAGGCCTGTTGATTAGATCTGATTGTCTTTGCTGGTAACACAAAGAAAATACCTCAAAACTTTCATCACAGTTTGATTCTAATGTTTCTAACCTCTGACTTTTTTTGCCCATATCGGATCTCATCACTCACAGCAA
This sequence comes from Hippoglossus hippoglossus, assembly GCF_009819705.1. Lineage (NCBI taxonomy): Eukaryota > Metazoa > Chordata > Actinopteri > Pleuronectiformes > Pleuronectidae > Hippoglossus > Hippoglossus hippoglossus. Next base: position 11,751,918 of record NC_047165.1, read on the forward strand.
GAAGCTGAATGAGAAAATAGACTTTTAAGGCCTTTGAAGTTTAACTATACACGTGGACCAGTATCTCACAGTTATAAAACGGTCGAATGAGGCCGTGAAAACATTTTATTACCTCGTTGAAGGATCTGCCACCTTGGTATCCCATATTTTCCTGTGAGAGAGTTAAAGAACAGAGATAGATGTTAGTTTTATCAGGTCTGTGTATTTGCAAAGATACCGAGACACACGCAAATCACTGTGAGGTGAGCTGGGAGAACGATTTCTACAGACATAGGTAGAGACTGTAAAATATACTGTCACATCTGCTTTTTTATATGGAACCTGCCCCAGTGAGTAGTAGCACAAACACACTTACTGGCTTAAAATACAGCTCAGACATTAGGTTTATCTAAAATAAAATTAATCATACCGCTCCAAATATAACTTCTTTGTATAAACCAGAATGAGTTGGTATAGCTGTAGGAAGAATGCATTTCTCTCGTTTCCTTCCGGCAGTTTCCTGTCTGTCTTTCTTTCTTTACAGCTTCAGCAGTGTATATTTCCATCTGGAATGTGGGCTGCTTGCTATTTACTGTGTTTATGTTTAGGGTAAATGGACAGTGTATCATATGTTCCTGAGCCATAGGGCAACAGCACTTCCTGTAACCACCAACATAAGGACAAGTGTTCAAACAGGAATGTAAGGACTATAAAAGGATTTTTAAAAAAACCCCACAAGATATTTTTTGTAACTAAGTTGTTAACCTTCAAAGACACGCATAGTCCCAAAAAAATCATAACATTCAACATCACTGATGTACAACATTTCTGGGAAAACAGGGTTTGACCAAGCACAGTGTACAAACAAAAACTCTGGCACGCCGCTGCGCCGCGCATCTGAGAGAGAATGCCAGAACCAAATAGACGCTCATGCACAGAGTCGTCTGGCTGCCTCGAGAGAGCGACGGAGAGGAAAGCCTTCTGTCCTCTTGGCAGACACGCAGAGCAGATGTGCCAGCTCGTGCCAGGACATCCACAAAATCCACTGCAAAGAGCACGCACCAACATTCACATGAATTACTGCAAAACACTCAGAGATACACACACACACACACACATCTCTCAGTTTAATTTCTATGGAACTGTGGTGGCAAAAGTACACACATTCCTTACTCAAGTAGAAGTACAGATACTAGTGTTAGAAATGACTCAAGTAAAAATATAAGTACTGATTCAACCTCTTTACTCAAGTAAAAGTATTAAAGTACAGGCTCTGAAACGTACTCAAAAAAGTATATAAGTAATAAGTTCCCCTCTGAAAGCCATTTTGTAACTTAAACCACTACTACTTCAAATACAATATAAAAACAATAGACTTAACACTGGTTAAAGCAAGAAAAGATTTGTGAGCATTAAAAATGGTCTTGGAGGAAATGTGAACGATGTATTTAATGAAGTATTCTTAATTTAAATTAGGCCAAGGATGGAGGATGTGTTTTTGCTCTGCTGTTGTCGATGTTATCAGCGATGTTGGCTTATTCTTCACCTTCTTCCATGTTGTTTACGCTGCGTTACTTATGTTGTGTGTTATATTCACTGATAGATATACAACAAGGAATTGTTTTTTCTGTGTTATTTTCCATTCAGTTTAAAATGTGTCTCTGTGTTGGGAAGGCTGCACTCAATGACACAAGATTTTAAAAAACTCCTCAAATGCATCAAAATGAAAATAACGAGCCTGTTTTGAAAATGTAAGCAGAAGAAAGTACAGATATTTGTGTTAAAATGTAGCGAGTAAAAGTTAAAAGTTGTAGTAAAGTACCGATACCTGAAAAATCCACTTAAATACAGTAACAGAGTATTTGTACTTTGTTACTTCCCACCTCTGATCCCAGCTGGGAAATGCTCTAATGGTTTTCTGCCTTTTTTGGCTACAGCGAAGAAATGTTCATTAAAACATGCCCCATGTATGAAAGCGGAGACGGGTCAATATTTGTATTTCTGACACGAGCTCTCGGCATTCCCGTTACGTTAGAGCAGGGAACATTAAAAACAAACTGGTCCTCAGTGTTGGAATCAAGAGCAGCATTGTTATGGACGTGATGCGATGTGGACGGTTGTGTGAAGTCACGGGCTGCTGAGTGTACACTTTCCAAAATCAGGTAACGACTTGTTTGCTGATGCTGCGAGGAGTCAGTGGACCAGAAGAGACCTCTCCTCCAAATATTAGTATTTGGCACGGAAAAAAAATACTTTATGTGACTGAGTTTTAGAAAACGAGTGCACCTTCATTCCAGCCATATTTGTGCAAACTGCAAACTGCAGATGCTATTTTCAAATAGACTTAAGGTCATTTCTTTGGCCCATTTGCAACACAAATACACCCCTGAGTGTTTAAATCAGGAACATGTGTGGATGAAATCTATGGCTACTTTTCAAAGTTATTTTAACTGTTTGACTTGATGAGGCAGAAAAAAAGTCACGTAATTTTAAAACACGTTCATGGCTCCAAATAAAGCAATGACACGAGACCTGCTGTAAACTGCCTCTGACACATTGTATAGAATGTAACGCTTATTTTTTACAGTGTCTTGTAAAATATCTTAAATGTTTCTACCATGTGGATCTGCAGGGGCATGTCATCGGGGGACAGACACACACACACACACACACACACACACACACACACACACACACACACACACACACACACACACACACACACACACACACACACACACACACACACACACACACACACACACACACACACACACACACACACACACACACAGACACATATTCCCATAAGGCAAACATGTCTGTGACTTGTTTGTGACCTCCCCTCAGACCAATGAGCAAAACATTTTCCCTCTTCAGAAACCAACAGGACTAAGCAGTCTATAAATGAAACCTTCAGCTCTTTCATTTGACTCGATCACAGTACTGCATCTTACCGTTGAACTTCATTAAATAACAATAAAATGCAGAAATCTCACCTTTTTAACACATAAAATCCCTTCATGTATAAATAGGTCCTTCTCTAAGTTACAAAGGCTATATGACTATCACCATACCAGAGGAAGTAGCTGTGGTGTGAACAGTATGAGAGGATTTCTGCTGATGCAGTGAATCGTCAGCCACAGAATTAGTTTGTTTTGCTGCTGCGTAGCATTCATCAGTCATGCTTAACCAAACACTGAATCCTGCACTTGTTGTGGAGCCAAGAGAACAGAGGCTTAAGTCAGGGAGTCCCACCCGCCTGTTAGAAGACAAGCATTACACCACTGTGTGTGTTTTATCACACTCACTCTGCCAACTGCTGTTACTTCTAGATCTTCTTTAAGATCGTTTTAATGATCGTTTTAATGGTAAAAAATAAAGACATGCTTGATAATTCTCTTAAAATCACCTATAGAAAAATCAGGGTGCACATATTGAATATAATTTCCATTGCAAACATAAACTCTTGAGATTTTATAATCACTCAGTGGAAATCATGATCACATCAACATTTGCTTTGAGGTATTTTTGCCACCAGGAGGCCTTGTTTACTGTAAACTGTGGTGAACAATATATTTTTGCAGCAGAAAACACATGTTTTGGATGCTATTAGGGTCTTATCAGTGTTTTTTTTTATCAAAATCATATATAATTTAATATAATCTTGTATTATAATTTGGTCCTTTTAAAAACATTGTTATATGTTGCAATGAGAATTGGTGAAATCCTTTTATACCCTTTACTAAGGGTCCTCAACAAATGATTAGATTTTAAATTAGATTTGTCATTAAAACGAAGGTGCATGTAATATATTATTTCCTCATATAGAGCATATTGAAGATTATATGAAATATTTTTGTTTGTTGTATCCATGAAAAGAATCTTGCATGTCGAATAGTTGCTAAATATTCAAGACCAGAGTGAACTGATAAAAATCTCTTGAACTCAGTTTTAAGGCTGGCTTCCACAGTTTGTTCCAAACCACAAAAATGGCCACTGGCATGCATATAGAAATTATAAGATTGGGGATTAAATTAGAGAGAAGGTCAGTGAGGAAGATCACACAGACATCAGACAGGAAAACCAGACTTGGTCACAAAAAATGTCACCCAAAAGCCTGGAAATGATACCCTCACAGGAAGATTTCAGCTGAAACATAATTAAACATAAAATGCCGGGTTAAGTCCCCAAATCACCACGGTGACAGAGGAAGACAGACAGCTGCTGACACAGCGGGGCCACGCTGCAAACTGCTGCTGTAATTGGACATATTTCACAAGAGCAAGCAAAAATCTGGCTCGTGTGACTGCTGCTCCTGTTCTCGCTCTCTCTCTCTCTCTCTCTCTCTCCTTCGCCCCTTGCTCCTCTTATCCTCTTCCTCCTCGTGCACTAACTCTGTCTTATACTCTCTCACAGCTATAATTGGGGGTGTTTTTTCACTCTCAGCAGAAACCCTGGAGAGCCTTGGTCCTGACCAACCTGTAATTACAGCATCTTCAGAGTCTCATCCAAGAGACACGGGGAGCCAAGAGACATGGCAATGATCTGGGATTTCTAAGAATGGACTGAGAGACTTGGAGCAAGGTGGAGAAACATGGGGGAGTGTCTGTGGCTGAATTTGGTCAAATCGTGTAACACAATCCGGAGCTGTTTTGGCAAAAGTGGACGATGTTACATGAAAACTGATCATTATGTTGTTTCTGTGTCCGAAAGCACTCACTGATCACTATATAGAGAGCTCGCCATATTGTAGTGGTTTCTGAATGTTTAGTGAAGTTTTTTATAGCATATATAGTGGTAGACTGTTTCCCATAATGCATCATGAAAAACAGTGGAAAACCAATGGTCACTAACCGAGCAGTATCTACCATCATGCATTGCGCTCGTGGTGGAGAGACGAGAGGAGCAGCAGGAAAAGCCCGACCTGTCTTATAAATGTAAATATGAGCAAGGCGGCGCATCGCAGCAAAAACTGAGGGAAACAAGTTTATTTCTACATTAAAATATTAATACTATGTAAAATTATTTTTTTTAATTTATTGTGGGATTTTCCACCATTGTCGCAAGTCATAATCCTGCGACAACGACGTCATTACAGACACAGAGAAAATGCGCAGAGTAGCGTCTACAAGCGTTTTTTTGTTTTTTTTCCCGATGAGCTCACTATATAGTTCTCTATATAGAATTGACTATATCGTGAAGTAGGTAATAGTGAGTGAGGGGGTGATTTCGGACACAGCCTATGATTTTGTTCACATTTCAACCTTCAAGTAACCATAATTCCACAGATGAATCAGAATGAGCCGTTTTTTCAAATTCTCCTCTGGTCACTAATGTCAGTTTAAATAAACATCCCACTTTATCCTGACTTTACAAACCAGAAGCTGTAAAGTAACTGAAATATATTCTGAGGCATGTCTACACCTTGAACCAGTCTGGGGTCAAAAACATGCAGTGAGAGAGAACAGATTTGCGTCTGTGGAAAACAAAAACAGTTACGGATTTGGAAACAAACACATCATTGTGGTTCAGGCTTCAGCAAAACAAAAGGTCACACTCGGGACGGGCAAACCAAGAGTATCAAATCACAAGCGTCACAACCCTGCAGGCGTCACACCAAGACCTTCAGGCTGCCGCAGCCCTCTCTCTCTCTTCATGGTGAGCAGCCAAACCTCTTGTGATGCAGCATAGACTGTGAATAAAGATGGACGACATGACTGCTGCCAAGAAGTGAAGCCAAAGTGTCTCGATCACCGCCTGGTGACTGGCTGCAGTATAGGTCAACAACCTTGCCTCCTCCGTGTTAATAGATGGGGCATGGACCAAACTAAAAAGTAAAAGTACGAGTCATGTACATTTTTATCGAAGATGTTTTTTGTCTTTATCTCAGCCAAGGATATGATGTTTTCACCCTGTCTCTTTGTTGGTTGTTTGGTTTGTATGTTTGTTTGTGAGCAAGATTACACATAAACAGCTGAATGTATTTCCACGATACTTGGTGGAAGGATGCGGTATGGGTCAGGGTAGAATCCATTACATTCTTGTGCGGGTCTGGATTACTTTCATCTAACATTGCGAGATAGGTGTTTCTCAATATTTTCACCATTTTCTCAGGGGGATAATCCATAGATCTTGATGAAAAGATTCAGGTACAGCTTGACTGAATCAGTTGGACCTTTGCGGCGGTACGCGCTCTACTGATTGTCATTCTAGTTGTATGTTATCTTACTGATATGTTCTGTTGCTCATTTTTCTGGTACGTTTGTTTTTAATTAGTTATTCGATGCTTTAAAAATGTGGTAAAAACGTCATGTTTGACGGTTAAGATTGACATGCGATGGGTGTAGTGTAACGGCGGGACTTTGCTGCTGTGGCTCCATCCCCTAATAGCTACTGTGCAAACTCTGGCTACAAATGTGCAAGATGGCAGCGTATCCGGGATATTTTGGCTTCATTTATGGATAGTGGGATGAAGTGGAGATGTGTCGTCCGTCTTTATATACAGTCTTTGTGTTGTAGTCATCCAAATCTACCCATGTAACTCGTCACTTAACTGTCACTACTGCTCCTGCACTGTAATTGAAAATCAAAGCGAGGCATGAGAAGGGTCACACCCCTGCAATGCGGGGAAACCTTGTTCTAATAAATGATCCAGTGCCGACTGTGTACAGAGTCAGGCCCGGCTGTTCAACGACAGCTCACTCTGAGGACCTTTTATTGCCGAAGATATGATGCCCGATGATGTCCTCCTCAAACAATAGAATCCAGTTATAGCTTCACCGTGTTCCCAATAACATCCAGTTCAATGGAGATAGCTTAACTCAAGGGCAATGCAGAAATACTTTAAGTGAGTGTGTGCACTCCAACGGGGGCAGTTTGTAAAGTCATTAAAAAGTTAGAAAAGTCTATAAAACAAATAATTTACCCCCTCAGCGGTTACAGCGCTTCAGTAGCACAAGGAATCTAGCACCTAGAGTACAGAGCAGATGTTGCGGTCTGTCCTCAGTTGAGTCAGAGGAACTCAGGCCAAGAGAGGGAAGGAATGACTGAACTGTGAATCACCTATGGCCGGCGGCTCTCCGGGAGGAACAAAATCCAACTGGGTTCCCCTTCCACTGAGGACAGCGAATGTTCCGACACTATTTATTCTCATAATAGCAATGGAGTAATTCTCAGCTAATGTGTGGTCCTTCCTGTGGTGTATGAGCAGAGCCTTCCCCAAAACCACTGAAAATTTTTTCCTTTCTTTTTTCTTTAGCAGTGAAAAGGAGAGGAAATGTAGGTTAGTGTCAGAGCGGTAAAAGGAGACACCTAAGTACAATGTATTATGTGTCACTGTTTGTACATGGAGGCCAAGTGTACGTGCTAGAGATATCGAACCTTAACACTTTAAAAAAAGGTAAAGTTTGACATTTTGAAAATTATTTTTATTTGGTTTCCTGTCAAGAGTTAGATGAAACGAGTGACCCCATATTTCTCGGTGCTGCAGCTGGAACTAGCAGCTGGCTTAGTCTAGAAAATAGACTACATCCAAAGGTGACAAAATCGACCTATCAGGCCTATTTCTTGGCTTTATGCTAAAGTAAGCAAACTGCCACTGGTTCCAGCGACATATTTACCATACAGGCATCAGAGTAGCGTCTTCTCATCTAACTCTTGGAAAGAAGCAAACTAGTTTTCAAACTGTCAAAATGTTCTCTGAACCGAAATATGTGTGTAGCTCTGAGTATCAAAGAATGTCCCACAGGTACAGAAACTTGGGCTAATGGACAATTAAATAGATTATTCCCTGGTTTTAATCACCTTTTCCCTAATGTACGAGTGTTTTATTCAGAAAGGTTTTGCAATTACGTGACACAGCACGCCACAGGCTTTTAGAATAAATGTGAAGAGATGCAGAGCTCAAGCCTCAGGCCAACAAAACCGGTCGCTTCACACAGATCCTCATCCCACTCTCCAATAGCTAACCGTCGCACACATGGTATTGATGGGACAGTTAAAGTACAATCACCAGCTGATATTACACCTCGGTATTGGACCAAAAAAAAAATTAAAGTGAGGCTGTTTGTCTGAGACCTGCAACCTGAAGATAGCATCGGAGAGACACAGGGAACGAGAGTGAGCAAGAGGCAATGAGGTGAGGAGAGTTGATTTGCCTAGAGAGAGGAGGAGACGAAGGGCAGCGGAGAGGGGACAGGGATCCCTTTATCATCATCCTGAGGATGAGGAGGGGAGGGGGAGTAAAGCAGGACACGGAGGAGAAGTAGCTGGGCGAAGAAGATAAGGCAAACAAAATGCCTTTATTCAACCGGGCTCTTAACAGGATGCCACTGTGGTTGTGTTCTTTCTTTCGTGAATGTGTTTTTATTCATTTAACAAGGGGCTGAATGGCAGAGCAAATGCTTCCATTCTGAAAATACAGTCAAGGGCAACATGGTTTGTAATTCAATACCTCCAGTTCATAAAAAGCAACTGCAGGGGGAATTCACACTCACTTGTATGTCCTAACGTTGTGTTGCGTGGCCTCTGGAAAGCCAAGCATCCCGCACACGACCCGGCTGCTGTTGAGACTCCAACCCTGGTCACAGACCTGCCTCCATCTCCCAGCATGCCTCACTTCCACCACACCCTCTGTGATCAGGTTCTTCTTCTTGGTAGCCATGAGGATGGGACGAAGACGGACCTCCTCGATTCGCACCTTGCCCTTGAGGGAGAAACACATCGCATCCACTGTTAAATGTCTGTGTAAGAATAACACAGAGACGGATCAAAAGTAAACTGGTGTACCTGGTGCTGGTGGTGTCTCTGGAACCGTGGGACCTCATACTGATGTCCGTTTCCATAGTGGCCGTATCCTGGATGCCTGCGGGTGGCCACTTGTCCCTGCCACTGAGGGGCGGGGCTGCCGTTGGGCCTGGTGGCAGCAGTGTAGCCTCTACTGGCCGTCTGGTTCAGGCTGCGCTCGGGCGTGCACACCACCCCCAAGTCTTCGGAGTGCTTACAGTCGTTCACCCCCCAGCCGTTGTGTTTGCAGTCCTTTAGGGACTTCTCCGAGCCTTCACAGCGAACATTATCCATCCATATTGGGCCTTGTGAAAGAATAAACAATTCATTACCCCCTTCATTGTAATTTTTTATTGATTGTCCAATAGACAGTCAGGGCAATGCATCTGCACAAGGGGCTGGAATCAGTTCCTAAACACCCAACACTTGACTTTTACTGGCACGCTGATTTAGGGTTGCACCTTTGCGGCGTGTTTAGCAGTAGATACACAGTATATTACAAAGCAGGGTGCTGTAGATCCTACTCCTTAAATCCACTCAACCTTCTCTTTAATTTGGATTTAAAAGCAGCAGTAAAGAATGTCCATAAACCACAGCAAGTGTTGCACAACTCTGGCAGAGTGAATGCTGTCATTATTCTAGAACAAATGCCCTTTTTCGGCCCATATATTTGCTCTGCCAGCCTGCCAGGCGACCTTAACAAGATGTAGACTCCAATCCCACTCCAAGTTATCTTTGTCACTTTATGATGTTAGTTATTTTGGATGTCTAAATTGGTGGTCTTTTCATGAAGCCGTGCACTTAATGAGTTGTGGTGCACGTACGCTGCAGCATGGAGGTTTGGGAGGAGATTAAATGGTCGTGTGTGGATGCCTACCGCTGAGTCTAAGCCTTAAATCTGTTAAATGACTATGTTAATCTGATGGGCCTCCTCCAGAGCAGACATTTTAACTTGTAATAGCAGGAAAAGCACAGGTGAAATTAATACTACGCAGATGGCTGTGTTCCAATCATGGACTGTATATAAAAATGGACGACGTGTCCCAACCTCCTCCCGTTGTACGAAAATGAAGTTAAGAGACACCATATTTTACTCTAGTCTGAGAAGTAGTTTGACCAATCATATTGAGCAGGCTTTGGTCGCTCATATGTAATAGTGACCTTTGACCTTCCATCAGTAACATTGGGTTTATTTGTCATTTAGATACAGGAAGTGCTCTCTCACCCTCTCCTTCTCCGTACTTGGCGCTGTGGGCCCACGTTATGCCGCTCTGGAAGCCCAGCTCTTGGCACACCACGTTGGCCAGCTTGATGTTGACCTCGTCGTCGCACACGGTGCCCCACGTGTTGTTGTGCAGCACCTCCACGCGGCCCTCGTTCGGCTCCCGCGCAAAGTTGCCCGCCAGGCGCACTTTGGCGGCGGGCGCACGTGGCGACCTGCGCTGAGGCGAGGTTGCCGGGCGAGGATCTGCGTGCGCAGGACCGCACAGGGAGAGCAGAGCGAGCAGGAGGAGGAAGAAGCTGAGGAAGAGGGTGTGGGTCATCCTGACTGAGAGGAGGGGGCCTGCAGGTAGAGATCTTCATTAGTTTATTCTACTTATTATTAATTACACGATTGTATTATTTATTTGTCACCAGTTTACTCAATTAATATATTAATTAACCAATCAAGCAAGCAGCCTATTTAAAGCCAAAGTTCATGTAATGATAAACATCTGACATGCATTTTAAATACATCCTGAATAAATAATAAATACTTTAGTACTTTTCAACACACAGTACAAAGTGCTGCCCACAAGAAAACAAATGGTTAAAACACAGAAAGAGGTACATAAATAATAATGGTAATATTAATAATATTAGAAATAAACCACAAGTAAATTCAGGAATATACCTTTTGAGAAAGTATGTTTTTAGTTGAGACTACAGCCTTATTTCCTCTGGCAATACATTCCAGAGCTTTATTGGGGCCCTGAGGGCAAACACTTTGTCCCCCTTAGTTTTCAGCCTCGATTCAGGAGGCGACAGCAGAACCTTGACTAAAACTATAATGCTTGAAGGGAAAGTAATTCTTTTTAACCCATCCAGAGTAAAGTAATTCCTTTTAACACGAGTCCACAACAGTCAGCCATGGACCAATGGTGACATCCTCTGGACAAAAATGTTCAGGTAGTCTACTTTGCACCAGAAAACATCCTGATGTGTGCTCCGTGCTCTTCACAGGAAACCAATGAGGTCCTGAAAACACGAGGCTATCGATAAAAACTCAGAGGGATGTCTGACTTGTGTTGTATTCCAGCATAAATCGCACAATGACGCAGTGAAAGCCCATAAAATCAAACTCTTTTCTCTCTTGTCAACCGGAGGCACAGTGTATAATTTCACCCGCTCGAGTTTGTTATGCAATTCACATGAATAAACATCCCCCAAGGCAAACTAACCAGACAGAAACATGAAGGCAGTGTTTTAACTTGGGGCGAACAAGTGTCGCAGCCAAACTAGAGGGCAGCGGTGGAGACAGATGCTGATACACCATGACACTGCAGGCCGCAGGACGACACTATACTGAGCACAAAATATATATACACAGAAATCTCATTTTTCCACTGTGGGGGATGAAATTACAAAGGGACAAACAAACAACAAGCAGCTGCAGCAACTACATTGAATAAATCACAGTAGCTTCTATTCCATGAAACTTGCACTTTATATATTTACTGCTTAATTCAGTGTTAAAACAAACTTTAAATTCTAATTTGTTCTAAATGCTTGAATTCTTTGCTTTACAGCTAACAACTTTAAAAATGATTATAATTATCATGAGAGGAGGAAAGCAACAGCCTACAACCTCTTAAAACACCTGTTACATACATTTGTATTTAAATAATAAAAAACACAGTAAATAAAAATAACTGATAAAAATCAAACTCTAGTTTTTCCTTCAGCAGAAGTTAAAGTGAAAGTCAGCTCACCTGGCTGGCAGCAGATGTTCGCAGTGCAGGACGTCACTGCCTAGGGGAGAGTGACTGAGTGAAGGAGTGTGTCTACTAAATGCTCTCCTTAGTCAATCCTCCCTTCCTCCCTCCTTCTCCCTGCCTCCCTCCCTGCCTCCCTCCCTGCCTCCCTCCCTCCTCCTGTGCTCTCGTTCCCTCGAGGACTCTTTTGCTTTTACAGGAGTATTGACTTAATTAACACGCTACATACGTAAATCTGATTTATTAGATAAAGCAACAACAAAGGTCCTGTGAGATCTAAAAGTATAAAAGTCGTAGGTTCTCTCCCTTGATGGGAAACTTGCAATTTTGACTCATTCTGTTTCTTTCTTTTGAGATTTCTTGTTAAATTGTGGATGAAAACTTTTGTCAGATGACGTCTTTAAATGAAACAAGTGAATGTTTCAAGATGTTTAGTAGCCCAGGACGTCAAACACACTTGTATCCATTTAATTTCATCGAAATCAAATCCTGTGTTTTACTCTGGGCTTCTCCGCACTGCTCTTCTCTGATAGGCTGAAGAGGCTTTACACAATTGCGCCGCTTCGGGTTAAACGTGTGTAAATGTAACCCACAGGAAGGACTCTGCTTCCAGAATAGGTTCAAACATCAAGTTCCAAGTGTCTTAAAGAAGCTCCCTGTACCACAGGGTAGATATTTCCTTGTTGAGATGGCCGCAAACCACTGACTCTAAAAAAGGCCCAGCCTCACCGTGGCTATGGTGAACGTGACTTATGAGAACATGCCTTTACCACCCCTGCCCAGGTTTATGTTACTACAGTATAACGTGTCATTATGGTATAGAAAGCATAAAGATTTAACTCATCAGTGTAGATTCGGATTTAAAAGATGAGGGAAGAGTCCTGTTCACGGCCGAGGTCACTTCAGTGCTCGGCCCTCATCCCGCTCAGGTTCCTGCTCAGGCCTTTCTACATGTTCCAAACTTGTTTATTTATGTTTTGAGCCATTTCAGGAGGATTTGGGACCAATTTAGCAACATGGACATTTTGGGCCTTGGGTTGTTGTGTTGATAAACTGTACTTCAGTTGTTCAAGTAAACCTCAGCGGGTACCTTTTTCTAGGCAGCGCAGGTTATTCATAGGCATGAAAAATTACAGTAGTGACCGGGGAGGTAGCAACCAAAACATCGACTAACACCGTAAAAACATTTTGTATTCTGATTTCCAAAAGGGTGAAAAAAAAATTACATTGCACATACTGTAACGTTTGAAAGTGGTCTCAGACTTTTGGACCCCCTTGCTAAACGCTTTTGAAGCTGTAATTGGTGCAACTGGGTGGCGAGATGGTGGTCCCTCCCTGAGTTGTAAACCCCGAACAGGAAGAGCAGACCCCCTATTAGCCGGTCCAAATCAGAGGGATCTCCAAGGCTGACGGGGAGAGGAAAGAGAGAGGTGAGGAGGGAGGAGAAAGGGAAAGTGAAAAAAGGGGCTGCTGAGGTTAAAAATACAAACATCATTGCTATGTGCTGTGTGTGACATCCCTCCATTATACCTTGTGATGCACTGTTGCATATCAGACTAATTAAACTAGACTAGACAGGTGTCCCTGCCTATGTGCCAATACTTAATAGCTCAGTGTGTGTGTGTGTGTGTGTGTGTGTGTGTGTGTGTGTGTGTGTGTGTGAGAGAGAGAGAGAGAGAGAGAGAGAGAGTGTGTTATAGAGTATCTGAGCAAGCCAGCTCTCGCTCTCTTTCTTTCTCTCTCTCTCTCTCTCTTTCTCGCTCTCGCTCTGTTTCCACCTCTCTAATTACGCCGACCGAGCCGGCTCTGCCCTTAACCCACAATCTGTGGAGGCATGAAATAAATACACGCTCTCCAACAATAAACAAGTGCCTTTTCAAACGACACAGCACCTCCCCATGCTCACCCCCACCGCCTTCTCTCCAGGCTTTCATAATGCTTTTACTTTCAGAGAGGCAATATAGGAGCATGTAGACACACACACACACACACACACACACACACACACACACACACACTGTATAGAAGGTGTGCTGTGTAACTCTTAGGTTGACCCCATTAGATCGAGAATCAAAGGTCATCGTCGCCTCAACCTGAAGGTGGCAAACATTTGACTGTAAGCCAAACATGACCTGAACTGGGGTTAAAATGCAGAGTGTTAAGCGTGTACACCTTCACACACCCACTTAAATCTGATATGCAATGACAGAAACATTTTAAATAACCATTCAGACTAAAATCAATAACTTTTAAGGAATTGCATACTGCCTGCCTGGGGAGATAAGGTCAGTCGAGTCAGTGATGTATTTCAATTCTTTTCTTAAGACTTCACTGGCTTCCCTGATTTTATTTGAGTTTTAATTTCCCCATTTCTGTTTTCCTCATGGTAATTATGCATCAAAATGTCTGAACCTGTTCCATTTAAAACAGACTTTTTCTGATGGAATAAGGATTAGTCTGTTTTATTTTGCTGCCATAGTGAAGCACTTTGTAACATGGATTTTGAAAAGGGCTCTTTAAATAAAGCATTATTAATATTATTGCAGTTTTAAATTGTACTTCATTAACACATCGGGGAATTAAAAAAGTAAAAAATCTTCACAGTGGAGGCAAACATATCCAGCTCAAGCTTAAAAAACCCTGGATCCTACATATCCCATAATGCATCTCGAAAGCTTCTTTAATTCAACCACCCCTGCTTCCTTTGTGAATTCCCTCTTCTTCCAAACCCTACACCTCTTGTCTTTTAATGTAGGTGTTCTGTTGAAATGTTTACGTCTTCAGCCAAAGCTGAGACGACCCTGATGACATTATCATATTAGTTTTTTACTTGATACAATTACTTTCACACACTGTAAATTTCTCATTCTAAACAGTAAACTAAACTGTATGTGTAAAATTGGCAGAGGGTCCCTTTAATTTTGCAGCATCTTGCTCTCTCACACATTCGCAGGTGGCGTCAGGCCAGTTTCTCTATATTCACAATGTCATCTGCGGCACAATGGTTGCTTTTCCCACACGTCCTCAGTAATGTTAGTCATGTCTCCATCTCTCACTGGTCTGCGTGGTCACAGGATCCCTCATCTTTCTTTCATGCCGGCCACACAAGTGTCTTCTTCTAGTGATGACAGGGTTACCATATTCCCCCCGCACCGACCCGGCCTGCTTTGATTTACTTCTTGGTGGTTTTGAGCATGAGGAATAATTTTGGGAAACGTTTTGGTTCCGGAAACTCCAAATAAGATGAATGGTTCCGGAAACTCCAAAAAAGATTCATTGCATAAACTGCTGACATGTTTCAAGTGCAATACTGCCATCTTGTGGAAAACAACAAAACTCATTTTATCCACAATTTGTGCCATTAGGCATGTATAGACTCAGACATATGTGGTATAGGTAGTTCATTTATTAAATATAAAATACTCTTCTTTGCAGTGTGACAATACAAAATATTTGGGGGATTAACAGGATTGCAGTGCTCTGGTTGATCAGTGTGTACATTATGATTAATTATGCATTTTCCTGACACAGTTTAAAAGTGGGTAATAAGAATTTTTAAAAACCTAACAAAGAGCCTGATGGTAAATTAAAATAACCGATGGTGATTTCCAATGCATTTCAAGTCTGCAAAATTAAATAAACTGTGCAGCACCAGTCAAATAAGAAACAAGCAAAATATACAAGTGCAGTTTGAAAGTTTGCGATCCAATTCCTTTTTCACAAGTTTTAGCCACAAGACAGAGAGTAATGAGAAAAGCAGAAGTGGAAGCATGTGACAGTTTTTAACGCTGGACTCTACAGCCAGACCTAAGCATTTCCCTTAACATAAAATACAGACTAAAGTTTCTAAGCTAAATTTCGCTCCCAAGGTCTGTTGTAAAAAAGAAAAAGAAAAGAAAAACTCTGATATAAATAAAGTAATAAATACTCTCACAATGCTGTGTGTAGTTTACAAGTGAATGTAGTGTGGATTTAAACCAGGTGTCATGGCTGTAAATGTTAGACACATGCCGAATGTTCAGTCTAGTGTTGAAACTTGGGAAAGAACAAAGCTGTTTTCACTGCGGAGCTGTCAGGTGAAGCATTCTTTGGTTCACTGAAATACTGAGAAGGAGGCCATAAGGTCAAAAATACTGATTTTCAAGGTTCAAAACTTCTGTTAATGGATCGTGTAAACACACATGGCCCTTAAAGACACATGCACACGACTGAGTGGTTTTTTTTTTTGTAAGGCACTGTCTCATAGTACACTAGTTTGTCAAAGAAAACACGATTTACGTCAGTCATTGACATTAACAACCTTAAAAAAACTGACTATTAATGCAGGAGGCGCTGTGGGTGTGTGTCTGTATGTGAGTCAGAGAGAGAGAGAGCGAGAGAGAGAGAAATAACAATCGAACTGGCACTTTTCATTTGCATAGACAAAAAGCACTGTGACGTATTCGAAGCAAAAATACCAAGAAAGCACATTGCCAATACTAATGCTGAGATAAATGAATGAATGAAGGTTGTTTTTTTCGTGTAAACAGATTGCTGCTTTCTGAAGAGTCGGGGAGAAGTAAAGAACTTGACACTTGACATTTCATACAATCCTCCACAACAAAACCAAAAACTAAGGCCTCAGAATTACCACCACCTCTCTGACAGAGTCCCACCTACACGGTGAACACTCCAGCCCTCATAAAGACGGTTTGTATTCCACTAGACTGCATGACATTGTCAGGTGTTTGTATTTCTTCTTCTACACCCGACAGGTATTATTATTAAAGGACAATAGGTCCTACGCAACTCAGACACGCAGTGTGTGTATTCAATTGTTCAACTATAGGGCAGCCAGTAAGTAAATAAAGTGACATATACATTTAATTCATGCAATAATACATACAATCCTGCAATCCCTCAAGTTCAGTCTGTGGGTCTTGATGTCCAGTAGCCCACTGTTGATCGTTTTAACTAAAGGCTACATACCACATAGTGAAGGCACCTCTCTGGATCTCTGATGTTTACTGGCTTAAAGAAAAACCTTGTCAAGCTACGGGAGGAACTGAACTGAGTTGAAGTCATAAGTACGTCTGTTTGCAAGTCTTTGGTCTGGGGGACAATGTGCTGGTATTGGCACAGAGACAAAATGTAAGAAAATGGAGCCCAAGTATGAACCGCAGAATGATGTGAGCAGTTGTGAATCTCTGATAAACCTAAACTGTAAAAAATGAATCTGGTTCACAGACTTAAAGTCATAATTATGAAGTTACTGTACATTTAAAATGGGGAGGAACACTGCTTCATGACCTGTGAAAGAAGGAAGGTCACCAGGATCATCACTGAAAAGCCTTGGCCTGCAAAATCCATGCAGACTCCTTTTATTGCTTTGTCACATGGCAGTCTTTACTTTTCTCCAACGAATCCCGGCAGTTTCACTTCCTCCGTCTTTTTCGTAAAGGGGGTGGGGGGAGGGGGCAGCTGTACCTCTTAGAGAAGGAACAGGACACTGTGCACCATGAGGAACTACAAATATGAAGGTTTTCATCTGAAACAAATACTTTATCAGGGGATTTTGATGCTACAGTATAGTCTTTGGTTGAAATAAAAACCTTCATACTCCTGGTTCTTTGAGGCACACGTGGGACTATCCCAGCCCTTCAGCCCAAGTGCTGACTCTCATCCATCTGACTCCTCTGGTCCGTTCTGCCACACTTAAAATTCTTAGCCCAGAAAACCAGATCCAGTCCTGTGGCTCTGTCTGTGTTATCCCAGTTTCCTGCACATTACTGAGGCAGAGAGTAAACAGAGCTCAAGGCTGCCAGGGCTTCCTGTCCTTGCTTTTCTGATCAGGAATGTGTTTGTAGCGGCATTTGTCCCCAAAATGGCAGCCAGTGGTTCTCCAGAAGTAACACTCGTCTCCGTTCACTGGACCACGTCGTCGAGGTCTGGGCAGAGAGGAAGGTTACACATGCAGAGATTAGAGAGGAACACAGAGCTTTATTAAGTATAAAAGAAATTAAAATGAGAGTTTCTACAATGAGGCTGAAGTGCGTCTTACCCAGTAGCAGCTGCTCCTGCCTGCTGTGTGACTGGGAGAACGGTCTTAAGTGGAATGGGGAGGACCCTCTGAGTGCGACGGTCAGGGTAGCGCACCACTAAGCGCGTGTTCTCAATACAATAACCCTGTAATAGGAAGCATACACGCAGCTGTTAACGCTGTAACCATGTTCTTTAAAAACAGATTGAGACGGGAGAACCAGGTACAGTATATGCTCACATTTAGTTTCTCCATTGCGCGAGACGCCATGTTTGCATTCTTGAAGTTGACGAAGGCACAGAATCTCTCATGCAGCACACGAATACTCTCTATCTCACCATGCCTGCAATGTAAAGCAAACAACTTAACAGACAAGTCGATAACCACTTTGGTTAAATATTATATATATATTATATTATATTATATCCGTGTTTCTGTTCAGAGACGTAGAACACTAGTGTTTGCTGAAATGTCTATCAAGTCATTTGATTACTGATCTGATCTCAACTCATAAGTATGAAATATTCTGGGGGTCGTACATTTTAAAAAGGTCCCATAAATGTTTTTCCGATAGCTCCGTCGTCACATTTCCTACCCAGAGAGATGGACAAGGGCTTCTGGAGGAAGGAGAAAGAGACAGAATGAAACTAAAAACATTACAAAATACATTAAAAAAGTCTAAATACATCAATCAATCAATGATACTTCATCAATAGAACATGTAAAGTGTGACAAACTACAAAACAAATGCGTAAACCAAGGTGGACAGAATCTATCTTAGCCACAAGAGAGGCTCCTAACCTGTATTACCAATAGCTTTGATCGGACAAACAAACAGTCACCTACGTACCCAGGTTGCACAACTGATGGATCCTGACCCCCAGCTGGAAAACAAAGGCGTTTTATCAACAGAATGTAAACAAAAACTGTATGATCTTGGCATCCAGGCTCTTCTATACATTACTGCTCTGCAGTGTTACAAAGAGAAAACACAGGCCTCCTTTTTAATCATATTTGTACACGTGTTCTTACCCCTGGCTGCATCCAAACAAGCGGTCTGAACTGCCTGCACGGTTGAAAATTTCTCCAGCAGTTGGACGCTTTGCATTTCTTCAAAACCAAGATCCTGTGGAAAGAACAGAGAAAAAATTTAAGACAAATCATAAAAATACAATCACAGGAATCAAGCTTTAAATCCGAATAATCTTGCTTCAAAAATGTGTACAATTCACAGCTAATAATCTTACAGGAAACACCTCTAACATATAGTTTGTGGGTGTTTTTACCATCAACTGCAGCACTTTACAGTTAATGAGGTCATTGGCAGCCTCCTCACAGTCTTTGTCCAGTTTTAGCACCTGCTCCATAGCCTTCTCTGCCTCACTGTACCGCTACAAAACACACAAAGACCCACAAAGTCAGTTAGTACAAGCAAACCTTACCACAAAGGCTTAAACATGAGGCTATTCAGTAGATATAGTTTTAATTACAAGCTGTATCACATGACCACGGTAACCTTTACACACCTTCATGCCCATGAGAGCACTGCCCTTGCGGAAATGTCCTTTGGGCCAGTCTGGAGCCAACTGAATTGAGCGTTCGGCGTCTGCCAAGGCTTGCGGGTACTGCTCCAAGCAGTAGTAGCAATAGGAGCGATTCCCAAAGAACCTGCGTAATTTAAAAAAAAAGCAAAATGATGTTGACGATGTTAAATGTGTCTTAAATAATAAGGCTAAATCCTTTGCTTCAAACAAATCATGATGTACCTGTTATCCTTTGGATCACATTTGATGGCATCTGTAAACATAATGACTGCTTGTGCATACTGCCCCTCTTGCACCAGCTTTATCCCTTTTTCTGCGAGAAACAAGAGAAAAATGCTTGTACATTATTCTCTGGTGAGTCGCCAGCTTGAGTGCTTGACTGAACGCAGCGCTGCACTCTGACAGTCAGGGATACTTGTGATCAGCAATTTCCTCCAACGCTTAAATGCTTTTAAAAGGCTGGTTATCGATGCTGCTTTTTTTTTTTTTTTTTAGAAAAACACGTTTCTTACCTGTCAGTGATGCGCTTTTCTTGGTTGTGGTTGTGTCAGTTCCATTTGTCTGCAAGAAAAATACTTTTTTCATCAGTTCATGTTCACAGCTGTGCAAATGTGCTTGTTCATTAAGTTCTGGAAAGGATATAAGGTTTACCTTTCCAATTTAAATGCATAAACTATATAAATGCATTTCCTACTGACAAAGGAATGCATATGGACATATAGACGTTATAGTTTTGTTAAGTATTTTTATTTTTGCCTCTTTTTGACAGAGATGGCGAAGAAGAGACCAGAAACTGGGTGAGAGAGTCGGGGAATGACACGCCATTCGGACCATTAGGCTGCTGCCCTTGGGATTAGCCTGATTCAAGACACTAAGGACCGAGGTCTAAGCTTCATGCTACAGCTGTGACATAGTAGTTCTCGTTCTTTCATGGTCCAAGGTCCACTTAGCCACACATCGGACTTTAGAGCTGCCAGACGCAATGATGATTGCAATGATGCAACCAGGGACAGACTGAACAAATTCAGGCCAGAAATTTGAGGCCGACCTGACGTAAACAATCACACCATTATACCTACGAGCTGAATTTATGTGTTGAGATAACGGGTATTAGAATAATTACATTTGGCCACTGTGTTGATTTTTGAGGAAAGTTATCCAGATTTAAATATAGAATACAAAATTATGTGAGTGACGAACAAATAAGACAAAAATTATGATCAATTAGAAAGATTATTTCTTGACCATTTGACCTATTGCATGTAATAACAGGAGAGAGTAGAGGATGTAGTCATTGAAAACCGATGTAGGGTATAACTGTGCTTTCTCTTGTTCTCTCACCCTGAACAACTGTTGTCATGTCACTGCATTCTAGTAACAACTCTTCATTTATTTGACTGCTCAACAACAATGGATGATTATGATTATCGATGGCGATTATCAGAGGTCTGTCAACTCATTCCTGCTGAGCTGCTGGTAAAAACAACCCTCATGCCACTGGGAGATGGAAAGTTATGACAGGACCTCTAGCTTTTCCTTCTCATTTTGCATTAGCATTCATTCACCTCTCTCCTGGCCTCGTTCTCCTTATTTTCTTTGGACTTGCGACTTGATCCTTTGGGTTTGATATGGCTAGCAGCGTTAGCAAAGAAGGCACAGCTCACGTCCCATTCAGGCTCCTGTGGGAGAGAAGGACAAAGTCATTGGAGTTCAGTCATGTGTCATCCAGGACTCCAAGCATACAGGTGTTTTGGAGTTGAGCGCCAATGGCTAATAACTAAAATGATAGCAACAGAGGAGATATACATACATAACACTCCAGTACAGTGGCCCTACCTCTTCAGTGGGTCTGCCGTTGCTCTTCTCATTTGCTTTGATTCCTGGCGGAGGGATGACTGGAGCGGCGGCACTTTTCAGCAAGGCAGACGACTTTGCCTCCTTTTTCTCCTCTTTTTGCTCTCTCGGTTTCTCCTCCTCAGCCCCAACCTCTGCATCCGACTCGCTCTCGTCCAGTTCAGACTCTGCACCTCCCTCCTCGTCTTCGTCATCCTAGCATGTCGGCGCATATAATTATATATATGTATTGTGTATAACAGTAAAGGCTGAGTGCATTCCCAGGATAAATAATGTGACTGTTACCTGCTCAGCATTCTCATTTTGCTTCACCTGCTCCTGCTTCTTACGTTTCCGACGGCGCTGAAACAAGATGCAGTACTTCACATATCACCCATCATATGTAGCAAAGTAGACTTCACTTATTAAATATGGCGACAAATGTGTATCTTTAAAGGGTGTAAGGATTCGTTCCCTAACCTTCCTCTTGGCTTTGCGTCGCTCTGCCTTCCGTCTGACCTTCTCCTCCTCGCTCAAATCTTCCTCTCCATTTAAGGCATCCTAAACAAACACACACAGTGAATTCAGCTTTGCAAGTTGTACCTTCACCCTTGCAGTCCTGACATTGCAGTCCTGACATTGTCAGTCTGACACTATTTGATTACCTGTGACAAAGTGGCATCATCCCTTGCGTCAGGGGTTGCTGCACCACAGTCCATCGGCGTTTCCTGCTGCTGGACAGGGGGGCCTGTTGGGAAATACACAGCACATTAACTCCTCTGAGCCTGATTACACTGTTTTCTGCTGACTTTAGTGTTTTCTAAAGAACAAAATGACTTAATATGACTCTATAACTGTGTTATATTGATACGGCATTTAAGAAAAATCTCTCCAGCAAGTCAGTATGTATGCTGGTTCTGCTCCATCAAATATTAATGTGTAAGAGGCATTTGTTCTTCTGCTCCGCAACGCTGCTCGAACAGCTCGTCTCAAATTTAATTTCAGCACCCTGCCCATAAAAGGGGAATAACGCTCCAACCTAATGCTTGATGCATATGGAAGATGAGATGGAAAGCATTTGATCTCATGAAACTTCTCTTTGCATTCAATGTAAATCTTTAACTTGAAATCAATATGATTTGCAATAACATTTCCCTGTGGAATGTCAGTAAAGTGACATGGCAGACTCCTGCGAGTGTGTCAACCTGACAACCAGAAAAACCATTGACTATGTAAATAAAACATGTTGCTCCTTCCTTACTTGCAAGTCAAACCACTGTCACAGTCGATAGAGAAACTAATATATAACAGACATTGAGTGGTTTGTTTAAAAAAGAACCAGGAAGAGTCTAAAACATGCAAACAGAACTGTTCAATGAGAGAGAGATGTTTAATCTCACTTTTCCACTGCCACAGGCCCAATGTGCAACACACAGCTGACTCGGGTAGTGCTGTGTGAGAACACCATATCTTTTCTTAGAAACTGGTCGAAAAATACCATAGACAAAAAACACTGCCCTGGATATCAGCGTGTGAGTGTGTGCACATGTGTGTGCTTGTGTGTGGTCAGATCAAACCCTGTAGCTGATTTAGGCCCAATAGCAGCAAACAGACCTCAAGACAAAAAGAAACATATCACTTGACTATGAATATTTCCACAATAGAGACATGTTTAAAACTGGTTTGTGACTCATGCTGTGACTCATCATGAGGCAATGGTCATAATGTTTGTGATTCTACTACTGCTCATTACAGTTTTCCTCTTGATGTGCAGGCCCAATGCATTGAATATAGATCATTTATTGCAGGGAAATGCACACAAGCTGCCCCTGGCCCTCCTCAATATCTCTCTGGGACATGAGGACCTTGTCATTTTAACAGTGCCAACAAATTGACTTAAATGTACTAAAATAAGATTAGATAAATAGAATGATTATAAAAAAGTCAGTAAATCAAATGTGTACTTTTAGTCCATGTTTTTCCACATCTGTCAAATTAAGTCAAAATGAGTTGGTGTTTCAAAATATACATAAAAGGTGGAGGGAGTTTCAGCTGTCTGTGTCGTCAACAACAACAACAACCACAACTGTCTAAGAACACACTCCATCCCTTTCGCTGAATCAAGCTTTTGGTCAAAATCTTCAGTATAACGGAATGTTCTCCTAACAAATAAATGATCCAAGATCTATGGACAACAGCAACAATAGAGTCTCTGTTTCTCCTCTTCAAGGAGGCTGCCTAGATTAGTGTTCGGCTGAAAGGTGAGCTCTTTCCACAGGAATGCATAAAATTACAGAGCATCATCACCATCACCGACTGGAGCTTTAAAACAGGAAATCAGCTTCACGGTTTCTATTTTCTCTTCTACTTCTTCTACAGAGTTGTGCAGAGAGAGATGGGGAACATGACGCAACCGTTGAAGCAATCACTACAACCTCATGTCAGGGGCTTTATGTGATTTTTAAAACGAACTTTTAAAGACAGGTGTTTGCACAACATTAAAAGTAGTAATGAGCAGAGTAAACCAAGTGCTTCTAAAACAAAGAGCCCAAGGGGTCTGTAGGAAGTTTAAATGGCATGGACAATTTGTGAAATGACTACTCTCTGTCACAAAATGCCACAAAACAGAGGGAAAGTACTCAGTTTTCACTCTGATGTGAGTAACTCTGGACCCATTATTGTAGCAGAATACTCTCAAATACATAGATTAGATGCAATACGAGGCAGTTTGTGTGATGCTGATCTGCCTCCGATGCGGTTTTGACTGTGTATAAGTCAGTAAACTACAGCCTGCACTGCTGCCTGTGTTACTGGGAAACTAAACACACATGGAGAACCAAGAAGAGGAACAAGGTGAACTGTGAACATTAACCACACACACAACTTTTAAACACACGCACACACGTCACACATCTCTGGATGAACACACACGTAGTCAATCATATATCTCCACGTAGCATGTACCCCAGGGCTCCAGGGCTTTTACCACCTATTTGAGGCATTGTTGTCATACCAATATGTAGCAGGGGGGACACTTCTAAAATCCGTTAGTTCGGGGGGCCTTTTTACACATCTCCTGCTACACAATGCATTATTACACGTATTAGTTTGTTATTACTTGCTTCGTGTGTTCACGTGTTGATTGTGCGGCATTACAACAACTTAATGGAGCCAACTGCCAAAGAATTCGAAAGCGGTGGAAGCCAGGGTGTAACTGGCAGGAGGGGGAACTTTCATTGTTTTACCAAGGAATCGACTCAGCGGCGAAAACAGCCACGAACGAGCCATTTGCCCGAACGCAGCGTTGCGTATCCACAACAGTTTCGATTGTCACACACGCGTTTCATTATCACTTCGTGTGGTCGTTTTTTAAACTTGAGAGCGACTTTAGAAAAAAGTTTTTGAAAAGTGGGACGTTTCTTACCGCTCCCGAGTCCCAAGAGCCTGCAGATATCTCTGGTGAACTTCATGAGCGCAACCATCCAGCATTATCGTCTCAAGTGTCACCCCAAAAGATATTCACACGAATTTCTGTAAGCGGCTGGTCTAGACACGTTTGTTTCGATCGGGACAATCGGTATCGAATCTGCGGGACTCTTTGGTTTA
Source organism: Hippoglossus hippoglossus (assembly GCF_009819705.1). NCBI lineage: Eukaryota > Metazoa > Chordata > Actinopteri > Pleuronectiformes > Pleuronectidae > Hippoglossus > Hippoglossus hippoglossus. The sequence goes on from NC_047165.1 coordinate 11,776,661, forward strand.
GTCCACTTCCGGAACGTCAAACGGCTGGTCCACCCTGAGCTGCGTCTTAAAGGGACAGTACACCCTCATCCAGAACATTTTAAATTATAATAACAATAATAACAATAATTATAATATTATAATAATTATTATAATAATAATAATCATGAGGATTTGAAGGCAATATTAATACTACAGAGCTGCGTCTTAGAGGGACAGTACACCCTCATCCACTACTGACCCTACTGACAGGTCCTTATCCCAGTAAATACAAGTACTTTAATATCTAATTAAATGTTATAACAGCAGCAACAATAATAATAACCATTATTATAATAATTAGGATTTAAAGCCAATATTAATGCCACAGAGCTGCACTAACAACAGATAAGGTGTTAATACAAATACCTTTAATCATGAATTTAATATTATAACAATACTACTACTTCCACTACTACTACTGCTAATAATAATAATGAGGATTTAATGCTGTTGTTAATATCGCACAGGAAGGGGAAGTACACACCCATTCATTAATTAGTGGCTCAGCACTTATCATAGTGAATAACAAAAGATGAGGTGTAAATACAAATAAATACCTTTAATCTCTAATTAAGTTACTTCCTGCATCTGTCACGCAGTGCTGGACCACGCCCATTAATCACTCATTATGGTCCATGCCATCAAGTGTAGACCACACAGGGAAATTTTATGTAAATCAAATTAAAGTTGTAAAACGAGTCTTACCTCCTTTTGTAGTAGTTGGTGCGATCACTATCACTATCACTACATACAGACTAATAGATCTGTTCAGGTCAAAAACACTCTTGTTTTTCTTCAGATCGTATACATTTTTCATATTTGCAACAGTCTAAGCCATCAAAAGAATCTATGACCACTGACACTGCATTAAAGCAAACTGACAGCAATGAATTCTTTGCTTAATGAATCCTTCGAAGTGTTCTCTTATATAAAGCCTGGGTGGAGTTAAATAGTAAGTCACAAAACAAGTGTTATTCTTTCAGCCTAAAGGGATAGTTCTACTCACCCCTATGCTGATGGAGGGGTGGGTGAGGACATTTTTGGAGTTTCAGGGGTAAACGGTGTAGCAGCCGAATCCAATACAATTGAAGACATTAGTGACCTATCTTCAGACGTAATAAAACAACAACTAAAACATAACATTCCTCCAGACATTCATATTCGACTCTAACGTGTTTTAACCCTTAAAGTCCACCAGAAGTGGCTAAGCTAGAGGATGATAGCATTTCCGACGGTCCCTGAATGCACCTCGTCGGGAAGATATCAGCTGACATTAAGGCTAAAACATGGTGTAAATGACAGGGGCTGTTTTTACACACATGTAGTTTGACGGAGATTAAATAATTTACACTGAAGTTACAGCAATTCCGTGTGTCACGGCGACACGTTGAAATTTGAAGCCACGCCACTAACACAGTTTCCATAAGACCTCATCATCAATGTCTTGAGGCCCTTCTGACAAAGTTTGACATGGTTGTGGTCAATGGACGAGGAGGAATACATCAAAGTGTAAGACGTGCAAAAAACAAGACATTTCCTTTTTCCACCAGGGGGCGCTCTGATTTTAAGTCAGGATTTCGGTGTAGATGTCATCAGGCCGGGACTCTTGTCATACATGTCCAGTTTGGAGTTGATTGGACAATGTATGGACAGTGTTTTTATGAGGGCCTCCGCACTGTCGGAGCTCGGGGCCCTAATAATTTAATGCCATTTATTCCACAGGGCTGCGTCTTAAAGCGACAGTACACGCTCATCCATTACTGAGCAGGTCAGATCTACATGTTCCTATAATGTCAAGTCAAAATTTTCCTCTGTGAAAATATCTATCGGTTTTCTACCTGTATAACATAAAATGACCAATCAGTCCGTTTGGAGTGAATACGTTTTTCAAGGAAAATTAGACGCAATTGCTTGCAATCATTAGAATTTATTTGACAAAGGTTATAAAAGGCTCCGTTATCATTTTTATTATGATTTCAAGTATCAGTTCTTCTCAAAGACACTTTGGTGATTTGTTGCTTGCTCAGTTACATGGCATCAGACCAGGAGGATTGTGTGGTAGTATTGCACTGATGTTAAATGTCAGGAGAGTTACTAGTATAAAGAGTGTAAAATTCACATGAATCAGATATAAAAAAGAGATTGAATGATGTTGAAGGGACCACGCACTGATGCTGTCAGGTGTTTCAGTGACGTTTCAGGTCAGCGATGACAGTGAGCGCTGCGTTCCATCCGGGAGAGCCCATCACACCACCACCTAGAGAAGCATTGAACAGACAAAATGAGAATTAATCAACCTCGCTCTGCGTAGAAAAATCTGAAGCAGCTTACTCAGCCACCTGACACCACCACATGATTTCATCCCTTTATCATCAGCAGTGAGGATAAGATTTGATCTGAATGGTCAAAGGTTCATTGACTTCTAACACAAGACAACAAATCAGAACCACATAATTGACAACAAAGTCGGTGCTCATCTTAGGGTTGAAAATTTAAAGCATACCTGGATGACAGCCACTGCCACACAGATACAGTCCTTTAATTGGGGACCGATAGTCTGAGAGAAAGGGAAAAGGTCGTGCTAGGTAGAGCTGGTCCAGGGACATTGATCCATGAAAGATATTCTGTAAAGAAGAAACAGAAATATTAACTTTTCTTTCTTATCTCGTTTTATTGTTCTTTTTATTATTATGAGAAAGAGACCCTGCCACTTCCCAAGTTCTCAGAAATAGAGGCAAACACCACTGGGGAGTTAGTGTCACTTTACACAGTTGATGTGAACTTTGATTCTGACTCGTGTGTTGGGGTTAAACTATCTGTATCCATTAACAGTGTATACAACACGTCTGTGCCTGTGTGGAGATTGGCAGAAGACTCAGATTACTTCCTCATCCACTAAACAGTCAGTTGTGTTAAACAAATAAGCTGCGTATCAACGTTTACAATCTGCTGCTCAGTTCTACAATGTGTAAATTTGGTGTATACCCCTCCAGTCAGCCCAAAGATCCTCTCCAGGTCAGGCGGAGCCAAGATGTCTCTTCCCACAACAGACTTTTTGAACCCTGGGGCATACTGCTCCACCCAGTCAAATACTGAAAGGACACAGAAAACCATAATTTATCAGATCAGTCATAATACATTATAGAAGAGTCTATCCTTTTAACACTATTTGTTAGTTATTGGAAAATAATTATTACCATTTAAAAAGTTTATGACTGTAAGTGATAGTTTCCCTTAAAAAATGAAAAACATATGTTTAAGTTCAGCTTTCAGCTAAACATGCTAGAACTTGTGCACTTGAGTAATTGTAAATGTAGCAGAAATGCATAACTTCAGCCCTTGGAGCTATAAGAAATCCTGGATGATTTTTTTAATGTCCAACCCGTGTCGGCGAAGGCCTCTCTGTCCTGGTCAGTCCACTCTCTGCCTTCTATGTGGTAGGGGGTGAATTGGGTGAACAGGGACACAACGTGGCAGCCAGGGGGAGCCAGAGTAGGATCCAGCACTGAGGGGATGGTCATCGCCAGCATGGGTCTGCAAGAGGAGGGGAGCATGATGGGCGGATATGGTGGAAAGCAGGGGAAGGGTGAGATGTTGAGGAAAATATGGGAAATGAGGAGATAATATATATACATTTGGGAATATAAGAAAAAAATACTAAATATTCAAGCTTGTAATGTAAATATGTGATGCCTGATATCAAACGGTCAGCAGTCTGCAAACAAACTTTATTAACTGACATACAGACAGTTCAAGAAAAAAGATGAAGACCTTTGTCGTATCACCCCAGTTTTAGCATCACTGCACTGGCCGAGCATTAAATTTAGATCGCATTTATCTCAACTACTTTAAACATTGATACACCTCTCCATTTGAGCTGGACACTGTCTCTTCTTATAAATGTTGTAAATATTGTTATTTAGTTGATGTGCTCTGTTACATGTGACATCTATTGCACTTCTATCCGTCCTGGGAGAGGGATCCCTCACTTACAGCTTTCTCTGAGGTTACTACAGGTTTTCTTTGGTAGTTCATTCTTACTCTTGTTGAGGGTTAAAGGCAGAGGATGTCACACCGTATAAGGCTAATTGTGATGTGTGAATACGGGCATTCAAATACAACTTGATTGATGGTTAGCTGGTTGGTTGGTTGGTTGGCTGGTTGGTTGGTTGATTGTAGCCCAACCAGGCCCCTAAGGTCAGCTATTCAAAAACTTTGAGCTGTCCCATTGACGCTTTTATAGTTACTGTATCTCGTCTCTGGAACAGCTACGTGCTCAGATAAGATCTACAGACTCTACTATTGCATTTCTTTGGAAAGTACTTTGTGCTTAAGCTTGAACCTGCTATATAACTAAAATGTATTATTACTCTTTATTATTAATCCCAGGCAACTTTACCCCTATGCTGTGCGGGACCATGGTAGAGATATATTGTATGTACCTCACTGAGGGACATCCATTCATGGCCTCTTTGTATGCCGTCTCTAGCAACTCCACGCTTTCACAGTTGAGATGAATGGAGCACTGATGGTGGGGTCCGGGTTTACCATCTGGTGTAGGAGATGCTAAGAAGTTTGGTAGTTTGTCCACAGCCACTGTAAAGCAACATGACACAGAATCAGTGTTCATTCTAACGTATCTCCACCTTGAATTAGGATCGGGGTAATTCATGCAGCATGTTGTGCTTCAACTGCTCCATTCCTTCACCCTAAAGCTAAGATAATTTCCTTGAAACAGAAAAGACTATGATTATGTTTAAGAAGCAATGCGCTGCAAAGGATCAGAACTAAAGCCCTGAAGCTCAGGCTCTACTGTAATTAACAAGCCACAGCTACAAATCGCAGCACACCGATTTTTTTCGGGCTTTACAATTTTATACACTTTGAAACTTCAGGATCGAGGCAGTGACCTGATCTTACGCTGCAATAATCCTACTACTATGAGTGGGGAGTGGTTTGTGTGTGTGTTTATCTGTTTGTATGTCCGGCTACTCCTCCAAAACCCATCCTCCACTCCACTAACTTTGATGTTAAATATATACTCTTCCATTCTTACTTTTTACTTTCCAAACTTTTATTTTGAAATCCGATCTTTTACATTAAATCAATATACTGTATGTATTAACATATACCACTAGAAATATAATAAAAAATGTTTTAACATCCACAAAATACTGACAAAAAACTCAATTCCCAACTACTTGAACATTTTTCTTTTCAGTATTTGTGGTGTAGAGTTACAGATTTACCATTGATCTTGGTGACAGGCGACGTGTAGTCTATCTGGTCGACGGCTTTGATAAACTCTGGAGAAAGTGCAGCCTACAATAAAAAACAGGAAGTCAGAATGAAGTTATCAATATTATATTGTGGCATGGTTAGGTGTGTTGTTGATATTTCTCCGTTACCTGTGGCGTGAGGTTTTTGAAGGTGACATAAGGTGTAGCGTTTGATAAAACTACTTTACTGGAGATCTCTGTGCCATCTTTTAGCACCACCCCTCTGGCAGCACCATCTGAACCAACAAGGACCTGCCCTACATCCTGCAAAATTTAGACACGTATGCATAAATATACAATATACACTTGTTAGAATATAATTCATATTAACGCACAAAATTAACTGCAACAATTCAGCAGTATTTAATCAAACCATTCTACCTTCTCTGTGAAAATGTCAACTCCGTAGGATTGAGCAGCGCTGGCAATAGCCTCAGACACGCCTCCCATTCCTCCCTCCACATAACCCCATGCTCCTTTCTCCTTCTCCAGCTCTCCCATCACATGGTGTAAAAGCACATACCTTCAAGGAAAGACCGTACAATTCACCTTTTTAGAGGTCATTGTTGAATCCTTTGCAGATAATTGTGAGCGTGTGTGTGTGTGTGTGTGTGTGTGTGGTGTGTGTGTGTGTGTGTGTGTGTGTGTGTGTGTGTGTGTGTGTGTGTGTGTGTGTGTGTGTGTGTGTGTGTGTGAGTGTGAGTGTGTGTGAAACAGGGTGCCTTCAAATGTGTCTCACCCACTACCAGGATTACTTGGACTGGTCATGGCTCCGATCACAGCATCAGTAGCCAGCGTCGCTCTCAGTGGCTCCGAGTCAAACCACCGATTGAGAATCTATGACACAAAACAGGAGTTAGTCATAATACAGCAAATAGAAAATGGGGGGGAAATGCCGCATTTTTCGTTAACTTATAACAAACCTTCATTATTGGTGCGGTTATAATCTCATACATGTCTGGAATATTTCTGCCCAGTTTCAGACCTATAAAACATAACATGACTCAGCTACTTCACGAAACAAAATTAGTATATCGTAAATCTTCTTTTTATTCTAGCATCACAAATATAAAAGTGAATTGCACAAGCATGCATCCACCTACACACCACATTTGGCAAGAGGCATCAGTGTTTTTGCTGCAGCCAGCCTCTTCCTCAGGGATCCAGAGGTGAGCTCTGGAATGTTGACAGGAGGAGCATCCAAGAGAGGCTGAATGGCTCCTGCTAGCTTCTCAAGGTGTGCAACAAAATCTGGGAAAGCCTGTTACATCATTGTCAAAGAATGAGTAACGAGGATGAGTCCGTGTCACATCATACTGCTGTAACAAGGGTTGTAAATACTGTCAACCATTTGCTGAGGCTGTCATAACGCTTATATCACCTTAGCATCCTTCTGTGAGAACTTGCCTATCTCCCTCTGGTTCATGGCCAGGTCTGAGCCCAGGGTGAGAGACCTGGGCGGAGCACCGTTCACCCCCTCCTCCAACATGGGGGTGAAGGCATGTGGGTCTCTCATATACACCTTCAGCCCATGTTTCTGAATAGAAATACACAAAGATGAAAACAATTGTTTTTCCATTGTATTATTATTATTAGGATTATTATCTGTGTTTACCTTGAGCTCCAGGTCTCTGTATATGTGTGGTCGTAACAAACTGAGCAAATAGGAACATCTGGAGAAGCGGAAACCTGCACACAAAAGTGTTGTATGAAGAGTGTATGAAGCTACAAACACGTGAACATTTTAGAAATACAGAACAGTGTATTACCCACACCATTCATTTGCTGTGTTTATACATGGTCTACAATTAAAGGGTCAGTTCACCCAAATTACAGAATATGTCTTTGCTTACTTCTATGGGTATCGAGCCTTGCTAACAATTTTGGGTTTGTTTGTGTCTGTTAGACTGGATATTCCAAATAACACTCTATCTGTTAATTATAAGTAGGTCCAGTGTATAGTACATCGGTACTGAGATAAACAAGCAACAAAAAGTTCTTTGTTTGTTTGTTTACTGTTAAATTTGGGTGAACCGACCCTGTACGACAGCCAGATATTCTCCAGCCAGAGGAACATCCTACCAGGGAAGATCTCCTCTGACACAGCTGCTCCTCCCAGCACATATCTGCGCTCCAACACGGCTGTCTTTACTCCTCCTTTCTGAAGATAGGCAGCCTACAAACAGACACACACGCACACGCACACGCACACACACGCACACACACACACACACACACACACACACACACACACACACACACACACACACACACACACACACACACACACACACACCCATCACCTTTGCCCTGTTGCTAAACTGTATAATGTATTGGAACAAATTGCCAAGTGTTGGGAAACATTTGCTTGAACTCACTGCCACCAGTCCGTTGTGTCCTGCAAGAAAATATAAAAAATGTCACACAATGTTTTAAAAAATGCTAATTCTACAGTTTTGCATGAGCGTGAAAGTTATGCATAATTACGGTGTCATATTTTGTACTAGGTCTGTACCAGTAAAATACTGACCATCACCCTGTTACCATGATGATTGATGGAGGAAGAGGGTAACAATTTGGGATTCTTACAAAAGGTCCCTATTCCATCATTACGGGGTACTTATGACCTCATGAACAATAATCTGGACGTGTCAGAAGTCGGGAGGAGTTCTGCAACACCTTTAAATCTGGCCACCAACTACAATATAATTGTGGGGTGGGCTGCTAACTGTAAGGTACATCTGTTTGTTTGCTTTACAAACTTCATCAATGGTCATTTGTTTAAGGCTTCATGGCTCCACCTGTCAAAATGTTGTCTTATTGAAGTCTTATTGGAGCAGCATAAGTGTCAAGGGTAGAAGTGTTACATCAGTTTGTTTTTATAGAATTTGAGACAAAAGCAAAACATTTGTTGTTCTCTGTAGTCACACAGTAAGTTGTACATGTGTTTGTAGTCGTCTCTTTGCAGACTGTAATCTAAAGCTCCCACCTTTTTACATTTAGTTACAGGGAGACTACAGGGTATGTGGGATGTAATCTAAAGCACTGTTGGTTTCAACTTTGTAACAATAAGCCCAGGATAAAGTATGCAGGATAGAGTTGCCAGAAAATTCCTTCAAAAATCCAGATTACATCTCAGTGGGTCATACTCACCCTGTAATTAAAGATAGTTAAAAATGAACTGCAGTGTAAGTTCTTTGTAAAATCCCACAGATGCGTCTATTGTTCTTCAGGCACTATAGATAGACTTTTGTTATGTATACTTTTGCTGGTGCTGTGTTAGTCCTAAAGTTTACACAGTAATTCCGGAGCAATTACGCTGTAAATTGCGATCAGTGGTCGAAAGCGTTACCACAAATGCTTACTCGTACTTTTGCAAACGTTATCAGAACTTTTGCACAAAGCTCTTCTGCAGGAAACAGCAGCAGCAGCAACATGACTTTTAAACACAGACTCTGCAGCGCTCACCTCCTCCAATGACCAGCGCGTCATACTGGGACTTTAACGCGGTGCCAGTGGACCTGGACCTGCATGTTGACCGAGTCACTGCCCCTGCAACAGCCACAGATCTCTGTCCACGATGAGTCCACAGCGCTGCAGCCATTACGTCAATACCTCGCTCCTTCAACCTGGAGCCGCGTAATCTAGATCCGGGTCCCCTCGTTGTAGGTTGTAGGTGGACAGAGAAGAAGAGAGCTCATTGGACAAGACGCGCCACGCTCTGTGTGTGTGTGTGTGTGTGTGTGTGTGTGTGTGTGTGTGTGTGTGTGTGTGTGTGTGTGTGTGTGTGTGCGTGCGTGTGCGTGTGTGTGTGTGTGTGTAAAACTGACCACAGTACAATAACTTCTTACACAAAGACACTGAATCTGTGGCACAAAAACTGATCAATATCAGAACGTGCAGAGGAAAGCATGTTTTCTTCTTAACCTGTGGCACCAGGGTGCAGACGGACACCCCCCCGATGACAGATGAATGATAATGAAAAATATGTTGGAACATTTTCAGAGCAGAGAGAAAAAAGAAATGTTTCATGATGCATTGATCCGGGCTACATACCTGCTTGGCAAATGGGTGGATCTCACATAGAAGGGGTTTCCACTCTCGCTGCCCTAGCAGGTCATAGAGATTCATTTCCAGCATCTCAAACACCAAGCAGGTCTGTTCCATGTGTTGGAATTGTTCATAGAACTTGACCGTGTTGGTGCGATGTGAATCCAGCTCACTGATGACTTCCAACATGGTTACCTGGAGAGAAAAGAGGAGGCATGACAAGACTATCACAATACTGTCTATTTATCTATCTATCTATCTATCTATCTATCTATCTATCTATCTATCTATCTATCTATCTATATATCTATCTATATATCTATCTATCTATCTATCTATCTATCTATCTATCTATCTATCTGCATCACTGAATCAAGTTTATTTCTCCACTCCTGTTCTTTTAGCCTGGTCCTCCACTGTGCTTGTCATTATACAGTTTACCATTTGGTGGCGCAGTGGCTCCATTGGAGACAGCGTCACGTTTCTTTATAAACGGCTCGTACAACTGCTTAAATATTACATCATAAATGTGTCGGTGAGAACAACCAAAACTAATTGTTGCCATTCACATCATATTTGCATGTTGTGTTGTTTTAATAAATATGTATAGTATAAATATAATATATAAGTATATAAGTAAGTATTTTATAAAATACAGAGATATTTCCAGACCCTCTGTATCTTTCTTGAAATATAAAAATGAAAATATCAAAAAATGTAAAAGATTTGCTCCACAGTGCACATATTAAAGATAAAAAAATATTGAAACAAATTTATTACGATCAGATTATAATTGAAGAAAGTGCAGTATAAGACATCCTCTCTAAATTGATTTGGGGTTGGACACAGCTCATCTCACAGTAAGGGTTCACCTTAAGAGTTTTAGGATGTGCTCTTAACACTGAATGGTTTCTTAGTGCTGCTGTTGAAGATGTCATATTGGCCGTGTGGTTCACTTACAGTGTATTGATAAGATAAGAGGCCATAGATCATGCTGTGGGCCCAAGCAGCAGTCCAGGGAATAGACAGATGAGTTTCTCCAATGGGCTCTGTGGAAGGAAGGGTGTTCATTGGCAGAGAAATAACCAAACACAGCAGAACATAAGCAAGTTATCTTCTCAGCTTGTCTTTATAATGTGGACTTTTTACTATGTTTTGCTTAGACAGTGTAAAATAATTCCTACGGCCTATATGGATTGTGCACTTACTTGGAAGAGGGAATGAAATGAGGTGTTATGCTGCTATAGAGTTTCCTGCCAGACCTAACAAGACTCTCCCTTGGTGTATTAGAGCAGCATTAGGGCCAGAGAAGAGGAATGATCCTAATATGCTGTCTGCGTGGTTTTCCTTCAAGTAGCGTCTGCAGACAACAGCCAATCATCCATAACTAGATCAGAAGCCAGAGATTTTGTTCTTGTAAGCAGAAATTAACACTTCATTCCCCTTTGTCGGCAGAAATCCAACACTGCAGCCCTCAAAGGCTCTCCCAGGCATTAAAGGGGAAAATTCAATTATGTTATAACAGCGCCACACCAAAACACAATTACCTCATTTTCTGGAAAAAATGTGATCCTTTGCCTTCAGGCAGAGACTTTGCCTTCACGTGTTTGCCAGTGATTCACTGGCAAACACGTCAGGCCTCTCAGAATGTATCACTATTTAATCATAAAGTAAACTATTGTCTGACAGCAGACTATAACAAGTGTTACAGTGCAGGATGCACAATTTCAATACTGTCACTGTGACACATGGTCTTCAGCTCTGTATATACAGTCTGTGGTCTTTAACCACGATGGGTTGTTAGTAAGTTTGTTAGTAGAAAGTTTATTGATGGATAACAAAGAAAAACAAACTCAACTTCAAAATGGAGGGACACTGGACAAAGTCACGAAATACATGTGTTTTCTGATTTCTCCTGCATATTAGAAGTATCATATTTCATTAGAGAAAGCATAAATCACAGATGAATCGATATGAAAATACATTGATCACAGATCCAAACTACATCGTGCATATTTTGTTCGTATCCCATCTGATGTGCAACACTATGTGCTGTTTGCTTGTTAACATCTTGAAATTTACAAATGTTGTGTCACTTGTTGTACTTAAATCACTCAGAAATGATATTTGTTGCACAATACAATACAACTTTATGAATCCTTAAGGCAATTTGGTTTAGGACAATTAAAAGAATACCAAACAAATCAAGATACAGACATCTACTGACAAACATCAACTTAAACAATAAAACATAAAAGAGCGGTTCAGTTGTGTTGAGTTTTATGATTTGGAAATTTGGTTTGGAATGAATCTGGAATGTAAACAAATTCAAATGAAACCAAAGTCCTTGAATAAGTGTACGATCTGTGTGTCTCTCTCTACGACTGTCCTGCGGTGACCGACACGTGTGTCACCACAGATGCAGTTGTCATTCTGAAATTCCCTGTCAGGTGCCACATGACAAGGTTTTAAGTTTAAGCACAGTCGTGAGTGACATGCGCATTGACCAATAGCGTAAGTTGGACTTGGCTTTATCAACCAATCAGAGCGGAGTTAGTGGCCGCGGCCTGCGATCAGGCTCCTCGGCGTGTGTGTGACCGCTGCCTCGGATTCCCTGCTTGGCTGTGGCCGGGAGGCGGGGAGGGAACGGTGGCGGAGCCAAGCAGCCGTGAAACGGAAATTACCCCAAGGGAATGTAAAAGTTTTGGGACTGAAAGCACCCACGAGCCGCCGCGTCCGCGCGCCCAGAGACTCGACACATACACCCAGTTTCTCATGGAAGCTGATGGATTTGTGAGGAGGCGTCGGATGACAGCGGAGACGACAGGCGGCGATCCCGGGGTTGCTGGTGCCTCTGCCGGGGCAGAAGTTCGATGGCTGGGGGGCAGATTCTGGGGAGTTTCCGAAAGTATCGTGGGGAGCCTGACCCCCCGGATCGGAGGCGAGACGGAGCTGCAGGCTGTTGAGTTCATCCGCAGTGCACAGGATGCAGAGACAGAGGACACCGAACCGGACTATGAGGGTCTGCCACAGGGAGCCTCCACTAGCACCCACATGTTAGCCGGAGCCGTGGCCGGGATCATGGAGCACTGCCTCATGTTCCCCATCGACTGTGTCAAGGTAGCATAGCATTGCTCGGCGGCTAACCAGCTAACCCCCCACTACGTCCCACGAGCCTCCACGGCCCCACTCGGTTGTGTCGTGCGGGTGTTGTTTCGTGTAGCTTCGCGTGTTTTGGTAGCATAGCCCATTAGCCGTGAGGCAAGGTCAGTCAGCCCCGTTAGCATCTCATACCCACACTAGCTAACCTGCTAGCATGCTATTTCTAAGTTGAGCCTTAGGGTCGTTATGACAACATTTAGCAGGGTCGCCCGTTTGGACACGTTGTGCTAAGCTGCAAAAGCATAATCAAATCAAACGGTCGCCCCACCCTCAAGTGATATAACGTTACACAACCAGTGTTACGTGTAAGGGAATTGACAATATTAAGTAACTGATATGCCAATAAAAGTAAACAGCTGCAGCATCCGTGTAAAAGTTCAAGGGGAGCAAAGCTAAGCTGCGAACAACCAGAGGCTGCTTCCACGTTATATCCTTTTAGCTAAAGCTGTTTCTCTTCCTTTAACACACATGGGGACGAATTGCTCTGAAGTTAAAAAAGTATTTTGGCCCTTTCAGCTCATCCTGCTGCGTTTATTTCCCAGCAGACAGTGTGGTAGCCTCAGGCCCCCTGCGTCACACATCATGTCCAATTGTTTACATAGTTCTCCTGATCACATGCGAGTCAGTGCAACTACACAGGGCCGCTTCTGAACATGGGATCTCATTTGTTATGTGTGTTAGTTGTATTCTGTGGCTTTTAAACATTTTTTGTATTCCTACTGTCAACACAGCTAAGGATGCATGACCTATTGCCCCCCAGAGGTCAGCTGGCTGCAGCACATGTGATCATTGGTGTTAGAGGGGAGAGACAATGAGCTTGGTATGGTCAGCTGTCCGTGTCAGGCTGACAAGCTGTTCAATGTGCCCATGCTTCACACATGTCTCCTCCACCTGTGGTCCACCTCTGTTTGTGGCCCTGATCCAGGACAACACCGGTGTTTACAGATCCTTCTCGTTGTTGCACGGTGTCTGCTAACGGAGCTCAGCCTTTGGCCAAACAAAACAACAGAGATCTGGGGCATTGTCCACTGTTCAACAGGAAAACACTTCTCAAAGCTGTTGCAAAAGCTATTGCATAAATTTGAGAAATATTTGGCATGCTTCAAACACATTCCTTTTGTATACAGTAAATACATCGCCGTCTTTTTTTAACGTCTCCCGTTGTGTCGAATAAAGGCGCTCACTCCTGCACGATAATCTCCTCACTTAAGAGATTGTGTAATTATAGTTTACAATAGATTGCCATTCCCCATTTTAAGGTATCATAAATCCCAGTAATTGGTTGTGGATTTAGAATAAGCTTGCTGCATCTGAAGGTTTGTCTGAGTGCACACTTCACGGCACATGTGGATGGTATTTCCAGCCATTGAGAGAAACCAAAAAAAGTCTGCCCTGTTTTCGCAACAGTGTGGGGACGAAGTCTATACGTTGGGCACAAAAGGTCATTTCTTTATCGATATGCAAGCACATGGTAAAGACAAACAGCAGATAACATGGCTGGAAGGACCTCTGTGCATGCATGTGTTTGTGCGTGTGTATCACACAGCCATGAATGAATGAGTGAGGAGCAGATTACCGACACTACAGCCACTCCTCACTCATGTTTGTGTGCCAGACATGAAGTAACTTGATGAATGGGTTTGTACCACGGTTAGCTAGCTCTCTTCATGCCCTGCATTCCACAGCTGCATAGGATGATACGAGGCCATGTGTACACTAGTATACCACATGCACACACACACAGTGGGGTGCACGTTTTTCCATTTGGCTAGAAGTTTTGTATCCGCTGCTGTTCTTTCAGAGACGGACATGTCAACCTTCTTTTAAAGCTACACAACAGGAGGCTCAAACGCTGATCCTCTGCACATCCTTTAGTTAATGTTTGTTTTGTCTTATTTATCTGTGTGTGTGTTCGGAGGAGGGGAGAAAGGTATGTCTCAGTGGGAAGAGAGGCTTACAGGAAGTGTGCTTATGTCCCTTTGTGACCTTGGAGCTTGTAATTCGAAACTTCCGTCTATTCAATTATGCATATACATCAACACACACAAACACACACACCTCTCATTTCCCTCACTCAACAGCCTATTCACACTGCAGTGTATTCAGGACTCTCCCCGCTGTTTTATTATTTGCTGTCATAGGCAGACATATTAATAGACTTAAATTATGCATCACATTTTGTTATGTTTAGAGTGTATTAAAAATGTTTCCCTAACCCTGTAGGCTGGAAAGGCAACATGCTTTTTTTGACCTCGAATTTTTGTCTCATTCCATCTTTTCCAGACACGAATGCAGAGCCTCCAGCCCGATCCCGCAGCCCGCTACAGAAATGTAATGGATGCTCTTCGCCGAATAGTAGCCACGGAGGGAGTCTGGCGGCCGATGAGAGGGCTCAACGTGACGGCAGTTGGGGCGGGACCTGCCCATGCCCTGTATTTCGCCAGCTATGAGAAACTAAAAAAGACTCTTAGTGATCTCATTCATCCAGGGGCAAACAGTCATTTGGCTAATGGTATCACAAACATACATACATGCATTCAGAAAGTGTTTTGACCCCTTCACTTCTTTCACATGTTTTTATGTTGAAGCCTAAAAGCCGGTTTATACTTCTGGGTTAGATCAACACTGCAGGTTTAGTGTGGCCTGGTACTTTATGCCGTAGCCTGAAAAACTAGAAATGTCATTACGCGTTGTGACGACAAAGAGCACAACAACTGGGATTAGTCTGCTCGGTAGTGCGTCCTATCCATGTCTCTCAGTGGCAATAACACAACACTCACCTTTCTCCTGCCTCATTCGGTTTAACAGTCATTCACATTATCTCCATCGTCTTTTCTCTTTTCAGTAACTCCGTTTTTAAGTAAAACTAACACTTGTTCCGTTTTATTAGCTACAACTCCAATGTGATCCACTCGCCTGTAATCGCCAGGGTTTGAAGTACGCACACAAACACACACACACACAAAGTGGCATAAAAGCCTGGCGGTTAACAAACGTTTTGGTGGTTTAATTATAGAGCGACACAGACACACCAGGGCACGAGTATAAATGCTCACAACGACGCAGAAGTATAAAGTCAGGCTTTATGCTAAAATTTTAAAAAGATCCATAACTCTACACTTAATACCCCAAAACAAAAAAGCAAAAACTGAATTTAGCACATTTATCCAGCAAAACCAAGGTATTTAGACTATTGCTATGGTTTAACTTCAAATTAAGATGTGGTAAATCCAATTGATCGGACAAGTCATTATTCAAAAAGACACAACTGTCTCTGCAACCTTAGGGCAGCCCTTACACCTCGTGGCTTGGTTTTTTTGCTCCGATATTCATTATTAGGTCTTTGCACATTTCTGAAATGTGGTTTTTGCTTTGTCGTTTTGAGGTTTTCAGTGTGGACTGATGAGGGAAACAATGTAGTTTTAGCATGAGGCTGCAAAATAACAAGTTGTGAAAAAAGTGTACTTTCCAGATTTACCGTATAGACACAAAAATATGTATGGCTTTCTTAACACTATAGATAAGTTGGTACGTTGGACAGCTAAGCAATGCTGACTCTAATGACCCTAATCCCTGCACACAGCTGACGTGGCCTGATCAGTCTTGAAAACCCCTGGCAGGCCTACAAATTGGATAGAGCCTTTGAATAACTCCAGCTGTACACTAAAGAAGGCTAAGGGTCAGCTGTCAAATCTATTGCTGGATTTTGTGAAACAATTTGGGTCAAGTTTAGTAAAGCTATGACAAATAGAAAGATTCAGGCAAAGATTCAATTTTGAAACCTTGCGCTTAATCTTAATCTCTTGACTCTCTTGCTTTTCATTCTTTTCCAGTTAAGTAGGAGGCTGGGTAAGTCTTCTTTCTCCCATCTCATCTGCTCTATCCTCTGTAGGTCGTGTCTTTTAAAGCTCTTGGGTTTGGTTCAAATGGACTGACTTGTCCAGCAGGTGTCTCTCTTTGCTCAGGTTTGACCTGCTGCATTTGTTCTGGAGTGATCTCTAGTTTACACCTGTGCAGTTTCCTGACTAAGCACCAGTTCTGCTCTGATGATATTGTTTTTTTTAAATGTTATCTGCAGCTATTAGGAGTAAGGCAGTGCAGGCTGTGACACGATGAGAGAGTCTCTTGCTCTTGCAAAATGCTTTTCTATTCTACTCTTTATTTTAGCCTCTGTTTTCTTTGCGTGTTCTTCACGATAATAATGTTTAGTAATTTCTGAGGCGTGTTTATTTCAGGAGCCGCTGGGTGTGTGGCAACGTTTCTTCATGATGCAGCCATGAACCCCACCGAAGGTAAGAGCAACTTTTTATGGTCCAATGCCATTTGAGCTCATTATTTCTCTCTGCTTTCCATACAGAGATTTCAATAAAGAAACGTGCAGGTGTTATGCCTGGCCACCTTCACATGTTGGCCTTCTGAAGTCCAACATATTGTCTTTCACAGCTGCCTCTAGTCCAGCTGCCCTAACACGTCAGTAGAAGGACACTGGTCCAAGTCCTCGTGAGCAGCTGGTCGATGGGCTGCAGCTGTCTAAGCAGAAACTGTTTAAATGACGCACGGTATCTTTGTGTGTTCATCAAACCTGTATTAACACCACTGCAGGTTATAGTTAACTAATGTTTTTTTTTTTCTTCTTTTATCTTTTCCATCTCCGCACTGGCCAACCACGATCATCTATGGTCCTTTCCTCCATCGATACATCTACACACGTGTCCTCAGTTGTGAAGCAGCGCATGCAGATGTATAATTCACCATACCGCGGCGTGTCGGACTGTATACGCGCTGTATGGCAGAAAGAGGGCCCTGCTGCTTTCTACCGCAGTTACACCACCCAGCTCACCATGAACGTGCCCTTCCAGGCGCTCCACTTCATGACCTACGAGTACCTACAGGAGCTGCTCAACCCCCACAGACAATACAATCCCTCATCCCACATGTTGTCGGGAGCTTTGGCCGGAGCCATCGCAGCTGCGGCCACGACACCGCTAGACGTCTGCAAGACCCTGCTCAACACCCAGGAGTCTCTCACCCTCAGCTGCCTGTCCTCGAGCCAAGGCCCCGGCAAGGGCCAAGGCCAAGGAGCCCACAGACAGATCTCAGGCCTTGCCCACGCCTTCCGGACAGTGTATAGGTTGGGCGGCCTGAAGGGCTTCTTCAAAGGGGTCCAGGCAAGGGTGATTTACCAGGTGCCCTCCACAGCCATCAGCTGGTCGGTGTACGAGTTCTTCAAATATGGACTCACCAAGCACCAGCACAACAAGAGGAGAGTGCCGCACAAGGAGGCTGAGATGTAGAGACCTCCTCTCAACATCGCTCTGCCCTCCCTGTGAGGAGACACTTCAATACGCACATATAGAATCTGACCTAAAGTCCACCTCAGATGTCCCATCCCTTTCAGACATAGCAGATAAGAAAGACAGCTCGAGTAGGCATATTACTGCTGCGACTTTTAGAGACTAGGTATGGTTTGACTCACAGCCATTCTAGAGGCCAATACGTTTGTCCAAGCCAAGGATAAATGTGAAGAACGCACAAGTTTTCATTTAGAAAGGTAGTCAGCAGAGGGCAGTAGAGTTTCTTTGTATGTTACAGTAGTTTACAAAACGTTGGTATAGGACCAGATTTTTTTTCACATCCATTCAAAGTTTGAGTTTGGAAAGCCCAGATCCCAATCTTTTTTCCACTTCTTTATCTGAAATAAGTTATTGATTTGTTCCAAATTCAAAGTTTTTCAGCCATTTAGAATTAATAGAAAACTGACCCAGCTGAGAACTTTTGTCGCTAAATTTCCTCAGATACCTTTATAGAAATTAAGAGGAGCCCTTCTCACATTGGCAAGTCAGACCATCTTTTATACCCTAATAATTGAACCGGTCTATTTGAAATGTAGTCCAATAGAATTTGACGATTCCATAGATTAACTAAAAGACCATAGTTCAGATTTTGGTGACATTTTTGTTTGGCTATTGGCAGTTTAAAAAAAAGACGAGGTATGTTTGGTTTGTCATGTCCCGCAGCTGGAGGGGCGGTGCCAATTGCGTTAAACAAATATTCAAATTTTCAGTAGCTCTAAGGTTTCTGAAGTGTGTGTAATTTATTTTTAATTACTTAACTACTTAATTGAATTTTATTTCCAGCAAATATATGATTTAAATTAGTTTTCTCCATTCATGTGTTCATTCAACTCCTGGATCATCCACTCATCTTTAGTCCTGTGCACCTGTTTGGCAGATCAGATCAGGGCAGCGTTAAGAGGGCGTGTCTGTCCATTAACTGTAGCTGTGAGCCTGTTCTCAGCTTGTAAACTACTGAGTTTCAATATCTTGCTTGACCGCAAAGGTTGTGTACAATGTACTGTGTCCGAAAGAAGAATTTAACCCCGGATTTTATGGAGGTCAGTATCTCATAAGATATGTATCTGTACACATAAATGGAAGCTGTCATTCTTAATGATTGATGTCTGATTGTCTCAGACACTGAATTGCACTCGATGAATAAAGACTGAGCAGCAGGGCACGCATTACTCTCTGCTCATAAATGATGGGAGCTGTCTTTTGATTTCCTTAAAAGTCTCCGAATGCTTTGTGTGAAGATGAATAGAAGATTCTTACACACTGCCGTTTTATCTAGTTGTGTTTTCAAGGATTTTTCTGTTTGGTCCCTAGTAAACAAATGGATGGATGAAATGGAGACGGTGCCCTAATCCACATCTGGAAGACACATGGTGAGTTTGTGTATGTTTTCAGGTATTTATTTTCAGTTTGAGGCAGGTACAGTTGTTTAGTCTCCAACACAGGTGCAGGTTTCAACTTTGACCCACGACAGTGAAAACACAATTTGAACTTGCCTGCATTCAAACAGTAAGGAGAGAGCCGCTCCGCACATGATGCAGGATGCACTTTTAAGTTTGATAACCAGAAAAGGCAAAAGTGGAATTTGGTATGGAGGTGAAATAGATTACATGTTGAAAATATTAGTGCTGAAGAAGTTTAAAGTATAAGAGATAACAAGCCAAACATAGAATTACATCCGTGCAAATTAAGATAAATGTTGACTGTGTCACTTTAAAAATAGACATTTCATACATGGGTTGATTACCATATTTAGCAACAAAATCAAAATTTCACGCTAGGACTTCAGATTTGTCTGTAATTTGCATGAAATTCTTTGTCTTTCAGTTCATAAAAAAGGTTCTTCATCCCTTAATGTTTTCCTATGTGTTGGAACAATGTCTTTCTTTACGTCAGGTCTGTTGACATGTTCAGATCTTCATTGTTTCTGGGAGACTCCATGTAAACACCAAAAAAAAATCCTCTGGTTAGAATCTGTGTGCCCTTCAGACAGATCATAGTGAAGAGTGACAGCTCCCCGCACCCACACACACACAGAGCCAAGTGAGACACCTGTTCAAACAGGGGGTGTTAATGAACTGTCTCTGTCGCTCACTATCTCTACATGCATGTAGACATTATGTGTGGCCTCATAGTTTATGCTGTTAGAATGGTGTGTGTCTGTGTGTGCTGCTTAACCAGCTACAGCTTGCCTACCAAGTCTGAATGTATCTAGAGATGAATGTCATGACAGACTGACTAACATAGGTATGGGTTGAGAAGGCACGTGTGGAATTATTGTAAAAAAAAATGAGTGTCTGTCATGTGGGAGAGTCTGCTCCAAATCTCAGCAGTTTGAGAAGAGTGAACTATTTAGTCTGGTCACTTGCTCCGATTCTTTCATTCTGTTCATGTAAGTGTACATGTGTGTCTGTGTGCACATCCTGAAGATAAAGAGAAAGTAAATGATATGTATGTATGTAGCGCTTTACACTACAGTTTTGCCCATTCATTACAGTCAGGGGCATTTTAGTGTTCAGTGTGTGTGTTCAGTGTGAGCGAGGGATCGACCTAGTTATTGGCACCGCAGCTTCACAGAGGTAAGAGAGCATGAATGTATGATGCAACATTACAGATCAGACAAAAATAATCTCAACTCAAAGGTCCACTTGTTCTCTTAGAAACTGAAGTTTTCCACCTCATCTTATTGTCTTCATCAGCAAAGAGGAGCTTGATCAGGTTGTCAGAATGTGTTGT
Source organism: Hippoglossus hippoglossus (assembly GCF_009819705.1). Classification (NCBI taxonomy): domain Eukaryota; kingdom Metazoa; phylum Chordata; class Actinopteri; order Pleuronectiformes; family Pleuronectidae; genus Hippoglossus; species Hippoglossus hippoglossus. Next base: position 11,797,260 of record NC_047165.1, read on the forward strand.
CCACGTACTGGTACCAAGCTGGAAGCTAGAAGCCACTGGATAAGCTGGTCAAAATGTTTCATGTACACGTCAGTGAGGGAGAAAAGTGTGTGAGTGTGTGGGGTGGGGGGACCATGTCGCTCAGTAAAGGTCTTAATCGAAGGTCTTCCATTATGATACTAGTGCTACACCACGACAATGAATAATGATCCAATTACACCCTTTAAACAGAACAATGTGACAGTTGTAATTACAGAGCTATGAAAGAGAGGATGTAGTTGTTGCTCTCAGAGTGACACACTTTATTCTGTCAGTCATAATCACTGTGGAGTATTATGCACGTGTGGGTGTGTGTGGGTGTGTGTGTGTGAAGATCAGTAGCTGTTTTGCTCACCAACCAAACTTGGAACACTTTCTCTTCTCAAGTGAATATCAGCCCTAATCCAAGGCCGTCCCGCCTGACTTTATTTGGACAATAACACATGTGCCCAAACCCGCACACACTCACACCCATACACACACACACTACGTCCATCTTGTACAGTGGAAACGATCTGTACAAGTTGATGAAGGGCTGGCAGAAACACACACGCATATTTGCTCCCTTGTGTATTGGTGTAAGCCCATGTTTTGGAAACTCAAGCCTCCGGTCATAGCCCCATACAGCAAGCACCTGTGGAGGGGTGTATTTCACACACACACACACACACAAACACACACATACACACACACTCTCGAAGGGTACTTAGGAATGTGAATGCCTGAAGGACTCAGGTCCTCTAAAACAACTCTCCTTCTCTCCCTCTCCACATATCTATGACTCTTTTGTTGCTCCTCTTGTCAGATCTCTCTCCATATATTAAACCAAATCATGACTGCACCACTCAGCATGAATTACAGAGTGATACTGGATTGTGCCATAATGTCCACTTTATCCCGTCCGCGGCAGCGGCTAATAGATGAGGTGTGATTGCAGGCTCCTCGTCTAATACACACAGACACATACAGCTTGTGATCTCATGCTCCTTGCTGGTGCTGCTGGATAAAGGAGCTGCTGTAATCCCTCTGGCTGCTGCTGTCTCTCCCACTCTGGAGTGAGAAGAGGAGGTTTAAGAAGCCAGGAGAGGAGGAGAGACGAGAGACCGAAGCAGAAAGCCTTTTTCACCAAATGTTTAGCAATTAAAACATGTGATATGTGGTTATGGTTGGTATGATTTGTTTAGAGGCCTTTTGTAAAACTTGATCTGCCGACGAGATAATCACGAAATGAGAAATAATCTCTGATTTTCATTATGTTCCATTCCCATTATTGACCACAAGCGAAGTGCTAACTGGATCTATGCAATTTGATATCAACTGTATTTCTGAGAAAAGAGGGCTTTTCTTTTGTTGAAGTGATGCTGTAATATTATCGTCAATCTAACTCCACTTTAGGGTCGGATCACACTGGGGGCTCCTGTGATGGACATGGGCTGTAGGTCCCTGACATGATGGGGTCCCATTCTTAGTTAGGTTGTAATTTTATCAAACAAAATTTTATTTTAGAACATGCACCATGTGGATAGTTTTAAAGGAATTAAAAAAAAAAGTGAAACTGAATTCTGATCTTAAGACAAAGGCTAAATGGGGAAACTGCACCAGCACCTACAATTTCAGATTCTTTAGCTCTGTATGTGGCTAGCATAAGCCTCAGTCATTGATGCAGCACTTCTGGCCTTCTTGTGGAAGTGAGCCTAAAGTGGCCCACTTGTAAAATAGCAAATATGGTCCAAATATCCCCAAAACAAATGTGGGCCTTTACTGACAAACATGCAGTGCTCTAGGTAAGGTGTAATCCAGATGTTAACTTAAAGTGGCCCATGTGGTAAATGGTAAATATGGCCCAAATAGCACAAAACAAATTCGGGCCACCTTTGGCTAACATTTGGTATTGCTACGGCTTACCTCTGGCAAACAGTACCATCATTCCACAGGGTATATGGGCTGCATATGGGATATGTGCAATGTGGGCCAAAACTGGGCAATTTTGCTATATGGGTGTAATATAACTGAACAAACTGTCCAGAATCACATTTTCACAATCTAATTGCCCCACAGTTGACTTGCTTCAGGTTTTCATAAATTTATCAGTGGCCCACATTTATTTAACTCCTTGGTAACTAGTGATTTGCAGGTTTCACAATTAAAACTTCAGATATGCCTCAGCTAGTTAGTTGGTTTTATATTTGTAAAGAATCGGTGGCAAAGAAACGCCTACAGGCCATACAACAATATCAATCTCCTAAGCAATATATTAAACTGCAAGCTGCTTTTAAATGTAGGTGTTACTTTAGTCTATTCATGTGTGTAGTGCCCTACAAAATGTTTATAGATTTTTGTTCTTTTGTACATTATTTTGGGGAAATGTATATTTTTTGGTTAGACAATGAAAATGTCCCATGTTTTGTTTTAGACCTTGAACGTTTCAGGTCGGTTTCCTTTTGAGTATTGGCTTGACAGGTGTCAATCAATCAGTATCAGTCAATCAGTGTCAAGGTGGGTTGAATATTGTGACCAATGGAATTTTTGGCGGGGTGGGACAAACGGTTAGAACCAGAAGCAGGTGTCACTGGAGAGGCAGGTGAAGGCAGAGACCATGTGCTCTGTAAAAAGTTCATGAAACTCTGTTAATTTGAATTTGAATAGAGAACCAAGGGTTTTATAAGAGTATGTATCTTATTAAAAAGGAAAGGAGAGCAGGTTGGAATGTTGCTCCAGTCAGTAATGTTGCTAAATTAGCACAAACACAACATGTGAACTGTTTGGACTGTTGTTTGCTAGTTCATCTTCACGCCTGGAGGAGAAGGGACTAAGCCCATGAGTCTGTGAAAGTACAGTTTATACTAAGGTTCTGGATGAAGGATGGAGCCTCAGGACAGGTTTTCTTCACCGCTGGACTGACGGGTCCAGAGCTTCTTGCCTTTTCCGAGGGACAGTGAGTAGTGACAATATTTCCTTGAGCTTTCAAAATGAGTTCCAGCATACCACCAAATATCATGGTACCATAAACTGAGAAATATAACCCCAGGTCATTGTTAGCATTTTATTTTATTTTATACTGGGTTAAATAAACCTGTTGCAATGAATCCTTGTGCTTTGACATGTGTTGCTTTTACTAAGTGTGATTTTACAATTCACTGGATTTATTGATATCTGGAGCAATGACGTCCTGAGGCCTGGCCCTCATTACCTATATACTTATATACTTCAGTCCATGTTTTACATTTCTTCCAACAGGCCCTTCTGTCTTCACATTTAGACAAGTTAAAAATGGTCCTTGGCTATTGTTAATTCATCATTAACCGTAACATGAACCTAAGAAGACACCAAGAATGCAGCGTCAGACTGAATAATGAAGCATAGCAAAATGTGAATCCCAGATAAGGGACGACCAAACAGACCCATCAGCCAACTGTGCCAGTTGTGGCTTGACTGTTTCCCATGATACACTGCTGTAGAGAATTAGGCTGCTGTGGGGAGATACGGCTCCTGTCATCACTTAAGAGAACAAGTTGGGGAGGAGAAATTCTTCCCACCACTGTCAAGGATATCAAGGATGATCATTAACTAACACACACACATACTCACCCACACAGCAGTTCCTTTGTGAGAAAAAGCTGCAACAGTGGAAGAAAACAGCTGTTTGGACGATCAGCATGTGGTGTTACTGTAAGCTTGCAGAGGATGCTGGACAACATGGAGAGCTGCAGCTATAGTTTGTGTGAGTTGTGATCCTTCTCACTTCTATAAAAAAAAAACATCATGGAGGATTTAAACTGAATAGAAATCTGTTCCATTGTGTTTGGGGTGAAATTCCAATGCTAATAAGACATGTAATAACACTACCATGACAGAGAAACTGATTTTTTTTTTACATGAACAGACAAAGTGTGATTATATAAACAATATGGAATCAGTGGGAGTCTATAGTTATGTTATGTGTACTGTGTGTCAAGCATGGACTGTATTACGTCTCCCTGAAAGTGAAGCTAAAGTCTCTCAATCACCACCTGGTGGCTGGCTGTCGTACAGGTCATAAACCCTGCCTTCTCCATGTTAGTGGATGGGACATGGGCCAAACTAAAAATGAAGCGCAGATGTCCTTTCTGTCATTTTAGGTAGTTCTTATCACACTGATTGTCCAGTGCAAGTTTTTCCAATAGTTTTTTTTTCTTTCTAATTAGTTATTCTTTGTGCAGCCATGATTGAGTGTGGTCGAGATTGACAGCTGAGACCGACTCACGAACGGTCGAGCATTCGTATCTGCGGGACCTTGATAGTGCTGCTCTACACCCCGATCACCACTGTGCGGGCTCTTGCTGCAAATGTGCAAGATTGTAGCATAAGTGAAATTTGGCTTCATTCCTGGGCAGTGGGAGGAAGTGGAGACGCGTCGTCTATCTCAATAGTGTAAAGATGGAGTATTTTCACTGTGTTGCCTAAGGAGGGATCCCTTACTGAAAACTGCCACAGTTCTTTCATGATCAAAGCAAAAAGCTAAATGCATTTGCACACACAAACACACACTTATCCCTTTGGGCCGTTGGGAGTGAAGCTGGATCTGATGAACTGCAGCAATGTTACGGCTGATTGCAGGTGTCCAGCACCCCCTCCCCCAATGTTGTGACAAATCCCTTTTAAAAAGGTAAGCGAGGTCATAAAATCTTCTAACAAACACTTCAGAAAACTGCAACCTAAGACACACGCACACACTCTTTCTTTTTCTCTGTGCACATCCAGCATGTGTGCAAGCGCGAAGACACACAGTTTTTCACACACCGCCTGAGACCAAAACTGAAGTTGTCTGTCAGTGGCGTGGAGGCGGTGTGGACAAGATTCCTTGCATTTGCACCCGTGTGTCTGTGTGCGTGCATGTGTGTGTTGAAGCGACGCAGGTGCAGTCAGGGACACTGAGGAAGAAACAGGCCTGCTGCCCTTTGAACTTGATCTTGAAAGGAAAGCTGTCTTCCCATCCTGTCAAATAAGCTTAACTGCCTATGCCTTGGAGCGTCGTCCGCACAAACTGGTCCGGCGAAATCGAGAGCCATTCAATTATTAACTGAAAACAATCGTACAAATTCGGTTTTCATTACACACAGATATCATCAGCAATGATTTATACTAAAGCCATTTTTATAATTAATGTAACTTATTTAATTTTTTTTCTATCCTTGTTTTTTGTTGTGCAAAGTTATTGGGAGAGTCCAGGTTAAAAGTCTGAATTTGTTACCAACATCAGGGAGGTCCCTCCCAGTTTACACTGTATCCCTCAGTGAGCACCAGCTTGGTTCAAGGTTAGGACATTTTTTAGCTGTGAGTCTCCATCCTAAATCTGCAGTCGGTGGTGACTGATGTGGCCTAAAAGAAAAGGATGAAACAAAACAGCTCTAAGTGATAATTTAAACTGCAAATAGCAATGTGGGCAAAAGTGCAGCTTTATTTGTGGTTGTGATGATAACTAAAATATGACACCTGGATGCTTTCTGTTTAACACAGCAGTGATGAGCGTCTCTTTCACCGGAGGTGCAGACCATGCAGGAAGAGGAGGAGGAGGAGGGGGAGGAGGGAAGGTTGAGAGGCCGTAAGTGGGGCCTGAGTAGTTTTTTTATCAACTCACTGATATGAGACTGCTCAGTGCTCTCCTTGTCTCTGCTTATCACCGCTAATTAAAACATTTGGATTCCTCTGGCTGGCTCTGAAGGAGAGTTGGTGTGTGTTTGTGTGTCTGTGTGTGTCTGTGTGTGTCTGAGCATGTGTGTGGGAGACGTGAGGAGAGGATTCAGAGGAAGGAAATGTAGAACTTTGAAATACTTCCTGTCCATCTATGGAGAGAGGAGCTCAACCACTGACAGACATGCTGTTTCTATGGATGCAGAGACAACAACACAGATTAAGTTTTTGTATGCATTTGTTTGTTTTCTTGTTAGTTTGTTCGTTAGCAGGATTATACAAAAACTACTCAACTAGTTACTCTAGTTGTATATTATAGGAATTGTTTTAGAAATAATGCAAACATATTCTAAACAAATTTGAATAACGTATATGCCGAGGTAGCAAAAGAATGTGAAGTACAGATACTTGAGTTAAAAACGACTCAAGTAAGAGTATAAGTACTGATTCAACCTCTTCTCAAGTAAAAGTGCAGGCTGAGAAATTAATCAAAATAAAGTTTTTATAAAACCACACTTACAAAATCAAATATATATATATATATATATATATTCATAAAACAGATAATTACCCTCAAATACATTAAAACAAGACGAACAACACTTTTTTGAAAATGTAAGGAGTAGAAAGTACTGTTAAAATGTAGGGAGTAAAAGTAAAAATTCAGAAAAAAAAATACTCAAGTAAAATACATACCTACTACTTATTTACTTAGGTACAGTAAAAAAGTATTTGTACTTCTCTCCTCTGCCTGTATGCTGTGGTGTCTTTTTTCTGATACTTTTGACTCCCTCACAAGCTTCAGCTTTTTCTCAATCTGTCTACAAATACACACACGCACGCTTTCTTAAAAATGAGCCTGTTCTTTATGAGTCCTGGGTGGGCTCATCTTTCTATCTTCCCTAATCCTCATCATGACCTCTGCTCCCCTGCTCTGACAAACAGACCTGGAATCAGTGCCTCTCTTTGCAGACACGATGCTCTGACCACTGGGCTACAATAGCTGTGTCCAAGATTTAAGAACAAGATTTATCAAGAGCAGTTTGAATTGTATAGTTACATGAAATTCTTCTTCTTCGGTTGCATAACAGTCACTGTTTGCACTGCAGCATGTTCACAACAATGAGGGCTGATTGTGTGGAGCGGCTCAAATTGGCCACAGAGGTGTGATGTCTAATTTCCTTTTTAAAACCAGAGGGGGCTTGTGAGAGCTGATGTGTTTTCCATGTGATGGATGTGTCTTCCCCACAGGGAGTTGATGTCTTATAGCTTTACTGTAAATGTTTACATTCCTGCATGCACTGATGCTATCTGCTAATAGTTTCTGGAACAAGCCTGAAGAGTCCTCTGGGTGGGATTATATGCTGTTTGTGTGTGTGTGTGTGTGTTTGCGAGTTGGCGTGTGTGAGCGTGTGTGAGAGAGAGAGAGAGAGAGAGAGACCAGGTCAAAGGGAAGCAGATCTGTCTTTAAACAGAGGTATTAACCATGACCTCTCTCCTTCCTGAGTCCTGCCCTGTGTCTGCTGAGGGCCAACGCATTAATGGCAGCAAAACACACACACACACAATTTTTTTTCGCATTTCCCCCAAAGCAAAAACATTTAATGCTAATTATATTTTTTTCTTATAGAACAATCAACAATTGTCAGTGTCTGCATCTCTGGAGAGGGAAGCCTCACCCAACCTTGCTTCACCCAGACGTCTCCGTGCCAGCAGCCGTTAAGTGAATACGATATTGTTTAATCAACAAGGCCCTTGAGAAAAAGATTCCTGTTACAATAGGCGCATCGGAAACTCATTGTGTAATTGCTGCCCAGGAGCCCTGAGAGAACGCTCTGTCAATAGATGTGTATCTTTAAAAAGTGCAGCCAAGCGTGGGTTAGGTGAGGACTGTCATTCCTGTGCTGCTCAAAAGTAGCTCGGCCCAACCCTCGACACATTCCTCCCAGCTGAGAAATCTGCAGCGACATAAAATACAAAAGAAAATTACATGTTTCCCCTGCGTTGATAAGTCCCATTTAAATCTGCCATTTAATGTCGCGGAAGCTGTTGCTGGTAATTATTCAATGAGGCGGACAAACATGTTCTTCTGCACGTCTGTCCGCCTCCTTTTATTCTCTCTCTCTCTCTGCTTTATGAGCCCATTCATGGCAAGGCACATAAATAAAGCCTGACTCAAAATGTTTACATACTTGAACTTTACTATTTATACGTACAGTAATGCTCGATGGCTCCGAGGCCTACTGGCTGGAGCACATTCCTCGCCGAGAAGGCAGTTAAAGAAGTGGCACTGGCTGTGACCTCAAAGTGATTCAGTGATGATGGAGCAATGGATAAAGAATTCAGGTTTCACATTTTTCAGAATGTTTCACTTGCTGAGATTTTGCTATCGATAACTGGAGCGAGACAATAACCAACCAAGTTCCACTGTTGCTGAACTTAAAGCAGCAAGACAAAGTAGGTGTTTGAGTCACTGCCTGATTCAATCACTCGTCACTGGAATGGAAACTGTGTTTTTCGGACACAGCCCAAGAGACTTCAGCCATGTTGGCCGCTCCATGGGGCTAATATATAAGCATGCTAACATGCTGATGTTAAGCTGGTGATTTGTCCATGTTCACTTTTTTACAATAGCATGTTTTTTTAATATTCAGTTTTTTCTATGTCCTATATTTTTGTCTGTATTCTTTTTTTTTTTGTATCTACATGCTAAATTTTGCTAAAGATTTGTATGTTTTTCTATATTCTATATTTTTCCATTCTACATATTTTTCTATAGTCTACATTGTTCCATAGTCTATATTTTTTCTACATTCTATATTTTTCTATTTTATTTTGGTTAAGCATTTATTTGCTTGGCGTTAAGTGTGACGGGGGAGAGAGTGCACCAGATTATGTTGATATGTAATGGCTGTTGAGACATGTTGAATTCATGAAGGCACAGTGAGAGCAGATCCTCAACAAATCCATCAAATAGTTGTTAAGATATTTCCGTCTGGACTGAAGTGGTGGTGCCACGGGGGGGGGGGACATTGCTATAAAAAAGTCAGTTTTTACAATTCTTGTTCAACTTTGACCTGACATACTTGATGACATGCATAAACAGTTTATCTAAGCTGTTTGCATGTTTTCTAACTTCTGTGATTGTTTGACTGCTTGTAGTCTGTCCCCATTAGACTTTCTTGTAGCACTGTTACAACTGCAATTATGTTAATATATAATAACATCAAAACAGAACAAAATAAAAAGCTGAAGCAAAAAAACCAAGACCTAATTTGTTATAAATCAAAGGGCTGGTTCAGCTGCCAGATGAAGGCCCCCCCCCCCCCCAAAAACGATCTAATGTTGAACTTCACGTATACATGATCATCCTGGGGTTTGTCCGGGTCACTTTTCCTTTACATTCTTTTATTTGGAAATTGTGTGTGTGTTGCACCACAGACAGGCTTCAGGAAAAGAAGATACTCGACCGTTCACCAGCACAACGAGAATAATCGGAGCTCATAGAAAGTGGCCTGCTTCACAGCCACAGCCCTGACCTTTGTGTTGGAATCGTAGCTGAACAGCAAATACACTGTGAAAATGAGAAGATAATTAGTCACCTAATTGTGCCTTGCTGACTTACAAGTCAAAAAGAGATGCATTATTTCTCATGCCCAGAAACCTGTTGAACACAATGCCAACCACTTACAGTAGGAGAGCTTGAAGTGGTGTTTTGATGTGAGAGATGAATGAGGTTTGGGTCGGTGCCAGCGTTTGGTGCAGGGCGATCCTGTCCTGTGGCCCAAAGTAGCTTGTTGTGGGAAACGGGAAGTTGAAGTACCTATTTTAGATCTCATTTCTCCGATGTCACAGCCTCTTCACTGATTTCATTTTTTATTTATAATATTTTCTAGACTTACAAAGACATACCTGCCTTGCTGTCGACAAATACTTGCAAACATCTTGTACAAAGATGACACAAAGGGATATCACTTCACTTGTGGCACAAGTATACAATAGGTATTTTATCTTGTGGTTCTTGCCCACATTCAGAACGTCTTTTATCCGTTTATCTGTCGCACATCAGTCAGGGCAGACTCTACGTTTTGCAGGCTGCAGTTATGCTGCATCATGACCCCGGCATTTAAAACAAACACGACTGTCACATGGAATCAGTTAAGAACTCCTCCAAAGAACTAGTCACGTTAATGTTTTTATTTTCACATCAAGTGTGGCTATTGATTGTATCACTTTGGGATGAGGGTGCAGTCTTTTCAGTAAGGCATGATTAATGTGTGCTGTCTTGCGCAGCCCTGGTCTCATGGTGCAACATCTCCACGGTCTATTGGCCCTCTATGAGTCATGCAGCACACAGGCCTATGCAGGACTCACACACACACATAAAACACTCCTTTTTTTTTTTTTTTTACAATAACAAATGTTCTGCTTCTAAATATCATCTGGAGGAGCCAGATTGTGTTCTAATAAAATGAGTAAATGCCAAAATCAGTTTGCTGTTGTATGCAGTTCTTTGCATGCAAATGTTGGTATGGCATGTCCCTTTGCACACACACACACACATTTTGAAAGAGCGTACAGTGAGTTATTTTTTCATGCTGTCTCTGCTCAACCTGTTGCTGCTTAATCTGTTGCTTTAGCATTGTGTGGAAAAGAAAACGGCCAATACACACACAGACATTCTCTCCATAATGGTCATAAACCTCCTGTAAGAGTGTATGTTCTCACAGGTGTTGCGTTGAGTCTAATGATCAATAGAGACGTCCCATAAATAACATTAATACCTACTAAACATGTCAGCGTCCAGGTCATACTTCTCACACTTCCAGAGAAGCTGCTTTCTCCTGTTGGGTTTGTATAAATTCAGGATTCCTTTCTGCTCGGTCTGGTCTCTTAAAATGGACTGTGACAGTGACGGAGGAGAGGGAAAGAGCAGCTTACAGATCATCAAATGGGCTCATGAAGTCAGGAGCTGACTTTAATAGCTGATTTAAACGTGACCTGATTCCCTGTATTTACTGATACACTTTCCGAATAATTGAAATAGCATTTCATCTGTATTACATTACTATTTAGATTAATTGTGCTGCTGAATTCAAAGCATTTATTTTTGTCAAGTGCATTTTAACTGTACGATATCATTTAGAATTTAGCATTATTAAGTTAAATCTTATATATTTTGTATTTTATTTAAAGCATTTCTGGGGGAATGCTAACACAATTGTGAGGTGATCAAAACTCTGCTCTCCCAGCAATGTCAGGCTGCCCTACACTTAGTTAGAGGAAGACCTATGAAGCCTCGGCCTCTGCCTTTCTGACCCCCCCACCACCAGGTCAGACAGAAAGAAAGTTGGAACTTTTAAAACTCATTAAAAAAACACTTAAATCTTGGTGTAGAATTATGAGATTTCTTCATGCAGATATAATCTAATTGACAGTCTCAAAAGAGCTTCGCAACATGGCTTGTTCACAGCAGGGTGAAGTTTGCCATATGACCTCTATGTTTTTAATGTCCAGGTTATAAAAACTTTGGGTGTCTCTCAGAATCTCTGACTTTAAAAACATGGTGACATAGAGGTATAAGACAAACATTAATCATGATTAAAAATCCTTTATATTTCGGGAGAAAATCAGTTTGAAGAAAAATATTATTTGATCAAAAACCTCCCCAGTGTTGCACCCTGCATTAACTGAAGAAAAAGCTGCCCACAGCTACTAAAAAGTCAGAAGTCTTATATTTGAAGCGATGCATGTTGAAGTCCAAAGTAAAGAGGAAGCTTCAGATCATCATCCCTCTACAGGACATGCTGTTCATGCTCCAGGGCTGACTGTAGTACTGCAGGTAGGGGTAGTACTGGTGGGCCTGGTACAGTGGCACAGTCACTGGGATGTGTACTCCATTCACATGGTGGTGGTACTGGTTAAGATTGTCCCTCACCAGCACTTTCACAGCCACTTTCTTAGGTGAGCTGCACGCCGCCAGCTCGGCCGCCATCTGGCGCCGTTTGGTTTTGTATCTCCGGTTCTGGAACCAGATTTTCACCTGGGTCTCAGTGAGTTTCAGGGCCACAGCCAGATCGGCCCGCTCGGGACCGGAGAGGTACCGCTGCGCGTTGAAGCGGCGCTCCAGCTCGTAAACCTGTGCGTGAGAGAAGGCCGCCCTGGAGCGCTTCTTTGTGCCGGGCCGGCACTGTCGCTCGTCGGATGAGCTGCTGACCATCCCCTCGCTGTGGTGACAACCATCCTCTTCTGCCTCCGCCTCTTCATTGTGCCGCTCACCCGGGTCCACGGAGCAGGGCTGCTGGTGCGTAAAGCCTAGAAAAGATGATAAAAACGTGTGACGACAAAAAGTGTTTTCGCTCAGCCAAGGTCATCCGCTGCTGAAAGTCACTTCAACCAATGTAAGAATTTCCTCGTTAATTAATTTCACTCTGAGGACAACGTGAAATAAACAAGACTTTAAAATGAGCTCAGGCAAACATTTCACAAGCTTAATCCTCAGGTTCCCCAGCACAACCTTTTGCTTGTGATTTATCTTTCCTCCACACCCTGACTACCTCTCTCAAACAGCAAAAACCGACGGTTAAAAAACTTTAACAACAGTGACCTTAGTGACTTTAGTGTCTCTGATCAAAATATGTCCTTTAATATCTTTGAATTTATACAAAGATTAAAAATACATATAATCCCTCCCTGTTAAAACAATTTAAAATATCTCATTTAATTTGGCTGTTTTGAATTAAAACCAGATTTTATCTTTACAGTCCTATTCTGCCAAACGGAATAAAACTCCTCACCTTCTGTGAGCTCCCTTTCCTCTCCCGTGGCCTCCTCGCTGTAGGTCTCAGCTCGGAGGTTTCCAGAAGGCAGCCTGAGATCCGGAGGAAGTCTTCCCGGCAGGATGCGGCTCTCCTCCGCGTCTTGGCGACACAGATCCGGGACTCTGGTGCCATTTTGCGCGCTGCAGATGTTGCGCTTTGCTCCGCACTGCTCCTCTGCGCTCCCGGTGCCGAGCTTTCCCCGAGAGTTACGTCCGCTGAGGATGGATTTGATGGAGAAGGACGAAAAACTTAATGTCATGGTTGAAACAACAGCACGGATAGTCCCTCACGCTCGGGTGCGTTTTATTTGGAAGCATCAAGAGAACAGCCTCTGGAAAGCACGCGTCCTTACTGGTTTGATCTTTTCGCTGTTCTCTTTAATTCTAATTTAATTGTGGTGGACAAAGTTGTTGGTCTGCTAATGATCAGCCCACATCAGGACCTGTCAGGTCTATTACAATATTCTCAGCAGCAGCATCTCCAGTGTGCTCTTGATAGGCTGTTTTCTCTGCCTGGTCCCTCCTTCGCACCGCCCAGCTTCGCCCTGGGATCTGCGCTCTGACTGAGGACGAGGGTCAGTGGTTCTGTCGAAGCAGTTTTGTGTTTGACCTCAGTAAGCAGATTGTTTGTAGGAACGGAAGGAATTGGTTTTAATAATGAGTTAATAGCTCAGTGCAGCTACACATGTCAGAACTTGTTAGAAATATGGAGATGAGACGAGTAAAGCAAATCATAATACTGTGACTATTTTACATGAATTGGGGACCTAGAGTGGATGCTGTCAAGCCGTTTAACAAAATGGAGCTGTTTGTGACACTGTGTTTACCACAGAGTATTTAAACTGCTGTAAGAAAACCAGATGCATAAAGTTCCCAAACCGTGCGTAAAATGGGTGTTCTTTCAATTTTGGAATAACTATTTTTGGTAGAAGTACTAATTATATTAGTTAATTACTTTGATTTATGCTTACTTGTTTTTACTTCTACACTTCTCTGTGGAAACGCACTGACTTAAGATTTTCTTTACTTCTAATTCTTAAAAGAATTTAACATGCCAGCCATTCTTCTGTTTTATGCGTAATATTATGAATGTTTTTGGATTTTGGAGACCATGATGCCATAAAGTGTGTGAACAAAACTCACAGCAAAAATTTCACTGAATGACTAGATGGAGTATTTTATTATGTAAAGGGGCTTCCAGCCTAGTTGCTGACATGACAGGAGAGTAGCGCCGCCGTGCGGTCATGATTTTGGTGCGTAAAAAGATAAGACGATGACTATGCACACACACACATCCGCACACACTCCTCTCTCACTCATACACCAGCCCGAGCATTACGCAATCAGCAGGCCTATCCCCCGGAGAGGAGACGTGATGACAGACGCGATGATCTGCCTCCGCTGGGTTGTTTTGTTTTCTTCCTCTGACAAAACAGAGAAATCTCTCTGTTGGCCACAGAGCTCAACACAGCTCCAGTGTCAGAGCAATATGAAGCACGAGAGTTTGGCACAATTACACGACGTGACATTTTACTAAGTTCTTTAAAATAACATACTCATAATAAATTATGTTGGTGTTGAATCAAGCAGCCTTTCCTTCACCTCCATTACATGCCTGCGTTATAATCTGAGAATAAAAAGACGTATATTTCCACTATCCCTTTCTTCCCTGCGAGGTAGTTTCCTCCTGAACGCCCACGGGATCTGTTTGTCTCAACTTATCCTGACTCTGCATGTGCGTGGGCTAAATCGCTACAGTCAGCAATTACTGAAAATATATTCTACGGGACTGAAGTCATGCGCAAAAAGAAATGGTTTCTATTACGCACACAAGAAAAAACTCGTTTCAATCTTGGTTTTGAAGTGTTTTCAGTCTGCACAACTAAATAATTTTTTCTAATCAAACAACTCTCATTCACTTAACATGTAGAGTTTAATTTTTTTAAACTTACTAGAGCAAATTTACATAAAATTCTGATGTCATAATATTCAAGGTAAAATTTTGGTATAAATGTAACTGCAGCCCTGCACAACTTTTTCATTTCCATTCGATGCCATGTCGGCTGCCGGGACGTGACTCGGAGGGCCGCCACCAGCCTTCACTCCAGCTCCTCCGGCTTCTCAACACACTTTTCCTTCTATATTTGGGCCCTGGCTCTTTTGCGGGCTACTTGAGTGGTTGCCATTGGAGACTTTGTTTTGGGATCTCCACGCCTCGCGCAGTGATGAGCCGAGCTGCTATCTTTGGAAGGATGCGAGATAGTGATCGCAGCGCCTGTCAGAGCAGCAGTGGCCAGGCCGCGCGTCCTCGGGCATCGCCGTCCTGTCGCCAGCTCTATTTACACTTGTGACTCCGCAGCACTTAGAGCTGACAACAGGTATGTCCTACCGGCAGCGCAGTAGCCAGGGGAAGTGGCCAGCGAGGCGACCAGAGGAGACAGACACTCGCCTTGCGTTGCCATCCATCTCCATTAATAGTGTCTGCGTATCCGACCATGTCTGGGTGGCGAAGGTGTTTGTTTACGTTCATCTCGTGTGCGTGTCTGTGTGTTTGTGTGTTTGTGCGCACGCAGTAATATTATAATATAATTATCGTTAGACATATCCTGAGATTATACCGATTAAATTAGTATTATATATATTACATATATAGTGGTAGTAGTGTTGTTATCCTTGTTGTGTAGATGGTTATATTGTTATATTTTTAGAATTAGGAATTATATATTTCTGCGGGCTACATCGACCAAGAGAACACTTTCCAACAATAATTATCATCCAAATCTCTGAGTTTATTCGCTCTGTGGGTCCCGAGGATCTTGGCTGTCTGGTTAATGTCCGTCTGTGAATCCTGACCGGACATTAGGTCGCCTCCGAGTTTCTGGTTCTTGTCTCAGACCAAAGTCTATCACGAGCTTTTCTCACAAGAAGAGGAAAAAAAAACTTTCCTGGCTCGACAAACAATTCGAGACGATGAGAAGCTACATGCATGCGGAACTCAAAAGCTATTTATTTGAGTTTTCTATTCACATGCATATGAATGTGGAAATTTAACGTAATGTGCCTCCTACAGTATCATATGCGTATACGAAAATGTGCACTTTTATAAAAATGTGTACTGCATGGTTTAAATAAGACAATAAAAGAGTGCGTGCACACACACACACACACGAAACTATCAATTGCATCATTTAATTTCATCATCATTGATCATTTTCAAAAAAGAAAAGCTGTTTCAGACTAAAACAAAGGCTCCTGTTCAAACACATATCACACCGTCACAAAGAAAAACATAATACTTTATAAGACTGCATTGTTATGGTCCATGTTGATAATCCCGATGCATTTTGGGGTTTAAAATCAATGAGCCCAGTCAATTCATTATGTGCTGATTATTGTGTGCATAAAACATGTATGTTTTTATAAAAATGTCCAAACGGTCCATTTTCTGTCGCACGGTTTGAACCACAGGCCACATACCATAGGTCTTTGTTCAACGACAACATACAATCATACAATCAAATATTCAACAACAGGTTTAAAAACGTCTTTTATACTTTGTGGCTCAGAGAAAAAGGAGCATATACTGTGTCTCAGTCTGTGGGTCAGGGTTTTCCTCACTATTTGTACTTTCTGTAGCGTGTTACAGTTGTGAATTGTGCCATCCTTGCATCAGTTGATCCGATTTGTGTGCGTAAGTCTATATTCAGCCATCCCAGAGGAGTCTGTCCCAGTTGTGATTGCGCACAGATACTGCGCTACCATGCCCGTATGCCCTGCAGAGTTCCTTGACAGGGTGTGACCATTGGTCCTTGGGGAGCCTGGCCTTGCGTCTGTGCGCCAAGGTTTCCCAAATTCATGTTCATAAAAGCATTGGCAGAGGTGTTGCTGGGCGGCAGAGCAGGTAAACTAGAGTAAGAACAAGAGTAAGTGTTGGTGTACACCGAGCTGTTGTAGCTGTAGGCTGGATAACTGTAGCTGTACGGGTTTGGAGCTCCCACTGTGTAGGACGTGTTGTAGTTCTGGGATCCGCTGAGACAAGGCCTCCCGTCCCGGACCAGCACCGGCACAGCCACCCTCCTGGGCGGCGGCGGTGGGTGATGGTGGTGGTGGTGGTGGTGGTGACCTGCCATCTCCAGAGTCTTGTCCTGCCGCTGCCTCTTGCATTTGTACCTCCGGTTCTGGAACCAGATCTTGACCTGGGTGGAGGTGAGCTTCAGGGAGCTGGCCAGGTGCTCTCTCTCCGGGGCGGACAGGTACCGCTGCTGCTTGAAGCGCCGCTCCAGCTCGAACACCTGAGCCTGGGAGAAGAGGACGCGCGGTTTCCTCCGGGTCCTCTGCTGCTTGGTGGCGGGTTTCTCCGAATCTCCATCCTCGCACTCGCCCCGCAACACGCCGCAGCTGTCTGCATGGAGAATGGAAAAATGTATATTAATACCTGCACACCAAAACTTAAACAAGACATGGTAATTATTAAGTTCTTTTAAATATTTATCCAGCACTCAATGACTTCCTAATTTCATTACACCCTGCTACACATATTCATTTATATATTTAAAAAAATAAATCTTTCGAAAAATGTTGAAGCATAAAACTTATTTTGTTATGGGCATTTAAAATATTCCCTAATATCAGCAATTTTTTTTCCATAATATTGTTTATATAACATTTTGTACATATTTAATATATGTGGCCTGAATAATTTGTAATATATAAAGTGGAAATGTAGCCTCTGGATTGGAAATTCTCTTACCAACATTTTTGCTCATATTTATTCGGAATTAAACCGACATCGATGACTTCACTGAAAGAATAAATTACGATTACATTTTCAAGTATTTGATGAGGTAATTGATTTTTCATACCTGAACCTAAACCAAACACAAATATTGACAAAGGAGATTAAAGATGGGAATATACATATTATATATTGAGATTTAATTAAATATAAACAGATTTAATCTTTGAATCTGTGATTAGATATGCTTTTTACTTCATATTTTTATTGTTTTGATTATTTAAAGTACACTGATCAGTGTAAACGTATAAGCACTTACAATAACCTCAAGCTCCATGTAGAGCAATTACATTTATTGAAGCTAATGAACAGCATGACAACCATTTTATGGGTTACTATTGCTCAAGGTGTGGCACATGCCATATATAAATAGCATGTATATATAAATATATATATATGGTGTTTTTTAGACATTATCGTTACAGAAAATAATAACCAATTAAACAGGGTAATTCATTCTAATATTAAATTCATTTTATATCAGCCTATTGATAAAAAATAGCTCCGATTTTGTATATGACCTGTTCCTCCTCTGTTCATTTGGTCATCAGTTAAAACCACTTCGTTTTTACAGTAAATCAACACATGGTAGCCCGCCATGTTGTCTATTAAAGTCAGTTTAGAAAATTGCCTGTAATTATTTAGCAAGAGAGATGATTACTTTTATTTCTGTGAACTTGTTGATCGGATTTTTATTCCTGTATTGGTAAATATGCAGTTACGACAGCTTCATCCCCTCCTCACTCGCTTGAGGATCCCTGTGGGTTATAGTAAGCTTCTGTACTCACTGCTGTCTTGGTCCTCCTGCTCGGTCTCCAGCCGGAGTTCTGCAGAGTGGTTCTGCTCCGGGATGCCGAACATCTCGACGGGCAGACCTGATCCTACCAGCCGGTCCGGCACCGTCATGGTGTTGAGGTACGACATCCTGTCCTCGCTCTCCGAGAGGCCGGAGCTGATGGGGCTGGGACTGTCCCTGCCGGCCAGCATGCAGGAGGGCGGCGAGTGGGAGCGCAGGGGTTTGTTTGGGCCCAGCGGCTGTGACAGCGCACCAGGAAGACCGAAGCAGGAGATTAACTGGAGCTGGTGCTGCTGGGTTTGTTGCTGCAACTCTAATTTGAGAATATCCTTCACGGAAAAAGGCGTGGTGGAAGAAGTTATGGCCGGACTGGGAAGCATTATCACCAGGAGCAGAGATATGACAGACAAACGGTCAGTAGTGGGTCCGAAATTGGACCGATTTGTCTCCGGAGAGGGCGTAAAAGAAGAAAATAGCCCGTGCGTAATGGTGAAGAATGGTTGCCCTGCGCTTGTTTGTCATGCAGACCGAGGAAGAGGACTGGCTTTCCTTCAGCTGTGACATCCCTCTCTTCTGGCTGATGTGTGTCTATGGCTAGAGAGGGAGAGAGAGAGAGAAAGAGCGAGAGAGAGAGAGAGAGAGAGAGAGAGAGAGAGAGAGAGAGAGAGGTCGATCCTGTTTGGTTGGCTGAATTCAGACAGAGCTGGATCAGCAAAGACGCTGTCCTCTCCCTTTCAGTGACGTCCTGAAGCGAGGGAGGGATTGATAGTCTCTCTCTCTCTCTCTCTCTCTCTCTCTCTCTCTCTCTCTCTCTGGGAAATAATAAATAAAATATATTAGAACCATTTATCCCCCAAACTTTTAAAGTTATGCTATTTTTCACTGCAGAAAACAGAAGAAGCAACACTGAAGTCTTTGAATTTTCAATAAGTCTTAATTTAATGCAGCGCTTTTATTTGTATTTTTTTATATATTCGCTGACTGGAATGGCATTACATCCATTTTCCCCTCGTCTCTACCGAATGGTCCCAAGACATCACAGCTCTTCCCATCATCACTGCGGTGGTTTTAAGATTACGCATATCTTCGTTTCCTGTCTCGGCAATCCTTGGATAAGATAATGTGCCAAGACTGTGGGAAATGAGATAAAATTGGCAACACACAAGAAGCCCGAAGAATATAAATGTAGTGCTTCTTTTGGTTATTTATGGTTCACTGATTTGAGAAAGTTGTGCAGGATATTTTTTTCAACACAAATTTGGCCACGGCGATGTTTTCCCTTGACATTAGGTCAGTGTTGCGGAACAAAAGCCCTGAGTAAAATATTAAGAGAAGTTTGCTTAATTCAAATGATTAATGTGCGGCAGGTAATAAAGTAATGATATAAAGTAGACATATAATAATTAATAGTATTAGAAACAATATTTATGCGTAAAAAACTAAAGAAGGGTAAAGAAATTTGGAATTCCTCGGCAAAATATAACAATAATAGTAATAATAACAACAACACTAATAGTAATAATAATAACAATAATAATATCAATAATAATAATGCCTGCTCAGGAAATTTGACATTAACGATTATTATTCATTTAATCAGAAAACGTTCTTAAAGTTTGGCGTGGGCCTGGGACATCACCAGAATAATTTCTGTAGGTGTCCAATAAATAAAGAAAAAAATATTAACATGTCAAACTGCTTTAATTGTACCTTCGCGCCAAAGGGCGAGTCCTGTGAAACGGGACACCTCTGCGAGGGTCGCCAATCTGTGGCCAAGTGCAGGCGCCAGGGTCTGAAGGCCCATTGCGCGTAAACCGTGTGGAAAGAAAAGGAGAACACGCCGACATAATCTCATCCGCTCCCCATCAACATGGCGCTGTTTAGATTAGGACAGAGACACCCCCCCCCCCACCACCACCACGGACACACACACACATTACCACCTCCACCACCCACCCACCTCCTCTTTTAGATCTCGGTCTTTTAAAATGCTCCCTTTAAGTGGAGTGTGAAAGCATGGAGGAGGAATTAGGTCTGTGGGGAAAATGGGCATTTTTTTCAACACAAAGACTTCAGCGATTCCAGCAAAAGATAAACAGAGATTTTGCACCATGAGACAACGCTTAAACAGTCCATCACTATAGTTTATCTTGAGGGTTAATTCAAAGGAAAGATTGCTGCTAAACGGAAGAAGATTTTGCACAAGTTCTTTGCGTAAAAATGCAATAATCGGATCTATTTGTTTCCCCAAATATTTACAAAGCAATTTTTTGTTTATTGAGTGCAGTGTTTCAAAACAAACAGTGATCAATACTAATGACTTTGGCAGATTAAGTATTTAGGTCCAAATTGTTACAGATAAAAAGTGGAAAGTGGTTTAAAGTAAGAAGGTTTATTTGGTTTATTTGAGGCTCTTTCTGTGTCCGTCTGGAAATCCGCTCCTTACATTCAGGTCAGTTCACGGGTCACAGACGCAGCTCACTAATGGCACAATTAGCTCCTCAACCCCAAAACGCGCACTCACGCGCGTGCAGCCTCCATTGACCATCATCGGTGGTCTTCGCGTGCCACCGGTGGCCCGAAGGTGGCCAAGCAGAGACTCGGTGTTTACGCAGCGGAAGAGTCTGTTTCCTGCCTGTAACAAAACCCAGACTCCCAGTCAGTGTCAAGGAGCTGCTCGGTGCTCAATGTGACTCCCTCAATACATCATCTCCCACGTTTTCAGAATCATCGCGATAAGCTGGGTGAGGTCAGGCCCAGCACTCGGTTCAGGCTGCGGCAGCTCAGCTCTGCATGGATATGAGGGGTGGATATAGGACGCATTCCTCTCCACTTCACTTTCTGGTGCAGCGCTTTAAAGTTGGTGGCTTGCCAGGTAGCGCTCAACATGTTTCTTCTTGTTCGTCTCCTTCTATCTCTCCATAGCTGTGGCAGGCTCGCCTTGAAGCAGGGTCTCCTCTGCAGAGTGGCAGGTGTACAGTCGCAGGCAGCAGTGGTTTCAGCAGAACCATGCAGGCCTCCTGTGGGAAATGTTAAATGTTCTGGAAGTTTGATGACTTGGTAATGACTTTTCCCCTGGGGTCTCTCATGCTTCCTTAAAGCCAAGAGGCGACTGGCATATCTGTGCACTCAAAGCATCAATATCTCTTGTGTCTGTGGGTGCACTGTTCAGGCCTTGTGTGTGTTTGTGTGTGTGTGTTATGACATGACAGAGCTTCGTGGAGTAGCACTTAACATCTTGCTACAAAGCAGCTGGTTGTTTACAGGTGCTACAGCCTGGACGTGTGATGAGGAACTGAAGTATGATGACCCATTTGTCCTACACAGCTCTGGATAGACTGATAACAACAATAGGTTGTTTCAATGGGAAAATAGATCAGCTCAAGTGTGTCTGCACAATCTTTATTCCGTGTGGCAATGTGGAAGTGATGAGGCCATAATGATTAGAGGACCTTTAAAATATAAAGCACAATCGCATGCAGAGTGTGTTTGCCTGACTTTCCTTCTTCCTCTTTACTTCACGGTCATCCGTTGGAATGGCAAAGGACCAAACTGTTGTGTGTGTGTCGGTAATGGCTCAATTCTTGGGTCCCGGAAGGTGAGTCTTATCAGCAGCGCATGCGACGGTGTCAGTAGCCAAGACCCAGACCCTGCTATTGTGCCGCTGCCTGAGCCGGAGTGACGGATGACAGCGTCTTCTCACTGGAGGAAGTGAGGAGGCCAGGGGCGAGCCCGGGGCCAGATTTTTTACCAAAAACCAGGCTCTCAGCCACTTACCTTCGTCTCCAAGAGTGCCAAATATTCAACGAAGGCGGACCCAAGGCAGTAGCTATAGTTGCATGTTGCAACAGCTCCCCAAGGGCTCATTGGGTTGATGAGGTTATAATAAGAAAAAAAGATACTCTAATTAGGTAAGTTGTTACCTAAAGATTGTGAGAGGGTGACGGTGTTTGAAAGTCAGGCATCGAACGTGGAGACCATGAGAGGAGGAAGTGAGTTCAGGCCAGTCTGGGTCTCCTGCCCTTTGGCCTCCCCTGGGTCTCATAAATTAGCCCGCTGTAATTCTCCCCCAGACGGCCTTGCCCCAGCAGGTGTGTGTTTGTATACATGAGCGCTAACAGGGGATGTAAGGGCTGTAATGCCCATGATCTACGGTGTTGGGAATGTTGTTCAGGAGGAAACATGCAACCTAAATATGCTTATCCTCCCGGCTGCCACACCGGCCGTGCAGATAAAGACTCTGTGGGGAGGCGGGCTCTCTCTGAGTAGGATGTGTGGGCCGTGGACGTTCCCTCTCGCTGACTCTATGTTGGCCCGAGCGGGTGAAAAAATATTCATAATATCAAAGGTTGAATCGAGTTCATCTTGCTTCTGCAGGGACTTTCTCTGACTCGCTCCGGCCATAATGACTCTCTTGGGGAAGACAATGTTGCTAAAGTAAAAGCATCCTGGCTTCAAGAGGTAAACATCCTTGAGAGAAAATGCTACAATCTCCCCGGTAGCCACGGCCATATCTTTATCACTGTGACAGTTTGTTTTGGCCAAACTCGGCCTCCTTATGAATAGAGTTCGATTTTTGTAAATAGTTGCTGTGTAAAATACCAAGCAATGCAGTTTCAGTGACCTGTATTGCTGTTGTGTTGATAACAACAATGGCTGTTGCTAATGCTGCAGTTCAGATTGAACGTCACAGACGACTTCAGCTGGACGACTTTGGTCCCAGCCCCAGTGTTTGCAGGCATCCGCTCTCATATAGATACTGAGCCCCACTGCTCTGTAGCTGACGCTGACCTCTGACCTCTCTGTGACTAGAAGGATAAAATCAGAAAAGCTCATAGTGTGGATTCATCAAATATCACAGGGTTCATGTCACATACCAATTTTTTGGCAGTTTGCTTTATGCAGACTAAAAAGAGCAGTCAGCTATAGGGTAACAAATTCAGACATGAGTGTTCCGCTTCCTGTCTTTGTTCTTCTGTTCGTTCTTAGCATAAAGCTGTGGTCTGGAGAGTTGGCCAAAAGACGGCATCAATCAATTAGAAAAGCTCCACTGTGGAGACTCTGTGTTGGAGGTTCCACCCAGCCTCATGAGGCGAAGGCCACATCTTTGACACTTTCATAGTCATTCTCATCCTTCTCAAAAAGATGATCAAAGTCAAGTCTTAGATCTAATATGTGAAAGGAAACTAACAAAAACTTGGTTTAAAATGTTTTTCCCCCTCAGCAGGGGGGGTCATGTTTTCACCCCTGTGCGTTTTGTTTGTTTGTTTGTCAGCAGGATTACACAGATAACTACGGCTTGTATTCACACGGAACTGGGTGAGAGGATGGGATATGGGCCGAACCAAGAGAGAGCCAGTGAAATTATGGAACCAGACAGTTTCTTCCACATGGCAAGGTGTTGTATTTTCTGACAACGATTTCTTAGGGAATAATTCATGGAATCCTTGGTGACAGAAATATATGGCATAATTCAGGGGCCTGATATTTAATCTGTGTAATTTTGTTGCAGATCCAAATACAAAATCTGCTTCATAGGAAAGTATGTTTTCTTAAGATGCTGTAACAAACATGTAACTATCACCCAAGTGTAGCTGAGATCATGCGGAATCAGAAGGGAATCAACAATTTATATGTATCTTCAATAATCTCATAATTAGGTCTAAATGAACGTGACAGATTTGGTGCAGAATTTAAGGGAATCTTTGGGCCTCAAATTGTTATTGTTTAAGGAGCTATTGAATAAAATGATAGTCTCACGTCTGTACAATAAATATAAGGTTAGCAGCCTGTAGCCATGTGAGCGTATGGCTCAGAGACAGTAAGAAACAGAAAGTCTGGCTCAGTCCCAAGTGCAGAGCCACCAAGCAGCACCTCCGACACTCACTAATTATCACAGCAACGTGTTTTAAAGTTTACTCCTTCGTATGGATTAAACAGATTAGTGAGTTTCAGAGATGCGGGTTGATTTTGTTACATTCGGACAGAGCTACTGTCTGGTCTTAGATTATCGTAATCTAACCAGCTAAGGTGTATAGTTCCATATTTATCGTACAGATGCGAGTACAAACATGAGAGTGGTGTCGATCATCGAGTCAGAACACAAAGAAGCTTATTTCCCCCAATGTTGAGCTATTCCCTGATTTTCCATGAGCGACACGTGTAGTGACACTGACAGGATTCCTCTGACATCTGAAAAAACCTTTTCAGAACACGTGTTTCGATTTAACATGGGTCTAGACAAACATATTGTGTTCAGCTTTTTTAACAATGGAAACACTGTTGTTACAACGTAAACACTCATGTATTTGCACATCTAAAATATAAACAGCCATGGGGGTTTTTATTAAGGGATTTCTGAGAATTTGCATATTCCAAAGAAAGTCTAAGTGTTCCTTGACAGGTTCAATTTGTTTTTCATTTGAATAGCCTAATCCAAGCAACTTCTTGATCTCAGGTGTTGGGATATCATATTTACTCATGCAGATGATAAGACTTTAAGTTTCACTCTATATGATGCAGTAAAGACGGCAAATGATCCTGTTATAATATCAGTAGGCGCACACACAAGTATGTATACAAATGCACACTTGCACAGACATACAAGTACGAATACACTGGTCGGAATGTAGACAGACGCACACAGGGCCGGTGTGTGTTATTGAATGCATGCTCCATCAGTCACTGCACTACACAAGGAGCAACAGGGAGGTCCTGTGCACATTGTTGTTGCTGTGTCTAGTCCCTTGTTAGAGAATTGATGACACTGTCTTTGGAAAACAAACACGGCGGGAAGCTAAAAAGGTGGTCACTCACCACAGCTCTCTGACCCAGAGACACAGAGGCCATCGTAACATGTGAGCAGCGCTGCAGTGTCCCCCTTGGAATGTGCTCCAGTGTGTGTGTGTGTGTGTGTGTGTGTGTGTGTGTGTGTGTGTGCGTGCACACGCTCTTGTTTGTGTTTCTGTGATACCACAGCTGGAATGTGACTGTCTTGTGCCTGAATGTGTGCCTTTGTGTGTCTCGGTGTCAGCGTCCTGCAGCAGCAGTGATAACCAGCATGCAGAATGAAAACACTTTGATAAAGGAAACCTTGTTGGCACAACTCTTTTTTTTTTTTGTCATATTTGTATTAGACTGCTAGATGCCAAAATAAATGTTCCACATATCAACGTCAAGGAAATAAAGAGACGGTTCTTGTGAATGCTCTGTGAATGTTTGGCTGAGTAATGCATTCATCTCGATGTGACATACTCTCCCTCTGGGCACTGTCTTGCCACAGGCTACTGCTGTCACTCCCCGCTCTGACTCACACTTCACATCACAGTGCAGACCGTGGCCCCCGGGGCATCCTGGTATCGAACACACCAAAACCCTCCTCTGGGCCCCCGAGCCTTGTTCTGGGAGCTCAAATCCCATAATTGCAGGGCTGACAGTTATAGCTAACATACAAGAAACCCTCACCTGGTCGGAAAGAATGAAAACATCTACTGTCAAAGTGAAGCGAGGAGATGAGTGGGGGTGGTACCTGCTGTGGAGAAAGTGAGTAACCTTTGGGACACAACAGAGGGAGAAAACAGTAACTGGATGTTCTATAATAACTGGTTTTAGGATCAGCTTTGTAAAGTCAACTTTATATGGGATTACGAGGTGTAAATGATGCTTTAATAGTGGGTGTGGATTAATGGTTTATCTATCAGGCACAAGACATTATCCAACTAGCTGTAGATTTATGAGTTTAACTGATTTTTCACAACGTAGATTGTTCACCTCAGTGTGTTCCTGAACTGTAAAGCATTAACTGATCATTTTAATGATTTATTATTTATTCATGTATTCCACTATCACTGAGTTTGAAGCAGTACTTTTGTGCCAGTTGAGTCAGTGGAACGAGATGTAAACACAACACTGGTTTATCTCTGTGTAAACTGTATAAACTGGTCCCCATTTGCTCACCTATAGTAGACGTCAACCACATCATAGCATTTATTTGAAATTGTTGGATTTATAGTAATCAAGGGAACAGAAAACACAACTGCTCAGTTTTTTTGTTCTGCGGCTTAGCCCCAAGTAGGAAGAAAAAAATGAACCTCTTTAACCACTAAGTTTTAAACTGTTTTCACAGGCTAGTTATTTACTTTGGATTTGGGCAGGTAGTGTACAGTTGCTTTATCAGAGCCTATTCACTGAAAACAAAGACTGTGATAATACATCATAATCTCTGTAACTTGTGCAATTTATTTTTGGTTATTGATGTTTTTACTTCTTTTTCTTTTCCTTATATCTTGTATTTATGTGGTTTGTGAAGGGGTCGATTGTATTTTGCATAAAAATAAAACCCCAAAACTATTAGATAATTGCAGTGATAAGACGGATCCAAGACAGTGACGTTGTAAACCTTATAAAAATCTAAACAATGAGCTGAGAGACACCAGAAAACTCCATAAACTGCAGAGAACTGCAGAGTCTGATGATTCATCACAATGAGACGTGACATGTTTCACATTGCGTGACATTATTTGAATGATTGTGAGTAAGAAATATGAATTACTGTTTAACTAACGTAGCTAAACAAACTTGGTCGGGGTCATGCAACGGCCTTGTTTTAATATGACAGAAACATTAGGAACAATCACAGTCTTAAAACAGATCCATAAACTATTAAAAAGCTCCTTGAGTCATGGTTTAAAACCCATAAAGATATGCTGCTTGGAATAATCATTTGTGGCTGATATAGTTTTCCAGTTTATTTACCAAGTTATTAATCAAAAAAAGAAGTTTAGAAGTTTAACTGCTGGACACACGATGTCTCCTGTTGACTGGAGGCTGTGAACAAGACGTATGTGTACACATGTAACACTGAGGTTTAACGTGAGAACAGAGAAACTTTGCCCCTTCACAAGATGAATGTGAAAAAAATAAACCTTCCAGTGTCAAACTGTGCACATAAATCATTCTGCTCAGTGAAAGTCAAACACGCAAATGACAAAACACTGAGCGGACCCCATTTATTTTTTGAGGTGTCA
The DNA here is from genome assembly GCF_009819705.1 of Hippoglossus hippoglossus. Classification (NCBI taxonomy): domain Eukaryota; kingdom Metazoa; phylum Chordata; class Actinopteri; order Pleuronectiformes; family Pleuronectidae; genus Hippoglossus; species Hippoglossus hippoglossus. The sequence continues at coordinate 11,824,385 of NC_047165.1, forward strand.
TTTTTAGTAAGTATTAAACATCATTAAAGGTGTGAACTACAACTCATAAATCCTTTAAGAAACATGCATTCATTTATTAAATGAATAAGCTTTAATGCAATACACCATATGGAAAACTATACAAATTCAACAAAGTCAACAAAGGCAACAGCTTCATTACTGATTGAGTCTAATTAGGAGTAAATAGGACTTAACAGTAACTTACTTGTAATGAAAAACTGCCCATTTTATTATATTATTTTAGATTAAAGAAGTTTATTGTTACTGCCTCATTAGTTTATAATAAATATTTTACTGTTGTATCTAGATAAATTGCGGTAATTTAAACTACTTTATACTCTGTTGCTGCAATGCATATATTATAATGTGATCATATTTATCACTTAAACTGTGACTCAGTAACTATTGCGACAGTAACTACGGCTGCTAGATGCATGTGGTGCAGTAAAAGCTGCATTTTCCTGGAAAATGTAGTGGAGCTGCAAAGCTGCATAAAATGGAAATATCCAAGTCAAGTACCTCAAAAGTACTTGACTATGTACTTTATTAAGTAAATAAAGTACTGCACTGGGTAAATGTACTTAATCACATTTCACCAGCCTCCTGAAAGCCAAACTTTATAAACCATTGTGATCCCTGATTAGAAGTTGAGACTGTGTTAATGCACCCCTCCATTTCTCTGTTTAACCACATGACTAGTTTTAGCCATGCAACAGCCGCTTCTTCTTCACCAGACAGAAACATCCAGAGTGATCACTGAGGCCTCAAACACACTGAGCTCTGCCTCCAGTGCAGCTGAAAAGCTTTCTAACTCAGTCTTGCTCCTGGTGGATGGGGAGCAGGTTGAAGTGGCCTTCATTTATCAACTAGCCCTGCTCCTGCTGACAGCTGCAGGGGAAGAAACAGAGGAGCTGGAGGATTAAAGATACGGCTCAGCCAAAGCCCTCCAAACAGAACAGATAAAGATCCTTGCATTAATTTATCCACATAGCTTTACATAGAGAGTTGAATAGTGTGGGGGGGCAAGCTTAGTAACTGTTCAGGCAGTGTTCAAACATGGTCATACATGGTGGGATGAGCGATCCGACTTTCTGAAACAGCCTGTCTGTGAGTAACCTCACAATTATTATTTAACATAAATGATTATTCATATTGTTTTATATAAACAATTGTTTACATATAATGTAATGTAATATAATATAACGTAATATAGTATAATGTAGTATAAAGTCATATGATGTAATATAGTATAATGTAGTATAAAGTAATGTAATGCAATATAGTATAGTGTAATATAATATAAAGTAATATAATGTAATATAAAGTCATATCATGTAATATAGTATAATAGAGTATAATGTAATATAGTCAAATGTAATATAATATAATAATATATAATATTATATAAAATAATATTATATAATTCAGTATAATTTAATATATTGTAATATAGTATGATGTAGTATAATGTAATGTTATATAATAAATTAATATAATATAAATTAATGTTATATAAGGTGATGTATGGAAGACAGAAAACTAAAGAAACTTCTTTAGCAGGGTTGTGGCACCATCTTGTGGCCAAATCATTTATTGCACTAAAATCCCCACCCACCGGCTTTCATTTGTCAGTCTGTCAGTCAAGCTACACGTGACTTCATTGGTCGAACGCTCCTGCGCGTGCGTTTTCTTTAACTTTGACCTGACCGGGAGCAGTGCGGTGATTGGCTGAACACACACATCTGCATTTCTATTGGTGGATCCGCTCACGCCCACTTTGCCTCCTCTCGAACCCTCCCTGGAGGAGCAGCTCCTCTCTCGTCCCGGTCACTGCTCCTCCTCTGTCCCGGTCACTGCTCGTCCTCTGCCCGCTGCCCCGTCCACAGCCTCCGGTGAAACCAGCTCCAGTCATGTCGGTGTTCAGCGAGGTTCCTCAGGCCGCCCCCGTGGCCGTGTTCAAGCTTTCGCAGGATTTCAACAACGACCAGTGTCCGGACAAGGTGAACCTCGGAGTGGGAGGTGAGTCTGTGAACTGGGTCCTGGAGCAACCTGCCGTAGAGCTAATGCTGCACCAGCTGACGAAGCTGCGTCTCTATCAGTGTATTTATGTACTGTAGATAGTTGCACGTTTTATTGTGATAACAGTTGATACAAATTGTGTTAATGTGGAAGTATAACTCCATAACATTAAGATATAACTTTAAGTTTTAAAAACAGGTTATTTAGACACAGTCACAAAGTCTAACTGTATGAATCTATGGACATTCAGGTGTGTGTCAGTGTATTTGGTAAATCGTGCTGTTATTTGTCCAGAGTCAGAGAATGTGAAAGGGGACACACTTCACTGTAACACCTGTAACGTAGCATTTCTCCCATATTGTGGATAAGAAGTGTGCAACATGTATGTGTTCTATCTATCACTTGCAGTCGTACGCATGTTATCAACTGACAGGGAGATTGTGACGTGAACCATTAACTAGTTCATCAGACCCTGTTGATTGTAAATAAAATGGATCTGCCCATTCAAACCAGACCAGCTAATATCTGATTGTTATGTAACAGTGTGATACACCCAGTGCACGCGTCTCTGATCCTCGCTGGTTTCCTCTCTCTCCCCCTCTGCACTTTAATGACCTGTTCTGTGTGGACTAGGCAGTCGATTGGATTACTGCTCCCTCACTGGAGCCAGAGCGAGCCACTGACAGGAGTTTAAATATGTGTGGATTAGTCCTGCTTCTCTTCCAAAGCAAGCAAATGACATATTTCTGTCCTCGGCACGACACGTTCCTGTGTTAGTCTCATTGGAAGAAGTAATCCTTGTTGCTTACATTGCAAAGGAACAGCCCGGCAGGACGAGGCTACCTGAGTCCCATGATTAGTTTGGTAGGCTGAGGCCTGGTAATCCCCTTTCTCTCTGTACAGTACTCTGCACTGCAGATGGTCGGTCGGCTCAGGGGAAACTGGGAAATGTAGGCCACTCAATATCTAGAGCTACATCTGTCATATCTGCTGACCTGGTGGCTCACCGGGCAGAGCATGCACCACAGGTCCCCGGCCCTTCTACACGGCCTCTTTTAAATTGAATATAAAGGCAGGAAAAGTCATATTTAGAGCTGAATAAATCGTCCCTTACTGATAATTAGGTTTCTAGAAAATGAATCCGATCTTATTTTGCTGCTTTACTAATTGTGGAAATACTTATATCAACCTCTTAGTATCAGGATTTGACACTTCTCTCTGTTTTATTTGACAAAGTAAATATCTGTGGGTTTTGAATACTTCACCTGAGGATTGACAATCTTGTGATCTGTAGCTATGTCACTATTTTACACTTCAGTCTGTGTGTAAAATAATAGTTGTAGGACCAGTTCTATTAGGTTGATAATTATTTTTTACAATAGATGAAAAATAAAGTCACTGTGCCTGGGATCTATTAGTGAGCCGGTCTTTGTTCTGAAGGTATAAAGGTTATTGTGCTCTACAGTCGTTATCAGGTGTTGACTAGAGTTCAACTGGTTAATACAGATTCAGATAACACAGTTACATATGTGAGATGCTTCTTAAAATGTGAAAAGATCACTGTTGGCTGCACTGTTAAAAGTATAAAGTATATGTATCTTAACAGTTTGCCTTAATTTTTCCTTTCAGCCTACCGGACCGATGAGTGCAAGCCATGGGTTTTACCAGTGGTGAAAAAAGTGGAAAACATCATTGTGCAGGATGGAAACCTGAACCACGAGTACCTCCCCATTTTGGGCCTTCCTGAGTTCAGATCTGCAGCCTCCAAGATTGTACTGGGAGACGACAGTGCTGCCATCCAGGAGAACAGGGTTCGTGTGCTAAGAGACCACAAGATGTTATAGATTTGAATATATATTCACATTTAAACTGACTGTCTGTGTCCGTCACTGCCAGGTGGGAGCTGTCCAGTGTCTGGGCGGCACAGGTGCCCTGAAAATGGGTGCTGAGTTTCTCAGGCGTTTCCACAATGGAAACAACAACACCAAAACACCCGTCTATGTGTCCGCGCCTACCTGGGGTACATCCATGCAAACACAAACACACAGTGTAGCACAGAGTGGAAACTAACATTCCTAGAAAGTCTCCTTGTTCAAGGACTTTGATCTTTAGACTCACCACAGACTTTAGATTTAACATGTCAGCGCAGTGGTTTAATAATGGACATGGATTTTTAATCAGTTCAGATGTCAGAAACATTAACAAAACAATATTCCGCCTTGTATTCAGAGCAACTATAAACAGTCAAGTGAGAACGTTGTGATCATTGTTTCAGAAAATCATAATGCTGTGTTTGCCAATGCCGGCTTTGAGGACGTCCGTCCATACAAGTACTGGGATGCAGAGAAGAGGGGCCTGGATTTGTCAGGTTTCCTTGGAGACTTAGAGGTAAGAGGAGTGTGATAAGGTCTCATGTAATTATCTGTGGTTGAAAGGAGTTCACAGCACCTCTTCATCTTGTCTGTCTCCTACAGAGTTGTCCACCGCACTCTGTCTTTGTCCTGCACGCCTGTGCCCATAATCCAACTGGCACAGACCCCACACAGGAGCAGTGGATGCAGATCGCTGAAGTTATGATGGTATAATACACACACACACACACACACAATGTCTCCTCTCTTGTCTCACTACTAACACAAGTGTCAGGTTAAGCATCACTCAGTGCTGATCACAGGCCGATGATCGTCTGATCTTTCATCGTGTTCTTTTTCCAGAGGAGGAAGCTGTTTGTGTTCTTTGACTCAGCTTATCAGGGATTCGCCTCCGGCAGCCTGGAGAAAGATGCCTGGGCGGTTCGCTACTTTGTCTCCATGGGCTTTGAAATGTTCTGCGCTCAGTCGTTCTCCAAGAACTTTGGCCTCTACAGTGAGTGACCCGTGCATTGTGTTGTGTTGTGCATCATGTGCTTGTAAAAGTTTGATCTAGAGTGACATTCATTTTAGTGTTGTTAAACAGAATGACAGCTATGAAGTGCTTCATATGGCCTCATTTTAACTTCAGAATACAGGATAAGCCTGGAATTTAGATTATTGTGCAGAGAAAATACCAGAAAACTATAGTTTATTAGTTTTTTCATGGTTGAACTTGAACACAGACGCCACAAGATACTGCTTGTTTGGCCACTTACAACAGAAACAGTTTACATGTTACTGAAGAGAAGGAATCGGGGGGGAAAAGAATAAAATTATATTCTTTTCACATTTAGCAAGTTGTGGATTGTCCAGAGGGGGAGCTGTTCAGTCACTGCAGTTTTACACAGGCCAACAGTTAGGAGCAGCAATTTAGACTCTAAACTACATGCAGATTAATCAATGTCGCCATCTACAGGTAAAGTACATGCTACTACATTGTTTTAAATGTGATGTGTTTGTCCCTTCAGATGAGCGTGTGGGCAACCTGACCATCGTGGCTCGCGATGCAGACAACCTGAAGCGAGTTCTGTCCCAGATGGAGAAGATCGTCAGGACCACGTGGTCCAACCCACCGTCTCAGGGAGCGCGCATTGTTGCTGTCACATTAAACTCACCTGAGCTCTTCACTGAATGGTCAGCACAGTGTATCACTAAAGAAGCAACAAGTGTTAATGTAAAGTGTTTTCTGACGGGTACTGACTCGTTTCTGTGTCTTTGACTCCAGGAAGGACAACGTGAAGACCATGGCCGACAGGGTCTTGTTGATGAGGGCTCAGCTGAAAGCTAAGCTCCAGGCTTTGGGGACACCGGGGACGTGGGACCACATCACGGAGCAGATTGGCATGTTCAGCTTCACAGGCCTCAACAGTGAGTGCAAAGACCATTAAGACAGAAAACGTTTTTCTCTCTCACGCAACATCGGGACCACCACACACACACACACACACACACACACACACACACACACACACACACACACACACACACACACACACACACACACACACACACACACACACACACACCTTGGCTGCAGCCCTTTTGGGAAAAAGTCTATTCCCTATACATGTTGTTTAGAAGTGGAAGTGAAAAGGTTATAAACAAATAACCCACATATTGCACGTCTCAGAAGTTGTATGGATTAATTGTGCACTTGCAGGAATTTAAGCATTTGTTCATAATGCAACACAAGATATTTTATACACAGCGATCTTGACAGGATCTGTAAACTATCACATTAATTATCAACAGATTATTAAATCTGCTTCTTTATGATGTTTTTTCCTGCAGCCAAACAAGTGGAATATATGGTGAAGGAGAAACACGTGTACTTAATGGCCAGCGGTCGCATCAACATGTGTGGTTTGACCAGCAAGAACATCAACTACGTGGCCGAGTCCATCCACGAGGCCGTCACCAAGGTCCAGTAGAAGACCACATTACCCACATTCCCCAGCACTTGGTCCCGAGCCGTCCTGATGCCAGGGACTGTGTTTGTGTCCGGCAGATTTCCTGGAGCAAACATCTCATTTGCACAAATATACAGACAGCTCATTGGCTCCGTATCCCTCTTCTCTTCAGTGTTTGTGCTAAGCTAGGCTAAACACACCCAGGATCTATGTCTCTACTGAAAACAGAGAAGGTGGTTTAAATATTGATCCTCTCATCTATGAAAATATGGGAACTATTCCTTTAAATGATTATGTTCATTATTTCCCCCCCAGCTTCCTCTGTGTGTGTGTCACTTACTCACAGTGTGTTTTTTTTTTGTCCAGCCTGTTCTGTTCGGTTAGTGATGTGTCATTACTAGGACCTTCTGGAGGGTTAGTGCATCTGTGGCTGTGTTACAATTATCTCAGTGCTGACTCACCTGTCTAAAAATGTTGAATGTCATACTGTTGATTCATCCATTCCAAGTGTTAACCACACATTTCCAATCAGCATGCACAAATACCGTGCTTAAGTAACAATAAAACAGCCATTAGCTGTTGGCATGACCAAACTGCCACAATGTAGCTGTGATCAGGAAGCGTTTACCACCTCGGTCATGAAGGAAGTAGCTGGAGTACGTTTATTGCTCGATGAAATGTGAATAAGAGATGCTCAGGAAGACATTTTAACTTGAACTGTGAAATTTATTAATTATACTGTCCTCGACCCAAAGGGGCAACGCTAATTACCTCACTTCCAATCGTTCTTTAATGCAGTGTTTGTATTCCGTGGCATTGAACTGCTCTGAAAGTCATCTCAGTGTCTTCTGCTGCCGGTTGAACGTTGAGTTGTTGTTAGTTTGCACAGTGATCGTCTAAACTATTACGTAAGACTCCAGTCAATTGCATAAACACACTAATGATCAACCCGTTTGCTATTGTAGCACTGTGCACAGTCGACAATCTGCAGCAGTTGTTTAGAAAGTGACCTGAATCGGAAAATGTCCTCTTCAGAAGTTCAAATTACATTTTAACCACTCTAATAAAAACTGTTAATAGCGTTTGTATTGTTCTCATATATTTTGGAGTTGATGTGGATTTAAGGATATGGTTTGTATTCATGCAGCAGCTCTCACAAGCCTCTGTACAAATAATGTGAGTGACCCTAAAAAAACACACACAATGTAGTTTGAAATAGACAAATATAAACAACAGAAACAAAAAGTACACAAACAGTAGTTCATTTAATTTATTAATAATTAATTTGTCCCTTGTGCCGGGCATATGCTCTCCCTCTTCATATCTTTGGGCGACTTATATAATTTTTTACATTACAAAATGGTTTATCCTGTACAAACAGTCCTTGCAGCTATGAATATAAATCTGTGTAAACCAACCAGCAAAATCTGTGAAAGCTGCGACAGTTTCTAAATCACACAAATCCTCCTGGCTCTGAGTCAGTGGTCACATCAGAAGACCTCAGCCTGTGTGTTCAGTGTATACAGACAGATCAATGTGAATAGCTTAGCAGTGCAGTCTCCTTTGTACTTCCACAGGCAGAATGAATTATATCGCTGAATGTCCCCAAACACCACCCGTGTGCGTGTGTGTTTGAAAGGAGGTGGTGGCTTGACGTCAGCGTGCGTCATATTGCTTTCCTCTTTCAAACGTACTTCTGTCAGTTCTCTGGAGCAGAGCACCTGCCAGGATTTCACAATGCAGATAAGCACAGTCCAACCTGTGCCGGTAGATTCCCCAGTTAGAAACAATCAAGTTATTTCTTTATTATGAAAGATCTAACCAATCAGGTTATTATTGCACTATTTCTTTTCTATAAGAATGGCTTTAAAGTTTCCCTCAGTGAGCAGCGTTCATGGCCTCCCCCGCCCTCCTCAGTTCGGACAGTACTTTTGACCTCACTTCCCCCTAAAGCCCCATAGCATAGACTGTATATAGAGATAGAAGTGATGGCGGCTCCCCAAAAGTGAAGCCAGAGAGTCCACAGAGTCTGCAGTATAGGTCAAAACTCCCTGCCTCCTCCGTGTTACTGGATGGGACATGGACCTAACGAAGAAGTCAAAGTACACGTCAAATACATTTTTCTCAAAGATGCTTTCTGTCATCTACGGCAGTTCTTATCACACTAGTGTATGTGCTCATTTTACCGGTATGTTCGGTTTGAATTACTTATTCGATATCATAAAAACAAGGTAATATTTTAGGACTCAAGTAAATGTATCGGTGGGACCTCGCTACCATGGCGACATCAGATTCTGGCTCCAGATGGCATCTTTGGCACAAGATGGCGGCATTCGTATCTGAGACAACTTGGCTTCATTTCGGGATCGCAAGTGGAAACCTGTTATCTATCTTTATATACAGTCGATGGTTAGTAGTATCAGTTAAAACATTATTATTATTATAAAAAACACTTTTAATTGCAGCTCCGCTTTTTCTCAACTCTAAAAGTTGAGCCTCCAGTCTCTGTGGAGTTTATTTTAGTATCTACGGTTGTGTAAGATTTCACTATGTCACACACTGCACCTCTGTGGGGAGACATCAATGCAGATCGGTATCATCCTATTCATGCATCCTCTTATGTAAGCATGCACATGGAGAAAGACGGGTTTCTACAGGGCGAATATTCTAAGGTAAGAAGCAGCATTAACAAACATGCAAGTATAGCAACTACTCTTCTTCATCGTTTTGCACCCAAACCCCATAGCTTATTTTAAATAGAGTACACAGCTTAAAGACCCTGTGAGAGACGAACTGTACACAGAAAAGTGGCTAACGCAGTAGCTAATGGTAAGAAATGAAATTCTCTATCGGTGTGATGATGTGCCATTAAAAGAGAGGCTAATGATTTCTTTGAATTGTGGTAAGATGAAGAAAAAGGCGGAGACGTGAACACTGAGGCTGTGTCTATAAAACTACATCTGCAGAGAGAAAGGTGAGCTTTAAAGGGACGACAGACAGAAAACAGCAGGTAAATAAAAAAACACACATTGAAGTTAAGAGAGATTCATGTAAGTCATGATCTGTCCCTACAGGGGCTTCTAAAGTGATTCTTTGGACTTTCAGACTGACCCTTCTTATTTCCTGTTTTATTTTGATATCTTTTATCTTGTGTGATAATTGGATGTTTAACTTCCTGTCTTTGTCTATTTTCTCTCTCTTCAGATTTTCAGCCCCACCTGTGCCCAATTATCCCTTCCTCCCCTGTGTGTTTGAGCCTCAGCGCTTCGAGTCCTCTTTGTCAGTTTGTCTGCTCCGTTTTCCCCGGTGTTCCCTTGTGCTCCTCTTGTGCTCCTGTGAGTTTTCTGTTGGACCAGCTCCCTGCTCTGAGTTATTTCAGTCTATTCCAGCCCTTGTTGTCTTCCAGGCGTCTCATCTGTGTGTAAGAGTGTCTGCAGTTGGGTCCTGAAAACTTGAGTATGTGGTATTGCGGTGATGAATTCAAGCATTTTACAGTCTCTACATTGACTTATATTATTTATATATAGATATATATATATATATATTGCTATCTGAAATATTACTTTTAGTAATTCTGGCACTTGTATAAGAAATCAATTAAGAAGTTGTGTTTTTTTTCTGTTTCAGGATTGTGCATTCCTCTCAACACTTGGTCAGTGCACAACAAGGAAGTCTTTCAAGCTGTAATTCATGTATGGCTTTTTAAGAATAACTGTGTTCTTTTAACTGGGTGTAAAAAATTGTGCTCTTGTCGGGAGGCTGATGCGTGTGTCGGGCTGTGGTGGCAGTGGCAGCCTCGTGGCAGCGTTAGGACAGTTCCCTGTGCAAACAACATTTTCAGTATTTGGGAACTTCCCCATAGTGACACATTATTAATACTTGTGTATTCATTGTTCAAGTAAAAGCTCTAAAGACCATGATGAGCTTGATCTCCTTAAATTAAATTGCAAGCTATGAATCAGTTTCCGTAACACATACGTCTTGAATGGAGATGATTGAATGTGAACGTTATGAATAGAACAACCATTGAAAAGCTAACGTGGACACTGTTTGCCCCATTAACTACAAAACATTTGAGTAAAACCTGCTAGGATCTGTGCAGTCCAGAGTAAGGCTGGATAAATCCAATAAGTCCAAGTAATCATCAAGGGTGAGACGTCAGGCAGAGGTGGGACAGGGTGTGTGTCTGTGGGGACCTGAGAATTATCGGTGTCTACAGCAGAGAGGATAAGGATGGCTCAGTCTCCTGAGAGTCGAGGAGTGAGTCTACGGAGGAGCGGTTATTTACTGAGGTGGATGACGAGGAGGAAGATGTGGGCTTTGTCCCTCTTCCTCTGTGCCGCTGTGCTAGCTCGTCAATGGTGGTTTCTCCAAGCCCTCCTCCAAACTATAATCTCCTTCCCGAGACTTTTTCCTCCTTTTGTTACCTAGAAACGGAGAACATGCTGTAATTCAGGTCATCACAGGTTCAAATAGCTGCCGGAAACTAAAGCCAAGCAGTTTCCTCTCTTTATATTTACTTTACTCTGAACTAAAGCCACTTTTTTTCAAATTACGTCAATACGATCCGCTGCACTAGATGTCCTTAGATGAATGAATAGAAATACATTAGTCACACCGTCTCCGAGCCAACAAGGACAGATGCATCTGGAGAATCTACTCTGCAGGTTTCGCAGCCGAGGGACGCGACACATAACCGGTTGCTAAGATACACCTGCTGCTGTTGCTATGCCCGACAGAAAAGTTTGGGCACATCTGACGGCATGTGTGTGGGCGGCAGCGTGCTGGCAATGCGTCAGTGTTGCGACAAATGTCTCACTCACTCAGTTTACGCAAGAGTTTCTTTCCGATCGTCTCCTCGGAGCTGGAGAGAGACAGAGAGCTGATGAGAGGAGAGGTGGACGGCTGAGACTCCGTAGGCACATCTGAAAAGTGATAAGCAAGATGGAGGGGTTACAGCGGAAATGACAAAAACAGAGCTATAGTGAAGTATGTATAGAGCCCAGAAAGGTACATTTCACTGCAGGTGAGAAGTTGTCACAGCAATATATATTAAAAAATATAGCACTCACCATCCTCTCCATAACTTTCTGGTCTGTCCTCGTGAATGTAGGGAATCTCATCCATGCGGAGGAACACGGTATCGTTGGGACTCCTCTGCCCATCAGATTTACTGCCTGTGAAGAGAGAATGAGACCAAATCAGCTGTAATCCAGCTGCAATAGCCACATAACAACAACTGGTTCGTAGCTCTGCCTATAGAGGGAGGTAGAGAGCTGACTGTTTATCAGTCCGTGTGAAATATTTCAGTTGTAAACAGTTATGGGTTAAAAATACGAGGTTTAAAATCCAATTAACGCTGGACTACAACCAATGGAGGAGGCTCAGCAGGTCAAGGACATTGGGCAAAGGACTGCCCCCAGCAGAACCTTCACTGCTGACTGAAATACAGAAGTGAGGGGGGAGCGGGCGGAGAGAAGACGACTTGCCTGCCCACAGAGGAGCAAAAAAAAAAAGGGAAGTGAAACACACACACACACACACACACACATAATGTTAAATAAATTATGCTTTTAAGAAAATGCCTCAACTCGAACTGTGTTAACGGTCACAAACTCATTTCCTGGTCGACTCTGATGCAGGTTATTCGGTGGTTAGGATCTCTGATTTACCCACATCTCCTGAAATGAGTGGTCACTTTATTTTCTCTCAAGGCTCAACAGCAACAGTAGAGAAAAATTTCACAAAACCTCTCCCGTGCACGGTTCAATTTGACAAACATCCCATAAGGTTTGAACAAGATTTTCTGTTGCCTCCCTGTTGCTCAATTAATCTATTAGGAAGAGATTTGATGATTGCGTTAGGCCTCGATTTGGTATCCTCCCCTGATGGAGTGACTGTTACGCAGGATTCCTCTTCACCTCCTTTCCTCATTTCACAAACCACACATGAGCAGCTGTTTGTATATCAGTGGCATCTTCCTATAAATACCTCAACTGATCTGCTCTCCATGTCATGCTCTCTTTCACCCCCTTTTTCTGATTTTATGCACACTGATTCATTGCACTGCACCTCACATGTGCCAGATCACGTTTATGAATTTCTGTTTTTGCTTTTTCCCGATGATTCTCTGAATGTGTCCAATATTTTTCGGTTATAGACTTATCCAATGTTTTTTATGGACAACGGGGAAGAACACAACTGTGTTGCTGAACTTCAAGTCCAGTGTTCACCACGACCTGACCTTTCTGACGAACCTCTTTCTAACTCTGACTCATGACTCTGTATGTAGATGGGTCCTCTTCACGTGACCCTGTCTCTGGTACTAACTGTGTTGGTTTTTCTGTTTGTTCAGATAACGATGTTCTCCTCTCGAGTTCTCCTCCTCATCACCTCTCAGCCCAGACAGCATGGAAGTATGAAAATTGGCTACTGGTAAAACACTCACAGTCTACACTGACTCCAGATATGCATTCGGTGTAACTCATGATTTGGACGCCCTTTGGCAAAACAGAAACTTCCTCACATCTTCAAATGTACTGCACATATACGTGCTACGGATGTGGTGTTTCGGGGGAATGCTGCTGCTAAATCTGTGGCTCGCCTACCACTTCTTCTTTCAAACAACAGGCTGAGAAACTCATAATTTCAAATCTCATGATAAATTTCCACGACAATAACCTGACACGTTTCCATCGACAACCAACAGAAACATCTGTCCAATGATTTTCCTTAATGTCACTAACACAAACGTACACAAAGTAGGTTGCATGTTACACTGAGTGTAAGACAGATGGTGTGTAGGAAATCCGTTAAGCCTCGAAACCAGTACTGATTGGTTGATGCCACATTTGCATCAGTTTTGTGTGAGTGAGCCACCGTCTGTGTTCAAGTTATAGATTCTTCCTTTGCAGAAATCTTAAATATAGTTGAAAACTATGAAAACTGCTATTTTTAACTTCTGTGCTATTTCTTATCCTATTTAATTATGTATACACGAGCTAATCTTTTCGAACAGTGACCTGAGGGACGTCATCGTGTGTGAACTTTGATTAATTATTCAACATCTTCATTCATTTTCTCATGATTTTAATCTTCTGTTTTGAAAAGGTTGGTATTAGTCCTTGGTTCGGTGGCCCTGAGAGCTCAAAGCACTGCAACTTAAGAAAACACATATAAATACACAAAACACTTCACTTGTGAGTATTTGGCAGTGCTGTTAGAATTTGGTAGTAATGTAAGTATTTGACTGGTTTGCGAGTATTTACCAGTGTTGTGTACAATTTGGTTTGTGTGTTGCTGGTATTTGGTTGTGTTGTGAGTATTTGATAGTAATGTGAGTGTTTGGTAGTATATTGAGTATTTGGCTGTGTTGTATATTTTGGTTAGTATGTTGCTAGTATTTGCATTTTCCTTATGTCAAACATTGACAAATTGATGATGTTTTCTCCATTTAGGGTACAGATTTTTTTCTTAAACTTTTACATTATTTGGCGAACTTACAATTAGTGCATGAATCCGATGGCAGTTAGTTGGACACTACGGCATGCAGTTGGGGAAGACTGAGGATCGAACCGCCGACCTTTTGGTTGGAGGATGACCACTGTACCCCTCAACCACAGCTGCCCAACTTGTCGTCAGATCATAAATTTCTTTAGATCAATCATGTATTGGTCCTTTCAGGCAGGTTCTTGGCCCTTGGCCCATGAATCTCTCCAATCAGTGTGTTTGATTCTTTGAGCCTCCTCTTTCTTCCTCTTCAAAATAAACCTCTACCAGCATGAATCGTAAAATTCCTATCGAGCCTCATGGAGCTGGATTATCATTTACATGTCAGGGACTTGGTGTAGCTTGCAGGTTAAGTGCTGTACTGCTCCATAAGCAAAGGGCTTATGGAAATATGGAAAGTAAATTTTGAAGGATGATGCATCAGGCTGTTGATGAGCATTATTTTGTGTCAGTTTCTATCAGTAATTCTTATTATCAGTAATTCTTATTAAATCCTATTAAGAGAAAACAGTTAGAATTTCATATGCATAGTTTATATAACCACCACACTGTTATTAAGCTTCTCTACTTACGCACGATACGGTTTCTTTCATTGAGCTGGGACGTGTTGCACAGGGTGCCGTGGGGATGGAGATGTGCAAGGCGAGCCAGCCCCATCCGAGTGTGTGTGTGTGTGAGGGGGAGGGCGATGCTGTGCGAGCGAGCCTCTGGGCCCGGCGGCCTCCCTTTGGCATCAGGATCCAACGGGTCCGGTGTCTGAGGGGAGCTGTCCATCCTGGAGGCCATCAGGGCGTTCTGGTAGTGGTTCCTGGTGATCTGTGGCGACACAGAAAGCAAATCTTCATCATCGGCATCCGGTCTGCACGTGCACGGCTGACTACAGTACACAATCGCAGTGGGCGTGGACGAGGAGGAAACCTGGACTCTAATAGTGAGAGGGGTGGAGACGTGAAGTGAGAGGGCACATCCGTCATTTGAGGCTAGAATATTCATGGTTCAAATGGAGCACAATTACCCGCAGTGATTAGAGGAAAGAGGGAGAGTGGAGGGAGGGAGAGAGAGAGAGAGACAGGATGTCTGCGTTCAGTCAGAAACTACGATTGAGACATTTCAAAGGGAAACGCTGCAGCAGAGGAAGACTTAGCATTTTGGGGAATTTTGAAGATTCAGCTGTGAGAGCTGCAGTTGTTTTTATTGGTGCTCTCAAATGTTCCCCCTCAGGAAGCAGGAAATGATACATTTAATTGTAGTGAGATTACCTCCACCAAGGTGGTCATGTATTCGTATGCATTATGGTTTGGGTTAGTTTGTTTAGTTGTTTGTTTGTAAAAATACGCAAAAATTACAAAACTGATTTCCATGACATTTTGTGGAGGCATAAAAATAAGATAAATCGTGTTTAGGAGACTGATATTTATGAGTGTGTGCAATTTGGTGCAGATCCAAATAAGAATCCTGATCCAGTGAATTGAAATGTGGTTTCATAAGGTGACTGTTGGGCCTTGGTGGAGATATCCACTGTACTGAGCGTCATTCCAGTTATATACACAATGGCATGATGCTTTTTTCTGTGTGTGACCTTGATGATCTGCAGGTCCGTGAGCTGTCGAACGGAGTAGTCTGGTAAATAGAGTCCTCCTGTAGTGAGCTGACCCACGCTGCTTCCACTCAGTAATGAATCTGATTGGTTCAGACCACTGCAGCGGGAACTGTACCTGTGACCTGGACAGAGCAGAAGAGGAAAATAGTCTTGCAGTTCGGTTTGTCATTCATGCATCATTACTAATGCAAAATGCTCTTTCATTTTCTTTTTCCGTTCCAGTTTTCAGCTTACTATTAAAAAAACTCAAAGGCAACTCCGGTCTGAGAAACTCTTTATTTCACATCTCGAGATAAATTTCCACCACAGTATAGAAAGTATCTTTATGAAATGAGCATGATCATGTTACCGAAAACATTCAAACCACTTAGAAGTGTTTCTCCAAGGGTTAATAAGATGTAACTAAAATACTGTTTTCTCTACTTTCCCTTTTGATTCACACTAAAATGTCCTATTTCAACACCAGCCGCTTATTGACAGACCCTCTCTCACATTGTTATCAATATAATCTCTTTCTGTATAGCATCGTGCTTTTAGAGACACAACAAATAAAAAAGAGAGAGGATGGTAAACTCTGAAATTCAGAGGCAAATATAGATTTCCAGCGAACAAACATAAAATTAGACCTACAGGACTTTCCATTCACCGAGCGCCAGCTGCTTGTTGTAAAGCAATGACTCAGAGAGAGAGATGCTGCTGAGGAGTAAATTCAGTATCCTGTAATGACACATGAAGGGACTTTTACTGGGGTCTTCCAATAGCTTTAAGTCCCCCCCCCGAACATCACACATGAGAGGGGGAGAGAGTGAGAGAGAGACAGACTTTCTGCTTGCGCTGCAGTCTTAGCTGGATTTCATATAATCCTGTGCAGGTCATGTCCTTCCACTGGGAAATTCTCTGAAATCACTTCTTTTAATTACTTACTTCCCACGGCTGCTGCTGCTGCTGCTGCTGCAGAGTGGTGCTGCACAAACACAGGCTGGGATTCAGACTGTAAAAACAGGTCCAGCAACCTGCACTGCATTAGCTTTATGAGCAGATCTCTCCCTGTTATTGTCGTCATCATCACCACCATGCTCAATGTGAGTGCCCCAGAATTATTGAGCCATATCGCTTCATGTGCACGCTTACTTACCGATAGGCAGTGGTGAGATGAGTGCTGGCATGCCGTAATATGAAAAAGCTCCATTTTCAAAGCGGAGAGCCTCCTTTCCGATCTCCACCTCCACCCGCCCCTGCAACATTAACAAGGCCATTTACACATAAAGGTCTGGGCCTCATGGTGTGAGTTCTGAATTGATTACTCGTCTAATGGAGCTTCCCATGCAGGACATAACAACACATAATAATTATAACAAAACCAAATACAGCTTCACACCCTTTTTTTCTCCGTTTACCTGCAGGATGAGGACAAAGTAGTCGACGGGTTTGTTTCTCTGGAAGAGGTAGTGTTGAGGAGCGTGCTTGTTCTTGGGGTCGAACTTGAGCTCCTGCACAACGCTGGGATGTTTAATGAGACGCAGCAAGATCTTCTCTGACAGGTGACACGGCCTAAAGGGCTCCACCTCTGCAAGACGGATTCATGTAGACACACGAGTGCACACGCACACAAAAACAAGAGTCAGAGAAAGAACACCGAGGTCCCTGTTATGGTTCCTTAGCCCTGTTCTATCCTGTGATCCAATGTTCACATATAATCTGCACACAATACACACACACGTGCATGAACACACACACATGAAACGCTACCTGTGGCCAAGAAGCGGTGGGTTGCGAGCAGCAGCTGCGGCGAGACCTTCACCTTCAGCTCATTTTCTGCCAGTTTGAAGATGGAGAAATCCTGTGGTTTCCTCTCCTGGGTGGACACTCGTCTTTTGTTCCGATTATCAGCTGTGAACACACAAATGCTCTGTGAACAGCTGATTGAGGGAAAAGTGCTTCTCTTTCATTCATTTGGTTTATGAGATAATCCAAACAAATACAGTTTTCTCATGCACTACAAGGAATTAGCATTGACTTTGACGTCTCACTGACCTTATTAGTTGATGCAGCTTTTTACGCGTCATGCTAACTAACACCACAGATGGAGAGGATTTCTCTCGGTAATTTTATTTACGGATACAGATCGCGTGAGATTATCCTGCGCAGTGCAAACACACCTCTCATTGATAAACAGACTTGTTCTCTACAGAGGAGGAGTATTAATACATGATATAGTATTAAATGCATCAAAGCTGCAGCCGGAACAGCTGGTGGTATAAATGCCTGAAGTGCAAAGTCTGGAGAGATGAGCTCCCCCTTTGCTCTAAATACATATATACACACACTTTATGACACACACACACACACACAATAGAAGGGTTTGTGCAACCACACACGTGCACGTATGACAGAGGACGCTCCGCACAATCGGCATGTCATTAAAACTGCAGCACACAATAGAGCAATATGTCCCTTTCTTCTGAGAGCAGGTTTTTTTTTTAGAAGCATATAATTCAAAGTTAATAAAAAGCATATTATATAAGTTTTTTCCCACGATGTAAATAGTGTAATTCAAAGTGTGGAGCAGATTGGATGTGAAATGATATTGGCATTTGAGTTCCGCTCAGTGGAGAGCCTTTCCTTCCAGCCAATTAAAGATGAGCGGATTATGGTGATTATCTGTGAGACTGGGACATTTATTCACATGATTTAATTATGCATTAGGAAGGAACAGCAGGGGTGGGATGGAGGGATCAATAGTTTAATTAGAAGCAGAAGAGAAGAAAGACTTTAAATTCCAATGTACTAATTCTACTATAACATCCCTTATAATGAGCGTGTAAATATTCTGTTGAATTGAAACATTTCCTCGTGATGTTTCGGACCCAGAGCTGAACAAACTCAATCAGTGGCTGTGACGAACCGAGGGAAAATCTATTCAGCATGGGAGCTGGAAAAAAAAGAAATTGATTCATAGCTAATGCAACGGTGGCTTTTAAAACCTCACAGCTTCATAATCAGCATGTTTACACTGTGTACGTACTGAACAGGTCCGTCTCGTCCACGATCTCAGACTTGATGATTTCCTCGATGACGTCCTCCAGCGTGACGATGCCGATCATCTCGTAGAAGGGGTCTCCCTCGCCCTCGCTGTTCACCCTCTGCACCACGGCCAGGTGGGATTTACCTGCGCGACAAAGCAGAGAGGGTGAGTTCAAGTGCTTTCAAAACGCCAGCCCGGTGTTAATCACCGGGTGGAGACGCAGAGGCGACGTCAGAGGATTAATAAAAAATAATACGACTCAACAGCCTCCAACTGGAACTGTGCAGTCAAGATGAAAATCAGCATTAATACACCAACAGGAGCTGACGAGCTGTAAACACAGGAGAGGTCTGTCTCTGGGCTTGAATATGTAATTATTTTCCATGTGTGTGTATGTGTGTGTGTGTGTGTGGGAGACTCAGACGAAAAAGTAAGTGGACATTGGGGGATTAGTCTGGAGACACTTTGACAGTTTGGGAGTCTTGGCCCATTATGTAAACGCTGCGATTACACAATCAGTCTGGGGATGCCTGCATCTGCTGACTACCCTGCCCGTGCTGCTGCCAGCTCTGCAACGACACATACTGTACACGCATGCCACACACACACACACACCACTCTTTACACATCCATGAGCTGACCCTGTTCCCACTCAAGTCAGCGTTAGGGTGAACATGACGAGCCTGCCAGATACGGTGACACACAACTCGCCAGCAGCATCTGTGGAACGAGACGATAAAGCTATTGTGACAGGAAATCAACGACGCCACCAAACACCACAGGAAAACCGGAACAATGGCCGAGACCATTTCACTTTCTGAAGCAGGAACTGGCTGTGTTGCATGTAGGTGTATTTTCGGCCCATAGAATTTCTTTTTTTTATGTCAACTATTATGCATTAAGATTTGTTAAATTAAATTCTTGCTTTGTTATCACAGCACGGCTTTTCTTACGTCACTGCCTCGATGACCAAATACGTTATCTAACCAAATGTATGACGTCACCAGGACGCAGATTTCAGCAGAAACACATAAACCGTCTCCGTCCTCCCTTCGAACAAAATCAGCGGCTCATATGAGATCGGCCGATTTAGGGGGGGATCACCGCCAAGGGATAAAATGGATCAAATGCTTTAATCCAGTGCAACAAGGGGAGGGGAAAAAAATCCTGATTGACTGACCGACAGGCAGCCGTCTCCAAACATGAGACTGTGGCTGTGGGAGATTGGCTGAGGTGGACGGGGCTTTTTCTCAGGTCAGCTTGTCTGAAGAGCTCAGGTGAGTCAGAGGTGGACGTGCCCTCAGCTGCTACTGTGCCCGGGCACTGCATTACATCATTTGTATGTTACATAACACTCTTCGAGAAGAGGACACACACACACACACACACACACACACTCACAACAGACTCAGACGCAGACACACGCACGCTCACTTAACAGACTCACACATGCAGACACACAGGCCCAGGGCGAAAGTGGGTCGGCCATGGATGTTCCTTTTTCAAAAGTCTCCGCTCCCCCACTTTCCCAGGCTCCTCCAGTTCATGTTTGAGCTCCATGTGTTTGTTTTAGATCAGTCACAATATACGTGCATATGATTGTGTTTATTTGCCGTCTGTGTTTTCTGCATATTTGCAGCCATATCGTACATACAGTACCCTACGCTGGATTCATGCATTGTTTATATCACTGCAGCAGCTTTTTTCATGCAAACATTTAGTCTGTAAAATGATAATGGCTGCCATATACAATGGGCATAAAAGCATTGGATTTGTGTATTTCTTAATGTATACATTTTTTTTAAGTGGAGTTGTATTGTATTTTTTAGGATTTCTTTCTTTCTTCAACGTTATGAGAGATATTTTTTTTACTTTTTCACCAATTTCTGGGAGAATAATTCATGGATCCTGATGCTTGGTTAGGGTGATGATATCTTTATGTGTTAGTATGTGTGTGTAATTCAAGGGGATTGTTGCCCCTGGGCAGAGGTATGTGCTGAACCTAGAGCCATTCCAGTGTTTTCAAGGGTGTTTTGTTTGTTAGTTAGCTGGATTATGCAAAAACTACTCAACCGATTTCCATGAAACTTTGTGCAGGGTTGGGGTATGAACCAAGAAAGAACTCATTAAATTTGGAGCACATCTTGATAAATGGGCAGATCCAGGCTTCTTTTTTTCTTTCTTAAACATAGTGAGATTGGGTGTTGGCCTTTGTTTGCTGGTTGCTTTGTTTCTTTGTTAGTTAGCAGGATTATGCAAAAACTACTGAACGAATTCCCACGAAACCCGATGGAAGGAAGTGTTATGGATAAGGAAAGAGCCCATTTCACTTTGGTGCGGTGCTGGATCAAGGGGCGGATGCAGGAAGTGTGTTTTATCACTTTCAGTTATGAGTTTGTGTAATTTGGTGCAGATTGATTGAATTTAACAGAACTTTGGGGTCTTGGCGTGGGTGAGTGCCATTCCAGTAAATAATTCTTCAAATAAATTTAACCAAGCATGACTTTTACTTGTATTGGAAAGTTTTTGTTGTGGTGTATTACTTTAACCACTTTTACTTAAGAACATGATGGAATGTCTCATCCTAATAAATGTTGCACCAGATTTAGTTTACTCATAAAACATCAAAGCATAAGTGCATAAATTAGAGAGCATAGCTTGCCATATATAATTTCCCACTGCACAGCATGTTCACAGTTACTGGTGACATTTTCCTCCTCTGCTCTAACACTGACCTCACCCCTGGCCCTCACCCTTCTCAGTGAGGCATCCTCACAGCTTCCAGCCATGGCTTCCTGGGCAGCAGGAGCCTTTAAACCATGAGAGCCAAGTGGAGAGCAAGGGAAAAAGGTCGGAGCTGAATTTTTTATGGATCTCTCTGCAGGCTTGGATGGCAGCGACCCACAGAGAGGAAGGATGTTCAAAGTCCCCGCAGGCTGACAATTAGGTGCCCACAAATAATCTAAAGGTGACGGCTGACGCGACCTTTCCCCCCTTTATTTTCAAAACCTGAGCTGATGGACCACAAAGCTATCAGTCGCAATGCTGGACAATTTGATGACCCCCTGAGCTGTGAGTGGTAATCCAACTCATGATCCAGCCTCATGTGTGCCATCTTTCACACTGTGATTGGAGAAACGCTGAAATGTATCGGGCCTCCTTTGTCAATGAAACAGATTCACATCGACCAATGTCAATGAAATCCTTACGTAACCTTTGATCCAGCAGCTCCAGTGTGTCGCAGTATGTCTCCACGTTACCACGTGGAGCTGTCAGAGGAGCCGTTTGAGCTGTTGGCTTCATACAGAGCATGAATTCAGAATCCCACTCAATGTTATCATGCAGACTGAATGGAGTCCCCGGGGAGAGCGACACTTTCGGCTCAGTAGTGAACAGATGCTATCATGTGTATGAGAGACAGTTACACTGTGAACGCACTTATCGGCAGCGATGCTTATCACAGTAAACCAGTGGTGTTCTCCGTCTGCTGAAGGCAAACTCAGCCGCTGGAATAAGGAAAGGAGTGATGGGGGTTAGATGAAGTTCACAGAGTTGTTGTCCTGGGAAAATTACTTTCACTACATAAATTCGTGAGCTGGCCTAACCCCATCCTGCTCCATGGCAGCCTCTAACCTCTGCTTGAACCACGCTCACTGTGTGACACTATATCAGATTTCACATAATGGTTCTCAGAGGTTTAGGCCCACTGTGTGTCAGTGGAGGGATGGCTTCTCCTCTGAAGTCTTCAAAAGACTCTGAGGAGGAAACCTTGGGCCTGTGCCATATCACGTGACACCTCATTGACTCAGTTTATCAGAAGTCAAGAAAGGAAAGGGACTCACCTCTTTTGAATTCCTCCAGCATCACATCCAGCTTGGTGTCGTTGAACACGCAGTGCATGGGGTGCTTGTAGAACTGGTTGATGGTTTTCAGAGGGGTGCAGTCGTCGGGGTCCACGAAGGCCAAGTCTTTCACAAACAGGATGTCCACGATGTTGGACCTGTCGTTCTCGTAGACCGGGATCCGCGTGAAGCCGCTCTGCATCACGTCAGACATGGTGCAGAAGTCCAGCACGGCGTCCGAAGACAGCATGTAGCAGTCGGACAGCGGCGTCAGCACGTCCTCCACCGTTTTGGTCCTCAACTCCAGCGCTCCCTGGATGATGTTGAGCTCTTCCTTGACCAGGTCGTGGTACGGGTCCGTGACGCGCAGCATGGCCACCAGCTTCTCCCTGGTGTAGAAGCTGCTGATCTCTTGGTGCAGCATGATGTCCAGGATCTTGGAGACCGGGTAGGCGATGGGGAAGAACAGCAGCATCAGCAGACGGGTCGCGCAGAGGGTCTTGGAGGCGATGGCGAGGCTGTGCCTGGACGCTAAGGAGTGAGGTAAAATCTCACCAATGAAGAAGATCCCCAAAGTGCAGAAGGTAGTTGAGAGAGCAGTCATTCCTAAAATCTGGCACATCCACACCACAAAGCACGTGTTTGTGAGCACGTTGCCCAGCACCACAGTGCAAAGGATGTAGTTACCATGTTTACGCACTGACTCTATTTTCCGCGCGTATTTCTGCTCCTTCTCTGTGCCACTGTTCTGCAGGACCCGCAGCTCCACGGGGTCCAGAGCCAGCATGCTGATGTTCAGCCCGCTGCAGAGTGCTGACAGCGCCAGCAGGAGCACCGAGACACCCGCCTGGAGCCAAACATCTGCATCTGGAGGTCTCTCCACCACCGCCAACCAGTAGTCCTTGGTGCTGAAATGTTCCCATTTCACTCCATCGAAGGCGCACATGGAGT
Organism: Hippoglossus hippoglossus; assembly: GCF_009819705.1. Classification (NCBI taxonomy): domain Eukaryota; kingdom Metazoa; phylum Chordata; class Actinopteri; order Pleuronectiformes; family Pleuronectidae; genus Hippoglossus; species Hippoglossus hippoglossus. The sequence continues at coordinate 11,847,652 of NC_047165.1, forward strand.
AGTATTTGATCACATCGCCTCTGCGCAGGTCTTTAGCGAGCAGCTCCACCAAAACTGAGTTGTGACTTAATGTGGATCTGAAGGAACCCAGCAGCTCGATATCAGAGCTCCGGGCATTCTCCTCCTCACACGGGTTACCTCTGGTGCGCAGCTTCCTCTCCGCGTCCGCGCTGCTGTCCCCGCCTGGCTCCTCGATGAACGCGATCCACGGAGCTGCGGGCGCGCCGTCGGGTCTGCCGGTGAAGTTCAGGCTGTTGGGATGCTCCGCGGATGCTGCAGAGTAGTAAACCCTCAGCATGAAGCGGGTGCCCTCGGTCGCCCTCAGCATCCCGTCCTGCACGGACAGCTCTCCGACCTGGGTGTCCTCCGGCCGGACGCCGAGCAGCGCTTGCGTCGGGGCCGGCGGAGAGGAGAGGGTGACGGCGAGGAAGAAGATGGAGAGACGGCGCGGATGCAGGATGCGGCGGAGAGCATCCGCAGCATCCGCAGCCATCATGCTGAATGAACCAGTGAAGGACGCGGGAGAAGTGGGTCACGTGGTCTGCGGATGGGATAGATGGAGCAGCTGGGTGGCCATATCCATGAAGAAGAGTGGGTAAGATACAGAGAGAGAGAGAGAGGGTGGTGGGGGGTGTATCAGAGTCTTTTAAAAAAACATGACATTAGTGACGTAGCTCTCTTATTTGCTTTCTGCCACTCTCTAAAAATAGAAAGCAGGAAATGCCCAATCATAAATGATTAATGTGATACATCCGGGATCAAACCCCCAACAACTATAGTCAACTATTAAACTCATGGTTCTCAAAAATCTAAACTAATAATTAGGCCACAACAACAACAATAATAAAAATACGCACATTTAGAGCTTTAGCACAAATATAACATGGAATTTAGAGACTTAAAACTCAGAGTGTGATTAAAACGATGAGTGATTGATGTTTGGGCATCTGGAATAGTACACAAATACTACACTGGCTCAATGGCTCCACTAGATGGCAGTACTATCGCCTGCTTCAGTTCAGCCTGCACTGTAGAAACCTATCCTGGTGCAAACTTCAGCCTTTTTTTAAATAACACACGGGCTGATGTGTGCAAGGTTTATTTTCCTTTCAAGTATAAAACTAGAAGAAAAACAACTCCAGCTGTTTCTGAATACACGTCCCTGGACAGATAAAAGAATTGTAATATCAAATTATATTTTTAGAAGAACAAACGTTCATCCTTTGAAAGCTTTGAAAAGGAAAAGACTGTCACATAAAACTTTTATATCTCATGGAATGTATTACACAAGTTCCAGCTATTAATAGGGCGAATACAGATGAAGTGCAAATGTTAATAATACAAATGAAATATTTATTATGTGCAGAAAGGTCAGAAAAACACTACTACTAGTACTACTGCTACTACTACTACTTATAATAATAATAATAATAATAATAATAATAATAAGAAGAAGAAGAAGAAGAAGAAGAAGAAGAAGAAGAAGAAGAAGAAGAAGATTATCATTATTATGATCATAATTATCATAATAATGATAATAATTGTTTCTAATAATTTCCTGGAACCACACTTTGTTGGTTTGTCACGAGGTGTGAAACTGAAGTGCAGTCGTGCCAAGTGTTAACCAGTGAAAGCCGCTCCCTGCTTCCCATCAGCCACACATCCGCAATAAAACTGCGAGAAAAAGACTTAGCGCACAAACACAAAATTCCGAGGATCAGCAGTGAAATACGAATCAGTGCCTCACTGCTCCATCACATCCGGTTTTTATAAAACAAATAAAAGTCACACAGGCTGTTTTCTAATGGAAACAGTTTTTCAATGAAAATGTTTAATAATGAATGCAACTTTTAAAAAGTGCCTTTTCTGCCTAAAACCCCCTCACTTGTATCATAATGTAAAGACTATATATGTGGGTGGTGTAATAAGTGACCAAATAAAACATAAGAACTTAAGTCAATAGTTAATTTCCTTGTAAAAATCACTTCAGGATCCTCAACAAAACATTTGTATGTTTGTTCTAGACTCCAGGATGTTTTAAAAAAAAACACAACTTATTATGGGATATTCTACTAAATGAATCGTGTATTAAAAGCTCACCTGGTCCCATTAATACCATGGCCAGTACTTCTAAGTTAATAGATGTCCACAACATGTTATATGTTATGTAATAACATATATAAAACTAGGGCTTAATGTAAATCGAATTAAAGTTGTAAAACGAGGCTTACCTCCGTTTGGCAGTAGGTGGCGCTATCCCTATCACTAAGATCTGTTCTTTGCAACAGTCTAAGACATGAGACTATGACCACTGACACGTGACATCACAGCAAACTGACAACAATGAATTATTTGCTTAATGAATCCTTTGAAGTGTTATTTTATATAAAGCCTGGCTGGACTTAAATAGTCAGTCACAAACAAGTGTTATTCATTCAGCTTAACCCAGCTCAGTTTGTATTTTCTACATCTTTGCAGTGAATGAATTTCATCATTCAGTTTTTCAGGTATTCCCAAATTAACTTGTTTTTGATCATCTCAAATCCTTATTTAAAATGTTCCTTAGTTAGTTTTTGAATACAAATCATTTGTGTATCACTACCCTTCTAATGCACAACATGGGTCAAATATGACCAGTATTCATTTCCTGTGTTATTTCATGCATGAGTGTTTCTTTGCTATAATTTTAAAATAAATGAATTTTATCATTTAATATTCTAAGTATTCATGAAATATTTTGTTTTTGATTACCACAAATAATTTCCCCCCTTTTTTCTTTCTTACTTTATAAACAAACGTAAATTTTGTATTTCTACATCACTTTTACACACAGTGATCAGAAATACCCATACAGTATGTATTCACTATGGAACACCTACCATTCATTTCACACAGCTGATGCATGTAATTCTTATTTTACAATCCATTACTAGTGAGAAAGAGAAATATGTACAATACTAACTAGCTGTTTGCTAGCTAGCTTCTTTTCTAGCTAGCTAACCATAGCTAGATCAACAAAATAAAACTCGAAATATAACAGTATATACTGTATAGACTGATTGATATGCATTTGAAAATATTATATTACATATAATTGATTTACTTTATCCAGAGTGTTAGTATGGCTGGTCGCAATCATTTCAGACTTACTCAACAGTGCAGCAAATGAGTGAACTGAGGGCAAAGGAGAATGAAGAGAAGAGCAGACAAGAACTGCAGAAGATCATGTACGATGACTATCAGGAGCCCAGTGAGGAAGTGGCGACAATGAAAAATAAGTAAAAGGTGGCAGATGACACTATAATTCTAGAGGCATGTGAGCGGGAATCAGAACTCAGTCAGGAGAAAGAGAGTCTGCTAAATCCAAATCTGGAGCTCTTCGATTTGCTGGTACAGGAGAAGAGTTTCAGTGCTGACCTCAATATCCAGCTCTGCAAAACAGAAGAGACTCTGCTGAGTTTACAGACGGACTGGAGAAAACTTCAGGAGAGATACAATGAGATCAAAGCAAAGCTGAAGGCTTGAACATATTGAAAACTCACCAGACTTCGCAGGCTCATCAGGCATGGGGAAAATTTACGGATTCTGGAGTAATTGGAAATGGTTGTGGCAAAATGACTCAACAGAGCCCCCCCCTAAAACGCAGCAATTCTGCCTGGTTTAACCGATCTTCACGAAATTCGGTACACACGTGTATCATGACTGGACGGAAAAAAAGTCCTGTCACCAGTTTGATTAATGCAACAGGAAGTCGGACATTTTGGATTTAGTGGCCATTTTGGCCATCATACACTAGAGGTGTGCATCTTCACTAGCCTCACGACTTGATTATGATTCAGGAGTCAACGATTTGATTCGATGCATACGATGCATTTCAATGTATCACATCCACAATTTTCTGTATTACTGCATATGGCTGCTTTTTCATCAATTAATAAAATCAGTCAGACAAACATGAACTCAGTTTTTATTTCGAAAGTGCTTTAATTGGTTCCTCCTCTATTGTCGGTCACTAGGTGAGGTCATCCATATAAAGCTGCTGCAACGTTCACAGTAAACGATACTGTATATATATAGAGAGAGAGTACAACAGTTGATAGAAACGCTCTAAACCACCATAATCACACAGGTAAACATTTAATTTCCTTGTGAAACATTATAGAGTTACACTGGTGTTTTGTTTGGGTAAAGTTTCGGGTTTACTTTGCTGAGAAAAAAATCCCCAACAATTATACCTATGACGTGCTAATGTCCCACAACACAGTTTAACATTTAGGAGCTAATTCCACATTTAGCCTTTAGATACTTAAATAACTTTCTACTGAAAACAAGAAGTTTGCTTCCATTGAAACCACATGTTAATTATGATGTCGAGGGTGGATGTTTGGTTTTCTGCTGATCCACTGTATAGGCCTCTGCAGGATATAAAGGACTATAATAAAATAAAAATAAAGTTAATTATGCAATGCTTGTTAAAGTTAATGCACGATTCCAAGACACTGTACGTATCGGCTGCATCTTTGTATGACACTCAAGAGTGACCCCGACCTCCCGAACTCTTTATGTGCAGAAGGATTTTCACAGATGCGGTATTATCAGTACATCCTGCTGGATTATTTCAAAGCTTTTAATGGAAATCCACCGTGCGTAAAAGCGCGTAATGTTCACACCCTGGAAAATTGTTGCGGTTTGACATATACTCCTGAGCTGTTTTCTTTTCCCTGTGGGTCGGAACGGAAAATTTAAACCGGGCTTTACACGTTGTACATTTTCTTCACATGTCGTGTATGCGGCTCATCTGTGAGGCAGCAGTGACCTTGAACGACCACAACCTCCGCCACATCGAGGAGACTTGGAGTTTAAACTTTAAAAAAAAATCACAACACACTGCTTTTTGTTTGGTACGTTTCTTTCTCGACTGTGCCCGAGAGCATCTGGAGAGAAAGGTCATATAAAGAGTTTATAGGTGAGTTCCTTGTGTGGGAACTTAAAATCCACAATTGGCTTTGAGCGCTTTAAAATCACCAAATGTCACGAGTCTTAAGAATATTGTGAAATAAATTTGTACTTTGTCCAAAAACTGTTGACAACTTTCTTTTCTTGTTTTGAAGCAGTTATTCTAACTGTGCAGCCTTTGGATTGTTGTGGGCCCATAACACACATTTTCTGTTGGAACACTTGATTTACAAGAGTTGAAAGTCTTAGAAATGTGCCACGGTAACCGTCAGTCAGGGATCTAAGTATCATGTGGATTTTAGCTTATGCCGTCGAAATGAACCTATAATGGTAAAATCTGTTCCAAAGCAAGTTTAACCCCATAACTCCATTCGCGGACAGGCCTTTACGCACCGTTTAAACGCAGCACAGACAAGTCCACGAGTTAGTTTTTTTACTGTTAAAGTTTTGTATTTTTACTTAGAATCATGTTTTTCATCAAATGGAAGATAATATTTCCATTATTTATAGATGATTATTTTTTTTATCCGAATAACGTGTGTGTCAGCCACTTGGCGTTTTAACTTTTTAAACCAGAAATCATATTTCCACCCTCATCAAGACGTCCTAAAAACAGGTAAATACGCGAAGCCATGTTTTAAATCAGGCTTCACTTTGTTTTCAGAATCAAATGAGCTTTTGTACAAAAAATATTTTTATTATTGTACCATTTCACGACGTTTTAAGAAAAATATTAAGAATTATTTAACCAGAAATCACTACTATAATTAAATTTGTTCCAAGACATCCCAGCCTCACCACCTAAGATTGTATTTTTAGCCACACGAGCTGAGAAACCTTCGCTGGAGATGTTTGGACTCATACCTCAGAGAACCTTGGAGGGGCGGTGCTGCCTCCTCTCCTCCTGCCAGCTTCTGGCTCTCACAGCCGGGAAGGCTGGCTCGGGGCGTGCGCTCTTGTGAGCAGCTCCCAAAAAACCCATAGAGGGGGCGGGGGGCAGAGAGAGGGTGAGACAAGCAGACAGGAAGACATGAGCAGATCGATGAGACCGAGGTAAAGATCCACCATCGAACTTTACGGCAGCGAGGTTTGTTTAGTTGGGATTTTTCAATCTTCTCCTCGTATTTAAACGTCATTACGCACAGTGATCCTCCTACTCTCCAACCTAAAAAGATGCCCAAATCCCCACCGTGCGCGTTCCCCTGGTCCTCCATGTGGCTGGCATCTTTGGCTACTTTGATGGTGCAGTCGGTGCTCTCTTCCTCCTACTCTTCTTCTTCATCCTCCTCCTCCTCCTCCACGTATCAGAGATCTGCAGCCGGCGGGAAGCGGCCGGGCTTCATGGAGAGGACGCTGATTCTCCTGGATGTCAACACCCGCAGTCCGCTCCGAGTCCTCAACGAGAACTTCCTCTCTCTGCAGCTGGACCCCTCGATCATCAAGGACGGCTGGCTGGACTTCCTGAGGTACCAAACAGCGTCAGTTTACCAAAAGCCCGATTCGTATCGCTGTCTATAACGTGTTGCGGTGGTTTTATCCATTACGCACGAAGCCACGTTGTGTAATTACTATGGAGTGAGCCAGCACGTTTCCCCCTCACTTCAATGATCCACATTACTGAATGAATTCTATCGGGACTGATATAATCCAGACCTTTCAGATGATTTAATATTGCAGCACTGCAGGTGAAGGTTTTGTTAATAAGATATTCTGGGATTATGTCTGTAACTGTTGTTCCAGTGCGCCTGGTAACACTGGACTGAACCGTGGGCCCCACACCCGTTCACTCTGCTGAGTGTCTGTGTCACAAGTTATTAAATCTGGTTTTGAGGTTTTCATTTGTTTTTCTTAAAACCACAGAAAAATCCCTCGAGTCCATCGCCAGCCATGTTGCTTCAATGTTTTTATAAAATGCATGGTGAGTTTTTTTAGCTCTCATTTATTTTTGCGACTTCTCACTCCAGAGCATTTCAAAGATTTCAGCGGAGACGCAGCGCAGACTATAACTCGCACACGTTTTCACCATATGAAACATGACATTTTGAAATTCAAACCTGGCAAAATAACTCCATAAATTCCGGGCTTATTCTAATGTTTAACTGTAGATCAGGGCAGTGTTCAGACTGATGGCTCGCCAGGTGCTGGATGTGGATTTAACAGCGTCGTGAACATTGTTTAGTTCAGCTTCTAAATCACGTACGAGTCTTTGTCAGACGTGATCTACTGTCGATGATCTATGGAGCAAAGAATCACACCATATTCTACAGCACATTTCATAAACTGGAACCTTGTGGGTAAAAGAGCGATCAGATTACTTGTGCTCCATTCTTCCCCTGATACTATTTTTTATGACTTATTTCTCTATTATTCCATCTTTTATTCATTCATTTACTTTACTATATACAAACAAACATGTGACTTCATAAGCTTCAATTCGATTTATAGTTGATAAAGCTGAAATAACCTGCACAGCTTTTACTGTATAAATATCTACAGGCCTGCTGGCTGTGACTTTTTTATTTTTCTATTATTATTATTATTATTATTATTATTATTATTATTATTATTATTATTATTATTATTATTATTATTATTATTATATATACTGCTGAGGCTGATGGCCACAGTTTATCCCAGCGGTTTTGAACAAAGCAAAAGTTTTCCAACTTGTTTTTCGCTTTTGGAAACACTTCATATGAACTATGAACCATTTTGCACGTGGCTTTTCAGTTTATAATGTAAAACAATAGGCCTTTTCGTTTTTAATAATGTATTTTTTCATGTGAAAATGTATTACAATACTAGTGGAAAGTTTTAGAAAATACAACATTTCCAATGAATTAACAGAAAAAGTGAAAAAAAAAAGTATAACAAATAAATGATGTGAATTTAGTTTAATATAAAACAGGCCTTATAGAGCAGGAAGTAGAACAAATCATCAACTCAATGCAAACTACAAGTGCAACACATACAACTTCTGCAACCGAGTTGAGACGGACTTTACAAACACTGTAGAGAAAACCCGGTGTTCAGCTGCTGAATGAGGTAAAAACCGGATTTAATATTGAAAACATCAGGACTTACTTTTGTTTTAAATTGTGTTATGCTTTAATTTGAGTGTATGCACTGATATTACACAATGTGAAACGGGAAACATTTTGCTTTCAAACTTCACATTAAAAGCACCAAAAGGAAAGTACAAATTAAGTTGACTATGGCAAAAAAAAATTAAACTCGGCCTTGCAGCACCAGATTAATAAATACTCCTTCATTTCACGTCCATATAAATCTTCAACTTGTTCCTGTTTAAATTCGTGCAGGGTAAACCATTAGTCTGCGCGTGTGTTGTTGTAATGCTTTGTTCCCTGAGGTAGCTGCTCTTACCTGCTGTGGCTGCTTCCTGATGCCTTTTCCACCGGGTGACAGATGTTGAAGTCTCCGCTGATGTCAAGGAGAAAAACAGTGCAGATGTTTAACGACCATGCCCGTGGAGCTGAATGACTTTTTTGTAGATGTCTCCTCGAGGCCTTTTTTTCCTAATATTTGGATTTCAAGGAAAAGGAAACGGGACATATTCGTTTTCACGTTTTCTGCTCCTGTGGAATATTTGTAAACTGAGGCCACAGATAACTTTTGGTTTGTGTGTTTCTTGGTCTCTGACTCTTTTTCTCTGTGTGTCTCCAGCTCCAAGCGGCTGGTGACCCTGGCGCGCGGCCTGTCTCCAGCCTTCCTGCGCTTTGGAGGAAAACGCACCGACTTCCTGCAGTTTAACAACCAGAAGAACCTCGCTAAGTTCAGAGGGCCGGGACCGGACTATTACCTGAAGAACTACGAGGACGGTGATTACACACGACGTATTTTTTTTTGGCTGCCTCAACGTATAATTTTGGACGGTGTTTACGCACAACAGGCGTCTGATCCTCGTTTGTCCGTGACGCACAGAGTAAACTTTATATTCTTGCTGAGGTTTGCGTTGTTCAGGCCGTTTGTTTTACGCAGCGTCCTTTTCCTTGCAACACAGGCAGTGGCCAGTTTATTAGGGACACCGAGCTAAAACTATCATGCTTGTCTATGGACCCTGCAGTGAACCACACTCTTGTGGATGTGATAATGTTGGGATTCGGATTAAAAAGTGTTGCAGAGAGGTGCTTCTAACATATTGTCAACTCAGTAAACAGTGTGGACACAATATTCGAAACACTTCTCAGGGCAACACAATTTAGCTGCACCTCAAAGCCTCCAAAAAGGACTTGAATCAACATGTGTTTAAAACAGTCTCAACATTCATGAAGTAAGAACTTTGGACTGCATGAGGTTTATGTAGGCGTACCTAATAAAACGCCATCTGAATGTTTACAGGACACTATGGATATTGTATTTTCTAACAGGGTGTATAGTATAGTATACTCATTTATATTAGTTTAAAGCTGCATAAAAATAGTTTGATTTCAACTCATATTCTGTATTGGAAAAGCAACAAATGCATCAAAAAGCAACAAATGAGTAAAAAAAGGTTGCACCTTTCCCCGGGTAGTCAAGTTCAAAACAAACTGAACAAACAAGCGTTTTTTAACTTTTGATTTAAGGAAGCAATTAATTGTTCGAACAAAATAAGGAAGTTGTGTTTGTTTCTTCCCCTCTGCAGATATAGTGCGCAGTGACATTGCACTGGACAACCAGAAGGGCTGCAAACTGGCCAGTCATCCGGACATCATGCTGGAGCTGCAGAGGGAGAAGGCCGCCACCACACAGCTCGTCCTGCTGAAAGAGCAACTGTCCAACATCTACAGCAACATCACAATAACAGGTAGGAGATCAAACACACACACACACACACACACACACACACACACACACACACACACACACACACACACACACACACACACACACACACACACACACACACACACAAACACACTCACATATGTAAAGGGTTGTATTTTTTTGACACATGCTCACATCCTAAGAGACACATTGTCCGTGCTCAAATAGCATAGTTTGGACTTTGTGTCATGCACATGCAGATGTGCACGTATGCGCGCGTGCACTCACACGAGGTTCAAAGCATGCCAATGTAAACCATCAGCTTTCAGAATGACAAATGTAATTTGTAAAGGAGGAATGTGGGGATGGATAGAGGGGTGCAGCAGCAGAGGCCAGTAAACAGAGCACTGACGTTTTCACTGGTAACAGTTAACTCAACCTGACCGCAGAAGGAACTCTGGAGTCCTGGTTTTGGGTGGGCTACGTCTCTTATCTGTTGCCGTGATTGACTGCGATGGAAACGAGGAACTGTTTGTTAAAGTCGCAACAGTTTTGGGATGTGTCCACAAACCTGGAGTTGGCAATGAGTTGACTAAAAACGCTTTCCTAATAGAGCTTGGAATTAAAAGTTCGAAGTTGGTAAAACAAGGAAATAGAGAAAATGATCTGAAGCTTGATAACAAAACAAACAGAAGAGTAAAAAAAGTGCTAATTTTTAAGCTTTTGCTGACCCCTGACTATAACTAAATGGAGCAACGGCAGTGAGACAACTATTTAACAATATTTATTACGATAATAATACTCTGGAGGCATCTCCTACAGAAACACATTTGTCATCTTGAAAAGACAGTGGTGGGGACTGGGAGCGCTAACATCCCAGAATGTGAGTCCTGATCGTCAAAGAACCTCTAGAAAGAAAAATCTGAACTCGGACATTGACCAGCAACCCAGACAACGAGTTCATCTCTTTTGTAATGTGTTAAAATGGTTAAAAGTGCAGAGGTGGTATTGGTCACAACCCACGGAATATTTGGCCATGAGCTTTGAAAAGATATCAATAAATTTGATAAAACTCCAAATCTACATTGAATTGTCCCAGTTCAATGTCTTAATACATTGTTTGATCATTATATACAGAACCTTGTATTAGTGGGTCTGCAGTGTGCGTCTGTGTGTTGCAGTGTGAGCGATAGAGGCGAATATTATCAACATAGCTGTGGATTTTCAGATATAATCTCAAATGCAACAGGCAACACACGTCTTTGTTGCATTTATCAAAGTAGGCAAATACATAAAAGAAGAATTTCGAGCTGTTTGTGTGAGGAGTCAGTTCACGAGTTCAGGTCGGGAGTCACATGGTAACACACACTATCATCAATTTTGACACGTAGCCTTTAATTTTGACACCACAGTAATTGAGGTTGTTCCACTCGGGCCAAGCATGTTAGACTTTGTAGTAGTTTTCATCAGTAAAATATATATATTTATTTCAAATCAAACATACTGATAGTAATTATAGATGTTTTTGGGACGTGGGGTTCTATCAGATTGTTTTTACATCAGCTCATTTTTTAAGAAACAGTAAAACACATGAGTGTGTGGGTGTGATGGTCACACAGGAAGAGCAACACAGATTATTGCAAAAGCCAGTATTGAACTGTACAATAGTCTCCTGCAATAATAATGTGACATCTAGTTTAATAATGGTAAAATAGCGTTGTAGGGCTGGGCAATAAATCAATATAAATAATTATTGCAATATAATTTTCGTCAATGGTAATATAACAAAACCCCATTTTCGATATGCTATTTGTGATTCTCTGGCTGTTAGAACATAGAACCACAATCTTTACTCAGGAGGGTTAACTTAAATAATAAGGTGACATTTATCGCAATAACTATATTTTTTTGCATTAGTGGTCGACTGATATTGGTTTTCAATGAGTTATGAAAGCAGGAAGGATGATGGTTGACATATAATGCTCATATTATGTTGTTGTTTAAATGTTTTTATCTGATATCAGACAACATAAATAATATTTACAAATGGGACACAAAATTGCTGAATATTTGATAAATTTAAATATAAGAAAGTGCATTTTCTCTTTTTGCTAAAGTAAATCTGCAATCCTCTCTGTACTTATTATTTTAAATGAAAAGAAAATCCACAAGTTATCAAAATGACACCTTGTGTAAACGAGGATCTGGAAATGCCAGATCTCGACACAATCTTTCCTTGTATCTCTAATCTGAATTTTTGAATCTTAGTATCAAGTATAACTGTAAACTAATAAAACCACGGTTGAGAAATTAAGCCTCTGTCTCACACATGTGGTGTCGCGCTTATGTCTCTCAAAATTAAGACCACATTTCCCATAAACCCCAGTGCTTCCTGTCACAAAGAGGATGTTACCACTTGCTCACTTTGCTGTGCGGCAGCGTGGAGGTCATCCGGTCTCCTCGGTGGAGTAAAAATTTAAGTAATGATGATTTACCGACGACAAAACATAGCATTGCTCCTTTAAGCTACTGTTCGGTAGAATGTTCGGTTGAAAAACGTAAACATTAAAACTCACTTGACAGGTGTGAAAACAATGTGAGAGTGTTGATGCAGTAAAAGTTATGGCGATAATGAATCACCGCATGAATGTTATTTTCTCACATAGTCGAGGTTTTTGCATAATTTAATTGATTGATTAGAACCATATGGAGGATTTTATCTTTTTAACTCCTGCTGTAATGGTTCTTATTAAAAGCCGGTTTATAACTCTGCGTTGAATTGGCGGCGTAGGTGCGGTGTAGCCCGACTGCAACTGTCGTAGGTCGGCTTGGTAACGTCTCGTCCATGTCCGTCAGTGGCAAAAGTAGCTATTGATCCGCTCAGTTTGAGTAAGTGGCATAGAAACCACAACGCCACCCGGTGTTTGGACAGAGACAAACCAGCTCACGAGTATAAATTCCCTCAACAGCATAGACCATTGGCATAAGTTCTGTGCCCATCCCCCACAGGAATACAATAAAGGTTTGAGAGGTAGAAATGGAGTCGAGAGGCAAAGGGTGGCGCCATGCTGTTTCTGAGCAGGTGCCATAATTGTCAGACATGTTGGTGTAGAGGAGAGGAGAGGAGAGGAGAGGAGAGGAGAGGAGAGGAGAGGAGAGGAGAGGAGAGAGGGCAGTGAAGCCAAGCAGAAGGACTTTATTTACCCAAGGCTGATTTACTGTGAAGTGTTCTCACAGAAACTCTTCTTCTTCCAAAGCACACACACGAGCTGAAGGTCGGCCCCTGGGGGAATGTTTTTCAGAAGTCTGAGGTGTATTTTTCAAAGATAGTGAAGGTGGAGCTGCTACATTATTATTTATTGTACAAAGGGTTGTCTGTGGGTTTTAGAGGGGAAGTATAACTCAGCAAAATGAGCAGTGATGACGCTGAAGAAGCTGTGAAAGGGCAAACGTGTTGGTGTTATGTTCTCATTATCACACTCAAGCATGTTGTGTAAACTACAATCCTTTCAAGGACCTTCCATGTCTGAGGTGGAGAGTTACAGGGATACAGATGCAATAGGTATTTGTTTAAATACTGTCTGGTAACAATCAGTGTGTGTGTATGTGTGTGTGTGTGTGTGTGTGTGTGTGTGTGTGTGTGTGTGTGTGTGTGTGTGTGTGTGTGTGTGTGTGTGTAGGCAGGTGGTGTTTAAAAGACCTTTAACAGTCTTGCTCCATCCTTTTCCACTCACCACTGTCTGACCTTTGACCCACCCTTGTTAGAGCCATCCATAATGGGGCCAGTCCAAGCTCTCTCTCTCTCTCTCTCTCTCTCTCTCTCTCTCTCTCTCTCTCTCTCTCTCTCTCTCTCTCTCTCTCTCCTCCTCTCTCTCTCTCTCACACACACACACAGGAATTAATTTGAGAAAATACCCTGATCTCAGACAAGGTCATGGTCAGCATCATTTCATGTCTCGCTCTGCAGGAACATATCCCTCCATCAGGGATCTCTTCTTCAAATTCTCTCTTCTCTTCCCTTTCTTTCATCTGTTCCTTCTCCTCCACCTCTCCCCGGTCTCTCTGTCATGTTTACTCTCAGTTTAGCTGTGTATATTGTGACTTTGTGCCAAAGTCCTTATGTTTATTTGATACTTCGCAGAATGAGGCGGTCGTTCTGTTAAACTTGTGACCCCCTTGTCTGTGTGTTTTAAGGCTCTAAGAATAAACATGGCTCAATTAAGGAATCAACCAAGCAATACTTGTGAACAAGAAGAAAATCTAGAGAAGCTTCTAGAGAAGCAAGATTCAAAGAAAGGATGTTATCAGCTTTAAGGTGGGCAGCTGCTCTTGAGAGAGTGAGGTGGAAACTAATTCTGTGTCAAGGATTTATCTTCAGATTTTTACCTCCGCTGAAGGGGTTATGTTTTCACCTCGTTTGTTTGTAAGCAAGATAACACAAAAACAACTGAACTGATTATCACAAAACCTGGCAGAAGGCTGTGGATGGTCTACATTAGCATGTCCTCACTATATGTATTAGTACAAACAACCTCATAAATAAAGAAAAAAGTAAGAAACACTTTATATAATGATTAAAATGATACAAAAATAATAAGATTAAAAAAGGGTGTTGAATCACAACGTTGTTGGACCACTTATTGTATATTTTTGGACACAGGCAGTGGAGAGGAGGAAGAGGAGTGGTGTGGATGAGACCGAGGGACTAAGTCACAAGTAGGACATCTCCTCAGGAAGGAGCGACCACTAACCTAGTTTTCAAAATGGGACGGGGTCAGATTCCCAGTGAAGAATAACCTACATTAGTTAATTTCGGAAATCCAAATAAATCTAGACACTAATTTTCATTCATAACTTCTTGTTTCACAAATTCGAATGTTTAAAATCACAAAAGGAATTATGCATGTGAGAGTAAATGAAGCAGCACTTTGAATGGAATGAATCCCTCCCTGCAGAAATTAGAGTAGCCAGCTGCAAGGAGACTAGGCAGTTGGATGAAACAAAGCAGGAGGCTGGTTTGAACCTATACTCTGAAATCTGTGAGGTCATACTTTTATTAATATAATCATTAATTGTGGTAAGGCTAAAAGGAATCGGATTAAAGAGCATAATCTTAACGCTAGATGAGTCAAAGGTTGGCGTCCTGATCAGGTAGATGGTATGCAGCCTGATTTAAACCTTCTCTCTTTCTTAGTCTGATCTCACGTGCGTCGTATCAAGTGACACGACTGTTTACAATGTCTAATCAGTTGTTAGGTTTAAGTAAACATCGCAGAGGGTACATCACACACTAACATTCGGAGCCCCTCTCTTTGAACTGACACCGAGGTGCAGCAGTCACAGCCAGGAGCCTCTCATCGAGAGCTGCAGGCCTCCACTAAAACGAAACACGAGAAGAAGGACACTATAGAGGAGACATACCATCAGGAGTGTGAAGCAGTGCTCGTGCAACCCTGCAGAGGTGCAACAGAGAGGGGGCCTTATTTTCAACTGAGGCAGCGACTACACACGCCCGAAGAGCTGCAAATTCCAGACGTCAGATTTTCCACCGGATTTTGCATCCAAAGATTAATTGAAATTGAACTTAGACCTCCATCATGTGCATTTTGGCAGTGACAGGAGGTAGTGCAGCCACGTTGGACGAATCTGCAGCTCATAGTGGACGAGCGGGTACCGTGTCGCAGACCTGCAGTACATTTAACCTTTTTTTCAATAAGTAACAATCTTTTACCAACAATAACGCAGCTGTTTCTGTTGCTGTTTCTGTTGCTGTTTCTGTTGCCTTTTGGCTGACTGTCTTTTCCTAAATTGGCCAAACCTCGGTTGTGCTGATGTTGTCAGTGTTACACTACAAGTCCAATTCACCCATTTGCACTCACATTCATATGTCACGTCTTTATGCGTTTAATGCCTTGCAGCAGAACACTTAGGCATGCAGACTGGAGGAGCTGGGGATCAAACCACTGACCGTCTGGTTAGAAAAGTTTATTAGTTTCACTTGGATAAAACTAAACTTGGTTGCCAAATCGTGCATCACTTCTTCGCCATTCTGCCAAGATCCAATCAGTTGAAGCAACTGGTGATCAATTCTTCAAACGTAAAAACAACAACAATAAAAAACAAAACATGCCTCAATACTGCGGCTGTGGTGTCATCCAAGCGTCCGTAAGCTCTGAAATTCTGTGGTTTTTTTACGTTTGAAGAATTGATCACCAGTTACTTCAATTTATTGGATTTGGCTGCGACTCTGGCCAATTTCAACACGAGCAATCTCATGAAGCATTTGAAGAACCATCATTAGAACAAAAGGTTTTTTTTAGAGGGTTTATCCTGAGCCAGGCCGCACAACAATGATATCAATCACCTCTATACAGGCTTAGTTACATATTTATTACATTATATAAGTCTCTTTTTTTTTATTTATGCAGTGGTATCCAATTTACAAATGCCAGATATTGGAATCAGTATGGGGAATAGAAAAATGGAATCGGAACATCTAACATTCTATAATTGCTCAGTTATGACAAAAGGATTTTAATGTGCAAAATTCTGAGAAAGAAACTGAAACTCATGTTCCTGACGTGAAGCTTTGTGTGGGTCAGAATCTGTAAGGACAAACATTCGGAGCAAACACAGAAAGAGGAATTCACTAAACATGTTGAATGGCTTGAAAATGTTTCATCAAAACAACCGGGCACAGCTGACAACAGTCAAAGAGCCTCTAGATATAACTCTCTGTTTTAACTCATTTGAAAATCAAACCATATTTTCTTGTAACAGTGGGAAAACACTCCATCCCTCCTCCCAGCCTCTTTCCTTAATCTCCTCTGTCAAACTTCTTTTCTGAGGAGGAAATTGAATTGTTTTTGCAAAATTGTCATTTACATTTCCCTCACTGAATACACAGACACACACACACGCACACACACACACACACACACGCACGCACACGCACGCACACACACGCACACACACCGGGTTGCAGCTGCTTAAGTACCCGCTCCATCTCCAGCTCACTGATGAATGCAGATTTATGAGTTTCTCCTGCCAAGTTTCACACTGTAACACTGAAGTTCAGCCAGTTTTCATGACGGCAGGAGAATTAGTATAACCCACTTTAATTTGTTGATATATATAATGATATTAATGGATGTGAGTAGTCGCTGTGGATCTTGGAAAGGTCCACAGGTGAGACAAAGAACATTACAAGCTAGTGTGTATGTTTTTACATATCACTGATTGCTCAACTTACTGTTTGCTTTAGTGTTCTGTTAAAAGAGAAGGACCTGGAAGCCTGCTGTGCTTCACTGCCAACAACGAGGGAGTCTAAAATCACAATTCTGCTGTAGGTCCAGTATGCAGCGCTTTTATCCAAATGCATTAAGCTTTGGAACGTCATCAGATGCACATATTGATCATGAACAGTGCTTCCAAACGTTATGTGGATTCAAGCATAACTAGAACGCCAGCAGAGACTCAAGAGTTGCAGTGAAATAAATGGTCATTCTCTTAAAGAAGGGATTCTTGCCTCCTAATGGATTTCAGGTGTTTGTTTGGTTGAGAGTTTTTGTATTTATTTCATATCTCACAAATTAGCAGGTAAATCCTTGTCTTTTATTTGGTTCATTTTAATACTTTTTAAAATCTCTCTGCTTCTATATTTTAGTAATAAATGAAGCAGAACTGTTGAAACAACTGTTTTGTTTGTATTAATGAAGTAAATATTTTTCTAATTTCTTAAATACAAGGAGGCTTGTGCCTTTTACACTTGAGATGCACAAATCATGTTGATTGTTGACTGTTTTTACCACATTTCTTCCCCTGATACAACTTTAACGAAAAGGGCACTCATGAGTTCATACATCTGTCAAGGTCCAACGCGTACCTTATGAAACGACGGTTAAATTCACTAGATCTGGATCTGCATCAAAGGGCACACACTCATATATATCAGCCCCCTAAATATGTCAGAGATATTTTTTATCAAGATCCATGAATTACTCCGTGAAAAATCAACTTAAATGTTGAAATACAACTTATCTCACAATGTTACAGTGGAAAAAAAAGTCCAGGAGGATTCCCTACCCCTTAAAACATTTAATGAAAATCAGTTGAGTAGTTTTTATATGATCCTGCGAACCTTCACACAAACAAACAAAAAATGCCATATGAAAAGATAAATGACAAAGAGAGATGTTCCCTACATGAGATGTTCCCTACATGAGATGTTCCCTACATGAGAGCGATAAGAGGAGGAGATGCACCAATGGAGCAGAAATTACTTCTTAAATCCAAACAATATCTCGGAAAATTCTTTAAATTTCAATTCGCTTTTTAATCATGGATTCCTTCAAATACGTGTGTCTTAAAAATGATCTTTAATCGAGCAAATGATGTGTGGCATTGGATTGAGTG
The DNA here is from genome assembly GCF_009819705.1 of Hippoglossus hippoglossus. NCBI lineage: Eukaryota > Metazoa > Chordata > Actinopteri > Pleuronectiformes > Pleuronectidae > Hippoglossus > Hippoglossus hippoglossus. Next base: position 11,865,790 of record NC_047165.1, read on the forward strand.
ATAGCGACTGTCAGCACGCTGATGATGATGTATTCGATCCAGACCAAGGTGTGCAGAGAAAACTGCCAACAATGCTGCTGGCGTGAACTCGGGACAGAAAATTGAAATGTTGGCTCGAGGTGGTTGCGTAGAACAAAGCCAATATGGCCTTTAGAGCCAAACCCGTCTGGCAGCCATTGAAAAAAAAAAAACACTTCAGTAGAAAGAGAAAAGTTTAAACTTTAAATCTTCATCTTCTGCACAGGTGAAAAAATTTACTGCATAACATCAACCTCAAGATATATGACTCATATCTGTCTGCGTGAAACAAAACATGCTCATTTGATCTGTGGTTGATTCCAAACTATCTCTGCAGTGAAGCTTTAGGGACGTGTATCTGTGGTTTCCGAGGATTTAGTCTGCTGCCTTTGGACTCTCGGCCAGCACGTGCATCTTTTTAGCATAGTTGTGTTTAATTTCTAAGCCTCTAATAAGAAACATTCTTGAAATACATCGTGTGATTAGATTGGTCATGTTCATGTACACAGCGAAAAGCTCTGGACCAAGAATCGAGCCCTGCAGCACACCTTTGAACCACCAGAGTTTCACACATGGAGGATTTTTTACAGTATGACAGGGAGTCTTCAGACTGAGGTGCTCTGTTGGAACAGGATTATGTAGAAACTGACATGAACTTCTGATGTGTTTGGCTGAATTTATTACATGCCACTTTTAATGCTAACCTGTCAGTTAACAATTATAAACTGGGATGTAAGTCCAGCGTGACAAACTCTTGATTGCCATATTGCCTGCTTTTTTTCTTCCGCTCACTCTTTCCACATGGTCTGCACAGATCCAGAAATGTCTGTTTTTTCTTGATCGGGAGAATACCTAGAGTGTTTAAATCATGGATGGACATAACATGCAACTCCATGTGTTTGCAATATGCCCTGAGAAAAGTGCCAGCAACCTGCAAACGAATGTCATTTTAATAGCCTGATGCATGGGAAATGTTTGAAAGCAGTCTTTCCTTTCCTATGATTGTTTGGCGTGACATCCAACCTCCAGATTTCTCCTCAGAAACATACGTTTTGTGTCAAATTTCATATCATGGCACCGTGCTCGCTGCTGCTCTGAGCCCTTTCGCAGCAAGGGGATGGATCTGTAGCACAATGCTCATAGCTCTCGTGCATGTGTGTGTGTGCGTGTGTGCGTGTGTGTGTGTGTGTGTGTGTGTGTGTGTGTGTGTGTGTGTGTGTGTCAGCTCTGTATTCGTGCAGGTGAAGCTGTTATCCTGAGGGGAAACATGCTAACTTCATTACATTTTATTGCCTTAATTTGACTCTCAGGCTGTCATCCATTATTTAAAAGATTGTGTGAGTGTCCATATGTATTTATGTCGGTGAAGTTTGAACTCGAAGTAGGGGCTAGTACGCTGTAACCACCATTGGAGAGGGAATTTGACCCGGTGTTTGAGAAAGCTATTCTGATGTTTCTTCTTTCAACACTGACATTTAACACACACATTAGTGTCACATAAATGTTTGCAACGTTTCTACCGTGTGGGAGTGTGTGAATCCATAGAAAGCATCTACTTTTCCTCTTAGAGAGAAACCGTAACCGAGAGTTATCATCTGTACTGATCTGATCGGGGGAGTTCGGCCCATTTTTAGCATGAATAGACCAAACCACTGTCTTGTATATCTCACACATAACCTGTCCTTTCTTTTCTCTGACTTAATCCAGCTAGTGGATGTTTACCTCAGTCAATGTTTTGGTCTGTGTTTGTTTGTTATCAAGATTACGCATAAACTACTCAACTGATTTCCATGACATTTTGTGGACTGGGAGGGAATGACCCAGCGAAGAATTGATTCAATATTGGTACGAATTCAGATTATTGCGAGATAGGGGTTTTCAACATTTTCATGAATCTTGATGGAGAAAAAAAAATTGGACATGATTAATATTAATGCATGTACAGATCCAAATAAAAATCCAGAGCTAGTGAATTTAAATGTGGTTTCACCGGGGGCCTGTTGGGCCTTGGCTGGAGGTTTGCACTCTTCTGAGTGACATTGTAGTTATAAATGCACTTATTTTTTTGGAACTGCCTGAGCTATAGATTGTGTTTATATAATATTCTTTTGTAACAGAAAATTGGTTTTCCAAACATTTAAAGTGACAGGATTAGGTTTCTTGTGAAATGTGCATTTAGAATGAATGTCTCTGCAAAGTTACAAAACGTACCTGAATTCAAGTTCATCATTATCGTCATGTGTACACATACTTCCTCTAGTTTGTATGCATCATGGTAACTTAATTCAACTTTTCTATCCTAGTGTGAAGCTCAATGCCACTCAGTAGAGCGCATACCTCCGACAAGGCCCAGCAGTCCTCTTAAATTCAATCAAGCTGCACCAAGTTTTACAAACTCATAAATTTCACTTCCCTGAACATGCCTGATTTTCATCAAGATCCAGGACTTGCCCTCTGTGAAATCAAGGAAAAGGTTGAAAAACACTATCTCGCAATGTTAAAGAAAGCAATACAAATTCCTAGATCCGCCATTGATCTGGATCTGCACCAAAATGTAATGGGTTCTTTCCTGACCCACACCACATCCTTCCACTAAGGTTTGTGGTTATCCATCCAGTAGTTGTTGTGTAGTCTTGCTTACAAACACACTAACAAACAAAGGGACATGTGTGAATACACAACCTCCTTGGAGGAGGTAATTATTCTTTTTGATAAAGTGCATCACTTCTCGCCTTCTTTTTTTTTTTTAGGAATTTCCCTTAAGTTAATTCTCACGGTGCCAATGTCCCCTGTATATTATTGAAACACTTGCTTCCAAAAGAGCTTGGCGTGTTTTTCCTCTGGCCACTTGGGAATCCTCTTTAATTCTCCTCTCTCTTTTTCACTGGGAGCATATGGCTGGTTGGATTGTGTTGGACCTTGTCAGAGGCCATCTATCACTCCATGGTGTCCTGCTGAGTTGGAGATTCACAGCGCAGCCTCAGCCCTCAAAATGAGAAAACAAGAGCAAGAGGGAACAAAGATAGATTAAGAGCGAGGGGAGAGAGGGAAGGGGAAGGGGGGGGGGAGGAGTGAAAAATGAAATAACAGCAACAGACAGATGGTAAAAGAGAAGATGGGGAAAATGGTAAAGGAAAATTTTAAGATTAATAAAAGTTAAAAGCTTTCTTCGTATGAGCCCAAGTGTTTTTAGTTTTTCTCCGAACTTTTTACTTTTTTACCATCCCAGCCAGCTCTGGCAGTTCAGAGATGCTCTTAGCCAAAGGCCCCATCGACACCTGTGGTGTAAAACTGTGCCTTTTAGGTTGAACACACCTGTAAGTGCTCAGGGTTCAGTAGCTTCACACTTGTTAGACTCCAAAACAGCCCCAGAGCACAAATGATATCGTCAGAGCTCTCTCAAGAAACTATATTTAATAAAAAGGGTGTTTCCAAAACCTTTCACAAGCTATTGACTTGGAAATCTGCGTCAATTTCTGATGGAAAACAGAGCTGTGCATGTTTCATATTATTTCCCTTGCATCAAGAAGTGCATATTTCTACATCTGCATGGTTTTTCTATATATTATATGTAATAAAACAATTCTTGGTTGCATCAAGGTCAAACCTACAATCTGATTTTGTGTGTAAACCTGTACTAAATAAGTTTCACATTGTTCTATGAGAGAAAATCACCAAAGAGAAAAAGAGAGTAATTGAGAAAACGTGTCCCAACGAACGGGACTAAAGCTCAACCTGCTCCAGAGGCACGGCTGCTGGCTGTGTCTGTCCTCTGACCCCGTGACCCCCACATGAAACGACAACATGCATGTGCCTCAGAGGGACATGTGAAGAAGCTACTTCCGAACTGATAAAGTTGTTTCTCTGCTTTAGATCTATTTCTCTTATTTAGGTTTATTCTCTTTCATATATGATCTGTACTATGTTATTCAGTGGGCCTCCCTTCTTCTGTAAGACTCTGCACATGTGGCAAGGTCAGACTGAATATCCAAAGTCCACTACTTTTCTGTAGCTTAATATGTGTCCCATTATCATCAACAGGAACCATAGCAACCAAGGTAAAACAATAGTTCAGTGCAGACGTTCACCACATTTCGTGGTAATCTGCCCTGTAGTCTCTGTTGCACAAGTGGTAACAAACAAACGCACAGGAGTAGCGGAGGTTTTAACTCAAGGATGCAAACAACATGAAACGGATGAAATACAAATTCTGAAAAAGGAAACTGTCCTCACAGCAGAAGCACTAAGTAGAGCACAAACCTCCGCCAAGGCCCAACAGTCGCCTCAAATTCAATCAAGCTGCACCAAATAGCACACACACACCCATAGATTTCAGTCCACTGAATATGGCTGATTTATTTCTTCAAGATCCACGAGTTATTCCCTGAGAAATTGGTTAAAATGTCAAAAAATGTGCAATGTTAAAGACAGAAAATCCTGGATCCGCCTCTTTGTATGGATCCACACCAAAAAGTAAAGACTTCTCTCTTTGCCCATCTTTCATCCTTCCACCAGGTTTCATGGAAATCCATTGCAGTTTTGCATAATCATGCTGACAAGCCAAGAAAGTCTGATTCTAGGTCACATAGTTGGTCTGTAAGTTAGAGCCCATGTCACGCACATGGAAGCCAGTCCAGGCTCCGCTAACCCACTTTTACCGACATCGACAACAGATAGCGATTTGGCAACGTCTTAAGATCAGTCACCTCCGAAATGTTTATTGGCTCATTAGAGGGATAAAGGAAGCTTAATGTTGGATGTGTGACCAAATTGTTTTCCCCCTCCTTTGCCAAAGTTTCTCTTTGTCTCTGTTTTTGTTAATTGGCTTAAGTATCCAGTAATTGGTGCCTCTGGTTTTTATTTGGGGGTTTTATTAGATGCCGGCTGATGTATGGTTACAAGATGACAGAGAAAATATGTAAACTGCTTTATGGCCTTTCATCACTTGAGCCGTGCCACATATTTAAAACAGAGTTAATCTATGTTTTTACTGTAGCTGTTTATGCGTTGTTCAGAGATAAAAAAAAGGAAGAGGAGAAAGAAAAAGGATGGAATAGGGAGAGAAAGAACTGGACGGGACTCTTGACAGGATCATGGCTGGTTGCCCTCCAACCTCTTTCACTCTGAAGCCGCTTGATTCTGGAGGAACTCTGGTCTGTGGTACCCTGCGCCGTGTTATTGGAGGAATTTTATGAGTCCATAAGTGTGTAATGAAATTTGCCTTGGTCAGAGGAGTGAAGCACGGAAAGGAAAAGTGGAATTGAATTTTCTGTGGTATTTTCCTCAGACCTGCGTTCCCTCAGGGAGCGCACAGGACTGTTTGCAGTGGCCCAGGCAAGACGAGGCCAAATGAAACCTTTTCCCTGAGGTTTTGAACCTCTGCTGTGAATGGCAGCAGCCAACACCTCTAACCAGGAGCAGATGTTTGGCAGGCTCGGCTTGGCCTGGTGCTGTCCCTGGCAGAGGGGGAAACCTGGGGTCTGATGCAGCCAGCGTGCCCCGCTAATGCACTAACAGCGTGGCCTCTATACTGTGGGTGCAGAAAAGAGACACGGGAATGGAGCCAAGCCAAGGAGAGCTCCCACACACTCACATCAACACTGGCATCTTAACGCTGATGCTGTAATCATGACACCTCATTTGTTAATATTTTTTAATCTTCACATTTACCACAATTTTCTTCTTTTACAGAGTCTATTATTCTGTTGCGTAGCTTTCCGGTGTAATTACCTCCACTAAGGATGTTGTGTTTTCTTTGTCTGTGAGCAGGATCACGCAAAAACTACTGAACCGATTTCATTGAAACACGGTGAAAGGATATGGTTTGGGCCAAGGAAGCTTTTAGAGCAGATTCGATTAAGGCGGCAGATCCAGGAATTCTTTTTTCACTTTCAAAAAATCAAAATTCATTGATCTTGATTGAAAAATCTGGCATATTTACAGGACTGTTGTGTGTGCAGTTTGGTGCAGCTTGTTTGAATGTAAGGGGACTGTTGGGCCTTGGTGCAGGTATGCACTGTACCGAGTGCGGTTCTAGTTCCACCAGGACTTTCAGAATAAGAGGCACATACTAGCAAAAGTTGTCAGTTGCCATTATTGTTATTACGCAGATATTATATTACTTTTACAAGTTTTGGCATTGGAAAATTTGAGTGAATACAAATGCAAAGCAAGTAAAACATCTGTGCAATAGATTTTATTGCTTTTAGACATTTGTCAAAGGTGAAGTTGATGCTTATTTAATCTACATTTATCAGAAAAATAACAAAACTCAAATCAAATCAAATTTTGCACAGGTTTAACGTCGATATTTTCTGTCACTTGGTTTACTCGGGTTGTTTTTTGTGGATACGTTAACGTCGATATTGTGCAGCCCGATAGAACAAATAAACACCAAATGTCAGAGTATTTTTTGATGAATTTAATTTTGGGGGGTTGGAAATCTGAAAAGATCTGCGTGTGATTGATTTCAAAGCTTTTGGCAAGCGCGCGTCAAAGCACTAAAGCAGAATGTCATTTTCCAAACCCCAAGAATGTAAATGGATTAGTTGAATGAAACAAAATGATAAGTCAACATCTCACTGGTGTGCAAACGTCTGTCAACACTTCTTAGCTGGAGTGGCTGGAATGAACAAATGGGGAAAACAAATATGTTCTCAAGTGTGGAAATGGGTTTAGATTTTTGTAATGTATGTTTAGCTGCTCGACAGAAACGATTAGGAGAGAAGACTGATGAAAAGACAGATATTTCAGGTGAATGGTTGGAAAAAGTCGAATTCCCTTCCTCCACGAACATCTGGCAGGAATATCCATCAGAGAGAGGAGACAAGTCCCAGCGTTGTCATAACCGTTTTTTGCAGAAACTCAAATGGGACTTAAAAGTTAAGAGTTATGGGAAGAGAGTCAGTCCCACTGGCTGAGGCAGGTGCCCCCCGCAGTGTCAGTCCAACACCCGCCAGCATTTTGAGGAGGAGCTGTGATGATTTTTTCCCCCTTTGTGTTATATGAGCGGAATCGTTGTAGCGCCACGTCATTAGTATCACTTAAAGTTCACTCAGTTTAAAGCCTGAAAGTTTCGCCTTCGATTATCGTAAACTAAAAGTAGATTACATTGGATTATATTTTTTATTTAGTACAGATACAGAAACACATAAAAAACGACATATAATAATACGCAGTGCAGTGGGAGGCAGAAAACCCAGTGGGCTTGTTTTAAGGCCTTGACGTAAATATTAAATAATACAATTCACGAAAATTAGGTAATGCTAAATTAACATTCACAAAATAATGTAAATATGGGAGTCAGCAAATTAACACACGTGCAGCCCAATAAAAACAATAATGGTATCAAAATAATTACAATTACAAAAAAGAAAATCTGGCTCTTGTGGAGGCAGTGTTGAGGCAGTGTTTATAAAAACAATGTCCTTGGCTTAAACTCATCGGAAAACATTTGGCCTTCGTATTTACAGGTATAATCAGAAAATTGATAATGATTCCATAAATTTATAAAATATTATTCTCTTGTTCACTAAATTATATTTAATTGGGTTAATTATCCGTCATTATATTCAAATCACTAAATAACAAATAGATTACGTCGTCAGTGCGGCCAATTCACGCCATAGTAGCATCCTGAGGAAAACATTTTCCCAGCATCTGATATTACAAATGTATAATTGCCTGTAAAGCAGTTGAGACGCAGGCTGGTGACTGTGCGCCTGTTTAATCTGGCTCTGCTCGCCCAGCTGGAGACAGAACCTCCAGTTTAACTGAACCATAAGTAATGTGTGTGGATATAGTTTGAGAGTGGAAGATGATTGCTGTGATTATGGTGATTATTCTCACAGTGGAAGGGGGTTCTGGGATACCGTGTGTTTGCTTTGCTGCCCTGCTCGGGATCTGGTCTGCACAACCCTCATCCATCACACGGCCTGGGATCAAAGTTACCCTTCTTACGCTGGGAATGTAGAAAATGTCTTAAATACACCAAAAGAAATGTTTTTGTTTGCCCTCAGTTTGTGCCAGTCCTTTTAGATATATATATTTTTTAATATAATGAATTTCAATGTGGTAAAAGAGGCATTTGTTAGGAAGTTGAAAACATTCCTGCTGTTGATGAGTGATCTGCAGGGTTTGCAGCCCATAAGCAGGTGTTTCGTGGGAAGGGCCACAGACATTAAGTCCAAACTCTTTGATGGTTGAGGGGCAGTAAAGCCCGGGGCTAGTCCACCCTCTTGTTTCAGTGGATCTGCCCAGAGGAGTCTTGTGTCTCTGCAATTACAGAGCAATCAGCGCTCAATTACAGCATCAGCAGAGGTGTGTGACGAGATGGCTGACTGGATAAGAAGCTTTACGACCAGCCTCTTCGGAGGTGACAGTGTTACTAATCTCTGGTAGTAAAAATGTCAGGTGTGGCTCTCACGCCCCTTCCTCTAACAGCCTCTACCTGCAGGAACAAAAAACGAAAAGTCACTGTCTGACACAGAATTCAGATTTGATGTTTTATGTCTTCAGAGATGCTTCACAGAACTGATATAAATCCTCTGTTCAGACCCCGTCTGCTGGACAACATATTTCCCCTTAAAGTCTTGGGCTGTAGTTATAGTTCTGCGCTTTTGCTTTAAAGATGAAAAACTGTTTGCAAAAGTGAGACCTATTAATATTAGTGTGAACATTGTCACAATGTCATTGTGTGAATATTGCAAAATCGATTTGTCCTCATTTAGTAATTGGCGGACAGTGACACAGCAGTGGGTGATAAAACACAACGTGTGACAAGACAAGACTTGGCTTGTTGAAGAAGATACAAACAAACAAACCAACACACAAATGGACATGGGTGACAACACAAACTCCTTGGTCACGTATAGCCCAGTGAAAAGCTTAAAAACTGCACATGTAAAACCTGAATTTAGTTTTACGGTTCTTCGTCAATTGGATTTTATGGAACTAGTTGAAAGCACAACACTGAAATCCACTTGAGATACTTGTGTGTTATCCCAGTTACACATTCAGCAGATGCATCATTAGCATGTAGCCGTGTTTCTGGCCATGTGACACGTGAATCCCTGAGGAAGAACCTAAGCTTCACCTGCTGAAAGATTCACCCAGTCATTCATTTAGTCTGTGTGCTGTTTGGTGCAGAGCAGGTTCTACAGTGGCCTTTAGGAGCAGATAACAGCTGCCTGCCACAGCTGGAAGTGACACTGATGAGAGCAGTGAGAGTGAACAGAAGGAGTTGCGCTCTGGACTCAGAGTAAGGCGGAGGCAGCCGGACAATTAGGGTATTCCAGACATCCTTTTCCCGCGCTATATCCAGAGGCGTTCCCAGGCCAGATGGGTTATGTAGTCCGGCCAGCGAGTCCTGGAGTTGACACCTGGGTCTCCTTCCGGTTGGGCATGCCCAGTAAACCTCCAATCAGGAGGCGTACTGATTAATGCCCGAACCACCTCAACTGTCCCCTTACGACATGAGGGAACTGAGCCCAGCCCCCCGACGGAGGAAACTCATCTAGTCAGTTTGTATTTGCAATCTTTTGGTCACTGCCCAGGGCTCAAGGGCGAGTGTTGGGATGTGGATCGACCGGTAAATCGTAAAGCTTTGCCTTGTGGCTCAGCTCCATCTTCACCACAGTGGTCAGGAACAAGGATGATGCCACACCGACCTGCCTGTCCATCTGGCGCTCCATCGTCCCCTCACTCGTGAACAAGACCTTGAGATATTTAAACTAGTGTTCTCCACTCGGGGCAGCAACGCAGTGACGTATAAGTAATAGACTACGTTGTAACACTTTATCCGTATGACAGAAAATAAGGGAAAGTCTATAAGTCGGCTTCAAACGGTAAATCATTCAGTCCTTATTCTTCAACACCACTGCTCACAAACACTGCCCGTCCTTGGCTTGTAAGCTGTTACACAAGTTTGTTTACATTCTATCTCTGCAGCTCGAAGACGACTGGGAGTATTTCTAAATAATCTAAAAAGACCGTTCTTTTTAACCTGCCTTCAATAATAAGATACTAACAGCAGTTTTCAACATTTTGGGGGTTTACTTTTGTGAAAAGTGTACGTTTGTATGTGGTTAGTATGTGTGTCTCGCTAAAACATCTCCGAATGAATTTGTTTTCCTTAGACTGAAGCTTCATTTAGATTAAGGACGGACTAAACAGCCAGTCAGTTTATAATAAGTGGATGATGTGTAAACAGCCCCGGCTCATGGTGACGGATGTTGAATTCCTCCTCCGCTGGTTGTGGTTTGCTGGTAGCTGCACGGTGCCGACGACGAGAGGAGACGTCTCTCTCCTTAGAAACCGACTTCCTCACACCTTGATTCTTACAAGCCAAACACAGTCAGGTTATTATTATGTAAAAAGTTCATTTAAGGGAGTGATAGACAGTGACCATTGCCAAACAGATGTGCAAACCACTCACACCCCATACACATTTGCCTCAACAAGTGGTTTGAGTTACATGGCCCAAAGGCAGTGAAAGGCAGTTGATGTTATTTTGTCCACTTCTCTGTCTTTGATTTGTGGTTTACTGCAGCCTGTTGCCGACACACACACACACACACACACACACACACACACACACACACACACACACACACACACACACACACACACACACACACACCCACACACACACGCACTTTACATTGAGAGCAGCGTATGTTAACATACCACTCATCTTACTCACCAGCCCCATCGACTGGCTCAGTGTCGAGCTCACACCAGGTACACAGAGGAGGGCCACACACACAAGTCTAGAGTCACAGCAAATTCACAGTTAGAGGTAATCTCTCTCTCACACTCTTGTTTCCGCACACACACACACACACACACACACACACACACACACACACACACACACACACACACACACACACACACACACACACACACACACACACACACACACACACACACACACACACACACACACACACACACACTGGTCACCCTCTACTTACAGAATTGAAAACAGGTGCCCACCACATATCTTGCATTCTTCCAAAATACAAAAGTGGTTTGACCTGAACGGTTCTACTGGAGCGGAGCCACCCCGTATGAAAGAAGAGTCCATGTGGAGATGTGTGTGTGTGTAAACACGGAGGCGTTCGGTTCTGTGCAGCATGCTAGTGGAGCAGCACAGACTCGCACTATATTGGAACCACATTTCTCCCCCCCGCTCAACCCGTACATGCAGTGTCAAGTTAACATCAGGATAAATTGCAGATACACCATGCGAACATAGCAAACTACCGCATTTAATAGCTTTCGATACAGCGACCGTAACTGTATCCTGGTCTGGCTCTGACCGACGCCGGTGAACGATCAAACTGCACCGATAGCCACTCCTAAACTTGTGACCATCTCTTTTGAGAAATGGCGAATTGGAAACGTCAGCCGTGAGATGACCTTGATGCAGTCACAGTGTCTTTCTCTGCAGCCACAGGATCTGGTTAGTGGAGGAACTGGTCCAATGAGAAACAGAAGGCTCAGAGCTGCCAGACGAATCGGATTCAAGCCATGTCAGAGGAGCTGATGATAAATGCGACACACTTTGGTTTTCTAAGATATTTTAGCAGTTTACTCCCAATGCATTTCATGACTGGTCATAGTCTTTGTCTGTTTGTGTGTCTGTGTTCACGTGGTGTGTGTTAAGTTAAAATGTTAAATTACTTTAAAGGCCGTCTGGTAAAACCTTAAATACTGTCATCATCAATTTTCTCCAGCCTTTCGAAACAGTTTGATAGATGAACAGTCTGAGAGTAGCAGTTTCCACCATGTTTTCCCCTGTGAGTTAGTGTGTGTGTGTGTGTGTGTGTGTGTGTGTGTGTGTGTGTGTGTGTTTGTGTGTGTGTGGGTGTGTGTGTGTGTGTGTGTGTGTGTGTGTGTGTGTGTGTGTGTGTGTGTGTGTGTGTGTGTGTGTGTGTGTGTGTGTGTGTGTTTCACTGCATAATTCGAGCTGATGTAATTTGAGTTGTTACAGCTGACGGAGGGAATTACAAGCGTCTCTGCTCTTACATGTGGGAACATGATGCAACTTCGTGCATCTGTTTATTTGCCTCAGAATCGAGGATTTTTTATCCACAAAGCATCAAGAAAATATATAAAAATCCAAGCTCTATTTTGAGATTGTGATAATGAGCAGTGTTGACACTTGAGATGAATTCTTTAAGCGCCTCCGGAAACTCGAGCGCAACATGTGCATCTTTGGATATTGGAAAACACATTGGATCCATAAACAGGGAAAAAAGGCTCAGAATCGATTTCTCTAAATGGCCTTTTCACTTGTCTGCACATGTCTCTTGAGGATTTGGTTTTGATTTGGCTTTAAAGGGAGCCATAACTCTGCTCCATTCTCTTTGTGTGTGTAGAAGTGTGTTTGCTCGTATTCTCGACTTTGATGGGACTAAATGTCCGTATTTGACATTTGCTAGGGCAGTAAGCTGTGTAGACTGGCAGTAAGTCAATATCTTTCTCTAGTGAATGTAACTAGAGACATAGAAAGCGTTTTTTTCCCTGCGCTCTATTGTCTTTCCCAAGGCGTAAATAATGGAGAATGTAGAAATAAGTAGATCAGCATTTTTCTGAACCGAAATCCTGAAGTCTAAGACCAGATTTGTTTTCACAAATCATCTGAATTTGTATGGAGAAGACGATGTTTGTTCCTTCTGCTAACTGTGGACTGTGTTCACTTTCCTCTCCCTACACAAAGGGATGAAGCTTGAATGGATGCCAGTCACATTATTAATGTGACCTCCAGCCAAACTGGAGGCTTGTACTACAGATCAGGGGGTTAGCGAGGTAACATTTTCAATAATGGTTCACTTCTTACAGGGTTAAGTCGCCAGATTTTACACACCTAACCTGCTCCAGAGAGGGCTAATGTCAGAAGATCAACTGCTTAAGGGCCTGGTCACACATACTCGAATATATCAGTGGCCAACCTTCGCCTCCCGTTCACTTCCAGTCTGTGCGAGTGAGGGGGCGAATAAAACATTTGCTTCTTGGGGCGAAGCAAATCACAGCGTTTAACTTTGGTGAACTTTGATGTGGTATTTGCTCCAAAAATACTTGCTCTATATGCCCGAACTACTGACCAATCAGATAACTAGAAAACCAATTGAAAAATAACATTGGACTGTTACTTTCCATGTGTCTGCTCTGGTTTTAAAACAGACTAAATGAATCCATCATTTTTTATTCATGATTCAATCTTGACAGCATTGATGCTTTTACTCTCTTATTCTCTCACTGAAGTTCAGAACAACATAAGGAGACTGACGAGAATTAGAAATAAAAAACTAAACCCTCTGATGTATTTTGTTAAAATAATTATTTCCCATGATTGTAAATTAACATTTCAGTCAGATTGACCTCATCCGACTTATTCCCTCTCCTCTTTGGCAGCAGTCTGACATGATTTAAAAATGTTGCATCATATAATCAAAAAAGTTTGTTCATTATCAAACAAAAAGGGAAAATAATCGCTCAGTAAAAAACTTAATAAGATTCATGTGCTTATTTATAATACATCCTTAACCTGATTTAGAAAAATGGAAATTATTTCTAGTGTTTCCTCTCTATTCTGGTCATGTGATCACATTATTTCATCTAGTTAAATATCATGATTGGCTGTCACTATAATTGAGTTAACCTGCGGGTATCATCGTCATTTTTCACATGATATTAATATATTATATAAGAACTTTATTCACGGATCTGATGGCCTCATTGAAGCCAGAAAAGCTTGGCTTGACTTGTTTCCTCTCATAATACAGATGGGTTTGTATTTAAATATAACATATTTAATATGTTAATATCGATTTAAATGTGTTTGCTTTTAATTTAGTAATCCCTTTATTTTAAATATATTTATTTCTCTTAAATAAATAAAAGATCTTGACTCAAGGAACCTTATGTTTAAGTCTTAGTATTAACAGTTATTTACAGTCTTGTGCTTTTTTCCAAATGTGCAGTAATACGGTCGAATCCAAGAGAGTAGATCAAGGAGAAGCCACAGAGGATTCATTTCATGATGAGGTAAATAATAATCCCTGAGAAAAACGAGATTGCTTTGAATTTTAGACATAAATTCTACATCAATGGCCTGCCTCGCTTTTCTGGCTTCATTGTGACAAGTGGATTACCGGTTTAGATCCAAAGCCGTTTTATTTTTGAATAAACCACCTGCCTTTTTTCCTTCTTACAGACATATTTATAACACAGCATTAGTTTTTTGTCTATAAGACTTTTGAAATATGTCGTTTTCGCTAGGCAATGTGATTTTCATAACTTTCCAAAGGTCCCTAAGGCAGCTGTGTCTCATGGTTAGAAACAGCACTTCATATTTCTTTACTTAATGAGGATATATGTCATACGTTAAGTGATTCTTGCAGCTTTGAAGTAAAACCAATCGCATGTTAAAGCTGCGCTGGCAGGTAACTCTCATGTAAAAGCAGCACCTGTCTTGTCGTTTGACAGTAACTCACAAATGTGATTTCATAGGAAAAATTCAGATGTGTGTCTGGTTCATGTGGGTGGTATATAAACCAACATACAGTGGACATGGTCGTGTGTGTACTTCTGTGTTTGAGGGAATATGCAGAGCTGCAGAAATGAGGCATAGCGCCGACTGATGCTGCCGGCCTCTCTGCTCCACTGCGCTGGCCTTTCTATCAGATAGACAGCTCGACAATATCCAGACCCCCGCTCTTTCCGCTACATACAAACACACAAAGGCACACCAACACACGCATGCACACAGGCACGTATACACACTCATGCGTGCGCGTACAGCTCTCTGGGGCCGTTCTGGCTCTCTCTGGCTGCACTGTTTGTAAGATAAAAGCGAAGTTTGCAGCCGAGTCTGACCCTTCAGACAGGCCTTCACTGTTTTACGTGTAATCGAGAATTCTGAGACCCACTTTAAACCATATTTACAACATGAGAAACGGTCGTTCTCACAGAAACAGAAAACCCGATCGGCGATGTTGACTTCAAGAGATCACTCAGTGTCACTGGGATGTCGGCCATTTGTTACTGGCTTGATGCGTCTAACAGAAGTAAAAGGCAGTTTGACAGTTGCTTGATAGATTGTCTATGTCTGTGTTTGTGCAACAGTCAATCATCTGTATTGTTTCCATTTGGGAGAGTGATTGTCCAATAACAACAAGTGATGCTGCTCCACACTACAATCACCATCTATCTCCATTTTTCATTGAATCCTACTGCATTTCTCCACATCAGCCTTTCACAGATGTGATATTGAGCTGCAGCAGCTCACGTATACAAACACACATTCCACACGAGTGCTTGTGCATAGACACACATGTTCACCGTGTCTTGGTAATGTCATTACTTTGGTCTAACCGAGATCACAGATTTGAACCTTCAGGGCTTTCGAGTATCTGTGGAGAAGCTCTTTCATGTTTGATCTTCAGATTTCCTGACACCAGGAGGGCTGATTCTCCCGGCATCCTTTTCTCTTTGGGGGAAAAGATGAGATGTCCTTGCTCTTGTCAGTCGATAAACAAGAGCTTGGCTGTGCTATGTGGTAACGCTATACTCGGTGCTCGAGGGCTGCTTGTCTGGTCGTATCCGCTAAAGACTAGATCACAATCCAATCCAATCCAGTCGCCAGCAAAGGCACAGATCTGAGCCAAATCGTTGCTGGGTGGCGCAGGATGGGGTGAAGGTGAAGGTACATGTAGTGGTGAGGTGCCCCTTGACTTTTCCACATTGCTTTTATGCTAATTACTATAACAATCAGTTTAGTGGTAGGCTAATTTTGAATATCAGTGTGTAATTAGTAAGTTACTTTTCCTGAGTTGTAGAAAAAATATGACATCGTTAATGGCAAAGTTGAAAAATAATTACCATGAATTTTCATTTCTATACAATTGTGATGTCCATGGACTGAACTCTATCACCTCTGGTCCGGATCAATGTGTCATTCTGTGAGCAGACTAGTCTAAACTCGGCATTTGTTTTTAGAATGGTTGCACCAATTGAGATTAAGACGAGTCTTCACTACTCTCGGTCTTAGCGTTGCTTGTTCATGTGAACGTCTACGATGATTCCTATGTCTGATGATGTCAGAGCGATCGTTGACAGCCCAATGTCAAACGCATCTGACTGGTTTCCCCTTAATATATTAAATATTTGTTATTAGGATTATTGTTATTTGAAGTAGTAGCAGTAGCCTACATGTAGCTGTTGTGAGTTGAAACAGAAATTGTCATCAATTCTTCACCTGTAAAATTCACCATAGTAAAATTCCCCAGGAACCAAACTGACACATAAACACTTTGTGGTTGTGTGTGATGTATTTGATCATACATGCTGCTGTGAGACCTGCCAGCAGGGAAACATGGCTTGTAGCAGCTTGATGCAGCTCACGGTGCCCTGATGATGTGTGCGCTGAGCGAGGCTGCTCGCCTTCTGCTCAGATCTCAGGTGAGGAAAGGCCTGGAATCACTCACCCTGACAGCCACATCTGGCGCTACTTTCTCTCTCCTGTTGCCCTCCACTCTGCTCCTGCAAACAGACACCACTTAAAGCACAGAGGGAAGGACGTATGATGATAGCAGTTATGATAATGACGTTATTGCTGGTTATTAATGAGATGGAGAACAGACAGGTTACTCGCTCTGTGCAATAAAACCATTGTTGCCGCTTGCGTTTTCTTTCTTTCCAGACTTTATCTGCTGTTGCTGGAAACTGAATTAATTCCAGGTGCAACAGGCAATCTTTTTGTTCTCTCTATTTGCTCTGTGGATTATACATAACCACTGCGTTATTGGAAGTAAAGGCTTACAGTAAACGCTGAATAAAAGAACACACTAGAGCTCAAGCGTGACTTATAAATGATAAGCAAATGTGTTTTGATTCCAACTTAAGGCCAGCGATTTTTATCTCTCACATGAATCGATGAAATATTAGGAAAGCTTGCACTTTTTTAACAGTTTGACACGTGTCCAGAAGAGTAACCTCAAACGCACCCTGCTCCGTTCCGCTCCGCTGTGGTCTCCACACTGGATGCAGTTGGCGAGCTCAGCTGGTGCCAAACCTACAGCTGAGGGCAAATTCGAGCAGGGTCCAGACTGCCACTCGCTCTTCATCTGTTTCCTGTTTAACCTCGGAAGTAAGGGTCAGAGTTCAGGGTAATATTTATGTTAATGGGATGACTCCAAACAGATTCAATTTCAAAACGAGAGCCCGAGGTGTCCAGGAGCCGCCTCCAGTCACACATTAAGACATAAACAAACACTTTTGGCCACTCTCGCCATATGCCAACATCTGTAGTTGTCCTCTACGGCACAGTGAGAAGAATGTACTTTGATGGAGTCAGCTGCACAACAGCAACAAAACAAACATCCAATGCTCGCTGATTTTAAAGAGTGCATCGCCACAGGAATCCATGATGGAAAACTTCAGTACCTGTAGCAGTTTATCCAAAACACAGTAGACGCTCAATTTCCAGTCACACTGCAGCAGAGAGATGTGACATTCTTGCATTGATTTAATGTTACGGGTCACTGAGGCTGGAGAATTTAGAAGAAGACTCCCCTTTTTTTAAGAGTCACATGGGAAAGAGCTCGTTTGTGTAAATGGACAAACTCAAGGTTTTTCCAATGATTTTTTCATTTAGTTTTTTCTAAAAACAATTTTTACCATTTCTCAGCATTTAAAACTTGCAGAGTTCCATATGAAAACAATATAGTCAATGTTTATTTTTTATCTAGACGTGTTGCATATGTACTTAATGACCACATTGATCCTGTTGCAGTTTTATCCTTCTCTTAAGTTTTAAAAATGCAGCTGTTATTTTGTGACAACAGCAGTTTACCATATGTGTTATTTGATTTAAGAAATTATAAGAGAACTGAGAAAGCTGTAAATACATGTGGTTATGGTAAAGGTCATAAACATAATAAGAAGGATGAAACATCTCCACTTCCTCCTATTGTACACAACAAAGTCAAACTTTCAAAGATACAGGTGCTGCCATGTTGCGTTTTAATGTTATTTGGAACCAGAGTCCGTGCAGTAATGATTGTGGTGCGGGGGCGTGGTATCGCAGTCCCACTGGTTCACACGCCAGACCAATCACGACTCAGTCTCAGCTGTCAATCATGTCGATTCATCCTGTTTCTATTGCATCAAATAACTAATTAAAACCAAACACATGAACAAACATCACTGTGATAAAAACTACCTAAGATGACAGAAACCATCTTTGAGAGAAAACATGACTTTTTACTTTGGTCCATGTCCCATCCACTAACATGGAGGAGGCAGTATTTATGACCTATACTGCAACCAGCCACCAGGTGGCAATCGAGATGTTTTGGCTTCACTTTTGGTGAGCTGTTTTGTCGTCCATCTTTACTCTATGATAGTGGATAGACAGAACCAAAAACCGAGTTGCAGATATGATTGCAGAGTAATAGAAGAGTTTCCTTCAGAACATGAACATGAGAATCAGTAGGTCTGTGTGTTTCTCATTCACTCCTTCGTGTTCACACATTCATACGCTCACATGACCCCAGGTGCGTGGAAGAATCAAAGTTACAACTGCTTTGTGGGTTTCTCCCAGCCAGGTCTTTAGACAAACTGTACAACTTTGCCGACTGTGCTGGACTGCACCTGATCCTGGGGCTGAACGCGCTGCACAGGAACCCAGACAACTCCTGGAACACCTCGTCTACACTGAGCCTCCTCAAGTACGGCGCTGGAAAGAAATACAATATCTCCTGGGAGCTGGGCAACGGTCAGTGCAGCATCACTCCACATGTTACCTACTAAAAAATATAAATATAATACATATGCATGCTGCTGATATTGATGTACAGTTTTGAGGTGCCTCTGCATAGGATGGTTGGACTTTCCTACTTAACTAAACTAAAAGTAATACTTTTTTCTTAAACCTTAGTTAATTGCATTATGAAGAACATTTTACATAAATATAAATGAGAATTTAAATAAATGCAAAAGGAAGGAAAAGTAGCTGGTAGCTAGTCTGGCACGCCCCCTAACAAAGACAGGTAAAGAACATGCTGGAAGATGTTGACCAATCACAACAAAAGATTGGTCAACAACAAACCCTCTGGCAAATCAGAGCGGACTGGGGTTCAGTGGGAGGGGCCTTAAAGAGACAGGAGCTCAAAGTGTTTCAAACAGAGGCTGTAAAGAGAAGCAGCAGCAGCAATGGACAGTCTGAGGAAAGTGATGAGTTTTATGAACATTAGAGCATAAAAACCTTTTCAAGTAATAACCCAAATTGAAATTATGAATTAATGAGTATAATATGTATCTTTTGAAACTCCAGTAAAAGAAAACTATAATTATCAAGCTAGAAGCAGAAAGGCAACAATCTCAGATGAGCTGCTTTTGACTAAATCTACTAACGAAATCTCAACTCTTAACCAACTAAAACTATTTGAAACTGTCTTTAGCTTTGTCATTCCTGCCAATTATAGCACTATTCCATAATTTAGAGGACACAGGATGCAAGTTTGGTCTCCTTCAAAATGATGCGATGACAAATCAGTCACATATTTTGTTCAAACAACATTAACTGGTCAGAGGAACATTATTTAGAGAACAACCAGTCACAGTGTGTCGAGCAGATTGAGGGTGAAGGCAAGGGTTCATTCAGGGATGAAAGGAACTGCTAGTCCTCATGTCATCCCAACCATCTGTGTTTCTTGGGAGCTGCAGTGCACAGAGCCCCATGTTTTGCCTGTTGCGCATCACTTCATATTTTCTTTTCATTTCTTCTGTAATAAAGCCCACAAAAGAAACTTGTATTTCAGCCGAAGCCTGAAAGTACCATGAATAATCCATTGATTGCACCATGTGAAAATTTGAGAAAGGTCTTGAACCGTGCCGAAAGAAACAATATCAAATAAATCATCCAGATGGTACAGACATACAGTAAATTTGGGGCTGATTGAAAAGGTTATCCTTTAAATCTGTCAGTGATATTCAGGGTTTACAGCACAGATACAGACAACTTTTATTTTACAGCTCAGACACAAACTGGTACAGATATAAACACAATGTTCTTCAGTAGAGAACTCTATTTATTTGAAATAATAATATTATTAATAATAATAATGATAGTAACTTTATTAGTTAAGCACAGTTTATATAGCAAGTGCAGCTCAAAGTGCTTTACATCAATAAAAAATTCAAAGTTAGAAAATAGGCTACATGCATACACTATATATACATACTGTCTGTCTGTATAGCTGCTTTCAGAGATGCACTGGACGCAAATGTCAGAGTGAGACGCTCTGTAGTTTCTGCTAACTCTCTCTCTCTCTCTCTCTCTCTCTCTCTCTCTCTCTCTCTCTCTCTCTCTCTCTCTATATATATATATATATATATATATATATATATATATATACTGTATATATTACATGTATATTAACAGTATTTTATTAATTACAAAAAGAAACTTAAACACTTGCAATGTAAGTGATGTTCTGGTCGGAACCTGAACAAGGACGATGTGCAGTATTTATACTAGATACATATCCACACAAAAATACAATGAAAAGATGTGATACAAAAAAATGCAAAAGCCCTGAAAGTAATAAAAATGTCTGATGCTAGTAAATTACACAACTACATAAAAGCTGCATAAACACGAGTCTAAAAGAGATTGAAGGTTTTAAGGGTTCGTCTGAAGCTATTCTAGAGAATCAGATGATCTGATGTTTAGTTTTCCTCCTTCAGGGAAACTCGCTTCCTCACTATCTTTGTGTTACTGATTCTCCAAGGCCACCCTGTGTGCTTGGACCGTTCCCCCGGCACTGAATCATCTGTACGTTCTCCTTCAAGTAGCCCGATCCTCCCGTTTTCTACTTGGATAATCTCTAGGAGAGCGAGATCAGACTATAACAACAACAATATTCTCTGCCACCTCCCCGATGTTGCTTGTGTAAACCTTATCTCACTGACTCACACTACGCTGTCTCCTCTTCCCAGAGCCTAATGCGTACCGCAGCATGGTGGGCCGTGCAGTCAACAGCACCCAGCTGGCTCAGGACTACACCAAGCTGCGAACCCTGCTGCAGTCGGTACGCTACTACCACCGCGCTCACCTCTACGGCCCCAACGCGGGACGACCCCGGAAGAACGCCATTGCGCTGCTGGACGGGTGAGTCGGCAAGTAAAACATTGACAGGATTCCACTCCTTGTTAGGCTATCCTGCTGGGGTAGTGGAAAGTATGCTGCTGCAGTTTGGGACTTTTACTGGGCTTTAATCTGTTTAATGCACCCGCACATACACACACATTGTCCGTAGTGTTCAGTGTTTATGGATTTCCACTCTGCAGGTTTCAGGTTCTCCACTCCGGTTAGATCATGTCAACCTAAATAAAGTGTCATCTGACTGATGACGTGGCGGCACAATGTTCCACCTGCTGGTTTCACCCAGAAGCTCCACCAGCTCCGGTTGCACTATAACATCTCGCTCTCAGCTGCAGCGAGTGACCTATTAATGTCAAACTTCCAATTAAAAAAACTGTTAGTTTTAGATTCTGCATATTAACTGCAAGCTTTTATTAAGATTCTCTGAAGCAAACACGTGAACATGTGTCTGAACACATTAGATGGACTTTTTATCTTTAAATCAGCCACTGGTTCCATTCAGGTCCAAATGAAAAACCACACTGAAGTGACAAAGCGACATTATGGCCAAAATGTAATGTAGTTGTAAGAGAGTCTTTTTTTGTTCATTCTTTCAAAAAAATTGAGATGAGTCTCCTGCCCACATCAATGGTATTCACAAGTCTTAACTCGACCCTGAGCACATTAACGTTATCCACAGACCCCACACATTGAACGTAGGTATACAGGCTAATTTTGTCTCTGTTCTATTCACCAAACAGATGACGCTTTTTCTCAAACATATTCACCACTTCATAAATAAAGTTAAGCCTTTCCAAGCTTTTCTGTCTGTTGAAATGGAAACAGGTTTTTCCTCGAATGGATGCACCAGTGGCCTTGTACAACAAACCCAGAGTTGAAATCAAACATTGCTGTATAGACATACACAACTGCGACAAAGTGGGACAATCCAAACAAAGCGTGGGTGAAGCACGGAGCTCATGGAGAGATGTTTTCTCTTTCTCGACTGATTCAATTAAACTTAATTCAATTTTATCTGTGTAGCGCCGAATCACAGCACTGCACAGGGTGAGGTTGAGACCTTACGATCTTACAGAGAGAAACCCGACAGTTCCCACAGTAAGAAAACAATGAAAGATCCTTATCTAACCGGACGACATGGGTTCCCATCTTCAACCCCCTTTGTTAACTAGCAGTATATAAACATACATTCTTTATAAAACATGAGTTGTTGGCAGGTAGATAAGTATTAGTTGTGTGTTTGTTTTAAACCATAACTCCTCTTGTGGACACTCATAAGTGGAGATCAGTGTCTAAACAGATACTGAATGATAAATGTAGTAAATAATATGGTAGAATTCAGCTATAGTAATATAAAACATGTTGAATTATTGACATATACCTACAATATACATTATTTATATATATATTTGACATAGATATATGAAAATACAATACATGTCCCTATGTATGCTTTAAACTAATTTATGTCACATACATAAAAGCAAAGGCATGTTCCATTGCATAAAAAGCAGATTTAAAGATTAAAAACATTATTCAGATATTCAGTATGAAATATCCATTATTCATCCATTATCTATACTGTTTATCCTTTGGGGCTTGTGAGGGGGCTGGAGCCAATCCCAGCGGACACTGGGCGAGAGGTCGGGTACATCCTGGACAGGTGGTCATTCCATCACAGGGCCGACATACAGAAACAAATAATCCAATACATGCTCACATTTACACCTCCAGTGAACCCAAGATGCTCATCTCTGGACTATGGGAGGAGTGGGAGAGAGAGCATACACAGAAAGGCCTCGGTCGAACCTTCTTTGAGTTAACCATCAACACTAAAGATGTACTTTCTCCTCTGGCTGAATGGAAGCTAAACTAATCTATCAATGGGATTTTTTTTTTTACTGGTGTAATATATAACACTTGATTTAACTGACAATGTTAAATAAACAGGAAACAGAATTCCTTTTAGCATAACTAGAGTCCAAAAAGCTCAATTGGGCCATCTCATGTGCAGATTCGTGCACAGGAACAGATTAATGTCTCAGACCCAATCTGTGTCCAGCTTCCCGCTGCAGCCGCACACATTTTGACAGCTAGTTGGAAGACGGAGGAGAAAGAATAATTGGATATGGATCTCCCTCCTCTATGCACTGGAGCTACTTACACCGGTGAAACCATTACAAACCGCTGTTTACACTGACAGTTAAAATGTACTCCTAAATAAAAGTGTGTTTGTGTGCGGCAGTGTGCATATATATGTATTTATACAGTCCAGACTGACGGATGAGCTTCGGACTCGGAGGAAAGGGAGGGTGTAGACGATGAATGGTGGGAAAAGGAGGAGGAGGACTGAGGTGGATGAAGAGGAGAGGGCAGGAGTATCCACAAGTCACGGGTGTCACATTAAACATGGGGGTGATGCTTGTGTGTTTGACACTGTTACGAGGAGGGGGGGGGGCTCTTGTGTTTGACAGCGAGACTACTCTGCTGCTCTCAGGAAATAAGACGAATTAGACACTGAGCTGCTCAACAGTCCAAATATCAGAGCTGCCCAGACTAAACAAGCCCCGAGCGGTGAAAGTTGTGTTTCTGTGACACGGTGTGTAGAGACACACATTCTGAACATGTCTGACAAGCTGTTCCCCCCCGAATATGGAGCGATTTGGCTCAGGTAGACAAAAAAAAACCCCACACATGTGTACACAAACAAAATGCCAAAGCTTGGAGGAAGGTAGTCAGACAACAGGAGGGACCGCATGTGGATAGAGTTTGTGTTTGTGCACAGGGTGAGTCCGTTAAAAGGGTACACGGCGTTCTCAACCGTTTTCGTGTCCTCAAGAAACATTTGCATTTAACTAAGTGAAATCAAACACTGCCGGCTGCACAAACGGCTTCAGAAAACCCTTAATTTGGGGCTTTAAACTGATCCCCCCCCACATGAGTTTATGGTTTTCAGTTTTTCCATATTACCTAAAATCCTTGTGTGGTAATGGAAAAAGGAAGGTAAACATTTCTTTTATTAATAACAGATATATTACTGGAAGAAAACCAGTTCTCGGCTCTGCAAAATGACGACAGAGAAAGTACCCGTCAGGTAAAGACGCCTCTGTTTTGTGTCTCGTTTTCAGGTTCATGAAGAACGCTGGCTCGGTCGTAGATGCAGTTACGTGGCAACAGTAGGTATTTTACCCTTTTTATTTCTCTTTTGAACCCTCTGAATCAAAACCTGCAAATGACAGTACACTATGCTCCCCTGACTAATCATCAATCTAACGCCGCAGGCCATGTTGTGCTTTTGCACCATTATCTCCTCACTGTGTATATACAGTAGCCAGTAATAACCATTATTAAACACTGTTAGTTAGAGGCTGATGCATAATGTGGAGGATTTGTGTTTATCCTGCGAGCGGAACAACAGGAAAAGGAGGCCGAGAGAGTTAAATTACTAACACCTGCCATTTGTCTATTGCGTTCACTAGAGGAATGCATGCAGACGTATCGGCGGTTTGATCCTCCCCCCCCCCCCCATGTTTTATCGTTTTTTCCTGACACACACATGTAAAATGTTCAAATGAGTGTACAAAAAAGACACTCACTCACGCACGCACACACACACACACACACACACACACACACACACACACACACACACACACACACACACACACACACACACACACACACACACACACACACACACACACACACACATCCTCGTAGAAGCTCAGACAGAACCCTGAGTGGCTGAGTGAGCGAGTGGTCATGAAGGTGAAGGTCAGGTCTAATTAGGAGAAATTAGATGAAACGGAAGGAGGAAGGGCCGTCAGTGAGGCTTATGAAAACACCACCCACACTGTTAAAATCAAACCATATGCTGCGGCTCATTCCCCCTGTCAATTAGCCCATTTTACACTAGAGGTGCAGATTCCAGTCTAACCAGCCTGCGTGACAGAGAGTCTGACCTCAACAAAACAAGCCCAGCCAATAAAAGAGGAGACCACTCATTAACACGTCTACGACACAGGTTTTACTCTTCTGCAGCTGGTGAGGTTTTTTTTTGGTGAATTAAGGGCGGTGGGTCGGAAACGCAGCGTTGGTTGTGATGTGGTGCAGAGCGTCACATGGCTCGGTCAGAGACGGGGGGGTCTGTCTGTGGCCTTCGGTCGGAGGTGTCCTGCTTGCGGTGATGAAACGTGTCGACAGTGAAAACGTGTGCGACTGCCTCCGGATCACGACACGCTGATATGTGGTTCGCATTATGTTATGATGTTTTTTCCATAACATTTTAGTTTCAAATTTGCAGCATCTTGTCTGAGTTAGGGCTGTATCCATTTTTTGGATTCACCGGCAAAACTTGATCAGAATGTTTATTCATTCTAATCTTTCTGCCTCTCTGTTGCGATATCCAATTTTTTTGTTTTTTTACAACATGCTCACCTGGATGTCTTGATGCACAGTTTTTTTGTTTTCTTTTCGGGTCGCTTTACTCAGAAATGTCTCAAGTTAGTTAAAAGGTTGAGTCAGTCAAACAATAAAAAATAAAAACATTTCTCTCTTACCTATGTATCCATGCAGACTGTTTTGGTTTGCTCAGTTTTTGAGTTGCAGTGTGATTTCAGCCTCGTTGTCATAAAATTAAGGTGAATAGAACTTATTTTGTGTTGCTCCACAGTGTGCATTCAAAAATCTGAGAGGAAATCTCTCTCTAAGTGCCCTTGTTATTTTCTGGACAATCTCTCTGTCTTTGATTTTCTCGATTATTTTCTCAATAGATCAACTGATCAATAGATCAACTGAATACCACACAACAGTCTGTCAGGGCTGGGGTCATGCACACACGTTACCAACGCCGTGATGTAAACATCAGCGTGTCGCAAAGACGGCTGTGCCGGGTCAAGATATTTATTTAGATTGTGGATTTAGTGAAGGCAGGTCATGTTGTTAAAACTAACAATCAGATGCCGGGTTTGATATCACGTGGACAGGTCGCCAGTGTACCGCAGGGCCGACATACAGAGACAAACAATTATTCAAGCTCACATTCACACCTATGGTCAATCTAGAGTCTTCTAACCGAACCACCAGTCTAAGTGTTTTGACTGTAGGTGGAAGCTGGAGTTCCACCATGCAGCCCAGCCTGAAATATATTTCCATGAATTCTTTTGAGCACAAGCACTATTTCATTAATTAAGACTTTGGCTTCACAAATTTCACTGGAAGATATTTCATAACTAAATTTAAGATCTACTTCCTTGTTAAGATAAGTTAACTGCAGCTTTTCTGTTGAAAGGTTAGATGGGATTAATCACAGCAGGAAGACAAGAACAGCGTCTCACAACCTGAGACCACCCACACAAATGGTGACGTAAAACTCCAACATTATTTCACTAATGACTCTAATTTGGTCCGATAGTTACTCAACCATCGAGGACACTGAGATCCGAGCACATTCGGAGGTTGTCTGTCCTGCATATGGTCACATTCTTTTCGTAGCGTGAGTGCGAAAGTGTCCCGGGCCACAGTGAAAGACCGCCTACCCAACTTGTTCCAGCAGGGGGGTGTTAGTAGTGTTAGTGTGAGGCAAGTGAGCAAAAACCTCCCGATAACGAAGTCATGAAAAATGAGTCACAAGCTTCGTACTTGTTTGCTCTTTGCTGCTAAACGGTCCCAATTTAAACGGGGGGTCAGACGACACGTTATACCCACATCCTTCTTGTTCCTCGTCGGGATGACAGTGGTACTGAGTGCCAGAGAGCCTGGTGTGCTGCTTATTCATAGCTGAGGGGAGAAAAAAGAGAGAGACATGTTAAAGATGTTCAGACACAGGGGGGCTATAAATTTGCTGATGGCATTCCTGAGGGAAGCAACATATCCTTTAGCTGCTATGTAATGATTGATCTAATAGTAACCTGCTGGACAGCATCAAGGAACACATCCTCTTCTTGCTTTGCTACTCCTCCGCTCGCTCCTAATCTCAACATCGCCGCGCCAGATGGCCGTTCCTTGACACTTAAAAGTGCAGTTATACAAGTCAACTTTTATAGACTGCATTTGTGCTTTGCTTGAATATTTCCATTTTACTCCGCTGCAGCTTTGGTTACCAGTGTTTTGTTTCACAGGATAAGGGTTTAAAAGATGGGATCAGGGATCTATGCAGGGAATCTCCGAATTTGTTTACATTAACGTGAAAGGAACCAATATTATTAAATTCAATTAAAATGTTTTGGGGTATTGACGCTCTTTCACCTCTGATTCCATCTGTCCCTGTTTGATTTTTATCGCATGCATTTCCTTCATCTGTGCTCTTTTTCTGTGTCACGGCGCTGCAAGTCTTTGATGTGGTGCTGGACTCACTGAGGCCTGTGTAAAACAAGCTGAGCAAGTGGATCTTTGTCTGCAAACACTTGGACACAGTGTTATTGTTGCTTTTTATTGGGCTCAGCTCAGTCTGGCATCAAAAGTCATGGATGAACAAAGGACGAGTTTAGATTTAAGCAATGTTCAGGAATAAGAAGCGATGAACCCCCTCAATCCTGCATGGCCAAAATACTGCAACAGCTTTTCTACATTGTCCTTTTCTAGCGCAGTGGCCGATCTGAACGTGCCTGCTTGGAATGAGCTGTTTGCTTGGCCTGTGGTGATGCTGGTTGCAGCTTTTCTTTCAGAAACCGTAAAAAGGGACCTGCAGTAATTTGGCCGCTGCAAGTGAAGACCCGGCTGCAGGACTCAGTCCGCAGAACCAAGAAGCTGCGACACCGCTGCTGCACAAAGAGCTGTTCCCCTGTTCAGTGAAGCCCGACTCAGGACGCAGAACCCAGAATGAATTGTTGCTGCCGTCGTTGTGAACACGCTGTTGTTGTGGTCGACAACGTCACTTGCATTGATGAATTCCAGTCGCTGCGGCTATAGAGCTCTGGTCGTCTGTTTATTTAGATTTAATTAATATTCAACATATGGCGTGTTCAAATCACACCAAATAAAACACTGCATTTCCCTGGGCCCTTAACAATACACATGTGAAGCTGATAAGAAGAACTGTTCATGAGATATCTGAGCCACAGGCAGATGGGATTTCTGTTATTATTAGATAAGTTGTGTGGTTTCTGCTCTAATGAACAAACCAAACATGCAAAGTTTAGTGAAGTAAACTGATCTTTCCTTGTTACCTGATGCTTTTATAAAAAAAAAATTCCCACCATTATACTAATACAGGACTGGCGTAGAGCAATATACTGCACAGATCTTTCTTCTGTTCCCATATATGAACTGGAATGTCTTTTCCTGGGATCTGGACTGAAGAATTATTGTGTGATCTCTGGAAAGACATGAAAACCAAATAATTTGTGTAAAGCTATGACTTAATCCCTGCTTTGTTTACAGCTTGAAGCCTGGAACTTGGGAGTTTTCCAACACTGTGACAAAAATTTACACTCAAGATTGCGACACTGGTTAAACCCCACGTGAACAAAATTCTGCTTCATTTTCAGCAGTTAAGTTCACACATCTGTCATTTCCACAAAACGGGTTCAACAGAGGTTTGACGTGTGTTTTGAAATCTACTCGACTTAATATATTACTCGCAACTTACTGTAATTCTTCCTTGGCGTCGTCCCTCCATGTACTTTGTTGAACTTTTGACAAAATGTGCTGCCGACTATAATCGCTAACGTGATTTCCTCAGTTGTAAATTGCCGATCATAGCTTTCTTGGAATGTTCTCAGTTTCCAGGAAAGAAAGAAAAAAAGAAAAGTAAAATTTGCTCAAAACATTTGCAGCTTTAAGAAAAACTGAACCCGAGCCGCTCTGGTTTGTTATCAATAACATTTGTTGCTCGAAAGGAAGCGTAAGAGAAATCTGCTCAGCAATGAGGCACAGATATTTTGAATCCCTTGTTAACTGGGGTTACATCTGTTTCTGTTGCTGCTTTTATTATGTCATGGTATTTTAAATGTCTTGATGATGAATGCAAATTGATGGAGGGATTAAGCGATTACCTCTTTTCATTTCTCTTCCCCTAAATATTTGGTGGGTTTTGTGAGAACTGATGCCTCATCGTGAGTCACTGTGCAGCTTATGCAACTTCCTCTGTTGCTTATGTGCAGCAGCTAATTAGTAAATTTAATACACTAATTTAAACCACAGGTAGGGGGCTATTGAATTAGTAAATGTAATGTTGCCATTCTGCCAATACAGGGCAAAGCAAAACATCATCCAACGGGGCTTTTCTATTCAGGTTGTAACTGTTAAATTCTGAACATTTAGTATTTACACCCACAAAGTTAGCATTTAAATCTTGCTGCCATGTGGCACAGCTGTGGTGAAGGGGGTCGGGCAAAAAGCTGAACCTCAACTTACCCTTGATGGCTGTGCCAACAGTGTATGAAAAAGCGCTGCGTATAGAACAGTGTACTAATGTGTGCATGATTAGGTGAAGTGCTTTGAGTGGAAAAATATGATATAAATACAGCTCATTTCTCATTCTGCCAAGAAGTAATTGATAAATATTAAGGGAGGCAGGTATGACAGATCAGAACATCAAAGTCTTACAGCCGGGGAAGATAAAACAAGATTAAAAAGAAACCCTGTTATTTGATTTAAAGGAGACATTTTGCTTGTGTTTTTTTTTTTTGTGTACGTTAAAGTTCTGCAAAGTTAAAAAGCCTAAAGTCAGCAGTAAAGGCAGCTCCTCTCCACCACAGTAAACAGAGACAGGAGCTAAAACCATGTGTTTCAGACGGAGGCTGAAAAGAGGTAGTCAGACAGTTTGAGGAAAGTGATGTGTTTTCTGAACATTAGAGCATAAAAAACCTTTTCAAATAATAACACAAATTAAAATGAAGAACCTGAAATGCAATATGTCTCTGTCTTTGAATGAGAGGATGAAAATGAGAGGATGAAAAGAAAAGAAGAAGAAGCCTGCAAGTTCTGTAACTAAACCAGGGAATCTACTCTTTCTTTATCTATTAACAATGTCAACAGTGTTGGGTGATGAGTGTAGTTGATTGGTTGTCATTCACGCTGAATTAGTTTGATTTTCAGACTGCTGTTTGCAATGTATATTATGGCACCTGGATCGTGATCTGTAGTGTGTGGTTGTTGCTCTCTTGTTTTCTCCTCTTCCTGAGGATCCTGGAGAGGCGTTCTCTCCGTCCACAGGGGGATGTTCCTTTAAGATTTTGGCTCGGACTATCGATAAATTCTTCTCTCATCATGGTCACTTAACATTGTCTCCTATTATCATCTGTGTTTTTGTCTTTATCGCTCAAACACAGGATCCAGGCAGATGAATGTCTGCATTGTTCTGTCAGAAAATGTCAGAGCTTCCAATTTCTCTCTTGTGCAATCCCACGCTTTGACACAGAATTGGGCTTTTGCTTCACTTTTGTAATTGAATATGGAAGCTTGTTCATCAGAGCTGTTTTTGTGAAAAGCCGATGAAAATCTGTTTCCTATATTTTCTGTATTTTCAACCTGCAGTCTGTAAAGAGCCCTTCTAACAAACAGTGGTGGAGAATCCAAGTGTGTTTTATAAAGATGTTTCACTTTCTTTTCAATGTTTTACATTAAATTGACCAACCCGGAAAAGTTATTATATTATTTAACTTATTGATTAAGGTAGATGATACTTGGATTGTCAGCTGTGCATGTGTGTCCCTATGAAAATGACAATTTTTGAATAAAGTACCTTAATAAAAGGAAGGCACCTTAAAACATTTAGTTGGCGAATAGATAGTAAATGCTTATATGTAATATATAAAATAATATACATGGTTTTCATTATATATATTATTCATTTTCAAAAGTAAAACCCTATCGCAGGAAGGGAGGATAGATAGAAAACCAAAATGAATTTTGCACATTGTATTTTGTGCTGTAATGAAATTCATATGTGAGTTGCTCTCGTTTTAAAGATTGTTTCTCTCACAGCCTTCACCCTGCATTTACTCCACAGTTATTACATGGACGGCAGAGTGAGCAAAGCGGAGGACTTTCTAAAGACTCGTCTGTTGGACACTCTGACGGAGCAGATAACTAAAGTGACCAAGGTATAAACGTTTCCCTCAAAGTAACTTCCACTACAAATAATCTCAGTTTATATATAGACTGTATATATTACTGTTTGCCTAAGCCTAAACATGATTGTACCGTCAGCCCCCAGAATTCAAACACAGAAGCATGATTTTATCTCTATTTGAGCTTCTCTTCACTGGCTGCCTGTGGGTTTTACAACAGATTTTTAAATATTGCTCTTGACTTTTAAGGCCCTGCTTGATTTGGCACCGAGTTTCTTGGCTGAGGTTCAAAATCCGTCCTCACCAGCCTGTAGCCTGAGATCCGCTGATAAGACCCTGTTAGCTAGTCCTCAGTTGAGGCTGATGACCAATGGTGACAGAGCCTTTGCTGTCAGGGCCATGAACCCCTGGAATAGTTGACCTGAGGAACTCATACAAACTGTTTTTTAAACTCAATTTTACGTTATGGCTTTTTCACAACTGTTTTTATCTGTTACTTTTATGTCTCTTTCAAAGTTACTTTGAAGTGATTTACGTGCTATTTCCATTTTGTTATATTTTAAACTGTCTTTCTATCTGTTGTCTCTGATATAAGTCCTCTTTGTGGAGCACTTGCTATATATAAATATAGACATAATTGTTGTGTATAGGAAACTGTATTATCCACATCAACAAATTTTGATTCGGAAGTTGTCTGGAGTCAAATCTCTACTGTAGATTTAATCATAGGTTAATATGTGGTTTATATTTCAGTGGCCCTAAGACTTTATCAGTTTAGTCTTTCAGACAGACCTGAGGGATGATATGAAGAAATAACTGTTTGAATCTTGAAGTTGATTTTCTATCGAGTTTGAGCTCAGTTATTAAACATTCAGACCTCAGCTACGTTTTTGTGATGATAGAGCCACACACATACCGACTGGAGAGTGAAACATCTTAATAAAAGGGTTGTGTAAACACTGGCTGTTGTTGTAAAGTTGCCAGAGATGAACAGAGCTGAAGTGTCTCAAGGAAAAAACATAACTTCAAACATTCAGTGAAATGTAACAGGATTCATGTAACAGGATTCATCTGTGCCAAACCAAAGTCAGCGTTTTGTATTTCAGGTTTGCGTATTTTTTATGCACCTTTATATTTTCATATGTAAAGGTCACTCTCAGAAATAAATCCAGCACAACAAAATTATGATTCTAGGGCACTGTGACGATTTACATGGATTATTGAAAATGTGAAAATCTTGATGCATTGATTCAAAAACCCAGAAGTGAGATCCAAATGGAGCTTTGGATTTTCTTAGCAGCCTGGATTTTGTTGATTCTCACGTGTTCCCATCACTCACTGCAGGTTGTGAACGCACACACTCCCGGTAAGAAGGTGTGGCTGGGTGGACTGGGGCCGGCGTGGACCGGAGGCATCAGTAATCTCTCTGACACATACGCTGCTGGCTTTCTGTAAGTACTGGGGCCATCCACCACCATTGTTGTGTCTTTTGTAAAGATTAACCAGCAAGATAACTTATTTATTAAGAAAATGTCTTTATCCCCTCTGCAGTTAATTGGCAAAACGTATCATAATCCTCTGTAATATAGTTTTTCTCTGTTTATGTTCCAGGTGGGTGAACACGTTGGGTATGGCCTCTGTGCAGGGGATCGATGTTGTGCTGCGTCACTCGTTCTTTGACTACGGATACACACACCTTGTGGATCAGCACTTTAACCCTTTACCTGTAAGTCTCTCACTGTCAGCTCAGCATGAATTAGAAATGCTTTCCATTGTCGAGGCCTTGATTAATACGTCTCCATCGTAATAACAAGGATCTGATCCGAGCAGTCCTGCCGGTGCCCCGGACCTCTATCTGGATCAGACCCAGTGCCTGGATGGCACCTCTCGCTCTTTCCCGTGGGAGCTATTAGCTGAGATGAAAGCCGTTTAGTGGCGATGAGTGGATAGACGCGGGGGCGAAATGCCATGTAACCTTAGCCCTTTGTCAGTAGCTCGGGACAGTGTCACTGCTCCCCTCATCCTCCCTCACATCATGTGTGCTTCTCTGTGCGGGACAGTCGGCCGGTGAGAGATCTGTAACCTGAGATGCTGATGCGCAGACATGTTAGTGAAATAGCCTGCAACGCTGTGTGAAATAGAACTGCACAGCCCCAGGTTCCCCCAGTGCAACAAGCTCTGTCCAAAACACATTCTAAAATGCATCGTTCTTTTTATTTAGTTGAGCGTGATCGGTGTGAAATTTAACGACACAGACATGGACACACACACACACATGTTTCAGGTCGTAATGTTTCTTTATTGAACATTAAATGTTCCACAGTAATTTGTTTCTTATAAAATAAGAGCTTTTCTTAGCCTTCAACTGATCTCATTTTGCTGCATGGGAAAAACTTTTATTTGCATTGTGAAGAAGTGATTAAATACCATCATGAGCCAAGTGCATAAAAACACATATTAAAAAGGATTTATATTAAGCTGAGGCTTAATATATTATGTTCCTTTAATAAAAGAGAAAGGAATGATGGAATCAAGGTATTTATCACACATTTATTGTTATTCAAGATTCTTTGTTCTCCCTTTAGTCAGAAATAGCTGCTAGAATCAGTATTGGCAATGCTAATTTACTGCCAATGTTATTGGGCTCATGAGCTAACCACAAAATATGACACTTACATTTTTATTTAAAACCCTCTTTCGTCCTTTTCTAGGGGGTGTGGAAATTTTTTCATTTCTTGCCTCTTTTAAAACACAAGATATTAAACGATCGATATGTCTTGTTTTATTTATTCCCTCGTCTTCTCCTTTATTTTTCTGGGAATGACGGAGTCCTGCTTGGCTCCAAATGCTTTAAACATGGCTGGGTGTCTGAAGGCAGCAGCAGCCTACCTGCTGAGAGAATTCACTGCAGGGCCAACCCGTCCTCTGCGTGGGAAATGTATGACCTGGCCTCTTCCCCTATAGTCCAAGTCCACTGAATGACTCTACCACTTAACTCTACCTTTAACTTTACCCACCCTGCTCCAACCATCCACTCCCTCCATGGTTTATTTTTTTATATACTCCACACAAGCTTATTTTATCCCTTATATCTTTGAGCAAGTGAGATGTCAGTAAACAGTGTGTGGCAGGTGAAATCATATTGCTCTTATCTTCTAATATCTTCTAATATCTTCTTATATATGTGGGCGTCACCGTCTCCATTTCCAGATACAGTGCAAAGGCTGCACTTACAGTTTAGAGGGTCACAAACAGCCCCTTCTCCCCATGTTCAACCTACCAACGTGCACACCTAACGACTCTGAATACTGTGGGAGATATTTCAGCTTTTCACTTCCACCAAGGAGGTTTTCTTTTCGTCCGTTTTTTTCTTGGTTTTGTTGGATTGTCAGCAGGATCACGCAGAAACTGCTGAACAGATTTCCACGAAACTTTGTGGAAGGATGGAACATCCATTATATTTTTGGGGCGGATCTCTACGTTGCCTTGTGAGATGACATTTCCACTAATCTCCCAGGGAAAAAATTCCTGCGCCTTGATGAAATTTTTTAAAAACAGGTATATTTAGAGCACTGATTTCTATGATTGTGTGGAATTAGTTGCGGCTTGAGGGAATTTAAGGGAACTGAGTGCCACTCTAGTTCTGGATATGTTCTTAATTTTGAACAGCTTTTTGGTATTTAATCGGAAAGCCAATAAGATTAGAATCTAATCAAACCAAAAACACTGAACTTCCTGGATTATGAGAGATTAACAGGTTGTCAACCAGCCGACCAGACTTTCATTTGACCTATTTAGCCGAACACTGAAATAGCTATTCTCTTTGTTACCGTCTTCCTTTCCTTTAGCCAGGCAGCTGAGGTTTGATTGCTCTCTGTTGTATTGTTTAACTTTGTTTTGGAGTCCTTGACATGTTTCTGGTTTACTTGTCTTCCTTCTCTGTTTCTTGGCAGACAAGACATTCTGATTAGATGTAGATGTGATCGCTGTTCCTCCTTCTGTCTGTCTGTCTGTCTGTCTGTCTGTCTGTCTGTTTATCCAGATAAGAAGAGCTGCGGGCAACAAAGACAGGGAGACAGACAAGCAATTAGACAGGAAAACAATTTAGACAGTTTTGGGCCTCAGCTAAACGCTCACCCCCCCTAAAAAAAAAAAAAAGCATTATGTCCGTTTAACTCATCTCCTGGTCGGGGATTTAAACACAGCCCAAGTTTCAAATATATAAATTTATGATGGTTTCCTTTACTTGAGTTTTTTGTAATTTCATCCCAAAACAAGAGTTTAGCACCTCTCCGGCCGTTTCACATGATTAAAACCCCCGACTCGTGTAACTGTGTCTGTGTTTTATACACTATGTAATAATCACAGATCCTAGGTCTGGCCATACATTCAACCATCCATCCCTGTGCCTGTGGCCAGCGCTATACAGTTCCATACTGTGCTCTGCTTCTTCGATGCCTTGGCAGCAAATTAAGTTAAAGCCTGCATGGAAAAAAGAAGCCCTTAAATGTTGCCATATGCAGGATTGCATGGGAACTTCCTGAGGAACACATGTTGTTCTGGGTCTCTCGGAGAGGTGTTGAGTCTGTGTAGTCTATAGAGTGAGACGCGGTGCGGCGGACCCCTCAGCAATGATAACAGAAGGCAGCAATTCATGATCGAGCATAATATTTTGTCAAAATGTCACATTTAAGACCTGTCAATTCTGAGCGGGTCAGCGGCTGTTATACACAACGTGGCAGGTTGCACGTGACAATCAGCCCCAGCTCAATGTCAAAGTGTCAAAGCGCTGACGTGTCAGACATTTTCGTGGAATGTATCTTTTTTTTTTTTTTTCACTCCATCACTGACAGGCTGATTTGCTGGCACATTATTAATTCTCACAGTTTGGGAAATTGAATCTGTTTGTACAATCACCGGGACATTTCATGGCTGAATATACAATATGCAATGTTTCCTTTCAGGGGGATCCCAGATCCAGAGACTGTTGTAATAAATGGTCTCTTTCAATAAAAGTCCCGATGCACGTAACCACAGTGGAGTTGGAAATGATTATAAAGTGTTTTCCTGCCGTCAGTCAGTTCAGCTCTTTAAAAATGTCCTTTCCACACCTGCCTGCTTTGGCTTTGTACCTTTCAACAAGAACCAGGTGAATCCTGTCCTGAGGATGATGATGAAATCAACCCGTAATGTCATAAAAGTAACATGTGTGCATGTTCCCTGGTGTTTTTCCGACAGGATTACTGGTTTTCTCTGGTCTTCAAGCGTCTGGTAGGTCCGAGGGTTTTGGCGGTGCGGGTGGCTGGACTGCAGAGGAAGCCACAACCGGGACGAGTCATAAGAGACAAGCTACGCATCTACGCCCACTGCACCAGCTACTATAAGTACGTGCAACAGGCCCAACCACCCCGGAGCGGTTTGTGACCTGCACCTTAACACTGTCATTGTACACCATGATTTTGGAAAATGTTTTTCTTTTGAGGCAGACAGATGACACAGACACGCATCCTCCTCAGTGATGTGTAGTAATGCTCTGGGAATGTCCTGGAAGATTTGGATGGAAAACAGGCCGCTGCGGTTTGGGCTTTTTCTGTGCCCCGAGTCCTCCTTCAAACACCTGTGGCCCGGTGTCTTGTGGGGAGGAACAAAATCCCCAGCTGGCCCATTCGGCTTCTCATAAATAAGCAGACCGCAGGCACCCGCTCATTCCCAGCTCAGAGCCTATAAACTTAACGGGTATCACTTATCAGGTGTGTGGGTTCTGTCTCGCTGCCGTCAAAGAGCCGCTGAAAGGTGTGCGAGGCCTTTATCCCATGTCGGGATTGGCTGGAGGGGGGTATTCGAGGGGAAGGGGGACAATAAGGCGGTCTGTGCCGGGAGGAGATGAAGAGTGCCACCGTGGCCTGTTCAAGGTTATCATTTAACCCAGGCCGGTGGCTGTCAGCACCAGGCTAGACTTACGGCCTTACCCTAGACAGGGCTCGTTTACAGGTGGAGCATCTTTTAGAGGAATAGCGGAGCACGGCACAGACAGACGGCCGATAAATGGGCGGGAGTTGCATAACTAGCACGCACAGCCGCGCGAGGCTCGATGACATGCACGCAAATATTTGAAATTGTTCTCAGCGAGCGTTCACTCACTCGTCCTCCCGGTGAAGTTGAAAGCCGAGAGACGTTGATGACATGTGGTCGGCTCAGTTTAATGTAACTATCAGCGCTGGGCTCATGCGATGCGACAGTGAAGGACTCGGGATGTACCTCTCAAATCCAAAGGCACTTCAGTGGCCATAATCTCTGCCACTTTGTGGTTTGAGTCAGCCCACAAGTGGACGAGCCATTGTAGTCTTAGTGGTTTGACTGTGCTGTGTTAGACAGCGCGGAGTATATGTGCTCAGGCACTCAGCGGTTTGAAAAGTCTTTGCAGATTAGATATTTGACTTTCACCGCCCCTTTACCCCTTTTAGCGGTTTGCACTGCAGTTTTCTTCTTTTACTTTCCAGAGATGCTCCGACCTCAAACGGCATCAACATGTTTATGTTCCCGGTTTGGATCCGCAAGAACCTCATCGTCTGAAAAGGCCTTTAGAGGTCATTATTCCTCCTTCCATCTGAGCATCGGATCTGTCACTCGGAGCCACGGTCCACGATTCGCAGAAACACAACCAGACATGTTCCCATCAACAGTGTTCACCACTTTTTATCTCTCTTGGTAAAAACGTTGAATATTAGTCGACTAGCAAAATTAATGGAATAAATTACTTGAACTGGGGCCGAAAGAACAAAGATAAACCTCAAACCTAAATACCAAGCTTTACTGAAATGGAGATGGTAGGAGAAGTGTCTACAAGTCTGTTAAGCCAATGACCACCAAGGGTGACATGTGGTATTCACTACAGCTGTGTTGTCTTTGTCCTCATATCGGGGCCCTTATTAGATTTTATTATGTTTGTCTTATCTGTCTGACTTAGTTATTTACCTTTGGCCCGTATCCCTATCAACTCGTGTCCCCAGTGCTTTGCTCTCAGGAGAGGGACTCGCTCTGTTGACTGTGTAACTCAAGAAGTGTTGTTGTTCACACCCTCCATCGCCACGGAATACCCCAGTGACAAGTTTTAATATTGGGTACTGTACGAGAGCGGCACGTTGTTGCATCACAGCGCCTTTGTGAGCATGATACAGGCTTTGAAACTTAAATATGGTTTATCATCAGTCATGCTAAATATAGAGGATGATAAAGGACATTGTGACGGATCTCCCATCTTGAGCTTGCTTTATCTTTATTATTTTTCTGCAGGCCCTTTTGATCTTGATTAGATCAAGGAGTAGCGGTTTGATTCCATTACTATATGTAATAAAAATATCAAAGACTTTCCCCTCTTTGTAGTCATCTTTAATTATAGAGAATTTTATTCGACATGGCAACATAATATATAATGAATCCCCATTAGCAGATGTGGAGAGGAGCAGTTTTTTTATTTTTTATTCTTTCGTCCGGAATATTCTTTCTGAAGCTAAACGAAAATTATTATGTTTTTTCTTTGTGTAACCAGCCATAACTATGTGAGAGGCTCCATAACCATCTACATCATCAACCTGCATCGGTCGCGGAAGAAAATCAAGTTAGCGGGAACGTTACGGAACAAGACGGTCCATCAGTACCTGCTGCAACCCTATGGCGCTGACGGACTCGGAGCCAAGTCAGTAACACTCTCTCAACGCACATAGACAAATACACACAAGCTGGCATTCAGTATGTTGTCTGTGCGGACAACACTGGGGTATTCTTCGGTTCCATTCATTCACACTGATCGGACGAGACAAATGCACTGGTCTGGAGACACACATGAGTCTTCCAGTCCTGTTGTTGCTTTTATAAAATAAAGGAAAATAAGTAAAAACAATATTTAAGATTTGAAAACCGTCAAGATGAGGAAAAGGGATAATGAGTTTTCATAACAGCTTCATGGGTCTTGAGCAATTTTATTTTGCAACCATTAAACATTCATCCATAGCTGCAGTGAATGAATTTCTAGAAAACGGCTCTTGAGCTGTATAAATCACGTCGGGTCGCGTTGTGAATATGCACCAGAAAGCATGCTAACATACACTTAAGATGTCTTTATCTACATTGTAGTCGCATTAAGTCATACAACTGTTATTGAACCATTTAAGTGGTACATCGATTTTTCATTTATTGTTGAAGAACTTTTAAGGCTAGTTATTAATTCACATAGTAATAATATATTGCACTGCTATACTGAAACTCGCCAACTAAGTTATAAAAGCTCCGGCCACAGAGAGACACCAATTCTGTGGGAAACGCTTTAACCGTTTGGCTACCAGAGTTCTCCCTGTCCTGTTATTCTGACTCCGACTTAAGCCTCAAATCCTGGAATAACAGGAGTGTGTGTGTGTGTGTGTGTGTGTGTGTGTGTGTGTGTGTGTGTGTGTGTGTGTGTGTGTGTGTGTGTGTGTGTGTGTGTGTCTGTCTGTTCGTCTTTGTGTTATACGATACCTACAAACGGCCTTAATAGAGGCTCAGCCATGATCCTTCAATAACAGCATAATGATGGAGGATGTTTTAGGTATTACAACAGAATTAATAAGAGAGTAAGTTAACGACGGACCTTTTTCAGGCCTTAAGTGCTTCCTGTTGCCACACGCAGCGCAGGGACACTTTTATGAAAAATTTAGCAAGACCAGATGTCTATAAATTTGAGTAGTAGGTTTTTTCTTTATATCACTGGCCAAGTATGCAGGTCTTTGAATGTCGATAGCAAGTCTTGTGTAATGCAGTTTGATTCATAAGTTTTCTTATTGAGAGGAGCTTTATTCAAGTTGTTTTACTGAATTTCAGGCTTACGTAAAAATATCCAGACGTTTGGCCTCAATCCTCAGCTTTATAACATAATAAAAATGGTTACTAATAACAGCCGCGCTTCAAGTTCAAAAGCTGGAAATTAAAGGTGACACTAGTGTATAAATACTGTTTAAGTTAATAGTTTAAATTTATAGCGTGATCATCAACGCCAAAATACGGTACTTAAACACCAGGTTTTATGGATAAATGTAAACGATGGATTTGAAATGGGTAAAATAAATCAAGCAAAAAGTTTCATTATATTTTTCTACTGATCTTTTTTCCCCGTATTAATAACAGTCCCGTCTTTTTTGTGATAATTGTCTTTATATTTCGCTGATGATGGATCTGTGTGCCCAGTTCACTTTAACTTACAAAAACTGGACGCAACTACTCTGCGGCAATAATACTTATGTTTTGTGTTTTGCTATCGTAAAATTATTAGTGAAACTGTCAGGAATCAAAAGAATAAAAGACCTGCAGCATCTCACTCTGTTCCCCGTGCAAGAAAGAAAGTAGAGAAGGTTTTCCATTTAACCGAGCAAGGCTGAATAGGAGTATTTCACAGTCCGCAGCATTTTTCAGTTACATCACTGTAGATCTAGTTTGTGCTGAAATCGCCCCTCAAGGAGAATAAAGAATTTTTTAAGCTGTTTCCAACAACTTACTTCATTTTGACACTACTGTGAAATCAAGTTGTTGAATACACAGCATTATAGCAACCGGCAAAGGTCATTTTAAGAAACATGATAAATTAGAATATATAAAATACAAATTTAAACAATTTGTACTTGAAAACCTTGCTCCAAGGAGGTTATGTTTTCATCTGGGTTTCTTTGTTTTTCTGTCTGTCTGATAGTTATTATGATCACACTAAAACTACTTGACAGATTTCAATGAGACTTGGTGTAAGAATGCAGTATGGGTCTGGAAAGAACCCATTCAATTTTGGTGAGGATCCAGATCAGGGGCAGATCCAAGATATTTTTTCTCTTTCTTAAACATTGTAAGATAAGGAGTTTTTCAACATTTTCATTGATTTCTCAGAGAATAATTCATGGATCTTGATGACAAATCAGGGATGTTTTATATAATTATGAGTGTGTGAAATTCGGTGCAGATTGGAGTAAAAATTCTGATCTGAGTGCAATTCTAGGTTGTAAAGATTTTGCAGTTCAAACACGGCAAATAAATAATTTGCCTTAAAATTGACTATTTCCATGCAGTTGACTCCAAGAAACTGCTGTGGACAAATAAATTAGCTTTCTCTCATTTAGGCAGATTCCCCCTCACAAATTCAGGTTTTGCTGCCATGCAGTTGTGACCTAGCAGTTTTGTAGCAGCAGCACCCCCTAGTGACAACTGACAAAATCATTACCCTGACCCACTGAAGCCAAATCATCCAATCTCCATCCATCTCCCGGCCTCATCTTTCTGTCAGACATGTTTTACTCTGACTGAGCTAACGCGGTCCGTGTTTCCCGTCTACTCCTCTTTGCAGACACGTCCAGCTGAACGGGGAGAAGCTGCTCATGTTGGACAACGAGACGTTCCCGGAGCTCAAGCCCAAGACGCTGAGGGCTGGACGGACCATCGCCATGCCCCCCATGACCATAGGCTTTTATGTAATCAAAAATATTAACGCGTACGCCTGTCGAAGATAACACAGACCCCCTTCGCTGCTGAGATACGGGGGTGATGCTCAGAACTCAAACCACCAACCCTCTGTCAGCTTGACTAACAGCTTCAAAAACAGTGTGGCTCTTCATTTTTGATCTGCATTGTCCAGGAAAACAGAATTAGGACTCAGGACTTTAGGACTCTTCAGTAGAGTGGACACATGGCTTGAGTACGGCTGAGTCTTCAGCTTTAACAACAGCCTCTTCAAACATTTATTTCAACGGTAATATTTTTACCATCCAAATTAAAATAAACTCAGCCCTTCCCTCCTCGTTCCCTCCTCCAGCAAAGACAGATTTGCCCACGACACACACACTCTGGGCTGCACTGAACACTTTTCAGTTCTTTTCACAGGCAGTTCCTCATATGCTATAAGGTTTATATATGTATAGACAATGGTTGTTCTATGTCTGTGTATGAAGTTTATGTTTTGAAGTTAAAGAAAAGGTCCAAATTCTTGGACTTGTTTAAGCAATGTGTTTTTGTTGCCTCCGCCACAGAGGTTATGTTTTTTCACCCTTGTCCATTTGTTGGTTGGTTGGTTTGTATGTTTGTTTGTTTGTGAGCAAGATTACACAAAAAACAACACCACGGATTTCCACGAAACTTGGTGAAAGGATGCGGTGTGGGTAAGGGAAGAGCCCATTACATTTTGGTGCGGATCTGGAACGGGGAGCGGATCCAGGATCTTTTTTTCCCTTTCTATGAGTGTGTGTTTAAGGGGACTGTTGGGCCTTGGCGGAGGTATGCGCTCTACTGATTACAACTCAAGTTATCTCTGTGTCTGCTACAAGCTTTTTCTAATCTTCCATTGACAGAAAGAGAAAACTTTGAGCCGGCAGCGTCTCT
Source organism: Hippoglossus hippoglossus (assembly GCF_009819705.1). NCBI lineage: Eukaryota > Metazoa > Chordata > Actinopteri > Pleuronectiformes > Pleuronectidae > Hippoglossus > Hippoglossus hippoglossus. Next base: position 11,908,387 of record NC_047165.1, read on the forward strand.
GAGGCACACACACACACACACATCACATTTAGTTTGAGTTGATGCTTTCCACAAAGACAAAATGCCGAGGTGTGTATGAGGTCAGTCCAGGACTAACCAAGTGTTGTGTGTGTCCGTGTGTGTGTGTGTGTGTGTGTGTGTGTGTGTGTGCGTCTATGCATGTGTTAAATTGATAAAAGCTACTGATGTGTCTGTCCAGTCTGAAGGTATAAATTTCTTTCCCTCGCCACATCACAGTGGCTCAAAGGGAAATCTGTTTCTTTCAAAGGCTGTGTTTTTTTGTTCTTTTGCTTGTTTTTGTGTGTTGTTGCTTTTCTGCTGCAGGTTTCAATTTAAATCCAGAGTAATGTGTCGCTGGTGCTGCTTTGCATCAGATGCACAGCCGAAGGACAATGTGAACCCGTCCACAACATCTGTCCCCACGTAGCCCACGTCCACACAAAACTTGGGTTTTGCTTTAGATTCGAAAATCCAGTTTTTCAGGTTTAGTTGAAGGTATCACTATCACTTCAGTGTGATCTCACCGTTTATAATCCTCTCATGCTGCTAGTTTTTGAAAATGTACGTTATATATTTTACATAATTGTGTACAGATTTACTGTTATATATTATTAGATAATGTTTTGTACATAAAAAAAGAATATTGGAAATAAGGGATTTAAGCTTCATATGTTTATTTACAAACAGTATAATTTATATGAATAAATACATTGTCTTTATATTTCTTTATATTTTAGGACTCGGTTATGTTAATATGCCCCAACTCTAAAGCAAAATTTAAAATAGTTTAAAGAGCGTTTTCATTATGAGTAATTTGCAAATGTCACAGGCACAGACGTTTTTCGTAATTCCATTAGAATGATCCATAACCCAAGTTTCACATCTGCATTTATTTCATAATTTTTGGACCATTTTACAATGAGCTTGTTATTCTCTGAACCACAGAATGAGTAAAAACAGAACAATGAAATAATATTTGTAGATGTACATGGTGGAAGACAAAGCAGGAGCCTGAACATGTTCAATAAAAAGAACATTTGTCCTCTGAATGTTTTATAGTTAATGTAGAGATGTTTATATTTCTGGAGAGCATTATTTTAATATGTAAAGTGTGCCGATATATTATTTTTGTTTAAGAAAGAGTTTACATTGATAATAAACACCTACAAATACCTGAAAAGTTGTATATTTCTTGAAAGACCTACAATAAACTCACTGTGCTGCAAGTTGTGCGTGAATTACTCACGTGAATTAACATGGAGTGATGCAGCCGGACTGGACATTAGACAGGAATCTGCAGAAGCACATGGTCACAAGAAGAAGAAGAAGAAAGAGACGTGAAAGATCTGATAGGTAGAAAAGCAGAAATGCCCTCGAAGAAAGAAGCTACAAATGAAATCCGTCACATTCTAGAAACGTCCTAAAACAAAGGTAGTGGAGGATTGGCGTTAGCATTGTTCGCTCGCTCTTACACGCACATGCACACACTGGAAGCGGCCGGAGCGAGTCTTTGTAGTGGGAAGAGAGCTGTCTTGTCACTGCACGAGGAAGCTGCTGATGGGAAACATGAAGCCGGGGTGGGGTAAACCTCCAGACCTCAGCTTTGGCCCGGATAGACTAAAACCTGGGCCAGATCTGGCTCGGTGTCTGCTGATGCATCTGCTCGCTGGGATCATGCAGGGAGATGAAGGACTACTTAGATCTTGTGCTCTGCCCTGATAATGATAAAACGCTCGCTGCTCGAGACCCTTCACTTCCTCCCAGGCAAGCAATGGCGCGCGAAGAACTGCACGGCGAAAAACCGCACTGCAAGAACTGCAGGGCGCAGATTGTTACACCGAAAGCAAGGTGGGCTCGAGCTTCATCTGAAGTTTCACGACTGTGAGTCATTAACACTGGCGACCCTTCAAGAGCTGTGATCCAAAGCATGTACCTTTAATTATATTTTTGTTTTAAGTTCCACTCATGGAAAATTGGCTCTCTGCTTTCACGTCAGCGACAGAAATGTCTGAACTCCTCCGTTCACATGTGGTTCATTTTAAGCGGGCCGACATTGTTGACATGTAAGAATCAAACCAGGCTCATTAACACCTGGTCCACTGAAAAATATTACTCACCATGTGAACCATGCTGTGTTTAAGCACTTTTAGATGAATGTGCCGACATGCTTTATTTGTAAAGTGCGTACAAACCTGGAGGACACGGCAGACATGTTAACGTACAGTACCTTGAGTCGAGCTGGACTTTCTCAAGGAAATTGCTTGAAATCAGTTGTCAGGGTTAGTTTGAAAAACTCTCAGATCAGCTACCTTTCATACGGATGATAGAAAATGTGCTTCAATGCAAAAGCAAAACATAAACTACATTATTACAGGTTCGAAAAAAACTGTAGCTGGTTTGTTCCCTGAGTGAATTGAGTACGTCTGACCTTCGGAGTAAAGGGTTAACAATCACTGACCTGAGTAATAACGAGGCCTCTGTGAACCTCCCGACGTTCAGCTCAGGATCTTATCAACTCAATCTATGGAAAATGGTTTGGATCACACAAACCTGGTTCGTATAAACCTGAACCCTGCGATAACAACTGACCAGCGTCACTTCCTCTGACAGAAATCGAATTGTCTGCTGATGCAGGAGGACGCGACGTGTCTGGTGTCTGGCCACGTCTGCGTGACAGTGCCTCCTTAGCGGAGGTAACTGTTACCCGGGCCTGCCCAGCACTGTTTACACTCAGTGATTCATTTTGAGACATGCAAGGTCCCCATGCCGTTTTAGCAAACACTGAGGAGTCCGTGATGTTTACTCTGTATATACAGGAGTCAGCTTAAATAAGGCTTCCACGAACGCTGGATCCCTGAAAACTGATGGACTTGATTAGACTCTGGCCCACGACGACGTAGAACTCTTGGCATTTTGGACCATTTTGACCCATGAAAGGTTAATAAAACATAAATATTTATGTTGCTATGGGGTTCCATGCGCCGCTCAGAAGCCGAGCATACAACGAGTGCAGAATATTATGATACAACACAGATATGTTGAAGCCATCGAAACAGTCTCTGAGAAACAGCCTGGTGTTTGGTGAGTGTGTATTTGGGAATGTAGCATGTGCAGCATGTCTCCTACAAGGTGTTCCCTTCTCTCCAGCATTCATACAGGATCTGTCCAATGTCTTAATGATGTAGAAACTCATTTTGTTTTCCACTGTCCATTTAATTATGAGCTGCATAATGTTCTGTATAGTAAGATAAAGAAAGTTGATCTTACAAATATGGATGTTGTGCAAAGACTGAGTTGGATATTTGGAGAAAGACCAAGAAGAGAAAAGCTCTTTCAGAGTTTTGGCGGCTTTCAAAAAGTCCTAAAACCATAATGAATTAAATTTAAGTGTAACAGATATGAAGGAGTCTCAGAATTACTTACACTTCTCCATATATTGAAGATAAGGTGAAGAAGCCAAGTGGAGAATAACTTACGTATTACGTAACATTTAAACATATATAAGACTTTTCCTGCTTTGTTTCAAATAATTAAATTGTAGACTTTTTAAGACCTCCGAAAACACTGTCTCTTTTGATTCAATTTATAGATATGTAATAGTTGTGTGAGTTCATTTGGAATTTTTGGGGATTTTTCTGTTTGTGTGTGTGTGTGTGTGTGTCTTCTCTTTTTCTTTTTTTTTTCCACATGTTTTCTATATATAATACAAAAAGAAAACATATGTTTGTAAATTATGTATGTATGCTTGTATGCATGTATGTATGTATGTATGTATGTATGTATGTATGTATGTATGTATGTATGTATGTATGTGGGAACAAATAACTGAGGCAATAGTGAGTTGGAAGTTTACTGTGAATTTCTTATATAACTTATATGTAACTTATCAATTGTTTGTTGGTTGGTTGGTTTGTTTTTAAGCAAGATTAGGCAAAAACGACTGGATGGATCAACACAAAAGTTAGTGGAAGGATGCGATGTGGGTCAGGAAAAAACTCAGATGGTGCAGATCCAGATCAATTCCTGTTTTGTTTTTTTATCACTTTCTTTAACATTGGGTTTTTGACATTTTCTGTGATTTCTATGGGAATAATTCATGTATTTTGACTAAAACAATCAGGCATATGTAGTGGACTGATATCTATGAGTGTGTGAGATTTGGTGCAGCTTGATCGATTGCCATTCTAGCTAGTTTCATGTTTTCATGCACAGCATTCATATATAATATATAATATAATATAACTCTATTACTCTAACCTTTAGTCTTGTGTTAAATGTTTGCAGTAACATTTTAATTTGCTTAAAGGTTCAGTGTGTAGAATTTAGTGGTGAAGTTGCATGTTGCAGCTGAATACCCCTCACCTCACCCTCCCCTTCCAAACATGAAGGAGAACCTGTGGTAGCCTTCAGTTGTCAACAAAACTCAAAAGGTGTTTAGTGTGTCCCATCTGGGCTACTGTAAAAAACATGGCAGCCTCCATAGAGAGAACCCGCTCCTGATGTAAATATAAAGTTTTTAAATATAAAGGGCCCATTCTAGGGTAAACAAAATAACAATTCGTACAATTTAGATGAAACACACTAGTGAACACATCACTAGGATATTTTATATGTTATGGGAACGCAATTAATTATGATTCATAACTTTTACCTTTTTGATGAGAATTTAATTTGGTATTTAAAGATAATCCCGCCCACAAGCCTCAGTCTGTGTATTACAGTGACCTACATGTTGTAAACTATGTCTATTGTTCCTCTGAGTATTAAACGATTGTGCAAACTAAAAAGAACAAAGCACAAACACACGTCTAATCTCAGGTCTCAGTCCTGGTAGCTGCATTCCTCAAATACCAGTGTGTTGTGTTGTCCACCTCACAGCCCCTTACTCTCTCTGGCTGTGTGTGTGTGAGTGTGTGTGTGTGTGTGTGTGTCATGTGCCCCACTTCAGGCTGCAGCACATGACTTCTTCTTGCCTCAGTGATCATTGGGCTCCTGTGGAGGGGTGAGGAGGGTGAGGGGAGAGGAGAGGGGGGGGGGCACTGAAAGGAGCAGTCGCTTCCTGCAGAGTCCTCACCCTGCAGCCCTGTGACATTCCTCCACAGTGAAGACCTGCTGCTGCTGCTGTCACATGACCACGTGTTGTGCGGAAGGAAGGAAGCGGATTGACACCCACACACACACACACACACACCCACACACATTGAGACACACAGAGAAGTTAAAAAACCTCCTCGATCTGCAGGAAACCGTGAGTGGACGAAGCCTGGAGAGGACGCAGAATTCTGGGATCGTCCCCACAGTGAGTCCTCCTGAGATTGTGTACGTGTAGTGGAAGTGTCGTGTTTGTGGAGTGTGTGTGTGTGCAGCAGTGAAAGGTTCAGTAAAGGGGAAGTGAGCTGAGGCTTGAGGTAAAACACGGGGTGTAGCTGACGGATCGGATCAGATGATCAGAACACTTACAAACAGTAAATAGAAAGATCAGTTATAAGAATATCACTACATGCTGGGTCACAGCACTTTAACAGGATCTTCCGTGTTTGTTTGTTTGTTTGTTTGTTTGTTTATTAATCAACAGACAAAATACTGAATGAATCAGAGTATATATATAACAGATTTAATCAGATGGCAACCTTAAATAAAGTAAAATGGCCTGTCTTTTATAATTACAAATATATATGGATATAATACATGTGCAGTATAAAACAAACTAACTGTACAACAAACCCAAGATTAGAACACTATGATAAAATAAACAAGCAAATGCATCATAGATATTAAGCGATACAATGCAACACTCAAATTCAATATGAAGCCACAAATATGCACATAAACTAAATCACATAAGCTAAAGTGGAATGTTTACACATGAAGATGTATATGCTCGATGAAACGGTAGTCTGTCTCAGCTGTCATGATGTTTTCATGTTTTTATAGCATCAAATAACTAATTCAAACCAAACTTACTGGATAAATGAAAACTTGAACAAACATCAGTGTGATAGGAACAAACTTAAATGTCGGAAACCATCTTTGATAAAAAAATGTATCTGATGTGTAATTTGACTTTATTGTTTCATCCCTTTCCCATCTACTAACATGGAGGAGGCTGGATTTATGAAGGTATACATGTGGACTGTGGACTCTTTTTTTGGTCTCACAGTTGACATTTGACACTGACTCTACTTGTTTTTTCCACCAGAGGTTGTCAGTAATAAAATATCATCTGCCAGAGACTGTGGATTTTAGGTCAAAAGGTCACAGAGTTCGGCCCCAGTGGCTCCAGTGTATTCTTAACTAGGCCTGTGTGAAAGTATTTGTTCCAGTGATTCAGTGACAGCGAATGGATGGTTACATTTTAGTGTGTACAGACACCCATGGCTTCGGCCATCTTTATTCCCAGAAAAATGTGTGGTTCAGTATCCAATCTGAAAAAATTTCAATAAAAAACAAGTGTCTGGCTGTGAATTGGCTTGAATATCAGACAGTTGTTTATATCTTTGAACTGCACGGCCTGATCAATGATGATGTTCAGATGATTTCTGGTTTCACATCAAACGGTTCGATGTCTTTAAAGTGTTTAACTGAGCTGCGTTTCACAATTTCAAATTAAAGTCCTTACTTCCTGACAACTCTCTCAGTGTAGCATTGTCAGAAATGAGAGACAGATGTGTTTTCAGAAGAGCAGAGGTTTGTCACATTAATAAGTTAACTGTAAGAAATCGTGGTCTTTTTTAAAAAAGTGTCCAGGATCATTTAGATATTAAGTGCTATTTCAACATTTAATCACGAATCCCATTTTCTTTCTGCCATCACATATATGATCATAACACCCTCTTCTTTTTGGACTCGACCCAGCTGTGAATAGCAACATGTCAGGACTCTGAATCCTCCCACAACCCCACCCCCCCCAGACTCTGGTATGTCTTTTGCCTCAATACTTTCAACCTTTTCTTTTATAGCATAATGCATGTGGAGCTCATGGAGTAAATAGGACACCCCAGTGAAGCAGGACAGGAGCGCATCTGTGGTCCAGATGAAGTGCCTGCTGATAGCCAGTGAAAGCGCCGAGGTCCTCTTCCACTGGACTGACCCAGAGTTTCAGCAGAACATCCAGCAGCAGTATGGGGAGTCTCAAGAGGAGGGCCAGGGGGTAAGACAGAGGAAAATAGTGTTAATGTAGTTTTAAAGTTTTGTTTTAACCGGCTTCCCATAGCTGTTCGAATAACTCTTCATTTTTCCTCCCCTTCCTTTTGCCTTTTCAGCTTCCTGCCTTTGAGGACAGCATCAGCACTCTGTTCGCTCCCATCATCATCTCCTGCAGCACCATGGTGGACAGGCTCGGTGACAACTACACCTCCTTCACCACGGAAAACAACCACATCTACGTCCTACACCAGGTAGCAGCTTCCCTTCAAAATAAAAGCCCTCCTCACCTCTGCACAAATCCCCAGATTAACTCTGCTTCATGTGACATATCCATTAAGAAATAAAAAAAGAATGTGATGTTTTATGACACTTTTTGAAACACCACAATGTTTAAAGCAGATTCCTGCCTTAACAAATCTCCCCTCATCGACACTAATAGCACTGTGATGTAAATGCAGGCTCCTCTCTTACAGTGCAGCGTCACGTTTGTCATGTGAGTCTTGTTAAGGAATCAAACCAGGCTTTGTCCGCCTGCAGCGCATGATGCATGACTTTTTAAAATCAGTTCAGAATCAACACAAAGCAGTTAAATACAAACATCTTCACTTTATTTTCCATTTTATTCAAGTTCTTGGCTAATTAGGTCGTTTTGTCTCCAGTTCGACGAGTGTCTCTACATTGCTGTGAATGGAGACGGCGAGGAGGGAGAGGACGCTCTGAGGAGGAAGATCTATGTGATGAAGAAAATGGTCGAGGTCATGTTTGGCATGGTCACCCTCAGCACCCAGCTCCTCAGAAGAGAGTAAGACTTTTAGTGCGAAACCTACTGAGAAGTTGAAATGCAGTGGCTGGTTTGATGTCTGAACTGTGCCGTTTGTCCCCAGACTGCGACCTCAGGACACGGAGCAGAGAGCGAGGCTGTGGAAGCATCTCCAGAGTCTGCTGGAGACCTACAGCCACCTCCGAGAGAACGACCAGAGCTTCTTAGTGGAGGTGCAGTGCGAGGCTCCTTTTAAACAGCCGAGCTTTCAGCTTAACTCTTGGGCATTTTCTCTTTTTATATGGACAGTTTTGCCTTAGATTCTGCAACATCTTTTAAAAAGACACAGCTCTATGATTTATGCCAATCTCTTTATCCCCAAAGGATTTCTTTTCTTCTCATCTCTGTAACTATTTTTCACTGAGGAGAACCCAGAGCTCTGCCAACAGTCCCCTTAAATTCAATCAAGCTGCATCAAATTTCACACTCTTATTGATATCAGTCCCTTAAATGTTCCTGCTTTTTTAAAATCATGAACCTGTGAAAATGGCAAAAAAAAGGCCCTTTCTCGCAATGTTCCTGGATCTGCCCCCCCGCACCAAAAATTAAATATGTTCCTCCCTGATCCAGACCACATCTTTGCCCCTGTGCAAAATAAATATCTTTTAGATGTTGTGCATGTATGCAAGCATTCTGAGCTAAGACATAACCAGACTACACGATTTTCAGTTGGATTTCCCTATGAGTAGTGTAACTTACAGTATAACATCATCCACTTCAGTCAATCATAGTATGTGTCTTTGAAAGATAATTGGATTTATTATATATAGTTTCCCCTCTTACATTTTTGGCATTTTAATGGTCATTATTCTTTCTATTTCTGAGTCACAACATTTGTAACTAAAACCCTGACTATCTTTGGTGTATTGTTACATCAGATATGATATAAACATTTCACCACTAGATGGCAGAAGCAGCTGGAAACCAACATTTTGTTACTGTTGAAAACATTTTTTGTGTTTATATTATTTTTTAGAGGAAGTCTAATCAGAAAACCTCACATTTCCCTAAAAATAAAATGACTCTTGGTTGAACTTCTCCTTTAGGTTGATAATTTCAGAATTTGTGTCAAGTCATTTTTAAGTTAAATTAAAAATGCTCGACCCAGGATGAAAACCAGGGTTAAAATCCTCACGATCACTTTCACTCTCATGCCTTCTCCTCCTCCTCTCAGGCAGTGGAGAGGCTGATCCACCCCACGCTGTGCGAGCAGTGCATCGAGTTCCTGGAGCGGCGTTTAGTTCAGCAGCTCAACAGCAGCGCGGAGAGAGCGGGAGAGGAGGTGCTGCACGCCTTCATCTTAGTTCACACCAAACTGCTGGCTTTCTACTCCAGGTCTGTTTCCACAAACTCTCCACATTTATTCCAAAGTGCACGGTAATTCATATTATACAAGACATAAAACACTCTTCCACTTATTCTAGCCGCAATGCGAGCACACTGGCCACCTCCGACCTCCTGGCCATCATCATCATGGTACAGAATATGTATCCTAGCAACGAAGACTTGGATGACCCGGGTCCTGAGGTAGGGAAATTTAAAGCAATCCCAAAGCAGCACCACAACATGTTGGTCACCTTGTCTCTGATTGTTTATCATCTGTGTTTGTTGTGTGTGTGTGTGTCTGTGAAGGATGTGGAGAGTACGTCGGGTTCTGGTCATGAGAGTTTTTACACCCCCGAGCCGTCGCCTACAGACAGAGACTCCAGCAGCTCAGGTGGGTTGTGTAGAACAAGGTAGGGTCTGGGGACACCCAGGGGTCCTTGAGGGGCTTCCAGGAGGGCCCCTGACAAAGAGGGGAATCTGTCTTTTTCACTATAACTTCATCTAATTGTCACACACAAATGCAAAGAATCTCTTCATATGGGGGTCCGTGGTCTGATATGTATCAGTGTTGGGGTCCTTGAAGTGCAAAAGCTTGAGAACCACTGGTGTAGCAGAGTCTACATATTTGTATTTACACCGGTGTTTATTTCTCTACATGTCCTTGTTGAAATTACAATATTATCGCCCCAGAGGGAGTTTCTTTTTACAGCCTGACATAAACCACACAGGAAAACACTGATATACATAAAACGGAAAATATACACCTTGCCACATCTATGCATTTATATTCATGTCCCTGCCTGCATCCCAGCCCATATACATGTAACGTTATGCACACAAACACATTAGGCTATGTAATAATTTTAAAAGTTGTATATCACTGACCAATCGGCAGTAATTTGACGTGTTGTTTGAGGGAGTGACATTTGTGTAATTTGAGTGTATTCTTCATCATTACAGTCTTACAGTTTCTAAATAACAGTATGTTGTGTATGTTGTCTCCAGACAAGGCCGAGAGAGAAAGTCTCCCTATGTTTGAGTTCATGGACCCAGACATCCAGGTGAGACAATATGTTCCCAATAGTTTATCCTGATATCTAATATTCTGTTTAAACAATAAATTGATCATTATTTGGAACGAGACCTCACAGTTGGATGAAATGATAATCCTCCTCAGATGGCAGAGGACAGCTTGAAGGCTCTGGAGGTTCCTCCTCCCGACCCTTCAACCCCTCGCAGAGTCTTTTTAGAGATCTCAGGCAAAGAGGGTCTATATCCCATGATGCCTCACTCCATGTACTGTCTGCCACTGTGGCCCGGCATCACGCTAGTGCTGCTAACGAAGGTTTGTGGATGACAACACACATTATTAGTATCATAATTATATTTGTTTATGTGTACACAATTTTTTTATCAGTCTTAACATTTGTGGCCAGTCGGGGGAGCTCACTTATCACACATTCGTCTTAAATTATTTAAGAAACTACAATTTTATACATTTTTATTACCTTGTTGAACAACTTCTAAGCGTCTGTATTTGTCCATGTCAGATTCCCACCAATGCAGTCGCCATGTCGGTGTATAAGTTTTTGGAGGCTTTTGCCAAACTGGAGAAGTGTTTAAATGAAGGACAAGAAGGTTCCTCTTCGACTCGAGGACAACTGGCGATAAACGACATCCGCAGCAAACTGGATAAATTCATTAAAGCCCTGGGGCCCAGTGAGTTACAGGTACGTGCTTTTTACACTCGACTTTTCTATCTCAAGTATCTCTGTGAAACAATTTAAAGTGGACTTCTCATGTAAAACACAACAATTTACAATTATTTTCTTTAAAATATTCTATATGTATTTTTCTAATACAACCTCTATTGAAAGTAAACTGTCAACTTTTCTTCAGTCCCCATTCATTATTATTGTATCTCAAAACCATGAAGGTTTATAAATTAATAAGGTATATGTTGTAAAACAAAAAGTACAATTAAAGTTGCCTGAAGTGTGTTTCTTTTCCCTCAGTGCATTATAATACATTATAATACAAAATTTTGGTTTGTTAAATTATTTTTTGTTATCGTCACCTCATCTTAATTTGAATTAATCTGTTGATAATCCAGTAAAGGACAAGCAGTTTATAGAAAAGTCCCCTTAACCGAAATAAACAGTTTATTCGTTCGAGAATTAGTTATAGTTTTTGAACCTGTAAAAATTAAATAACCCTTTCTTCCTCTATTTTCTATCCAGTCTGCTCAGTTACTAAATGTCTGGACGGAGTTCAAGAATCGAGCCTATGCCAGAGGAGGACCTGGGTTCAACAAAGAGTAGGTCTGCTGCCGCCCTCTGCTGGCCAAAATGCATCATAGCACAGCTGCTGTACTCTCCTCAGGAATGTTTACGTTCATGTTTTGTTTTTCAGTCTCATCCCGTGGTGTAAGCACATGAAGACGCAGCTCTGTGGTATATACCGACAGTGTTTCCTCATTGAACCAGGACCAGGCGACATTCCTCAACGTCTCTCCCAGGGTCTGCAGGAGCGAGCGCAGACCATGGCGCAGTGAGTATCAGTCAGGATTTTAGTTTTTCATTTCTCAATCAATTAAGAATGTGCAGTTTTTAGCAAACATATTCCTACAGACAGTCATTGTTGATTCATTTTCTTCTCTTCCAGAGAGAAACTCATGGACTGGAAGGACTTTCTGTTGGTGAAAAGCAAGAGGAATATCACCATGGTTTCATATCCTTTCAGCAAAATAATCCTGCTCCCTGTGATGCTGATGATGTGTCAGATCTCTTCACAAAACCACATTTATAATTTTTTTTTACGTGCTTATTTCTTTAACCGAAGGCGTTCTCCTGTAAAACCTTTTTTTTTTTTGTAAATATAACGCACTTTTATCCTGAGTGTATTGATCTTGACCCAGTTCTTCTCACTTACCTGGAGGATTTCCCAGGCCTCATCCATTTCATCTGTGTGGACCGGTCCACCGGCCAAATGATCGCACCGTCACTCAGCATCACAGAACGCACCACGTCTGAGCTGGGGAAGGGGCCGGTGGCTCAGTTCATTAAAAACAAGGTCAAGCATATTTGAAGTGCACATTTTTAATTAGAGTAGAGCTAATTAGGGTTAAATTGCGCATTGGCAGATAAGGAGCACGCCAGAACCTGTGAACACTTCCAGTCTCTGTGCTGAGCCAAGCTAACTGTCCGTAGCTGTAGAATCAGCATATTTGCCGCTGCCAAGGAGGTTGTTTGTCAGCAGAATTATGAATAAAACTACTCCATGAAATTATGTGGAGGGGTGGGGCGTGACCCAAGGAAGAAGCCTTGGAAATTTGGAGTGGATGAAAGGGTGAATACAGGATGTTTTTTCATTGTGAGAAAATCTTTCTTTGATTTCTCCTTGAATAATTCATGGCTCTTGATGAAACAATAAGACATGTTAAAGGGACAGATATTTATTTATTTATTTATTTAGTGTGTTTTATTTTGGTGCAGATCAAAATACAAATCTGGATCGAGTGAATTTGAATGCGGTTTCATAAGGGGACTGTTGAGCCTTTGGCCTCTGCTGTGGGCCATTGTGGTTTTAACAGTTATTATCTAAAATGCTCCTTACATTAAATGAATCTAACTTAAATTAATCTCTCTGGACTGATGTCTCCTGAAGGTTTGGAACCTGGTCAGCACGACGCGCCGCTTTCTCCGGAAGGGTTACTCCACTGTCACGTTGCGTGATGGAGACTTCTACTTCTGCTACTTCCTCTGGTTTGAAAATGAAACGGTAAATTATTGGCCTGTATTTGTTTCCAATTTGTAAAACTAAGTGTATTTAGTGTCGTGAAATACTGTAAAAATAATAAAAACACAGCATGTATATAATGTGAATATCCGTTCAAACAGGGCTACAAGTTAGAGGCCGGGGACATACCCATCCTACCCGATGACTCTGCCCCAATCGGGATGCTGGCCTGGGACTACTACAGGTAAGCGACAGCATTGTGGCCGAAATGGATGTGATTGATCCAAACGAGAGTGCCGCTGACTATAGGACGTGTTGTGTCCATCAGGAAGCTGCTGCGGTACTACAACAAGAATCACCAGGTTGAGGGGGTGAGGTGCTACGAGCTGCTGACCGTCCACCTGGGGGTCATCCCCACCGAGATCATCCTCCAGCACTGCCGACAGCTGGCGAGCAAACTGTGGGAGCCTTCACGCAATCCCTTGCTGTAGACACACCCACACACACACTTGAGTCACAGTAGCTGAGGTAGACATCACTGCGTTACTACTGACAAGGACCAGAAATACTTCTCTCGCACTCTATATATACTGTGTCCTATATCTGTATAAGGTTATAAGGACGTAACATAATTTATTTCGTGCACTTACGTTTATTATCAGCAAACACAGATGTGCACTATTTTGTATCTTGTATTAAGTATTGATAATATCGCTCCTTAAATTTTTGTAGATTGACGTGCTTTACTACTGTAGATGTGTTTTTTCTAACTGTAAATTTGCAGCTGAAGGATTTGTATAAATGTCGAAACTCTCCAGTCTTCACTACTTCTAGTTTCATAATTTGTATGAATCAACATGCAGTCGTATTTATGTACAATACGGATTCATACACAGATTCTTGTCATGGAAACAATAAATGTCAGTAGTTTCTTATTCACTTTTTATTGCGTCATTGTAAACATAATGTAAATAGCACAGTGTGGAACATGGATCATTGTATTCGTTTAAAAAAAAAAAAATCCAGTCATTTTCTGAGCATTTTCCTGATTTGTGATTACACAGTATTCACCCGTATGATAACTACTCTTGAAACTGTTGGTAAATAGTTCATTGATTTTTAAACAACATACATTTATTTTTGTCTCCACAATCGTTGATTCGTGCGGCATCCAGAGACTGTGGGCGCTTTAAAGGTCAGTCCATGCTGGGCAAGCCTCTTATGGAGGACGCTATACATGCTCACAGCGAGAGGGAGGAGTGCACGTGGAGTTCACTATATGATTGGTCTCCATGCTGCTGGCTCCCAATGCGCCTGTGAGGTCGGTCACAGCTCGCACAGTCACCAGGTCCCTCAAGAAGAGTTTCTCAGCACTGACGTCATGCACCACCTGGATGACGATAATGAGGATAATGAAAATAACGTACAAATAAATCGGTAGGAGCGTGAGAGGAAAGTGTGAGCCACTGTTTGGTAATGGATCTAAACTTACTTGAGCCTTCATGGCGTCCATGCGTATTGTCTCATAGTAGTGAAGCCTGGCCTCTGGGTGCTGCATGTCATAGCCAAACCCTGCCAGGCTCACCTGGTCACACAGCTGCAAAGCCAACACCACCGCGCTGGCACCTAGTGTGGGCACCATCTACTAGAGAAGAGGAAAATCACTCTATGATATGTAGAACCAGCTTTTCATTTGATTGAATATCCTCCAGAGCTGCACTGTTTTAAAGGGCAACAGATAACTAGGATGATACCTCTGCCAAGGCCCAGCTGTCCTCTTAAATTCAACCGAGCAGCACTAAATGGCACACACTCATAGATATCACTCCCCTAAACATACCTGAGTTCTTTCATCAGGAACTATTTATTATTCCCTGGGAAACTGGTGAAAATGCCTCAAACATCTTGCAACGTTAAAGACTTGTCTTCTATGCCCCTTTTTTGCTGTTTGCATGCAATGTTGATGGCATGTGAAGCATGAGCAGAGGGTGAGTGTCTTGCCAAAAGGGAGTTAAATATAGAACATGCACGTGAACTCACTTTTCCATGTTTCACTGCATATTTCTGTAGCACTTGTCCCGTCTTGCGAATAATCTCTGGATGTAGGATCCTGAAGTTCTCTGGTCTTAGAGGGATATCCTCCACCACCTCTCTCCAGAACCACATTTTGGACCAGAAGCTCTGTTAAAATAAAATCAGCGTGGCAGATGTTGAGCATGCATGTGTGACAGCAGTGTCGCTGTGCCGCTCACAGCTTATGCAATACGGCATTTCTGTGTGCAATGGTTCACGTGATGAGGGCTTTACCAGAGGCTGTTTGGTGATGACAGAAGTGAGCCAGTCCAGGTCCAGGCTCTTGAAAACCACCAGTGCGACCATGGAGGTATTTTTGTACTCTTTTGCAGAGAGAGGCGCTCCCTCTGGGTAAATCAAGCGGATGGTGGTGCGGGAACCAGCATCTCTCTCAAAGCCGGGCACTGGAGCGTTATTCAACCTAGTAACAGAGATGAAAATTGTGTTTTTGAAATTGCTTCTATAGCTTTACTTCAACTTCTGCTTGTCTGACACTGGCAAACATACCTGATAATGATGTCATACTGATCTATATGGGATCCAAGATGGCTCCCGTGCAGAACCCCTCCATTGCCCACCACCATACATCGCTTGCAGCTGCCGTCTCTCCTCAGTGATGGAGGCAGGTTATGCTCAGGCAGAGATGCAAGAGCCAGGGCCAGAGGCTCTTCGCTGCCCTGAAGCCCCAGAGGAGGGGACAGATCCCAGGTCACGGGCCTGTCCTGCTGCACAAACACGGGGATGTCCACGAGGCCCCCAGACCAGGACAGAGACTTGAGGTGGTTCAGACTCCAGTGAGGCTGACAGGGGCCTGACAGCAGCGTGGCTGAGCTGTTTAGTAAAACCTGAAGAGAGGGGAAAACAGAGAGTTTGGTAATGGTGAAGAAGAGTTGCTTTAATGACTGTGGTAATGGGTGATGTTGGATGGATATATCCATACCAGGTCTTTGGGATGTTGAAAGTCATTGCCCAGTGTTGCCACCTGATCCGTGGGGAAATAGGCAGGAATCAGAACAGCTGAGTAGCATCCAATCAGCAGCACCAGACTGAAGACAAGGTTCTCACCCCTGGACAGCAGAGAGGGGGAAAAAAGACTATATATTAACAACTCCACAAATGAGTCAATATGTTCCTGCCAATGATTGGACCTGGTGAGGAAAAAATCCCTGGAGTCGGTATTTGTGACCACGAGTTGCCTGTGACAGACAGGTGTTGGTGTTGCAGCCTCCGCAGCCTCAGGCAACAGCAGGGAGTCGTCATCTGTGTCTTCTGCACTCAAGTGATCCAGCGTCACCATGGTACCTGCAACCCCCCAGCGAAACATACACATTTCTGATTTCACAGAGTAGATTTGGATCTACATCATTTTATGACATATTAACGAACTTATCTAGTAGTAAAGGTATCATATAAGTGTTTGTAGAGCTCAGTTGTAAGCACGTTATCTGTCTATTCAGAAGGTTTCTACTCACTAAAGCATCAAGAGGAACATTATTTTGAACAATATAACAATATAACTTACAGGCAGCCTGGTAGAGACATAAACTGAGAGTTAACCGTCGGCTTTCCTCTGCTCCATGGCTGATGGGAAAGCAGCAAGACGCATGTCCCGTGGAGCTAAAATGGCTCCTACCCCGCTGAACTTTGCCACTTCCCTTTAATAACACATGGTTAACCATTAACAGGTCACCTTATGGCAGGAATGCATGTAAATAAGTGTGTGACCAACTGTCCATCTAAATGGAAAGATGGCTGGACACCAGAGAGGTTTCATGCACTAAAAAGTAGATTTCATTCATTCATCTACTGTATGTAGATGTGTTTACTTATAAAATGGTTTAGTTGAATGAAAAAATTGACCTAAGCTGAAGCTGCACAGTGATTGGTTGTCGTGGTGCTGGTCAAAAAGATATTTAAAGGTTTCACTTGAAGATAATGAAACCTCTTTAAATAACAAAACCTCCCAAAACAGTGTGTGTAAAAAAGACGTGTGTAGGACAAGTTCCCTCAGCTCATGACCTGGGCTTCATGCCTGAAGGTTAGAGATAGTTTGTAGTGTGTGTGCGTGTGTGTGTGTGTGTGTGTGTGTGTGTGTGTGTGTGTGTGTGTGTGTGTGTGTGTGTGTGTGTACACATAACAAAGAGGTGAAGAGAGAGGGAGTGGAGCTGGCAGGAGCACACAAATACAGAACATGCTTCCACACACCACAGTGCACACACACCTGTTTGTTGGGGTAACACAATGTCCCACAGTGAACCCTGCATTCCTGCCAGAAAGCCACCGGACCGGCAGAGCAGAGTTTATTCATCTGCCGCTGCTTTTCTTAAACCACCTCTAGCACAGTAGTTAATGTTAGAAAGATTTTAGCTGTTTGAAATTTCTTTATTAACTGTGTTTTTCCATTGTAAATTGAAATGGAAGCAGTGAGCATTCGGTAATGATGGACCATAAAACAGAAGTCGAGACGAAAATTCCGGTAGGTGAAATACTTGTGACACAAGTGATGGTATTCTATTTATAGTGCCTTACATTAAATATGGCTCCTATAGTGATAATCATTAATCACTCACCTGCAGGGAGATTGTATGAGGCATTGCAGGTTGAATTATAGTCAACTGTTAACATCACAGGAGCTTTATGTGAAGGGATGTGCATCACTCAAGAAAACATGTCAACGTGGAAGACGTGAGGAGAAAATGTCTGACAGTCTTTTTGAAGATCCATTTGTAGATAGAAAATAAATGCAAACCAAGGTACAGTGTGTTATGTAGTGGCAGTTGTAGCTTTGTTTGATGTTTTGTTGGTTACCCTGAATTAATTTAGCTTATGAGCTCTAGTGAAACCTGTCAATGACTTTTAATTTGAAGTTTAAAGGCTCCTGTTCATGTTTTGCCATTAACACACATAGATGTAATATTTCTGTTTATTCTAACATGGAACTATATTTTGTATTATTGTGTAATGAAAATATGATTGTCAAATAATTACTGCTGATTTTAACTTTAAATAAAATGGAATTACTTAGGAGTTATCTTCTAGGGTAATTTAAATGAATTTAAATTAAATTAAAGGGTTTTTTTTACTCACAAGAGAAATATACATATAAAATATATACAATTAAGAATCCGCCAAAAACAACCTGTCATCGATAGAATAAATAACAACGTTATTCAGTCACATTAATCGAGTAAACATTAATACAAGGAACTTGTACTCATTCATTGATAGATGATGTGAAAACATATTAACAGCATAGGGGAGGCAGTTTATTTGGAACATTACATTTGTTTAAAGCCAAAAATAGCTCACACTAAGTTATGAATTTACTTGGACATTAACACAGTACATCATTCCTGACTCTCAGCAGACCTTGGCCTACTTGGCTCCCCTCCTATAATACTTCTCTCCCCGAGCTTATCTAATACTGTTTTTTTTTACTTTATAATTGCTTCTGACATTTTTTAGGCAGAGGAGCGAGTGAGGAGGGTTTCTTCAGACCAACGCTGTGAGATTTTGGAGCTGAGTGGAGGGGAAAATGTCAGGGAGCTGTGCGAAGAGAAAAAGATGATCAAGAAGAAAACCGACTCACCCAGGTTGTCTGCGGAAATCCCTGTGGTGAGCTGCCGTTTTGAAACCTTATCTTCATGTGCACAAAGAGATATCAAATTGGATCTGTCTCTCGCCTGTGCCTCTTCTCTCTCTCTCTCTCTCTCTCTCTGTGTGTGTGTGTGTGTTTCTGCATTGACAGATAGGACACGTTGATACTGCAGAATTCATGAATGCAGCCACTCAAGGCAAACTGAATGTGATAGACAAGTATCTGGCAGATGGTGGGGATCCTAATGTGCACGATGAGGTATGTTTCAAGCACAGATAAATGTACAGCATAAACAATAAATAAATAACATCTACAATAGTAAATATACATTTTCCAGTTGAAGAGGACTGGGCTGCACCGTGCCGCTCTGGAAGGACACGCCACAGTCGTCAACAGTCTTTTAGAAAGAGGAGCTGACATCAACTTCAAAGATCAGGTAAGACATGTGCAGGCACATTGCTCCTTTGTAAAGATGATGATGAGATTGAAGATTAGATTCTTCTAGCTGCCTGAAGTCAGTACAGCTAACATGATGGGTCCCTGCTGCTGTATTCCAGCTGGGCTCTGGGGCCATTCACTGGGCCTGCAGAGGGGGAAGCCTGGAAGTTGTTGAAATCCTGAAGGGTCACGGTGCCGACCTGAACATGGGAGATAAGGTGAACGGGCATTTTAATTGCGCTGGGACAAAAGCTCGCGTGTCTGCGAACATTTACTGAAATGCGGTTGTGTGTTTGCATGTGGATTTGCATACAAATAACAGTCACTGTGTTGTTGTCACACTGCAGCTGAACAGCACTCCCCTGCATGTGGCCACGAGAACAGGCCACAGCACCATTGTGGAGTACCTGCTGTCCTGTGGTGCCAAAATCAACCGCAGGGACAGGGTATACAGGAAGCAGCTCAGCCGTCTTTCTGTCCAGTTTTCATCACCTCTATAATTTCGTTCTGTCAATAATACGTGTTTACTTCTCTCAGGAAGGAGACACAGCCCTGCATGATGCTGTGCGTCTCAACAGATACACGATAGTGAAACTGCTCGTCGATGCAGGAGCCGACGCCAGAATAAAGAATCTCGTGAGTTTATCTTGCTGTTGTTTACGTCTAGTTTAGCTTGAAGGGGATTTCAAAGGAACATTTTTTTTTTATTAGCTTTTTCCCCTAAGGAGTTACGTCTTATGATGCTACAGCCAGTCAACACTGTGGGTTAGCTCAGCATAAAGCATAAAAACAGGCTGGGATGAATCCAATAATAACATTTTATATCTCCCTTTTAAACCATACAAAAGCCAAAATATAAAAAAGACATTTCACTGTTTCACACAGGGATACGTTCCAGATCATTTTTTGGCAGCTCAGTCTCTGCTGCTGCTCTTCTGGTCCAAGTCCCAAATACTTTTTGCCACATTTATAACAGATTGCATATCAGCAATTTAGTCCTAATCAACACTTTACACTTCAAACACCGTACATACATACAGTATGACCCCGTGCTGACAAACTGACAGTATGAACTGTGTTCCAGGAGGGAGTGACGGCACTGCAGCAGGTCAAACAGTGGCAGTCTGACATCATGGAGACGCTGCAGAGGCTGGAGACGCTGAGGGAGGTGGGACAGATGCCCCCTGAAACACCTCAAGAGAGGAGGGAATAATGCAGAGTGAAAGATGAAAATCTACTCATTCAGTATAATGTTGCTTATCTGTCCAAATACATTCTCTCACTCCACTGTACATCTGTTTATGTCGTATTTGAGTAGATGCATTAACTTATGGGCCATATGGTGTGAGCGTTAACCTCTGAGATTAGTCTAAACACCAGTGTAGAAAATATTTGCCTGGATTCGAAACGATCTTCTTTCGCTAAGCTTTGGCTTTGGTTTTCAATTCTGAAGAGCTTTGTGATCTTAGGAGCACTCTCGTGTTTAATATCTGATTTGTGATGCCTTTGGAGGTTGAATATTGCTAACAGACCATAATCCAAGAAAAGTTTAATCGAGGGCCATCCATCCAGTCGGTGGTGAACACAGAGTTATCAGAACCCTGCGACACCGAGGTGAGGATGTGCCACTAAGAGGAGCACAAACACCAGAGGGATGTACTTCAAGCTCGTGGCAAAGTCCTCGCCCAAGAACGAAACTGGTTCATCCTAAAGGCTGCACATCGAGAAAAGCAATCTAGTGTGTGAGGTCCAATGCGAGGTCCTATGTGAGACCACATCTAAATTCACAAGATCTGGATTTTTATTTGGATCTGCACCAAATTGCACGCCCTCATAAATATCAGCCCCTTAAACATGTCTGTTTTTTATCATCAAGACCCATGAATTATTCTCTGGGAAATGAAGGAAAATGTGGAAAACCGCCTTGTCTTGCTAAACAATGTGGAGAAACAGTCCTGGCTCGGCACCAAAATTGAATGGGTTATTTCCTGACCCATACCCCATTCCTACACAAAGTTTGGTAGTAATCCGCCCAGTTTTTGTGTGTAGTCCTGCTAACTCACAGACAGACGGGCACACAGATGAAAACAGGAGGGCCAGAATAAAAATAACTGTACATATTTGAAATAGAGATGGTGGTTTGAAAGAAGGGAGAGGGACTGTCTTTAGCTTCAAAGTAGAGAAACCACCTCACAACAGAACTATGACACCACCACAACACCACATACACTGCTGTCCTTTCATCGCTTCCCATGAGATCTAACAACCATTCACACTTGCAAAAATGGAATTTGATTACCCTTGTTCTCAGGTGACTCCCCTGCCTAGTTAGAACAGCCAGGAGCACGAACCAACCAAGTAACATCAGTGAAGCCACAGAGGTTAAACATCTGAGATCCCCCCCCGCTCTGTCAGAGCTGAAGAAACCGCTCTGATGAGATATGAAACATCTCCAAGTATCTACAGCCGAGTCCAGTTGCCCTCGAGTCCTGTTTTCTGTTAGAACCTTGACCTGAATGACTGAGAGTCTTCACAGGCTTTACCAGATGGTGTTGAAGCTGAATTTGAATATACATCAAAAGGTGCCTTGTTTTATAGAGGCGACAGACACGGCCAGAGCTCAGAGCAGGACCGCGTTGGAGACGTCAGCTGTCGATAGCGGAGATGGCTGCGAGTCAGGGGTTCAGCGGGAGCTCAGTGGACATATTTTCCTCGTATCATCAGTGGCTCAAATGTTCCTGAGGGAGGTTGGTCGCTCACACTGCAGAAACAAACCTCCCGTTTAGTATGTGGTTGTATAGTTAGTCATTATACATACAGCCATTCATTGTTTTGCTGTTTATTTCATCTAGGTCCTGTACAAGTACATTAAAAACCACACAGAGTTAAGATAGATGGATGGATAGACAGATAGATAAATTAATAGATAGAGGGATTGATGGATGAAGAGATAGTTGATCCCAAACTGGGAAATTCCTGAACGGTAAAAGAAATATAAAGGATCAAATCTGTATATTTCTAAAATATTTAAAATAAGTTGAAGGAGTACAACAATACAGAATAGATACAAATAATACAAAACAGAAATGTGTATAAAAATGACATAAAAATGTATATACAATGATATAGTATAGCATTGCTGCTGTATTTTTATCCATTGAGTAGGATATGTTTCACAAAAACAACAGCTTTCCACGAAACCTATCAGATGTTGGGGTTCTGGATCAGGGGGCGGATCCAGGGTTTTTTATTCTTTTATGTTTTGACATTTTTGCTGTTTTTCCAAGGAATGAATCATGGATCTAGATGTAAAAAAAACAAACAATCAGGTATATTCTGAACTGAGTGTGTGAAATTTGATGCAGCTTGATTGAATGTAAGGAGACCGAAGGGCCTTGTTGGAGTTATATGCTCTCTACTGCCGTTCTACTTCACAATGTGAATGTGAAAATGCTGTTTTGAAAAAGGTTCAGTTGCAGCCTTCTGTTGAATACCAATGTGTTCACCATAGACAACCCATCAGATACAGTATCACACGCACGCAATGTTTCCTGTTCCAGTCAAGGCTGTGTTAACTGTTCAGGACTTCATGTGTCACAGCAGAAGGTCACAGACTTATTTTGTCAATGCGACCCAACAGAGATGCAACTGTGAATTGTCAATATAATGCAGTGAGGAAGAAAATGACTCGCGCTCTTAAATATGTTGGACTCATACATGTTTTACAGCTTTAGTTAGATGTCATTTTTGATTCCATGTGAACTATAGCCGTGTGCTGTTGTGCTCTGATGTTGCAGGGGGCTGGAGTGAGAAGGAGAATAAGAAGGGGGGGGGGGGGGGAACTGGAGGCTCATGCTTTGTGCTGTGTTGCAGCCAAAAACCAGAGAAACCTGTTTATTCATGAAATGGTTAAACTTCCCTGTACAGCTGCGAACGTCGCTCATTCCAGTATCTGTGTTAGAACGTCAGAAATGGCTGTAAAATGATCTACAACTGAACTGTTTACGTGTCTAAATGTACGAATCCAACCCAAATACAAACATGTTTCTTTTTCAACACTTGGCTTTATTTAACACGTCAAGCGTTTACCACCTTGTTGATACATACTCAGACCTATTCCGGGAGAATGACAGGATACCGTGCAGTAGTTTTCTCTGAGAGCACTCAAAGCAGCATTATACTGTTACTGGAAAAAGAAAAAGGTAACCATGGCAATGATATTTTCCAGGCAGGTGAAAGTCTGGACAGGCACGCTTTTAAAGCACCATTTGTTTGTAGTAGGGAAAATGGATGCGGTATTCCATTGTGTTCAGTTCCACTCAGGAGTGTGTAGGCAAAGAAGGCTCGAGCAGGCGTCGCTTCCAACAGAGAGGAAAGTCAAATTGCTTCTACGTGATTTGAAATGCAGCATATTACACACTTTGCACATACAGCAAACATGACAGTAGTGTGTGTTTGTAGATAGCGGCACTAATGCATGCACTGCTCTGCTTTTCGGCTACCTTTCAGATTAAACTGAAGCAAGCAACCGTATGGGCTCATAATAGAGTATTGATATTTTTTTTCCCCCCTTGTATAATATAACAAAGAAAATAAGAATCCAGAATGGAGACTTCAGGAATATTTACAACACAATCTCATACCAAATATCTGTTTAATCTTCTCTCCTTTTGTTCTCCTTGCGCGCTGAAGCCCCAGGGGGATTTGTCCCCATCGATTTGTCTCTGTTGTTCAGCTGTAAGAAATAACACATATTCCAGGCTTCCCTACCTATAATATCACTTGATTGTCTTTGGTGGAAGTGCTATGTAAGCAACCCTAGACAAACCACGTCTACAAATGCTTTGTAAGGCCTATAACGATTCAAGTACACTGAATTAATCTGCAGTCATAGAATACCTATGATTGGCTATAATGGTTCCCAAATTCTCAATATTTCAAAAATACTCAACCACACTTAGTCTTAAATAACTCAGCGACACCATTCTCTACAAGAACAATCAAAGAATGAGCTCATAATTCCGTTGAAATGTCAAAACAAACACAATCAATGACAATAAATATCTATACATCTCACAGAAAAAAACACATACATTAGAATCACATACCCTTAAATACGTCTGATGTATAAAGTCTCTATCATTCAGCTGCCTCAGTTAAGATGTAAGTCCCGAGTTTAATGCATTTAATCATGATTATTTATCAACTTTGAGGATTTCCAGTCGTCCAGGTGTTCAGGTTACACAGGGGAAAACAGGAGAGAATTATCCAAATGAGTTAAACATCCTTTCCAAAGATTTCCACTGGGAGTGGGAGGTTTATCTGAGGGAGGGCAGCAGCAGGACTTGATGGGAGATGGAAGTCAGCACCAGCTTAGTAACAGTCTTCAGGCAGACCTCAAAATCATTAGGCTGACAGACACTGTAGGGCAAATGATGCAGAGGAGAGGGGAAGGAGAGGGCGCTGTGCCTCATCGGATTTTCAGACGGACGGCCTTGAACTATTCCACTACACGAAAACCTTTTTTAAGGCAAATGTGATTAGTGATCTTCTAAAAAAAGAGACCACCAGTGATTAAATGCATTTCTTGAATGATAGATTTTGCAGCAGCACTATGGATGGAGATTTTAAAGGGGCCCCGTCAAGTATATTTGTAAACAGACAAAAGTTATGTTTACATTCACTGTGTATCTTTGAGGTCTGAAAAAATCATTTAGAATCATTTTACTTACAATTCAAATATTTGTATACCCAATTCTGTTGAATATTTTGAATCCTGCGTGGTTCAGATCCACAACAATGACTGCACAAAAAGATGGACGACGTGTGTGTCTACTTCCTGCCAATGTAGAAAAAATGAAGCCAGAATGTCCCGCACACGAGCGCTGCCATCTTGAACTGGTGGTTTCAGAAAATGAAACACTTGAACATACATCAGGCTTCACTTTTGAGATCTGTCATGTCGTCCACCTTTATATACAGTCAACGGTCCATGTTTGCAACCTTTGTGGATGCATTGCAATGCATCTTTGTTCAAATGTCCAAGAGTGTGAAAACAGAATGTGTGTAATGTTACCCACACACTTGGGCACATGTGCATCCTCATGGCCTATTATTAAAAAAACTAAATGGGGACCTAGTGGTCAAAATCTTTACGTTATCTGACGTTATCTACAGTTTACACCTTAATGCAATAGAAAACTCTTTAAATACCAGATGTGTAATAACATGATAAGAAGAGGTCTTCCATATTCAGTCATCTGAAGTATGAAAGCTAACTGTTGTGAAACACTAAGACACTGTTCAAGAGAAAGACAGCTGAATTTGTTGTGACTTGCAGACTTAAACGTGTGCTTCATGGTGTTGTGCATTTCAAGTCAGTCATACAGGAAGCCATTGTTTGGTCTAATTGCATGTGCTTCCCGAGCTGCTGTGAGGGTGAAGCAAGGAAGCTGCAGAAAAATAAAGTGATGGTGAAAAAAAGAGAGAAAGACACAGAGAGAAGAGCTGGAGGGGAGTATACTAGTACACATCCCTGAGGCCCCCCTGGAAGGTGCTGTAACCCTGACCGTGGCGTCTCTGTCACGGTCCACGACGGTCAAAGTGCCAGACTGCGAGCACTGGAGGCTGAGGCCTGCGCACGCTGCACCACTCCTGGACACTTCTCTCTCTTCTGCAGCTTGTGGTTTTGAAACAAGCCCTCGTTTCGTGGGACACCATGAGCTCCATCCGGGAAAGTCAATAGCCCTGGAGGCACAGACACAGAACACTATGACCAACCACACAGAGATAATATTGACATCCGGATGGAAAAATTGTTCCAGTGGTGTAACAGACTTACCACGTCCCTCAACACGTCCGTCTTTGAATTCTCCTTCAAACTTCATGCCATCGTATCGGCTAAAGACTCCTGCACCTTGAAACTTTCCGTGAGCGAATTCTCCTTCGTACCTGATGTGGTGGTGGGAAGAGACCGGGGGGGTGTCATTTGTAACTTTTGACAGAGGACAAAACTGTCTCACGATTGCTCACACACCTGGATCCATCTGTAAACAGCAGCACACCAGAGCCGTGGAAGAGTCCGTTCTCAAACTGGCCGGTGTAGCAGGTTCCATCCTGAAACTTGAGCTGACCAACGCCATGCCTCCGACCTGGAAAGTTACACACCATCAATCAGTCATCGCTCAGACTACAAACACGTCATGGAAACTCTGGAAATCCCGTCAAGTCAAACAGCCTTGAGGGGAGATTGTGATACCGTTTTATTTCAAATTGTATCTACATGGGTGCCATCATGCCTTATCTAACCACTTAGCTTCTTATAGATTACTCTTTAGTAATAGCGTGTAGTAACACACTGTAAGAGACTACTAACTGACATTTGAACTTGCAATGCGGCTCAGGGTTTAATATTCCCTTGGTTTTGTAGAACCACTAGATATGTCACATGAGTCGGTACGTGCTCGGATTTAAGCACTCCCCCTCCACCACCACCACCCTCACCCTCTGTCAGCTAAAGGTTTACTACTGAATTAGGAGTCCCATCTGCCTCCTGTGCGGTGGGAATTACAGCAGTCTAATCCATCAGATTTTTTAGCAGGGATTTCTACTTTAGGATCCAGACTGTGAAAACAGTCAAGGAATGTACATGCAGTCCCCTCCTAGTAGCCTATGATCCACTGCTGAGGCGTAAACTCATGTCAGAGGACGCACCTCCAAGTTTCTGGACAACTACCTCACACCTGCAACTTCCACAATGGGAAAATATGCAAGTGGTCTTTGAGAGGTTAAGGAAAACACCCTTGTTTGCATTGACACAAAAGCAGGCAAAATAAAATAAAAACCCTTGGATGAGTCTTGCCCCTCGTGTTTCCACTGCTTTGGTTTCTTTACAGCAGCTGACAGAGGACCCTGTGAGATTTCCCAAACGGTTCCAAAGTCTAATCCAGAAGATTTGACAAAGCCAGAGCTGGTAAATCTGGCTCTGTTCGTCATGAGTTGCCAATGCTAGCTAATTGGGATTTGACTAAATAGCTTTAGCGGGCATGTCACTAGCATCACGGTAAGCACGTGTGCGCGAGAGAGAGAGAGACAGTAAAAGCAGTGAAAGCATCTTCATGATTTTGCGGATGAGGATACTTTCTCCTGTGGGCAGTCAGGACAAGAAAACATAATATTCTGAATTTTCTGCCATCGATATCCTGTACTACTAGTATTAAATATAATTTACTCCAGGTGTGGATAAATATCACAGCACCTATAACAGTTAACAGATTTTCTTACCCTGGAATGATGATTATATGAGCATAAAGCCCAAACTAACAAATCTCCACCATGGAGGTTATGTTTCCATTGCTATTTGTTTGTTTGTTTAAAAACTGAAAAACAAATTTCCATAAAAGTTTGTGCACATTAGGGAATGAGCCAAGGAAGAACTTAGGAGCATATATGGATGGACCACTATCTTCAACATGGTGAGGTAGGTCAGTCACCTCTCTACGCACTCTCTATAGTAGCTTAATGGAATATGGTCACAACTGTCCTGTTTGTGTGCATGAGACCACGTTTGAATTATAGAGATAAACTGTATGAGTTGAGCTGAACTAATGTACTGGTACACATGGAAAAGATTATTGTATTAGCATGTGCTGCAGGGCACCATGCCAAAAACAATGTTCACTAACAACTAGTAATATAAATAATTTGGTGGAATAAATGTTACGTATTTTGTCCTTTGCAACTTAAACAGTTTAAATCAAACTTTATACGACAAGCACTGAATGCATTGGTATAGGGATAGTGCGACACTGAGTCCGGACTCAGTGTCGCACTGTTCCTTCTTTCTCGACTGATAAGAGAACAGAGTTATAAGGACTAGATGTACTATGCAGTATGGTGAAAGTGAAAGTCTGTCTTATCTCTGCAGTTAAGCCAGTGACACTTGCACACAAACTTGAAAACTGACTGCACGAATGCCTTGCCTTCTTTCCACTCGCCGTGGTACTCCTCCCCACTGGCATAGGTGAAGGATCCCCTGGTCAGAGTCATGGTATCCCTGTTTTCAACACACACAAAACACACACATTATAGGCTCACCACCGTTCAGCCTCATGTTAGAAACATTTGATTTCTTCAGCTACAGTACCAGACAACATGAATAAATGAGTGCTAGGATTATCTTTCAGGACATGAAGCTGAGTAGGGTTTCAAGTCTTCAGATGTTTGAATAGGGTTGAATTTATTTTCAAAGTTGTGCAGGTGAAAAGCTGCTGTATTAGAACAATAAATTGGGGACGGATCGATAGATACATAATATCTAATCCATACTAGTGGTGGTGATGCTTGTGTAAACCGAGTGTAGAAGCATAAACCATCTGTAAAGGGGAAAGACTGAAAAAACCTGACTGCAGACCCAAACTAAAAGCTGGTGACCATTTTAAAATGATTGTTTGCTTTGAAACAAATGACAGTGTGTTGCAGAATGGCAGTTAGGTGTAGTTTTACACACGCAGGCGCCATTAATATATGATAATTCGCCAGCTCACACCAACACTGACACGTTATTGTAAAAATCCAACTTGTGCTGCCAACGTGGTTGGATGCTGTGCAGCCTTTTACATGCATGTTGTTGAATAGACTCTATCTTCTATAATGACACGTCTGCAGTGTGAATAGACTGAGTCCTGTGGCAACACAACAACGAGTGAAAAGGCGACAACACCTACAAATGCCATCGTTTACCTGCACGCTACGTTAGTCGTCTCTGAAGCATGGAAAGCACCGCACAGCACCGGAGGGCGTAGAATTATCAAAACACCGGCTGGGAGACGTATGTCGCGTTCAGGTGCAGCCCGTGAGCTCCGGAATATGATAATCAGAGTATTACAGCATATTTATATAAAGGTTTGATTCCCGCTATCTTGGCCACAGATGACAATAAATTATGTGGCGGTTTTATCTGATAAATGTATAGGAACTTCAGTTTTACAGCAACTCCAATGTAAACTCTGATGTCTTCCAAAACAATCAAACTAAAATATTCTCATTGTGGGTATTCCTTCACATGCTCTCTGTCTCTGACCCATAAAGACTCAGTTTATAAATCTTTATATAAAACTATCCACCCTCTACCAGACCTGTGTCATTTTTTTGTTGTTTTTGTTTTGCACGCTGCAGCTCAGGATTGCAGTTCCTCCGACGACACTTGAAGGCAGCATTACAACAGCATCTTGCAGGCTGCTTCTTTACATGCTGATTTCTCTTATTAAAACTTTCTCTGATTGGTCTGCTACAGTTTAGAGAGTGGCAGACATATTTGAAATAGGGGATATAATCTGAAACTTCTTAAAGTGCTCAACATTACAGCTAACAGTGAATCTATCCGTTTAATTGGTCTGTAGTCTGGGGAAATCTATTAGGCTGTGTAATGTGTTAAGCATAGAGTGTTAACTATAATTAAAGGCGACTAGCTATCTAATATGTAATATATATGTGATACAATATTTTAATTTGTAATGTTGGGTTAGTTGGTAATATAGTAGCTTAAGTCGGACATAATGTCTTAAATAGCATCTAAATTGACTTGATAGTATTTACTTTACTTGTGCGTCAGGCTAAGCAGGCCCCTATAAATAGTTTTTCTTCCCTAAATTCAATATACCTCATGATAAATACTTTTTATCATTAGAATTTACCATGTTCTCCACTTAGTTTAGCTTGCTAGCATGCTACCATTTGTCAGTTAGCACAAAAAACAAAGTACAGCTCAGGGTGATTCGTTTGGTCGTATTTGGTCATTAACCAAATTATTAGACACGTTAAAATTTTGAACTGACTGCAGTGAAAGTTGAAACAATTACTGACCAGGCACCAGTGGTATACAATTAATCCTTAATCCAAATATTGTGGCAAACCATCAAACAATTGTTAAGACATTTCACTAGATGCAGGATTTTTTGGTCTAGGATTTCTTTTCACTTTCTTTAACATAGTGATATAGGGTGTTTTTCAACATTTGGATTGAATTCTGAGAAAATAATTCGTCGATCTCAGACTGATATTTATGAGTGTGTGCAATATGGTGCAGATCCAAATAAAAATCTGTGAATGTTAATGTAGTTTAATAAGGGGACTCGATATACTGAGGCATATACTGAGCGCCATGTTAGTTTATTTAAAATTCTTGTTTAATGTAGTCTCACAGTAAACATGCCCCAAGGTCAGAGTCTTTGGGGCAGTTGCTCGCTTCGCCTGGCTGCTGATTGGGTGAAACCCAGTAACTGACCTTTTAGGTGAAAACAAATACATCAGCCACATTTGTTTGGATATAAACTACAAAAGGTTTTAACCCCCCCCCCCCCCCACACACACACACATTGTGTCCTATTGAAGGGAAACACCATTGTTGTCGATGTTTGAATATAATACATCAGTTATTTGTGTGTTTATTTATTTTACTGATGTATTGTGTGTTTGGCAGAAACCCCCCCTCCCCCTTCCTCCTCCTCCTCTGGAGCCGCTTCCTCCTCGACCACTGTGGCGCGCGCGTTCACGAGGGCCGAGCGCTTCCTCTTCCCGTGCTGGTGCCCGCCAGACAAGAACGATAGAAAATGGCGAGTCAGTGCAAAAGGCAGCAATGCACAATCGACAGGCGCGGCTTTCGGCAGGAACTTGACTCGTGGCGACACAAACTCATTCACTGTGTAGGTAAGGACAAAGCCTGCGACGCACTACGCCGATTTTCGGGTTGAAATCCGGCTTTGCGGGGCCGTCATCGGGGTAAATAACCAGCGATTACCGGACCCACTTGGTTCATCTCCGAGCGACTTTTTGTCCTCCGCTGTTTCCTTCCCTCGGCAGCTCGGCTCGGCCCGCTGCCGTGCACTTTGTGACAGTGTGGCGCTACTTCTCGTGTTTCCTCGCTGTTTGTGTTGTTTTGTGAATACCGACCGTGGACTTACGGCGATGTGCTGGCGTTAGTTAGTTTAAAGGGCAGCGTACTTGTTTTAAAGGGAGTGTCACCGGGCGCTGCGTCGGCCGATGGATTCAGCAGAAATGCGCGCCCCCGTGTGATGATACTGTATTTTGGATGGGGGGAGGGCGACTCATGTCCGCGATGCGTGTTTTCACTTAACATCGGGATGACTTGTTTTCTCACATCACCTCCTGTGGGCGCGCATTGCTGCATCGAGGAAGTGGCTGAGACCCCACCGCTGTGGGAGTTTCCATTTCCGACGACTGACTATAAACTTCCCTCAGTGTGTGTGAGAGTGTGTGTGTGTGAGTGTGGCCTCTCAAACAAATGATTAAAAGGACAGGTGATGGGTTAAAGCTCCTTGTATGTGTGTGGATCTGCAGGGGGAAGCTAAGCTGTGTGGTTGTATACACAGATCCCATCAGAACAGGTATTAGCTCACTGTCAGGGCTCTGGGCTGCAAATTGATTTAGCCATGCAGGCTAATTACTGTCAGTGGCTGCAGATTGAAATATCTTAATTTAGCATTCGTTCACTGGTCAAATGTTCTGTTAACATGTGAAATATATCAGCATCTGCTTGATGGATTTTAACAAAATTCAGTACGTACATTCATGGTTCCCAGATGATGCATCACTCTGACCTTGGTAAATCCTCTGACTTTATTGCCACCATGAGGGTAACACTTACAGTTTTATTGAAGTATCTTGACGAGTTCTGACTGGATTGCACTGGAATTTGGAATGTGTTCATGGTCCCCAAAGGATGAACTGGAACTTTTTTGATCCCATGACCTTTACTTAGCTTCTTAGCTGCAAAACTAACATTACCATTACTCCCAGCTGGACTTTGTGTGTGTGACCACATCCATAGTTTTTCTTTTTCTCGCTGCAAAACAGCATATTTGTTTTTCTTTTGAAGTCACGTTTAATTACGCAAGTGTTCCACACTCCAGTTCAGGAGGTGGCGGTAATGCGCCTAAAAGTTGTTTACCAACCGCCATTAAAAAAAACTGAAGCCCGAACATGCTAATCTAAGATATTGACCATGGTAACCATAAGACCTGTTTTGCATGTTAGCATGCTCATGTAAAGCAGGTATACATGTTCCACTGTGTACAAGTGCAACTTCAGAAAGCTGATAGCATGGCTGTAGACTCTTCAGAGCTCTGGTTACAAAATTTGAAGTACATAAAATATAAAAATCAATTTAACCACATCTCAAGTTAATCCTCACTGGTCTGTGGGGCAGTATATGTGCGACTTATATCCTGCCACTGAACAACATAATGTAGTGTTACTCCTCATGCATGGAAAGTAGACACAACCTGCAGTATTGGTTTTACTTGCTATTACTCTGCTTAAAGTAAAGTGGATGAAAACAATTTGACAATGCTGTTTTTTAACTGTAGCAGGTTTCAGTTTTTGAATATGGCTTTTCTAACACTTGTCATAACATATCCCTCCTTTGGCAATATGGAGCTCTCTGTGATAAGTTTTATCCTGTTGCACATACCTATGAATGGCTTACATTTACATTAGTAGTTTTACAGTGTGTGATGGAAAGGCTTGAAGAAGATTGAGTGGCCATTTTTAAACCTATGCCTTGTCAACCTCCTCCTTGAGATTTGGTAACATAGCAACAGCAAATGTGGACACTTGGCACTATCGCACACAGATTGATCATGCAAATGAGGAGCAGGGAGTTATGAAAACATTTCATTAACATTAGTTGATGCAGTTTTTTACTGTTAAATATTTATTAGTTTAACCGTGTTTTATATTGTGGTTATTTTCGCTTTTATCTGTCTCATTGGGAACAAAGTGTTTCCTGTATTTGCTAATTAAGGAATGCAGCATGCTTCATTCAGGGACTAGTTCCACATTATACTGAATTCCATGTGTTTTGCATGATATGAAATGACATGCGAACCGGAATCATGATCGCTAAAATGTCAACTGATGAATTTCTCAGTTCACAATTTTAAGACCTAAACATGTGTTTTTCCTTCTCTTTTAATTGTTTGGGCTGAATGTACACTCGACTTGAAACTGAATTTAAAATGCAGGACACTAAAGTACCCTTTAAAGCCAGAATATTGCTTGTGACTCTGCTGATCTCAAAATGTCACATTAAATCAATCTCAGTGCTAGTGGCTGCCATGTACAGTCTTATTGAATGTGTGATGTACAGTATGTGCAAGGCACGGGCTATGTGTTCGTACAGCGCTCTCGACAACAGTTGAAGGCGTTATGTCTCCGAAAGCAGCAACAGTACATGTAACAGCAATGCATTTTAGTTTTCCCATAATTTAAACATTTTGTGGTTGTTGTAGCGCGGTTGCTGTTAAAAATGTCAGCTCTTTTCTCTCTTTTTTTTTTGGGCCAGGATAAATGCTGACTTAATAATTACAAAAACATTTTACACTGACCAGGTTATCAGCCCACTAGTTAGTCAAAACAGTTTAAACAGAGTCCAGCATTATGCTTGATGCTTTAAATCAACATCACAGTCTTTGTTGTAAAAGTGAGGGTTTAACTGTACAGGTGAATGTTGGCACTTGACACCACCGGTTTTACATAGAACTTCGGTGAGGACTGTCAGTTTTTTATAATGATGTATGTGTGGATGGTTCCAGAGCAAATTGATTCTAACAGGCTACAATACTAGGTGGGCTGTGTGCTCATCATTGAAAAGTAAATGGAGAGAATAATAGCTTTCTGACTCCTCACTAGTTTCAGACCCAGGACTGTTCACTTATTCAGTATCCCCTTTATGATTTACAAATGTCCCTTGTGTTTGGGCTATAATTGTGACGCTGCAGAGTACATGACAACAGCATTAGTCTGCTGCCTGCAGAATGGCATTCTGTCCATGACAACAAGGACATACTTTTGTTTGGCTTTTTGGTGGAGAGGGCTGTACGCCACCACCACCCCGCTGACGCTGAAATGGACATTTTGTCTTTGTGTATTTAGCAGTAAAACTGCTTGGCAGAGACAAGGGCAATTGTCCCATAGAACAGCAGCAACAATTGTCTGTATGTTTGCCTATACATGTGTTCATGCTCCATCAGCCTCCAGATGCAAACTGTGTGGCTGAAATGTGTGTTCTGTCTGGGTTTTGGGAAAATTGGGACTGAAAAGGCACCAGCTGACATTTGAAATGCGGTGAATGTCAGTTATTCATACTTGCATTTGACATATGGATGAGGGGGACCGAGGGTTTGCTCAAACAAATAACAAGCAAATATTGACACTAGGCCGACTGTGTTCTTCATAATTTAAACTTTAGCGTGGCCCAGTTTCTGCTCCATCACTGTGATGTGCTTTTGCCCTACATTTTCCTCATTAGCAAAAAATAGCTGGTTGAGGTTTGTTGACACTCTGCGAAACATGACCAACAGCTGTTCCTTATCGAATGCACCATCTTTGTGTGTTTGTGTATGTGTGTTTTGCGTGTACCTTTTTTCCACATCTTCCTTAAACCATGGTGGTCTCATATTTGTTATTCAAAGTTATGCTTTGTGCAGCATTACACCATTTGACTGTCAGTTTGCATCATATCACATTAAGTATTCATGGAGTGTTTTTTCCACCACCATGTTGCTCAAAGCTGCTACGTCACAGCCTGCTGATCCAACTACTGTATGCTTGTAATGAGCACAGTGTGTAGGAGCCAAATTACATTGCAAAGCACTGCTTCGCTCAAGCCCATGTAATGTCTAAGCTTGACTGTTGACCTGTAGCAAATTCCTTTTTGTTGTAGCGTAGAAGGCAACAGTAAATGCTTTTTAGATGGTTGGGCAGTGAGTCTTGATATCCACGTGATGAGGATGAATTCAGTCATGTACTGTAGCTCGACTAATTTGTGCAACTTTGTCATCTCTGCACTCATCCTCAGTCTTCAGCCCCCAGCACCCTCTTGCATCTTTATAGAGCATTGCTCAGGGACACTAGTGACTCCCATCATACAAAATTACACTCACAATCTGAGCATCGATTTTAAAGCATGATCCCATTTTAAAAGATTAAATAATTTCTCAATGATCAAACCCTGTAGTGTATCTAAAGGCTGTAGCCAAGAAATAACAGATTCAGCAATGTTTATTTTGGCTAGAAATACATTTTTAAGCTCAGGGTAGATTCTGCTCGGTGAGCTTGTGGTCACTCCCTCAGAGATCCTATGTGTACAGTAGTTACAGTGGGGGATGGGTTGAGTGGGGGTTGATGCTGCACTGTACACCCTCAGCACCAGAGCGGCAGAGGGAAGAGTAGCTCATCCAGGAGAAAAGGCTCTGCAGTCCCATAATGAGGCCAAATGTTAGCGTTATATCATCATTTTGTGATTATGTAAACCATGCATTAACATTGTTGAAATTTTAAATTGGGTGACAACAGAAGACACATCGGAGGAACTTTTTTCCAAGCCCATCACACTTACTCTAGTATTTAGAATTTCCTTGACTCCCCGCTGCCCACCATGGAGAGAGTTAAAACATATATTTGTCTTAAGCTGGCATGAGCAAATGATGTGTGTTTCGTCAGGTAAAAACCTTTAACCACATTTATGGATGTTACTTGGACCAGTGCAACATGAAAAGCAGAGAAGTGGGCGAGGTTGTTGAAGTAAAAGATGCTACATGGCTTGCTGTTCGAGCTTTATAGAACATGTCATTTTTTGGGTTAAATATGCATTGATGGAACATAAATCTAGAGCAATATAAACATTCGTTTTGTGTATGCCGCTATTGGCATATTGGAGAGTTTGAGCACTGTAGAGCTTGCTGAATACATTCAGGAGCATTAATCAATTCACTTCTGTTTTCAAACTATAACTATGATGTAGTGTTTTGCTGCTGAAAGAGCACTGTGAATATGATCATTTTTGGATTCTGGTTGGCGTCTTTCAGCGACTGCCAATGAGTCTACTGTGTACTGCAGTATAGTGTCACATAAAGCTTTATTTAATTAAAGACATTATAATGAGTATGCACTGTATTGTAGTTCTTCTTTGCAAAAATGATGAAGGGGTTGCTCATTGGGATTTTGTGCGAGGTCTGATAAGAGAAAATTTAAGTTTTGTCTATACGACCAACCAATATAGTTGAAGATGTCAGCAGTAAGCAGAAAAGAGGTTTATTTCATGCATAATGTTCAGTTTACAGCAGTGTACAGCGTAGGTTAATGTTAGGATTTACGAAGGTTAAGCTGTGGGATTTCTTTGGAAGGACAAGGATGTCACACTATCCAAACATTCCCTCTCTTCCTGTCTCTTACTCTCCTCTCATTGGCCAGAGATGTAGGTCAGGGGAAGGCTAAGGCAGATTGGGCAGAGCAGTTGCTCACCGTGCACGTACGTGAAATGACCTGAAAAATATTTCACGGTCAAGGTTTATGGCTGATGCTTAACTTAAATAATTTATTGAGGTACAGGCCCAAACGTAGAAGCTTATAAATGTTTAGAAAGGAAGTGCGGAAATTTGTCGAACATCGCAGCCCCAGTGGACACAATTATAAACCATATGTGCTTTTAAACACGAGTGAAGACCCTATAAAGTCTTGAAATGTTAATATCTCTCCTCAAAAGTCATTGAATTATCCTGAATTTAAAAGGTTTAATTTATTTGAACTGACTTAACGTTGTACTTTATTCTTTTAATGATGTTTAAAGCAGTATATCAAGTTTTGATGAGCTATAACTTAAAACTAAACTAAATATTATTAAGATTTAAACTGTGTTAGTTAATATGAATTCTTCCTTGGCCAAGAAGAGTTCCTCCCCTGGTTTCCTACATGAAAAACCTTGACTGCAAACTAGTCTCTTTCTCTCAGGTGCATATGGATAATCACATAGCCCTCTCTGTTATTCACCCATGGCCAAGCCCACATCAGACAGCAAAAGAATTGAACACAATTATTAATGCTGCATTTGATAAAAGAAGTATGGGCTTTGAATTTCTTATTTGATATCGGCCGAAAGTGAAGTAACAGTGGCTGTGATTTGATTTTATTCATTCCAGCAAAGCTGGATATGATATATATTTTTTTCATTTCATACTTCTGTGCGAATTAAGCTTCAACTATAAACTACCTGAAGGCAAGTCACAATATGTATTTGGAGTAAAAAAAGAAGCCAGCAAGGGATGGAAATAGAAATGTTCTTGAATCATCGTTCCCTAATATGGAGTTGGATGATTGACATGGTAAGTGACTAACTCTCTCCCACAAAGGGTAAAGCTAAGAAAAAAAAATTCACCAACAATTCTGGATAAAGGACTAAATATTCTAATGAGGCTCAATGTCATGTTGTCAATGCAGTTTGGCCTGTAGGCGTTCGTTCCCCCCATGTTTGCAGTGGCTGATTTCCAGCCTCATTAACCTGATAATCTTTGTCCTGAATTTCTTTGCATTTGTCTACGATAAGCCCGATGGCACAAAATACTTGGCTCCTCCTTTTCTTTGTCTTTTTCCCATTTTCACTTTATACCTCTATACCCTGCGCTTATTATTGTATCTGGGGGCTATCTGATCACTGCATATCAAACCAGATATGTGTAGCAGCAGCTCAGTGGTGGCCTAATTCCCTCTTCACCATAACTAATTGGTAAAAGTTGCATTTAATTGGAAATAGACCTGTAACACCGCTGTGTTATTTCTGCATCCAAAAGTGCACGACAGATTGGATCTCTAGTTAAGTGTGGGGCATTCAATACAGTTACTTGTGGGTGTTTTTTATTCCATATATTGTGCATTTTAACTGTGGCCATTATTCAATCTTTTTATAAACTCATTTATTTTGTAGAGCTTGCATGACAGCTACGCACGCTATTAATATTTCATCCGTAGCACATGCAGGCAGCTTGCTCCTCGGAATTTAAGTTGCTGCTCCTAAAACGAGGCTTGTGCAGAGAGGCTCTTTTCATCAGCCTCTGCAGCACACTGTGCTCTGTCAGTTGGTATGCCAAGTGTTAATATTGCCTCAAAGTCATGGTTTACAGTATGACACATTTTAAATGCCCTAAACAGAATTCCTGAAGAGTAGTTTGATGTCATGCCGCTGCTCTGTCAAACGAAAGTGGATGACCTACTTTTCTCCCCCTGCCTCTGAAATATTTCAGAAATAGGATTGGATGGCTTCAGCTGAAGTCCTGTGCACTAACCCAGAAACAGACTCGCGCTGCAGCTATAGGCAAGGCTGTGTTTCACCACTTTGCCCCCTCGCCTTTATGTTTGGCTGTTGAAAAGTGGGTGGGAATTTGTGGGGAAGCAGAGCGAGGGCATTTTAACAGATGACAGCCTCTATATGAATTCACTGCGAGTTTAGGAAGAAGACGTGCTGTAAGTAGGCCTTCACTATAATGTGTAGCTAACCAATTCAGTGCATTGGCTAATTCAATTTGTGATATTCATTTTTATTAAGACTTAAATATTTATAGTTTTCAAAGCTACTTTTTCACATGTGTTTGACATAGCTTTTTGACAGACCCCTCTCTCTGTGTTATGTTTATTAATGGATGGTTTGATCCAGGATTTTTTGTGGCTTGTATAAGTGAGTATAGAACATTCGGGATAGTGTTCCCTCTCTCATGTATGATCCAGTTCAGTAGACAGATGTTACCTCTGACCTCTTTAGCGCTTCATTTAATGCATGTCGTTATTTTGGATTGGTTATTTTGACCCTGCGGCAGTAAGCAGACATTGCATATTGTTGGGTTAATGCATGTTTAACGAAGCCCAATGCAGCGCACCACACTGTTTCAAACAGCTGTGACTGTAGCATACCACCATCTCATCAGCAGTGCATATAAGATTCTTCATCAGCCTTGTATACGTGATATAGGATGTTTTGCTATTGAGTTGAGTTGATAATGTGTGAACCATTACTCACTGGAGTATGATTTGCTTTTGCTTGAATTCCAGATCCATGATTTTCTATAGGTACTTTGACACCGTCAAATACCAGCCCTGTCTGGCTGTTTCTTTTTAATGTTAAAACATGCAGTCACTCCCAACTCTGTAGGTGCTTTAGTTGCTTGGCAACAGGAGGATGGAGTGCATGTATTTACTGTCGAAGTAAAAACCTGCGGTGAAAGCTGATAATGTGTGTTTTAACAGCACAGGGTTGCTTGCAGCCAAGCGTTGTTAAGATGAAGTAGAACTGCAAAGACAAGCCAGAGTGTATGGATAAGACACAATCGTATGAAATGCCAAGTTCTTTCAAAATGTTTTTGCTTCAGTATAACAAATTAATTTGGGCACTTGTGATATCTTGTGTTGTAAATCATTTGATTTTCTGGGATGCTGCTGCTGGGTTTAGCGCCAAACCTGGATTCGGACTGAAATAAAAAATATATAAAGTTCAAAATGGGTATGTTCAGTTTGCTTTTGTTTGATTTGACAACAGCACATTTCATTTATTTTCATTTCTTACCTCAGGGTTCGAGAGCATTCTTGATGGTCTGTCTGGTCCAGAGCTGGTAGAAGACCTAAAATTATTTAAGGGTAAGTATCTCAGACCATTTATATTCATCATGCCATGAACATGCAAATGTATGAATGACACGAATGAGACATTTGTGAGTGCAATCTGGTATGTGTTCATTTTGACAATGCTGCTGCATTGTACCATCTGGTACCCCTCTACATCGACACTACAAGACAGCCCCTCTGGCTGCAGAAGAGAAGATGTCTTGTGTTCCCACAAAGTTGGTGTTTTAGATGGCGTGGGGCCAGTGTTAAAGTCTACAATGCATGATGTTAATGAGACAATAGTGTGCATTATTTAGGTTTTCAATACATTTCAGTAAGAGGGCTGTCAAAGTCTACTTAGACTTTATACAGTAGATGGTTAGGCAGTGTACTGAAAATTCTTTTAAGTAAAAGTCTTGCTCATTCTGTCAGTTTCTTTTAAACAAATAAAATCTTCATTACGGTCCGCTCATTAATACCAGTTATGTATTTCTCCTATTAAGTTGGTCTCTGAAGAATATTAGATTCAAACTGAATATCGGACCCTGCATGTTTTTATGATGTTATCTTTGTAGCTTGACGGTGTGGTTGGACGGTATGGAAAGAGATGGTATTTTTTAAAGAAAATAATATATAGTATATCCACATCAGTCCGTGCCTTGGAAGAACGTTATTTACACAACACAAACTAATAAAAGATGTCAATCATGTGTTTTGTGTCTACAGACTTAGAGCCAGTAGCAGTGTCTGACTGGTCGTTTGATGAAAATTGTTTGTTCTGCTGTTTGAGACGAGACAAAGTAAAGGTAAGATTTCTTGTTTTCTTTATGTAAAAGTAGCTTTCTCAA
Organism: Hippoglossus hippoglossus; assembly: GCF_009819705.1. Taxonomy (NCBI): domain Eukaryota; kingdom Metazoa; phylum Chordata; class Actinopteri; order Pleuronectiformes; family Pleuronectidae; genus Hippoglossus; species Hippoglossus hippoglossus. Next base: position 11,948,819 of record NC_047165.1, read on the forward strand.
TAAATTGTATTCTGTTACTACGATCTTGTAACTGTGGTGAAAGAGCATAGGATATTAATTACCTTTTTTAAGTGAAGGGAAATCAGTCAACTGAATAAACAAACGTCTTATGTCCTGTGCAGTATACATGTATTCTGTTCTCCGAATACCACTGACTGACCATTGACATGGACTGTGTGAAAACAACTGACTTAACAGATTTGTCATTTGACAGGAGCACTTAATTGGCTTAAGCAAGGAGGAGCTTGAAGATACACCCAAACCTCTCCTGGTGAAAGATCAGCGCTCAATCAGCAGACTAGAGAAACAAGCAGAGGAATTTCTCAATGCAGTCCTCTACAGAAAAGGTGAGTTAAAACGCGTGAATCAGTATTTTGAATAAATATGACACTGGAGCTCAGATCAAGAGAACCTGTGACTGTTTACTTAAGATCGCTAATAGCAGTGAAGGAATGCAGTCAAAACAGTTTTTCTTTGCGCTCTTTTCCTTTCAGATGTGCCAAATTTCTCGGACCCACACATTCCAGTAGTTGCTCGAGAGATCCTTCAGAGAATGATCCGACAGTTTGCTGCCGAATATACCTCAAAAACCAGCCCCCCTCAGGACAGTTGCTCAGACTCTCAGCCTTGCTCTGACCAAAGCCTGCCGACCACTCCCTCGCTTACAGGGGCTCCTCCATCTGCCAGCCCTGCTCCCAGCGGGGCTGGGCCTGCGCACAACCAGAACCCCGTCCTTAGTAAGCTCCTCATGGCTGACCAGGATGCTCCTCTTGACCTCACCATCAAGAAGACCCCTGCTGAGCCTAGTGAACAAGGTAGTGTGAAGTTAAACATTTCCCCAACAGAGCAGCGCATTCAGGACTGAAGTAGTGTACTCGTGATGGGCCAGTCTGAACATAATGTTTAATCTAAATACTTTTTTTTTTTCTTGCCTCTTTTCCAGACGGAGTCCTTGACTTATCCATCAAAAAGAATCGCAAGAGCAGCAACCTGCCTGGCCGTAGTCCATGCCTTTCTCCAGCCCCACCCACGCTCAAGGGGTAAGATAACATACTTTCTCTTTCTCTTTAGTCTTCACACCCAGTAATGTTTTTGAGTATATTATAGCATGTAGTTCAGAATCAACTGGATATGTTCTACTGGTCATGTGCAGTGGTATCACTGCATGGTCAGTAGCTGAGTCCTAAATTTTGAGTCCTGAAGTTGGAGATTACTCAGCCACTTGGTTGCTTGATGAAAATGAACAACAACAAACAGGGTTGTGCTAACAGAAATGTTTTTTTGCCACAAAGAAAAAGGTAAACGTTTTTACCGACTGCAACATCTTCCATTTGCTTCTGCTGCTCGAGTTTGGTTTTAAACCTCACTCCAGAGCGCCATTGAGGATGCAGTTTGCACCATGCTCTCACTCAGAATGCTTTACCCGGCAGACTTAAAAGTTCATGCATATGCATCTGCCTCTTCCCAATTAGTTGTCTGAAAGGTCACTGGCATTACCAGTTAGAGACAGCACAGGCAGCATATTGAGCTATTGTGGCTTAAAAGGATTCTGTTAGTTTTGGACTTGTTTTTTTAGTTTTTTGTTCATTAATGTCTGGCAAAGCATCTGCTGGCCTAATGGTGATTTACTGCAGGACTTGCAGCCTTGCTAATATTCTTGCATCTATATGCAAGGTGAGTAATGACTTTTGTCAAAAAAAGAAGAAAAGAAAACTAGCAAATGTTCTTTGAGGACTAAAACCTTGCAAAATGGCAGTAGAGTAGATATGCTTTTGTAATTTAACACCCCACTAGCAGAGGTGTTCAATTAATTAATTCACATTTGCATGCCATGTTTCTCTTCGAAGGGAAGATTGCATTCATTTGGTTTAGTATCTAAATGTATGCATTGCCTGTACATCACACATGCTTCCAACAGACATATTCCCACATGATTTTCTAGAGCATTGTCAGATAAACATTTCCTCATAATCCCACTCATTCAAATCAGAGGGCTCCATCCAATTTGAATTGTTTTCTATGTAGACAAATTACCACTTTATTTCTATTTAATCAAATCAGACATTAAAAAATACATCTTTAGCTAGAATTATAATTTTTTTTATTTTGGACTTGACATGCTTTATAATATAATGGTTGGAATAATTAAGCAACAACATAGCTGATACAGTCTAGTGACGAAAAAAGCTGCTTCTAATTTTCACCTTACTTTGATAATAATAATATGCACACTCTTCAGTTTGATAAAAATGGATAGTATCTATTTAAAAACCCTCTGCGTTCAACGTCTATGGAAGAATGAACCTCAAATTAGTTATTTTGTTACTTAAAGGAACAGCTGGGATATAAATATGAAATAATAGCTGGATCTCAGGCAATTTGACCCATATAAAATGAGTATGCTGTGGAAACGAACTCCTGTTTGAGTATTTGGGGGGGGAAATGATTAATTTATTTTTTGATTAATTGAAGTCATCACACTTCAGTTAGATAATTAGGTTTTGAGTTTGATACACAACCCTGCTGGCTTACTCTTTTATTGCTGTCCTTGTTTAGTGGTAACGTCACACACAAAATGTCAATAGCTTTATTTGCATTAGTTATTTCGTGTGGCACAGTTATTATGCCCTGTTAAATAGCTACATGCCAAGCTGCCTTACTGCAATAACAAATGATCCCTCCTTCTGGCTGTGCCCTTTGAGCCACAAGAATTCTAAGACGGTTAAGTACTCCTTTTCTTTGGTTTATTTTTCATTGTTTCTTTGCCCTTTCTTTTTGTTACTTTTTTTCTTTTCTTATGTTGATGCAAAATTTGTACACAATCTTTAAAGCAAGCAAATAAAAGATTGTCTAACTTGAGCCTTTTTTTTGTTCTTAAAAGTCACACACACAAATGCAGTCATTCTAAAAAATAGTGATGTTACCAAAGCAAGATCATATAATAAAGGAGTGGCCAACATCCTCCCCACCCCAACCCATCCTCCTTTTTTAAAATACAAAGGCACTGTGCAAGCTCTGCTTACACCCAGTTTCCTTCCATCCAATCAGGCGATCCTTGAGAGCGGACGGACAGGTCGGGCTGTTTATGAAGAGCCTACAGGATGGGAGGAGGAGGGAGAATATCGGCCACTCCATCCGTTATAAACCTTCCTCGTCTCTCGCATACTCGCTGCACATCAAAGAGGAGGCCGATCTGGAGAGCGACCCAGATTCCCCTCTCGGCCATAACCACAGTTCCAGACCCACTGACCTTTTCAGAAATGGATCTACTCATTTTGGGGCTCTCCTCAAACTCAAAGCCAACAGTGAGGCTACTGACCACTTCCAAGACCTCCCCAAGTTACTGGAAGCTGCTGGACTTTTGACCAAGTCACTTGCCTGTGAGAAAGGAAACCTCCAGGAGGCCTTTATGGACCACAGCCTCTCCCTTTCTCATTCATCATCTTACGACCTTAAGATTCCCCAGGTGCGAGTTTTGGCTGCAGGGTCAGACCCGTCTTGGGATTCCTTGTCCACCGAGTATTCAGCTTCATTTTGTGAGAATGGTGTGGGAAAGAAGCTGCACTCCGTTGTACCCAGGCAGATCCAGAAAAAGAGCAGCAGAGGTGCTAATAACTCAGGTTCGGAGAAGGAATATTGGCCTTACATCACTGACCGCCAAGCCTTGGGGGGAAACTATCCTCTGGATTCAGAGGCAGACCTAGGTAACAAACAGCCGAGAAAGAAACGCGGGCGATATCGGCAGTACAACACTGACCTGCTGGACGAGGCTATTACGATGGTGATGGGTGGGAAAATGAGCGTGTCCAAAGCCCAATCTATCTATGGCATTCCACACAGCACCCTGGAATACAAAGTTAAAGAGCGACTGGGGACCCTGAAGCATCCCCCAAAAAAGAAAATGAAGCTGATAAGCCAGCTAGAGGAGCAGGGCGGTGCATGTAACCCCGAGAGGAAAGAACAGCAAATCCCAGAGCAACTTGTTTCTGAGAAAGGAGAGGCTACATCTGAGGAGAATGGGAATGATTCACACGATGGAAGCTTCTCATCAAATGAGTGATACCCGTGAAATCCCAATAATGATGTGGTTTTTAACACTAATGTTGTATTTGCTGGGCAGTGGTAGTAGCTGACTTGTTTTTCCCATAAAACCTTAACATTTGTGTAACTTTTGAACCAAATTACTCATATTTATAATTTACTTATGTAATCTTACCCTTCGCTGGTCATTTATACATCAATATGTTTATGTATGGCCATCTATCTACCTGCCCTACATATTGTGCTTGGAAGACGCACTTAAATACGTATTTGTCAAGAATTGTAATGTACCACAGTATATTGTTAACTAATGATTATTTATTTGGGTTATATTTAGAAATAGTCATGCCTGGCTGAACAAATGTATTCTTTACATACAGGGCCAAACTGAATCATCTCTACGGCGGTGGCGCCCCTCGGTGTCCTCTCTCAGTACTGTTCAGATCACATGGTCATACGTAAATTATATTGAGAAAATAAGCCTGGCAAATTTATGAAAAAGAATATTCAACATTTATTATTTTTAAAGTGTTTATGGATGACAGTGAAAGTCTATGTCACTGTTTTGCTAATACCAAGGACTGAAATGGAGAAACACCACTATGACTCCAAATGGTCATCAATTCCAAACACTATCCAAAATATTTGTCCGTCAGAGTAGCATGGTGTGTTGTCCAGAATTTCACTCTCCTTTTTAAGCCTATATTTATGAGCATGTCAGGTTTGTTTGCCACCTATATTTGTTTTCCAGTATGTTTTGCTGTAATATATGAATGGTAATAGTTTTTTCATTGCCTTCACTGCTCTCAGGATATACAGGAAGTTCAGATTGGGAATGCAATACTTTTCAGTCAAAGAAAATGTGTCTACTAGATCTTAAGTTACTGTAAACATAAATTCAGTGTACCTCAGCTACATGCTTAACTATAACCATTGCCTCATACAAGTCCCCTCTGACAGGGAAAGGATAGCGTACCAGTAGAACCCTGTTGAGGGAACATTTCAGGACGTCTCACTGACTGTGTGTGTGAGACTCTCAGATGTCTTCACAATCTACCTTAACTAGTTCTCAGTAGCATTTCAGTGCCAGTGGAAGCCTTCAGAACATTTCAGGTCTATGTGTTTCAGGGCTCCACTTATATCTGATTTCAGGTTCTATCTCTGGCATTTCTTTCTCCAAGACATGAGAAAGGCAGATTTTTATTTTTAGTATATCAATACATATGTACAATGAATCGCAGTCCACACACACACACACACACACACACACACACACACACCTCGTGCTTACCCATGGCACGTGATAAAGAATTGTCTCTTCAGGTAAACTATCAACACTTGCCTGGTTTGTGAGGACGATACTCCGTCGTAGTGACGTCATCATTCACAGTCACATATAGTGCATTAGCTTAACTCTTGGCAGCAGATAACTTCTAACTCTCTAAAATACATTCAGGTATTTTTTGAAAATGTTACCTTCAGGTTAAAAAAAAGAAAATACGATGAGTCCTGTGTTCATGTGAGTCTCTGTAAAATGTAGGTGCAGTAATGTCATTTTAAAAAAGTTCTTAGCCTCCATACAGTTATTTTATTAGAAAATTTATCGAGCAATATAAGCATTCAGCGCTTAAAGTGCTAGCCGACTAAGCTAACTTGCTAATAATTGCTAGCTAGCAGAGTTAGCTAACTCTTAAGTTACTGTTACAACCATGCCTCATTTCACATTAAGCTATTTCTCAATTCAATGAAATTATATTTCCCCGTGGAGAGTAAAATATTATTTTGATTTTTTTTTTGTTGATAAAAGTTATTTTGTTACAGACAGGCCCAGATTTACTGCTGATGATTTTGAATGAATAACTGTGTGGATCATAACAGTTATCAATACTATGTTTTACTGATTTTTCTTTTCTTTTTATCCGAAGTAAAAAAAACTCAGGGTGCGGATGACGATTCCCTGCCTTTAAACCTTTCTGTTATATTTTTTCTTTTAACCTTTTCTCAGGTTGATGCCGTGTCCTTATCATGGATACTATACAGACGGTTTGGTCATGGTGATATTACTATACAAAAAGGTTAAGGTTAAAGGCTTGTGGCTTGTAGCCATTAAATGTCATTTTCACTGAATCTTTTGCCATGTTCTCCATGTTTTACCTCTAACTTGTTCATTATTTTTACTCTATCGGGACACCTCATTGTGCATTATCATCTATACCTCAGGACATTCCAAAATGAGACCATACGCATTATTGTTTGACCAGGTTGATACAAAGCTCTAGTACATCTTGGTATTATCTTTGTGGAATTCTTACAGCCTTTTAGATGTACTCAATGTTGCTTAGATGAACATGGATGTTTTCTTTTAAAGAAATAATTCACCAACTACTTGCAGTCAACACGGACATAAGCTATATATGACATGAAATTGTGCAGTTTGTAAGCAGTTTGAAGTGAGAGTTGGTGTAAGCAGTAAAACCTAGTTCAGAGATTGTCACACTGGTTTGTTAAAACCACTCTAACTATATCTTAGATGTTAAACTTCTGACTAAATCGACAGGCTTCTTTTAGATTTTGCCACTTCTTGCATTAATGCAGGTATTCTTTAGTTGTTTTTTCTTATTGCATCTTATGCATCTCCCCTCCCTCCATTGTTAAAGTTTTTGTAAACGATTAACCATTCTACATGATCATTTTTTAAGCAATTAATTCACGTCTACATGTCCGGTTATCTAGACGCTGTTTAACATCATCATTTATTGCTGCATTGACAATCATCCAGCATAATTCAAATATCAGTTCATTTTCTCGTGGAGTGTATTTTAATGGATATATTATAGACACAAGCGCTTTTGGTTAATTGACAACACATTTCATGCTTTTTCGTTCTATCGTAGCGACTCAAATGGCCAACTACCTCATCGCAAAAACCCATATCACAGTCTACTGTTCTCATAGCTGTTTTATGTAGCAACGTGTCTCGTACACAGGACATACTACTTTATTGTAATGGTGCATAGCTCACAGAAAGAGTTCTGCTATATGTAAATATTTTAGTGTATCCTTGTAGTTAGTTGCTCCCTGATCTATTCAATGTTTTCTTTTTTTGGGGGTGTGGATAGAGCAATATGGGCTCATTGTTATTTGAACAGTCGTGGCAAAACGTTTTTTGATGGTCTCCTGCTTTAGAGAAACCTGTTTGTCTGAAATTGTTTTTGTTAAATCCAGTATTTATTAATCAATATTTATTATTAATGGTTTTAGCAGAATTTAAGTAACATGAATGTAAATGGCTTTAATAAAACAAAGTAATTCTTATACGTATTTATAGGCATACATATATTATACTTAAGAGATCTATTTGACTGTCTTATGTTTTAGTTGTGAAGGGATAACATTTAAGATTTTCCTACTTTATTCCAACATAATTTAGGTAAATATATTATGAGGACAAACTTTAAGTTGATTTCAAATGGTTTAGCTCTTCAAATGGCTAAAATCCCCAAAATCTATGAACAGATTTTTTTATATTTGATTTGACATTGACATTGTTTAAAGGAATGACAATGGGTGTAGTTTGCATGATTGGACTAGGTACCAGTGGGATGTTAGCTGTATATGGTAAAGTTCTTTGAGGATGTATTGGTGTGTTTACTGTCAAGTCAACAATGTATCAAGTAGATTAACTGTGGTCTTGAAATATGGCCAAACCAGATCAAATCTGGTTATTGGTTCACTAAAGTTGTATGATAAAATAACCTCATATGGTAGTTGATAAATACAAGATTATTTATACCCTTAATGTACAGTATATGAACATTGTGGATGAGTTAACATGTCCATGTTTGTGTGGTTGTATAATATTGTGGAATTTGGTTGTAGTTTGGTTCTGCTTGTTAGTTTGATTATTTTATTACTCTGGAAGAAAAAGGCCCTTCCTTTGTGTCAGGTCCTTAACTGCGATGCTAAACAAAACAGTGAAAACCCTCAGGAATGAAACCCTTATCATTTGTTATTCAGGTATTCCAGTTTACCTCTTAGACTTTACAAGCAGGAATGTGGAGTGATTGAACTTAGCAAAAAAATTGGTCAGGTTCCATTTGCAGCAAATGTTATTTTTTTAGTCTCAAAAATTTATTTTTTAATCTGTGATAGTTACTTTAGAGATATTTTGACATGCTCTACAAGTCAAGTTTGTGTTTTACAGCCAACAAAACCTTACTAAACATTTTCACTGATTAATTTGTCTTACTTTGTTGCATGATGAATGTTAATATAAACTCAGTTCAGGTAAGGTGTCGGTGACCAGGTTGTTAAATCAACAAGTGTATTTTTACAGTTCAATTCCTCAAACAGCACACATTTGATTAAAACACAATTTAAGGTTACATAAAAACATTTCTGAAGTTCATAACATAAAGTCCTCATATTTTTTCTATAACTACATGCATTTCATCATTCATGTCTCAACCTTTAGGTTGTATTGTTGCGTTCGGGATTTAAAGATGAACACTACAATGTTTTCTTTCTATATTTTTGACTACCCATCTAGTTGAGTGGACTTACACCAAAACATTTCAATAAAGAAAAAAAGATCTGTATTCAGGTTTCCTGTCGGTTACCTGCCTGATCTGTGAAATCTCATCAAACCACTTAGCTATATAGCTGAAAACTACCATAAAGGCTATGTAGCAAGCTTAGCAGTAGATATTGTACCGTTCCTGCTAGAGCTCAAAGGGGAAGCGCAACAAATTTCAAGTTACAAAAAGATTGGTGGTTCATTCTTTTCAGACTTTTAAAAATGATTATTTTCATAATGTTCATATTGCTAGCACCTCTTGCTCTTCAAAGCTATCTCTCTTTTATTACTCAATATGGCCTTGTCACATGTCATCTCAGGAATCCAGATGTGGTTTTATTTGTCAGTTCATTTTCTTGTGAAAAGACCACAGTGTACCTTGAGAATGACTCGTTTTCACAGAAAGTAAACTTTTCAGAAACATAATATAATATATTTTGGCATAATGTGATGGTATAAATGCTCCTAACGAATCGGAGGATTTTGTAATAGCTCTACCTCACTGACACTTTAGCCATATACAGAAAGTCATAGGCTCAAGTTAACTAATTAATTTGCATAGGCACAAAGAACCTCAGAAGGATAACTAATTTTGCATATGTTCAGTCATACTTGTTTCTTTTACTTGTTAATTTTCTTAAATTGTTGAGCACTTGTATCTAAATGTCATCCTTTACACTAATCATTGAATACACAAACACTTAATAGAAAAGATGTACTATATATTTGCCCGTGATGTATTTGCTTTCAAGTGATAAACATGTTTGACTTGTTTTAATCAAAGTGGGCCTCATTACTAAATGTCTTTTGCATGTGAAAAATTTTCTCTATGTATACTGCAACAAAAAGCACCACTGTGCAAAGAATTAAAATGTAATCGCTGTAACAATGTAATTGGTAAAGTTCACTGGACGAATGATTCACTTTTAAAATCACTTATTCTTCTAATAAATATGCAATGATTCAAAATGCAATGTATTTGTGATTTATTTTTCACAAGCATTTACCTCCACCACTATTTGACACTTTTACTAGCCTGTAGCATGAACCAATGTTGCTTATTCTTGCTGCATAATTATATCTATTCTTTTTTTTCCTCCCTCAGTGAATCTCCTGACTTGCGTGTTGCTAAGGCGAAGGACCTGCAGTCCACCGCCACGCTGGAACAGTTTATGGCCAAGCTCTGCCCGCACCATCAGAGGCGGATGGTTGATGCCATAGGTTTTCTACAGACAGAGGTCAAAGCACTTGCATCCTCCAATACTCAGCAAGCTTATAACTCTACCTCTGGGAAACAGGGAAATGCTTGTTCTGATGCAAAATTGACCCCTGAGAAGTCGAGCCCTGAGCTAAAATACTCCTGTGATTCTACTCCCAAGTCAGAAGTCCAGAATATGTCCCACTCCATCGCAAGCAGTTGTGCAATGAAGAAAGTTCCGGAGAATGCAGTGTCACTAAAAACATCAAGCCCTGCTTTGGATCTTTGCACCCCTGGGGCAGGGAGTAACCATGCTTTGGTCAGTCCCGCCACTAATCCAGTAGACACAGACCGGCACGGTGATCATGCACCTCTTAAGATGAAAATCATGGCCAGCAATGTTGCTGATGGCAAGAAGTTGTCATGCGTGCTCAATACCTCTCTTTCATCTCACTCTGACACATCAGAGGATAGACAGGGAAACTCAAATTCATCCGGCAGAACAGAGAGTCACAGTGCCAGGCTCAGCTCCTCTGTGAAAAGACACAGTCAGACTAGTCACACACATCACGCTAGGCAAAGAGAGACTCTTGGGAGTGGTAAAGAAACACCAACCAAACTGTTTTCAGTCCACATGACCATTCCTTCAGACTCTCCACGGACTGCCAGGAAGACCATCAGGGCATCCCCTGATTACCGAACAAGAGACTCTGCATGTAGAGGAATGGCTGACCCCGATCTTGGCAACTGTGACATCGTTTTTATTGACAAACCAATTACAGAGTGTTTTAAGGAACGGCAGCGAAGAATACTTCCACGCCGCAATGCCAGAAAAAGCACCAGAGGACATTTGTACTCAGACGAAATCTGGGAGTTAAAAACTGTCCGTACATTGGCTGGAAGGGGCAACTGTCCTAATCCAATGTCTGATCTGATCACATTGGTGACCCCAAAACAAATCCTTTCAAAGCCTGAAGGTGTACCCCCAGTGGATATAACCTTTGTTGGAGCATGCAGGGAGACAATAAATCAGCAGATGTCCACAGAGGAGTCAGATGAGGGTGTGATACCAGGAACAGGAGACGTGGTGGAGGTAGCAGACAGTGAAGTAGACGTTATAGTTGAAACTAGTCAAACAGAGTGTCAGAGCAAGGGGCAGTCTACTCCTCCATCTCCAATACGGCCCCCAACAGAGAACAAAGAAACAGATATGGACACAGATGTAGAACAGAATACAACTGGAGATTCAGGAACAGTAACAGCAAGTGAAGAGAGTGTTGCTCAGGCTCCATCTGAACCAGAAAAATATACTGAGCCTGAACCTCAAGAGGACATACCAGAAAGTACTGAGCAGATAGAGGAAAACACATCAGAAGAACCATTAGAAAATACCAATATAGAGGAAGTTGGGACTGAGGTTTCATCCGATAAACTGTCAGATGGTGAACCTGTTCTACAGCAGGATAGAGCCCCATCACCCACAAATCAAGTTGAGGCAGAGATGGAGGATAATGAAAGGGAGGAGATACAAGATGAGCAACTTCAGGAACTTCAGCCAGAGGCACAGGAACTCAATGACAACTCTGAAGTAACAGAAGAGTCCAGCTGCATAATTTCAACCGAGGAGCCAATTGTGAAAGAGCTAGAAATGGAAACATCTGGAACAGTTGACAGTGTTTTGCCTTTAGAGACTAAGGATGATAACGACTGTGACGTGTCCTCAAAGTCACTTGATTCGCTCTTGAAGGAATTACCCCCTTGGCGTAGAAAAAAAGGATCAGTACTCTCTGTGCCAAAGCAGTTAAAACAAACCCAAACGGTGATAGTTGGGTATGTTAATGGTAGACCCATATCGGCCTCTGACAGAAGTCTGAGACGTAGATCAAGTAACAGCACCTCACCTAACAAAACCCCAGTGAAATCTAGTCAAAATGTAGCCGATAAAACCTCTGCTGATTCAACTATTGATTCATCTGTTGAAAGCGAAGATTTCGAAAAACATCTACCGGAAACGCACATTCCTGTAAATCCCAGTGAAACTGCTCCTGCAATCGAGCAGGTGACAGAACCGCTTTCCAACACAGCAACAAGCCCAAAATCTAAAGTTCCCACAAAGACCAAACACGTCCGGAAACAAAAGAGAGTTCAACAAGACCACGATAATTTGCCCGTCATCGCTGATCAGCCTGATGATAGTCCTCAGAGCACTGAGTCCAAACGGCAACTTAGATCAACCAGCCAGAAGCCGGCTGAAACCCCCGATGTCACTTCCACCTCATCTCAAGAACCAATTGTTACCAATATTCCTCAATCTCCAGAAGAGCTCCCAGCTCTTCCCCCTTTTACTCCACTTCCTGCTACTTCCTCTCTTCTAACTGGGCCATTTCCCCCTGCAGCCTCTGAACAGTCCCAACAGAACACTGCCCCAAAGACAACTTTGGAACTAAACACAGAAAAATCTCAGCCAGTAGAGAACACCTCTGAAGAAACCCCCAAAAAAGAAGTAGAAAGTGGATTGCTTTCCAAACAGACACTAAGGTCCTCAAAAGTTGTAGAAGAAGAGAATACGAATGAGAAACAGCAACTGACAAGTAAACGGGTTCTCCGAAAGGATGCAGGAGCGAGTGAGATCGGCCCGTCTCAGAAGCCAAATGAAGCATCTTTAGAAGACACGTCAACAAGTGAAGACGGTTGCAATTCTTCTGAAATAGAAAAACCCACAAGAATGCCGTTAAGGAGTGAAAGCATTAAGGCTGAAATGTCCCACCAGCCTGTTGCTCAGCCGCCACCAGTGGAAAACAAGAAACTGGCTTTGAGATCACAAGCATCGGCTGGACCTTCTACCAGTGCTCTCCCTGCAGCTGGAAGGCAGAATGATGCAGCTTCCCCTGTCAGAACAATGCCAGAAAGAATATTTAAAACTCCAGTGAAGCCCACTGCAGTGACAGGTGCCTCTGTATTGCCGCACAGTTCAGGAGTCCCACTCATTGCAAGGCCTGAGCCCCCAAAACACACAACTAACAAATTCTTTGAGGCTCTGACAGGAGAAGATAACCAACAGTTAATTTCAAACTTAAACGTTAGGTATGATAAGATGCAAAAGGGTTGGGTGCAAATGGACAAAGAGAGTCCGCCAACAGCAAAATACAAAAACAAAGCAGACAGACAGGCAGCTATATGGAAAAGTAAACGCAGGGCCCGAAAACAAAAGTCTTCAGAGCACCAGAAATACTCTCCGGTCCAAATGCTTTTCATGAAAGGTTTTAATCTTACCAATATTTGTTGCTGGTTCCTTGAATCTACAGAGACAAAGTCCCTTGTCATTGTCAAGAAGGTGAATACACGACTTCCATCAGAAACTCAGCTGTGTTTTCACAGCTCGAGTTCTTCAGGAACTTCTCAGGGGGTATTTCCAAGCCAACAGGCAGAGCGCTTAAAGAAACATTTGAAAAAGTTTGCCATTGCTTCTCCCGTAAAGAACAACCCCAAAAGTATGAAATTGATTGCTAAAGCATTGGAACAAGAGGCAAATGCAGTCAGAGGGAGAGAGAAGAGAGAACCTCCCAGTATTACTCAGACTTCGACAAAGGCACACTCCTCTGCTGAAGCCTGTGTACAGATCGGTGAATCCCAGAAATCCTCTGGTAAATCAAAGAACCCAGCTAGTGCAAGGATCTTGAGGAAATACTCTAATATCCGAGGGAAGATGCAGGTTCAACAAACCAATGTTGGACTGAAAAAGGCTGCAAAGACCCTTAAAACCAACAATATGAAAAAACTAGCCAGGTCAAATTCGGCCGCAAAGTCCAACCTGAAACCGTCTCTGAAGGCCCAGAAGTCCCGCCTGCCTGTCAGTAAACGAATGAAAGAATCTGCAACAAAAATGGAAAGGAGGAAAAAATTGGCGAGCAAAAGAGCTGTAAAGCCTCCCATTCGAGAGAGGGCAGCCAAGGCTCGCGGCATTAAAGGCCGAGCTTCAAGAGGCAGAACTACAAAAGAATTGCCAAAGAGATGTTCTCAACGGATAGGGTCTCCAAAAACATCTGAGCAGAAACTTTCGGACACACCTAAAAGCAAGATTGACAACAAAAAGCCAAGTGAAGCAGAGAAAGCAGAGGTGGAAAAACCTGCAGTTACTAAAGCACATCCTGTCAAAATCCAAGCAAAGGAATCATTACATAGTACAACCACTGAAATCAAAGTTTCAGAGAATGCTATTGAAACCCCTCAAAAGAGCACTGATGTCAAGGGTCCCAGTTCACCTGACCAGGTACTAACAAGATCCCAGAGAAAGATCGAGGTGTCTGTGAGTGGGAGCCCCAGCCATGCTTCAAAGAGGGCCACAAAGTCAATGACAGCGCAAAATGCTTCTCCAAAACCAGCCAGGAAAGCAGAGGTACCTGCGCTGACGAGAAGGAGCGCTTTAAAATCTCCTGCGAAGAGAGGTCGGGCTGCCTTGCTGCCACGTAGTCCAACCAAATCGGCAAAGAAGAGGGCTCGCGAGCTTTTAGAGACCCCAGCTAAGCGGACCAGGACGTCGCTCTCAAAATAGAATCTTTGCATAGAGGATTTTTTCTTTTACCTAGAATATATTCAGAAGGAACAGAAGCATCTATTAAGTATCCTCGGCAGACTCGTCAGAGGATACCTTCTCAGTAGGCAAATATGTGAAGAAGGAACAGATTTTGAAACTCATTTATGCTTTTGTAAAGCTTCAGTGTGAAATTGTGGATGTGACGGATTATTTTCTGAGCATTCGCTCCGTGTTCAGGGACGACACACAAGTCCTACATGATGTCTAGCTGATGTAGTTGCTGTTTGGCTTTATGTTCCAGCATTCGACGCAGCTGGAGATAACAATAGGATAACAAAACTCAAGCTATGATGCAGTTTCCTAGGTGACATCAAAGTCATTTACCATTCTCTTTTGTTTCTTTTTACCATTTTGTATATAGTTCTTGTTTTAGATTATAGCATGCACTGTATTTACTGTTCAGAGAGCTTGTTGTGAGAAGGGAGGACGGCTCCAGGCAGTAGGTAGTTTGTATCTCCAGCCTCTCTTCCAATCGCAACATTGTGAATATGTGACTGCTGTGACCAGGTGCCTTATTTATGAAGTGTAAAAATAATACAATGTTTTGCTAAATGTGAAAATCCCTGTCATCTGGTTGTAAAAGGTTTCAGTCCGTTGCGAGGCAGTTGACGTTCAACGGTTTCTGTTCCTCGTGCTTCATCTGTAAATTCATATGTTGACTGACAGATTTATTTTATATACCCACTCTCCCAGAGCATTAACATAAACTGGTTCTTAATGTAGTTGTATTTGGTGTTAAAACAAAATTGAGGCTGAATTGTTAAATCAGACAGGCATGTTCTATATGTGTCATGACAGAGGTTTGTGTTTTTTATGTTGTTTCGGGTCATTCTTCATCTCCTCCCACTGTTAGTGTGTGTTTAACCTCATTCTGCATGTGTGAAGTCTTTATAACGAGACCGTTCCAGGACAAAACTATTTTCATGCCCCTCATCTTTGAGAATACTAATTCCCTACAAGACTATGCATGCACAATTTGTGCGCATTAAAAAGATTGTACTGAAAAAAGTTGACTAAAAAAGATGACTTTGGGAAACTGGCGTTTGTGCCACTGTGGCAACAATATTTCCAAGCATTAAAGCCCTGAAAAGTATGTAAATTTGGTTGGCTAATCCAAATGAAGTATATGCCCTCTTTAGCATTAATGACATATTACAGGGTGATAAATTCTTTCTCTTGATTATTTACAAGTTGGATATGAACATTTTTGAGGTAGTCTAATCACACTTCTGAGTTGTGTATCCACGTATGTTGCAGTTTTATTGTGATGTGTTTTTTTTTTTATTGTCATTGACTGTCAGGAGGATGTTCTCATAATGTGAAATTTTGTTTTACTTCCACAGTAGTACCTTGCATTAGTGTATTGTCAATGGAAAAGTCCCAGTTTTAGCACAGTGTTATTTTTCTTATTTTGGTCAATTCTCTTTAGGGTGAATCATCTGTAAATGCAAAACATGTCAGTCATGTTTTTATTGTTATTTAAGAACTCCATGCAGGCTAATATATTTTAGCACATCTTCAGACAGCCCACCAAATATCAGACATGATCATTTTTATTCTTTACAGTTGCTATTTAAAAGATTTTGATTTTGTATATTAGAAAGAAATAACTGCTTTATTTGTGGTAATCCCAAGAATGATGCATCGTTATGTTAAAAACTTTGTATTTTTGCTGGAGTTGATATAAAGCTGTTTGAATTTTATATTTGGTTTCTTGGCTCATTTATACCATCAAGTGTTTATTTGGCGTGTCCAACAGTGATCACATAAATCCCCTGTAGACCAAACCGTCTCATTTCAGGTCTCACTTCACTTCCCACAAAGGATGCAGCTCTCATGGGCTCAGTAGACCGCGTCCTCTGAAGGATGCAGCCTGGGTGGGGCTGAAAAAAAACTGAAAGAAAATCTTGTCCGTAGATGAGGTTTTGTCCTTATTTTCTATAAAATTTGAAACTGTAAGGTGGCATCTCCACTTACCGTTGTCTCATGTGTCAATCAAGTTTCTCATTTTTATAGCATCAAATGACTTAAGTAAAATCAAACAATGAACAAATTTACACTCAAATAAACATCAGCACGAGAAGAACTACCTAAAGTGTCTCATGTGTACTTTTACCTGAATTTGGTCCACTTACATGGAGACGGCAGGATTTATGACCTATACTGTAGCCAGCCACCAGGGGGCGATCAATATGGTTTGGCTTCACTTTTTGGGAGCGGTCATGTCGTCCATTTTTCAATAGAATACTTGAAATAAACATGATTGAAATACAAAGCTGTACCTGCTCTAGCTTCCTCCTGGATTTTCACTGTTGTCTCCACAATGAATTTTACAAATGGTCATAATGACATATACTTGGACCATCTCTCCTTGAAGGCATTCTGCAAGAAGTTAAGAGAAGTTAAAACCCAGCACACTGTCTCCCCTTTGCAATCCAATGTGTTGCTCATTTGAAGCATAATGACGCCTGAATACTTCGCAAATATCTCCTGTTGTTCATGAGAACTGGGCAGTTGAGGCATCCGTTCTCCTGGTGGATGTTATTGCCAGCTTTGTGAAATGCCTTGACGGAGCCAATCTAGGCATTTCACATGACGGGGACCTGCCATGACCTGCCATACGGCTCACAGGCGAGAGTCTACAGCCCCACAGGAAGTTCCCACTGTGGGACAGATTGGTGAACAGTTTGCCTTCTTCACCTTAGTCACTGCAGAAAGCAGGGTGAGTAAATGACGACTTCTCACCAAACCAAACATGAGGAAAATGGTGATTCCTATCTTCTCTGTCCACCAGCAACTAAAAAGACAGGTTAATTAAATAGTGACTCCGATTATTTGCTGTTTGTAGCTGAGCTGTTAGAATATGAGCATAGCTGAGGGGTTTAAAGCAATGACTGTTCAGTGACACTTTGTGGCTTCCTCTAATATATACCTAAGAAGGTGACTCTACAGTAAGCTCCTGCAGTGAGTGGCTTTCCCGCTGCTGATATTCTAAGCTTCTATGTTCAGCAACTTTCCTCAGTGAGCAGGGGGGAGCAAATAGGAAGTATCGTGTTGCCACATCTTAAAGGTCCCACAAGGAACTCGCTGATTTTGGCGCCTCTGTGGACAAAAGCGGTAGTGCTGGTCTGTACAGGTTAGCCTTTAGCACAGCCTTTTGCTGTGCGCTTAGTGAACTCACACTGCTTTCACACACGCACTGAACTGAACTCCGGATAATCTCCTCAGATTCTCCGAAAGGGCTGTCTGTGAGAATTTCTCCGGCCAGCCCCCCTTGAAAAAATAAACTCCAGAGAGTGTCCGTTTGAGCCTATGTGATAAAATAGCAGGAGATCCTCTGCAGGATTCACCTCGAGCGAGTGGGTGTGCTGATGAGGTTTCTAACATGTGACAGACGCAAAAATGAAGAAAACATCTCTGGATGAAAAAGAGGATCCAAACACGTTGAAGACATCGGCGCAGATGTCAAGAGAGCTTTTGGTGATAAGGGCTGATGCAGATGTCGATGTGCTGTAAACAAAAACACGTGATCGCCAAAGCGGAATTCATACGTTACATCCTGCCTGCTGCACCCCCCCCCCCCCCCCCCCCCCGTGAACGCTCCAGGGAGCTGCTGTGATCTAGTCACAGAGAATCTCTCTAGAGAATCTCCTGCTGCGTTGTTCATGTGTGAAAGGAAACCTCTGGAGAAAATCCGGACATCCACTGGAGTTCATGTCTGAAAACGGATTTGTTCACTTTTGGCGGGGAGCTTGTCCCTCTCTGAAAAAAAAAATCCCACACAAGGGCTATTAAGTAGATAAACTTCAGTTTTAAACTTTCAAGTCAAATTACAGCGAAGACATTAAAGAAAAAGACAACAGGTTCTTAAAAGCACACACATTTAAGTTTAATTAATGAAAAGAGTGGAGGTTTGGTAAACATTTTGTCGGTGGCACTACATACATTCAGTATTATTTGGGAGTTTTTCTGTTCAATCCCACCATCAATCCTGTAACAAAACAAAAAAAAAGCAAACAGACAGAACCCGACCAGGGATATTTAAGTTTTTGCACTGGTTCAATACAACAGAGACATCGTGTTGTTTACAATAACATATTTATGTATATAGTTCATATGATGGAAATAATCTGTGTTTCCGGTCATGTGACCAGACGACTTGAATTACATCTCAATATAGCACAAGCACCACTAAGATGTCTAGCAGGAAGTTGAACGCACCGGTCCAGTTACAGGTCAGTGCAGAGGAAGGAAAGGAGACATGAAAAGAAAGCCACATTGGACTAAACGTGCACCTTTAGGAGGCACAGAGCTTAAGAGTTACAGTGACTGTTCATCAGTATCCTTTATGAGATCTACTTTTTAATGTTATTGTACACCACTGGGATCACATCAACAGCATGGAAAACAAAGTTAACATGGGTAGCAACATGAGTCGGAGCTCTGTGACGTGGTATCGTGCTGAGCTGAGATCGGAGTCTGCAGCCGCTCACACTATAAAGAGACTTTAAACCTTTAGATCAACACAGTCTGCGATGCCTGGAGCCATCCTGATGGACTGTCACTTCTTCAACAGTATGTGATTTCTATATCTTACATTGGAAACTAAATAACAGCTAAAAGTTACCACTTCATGAGTAAGCATAGGTCATATTTATCTATACACATTTATACATTCAGGTATGACTGTTGTGTACTGTAATTGGCACCATTTATTCTTTTTTTTTTTTTTTTAAATGTGGACAGCCAGGAAGAACTGACAGACACTGAAATGTCCAGATCTTTCTCGTTTATTATCTGTCAGCTGTAGGCGGGTAGCGCTTCACATGGTCGCCTATTCCAACAGATATAGGATGATTGTAGCGTAACATGACCATTGTCCTCAGAGGCAACTTCATCCTATTTCTTCTGGCTTGACAGCAGCTTATGATCAGTTGAGCTTGACTACTTCAAAACAAACAAAAAAACGCCTTCTCTCTGTGGCGAACATCGCTCAAATGAAAATGATAGAAATACAACCCAGCACATCGATGGAATGAGCATGAAAACAATCAGAAGCCTGTAAGTGTGGTATGGTAATTACAAGGTGAATTCGAGGGGGGACGTCTCGTGACCCCAGCTCCTGCAGCAAATGAAGAAGGTCTGAGCCGGCGAGGAGAGAACTGTCGTAACTCGCCGCTACACGATGTTACCAATACCTTACAGATTTTTTTATGCTATTTTTTATTTATTTGTCATTTTACCTTTTTTCATCTTTTTGAAATTTTTGAAAATATTTTGAAAGTCGGCAACATTTATGCCTTTGGAAAAAAAACAAAAAAAAACGCCTTTAGATAAAATAAATAAAAACAAGCACAGAATCTCATGAATTAGATGTAATATTCACATGGAAGACAACATATACAATATTAAACATATTTCTAGACCAATACTGCCTCCTATACAACAAGGTCAACCTCCTGCTCTATTTTTGGCCAATTAATGTAATTAATTACCTTGTTGGAGCAAGTGAGATCAACAAATAAAAACACAGAGGGAACCGAGTGAACGTCTTTCCACTGGCCCCCAAAGCTTCCAGAAACAGACTTACTCTTTAACATAGAAAAATACTATACCAAAATGAAATACAAATATATATATATTAGAATCTGTTAGGCATTTCTATATAAAGGGTTGTCGGGGAGGGATTTTGGGGTGGAGGGTAAACTAAAGGAGTTAGGTTGCATCATGAGACAAAATATAACAAAATATAACAAAAATAAAAACAAATCAATATGAGAAATTAGACATGAACAAAATACAGAAGTTGATTCTGCAACCGTTTGTTTCGTAGTAACATTTATAGTGATATTAAGAAGCTCTACATATTAGTCGGCAAACTCTCTCCACACATGCAACAGCTTTGCACAAGTTTAATACTGCAAGCATCAAGAAGAGCAGGGCTGAATGGGCCCCTGCTGAGAAGGGGCAAATCATCCTAACCCTGAGGCAATGCATGCTGGGTGACCGACAACCGCTAGCGCCAGACTGGTTCGCCGTACAGAACAGGATTGATCGTTGCGCCACACGAGCCCCTCTCACTTTTACAAATGGTAAGACTGTGTATAAATGTATGTATGCCATGCATGTGTGATCATGTACTTCAGAGAGGTGTAGGACTGTAGTTTTCAGTGCTGCTAGTCAGTGCAGTCTCTATTTTTTTTTCTGGAGTTTCTATGTTACGGTACCTCACAGCAAACAACTGTGACACCGGACCACGTGGCCGTCGAAGCCACGGCCATCCGCACTGGATTATGTGCCGCTCTCAACTCTTTAACGTTTCTTTGTTCGCCTCTACGTGTGCATGTGTGTGGATGGATGACTGGATCCTGGCAGAAAAATTGCTACACCGAACCAACAACAACTTCAACTCAACGCCCCAAAACCACATCCAGCCCAGTCCAGGTAACCCAGCCAAGCTCAACTCAAGATAGCTTTGCCAAGTCAAAACGGTCCAGCTTCTCTTTTTATCCCTCGGTTTCTCTCTGCTTGTCCGTCTTTGCCTCTCTGCTCGCCATTCTCAGCCAGGCCGGACGCCGCTGTCCTCGCTGCCTCCACGAAGTAAAGGTTGAAGATGGTGGCCGGGCTGTCAGAGGCCTCACAGATGGGTGGGGAAGTCGCGCTGGGTGTATTGGGATGGAGGGATGCCTCGCTCTGAATGCAACACCTTTGAAATCTCCGGACCCCCTGGAACAATGTCGCAGATACACTGGTTTTGTTGCCGTTGTTGTCACTTCTACATTGTTGCTTAAGATGTTTCTCTGTGTTACTGTAGGTCACACACCCTTGGAAGGGGAGGAAATGTCCTATTTTACAAACATTGTTGTCCATAATATATAGATAGAGGTTTTATATATATTCTTTATAATCTCTCTCTTTCTCTTCTTCCCTCGCTTTCCTCCAGTCCTCTCTTTCTTCCTTCCTTCCTTCCTTCCTTTCTATCTTTCTTCTGCTCTGCAGCAGCGGCAGGAAACGTGAGCGAATGGTGCTACATGCAGCCCACGCAGCCACACTTGATGGTCTTTTCCACTTCCTCGCTAAAGGAGGTTCCGTCGCTGCACTCGAAGGTGTATTTCCGGCGCTTCATCCTCTGGCTGGCGCAGCAGGTCCCCGTGTCGCACACCCCGGTGCACTCCACCCAAGAGACGACGCGCGTTGTCTGGCAGATGGCGTAGCCTCGCTGCACCTGGTAGAAGTCTCTAACGGGCTCCCCTCGACACTCAGACTCTGGAGGACAGGAAACACCCAAAGATATTAGTGATTACTCCATGTTCATAACTTTGTTATTAGGACGAGTGCGACATCAGAGAAAACCAACCTGCATCACACAGTTCCCCGGTGTAGCCACTTTCACAGTGACAGTAGGCGTCCCCTGTTTCTGAGATCTGACAGCGGCCATGCTTGCAGGACAAGCGACGGCAGGGGTTGAACAGCTCCCCCTGTTGGTTACACAGGGCACCGCGGTATCCCTCCAAACACTCGCAGCGGTAAGACTGACTGTCCAGTGGGATGCACTGTCCATGGACGCACCTGGTAAGAGAAAATAATCTCCTTTAACTTCCAGCTCAAAAAAGTGATCAATCAGGAGAAGTATCGTGGTGTTTCAGCACTGAAGAAGATTCTTACTTATCAGTGGTGAATAACAATAATAAAAAAACAATAATAGTAAAAGTACTGTACTAAAGCTCAAACAAGTATTTGAGTTGGAAACCAATGTACAATAAGATACTTTCAGGACAATCTAAATTCTATTGCACTTGCTAACATACTTGCTGCCCTGGCAGGGGTTGCTAGCAGGCTGGTCACAGTGCGGTCCGCTCCAGCCCGGCTGGCAGTGGCACACCGGTCCCTGGACCCCATCAGGCTGGCAGATGCCATGCACACAGTAGATCTTCTTGCAGGGCTCGCAGCCCGGCACCACGCCGGGCTTCATCTGGGTCTTGGTGAAGTCCTGGAGCTCGTTGTTGATGTACAGGTTCTGGATGCAGCCGTGGAAACTGGAGCCGTTCTGCAGCTGCCAGAGACGGAAGACCCCAGAGTGCACATCCACTGGCATGCCTGGAGGAGGGAGAGAAGAGAGATGGATGTTTACATGTGTGAAGACGTACACACCGGGCCACAGACAGACAGCGAACAGAGGGCTGGTATGAGTGTAATGGAGGAAAGCATTTTCAAACACACGTGTCCCACCAGTGCAGATGCAGCTTGTCAAACAATATTTGCTTTTTGACTGATTTGGATTTTTTGCATTTGCACCACAGGACACATCATGCTTGAAAGAGAGGAAAGAAGAAGGCAAAGGAGTATGGGTAATGTCTCCTGTAGTATTGTATGAATGAACAGCACAACACAACACAACACCTCACATCACTGCACTGAAACAAACCGTGAGCCACTCCAGAGCAAAGAGTCAAATCAACCCTGAGAGCAGGGCTGCATGGCCACAAATGTAAGATCTGTAAGTTTCTTCTGTCATAAATCAGGTAAATCTTACAAGTTCAAATTTTAGAATATTGTTAAATATAATTTTGTCAAGAGTGGCTCAATCACACATTAAAAAACACAATTTTATTTGGGGCAAGCTAAATCCATGTAAATACAAAAATGTTTTAGGACTGTGTCTGGTAGTTCTCATAGTTATCACTAGAGGGTGGACTATGCACACTGTAAAAAAATGCGCTGTAACAAAAATAGATCTACTGATATATCTATCATCGACTACAAGTTATGATCTGTCATTTTTATCAAGTCACCATATGCATGTATTACAATTGCATTGTGTGCATATGCTCAACGCTTATCTTTTTATTCAGTAACAATACAATAAAACGTGGCCCCTAGCAAACACAGTAATGAAGGTGAGTATGGAGTTGGTGAAGGGGAGGGTTTGGGTGGAGGTGGGACAGGGTTGCATGGTTAAAGGGAAGGGTTGGTTGCGGTGGTGACAAAGCGAGGGGGGAGGGGTGGTGATTGACAGTAGCGTAGTAGATAAGAGTGCCTGCAGAGGAGGGAGGTGTGTTCTGGAGAGGGCCCCTACCCCCCACGTATAGTGGAGCCTCCCCGTTGAGTGGCCGCACCGCCCCAAAGCTGCCCATTGTGGTAGGGAGACCCCCGTCGATGGACAGGTTCACCATCTGGTCGTAGGTCACAAGCTCCACTGTGTGGAACTGGCCATCGTTGATAGTCTCAGTGCTGGAGAAAAACAGAAAGATCCGACATTAGATAAGAGTCGCTTCAGTCTGGAATCAGCCACAGGTGAAAAGTTAAGTTGAGCCTTTCGGTTAATATGTGGCACCTCACCTGTAGATGGCGTGGCCTGGCTGGCTGCCGGGGTCATAGCTAACCTTGACATGACCTTGGTAGAGCTCCACTGCAATATGGTCATTGTCTCCATTGTACAGCAAAATGCCATTATCCTCTGCTGTTGACACCTGCAGACAGAAAATGTTTGCTTTGCGAGTTAGAATTTTCCAGGTCTCAGAATCAGTATCAATCACAAGCTGCTTTCAGACATAAACTGAACTCTGGATAATCTACAAACATTCTCCAGAGGAGCTGTATGTGGAAACGCTAAAGTCCAACTGAGAGGCTCTGGACTTTCTCCGGAGTTTCTCCTGCCAGACCCCATGCATAATCTCCAGAGAGGGTACAAAGACAGCAGGAGATCCTCCGATGACGTTTCTAACACACAACAGATGCCAAACTGAAAAACACTGTAGTGGAATTAATACACTACATCCTGCCTCTGCCTTCCCTGACCTGAATGCTCTGGAGAGTTGTTGTGAAAGAGAATCTCCTGCTGCACTGTTCATGTGTGAAAGGGAAACTCTGGAACAAGTCCAGACCCAATTCTGTGGACATCCTCTGGAGTGCATTACGCATTAACGCCATCTGTGGTTACCTGTAAGGTGATGTTAGCTTGGGGCCAGTTCTTGAGGTCGGAGAGCAGCAGGTAGGAGTCTCGGTCGATGAAGTTGACACTGACCAGCTTCTCGCAGCGTGGGCCCCCAAACTCTGGGGGACACTGGCACAGGGCCCGTCCGCCCAGCTCCACACAGGGGGCGTTGTTCTGGCAGTCGGCCAGCTCGCACAGGGACAGGGGGGACGGGGGAACCTCACACAGCTGGCCGCTACAAGAAGAAGAGGAGTGAGGGGATTATTTTTGGGAAGATGGTGTCGGTAAAGTGGGAGCAGACTAAAACAAAGCCTGGGTGTGTAACATGACTGCTCTTCTCACCTGTATCCTTCAGGACAGATGCAGGAGTATCCGTTCAGCTCATCCACACACTGAGCTCCGTTCTGACAGCGATGCTCCTCACAGTCGTTATAGTCTACGCTGCAGTCATCACCGACATAACCAGGAGAGCACACACACCTGCAACACACAAACACAATTCTAGAATCAAGCTGAACGCAGAGAAAACCCCCTTCAAGTCTATATATCATTCATTTAAAATTCTCTCTGTATCTGTTGTACTGGCAGCAAAGTCTTACTTGGGTCCAGTGGAGGTGATGAGGCAGGTAGACTGATGTTGGCAGGGGCTTCGTCCTGGGGCACACACGTCCTCAATTTCTTCACACATCTCCCCTACACAGATACATGTATATCCAAAAA
The DNA here is from genome assembly GCF_009819705.1 of Hippoglossus hippoglossus. Taxonomy (NCBI): domain Eukaryota; kingdom Metazoa; phylum Chordata; class Actinopteri; order Pleuronectiformes; family Pleuronectidae; genus Hippoglossus; species Hippoglossus hippoglossus. Next base: position 11,973,882 of record NC_047165.1, read on the forward strand.
ACTGTTAAACACACAGAGCAAGAATCATACTGCAAAAACAGTGAAATAAGAAAGTTATACTGTATTTATTTTTGCATGCTCAATTTGACATACAGCATATTGAGAGAAAACTAGATGGCTTTGTGTATTTCAAGGCAAGATAACCAAAATTACTGCAAAGTGTTTGCCCCATGTTAAAAGCAGAATCTGTCTCATCAACTCCTCAGTTGTGTTGAGTGCACCGACCTGTGTGATATGGGGGACAAAAGCAAGTGTAGTTGTTGCCTCCGTCGACGCAGGTCGCTCCGTTCTCACAGTCGTTGTCTTCGCAGTCGTCAATGTTGGTTTGGCAGGTGGGGCCCTCGAAGCCCAGGGGACACGTGCAACTGTGAAAACATGTTACACTCATCAAGTTATCATGTCAAGATCCTTATGAGATGATTACAATTTTCCATTCTTCGCCACATTCCTTTCAAAGCTCGTCTTCCTCACCTGTATTCTCCCTCCTCATCCTCGTTCACGTGGCAGGTTCCTCCGTTGGAACATGGGTTACTAACACAGGCGTTCAGAGCCGTGTCACAGTTCTTGCCCTGAGACAGAGAACGGGGATAATGTTTATTATCACTATAAATAATGTAAATACTCACATTGGGTGGCAGCATTGTGTAGCTCTGACCTTGAACCCTGGAGGACAGCTGCACCTGTAGATCTCCACCAGGTCAGTGTGACAGATGCCTTGGTTGAGACAGGGACTGGACAGACAGGGGTTACACTTGGCCAACACAGCAGTGTCCACATCTCCTGAGGAAAAGACAAGACCGATAAGAATCAATTGTTTGTATTCATTGCTACTTGTGTTATTCTGTGTTTCCCTTTTCAACACAATCGCAGTGTCTAAATTGAGGGGCTACATTCTTCGGAGGCCGCATTTGAAGACCGATTGTGTCACAGCGGCGCAACTTGACTGTCCCATTTTAAGTCTTTTTCGTATGCGGCTGACAAATGCGTCCTTCCATCTCAGAGAAAGGAAAGCTCCAACAGATCCACCTGTTGGCCCAACCTATCCCAGGATTAAATGCACTTCTATGAAAAAACGTTTTTCAAAGAATTAATGGCGCCAGCAAGCGACAAAACATCCAATGTTTTAGTATCACGCCTCAACTCAACTGAATAGCTAATAGTACACATGTTTTAAAAAAATCAAAGGACATTAAAACTTTTCTGTAGCCTTCAATTTATGCTCTGTTGCTAGGCAACAGCAATAAGAGCGGGATGAGCTGGTGACGACGATCACAGAAAGCCTCTGTAGACTAGACGGTCTCATTTCAGTTCGGCCTTTGAGGTCTACCTGGCCCACAAAGACTGCCTCCATCGTGGATGACCATGTCCCCAGAAGGATACAGCCCCTGAAATGAGACACAGTGAATGACTCACCTGTACATTCAAACTTCTTTGCAGGTGTGGTGAGCAGCAGTTTCCCCTCCATGCCCTGCGGACCAGCACAGCGGGCAATCCCCGGCTCTTTGTAGCCTGTCTTCACCCAGTCAGATAACCAGCGCAGGTTGCAGTCGCAGTGCAACGGGTTGGCACCAATCGCCCTGAGGGAGCAGGAGAAATTAAAATCATCAATGAATTGGTGATGTACGACAGCTGAGTTATACTGTTCAACTTTATACACAGGAGTTCAGTGACAAATTCTGGTCATGCCCCCTGCAGTACAACCTTTTACCAGCAGGTGTCTCTGCACCCTTTCGTAAAACAAACCATTGCAAACTCAGGCTGGTGAACTGAACGACTCAAACACTGCCTCTCTGAGAACAAAACAGATTCAAAGTTCAATGCTGGATGCCACTCTGTACCATACATCATGTGGAGGAGGGCGTCTCAATTATAGGCAAAGGTGTGAACAGAAGGCACTCCTAACCACTTCTGTCATGGTGGTCGTGAATCAATGGCGCTCTGTCCTCCCGCTGGATGCACAAACACTCCTGAATCGATGCTGTTCCATTACGGCGAAACACAGGCTCATCTTTCAGGCCGCGCCAATAGCTGACACCTGACATCTGCTAACATGAAAGCCACTTGAGTGTGACTGCAGATCAATGGCCTCCCCTCCACACTGTTTTCATGCAGCCTTGACTCCCTGTCCTTCTCTCCATGAAATGTCTTTGTTTGCTTCTCTCCATCCTCCCTTCTTCCTCTCCGGCCCTGACACTGATAGGTCTATTGATCAGCGGCTGTAAGGGGATGATGTGAATATCTGGGATGTGTGGCAGAGGGCACGCGGCAAAGATACTTGTGTGTGTAGTTTTTGCGTTCCGGAGTCCATGCAGGCAACGGCGACGCACCGCACACCCGACGAACACACGCAAAATCACAGACATAAATAAACAAACCAAAACAAACTCTAAAGTCCACAGACCATGGAGAATCTGTGTGTGTCAGTGAACGTATGTGTTTCGGAGATGTCCCAGGGAGATGAGACAGTAGTGGGGTTTGTGTGTTGCTTTAACCACAGGACTGTGGCTGATTGAGGGAGGGCTCGACTCATGTGGAGCCCACCAAAGAGGACTACACACAGCCCACTGTGAGACACACTCTCCGGCTGTCTGAACAGACCCCCTTGGTGTCTGAAAGTGTGTGTGTCTACGTGTGTGTAGACTTAACAAACTCAGTGCAGACAGCATCACATAGGCTGGCACTGGGGCATACAGTCGTGTGTGTGTGTGTGTGTGTGTGTGTGTTTGTGTGTGGGGCACAACTTACAAGTGGGAGAGTGAGGCCACATCATTGAAGATGCCGTCAGGAAGCTCTGAGACTTCGTTGCCATGGAGAGACCTTTGGAGTGATGGAAGAAGGAGATGTTAAAAAACAATCTGACCAAGAACATATTTCATCGTAGGAGAAAACGTTATTGGTTTGTTGATTGACATAAAATTAAAAGAAAACTAGAAACAACAGTCCCCTTACGAAACCACTTGTAAATGAACTTGTAAAACCACAAGATCCAAATCTTTATTTGAGAAATCAACGAAAATGTCAAAAATCACCCAAATCCTCCAATGTTAAAGAAATAACATTCCTGGATTCGCCCCCTGATCCGGATCCAAATGTGATGTGTTCTCTCCTGATCCAAACTGCATCCTACTGCCAAGTTTTGTGATAACTGTCCACTAGTTTTTGCATAATCCTGATAACTAACAGACTAAAACATAACCTCTAGGTAACAATTTTGATTACCATAAAAATAATTGATTGAAGTGTGAGGGTTTGATCTTTCCCAATGGAATAATTTATTATCTTTAGGTTTTGAACTGATTGAACTTGAATATATCATCATGAGGAAAAAAAAACATCACATCGATCGATCTCAATAATGAACGGCACACTTTGTTTTTTCAGACAACAAAAAGCAGAAATAACAGGGGAAAACGGTTGAGGAATATTTCGGGGTTGTGTTGGTATTTTAAATGGGTGGTAGGTGGTTTGTATTTCTGCTCGAGCCTTGTGCAACTGGCAGAGATGTGAGGCTCTGTGAGTCTGGAAAAGACTGGTGTCAGGTTTCTATGTGTCTGGCTGGCAGGGCCAACAAGGGCACAGAGGGAGGGGGGGGGGGGGGGGGGGGGGGGGGTGTGTGACACAGTTGTACCACATGTAGGACAGTGAAAAGCATTAGGCGAGTTCTGTTCGAAGCAGCTGAACATGTATACATGTATATTTACAAATGTGTATTAATGTTTGTGTGCATATGCATTCTTTTTTACATTGTGTACTGTTATTTTGCCTGCAGTCCTCTGCCTACTGTCCAGGGTGACGAGCCGACACAGCTTAATGGCGAGATGACTGATGGCTGCTGTAATCCAGCAGGTCATTACCACCTCCAGCCCTCAGCTGACCGCACGCTAATGTTAGCGCAGCTCCGTCCACAGCACCAATACAAGACACATGTGCTCTCTATGCCTGGATGAAGACAACTGATGTATAAACACTTTAAAGCCTCACTTCCCTTGCTGTTTGATCTTCGAATTACCGCTAAGCCGTGAAAGAGTTAGGGGGGGGAAAGATACAAAGAGCAAAAGCTGGTGAGCGTTACGGATACGCAGCCGCGCTCAGATGCGAAAGGGAAAATATACAGCGTATCCGTCTGAGACAACACGCTAATTGGCCTGTGTATAAGGGAGAATGCCTATTAGTGTGGAGCGGGTAGCTGGGTTGTGGTAGTCGGAGAGCAGTTCGGATACTGAGGGCACGAAGCCAGCAGCTGTGTGCCAGCCAGGCAAAGATCTCATGGGAGAAAGGAGCCAGAGAGTCTCCAGGAAGAAACTCGATATGCTCCTCTACTAACCTTCTCTCGGTCCGTCTCTGCTGTGTGACTTTTTTTTTTTGTGTTGCTTTTCTTCTCTACAGCTGTATATCGTTGCATCACTCCATCTTTCCTATGTCAACTGATCTCTAGCTTGGCGCAGTTGTCTGAATGGAATTGCATGTGATGTTACTTGACAGGCAGAAATTATGGTTTATGGCTGAAAATGCTCGCTGGATTTGTTGTCTGACTGCGCTCGTTCACAGATTTCCCACTGACCCGTTCACCTGCAACTACTTAATAATGTTTAGCGATCACATGAGCCGTCTGAGCGGCATGTTTTAGTTTTTTTTGCTTTAGCTCTTGTGCTGAGAATCATGTGATGCTGGTTTCTCACTGCACCGTTTCCAACAGCAGTTTGAGAATATGTCTGTTTTGATTTCGTCTGTTTGAGGCTTGGCTTTCTTTTCTTTCTTTATCACACGCTTTCATATCCACCTTCTTTTTTCACAGCTTCCCACCCCAACCCTGGCTGGCCGCACCCTAGCACTGTCTCAGCTCACACACCTCACACCTAATACCCAGCAGGCCAATTAGCAGTTTATTAATCTACAGCTCAAACCACAACTATCACAATCATACACACACACACACAGACACACACACACACACACACACACTTACACCAAACCGCGCCACATCTATGCCAGGCTCAGGCCCCTGGTCTGTTTGAAGCCTCGAGCGTTAATGATTCTTCTCCTCTTTACTGCTCTGTAAAGCCAAAGGTGCAGCTTTATAAAGGCTTTGGCACCTCGGTGTGTGTGAGCGCTCTCCGCTCGTAGCCGGTTTTGGCATCTCACTGCGGTTTCTATGAAGCTTCCAACTTTGAACTTTGAACCCGGTGCGGAGTCTTAAAGTCGAAACTATTAAATGGAGCTCATTGTCGCTTCAGTTTTTGTTGCGCCCCCACAGACGTGCATAATAAAAAAAAAGAAAAAAGAAGAAAAGCAGCGGCACCAATTGACATTTAATGGGAGACGTATGATTGATCACGGCAGCAGTAAAGACATCAAAGTTTTCTGCTTCGTTTGGACTCCTGTCTGATTGAGACAAGAAGGTAGACCAGACAGTCTGTACGTGTATATACGGGTGTGCTTGTGTGTGTGTGTGTGTGTGTCCGAGCTTGTATGTAGTTTGCAGCCTTGTACGGTGTGTGTGTGTTGTGTTGGCGCAGGGCCTCACATGGCGTCTAGAACACTGGCACAGGGAGTATTTTAGAAGTAAAGGTGGCGTGAGTGAGTAAGAGCAGAAATAATGGCCGCAGCTTCATTAGAGATCAAAGCACCGCGCCCGGCCTCGCGAGGCGGCATCAGCTAATGATGACCGAGCTTCACTCTCATTCCACGCTAAAAGGGCTCTTATGCTTTGTGTCTCGTAATGATCGGGGGGCATTAGTCGAATCTCGCCGTAAAAAGAGGCTTTGTTGAAGCTTTGTTGTCAGTAGTAAAAAGTGTGCCTGCTATGAGCACACATGGAAGGTGGATAAGTCGACTCCCACACACATACTAACCGGCACTAAGTCGATGACAAACATTATGAGTACAGGCACCAGTACATGCACACACACGCACACACACACACACACACACACACTGATGAATACATACAGTAATCTCATAAGGAGCGCTACCGGTGGGCCTGGTCTCTGTTTCAGTCTTACAGAACTAAACTGTACATTTGAGTTAAAGTGTGAGGCATCCAGCTGCTGTATCTTTGGATGCAGGTCCAAAGATTGGTTTGGTTTCGTCATCCATCTGTCAAATGCATTTGCATTCTACATCTCAGTTATTTCGCAGACCAATTTATCCATGGGGAACCCACGGCCACTGCGAGTGCACAATCAGACTTCAAGACCTCATAACTTCATAAAAACCCGGGGGCAGTCGTAACCATTATGGTTAGCGGGGCAAACATTCCCCGGTAATCAGTGTCAGAGTGATTTTGCACAGTGGGTTGTGGGGGAGCCGGGCGCTCATTTGGCCCTGATGGCGACGCAGCGATGAGCTGGGGATGTTTGGAGGTGAGCAGGCAGACTGTGCAGATGTCTGAGGACGGGGTGGAAGAACACGGCTGCCGTTTAAACAGAGAAAATAGGTCGGAGGTTGTGTATGTGTGAGTCTGAAAGAGTGAATTCACAAGCTGTCATAACTGTTTAGACTGCGCTTCAGTCCCCTGGAGTCAATCAAAGATTCTCGGCATCTGCTGCACCGTCCCTGTAGTCAGTCCAAGCTGCAAAAATATCCTTCTTAATATCTCAGGTCGTCTCAAAGGCAGCCTTATCCTGTTTTAAATCTCTCCTTTCAAAATAACTTCAATTGTTCGCGATAAAGTGGCTGCTTTGAGCGTCGTCTGTTTAACACACACACACACACACACACACACACACACACACACACACACACACACATATAAAACTCACAGCAGTCGGAGAGAGTGCAGTCCACTGAAGGCCATTTTGGGGATACAGCGCAGGGAGTTGTAGCTCAGGATTCTGCAATGTAAAAATAATTACATATCACAAATTTATGAATATAAAATGTCCACCCTGCTGTCAGCACGAGAGAAGAAATACTAGCTCTTTGTTTTGAGGGTGGTCAGGACTTACAGAGTCGTGAGCTGGCTCATGTTAGCGAAGGAAGAGTTGGTCAGAGAGTTGATCTTGTTGTTGCTCAGATCTCTAAAAGGAAAAGGAAAAAAGGGAAACGTTCAGCGAACTGTTCGGCACAGTGAGACAGACGAAACAGAGAGATGAAAACTTACACCAGCTGCAGATATTTGAACGCTGACAGTTCCTTTGGCACAACACTGAACTGGTTTCCATCCAGATACCTGAACAAAGACAGACAAGCAGTTCAGTAATGAGTTAGTGGACATGAAATGATCCAGTCAGGGTTCGATGTGTATCCTGAGTTTTCAAATACAGTATTTTCACAACACTACGAACAGCTACAGATTGAATCCTAGAACAAGATCAACAGCAGAATGAAAAGTGTTGAACAGGTCAGCTCAGCATTAGGGGAATGTTATAAAATGTATATTAAGTATAAAGTAAGAGAAAGAGAGGGAGGAGAAAATATGTATTGAATTAAATACATTTAAAAAATGATGTTGTTGCAGGATCTTAGTTTAATTTAAAAAAAAAAAAAGGTTTTATTTTACTGCAGTTGTCAGAAAGCAGGTGCATGCGGTGTAAGAATGAATGCTCCGGCTCAGCAACACAACTATAGCTGCTTCAGAATAAAAGTCGTGCCGAGAATTATGACCTTTACTGTGAAGGTGCTCCAGGAAGTAGTGAATCATTTGATGAGACATACATTTATTGATCAGTATCCATCATCCTTGTCATGTCACCTTAACCCACCAGAATTAACTGTATATATATTCAGTCACTCACGCTCTGTAGTAATTTGTTGGATTACATGATTACATAGATAGTAAATGTAGTTGATTTTAAAATTACAAACTGCCTGGTAATGAACGAGGGTTTTTGTTATGGAACAACTGAATGACATAAACTGGTTATATGAATTATTATATTAAAGCTGGTGCAAAAAGATGATTTAATTTTATATTTGCACATTCTTTCAGTCGATTAGTTTTTCTTTTGGAGAAGACCTGGAGGCAGTAATTTCAGAATGTCAAACTTTTCACTCAGAACACATTTTCCCATCGGCCTGCAGCCAATTTAATATTACATACATTAACCAGCAGAATGTTTTGTCTTTCGATTACTTTTTTATGACCCAATATTATGTCTGAAGCAGAAATCAGAGTTTAGTAAACATAGATTTTTTTATTCCAGACACATACATTGTTATATAAATCTACTGGGATCGAATAACTGGGCGAAGGCTGCAAACGAAAACAACGTATTACTTGTTGAAGTGACTGAGATACAAGCACTTGTGGGGGCAGCCATGCATCTGTGTGTTAACACGCTCGTGTATGCAACATCATGCCTGAAGGGTTGCAGGCACCCTGCCGGCTGCCACCACAGAGTTCAGGGCTCGCTCCCTCTGAGTGAAGCTACAGGAGCTTTCTCCTGCCATTGTTGTTGACTGTACACAGGGCGGGAAGAGCAGGGGGGGTTGGCGGTTGCTGGTTAGCTCAGGGGGACCCTCGGGTTCAGAGGTAATGATAGGTAATGACGGTGGAGAGGACACTTTGGATAATGATGGAGTAGCAAACTCTCCAGATGACTAGATGAAAGCCCAGAACAGAGGGGCACACCTGGTCACACCTGCTGGGACAATGACAGGCCTAAAGGCTTCCACAGCATGTGTGCGCATCAGTGTGTGTGTGTGTGTGTGTGTGTGTGTGTGTGTGTGTGTGTGTGTGTGTGTGTGTGTGTGTGTGTGTGTGTGTGTGTGTGTGTGTGTGTGTGAGAGCTAGACTGAGGCACTTGAAGCAGTATTGGAAAGTTCCAGGCCTATTCCACTCCCTCCCCTTTCCATTGAAAACTGCTCATTAAAATGTCCTCTTGCTCCCCTATACTCCTGTGGACAGGCTTTTGGCCCCCACACAAATATGCAAACACACACACACACACACACACACACACACACACACACACACACACACACACACACACACACACACACACACACACACACACACACACACACACACACTGATCCTTGGCTCTGAGTGTGAGAGTGACATCAGTGCTCGCCCTGAGGGTTGCAGGGAACACAGGAGAAGAATGTCTGAGAGAATAACTGCAGGGTTTATTGACTCCTTCCCTCTTCTCTAAATGATGAGATCTGTTTTCTTTACCTCCTTTGTTTTCACTAACTCTTATCGCTTTTCATACCTCCTCAGATCGTCTCTACCTTTTTATTGTCTCCTTTGGTTTTCCCTTCCGGACCTTTCTCCATAAAAGCCAAGAGAAAGGAACAACAATACCTGCAACTGAAACTGATACGATACAAATGCATTTAGCATAATTAAGACCGGGGAACTCACAGTTCAGTCACGTTTCTCGGGATGCCTTTGGGCAGCGTGTGGAGGTGCTTGTTACTGCAGCGCACCACGGTCTCCAGGCAAGTGCATTCACTGGGACACTGGGGTTTGGGCACACAGCTTGACTCCTCTTGGCCTGGGAAAACAGGAGGAGAAAGAGGGGAGTCAGATACGAAGAGGAGGAGGAGGTCAGAGGAGGGTGGAGAAGCCTTGGAGAACAACCAAAAGAAACGGTGGCAGATCAGGAAAGGCAGAACAAAACAAAAGGAAAGACACAGACAGCGTGATCTCTCAAGCTGATGGCGAGGCAGTGAGACAATGAAAAAAGAGGAAGTGAAAAATGCGAAAAGTAAAACTGGACAGAGCGAGAGGAGCCTCGCTAATGTAATATCGACCAGCGAGAGCAAAGAATGGAAGCTGCCCGAGGCCCGAAGACAAGTCTAACATTAATTCAGGTGCAAATAGGCTGACTGGTCAATAAGGCAAACAGTTCAATAGCTGCACTCAGGCCGGCATCGACCAGGAGCTTAGGAACTGCTGAGAAGCAATCTATTCAGCAAACAAAAGAGTCGCACAATAGCGGTCATTATTTAAGATGATCTCAGACACTTTAAGCAGCTCTTGTTCATAATCTATCTAGCAGCACGGCACAATGTGAAAATCTTCATCAGTCAAACCCAGACGGGCGAGTTTCATTCACATGGAGGGGGTCATCTAACGTGAAGATGTTTGTCTCCTTCAGAAAGAGACGGATGAGTTCATCTAAAGTGGAGAAGCCGCAGCAAAACTTCAGATGGATGGCGAGAGAAAGAGATGGAGTGAAAGGGAGTGGCTTGTCTCGGTACCACCCACCTTCCTCACAGCGGAAGTCAGGCAGAGCCACATCCTGTAGAGGGATCTCCTTCAGGAAGGCGGGACGCTGGCAGCGAGGGTTACCCGTCACAATCTTCTTGCTCCTCAGCCAGTCACCGAGCCACGCCAGCCGGCAGTCGCAGTTGAACGAGTTGGCCAAGAGGTTACTGGGGAGAAAGCAGCAGATTTGTTAAAATCCAGAAGTTTAAAATGCACAGTTAAGAGTGTATGTGTATGTCAGAGGCTCACAGGGTGGAGAGGGTCTGCAGAGTGTCGAAGGCTCCGGGAGTGATCGTGGTCAGCTGGTTGTCGTACAGAGACAGCAGGCGCACGTTGTGCATTCCTGTGAAGCTGTCGTTGTGCACACAGCTGATCTTGTTGTTCCTCAGCATCCTGAAGACGAAGGGAATCAAATACTTCAGCCAAAGATTCAGAAACATGTGTGTTGAGTGTTTGTGTTTTCTTCATCACTCACAGCATACGCATTCCCTCAAGGCCACGGAACATCCTGCTCCGCACAGAGTCGATCTGATTGGCTGTGAGGTGCAGCTCGATGACAGACGACGCACCTTCAAACGCCCCATCCTCGATCTCGGTGATTTTGTTGTTGCTGAGGTTACTGTGGGAAACAGAAGCATGTCAGAGAATGAGATTTAAGAGAATGGCTGCTGAAAGGTCAAGTTAAAAAGTAAAACGAGAGATTCATTTACATTTTCTTGAGCTGGGAAAGGCTCTTAAAAACTCCTGTCGCCTCCAGAGTGGTGATGTCATTGTTGTTGAGGCGGCTACAGAGAGAAAAGTTGAAACATTTTAAACCATTAAAACAAATAAATCCATTTGAATTCACAGTCCAGATGTTTTTTTTTTATTTGCTGGGTGCAACAACTTTGAGTCTCTTTCATATAAAATTCAAAAGGAACATCATGTTACTTTTTCTACTTATTTTCATGGCTTCATGGTTCCCCCCCCCCCCCCCCCCCCCCCCCCCCCCCCCCCCCCCCCCCCCCCCCCCCCCCCCCCCCCCCCCCCCCCCCCCCCCCCCCCCCCCCCCCCCCCCCCCCCCCCCCCCCCCCCCCCCCCCCCCCCCCCCCCCCCCCCCCCCCCCCCCCCCCCCCCCCCCCCCCCCCCCCCCCCCCCCCCCCCCCCCCCCCCCCCCCCCCCCCCCCCCCCCCCCCCCCCCCCCCCCCCCCCCCCCCCCCCCCCCCCCCCCCCCCCCCCCCCCCCCCCCCCCCCCCCCCCCCCCCCCCCCCCCCCCCCCCCCCCCCCCCCCCCCCCCTCCCTTTATCTCTTCCTGTGAGCAGAAGTGTACAACAGAGCGTTCTTCCTGATTCCTTACAGTTCAGTGGTGGATTCGGGGATGTGCTCGGGGATCTTGGTGAGCTTCAGGTTGGAGCAGTCCACTACGTTGGACTCGCAGCGGCACTTGGGAGGACACACCGGGTCACTGTTACACGCATTGTTCACACGGGTGTCCTCTGTACCTAAACAGGAGAACACAAATATTCTTGTCACAAAAATAAAATGATATCAGCCTTGTCCCTGAACCAACCCAGGCACCGCAGTTTCCCATGATGCTCTCAGTCACGCATCTGCTCCCACTGCCGCTGTATTTTAGTGGTTTGTCCTGTTGTGACCTGGGAAGCTGCTTCCCCAAATAATCTTTAACCTTAGGCGTCCTAGAGAACATCCTGCAGCTCTCCTGCCATTCACAGGAGGGAGATAAATGGGTGAGGGCGGGAGGATGGTGGGGTGAGGAGACGAGGGGTGAGTTATTTTAGAGAGGTGATAGAGTGGGAGCAGTGGGGTGAAAAGAACAGTGGCAGGGGAGATTGAGATAGGGATGCCAAAGAGGATTTGGAAAGCCTGCTTCAATGAAGCAGAGAGAGAGAGAGAGAGGGGATGGTGGGAGAGAGGTGGTTGAAATGATGCGGAGGGAGAGTGAGCAGACAGGTGGGGTCGAAGGGGAGGACGCAGAAAGAGCACGAGGGACATAAACGCATGCAGGGAAAGAAAAGGTAGGCAGAGAAGACAGATGAGAAAAGAAGTGGAAGGTGAGTGGCAGAGGTGCAGAGAGAGGAGGAGCAAGAATGAGGCAGTGAGGGGGAGTGTGGGACGTTTTCCTGCACCACCTCCGTCTATGAATAGACGTTACGTGCCAAAAAGCGTGCTGACAGTTACATCATGGCTGCTCAATAATGAAACAGCTGTGGGAGCCACTCAGAACAGTGTGTGTGTGTGTCTGTGAGTGTGTGTCTTGTCTTTGCGTATCTGTGCGTGTAGAGCTTATGTGTGTGAATATGTTCCATTTAGAGGGAATAGCCCTGAATTTTGTGTCAGGGTATCGTTGTGTCCCGTTTGCATGCGCACGTCACTGCACCTCTTTGCCTGAGGTTTGGAGATGACGTCAGCGGGACGGCGTGGGGCTCCCAACCCGAGACCATGAGTAGGAAAACCTCAAACAACCCAGACAAAATCCTACAGCTGAGAATCAAAAATCCGTCCAAATAGACAGAACGGCATTTGAAACCAAAACCCAACCCCAAACCCTCATCGTTGACATTATTAGAATATGGTCGGACAGTGAAAAAAAAGGGGAATTGCTTTTTACGGAAAGACTTCCTCTGCATGCCTGCATGGGTAAGGACTTTCTTCTGGAAATGTGCCCCCACTCCGAGTGGCTCGCCGGAGCATGCACAGTAATGCGGGTCATTAAGGAATTGTCCTGCCAGACGACGGGACAAGGCATTTCCTGCTACAGGGGAAGCAATGAAAGTAACAGCACAGCACTTTGATCCTGAGGATGTAGAGGAGCCAGGGGAGGATTTGTGAGCCTGAGTCATCATCATCGTCACAAGTGCGTGGTGGCGACACTTTTACTGTCGGCAGATTGAAAGGAAACCGGAGAAAACACAGCGGAGAGGGAGCGAGGTTTCTCCGTCACTGAGGCACAACATGACTCATCGCTGGAGTTGTGGAAGTTCTCACAGTTCCCCTGCAGCTCGGTTCCTCATTAAGAGTGTATTATGGAATCCCTGAGAACTCTCTGATTGTGTGTGTTCAGTGCACGTATGTGTGCTTTGCGGAGGCTCTTTCTAGTTATCATTCAGGGAGGGTGAAATTCTCATTAATCACAATTGAGTTTGATCTTTCCTCTGCTTACACAGAACTCCCATTTGTTCTCTAAGCCAGTGTCGAGCTTTATCTCAGCTTAGCACACATTAATTCACACACACGCACGCACGTACACACACACAGGCATGGACAATGGACGTCTGCACCACACACACACACACACACACGAGAGGTCCGACACACATCACCGATCCTCCTAGTTATTTTCTTGGAAGTGCTCTTGTTAAGAGGTCCGGAAACATCCGCTGATAGGAATCTGGGTCCTCTGGTGGGCTTTATTTTCTTTAGCGTTAACTGATAGAAGGGACACACTTTTCCTTCCCCTCTGTCCTCCCTCTGTCCCCCCCCCCCCTCCTCTTCTGCCCCTCTCAGTGAGTGACTGTCTGTGCTCATGCCAAAGCAAAGAGCCACTTCCTTTGGACTCTATCTGCTGAGACTTTAAGGAAAACAGAGCTGAGGAGAAGCAGAAGCTCTCGCACGTATATCACCTTAAAATGCACACACATAAGTGAAGCTACTCATGGGCCCAATTACCATTAAATACCTACGTTCCACTACCACCAGTACAAACATTTCCACAGATTTGACACATACAGGCCCAATGTGTTTGCCGTGCAGACTCTTTCCTCCAAGGGTTCATCCTTCCTTCATCCTCATTAAAATAGAATTTATTGCAACCTATGTCTTAAATCCCTCGTTGTGCATAAAAACGGAATAGTTGGCCAAAGTTGAACCGAGAAGCTTTGGAACACCTGTATTATCAACCGACTGCTTATGTTGCTTGACTCGTCTGACTTCCCCCCACAAGTTCACCATGTTCCCAGCTCTGTAAATAAAATGTTCCAAAAGGACCGAGGCCAAAATTACAATAACATGACCCACGTTGTAATGAAACCTGAAATTATCCTTTAACCTCTGGGAGAATTTAATGTGAAATGAAGAGTGAGTAATGGAAAAATTGATGCTGCTACAGGGCTGTGAGTGGATGATTAAAGGAAAGAGAAAGGTGATGAGAAGTGTGAACATTTACACTCACCTGGGATGAAGTACTGCTCTTTGGCTGTGATGGAGAAAAGAAAGAGGGACGGGTGTCAGTGAGACCAGCCTGGTCCGCATAGCTGTGGCGTCGCTATGCTTCACAACAGTCATATATAGAGTTTATATATGATGACTCATGACTCAACGTATATGACAGATAAACAGAGAAGCATCACACTGTCTCTGTGTATGATATATGGTGGAGAAATGTGAAAAGAGGTGGTCAATATTTGGCTGTTGCTAAGGACGAGTGGCATGAGGGGAAGAGGGGGAAAAGTAAGAAAGAAAGAAAAACAAAAGAAGGGAAAAAGGACACAAATGAAAGAGAAAAACCACACGTGCACTCCCCTGTCTTCACCAGGTCTAGCCAAACAAACGAGGCTGTAAAGGAGTGTGAAACCTCAGCAGTGCAGAGTGCCAGACAGCATAGCACGCTGCATAAACACAATAGTGGGCCCAGGGGGGTTGGTGGTGCAGAGGACTGAGGGGTTAAGGGGGCGTGAGGGGAACTTGAGCCTGGCAGGCAGAGGGCGATGAGTGGGCGAGGAGATGGAGGCTGTGAGGGAGGGCAGCCGGAGGTTGGCAGAGGGCATGGGGGGGAACGGTGGGCACGTGCAGAAACTCTAGCCGTAGTATACCCAGCCTCGCCTCGCCCGGTGATCTCAGCCCAGTGCGGTTTGCATGTGAAACCAGACTCACTGTGTGGTAATATGGAGGGGAAATGGAGAAACAGCCAACAAGGCCTCTCCCCTTTGCCTTAACTTTGTCTGGGGGAGATATTGATTGAGGAGAAGCGGCACGGCAAATGATGGGCCGTATAAAACCTTCTGCCAGGAATGATCATTCATTAATTTTGGTATGAGGTGGAGGGAGAAATGCAGAGATAAAAAAAGCCACTCCCAGTGGAGAGAAGAGGAGAAGGTAAGAGTAGAGACAGGTAGAATAAAAAACACCAAAATCTGACAGACAGAGAGCCCAGAAGAGAAATAACAGACAGCAGTGACACAGAGGCACCGGCCTACCGGAGCAGCGGAACTTCTTGCTCTTGATCTGTCCGATGCGTTTGTTTGCGAGTCTGCGTGGGCTGGCACAGCGGGCACCGCTGGTCTCAATGGGGTTGGAGCGCAGGTAGTCTGCCAGCCACTTCAGATTACAGTCACAGATGAATGGGTTCTGGGCCAGGTGACTGGAGGAGAGAGAGAGAGAGGGATGGGGAGAGGTGAGTTGGAAAGATGGGGAAAAGGTGAGAGAGGTAGGGAGAGGAAGAGAGAATGAGAGGAGGGGAAAGGAGCACTAATGAAAACCGATAAAAAGTACTAAAAAGTAGCAAGTCATATTCTTACATTTAAACATAAGCACCATATACTTACAACTCTAACCTGGAACCATAATAACCCGTCTTTGTAGGTGTAGATTAGCAATAATTTAATATCATTATTTATTGAATTTATTAAATTCATATCATAATATGAGCTCATCATGTTAAAGTAAAAGTTTGACATTTTGGCATTTATTTTTTTATTTTGTATTTTATTACTCTCTGCAGGTTAGATGAGCACCCCCGTGTCTGTACTGTGAAGCGATTGGCAGCTGCTGCTTAGCTTAGCATAAAGACGGGAAACGGGGAGAAGCAGCTTTCCTGGCTCTGTCTGTCAATAACAGAGCCACAGCAGATGTTTCCCTGGGATGAGCTGAGCTAACCTGTTTGCCATACACACGGGAGAGTGATGCAGATCTACTCCCCATGCAGCAAGAAAGTGAATATACATTATTTAACAGTATTTAAAGACATTTCAAATTATTTATTTTATGTATGATAGATTTTTGTGGTATTCTGTATTAAAACAAATGTGGCTACTTAAGCTCTTGTTTTCATCAGTGTGTATTTGTTTGTGTTTTGTGTAGCTGTATTACACTATTTGGACAGATTACCACTGAACTTGGTGGAAGGATGTGGTTTGGGTCAGAGAAGGACCCATTACATTTTGTTGCTGATCTGGATCATGGGATGGATCCAGGAATTTTGATTAAGGTGTTTTTCAAAATTTCCCTCAAAGTTTATACGTGATGTTGCACATAAAACTTTATGGTTCTTTTAGAGGCTGTAGTTGAGCTGCTAGTTAATTGCATTGCAAAAAAAATTCTTACTGCCATATCCGACAAATCTCTCAGCCCAGGTTAAAGAATATGTGCTGCCGTCCAATTAATGTAGCCAACTTCAATGACCAGAGGCTGCGGTGCTGTGTATTCAAGTCTATGTTTGACTGTGGTTTCAGAATGCAGGCAAAACAAGAAGCCTCTTTTAGACTTCGACCGTTAAACCCCTCTTTACGCAAAGTGTATGTGTGCAACAGGTGTCTTGCATGTCTTATGTTTGCAACTTAGATTTTTTTTAAAGTTTGTGTTTCAGACGTGGTGGACGCGCCACAGTGTGGGGTCCGTATTGATAACAGCGTGTGGTTGTGCCTTGTTTATTGGATCAGAAAATAGGAGGCCTTCATTTGGACTTGGAACAGTGGTGGTTGCCTTTTTGATCTCCATCTGGCCGTGTGTGTGTGTGTGTGTGTGTGTGTGTGTGTGTGTGTGTGTGTGTGTGTGTGTGTGTGTGTGTGTGTTTGTGAAGATGATAGATTTACTCTCCTCTCTACCTCATGATTCCATTCCTGTGTTATTACACAGACCTGCGCGTAAACAACTCCTGTGTTGGCTCATGTTTTATGGTGACAGCTCAGTATGTGTCAGAGAGTGTGCAGCAGAAGGTCTGTGTGTGTGTGTGTGTGTGTGCGTTTGACTCACAGGGTCTGTATTGCTCGTAGTGAAGTGAAGGTGCCCTTGGCGAGGGTTTGGATCTTGTTGTCATAGAGCGATAGCAGCGAGAGATTCTGCAGGTCCTGGAAGGCGTTGGCACGTACGCAGTGAATCTTATTGGCGTTCAGCAACCTGGGAGAAAAAAAGTGAAGAAAAAAATGCGAACGGTAAAAGGAGGAAGGGAGAAAGATGAGGAGGGAGGGAAGAAGCTTGTCAAAGTTTCTTTATACAGTCATTCATTATGCATGTTAGAAAACTATGCGCAGGCTTTACATGAAGGTTATGACTCCTTCCCTGAGTGGGAGTAAAGGTTGCCTGGTTTTCAGTGTATGTTCGCAGTGTATCAGCAGAGAGTGAAGTGTGTGTTCCACTTACAGCAGTTGCAGGGCGTAGAGGCCATCAAACACCCCCTTGGGCAGGTCGGTGATCTTATTTCCATACAGCACGCTAGGAAATCACAACACAGACTTGCTCTAGACACGGGAAATGACAACCAAGTGGATACTTCTGCACATGCATATAAAACAAACTGGGCTCTGGGCCACTTACAGGGAGTTGAGGGAGCGCAGACCCTGGAAGGCATCAGGGGCTATCTCCGAGATCTGGTTGTTGCTCAGGTCTCTGTGTAGAAGAATCAGAAATTTAGATTTTTGGGGTTCGGGGGGGGGGGGGGGTCAACGTCGTTTTTTTTCCTGTGGGAGGTTTGACCCCCAACGTCAACTGGGTATCACCCTCACAGGAAGGTGGGGTGGATGTGAAGCCCCTGTTCGTGACGAGAAGGCAAATGTAGTGTGAGCTGGACGAAGATGAGTTCCAGCTCTCCCATATCTGATGGCGTGTCCCTTCGGGGGATTTGATGAAATGGAGCTGGTTAGAGTCTTGTAGCCAATCAAAACATTTACTTGTATTATTTGTGGCCTATGAGCCAGCTCTGTGTTGTATCAGGGTTTGTGTGTACGGGTAAAAATGGGATGCAATCCAAACCGAAATACAGAAGACTGCCTCCGAACATAGCTGTCGTTAATAGGATCCACAGGCCTCTCCCCACAGGATAACCACTAAGCCTATGTGTCTATGTGTTTATGTGTGCGCATGTGTGTTTCTACGCGAGTAAACGCAACACTAAATGAGGAACAGTGGGACAGAGAAAGACAGATGGAGAGAGAGAGTTAATGGAGTATGTGGACTGAACTCCAGTCGACTGGATACCTTTGAAGGAAAATCATCATGTGGTGAAGAGGAGAGATATTTTCTCATTTGGGGGTAACAGTTAAATAAGTACCCATTTGTCTTCTTGCAAAGGACTTGAGGTTTCTTGGAAACAAAAAAAAATTTGTGGCAAAGGAGCCAACATCTGCACTGATGTGTGTCTGCGAACTCAGACGCTGGTGTGTGTGTGTGTGTGTGTGTGTGTGTGTGTGTCGGTGTGTGTGTGTGTCGGTGTGTGTGTGTGTCGGTGTCTGAGGGTTGGTTCGGCATCCATCTCTTTAAGGAGCGGTTCACGTGTAGGTCATTCAAACTGGGACAAGGTGAACGAGTCTGTGTGTGGTTGGCGTTTAATGGGAGGAGGAGGGTCTGGAGAGGCATTGCACACATACCTGTGCGCCACAAATAAACAAACAAATACACAGACAAGCAGGAAAGTATGTATAACCTATTATTATCTAATGTTGCCTTATTACTAATTATTTTACTATTTTCCGTGCGCACAATGTGCCAGAAACCAAAATGAACAACGGCAGAGCCTGACCCAGATGAGTGACCATATTCATCATGAAAGATGAATGCTGTCTACACACAGTTCGCACTGAGTCTGTTGGACATGGGACAGGCCAGTGAGGGCACACAGCCAGCTGAATCAACAGAGGCGCCGTGGGTCAACACAGACATGCAGACGCACATTGTTGTTACTAAAAGCAGAACCAGTAGCAGCAACAATAGCAGGTCGTGTGTGTTTGGAAGACCAGATGGAAGAGAGCAGCACATTTTCACTGCGGCTAAATCTGGTTTGTGGATGTTTGATGAAAACCACAAGATTCTGACGCGTCTCCCACAACGAGGTGTAACTAATAGTATTTTCTTTAGAAAAAAATCAGATTCTGGCTCAGCTCAGATATTTAGGTTTTCACATAACTAAATGGGAAATCCTGACGCGCTTGATTGAATCCACAAGAAATGGCAAAAAAAAGCGGTTTATAGTTGTACTGGAAAAGATTGTAATGAATTACCCTTGAGATGAGGGTCAGGACTACTATGATAACACATCAGGTTGTTAGTGCTGAGAACAATTTTTTTTGGTTGTTTTTTTTAAAATTGCTGTTAAACGCACAATATGTAACTTCGGCCGCAACCAAAACAATAACAAAAGACCTAGTTTGATGATGTCACGAAGCAGAGTGGGATCATGGGAGTTGTTGTCTTCACCACCATTGCTGATAAAAATCTACTGAGGCACAAATCATGTTGGATAAGGTAATGTATTAAAGTTTTTTTCATGATACGCAGCAAATGGCAATAGATGGTCCCATTACGTGTGACCGATATAACAGTGAAAGGAAAAAAATGCAGACTGGCAAATTGGCTAAGTGGCTAGCAGTGTGTTTCTCCATCATTCGTCGTTTGTCACGGACAAAGCTACAGGTAAAGCTTATATGACGCAAAAAGGCGAGCAAAACAAAACTTTATTAGCTTGACAAGAGCTCAATTTACTTTGATATATTATTTTATGCCATTTAAGATTGGAAAATCTTCATGTTTGACTGTTATCATGACATAAGATATTTTATCATAAGTTATTTTTCCCAGTTTGTATGATTTGTGGTGTCTATAACTTTACTCCGACATTGAAATATGGCCTCGCTGAGTTCAGATGGTTCACTATAATTTTCAACATGGAGTTGTGAAATAAAAAAACATTTATTTTTGGGAGAATAAATATTAATTTCCCGTGAGGCTTCACTGGAGCTACGATGAGATAGCAGCTGCTCCGGTCTTCCGGCTGCTCAGTATTCACCTCGTCTGAACCTCACGCTGTCCCGGGAGTTGAATGATAAAAACGGCGAGGAATCCTCTAAAGAAGGGCAGAGAAACTCCCTGACCTTCCGTTTCCTCCGTCTCCCTGCTGGTATGTCGGTCAGGCCTGGTGCTGTTGGAGTTATGGTTTTGGCCGACTGGTGCGTGCTGGCTGGTTGACCAGGCAGCTGGCTGACCGGACCCGAAAAACCCGCTCAGTCTCAGCTCTCAGTCTGCCACCGTTCACTCCAAGCGAGAGTGAAGCCTCAGCCTCATTCCGGCACACTCTGCCTCTCCTCCTCATCATCATCATCATCATCCCAGCCGCAGTTTACAATTTTGCCCGCGCAGGCACAACTCGCACACAAACTGGACACAACACTCACCAGGGAAATACCAGTGCCCAGCAGTGGAAGACGAGAGCTGTTATTATGCTCGTGTAACATCGGAGTGCTTGCGTTCCATACCACCCTACGTCTGAGAACAAGAATATGTTCTTTAGGCCCTGACAAAATAAATACTGCATGCTCCTCAGCAGCGGAATGAGAGGACTGCCAATTGTCGTTTCTTTTTTCAGCCCTCAACTTCTTGTTCTCATCTGTATTATTTAGCCCTGAGGTGAGTGTACTGCTGTACTTACATCCTACGCAGTTTCTTGTAGGGCGAGAAGGCTCCGGGAGGAACAGACTTAATCCCATTCTGCTCCAGACGTCTGGAGAAGAGACGAGAGGGGAGAAGAGAAGGAGAAGGAGAGGAGAAGAAGAGGAGATACCATCAGTTAACCAAACAATAGACTTCTCCATGGCAACAGTGCTGAGTAATCCCCCCCATAACCTCTGACCCTTGGTGATTGGCCTGATTATATTAGGGAGATCTATTCCCCAGCTGTAATAGGTCCAGGCATGTCGGAGTCATAACATCCTCAGAACCAATAAACAATCTGAATACTAAAGTGCTGTGGAAAAAGACTGGGGGGGGGGGGGGGGGGGGGGGGGGGGGGCTCTGTCTTGGTTTGTACGAGGGTGTTGAGGCCTTCAACTTAAAAGTCATATTTCTTCTTGTTATAACATTTACAGTTTCCAGCACTTACGTTTCTCACATGACATCCTGAAATCAATAATGATCTGACTGGTTCCAGTGAAATTTGTCTTCATCCTGTGGGTTGTCTGCAGAGTGTTCGGTGAAACCCGTGCAGGGTGGTGAAATATTACTTTTCTTAGTTTACTTTTTTCCCCCTGTGAGCTCAAGAGCCGCTGACGCAGAGTTGACAAGAAAAAGGTCTGACAAAATCTTGCAATAAAAAAACTGTCAGAGAACCAAATGAATATATAGACGAGCATGCACTCGGTCATTTAATACCGAACAGTCACAAACTCTAATCAGTCTCAGATGGGCCCAGGGAAACAGACATCACCAAACCCCATTAGTGTGGGCATGCATGTCTGTGTTTTCAGGCCGGCTGCTACTTATGTCCCAGCTCAGTCCCAGAACAATTCCCTGGTGTAGCTGACAGGGGGCTGTTTATCTGCAGGTCAGTTCACAGCTTTTAAAACTGTCCTTAACAAGGCTTAGCAGGGCCCGGCGGGAGCCAGCTGTGGGCCTGTCCTACCATGCTGCCTCCCAGCAGAGGAGCTGGCGGCGGAACAGGAGGCGCGGTCCTGCATGCGTGTGCGAGGAGCGGCAGACGAGCGGCAGCGACGGAATCTAAAGACCATTATTTTTGCCACCGCAGGAAAAATGTGAAATATCTTAAAATCTGCGAAACCCCTTGGCAAACAAAACGTTGTTGATAGATTTAACTCTCCGCCTCTTAAGTGTGTGATTTCTTGGCTCGGGACCATTTCCACATGATTTAATTATTCTGTTCGAGACGTTTCAGATTTACCGCGTGCCTCTCAGGCCTGAGGCTATCGCTGTGTTTATGTCTATTCATGGGGGGTAAATGTTTTGTTAGACATTAACCACAGCCATTTAACGGTTTTGAGTTTCCAAATTTTTCAATCAAGAATCTTTGTCCTTCAATGGAGTGGCCTACATTTATGCAGCGATATGGAAGGAGAGTAATTGACATTCTTAGGATAGCAGTGATTCCAGACCACAGATTCCTGCGGTGGACACGCTCTCTCCGTCTGTTTTCGCCTGCCGGTCCCAATGTGTCCGTGGATTTACAGCGGAGTGACAACGCTGTGGTTCCTCTGCCCTCACCATGCGGCAGAGTGTTGGGCCAAGTGGCTTTAGCGCCCTCTCTCATCAGCCCGTCTGTCTGACTGGCCCAAACCAGTCTGGCACTCTACATGCTGCCTGCATGTGTGTGCAGTGTCAGTGTCGGCCGCGTATACGTGCTGTGGTCCTCCAGTGTGTGTCAGCATATAGCAAAACCCTCTGGGGCAGGCGAGGGCACAAACACACACACACACACCCACACAAACACACTGCTGGGTGACAACTTTTATGGCCTCACATTGTCGCTCGTCGCAGATCGATTTGTGCAAGCAACTTAATCCCTCCAATCAACAAAGGAGCCGTTTGTCCGATTGGCAGAGGAGAAAAAAAAAGAAAATCTCTAGTTGTCTTCGGACGGAAAATCAATGGTTCCCATCCAATTTATCAGACTGAGCATTTGTATGTATGTCTGTCTTTGTGAGTCTGGGAGCTGGTGTTTGTGTCAGCCCAATCAATGCTCTTCATCCTTTTCATTAGGGTCTAAGCATGGTTTTCATTAAGGGGAAACACATTATGCCTTTGGGTATTCACCCAGTCAGTGCGTGTGTCAGAAATGGATGGCAGGACCTCAGCAGCGGATGAAAGGCGGAGGGGGGAGATTTTTTATGGCAGACTTCAGTCACTGCAGGCAGAGACTATGGTGCATAATAATCTGTTGTGGTAGTGTTTAGGCCAACTGGGCCTGGTCTCGCAAGAGAGGAGTACATAAACCAGCTCACATCCTCACAGCCAAAAACACAACGCTGGCATTCATTAGGGGGAGAGAGCAAGGCAGGGAGGTTGCAATTCTCCTATTTGTACATAATGAGAGCAGCATGTGTGTGTTTGTGTGTGTATGTGAGTTTCCGAGTGCCTCATTAAGAAGGCATTAGGCTGGCCTTGATACCCAGCAGCCCGCCTTGCTGTAATTGAAACTGATTTTATAATGAACTTCAAGCACAGATCAAACCTGCTGCACCAAATTACTGAGTCAACTCCCCCCCCCCCCCCCCCCCCCTTCTGTATTTATTCTTTTGCCTGATCTTCGTCCTGCAACCTGCCTGTGGTGATTTGGCAAGCTGAGGGAGAGAAGTGGAGTAGAGTAAAAAATCAAGAGAGGAGAAGGAGTGAAGAAGAGCGTTGTGTGAAAATAACCTGCTCGATACGGCCCCGATGGGCAGGACAGAGTTTCACCCCGGTCTTGTAAAAGATGAATCAGGGCATAGCAGAGTTTATTAGCAGGACGCGGTTAAGTACCAATTACATGTGAAGGGCAGGGAGACTTTTAAAATGTCTTTACTCATCTGCTGTGCACAGAGAATCTAATGTCTATAAAACCTGTTCGTAGTAGACCCATCTTTCAGCTGTCTCCCTGTTCTCCCATCAGTGCTGCTGGCAACTTACGGGGATCATAGATCACATCAGTCTCCAATGAGACACTCCACTTGTGGAACATTACAGGCAGAGGTCTACAAATCATGAAACATGCCAAAAACTGAGACTGAACTATTCACATATCAATACACAGGATGTGTGAGAACTTTTAAATGATTTTAAGTATTTCAATATATCCTGGGTGGTCATACAATAAGACAAGAACACACAGAAGTGTGAACTGCCTGTCCAAATTTGGAAACTGAGCTCCAGGAGAAATAGGTCAGGGTTGTTGGGGAACATGGGATCTGTGACTTCCATGCTAGCTGGGTATTTATAAACAGACCCCATAGGGAGGAGGAGACCTAGAAACTTGCTGTGTCCTCCTAAGCACACACATGCTCCTCCAAAGATCATGCAACACGACCGCTGGCTCTCTCCCTTCACCCTCCCCTTTTCTCACCGTGCGTAAATCGAGAAGTTACTGTGCCGCTTCATGCGGACTCCTGCCAGGGGGCATTAAACCACTGATAAAGAGTGTAAAAAGAACCACCCTGAAAAGTCTAGCTGTGCATTCCCATGAATCGCAGAGCGCTGATAGCATGTGGGCCGTAAACAGCTAATGCCCAGACAGATGTTACAGGACTGATAAAGCGAGGGAGGGATGATGGCACAGCACTCGCACGCAGTTCGCAGCCATCTGAGCCGATGAGAGCCTGCAGTTGGAGTTTTAAAGTCTGCATGTCTCTCTCAGCGAACAGCAAATGGATGATCTCGCTGCCAGGTGATGCATGGTGAGAGGAGCAAGCTGGAACGGCATACAACACCCATGTTTAAATTCCCTCAGCCTGGTTAAACCCCTGCGTGAGTATACGCCGACAGATTCAAATGGAAATTCATATACACATCTTTAACTCAAACAAGTGCCCTGCAGAGCCAGGCTTCAGAGGACAACGCAGCTGAGGATGTGCCTGTGATTCTCTGAAAGACTTCTGTGTCCTGTTCTGCTGCTCAATCAGCACTTATGTGAAAAATATATATATGTCCTAAATATGAATCACGCAGACTGGGAGTAATCTTGTGCATTAATATAACCAAAACCACTACTCTGAGATGTGCATGATGGATAGCAATAAATAAAAATGTAGTTTTATCTGCAAATTGAATAAACTAAATAAAAATTTGATTTATAAAAATGTGTAATCACACATTATCCTCTTGGGGGAAGGAATTTATATGCGTTCAGATGCCATTAGATAATGAAAAATCTTGGTTAATATAAATATAGTATGTTTACAAAGGGTTAAGTTGCTTATGTTCTCAAACATGCCAAGTAGTCTAATACAAAAGATACATGAAAGAGTTATTTAAATCTATACATAATTGGGACAAAGAGGATTGTGCATCTGTATGTGGTGAAATTGGCCTCGTAAACATCTTTTATTAACCTTCATTGACTTAAAAAACGTTCTGTGCATGCTTACATCTCTGCCATGGTGTCGGGCAGGTTGGCCGGGATGGCGGTGAGACCTTTCCCTCGACAGTCCACGATGTTGTTACTGCAGGTACACATGGCGGGGCAGGAGCCTCCGCCCGTGCTGCACGGCTGCAGGTTGGAAGACTCCTGGTGACCTGGTGAGAAAAGAGGGAGAGAGAAGGAGCTGCATGAGAGGTGTACAAGGAGGAACATTAGACGAGAAGAGAGGAATATGCAGCTCCCACAGGTGTGCGAGCACAGGTGGATCGGGCTGGTTTAAATCATAGCAGCATGACTTTCAGCAGGATTACAGGGAGAGATTGTTTGCCGGAGGATTTGCGCGGTGACACGGAGCAGCTCTTGCACTCAAGTGGAGCTCAAACACTGTCATCGGCCCTTTGTGCTTGCTTTGTAAAGTGAATTGCAAATGAACTCGTTCCCTGAGATGTTTTGACATTGAGAGTAAGAAATGAAACATCCCTCTCTTGACTTTATTGTAAAGCTGTACATCCTTGAGAATCAATGGGCAAGAAAGTAGGTTATCTATTAAAGGAGTGCCACAGAGAGGAGGAGAAAGACGTGAACAATAGAGTTGGAGGGGGGATGGGGGGATGGGGTGGGGTGGGGCGATTGATGGCCTCCCAATAACATCCATTGATCTCGCTGCAAATTTTCCTCCTGAGTCTGCGTTCCCTGGGCGGAATTGATGCCATTCTGCAAATTCAGCTTTACAACCCCCCACCTCTTCACTTCCATTTGTTCTAAAACATTTTCAACTTTTCAATTTGCATACAGAGCGCGCAACCCATCACACTGTCTCTAGACACCTGTTCAAATAGCTAAGGCACTGTCAGCGATGTGGTGAAGAGCGGGCGCTCGCGCTGCCAGTACGGCGCGTTTGGTACGTGTGTTGTGTTGCTCGTGTGTGTGTTAAAGATGTGTGTCTAACCCAGATAGAATGAATAAAACAGACTTTTAAATGGCCTCATTTACACAGCATTACTAATCCAAGTTTCAAACCATGAATATTTGATTACCTTCCTATCTATTGCTCAGCTTGTGTGGAAAATACTGGCGAGAGAGAGAGAGAGAGAGAGAGTGAAGGGGTGGGGGGTGTAGAGTCAGTGAGAGGAAGACAGAGTGAGCGACAGGGAAAACACGGTGCTCACAACGCCACTCCCTTAAACAGGGAGAAAGGTCGCTGCCCAACAGCCAAACTTTACCATGAGGTCAGTGGCTTTAGCAGTTGGACCATTTAGCTATTGACCAAAGTTTGAGGTCAGGTTTCATGTCCGTGGCCGAACGGTTAACTGAAGGGAGGGGATGCTCTGACGGAACTGGGAAGCGGGTAAACACAACAAATAGCATCAAGAGTGCGCAGTCGCTCAACCTGCGTGATCTGAGGCCCTGTGATCTGGTATGGCATGAGGTTTGACAGATCTGGGATCAGGTGTAGGGCAGAGAAGAAGTCCCCTCTGATCTAACATGGCACATTTGACAGGTCTGGGATCAGGGAGAGTGCACAGCACAGCTGGAGCGGCCTTAACAATGAGAGCTCTCTGACAGGTATACTTGAGGTGAGGCTGTTTGATGTGCGCTCGTCCCGCGTTCTGTCTTAGTGCTGTGTTCCCCATTAGATCGTTCCCCATCCGCCGTCGCTTCCACTCTATTCCCGTCTCATTTCCCTTGTTTTATCTGCTTTCTTCTCTCTCCTCCTACAGCTGCTCTTTCCGTTCTCTCTCTCACTATTTTCAGCCTCTCCACGTCCATATCCCTGCCACTGCAGCCTATTACCTCCTGTCCTCACACACCTTTACATTTAACCTCACTCCCCCTCTTTTTTCTCATCATTTCAAAATGTTATCATTCGCCTTTTTTCCATTTGTCCCTTCCCTTAAATTCCCTTCTAGCACAACAGCAAGCTTCCCCCTCTCTTCTCTCCCTCCCTTTCTTTCTTTTCACAGTCATTTCTTCCTTGTTTCCCACAGCACAAGTTGTATTTTATTCCACCCCTCAAGCACTTTATTACTTTATTGCTCATTGCCCATTTCAAACATAATATTTTTACTTCATTTATTATTCCTTGGGAGCAGTAATTCACTGCAAGAGTCATTAATTTTCTCTTCTGTAACCCTAAATTAGCGCAAGCAGCATGTGAATGATCAGGGGGCGTGTACATGGAAATGTTTTGCTTGGTAGAATCACTGCAGAAGCCGCTCTCCGACAAACTTAAGTCGCTCTAATCTAAACTCGAGTCAGAGGATTATGAATAATTACAATGAAAATGGTAGAGATATTTATGTAAAGCCCTCATATTTTCCTGAGTTTCTCAAAAGGAGCTAATGGATGCAGACACAAAGTCCTCTCACAGTGAAAAATCTTGTTTCCCTCTGTTCGCATAAAATAAACAAGATGATTTTCTGAGAGTAGCTCAAACTGCTTCAGGGTCTTGGAAAGTGCAGATGAAAACGGAAAGAAAACTCAAATGAGCTGGTGGTCATGCACCACAGTCTGCTTAACTAATTAAAAATAAAAGAAGAAGTGTTTGCTCTGAAAATGATAATTCTTAAATCAAATTTGAAACCAGATTTAGTTTATTTTTTTATTTTAATCAATCATTTAAAATTCATAGCTTTTTTTTAAATAACGAGCTCTGGGTTGATGATGAGAAATGACTGCCTGGAAAAATGTGATATTACGCTTCAAAGTGAAGCAGTAAACGTGTTGCTCTGCTCATTACTGACAAAAATGTCCAATATTCCAGCCGAATACTGGGAGTCAGTGAGTCGTGATGCCGAGAGCGCTGCAGAATTTTATCACATTTTGCAAAAACTAATAACTCGCTGTATCCCGTTTCTCCCTCTCCTGGATTTCACAACAACAACACGCCTCTCCGCTCCCTCCTCTCTTCTCCTCCGACACAGCGCCACCCCGCCCCAAATCCCCCGCAGGTGGCCTGGCCTGGTCGCAACACAAACTAGTTAGCATGCGAAAAACACACTGTGCTGAACACTGGAAATACAAAAAAAAAAAAAGTGTGTGTGCGTGTTTTTATGTGTATGTGCCAGTGAGCCAGTTCCTAATGAGTCCTTCACTGGGAGTTCAACTTCTGGTCACTCATCCACTCAAGAAGAAACTGGGAATATGTGTTTGTGTGAATGCATGAATGCATGACACACAAAGAGGCAGAGAAACAAAGCAATAGATTTCGTTTGTTTTGACCGAAAAATCATGAATGATCATTCGCTATTGAGATTCGCAGAGAACCAATCAGTGTTGATCTAATAACATCTTCCTTAGAAAAAAAACAAGCCAGTTCTTACAAGATGAAACGTGATATCAGCACGTTTCCTAATCTGCAACTGCCAGTCACGCTAATCCATAACTTTCTTTGTCTTCAACCAACCAGACCCCAAAGTTACCCTGACACCCCCTGCTCCCCTTCCGTATCATTACACTCCCACGCTTTGAGTCTCTTTCCCTGGGCGATGAATAGTTAATGATCTGTGCTGTCACGCCGTATGGCTGCGTAAAAATCACAACCCATGGAGAGAGAGGGACATACACCCACATCCACACACACACACACACACACACGTATAGACAGAATCGCTCCCCGCAGCTGGTGTGGAGAATGAGATGGCCTTGTGGGGAGTGAAGGTTCTCATGCTGTTTTTCCATTGTCCTGATATGATAACCCCGGTGCACGCCCACATGCACATGCTCTCTCCCTCAGACGCTGCAAGTTCAAAGCCACAGTGATCCATGTGCGAGGAGGTGAGAGGTCATGAATAATGACAACTGAGGAGCGGGGTACTACTGTCAGCGGGGGCTGCCTTTGCGCCAGCTGTGGGTTTTTATACATGTCAGGCATTTTCCTGGCACTGCTGCCAGCTCCTGAAAGCTGGAGACACATGAAAGGGCAGGAGGAGAGAGCCAGGGGGCTGCCCGGCGGCATGAGGAGCGGTCAGGTGGCTAGCAGGTGAAGACACTGAGACAATAACAAAGGGTGAGTGTAGGGAGGAGAATATTTTTACGAGCAAGAGCGAGGCGGTTTTGGCATGAATGATCGAATGATCTGATCAAAGTAACCATCTGTTGCAAAAAGTTTCTCTTTTTGAGATGCTGGAAAAGAAGGGTTCCCTTTCCCCTGTGCATGTTAATGACTTAATTAATAATAGACATGCTTTCAGACATGACCTCCAGGTAATTAGCTACACAGTTTACCCAGAGTTTGCCTTTCACACATTCACTACGCAGCGGGAGGTTCTCTACACGACGAGTTCACGACAGCAACGACTCGCTCGCAGTGAATCCAGCGGGGGAACCCCCTGCTGTGTTCAAACATCGACTTCTCCTGGATTTCTACAGACTTTATACTAGAAGGCCAGGTGGATAAAGTCCGTAGAAACTGCGGAGCATCTCACTCGGTCAGTTGAGTTCACACATGAGTCCAGCGCATGTCTGAAAGCAGATTTTATGTAACTCTAGAAGTCTTACCTGAGCAGCTGAATTCGTGTTTCTGCACCTCTGCCACATTGAGTCCTCTGAGCTCAGGAGGTGTAGTGCACTGGGTGAATAGACCAATTGTTGGCCTCTGTCTGAGCCACTGGGCCAACCAGGCCAGATGACAGTCACAGTTGAGATTGTTGGAGTGGAGACGGCTGTTAAAAAAGCAAAAAACATCAAATAAATGAACATGATGCATTAACAGATCTTCACCTCTTTGCCTCTTTGCTATCTAAAATACCTCCAACTGAAAATAGGATAAATAGCATCTATTCGTTCCAAAACTCATCGCATCACATCCCTGTGGGGAAACACACTAAATAATATGCTTCATGGATGATTGTAAATGGCACATTCTAAAAAGAAGGAACGCTAAAGAGGACTTTTCTAAATCCAGTACTCCAAACACAGCATTCCAGGAATGCTGTGTCTGTCCAGAATAACTCTTGCTGTGGTGCGGTGGACCTCTGGAGCACATATGCTAACTTGCAAACCCATGTGCACAGACACATATGTGTGTACACACAGAGAGGCTATATAATGCAACCCCACGGAGAGCGAGGAAGCCCAAAGAGTCACCACAAGAACAGTGGAGTCACGGCCCTGAGCATTTTAGCTCGTATAATTGTTTTAATTTGTACGTAATTTCAGATTTAGTAATCACATACGAGGCACAATACACAATAGGCTTCTGGGGCTATTTGTGTCTATCTGGGCAAGTTGTTGTTGTGTGTGCTTTAGATGGGGGAGATAATGGCCCTTGGCAATGCTACAGACCCCTCTGTGGTGTTGTTATGGCTGCCTCCCAGCAATGCCTGGAATGATAGAAACCTACAGTATCTACTCCCATTCCATCATATGTGACTGCTGCATTGTCTCTTCTGTGCAATGTTAGTGGAATAAAGTTTTATCTTACAGTAAATGTCAAGAGGGGCAGAGAATCGTCGTGGTGGCGCAGGTGTGACTTACAAGGTTCGTAGCTTGGGCATGTGGTTGAAGCTGGAGACTGGGATGCTGCTGATGTTGTTGTTGTTCAGCGTTCTGTAAATTAAAAAAACAGAAATGACCAAACATGTCAACACGTTGTCAGCACAGGGGGGGGGTAAGAAATGTGGTTTTTAAATTTATACTTCTAAAAGAGTTTTTTTGCGCCCGTCCTCTTCCGTTCCATCTTTATAAATCCATCCCCCCCCTTCCCTCTCTTTTCTCTCCATCTCTCTTTGTGGTGTCCCACTGGGAATAACACCTCATTCCACACAGATGGGAAGCCCTCGCACCTCCCACGCATACGTACAGTCATGCATGCAAATATACACACGCGCATGCACATACACGCACGATCACAAGAGACTTGTAGTCCGAGAGATGTACAACACACACACACACACACACGGATGCGCACACACACACACACACACACACACACACACACACACACACACACACACACACACACACACACACACACACACACACACACACAGACGCACTTCTCTCGAACCCTGGGCATCAGCTGCAGAGAGAGAATCAGGTCATTTCAATCAGCCTAATAACCCTTTACCATTTTTCAACCTGCTCCCCCTTTTAACACAACCTGTCCTCCTCCCCCATAAAACCTATGCATACAGAGGCCATCAACACCCCCCCCCCCCCCCCCCCCCCCCCACCTCTGCCTCTTTCACCAATATGACAACCCTATCACTACATCTGCAATCCATCCATGCCATGAAAGCAGCCTTTAATGGCTTTTATTTATTTTTTGTCTTCCCACCCCCTCAAAAGAAATCCCACCACAAACACACATGCACAGCTCCGTCTTTCCCCATAAAAACAACAAGGCTGTCAAAGTGCCTTTGTCGCTGTTCGTCCACATTGTTTCAGGTGGAGCGTTCCAACAGAAGCCTGTGATTATGAGTTTTGACAAGGGATGATTAATTAAACGCTTTAAAAGCTGCACAGCGTGTTCGTCCAGGGTGGCACGCTCACATGAATGGGGGTTTTTTAGCTTCGAGATGGTTGGAGCTCCCTTGTCAGATGGCCCGCCCAGGGCTGGATGGGGTGCGGAGGGAGGTGGTGGGGCGGGTAGGTGGGGTGTTAATGTGATGGAGGGGAACGCGTCTGTCAAATGTGTGGAACAATGAGTTAATGGAGCTTGGTCTCCATGATGCAGGCCCCCTCACGAGGCCCACTGGGGGTATTTTGGCATAATAACCGAGGCCATACTAATTAAAGGCCTGTGCTATGTGTATATATTAGTTGTGGTTATTGGCAGGACAAAACAAGGTCTTCGTTTATCTCATTTCTTCATCAAACTTTAATGGAATGATACAGGGCGGGGCTGGATGAATACCATCACTTCAGATACTTACAGCACTTCCAGGCCCCTCAGCGCTCTGAAGGCTCCATCCTCGATGCAGCTGATGTGGTTTTTGTCCAGCTGACTGCAGAGCACACGGAGGGAGAGAGAGAGAGAGGCTTTGTTAAACAAGACACATGCACAATCTTTCAGTCTCCCCGTGGAGTAGTTGTAATCATCGATACTGTGAGTAGTACACTGATGGACCATGGTAAATCGATACTGGTTTAGTCACCGCAGCTCATGTAACCCCGAGAGCAGCGCAAGACGACTTTACTGGTTGTTTATCTGCATTGATACACGACATAAATCTGTGAGTGCGTGTGAATGTGCATACACTCTGGCGAGGATGTAAATCACAGTTGCTACGAGACGTCTTTGGGGAGCTGCGTGTGTGAGTGCGAGGTAGGTAGTCTACTCCATCAGAGTGATATACAATCCACTGAACATGCATACACAAACACGACTACAGAGGGCTATTAACCCACCAAGAAAAAACACTGTGAACATGCTGGAATTAATCAGAGCGAGTTGTGAATGAACAGGAGCTAAGTGTGATTTGCTTTAAAGGGATAGTTCACCCAAAAATGAAAATTCACTCTTTATCTACTCACCACTATGCCGATGGAGGGGTGGGTGAAGTGTTTGAGTCCACAAAACACTTTTGGAGTTTCAGGGGTAAACAGCGTTGCAGCCAAATCCAATAAAACTGCACCCACCCCTCCATCGGCATAGTGGCGAGTAGATAATGAGTGAATTTTCATTTTTGGGTGAACTATCCCTTTAATTATCACTGATCTGTATCTTTAGCTTTTTGGGCTGACAGACTCCAAAAAAGAAACATCTGAAGACATCATAATGGGCTCTGGAAACTTGTGATGGGCATTTGTTTTACCATTTTCAAACATTCTATAGATCACACAATAATCAATGATGTAAACTATAGCAGTAGAGTGCAAACCTCCACCAAGACCCAACATGCCCTTTAAATTCAATCAAGCTTTCACACACTCAGTGTTGCTTACAAATAAACAAACATACAAACCAACCAAAACAAATGGACAGGGGTGAAAATCTAACCTGGACGGAGGTTATGACCTCTGAGTAAATGTATTCCTGCTGGAGAGGGCGAGGTACTCACAGGTTTTTGATGTCTGTGGCTCCTCTGAAGGCTTTTCTGGGGATGGACTGGATGAAGTTCTCACTCAGATCTCTGTGGAGACAATAAGCAGACATTAGTTACACATAACTTATACTTGACAACGGGAGTCAATGTGCAGGTTTGGTTGTTTGGATTTGTTTGGAATGAGTACAAACACATTTTATCAACTTCCTGCATAAAGGCAGGCTTTCAGAGTTAAAGCAGTTTTTTTCAACCAGAGCTATTCCCACTCTGTTCAGTCCCCTCCTTGTTACCACAGTCATCGGTGTAGAACAGAAAGCTGAGGGCAGTTTGTTTCCCTCTCTAATGTGCACCAAAGCCCTTAGGTGTTACAGCATGGGGAGCTCTGCTCACAATGGAGTGGTTATTTTATAGTGGCTGCGAGTTATTCACTGTTCACTCATGCTATAATTTGTTCTCTGTGCCTTGACCACACTGTGGTGTGAGGTGACCAACTCGCTGCCTGCGCACAGACCGAACAAGCAGGCAGCAGGGCAGCGACCAGCGAGGGGTCCTCACCGATCCTGTGGGGCGGATTCATTAGGACGCGGTTGCACAAAGAACATTATCTTTGGGCTCTCTGTGTGTGTGTGTGTGTGTGTGTGTGTGTCCAGCACTTGGGAGGGTACAAATAAGGCTTTTGAAAAGTGCATATGTGTGGAAAGTAAGAGAGTGACGGAGCGGAGGGGAGGGTTAGGGGGGACGGAGAATGAGAGAAACACAAGTAGCCATAGTTCTAATTAGCGGAGTCTTTTGTCTGCCATTTAAATGGTGAGCTAACCTCACTGTGAACGACTCTGTCGCTCCTCTACACACACACACACAATACACAGAGAAACTGTAAGGCGCTATTAAGGCTCCTGCCTTGAAACACACACACACACACACACACACACACACACGGAGGGCTCCCACAGCACAGACGGACGTAAACAAAGTGCTCATGGTCGCCCACAGAGAGGCCAAAGTTCAAAACCAGAAACTATAAAACTACACAAGAGTTTTTTTTAAGGGCTCTGATGATTATTACTTTTTCAATATTCATGTACACCACAGCACACAATCCCACAATGCACTCAACGACTATCCACACTTATAAAACTCCATGGGGGGATGTTAAAACTATCTCCCATGACTGCCACAACACATCAAGCTCACACAGTATACCCATTGGTCCATCCTTGGAAAGAATATTGCACATTGTTTCGGTGGGATACAAAAGATGGGAGCAAAAAACCCACCACAAGCGGTTGTGTTGTGCAATCTGTCTAATGAATGGGTGGTTGTGCCTTTATGGTGCAGCAGAAATTAAAAGCGCTCTGTAGGCCGCGGCAAAATACACCACAATTAAAAATGGAATTTGTGTGTTTGCTTTTTTGTTGCCTTATTATATTAAATCCAAGACAGCTATTTAACTTTTACCAAAATAAAATATTGCATTTTTCTTCCCACAGTCCCAGTGTTTCATGGGAAACGAATGCGTGTGTACAGTGAGTGGATCAAACTGACAGTCTAACTTGTTGGGTCTTGCCCCATCTTTACACACACGCCATTAGACGATGGCTGTTTATTTAACGTCACATGACCATAAAATGAGCACGGTCGCAGCTTGGAAAAACAACAGTTTTATTCTCAAGTCAAATGTAACGCAATGCGAGCACGCACACCAAAGACATCTGGCCTGTCATCAAAGAGAGCATAAATACTCCATCAGATGGCACGCTCTAATTTTATCATCTGAGCTTTGTGACTTTCATTCCCTCTGCAAATCTGCAAAACATCTGCACTCGCTTACAAAGTCCGGTAATACAGTTAGCAGGCAATTTAAGCAATTACACAATAATAATCTATCTGTTCTGCCACATTTTGCAGAATCCCATCCCAAACTTCAGACCAGCTTCAGGCCTCCTCACTGGCAGGAATCAGAGCAAAGAGCAGTTGAGCTGCTTCTAGCTCTTCTGTTGTTCTAGTGGCAAAACAGCCTGATAGCAGAGTTGAAAGCTGAGTCAGTCTGGCACCCGGCATATAATGGTGCCTCTTATCAAGGCGGCTGCTCCAAGTGAGCGGAATGCTTTTGCTCTACCTGGGCCTGCACTCTACCTGATGGCTAATTAGTCCTCTCACCTTCCTGCAACACACACAACTGAAACACACGGCGATGCATGCCGTAGTGCAGACACACGGTTAATGACTTCTCCCCCTGGACATCTGGAGTGCGGCATGTCTCCTCTGTGCGCGTCTGAATGTGTGTGTTCGGCCCCGGGTTACAACAAGAAAAAGATAACAGATTGCCGTGCTAGGACAGTGATGTTGGAAAGCCAGAGGCAAAAGTGGCAGCAAGTAGAGAAAGACAGACAGAAAGACGGAGAGACAAAGAGAGGCTGGAGTGCAAGACGAGGCGAGACGGCTCCGACAATACGAATACAATGCAATGTGTGTAAGTAGTAAAATCAAAGCTCTCGGGTGGAATCCACACACTAAATCCTCCATAATCCTGTTAGCACGCTGTAACGCGATTGGCTGGAGTGATCTATATGCTCCCACTTATGGTGCTGTTTGATTGGATTAGATGCTAAAGTCCTGGGAGGTCGCTTTATAACTGCAGGTCTGTTCTGGGACGACGGGTGCCCAAAAAACTGCGCCATGACAATCCCAAATGATGCTATCCATCGTGCCAGAAAGTCTGCCTTTCTCCCAATTATATTGGCTTTCTCCTTCTGCCTGATTCTTTCACTCTCCTGTCACATCTAAGAGAATAATCACAGTGGTCATGGTTTGGAGTCTGCAGTCTTCTGTGTCCTTTTGAGTATTTATCGTCGGGTTCATCTCCTACGGGAGCCAGAGCAACATTAAATTTAGCAACGTTACATTTCTGCATTTACACATTCTCAAAACGGCAAACAGGACATTTCTGTGGGAGACCATGCTGTATTTTGCATAGTCTGTGGTTGCCCCTCACTGGTATTTTCTGAGCTCGGGCCCGGCCGTGCTGGCTCTGAGATGTTTGACATTTCTGATTAGTTTGGAAGCAGATTTTCAGGGAAGCGCTGATCCCTTCGAAAAACAGACATGATTTTGTGAGAGGAGTCACCGCAAAGAGGGATATTGGCCACCATGGTCTCCATCACTCAGTCATGACAGTAAATTTAGTGTTATAGCCCATCATCTCCGGAGTTTGTATTTCACATATGAGGGATATTCTCCGTGGAGCAAATTTAAGGAGAATATCCGGAGTTCAGTGCATGTCTGAAAGCAGCTTTTGAAAGATGAAAACAAATCAAAAACAGTTTCCCTCCTCTCTGTTCTTTTTTAAATCTCCATCAAATCCTTCCTCCCTTTGAGCATCAGGCCAAATCCAGTTTCCAAAATGTGATTCTGTATTTTGCCTCAGACTTCAGCCAATGTGGGGGTCATCAGGTTGTGAGGCTGGAGAGCAGACAGAAGCAGGAGCACAGGTCCTAACCCCCAGCTTCACTCCACTCACAGGCCTCTTGTTCAGGGTAAAAGGATTCATGGAAACCTTCAGAGCCATGCACCCTCCACTGCCTCCACTCCGTCCGAGCACTCATTACAGTGCTGTAAAAAACAATCCTGCGGCACGGCTGCAGCCTCCAGCCTCAGTCCAGGCCTCCAGGCATCTCACAGAGGGCTGTATAATGATGTCAGACCTGCAACTTTTTGTGTTTCCTCATGTCCTGCACACACCATGTCTACCAGTCTGTTTTCATTACAGGTGTGTGGAGCAGTGCCTGAGAGAGCGAGAGTGAGTGTGTTCAAACAACCTCGACCTGGTATGGATTTACCCTTAATGCACTACATACCCTGAAGTGGGCAGTTAGTTCATTAACGTAGCCTGGCTCTCTTTAGGTGACGTTGCTCACAGTTCATTCCTATTGTAGCCCTAATGATGGAGTAACACACATGTTTTCAGGTGTGTTCTCGCCGTAGGAACTGCCGCCCCCATAACGCGCCGCATGCGATCAGGATATTTAAGGTTTATCTCACACAAGACCTCAAACAGCAGTATCGTTTAGTCAGTGTAAAGCACTCCGACAATAAACTCAGCTACTGATATGCCTGTTTACAAGAATCCCCGCAGAGTCTATATCTGGAATAATGAGCAATGTTATCAGACATAGCTCAAGGCGCCTGGTCTGGAGATTAGCCGTACGCCGAATGTAATGTCTGGTTCCTGTCTGATTCACATCATTAACCTCTGATCTCTATCACAGTGCACTGCACTAATACTGTACACAATGGGACGTTAATACCAGCAATCCAGAAAAAAGACAAATCTGTGTAAAGAGATTAGCATATTATATGTATGATAATCACACTTTCAATTCGTATAACTATATTTCCTGACAGCTAAAGAAGTTTGTGGGGAGGCTGCAGTGGCTCAGGGCTGCAAAGCGTGAGAGTATCTGTAATATACAACTTCTAATGCACAAATGAAAACATGCACATGTGCGCACATGCCTCCACGCAAACACATACATTTGTGTCTTTCATATCTGAATGATTTCATAACCCTGTGCCTCCACACTAGGCAGATAACGATGGATCATAAATCAGACAATTTGACCTGATCTTCTTAAAGGTTTGAGATATGAACGCTGTCATTTGAGGTTATACGCGGACATGTGCACTTTAATTCAATGACCTAACTTAACACCTACTTTACTACTTCTGTTTGTTTGTCTTTTCCAGTCAACTTATGCATCATGTAACTTGAGAGGGACACATTTTCTCACTGTAAGGGCAAGTAAGGTTGATTTCTTAATAACAGCTCTGGAAAATACAATTTCAAATGTTGACTTAAAGTTTTGCTGGTAACAGTCCCACAGCTTCGCAGTCACGGTTCAGCCCTACAGTCAAGCTAAGAAAACATTTTTATCCCTCTCGTATAATGATTAGATTTCATACTGATAAAAACCGTCCGATCCTGAAAAGAGGCGCCTGTTTGGTGCTTGCATATGTGCCAGTGCAAGAGCAATTATTTTAAGAGTGTGTGTTTGTGTGTGCGTAACCAAAACAGAGTGTTTGTTTTCTTGATTTCTCGACTCGACCGCATGATAAGAAAATGTTTATCCTCGCCAAAAATGCCCTTAATTTCATTCCACCGTTCAAAAGGGGGAGAAGGAGACGGAGAAAGAGAGCGGCAATGTGTCTGATTACTTACTCATTAAGAGAGTTAATGAGGTGTGTGCGGGCTGTTAAAAGAATGGCAGTGTGCTGCCACTAACTGCTAACTACCTTCTTCCTCCCTGCACGGTTAAGAACCCACAAGACACACGCACACATTAACAACCACACACACAAGCGGAGGAGAAGAGAAGTGGCTGAAAATGGAAATGCAGCAGCAAACGGCTCGAGATGCAACTGCAAATAAAAGGGCATAAAAAGTTATTTATGTTTAAATCCATATTTTGTCTTGATCTGCGGCAAATGCATGATTTCTGAACTTAAAACTCTACTTATTCACTGTATTGACTGAGCTTTGAAAAGTTACATGTTACTTATTAGCACAGATTTGATGTTGAAATGTCATTTCATTTGTAAGCACTCGTCTAAAAGCTGTAATGAATTATTGAAAAAACCTAGACTCATCCTAAATCACTCTGAGTTGAATTAAAAAAATCGGCTCTTTCTGTCAGTGATGAGACACCAGCAAGCAGGAGCAGGGAGGGGAGGGGAAGGAGGAAGTGAATGTGACGTAGGTGTAACAATGTCGCTGTTAGACCTGTCACCATGGAGGCAGGAGGTAGCTGTTATCCACGGTTTAAGAACATTTCTGAGCTTCAAAGAATACATGACACCCCGCTCCAGAAGTGGAAAAAAAATCTGAATATGTTAACATACTGCATTTATGTGAAGACACATCTTTGGCTGAGTTACAGAGAACAAGACCAAAAGAAGAAGAAAACTGCAGTGTCAGACGGATGAGAAAAGAGGGGAGGTGTTAAAAGCGCAGGATAACAAAAACAGGTGAGAAGGAGTATATGGATCGAGGCTGCAGGGCCTTTGGGTGCTTGCCAAAACACAGGCATGTGTGTGTGTGTGTGTGTGTGTGTGTGTGTGTGTGTGTGTGTGTGTGTGTGTGTGTGTGTGTGTGTGTATGTGTGGCCCAGGGAGTGTGTTTCTGTGTGTGGTCAACAGTAACTGCGCCTTCCTTCTCACCCACATGCAACCCTTTCTCATCCTTCTTTCTACACACCTTCAATTCTCGCTCGAACGAATGATAAACAAGCCTCCAGGGCCGTGCCTCGCTTAACTTTCTCCCCAGTTTCAATACCTCCGTGCAGCAGTCAGTGCAATCTGGACCAGGGAGCGAGACACCACCATCATCATCATCATCGTCGTGATTACCATTATCATCAGGAGGTCAAAGCACGGCCTTAAAAATAAAATCTTTCATTCATGTTGGCGCAAATTACCATGCACAGACGCACACACGCGAGAACGCGCAGTGTGTAAAGTGTTTCTCGAGTCCCTTTGTGGTGGAGATGAGAGGAGGAGGAGGAGGTGGAGGAGGAGGAGGAGGAGGAGAGAGCTGGATGGAGCTCGGTGGGAGGAGGACTTGATAAGTGGGGAAGGAGAAACTGCTGCTTTTATAAAGGGAGGAATAAACAGGCATGGTTTAGGAAAACTCTCGCACAAAAAAACCCAGGAGAGGCTCTCATCCGCCGTACGTCCCTCTACGAGGACTAAATATAGACTTTACAAAGAATCCTAATGAAAAACAAACACCGCACTAATACCAAATGCAGCATAATTCAACAGCATCTGTTTTCCTTTGTAGATTCTTTTTTCCCTTTTGAAAGCTAATGTCAACAGCAGTCCACCAAAAACTAGTGCAAACAGCCGGGGAAAACGCTCGAGTAGAGCTGCATGTCACATCACTACAGTCTCTCTTTCCACCGCGGTATCGTTTTCTCTATTTATTTATGTGGACTTCAGGAAATAAGTCATCAAGCAGCATTATCTCATTTCCAACAGACCCCGCGGACCATTATAGCAGAGCGCCCATTTATGTATTTAACCCTCTAATGTCGTACGCCTCTGTACACGCTGACAGAGGGGAACGGAGGCCATGTGGGTGCATCTGGAGAGGGTTTGTGATTTATTCCGATGTTGAAAAACACACGGCCAGCGTAACACCCTCTGTCTCCGCCTTTCCGCCCCGCTCTCATAATACACACACATCCCCAAACTGTCTCCTGTCGATGGGACCTAAAGGGGATTTCATGGATGGGCTCCACTCTAATCATCTACAGCTCACCGACCAATGAGAAACACACAGTGCTCCCAGACTGGAACGCTCAACAACCACCAAGAGAAAACACAATGTCAGGGGAACTTATCAAATCCACATGAGGGCTGACAGACGCAGACGCGCACACACACACACACACATACAGCAAGAGAATCAAGACAGAGCTAGTTTAACTGTTGCCCACATCTCTTCTTTCACCATAAATGATTCATGATGTCTGTGTGTATTCGTCGGCTTAAAAATCCCATATGAGCGCATGCATTTGGCCGTGCGCTCCGCTGCCACCCGTGAAGTAAATGAAAGAGTTAACGGGGCACAGAAAGAAGGAGGGGAGGAAAATCTATCCCGGCTCTCTCGATTCACCCCTAATTTCCCCCTGCCATTATGTGTACTTGTGTTTCTGAGTATGTCCAAGCCTTTCATTGGCAGTCAGGCTGAGTGATGGAGCGGGGCTGAGCGGCATCGATCATGACAAGCGCTTACAGGCGCTATCAACCGACGGCGGGGTGTACGATAGCGCCGCTTTGCACGGTGACACAGCCAGGCCCCGTCCATCCATCATGCTGATACCTGCTGGACAATGGAGGAAAAGTGTGAGGAGACAAGAGAGACGGAGAAAAGGAGGGAGGGCGAGAGAGAACACACCTCTCAACACGTCCATTACCTATCCCCACATTAGCCAGCAGGCTTCAGAAATAATGATCTCCATCTCTGAGATCGGCCTGGAAAATCATTTTGCAGATCGGAGTAATGTTTTACACTGAGCCGGGGCAGTAGTAAAAAGGAAGGAGGCATTTAGGAAGATGACAAAGCCAATCTGGGTGGCTCACACACAAACACATTGTGTGGTCCCGCTAAACTACTTATAGATGCCTCTTTGTGAACAGCTGTCTACCTAGAAAGTGGAAAACTGATCCTGGGGATCGGATGACAGCTCTTCCTGGAAGCGCTGGTCTGAGGTCGGTGTTATTGAGCCGCTTTGATGACAGACCCACCACACCTAACCACAGGCAGCTGATACCAGATCAGAGGCCGGTCAGGAAGATGCACACAGTCAGGAGCTATTTCAATCAACACGCAAACCCAGCACGCTTCAGGAAACTTAATGGAGTCCATGCGCTTCGAAGAGATGCAGAGTGAGGACACTGCTCCGTGGGAAGAAGTGGGAGCATAGAGAAAGAGAGATTTGATGAATGGTGACCAAAATGAACCCCTGCATGGATCAGCTCGTTTCCTCTGCCTCCCTCTTCCTCAGGGACTGGTACACAGCCTCCTCTATTGTCAGGACTCACTGTAGTCGAGAGTGAAACCTCCCAGTCATTACGATAGCCGCCATCACACATGGAAAGTATCAGCGCGAGAGGAGGGGAGAGGAGAGGAGAGGAGTGGAGAGGAGAGGAGAGGACTGAGCCGGAGGGAAGGTGAGCAGGGTAGCTATGTCCATATTGTGCCTGCTCTCTGTCCAAATCCCTTGGAAATCTAAACTTAAAAACTGCCCAGAGGTACTAGCTTTAATATACACGTTCAAGGACATGTGGTCAAAACTCATTATAGAAGGGGGGGGAAAAAGCACAATTTCCCCTTTAACTCCTCTTCTTATTGGATATCCAATTATTTCTCTAAATTCATAACCAATTGCTCTTTTATTTCCTCATTACATGTTTAGATAAACACTTTGTGGCTGTGCACTGATGCAAATATGAAGTAAATATATAGTATATATGCAGCTTTTTTGCAGTGGGGAAAGTGAGGCCACTTTGCACTGAGTGGGAGATGTAGTTGTCCCACAGGACAGGCGAGAGAGGTGAATTGATGGAACAATAAAGGCTGCAGGCTCTTCTCCGTGCTACCTTCACTGCCTCCCACCTCTCCATGATGTATGAGGCAGGTGCATTGTGGCTGACGTCAAGACTACAACTCACCCAGGGCATGCATCACCTTATCTTTAACGGGACACGCTCACATGCAAACAAGTGATCCCTCCGAGGCAACATACATACAGTGCTTTCACTCCCCCACACACACACACGCAGGCACGATTTATCTCAACGTGGATGACAGCAATGTAATCAGCAGCAGGTCAGGCCTCTCATCTTCCCGTATCTCTGCAAAATACAGTGTAGGTGACTGGTGGTAAACTACGTCAAGAGCAGCTCTGTCACAAACAGAAGGTAGAATTTGTGACATGTGCGTCACGGGATACGACAGCCTTGCCACGAGGTCCCCCAAATTTCACCTGTTGAGAGCACCGTTACATATATCAATGGGTTATATGATTAAAGATTTAAGTAATTTTTTACATTGATTCACTTCATCCTATAGTAGAAGAATGATAGGACAGTTTGCCTTGAGAGGATTGTCGTTCAAACTTCAATAAAAACATATTGCTGTTTAAATATTTGGCAATTTTCTCTTTTACTA
Source organism: Hippoglossus hippoglossus (assembly GCF_009819705.1). Taxonomy (NCBI): domain Eukaryota; kingdom Metazoa; phylum Chordata; class Actinopteri; order Pleuronectiformes; family Pleuronectidae; genus Hippoglossus; species Hippoglossus hippoglossus. The sequence goes on from NC_047165.1 coordinate 12,016,805, forward strand.
ACTACTTTCATTATTGATTAATGTGCTCAATATTTAATAAATCAACTTATCAATTATTTTTTCTATTAAATAGCAAATATTTCTACTGAGGAGTTAAATGCAGAGATTTAGGGTCATTTTTGTGATAACTTTGTTTGCTTATTGACAAAACTTAACTGGATGAAAAGATAAAGATTACTGAAGCACATAGTTGCATCGTCGGGAATTTGAACCAAAGCTATGACGTGTGGTTACTGCAGCTACGTGTGTATGAGGAGCTGGAGGACTGAGTTCCCCAGAGAACAAGGCCGCCGATGACCAAAACATATAAAGTGGATACATACTGCACTAAACAATAGTTTGAGAAGGAAAGAGTTGCTCTTAGATTTGTTAGTCATCCTCAGTGATCAGGAGAACTCAGCGTCTCCATCTGTTCATCGCAGACTCCCTGTTACACAAGTAAAGAGGTAAAGGTTAATCACTGGTCAGCTGGCAGCGTGTGTGTGTGTGTGTGTGTGTGTTTGTGTGTGAATAGTTTCCTTCTCGTGACAGGTGTGTGTACATGTCAGGGGTCAGTAAAGGCATTCGTGAAGCTATGAATAAATAACTGCAGGGTCTCTGAGACTATGGAAATCTTCATGAATATTACATGAGGCTGTCAGGAAGGAAAACGGCTATGCTCTCACTCCGGTGTCAGTGCGCACAGACCAACAGAACACACACACACACACACAAACTTTAAATTCATTTGCTTTTTTAAAACTTTCCGTTTGAAGTGTTGAACCCTAAACTGTGGAATAGAAGAATTGTTTTAAACATTTCACCTTTTTCAAACTTCCATTGTTGTGATTATATTGTTTAATCTTTTTCACAATTAATCTGGTTGCAACAACTAACATCTTCTCCTTTCTGATCACTTGTGCATTAGTGATAGTTTTCTTAAATGCAATTCTACTTGATGCACATGCTTTTCGACGCTGACGTTTTTTGTGGAGTCATTTGACCTTGGGCGGCTGCAGTTTCAGGGAGAACAAAAGTAAAAGAAAAATGCAATGAATGTAAATCAGAGCCTCTGGGCTTTCATTTTCAGCCTTGCTTTCTATCAGTGCTCCTCATTAACTTCACTGCATAAAGAAAGTCATTCCACAAGAGCTAAAAGCCCAATACTGCTCCGATTCATTTTCGCTCAGGCAGCAACTGTGTGTGTGTGTGTGTGTGTGTGTGTGTCTGTGTGTGTGTGTGTCTGTGTGTGTGTGTGTGTGTGTGTGTGTGTGTGTGTGTGTGTGTGTGTGTGTGTGTGTGTGTGTGTGTGTACTCCTAATGATGGGATGGGTCCTCAGCCCAAACTAGAGGTGTGAGGCCAGAAAATGCAGAGGTGCTGGTTGCTAGGAGACGAAAGGTACCCAGCTGGAATTATGACTAAGCCTTGAGGGTAGCGTATCTGTGTGTTCCTGTGTGTGTGTGTGCGTGTGTGTGTGTGTGTGTGTGTGTGTGTGTGTGTGTGTAGCAGGATTGAGCCTGGCAGAGGAAGGAAAAGGACAATGGAGTTGTTCCCAGCTGTGCTGCAGTGGGTGGGAGACGTCCTGAGAAAAAGCGCGTAACAATGGACATCAGTGACTGCTCTGGATGTTTGCTCTGCCCTCGACAATGCTCTGGAACACCCTCATCCTCCCACACTGACAGCCCACATACAATATAGGCAGGAGAGTGAAGAGTGAAGCAAAGCGTACAACCGCAGACAAAGACCAACAATTTCTGCTAATGGTTATAAATGAGCTGCTACTGTGACCAACGAGACGTTTACAATTATTTCTTATGGCAGACCTCAAAGTGAACAGTTTTCATTGGAACTATTTCTTTGGTAAAAGTAGTTCCAAAGAAAATTGTTCACGCTGAGGTCTGTGGAGGATCCAGTGTAACCATAACACTGTTTCTGGAAAAACACATCGCTCTTATGTCCTTCTCTCAATACTTAGCCTTGAACAAATTCAATTTAATTCTGCCCTTTGAAACCGTTTTTTTCGCACAGATCTAAAAAGTTGAACGAGTGGAACCAAAACAACTTACAAGGTTTGATGCCATAAATGATGGTTTGAAAATACTTTTATGTTTTGATTTAAGAGTTAGGCTACATCCGTACTACTATATGTAGTATGTATCAGCTTTAATCCCATAATCCTATTTCATCTCCATACTAATGTGCCTGAAAATTCATATTATGTGACCACTCACGTACACTGGGCATGGACATGCAAGTGTAAACAGGAAGCATTGTGTTGCTAGTTGCAGAGAGATCTAGGCTCCAAATGAAATTGCACGAACAATAGCTTGTCTTTTACACATGTAAACAGTTGTGTCATTGTAAAATGCAGAATTTGCACAGCAGCTGTTAGCAAAGACAACAGGGTCAACAACACTTGTAATTGATTCTCCATGTTGCGTTCTATACAGGACGCTGAGGCTAATGCCAATTTATTTTTCTTGAATCAGCAAAGACTGCATCGTGAACGAAAAAGAGCCAAATCAGCAAGCGGTTGTGTCTACATCATCGTTTCCAAACATCTTAGTTTCTGCCCGTCCAGACTAAATGTTTTTAAACTAAAAAGTGGGCCTGCAGCATTGTTGAACTTAGTTTTTAACGACTCCGGAGTATTGTGGACGCCAAGCGTACTCGTAGCAGAGTTGAGTTGTTTTCAAATGAAAACATAGTAGTGTGGATGTAGCCTGAGGTTCCTCCTGCCCCTTCAGTTCATTTGATATGTGATATGACCCACTTACATTCCTTTAATTCTTTTTTTTTTTTTAGAATTGTCAGATATGGGCTTGATGTGTATTCATTAATGAGTGACCAGCCTGGAGCAGCAGATGTGAGCCGCAGTGCTCAGGAGGTAAAGATGAGGCCTGAGAGGACTGAACGTTCAGGGTTAATGAACCCTTACAGAGGTGCAGCTGTAGGCATGGATTATTAACATGGGGGCCAAACACACACACACACATGCACACACACACTCAGACAGACTTGTGCTAAAGCATCTCTTTGTCTACCTTCAGCTACACTTCATCAATAAAAATAGCTGAAGTGTATTTCAACATTATCGTTGTAACTCTTCTTGGCAGTGTCTGAAGATAAATATATCCCTGAATGAAGGAAACACTCTTTCCCTTTTCTAACACATGGAGTCAAACACAATGGAGGTGAAGCACATCTATCATCATCCACGAGCATTAACGTAAAGACTGATTACTCCCCAGGGCTGCGAGTCGTCTGTTTGGAGTAATGAGTGCATACCAGTACAGTTAGCATGCTGTCGCTAGCCAGATGAGGACAATACCTTTAGATGAATTACTGAAACAATGACAGCTATGAGGGATAAGTAGGAAAACAGTGACTTTTTGTTCCACATGTGTGAAAACAATATTGAGGTCATTTGTACAAACATGCCAGTGTGCTTTCTTGTGTAATTGCGTCTCTGACAGCGTGTGTCTTCGTGTGTTCTTCAGAGCATTTTCTGGATCGTTTTATTGCTATAAGTTCTGCATGGATGCTGATGCATATCCATGGGCCGAGAGCATGCATATTTGTGGTTGAGTGTGTGTGTGTGTGTATGTGGGTGTGTGTGTATGTGCATGTATGTTTGAGACTGGTAGCACCAGAGGAAGCTGTGTCTCACAAAGCCGGCCTGGCACCCACTAGAGGAACCACTGCCAGAGCAGGGGGCATGAAATTAAAACTCACAACCTAGGACAGAGGGAGGTGAGGCGGAGAAAAAGTCAGAGGGAGGTGGAGGAGGAGGAGGAGGAGAGAGGGTTGGCGGACGAGAAACAAAGGATAATAAAGATGCAGAGGGGAGGACAGGACACAATAGGCGATATAACATCACCCAAGTCAAATAGGAAACAAAAGAAATTGGCAGATTTGGGTTGCAGAGTGAAAATGTGTTCTGCATTAATGATGCCTGCTAAGATTCCTCTCTATACCATATCTGCTTCAGGGGGGGAAATATGATCTGACAGAAAGAAAATCTGAAAATCCTACAACTATCCAAAGAAAAAAAAAAACACAAGAAGGAGCTGTTTGGAGAAAAAGTGCTGCTGACCCTCAGAACTTCAAACCATACATCATCATATCTGTCGACCGGCTGTGTTGCCAGACATACATTTGGTTTGTGTTTCTTGTGATAGCAATAGATCACCCCACTGGTCTAGACCTAATCAACGACAGGGCAGCTCTGGCACGCATGCACTCACACAAACACACAAACACACAAACACACATGCTGTATGCCTATATACCATATTCAACTCTGACCTCCTGAAAGAACAGGAGGCCCCGAGAGGCTATGATGGATATGCCAGACACAAGCAGTGTGTGTGTTAGTATGTGTAAGTACACACAGTATGCTTACCTGACAGTGCTACATCCTGTAGCTGAACTTGCCATTTATTTTCTTTGGTGCATTTTATTGCTTTAGTGCAAATCTCCCCCCCAGCTGCCCTGCACACTGGCACAGAGAAGATGTTTACTGAGAAAATAATACACGCACGCACACATACACACTGAACTGTGCAGACACACACACGCACGCACATGCGGCTGGGAACAGTCTAGCGGATGTCCTCTCTCCGAGGTTCCTATCTCACCCTAGCCATGACCTTTCACCCCGGCACTGTGAGTCAGGCTGGGAGGGCCCAGAGCGTGACCGATCCATTAGACTCCTCTGACAAGGATGAGGATGACATCTGAACCCCCAGAGGCAGGGGAGGGAGGAAGACGATGAACAGAAGGAGGGCTACTAAAATGAGTGGGAGGACATGGGCTGCTGTCCCAAAAACTTTTACAATACGTTATTGATGAAGTCTTTGAAGCAAATAGTTACTGTTGACTTCTGCCCTGTGCTTGTGGTTGTACTTCTGGAATGATGCATCCTTGGTTTGTTTCTATAGCCGACTGCAGGTTGCAGTGATTTTATTAACAAAACTATGTAAGAGAGTAAGCTAAGACAAATAAATAAGCAGAACACAAACATGGAGACGAGGCATAAGTCAGAGTAAAAAACTACTTTGATTCTTCGTTATTGTTTGACGAACTAAAGTTGATCTCTCAGAAGTTATTTCACTGCCGGTAAGAAAGTGTGAAATGATCGCCGAGCAATTCAAACACATCCTGCACCTCTACACATAAACAAGAAGATGCATTCAGCCACAACAGCGTGTGATGCCTTCGCTTGGAGCTGAAAAGAGAGATCTCGGGAGGATATAAAGGAAGGAACAGGAGCGGCCCTGTGAGGGCGAGAGATGGAGGGAAGGAGGAGGATGGGACTCAAACGATGAGCGAGTGAGAGTGACAACCCTGTCTGGAATGCCTTTGTCTGCATCGGCTAATATTTGCTCTTGGATTTTGCTTTTTCCCCTTCTCTTATTTGCTGTTGACAGAGAGGAATGAAAAGGCAGATAGCCAGCGGGTTACCTAGTAGCAAGACTTTTGTGCATGTGTGTGTGCATGAGTAAGAGTGTGTGCGTAGCCAGCAGGTTCCCAGGCAGCAGGTGGTGAGCTCAAGCAGAGAGTATGGACGGAGTTGAGGAATCTTGTTTGCTGCTCAAAAGTTGCTGCTACTCTGCAATTAACCCTGTTTAGAACCACAAACACATGCACCAAAACATGTGTGTGAGAGACAGGACTATGGATGGAGACGTGCAATGAGGCCAAGACCCCCTCCCCTCACTCCCCTCCCCTCCTGAGGAGTCAGGGGTTGCGGCAGCCTGGGTGTCTGCCTGAAAGCCAGTCTCACAGCGGGTCAGTCGTAGCGGCGGATACTTTGATGTCTTTGTGGCGAGGCTCCGTGCCTTATGTCCACGCTCATTAACTTTTTCAATGACAGATCAATGTGAGCCCGCAGAAGGCTTTGCTTCCTCAAAATTACAGCCCATTTACCGTCCCGGGTCCGAGTCCGAACTGGCCTCGGCGCGGCTCGGAACAAGCACACAATGCAGCGAGAGACGGGGAGATTGTTCGCTCACGATAGCACCCATTAAACAAGAGCAGCCCCCTCACACGTGCAAAGAGGATATTGCCCACTTAACTCTGGCATCTCGACTTCCTGCGGCTTAGCGCTCGCAGACTGCAGCCACATCTCTTTACATCCTGTAGTTCTCTGTCTAATGATCAGGAGATTACGGCCCCTCTGTCTTTTTTGCACCCTAACGTCAGTCACGCGGACGCAGCCAACCAGAGAGCGAAAACCATGAGAGCAGTTCCGACTTGTCTCACTCAGCACGACCCGCATTGTCAAGATCGAGCACTTAGCACCTTGAAACCACCTCTTGACTCTTCCGTGTCTTTTTTGTCTCCTGCTCCATCTCATTTGTTGATTTTTACTGCTCGTCCTTGTTTTTTCACGGCCCGCTAGTTTGAGTAAAGAGGAGTGAAAGAGAATCTCTGTTCGAATCTGTCTGGGAGATAAGGATAGTGCCGTTAACAGAGTCTTACGTCTGATTTGTCACTTCTTCTGTCTATCATTGGGTGCCAGCATTTGCCAATAAAGTATGGATAACATGAGCGTTGAGTTTTTCTGCAAAGTTTTCCATTGAACTAAATATGGAAAACCTCTCAGTGTATCTTTTATGTTTTAGCAAGCAGCCTAACAAGAACTTCACTTAAAGAGTCTTAAAAAGTTATGATCTACAACATGAAAAACTGGTGATTAAATTATTATTAATATTTTGAGTAACTAAGAAGTCAAGAGTTTTCTCAATGTAATAAATCAAATGATCTGAAGGTATCTGAGGATTTTGACACAAAAGTGACTGCAGTAAATGAGAAGCGCTGAATTACTTCACATGTAGTGCTGCTCAGGGAAATCCACAGGTTCGTCCCATATGTAACATTGCAATGAGCCCCCATATATATACACACACACACACACACACACACACACACACACAAACAGCCACATAAATATACCTTCAGTAACTCAAGTGTTTATGTACACAAGAGATGCTTAGTTCTCACATGGCACTGAATCACTTACACATGAATGTACAAAAGCGTGCACGCACACACACACATACACACTCAGATCATCTGTACTCTAAATATTTAAAAAGACTATTCCTCCGTCTGTAATTAAAACCATTGCAGCATTCCAACGCTGTTTCCCGGACCCTCACCCCATCAACCCATTTCTCTCTCTCTCTTTTAGTCTCGTCTTCCTTCCTCCATTTTGACCTTTGCTTCAGTTGCCTAGAAATGGGATGTTTGAAAATCTTCCAAAAACAATGAGACTGTGGGAATACTCTGTGCAACAACTGCCCTCTCCTTGACACCCATGAATCCTTCGCTCCTTCTCCTTTTCTCTCTCTCTCTCATGTGCACCCCATCACCACCCACCGCCACATCGCCTCTTCACTCGCAGCTCATCTAGAAAAGGCATCGGTTCATTTTACCGTTGGGAGACAAAGTAAAAAGGTCAGGTTTTGTCTGGAAGGTATAGGCAGCTGTCTCTCCTGAGGAAAAGGTTGTTGCCTTTCCACGGAGAAGTAATGATATGTTAGGACAACCCGCAGAGCAAATACAGGAACTGTGAGTCAGCACCGCACACTGTTTGGTTACAAAACTCAGGGGCATCTATCGTGCCCGGGCCTGCGGGGATACTGGGGGTAAATCCTCTCCCTGGCCCACTGCTTCCTCCCATTAGAATCTGCCCAAATCCTGCCTTTATCACTGTGTTTGCTCTGCTGAGCTCGCTAATGCTCTCCAGCTTCTCTCACAAGGTAGGTGTTTATATGCGAGTGTGTGTGTGTGTTTGCTTTGGCCTGCACCGTAATGCTTCCCATCCCTTCACCATCAACATGGATGGAATGCAGAGTATAATGCGACAAAGTCCTGAGAGTGGGAACACACACTTCGAGGCTCACAGGACAGACATGTTCCTGGAAAGGAGAGCGACAGTATATTTGTCAGCTCTAGTATCCATAGATGTGGAGTGTGCGTGTGAGTGTGTGTATACGTGTGTGTGTGTATATATGTGTGTGTGTGTGTGGAGTTGTAAACAAGTGCTTCTCATGAAGTGGAGATGGTCTACGGAGAGCTGCTCTCATTTCAAACATCATTTATTTATCAGCCCCCTGTGTGAGACGCACACACAGTCACACAGAGTGACTGAAATTCTGCAGTTTATTCCATCACGCACCAGCGATCAACCTCATTCCCTCACCCTTCTCTTTCCGCCCCCCCCCCCCCACCCCCTCTCCCTTCTTCCTTCCTTGAAATCGATGGACTGTTTTGTCACCCAATGTTGTGTTTCGTGCAATATTCATCTGAAGAAAGAAAAAAAAAAAAAAAGCCCCTCTCGCACTCAATGAATTTTCATAAACTCTATTCTGTGCTGATTGGTAAATGAAGCACCACAGGCTTGACACACATGCACGTACCGGTGCACGCACACACACATGCACACTAACAACCCCATTATCCAAGCTTCAGGCGAGGGCTTTGTTTTGTACCACTGGAATCTGACAGTGATTTATGGAGAAAGGGAGTCACACTACACCCTGATACACACAGCAACACAAAGCAAGGTTACTGGCCCAAACACGGGCACAAAGAAAGGTTACTGCTTCACCCACAAAGCCACACTGACAGCAGTGCACACTGTGGTCCGGGGTCAGCGCCACATCAATGCAGCCCCAAACGGATGAATTCAGCCGACCCACTCAAATTAATGCGTTGGCCACTTTCAATAACTTGTTTTGATGAATTCCATGAATATGAATCTCTCTGCTTCCTCACTCGATGATTCCTCAATGACTCTTCCGGAAACTGTGTGAGGCGCGGACAAAAAAAAAAAAGCAAAACCGACTCCCCCGATGTCACACTGAGCCCAAGTGTGTGTATATGCCATTTACTGGAGTCATTTTCTGCTGCATTACCACTGCGGTTTTGTCTGTATGGTGAACCCTGCAAGGCCAGGCACACCCTTCCAGCGCAGGTATGCCCTCCACACTGCCAGGCTTTCTTCTTTTTCCTTCTGTGTGGGCATGTTAGAGCCTCTTTATATGTGCTATCAGTGACAGCTCAGGTGAGGACACCACATTCCTCCTGATTCATTATGAGCGTTGCAAACACAATGCAGCGATTTAGCTGCTAAGTGGCAACAATCTCAGCTCCGTGCTTGGTTTTGGAAAACAGACACACAAACAGACACACGCACATTCTGCAGGAGGAAAAATAATTCCTGAGGAAATATTTTTTTCGACACAGCAGCCACAGAGCTTTTCTACATTGTGTTGCAAAATCCGCTCTGGGTGCTTGTTTGTTGCAACTCATATTATCGCTGGATGAAAAGTTAAGGCTGTGGTATGTTGTCGTTAATGTGAGTAGGTCCAGAGAGAAAAAGAGGGAAGCGATAAAGGAAGGGGGGGGGGGGCAACTATGAGCGGCAGAAGTAGGATGAAAAGGTGACCTGTTTAGAAGTTGTATAAAGGAAATAAAACACACTGATGACTCACAGACACACAACACTGACAGTGAGTCATCCTTTAATGAAGCTTAATTTGGAGGGTAAATAACACTCGTTGCTGGTTTTGCTCGAAGGGCTCAGGGATGCACCACAGAGTCGAATGATATCAGCGAACAGACATCACAGTCACACAAACTATGAGCAGACTATACTGCAGAAGCACAGAAAGAGAGAGAGGTGGGGGGGGGGGGATGGAGAGAGGAAAAGAGGAGAGAATGGGTCACATTTTAATAAATGTTCTGCCTCTAAAAATCTTCCTCTCCGATTTGCTCATTTCACAACTCGTACGCTCTTGGTGGGTACTTCAGCTTCGGCAACAGTAGTATATGTTAGTGCGTGCACGCGTGCGTGCGTGCGTGCGTGCTTGCGTGCATGTGCATGTGTATCGTAGGTTCATGAAAGCCACTCCAGGGCCCTCCAAGGCCGGCCAGCCACGGCCAGCTTGACGATTGAGGATCGGAATTCAGGAGGGCGGTTAACAAAGAGGCTCTCCCCTGGTGTGTGTTTTACAGAATGAGAGAGAGAGAGAAGCACAGAGAGAAGAAGAGTGGCAGAGAGAGAGAGAGAGAGAGAGAGAGAGAGAGAGAGAGAGAGAGAGAGAGAGAGAGAGAGAGAGAGAGAGAGAGAGAGATGGTGAGAGATGAAAGCCAGAGCAGGTGTGGGTGCCTGAAACTGTATTGACAACTCAAACACACTGGTCCATTCAGCGCTGTGTAATTGCTTGTTTCTTTAATTTCCTCTTTAGAGCAATAAGGCAGCGCTTGTGTTTCACATTAATTATGTTTTCTGGGATCCCCTCTCCGCACCTCCCCCTCGCTGTTGACTGACAGCTCGGCTGCCTCCTGGCCCTGCCTGGCTTTGAGCAGGGGAGTGGGTGACTGAATAGGCTAATAAATGGTGAAGGAGGGGTTGGTCACACCCCACCCCATTGTACCGGTGCTGTCACGCCTGACCCTTAACCAAACACACACACGCACACACGCACCCACACACACACAAACCTTGATGGCTAACCATGCGTGCACACATCCTTGTACGTGGTCGCACACACACACACCTTCACATCACCTCTGTCAGCCCTGACCCCAAACCAAATACCCAGGCTCCCCCCTGTCTCCAAGGTGACCAAATGAGGCCCCAGCTATCGCCTAGCAACCAGGGAACAATGAGCTCCAAGGAGACGGAATGGCTTGAGCAAAGGGCAGGCTATTCTCTGGAGATGGAGGGAGGGATGGAGGGATGGGAGCCGAGGTGGGAGGAGAGGAGGGGATGAGGGGTGATGGGAATGGTGTTAGGACACATCTTTAACCATGTCACAAAGGGGATGCCTGCCTGGGAAACAAGGCTGTGCTTCTCTAACCCTGCTGGACGTCTCTGTTCAACTCCGCTCCGCTCAGCTCACTCTCACAACTTGAAAAGAGAAAAAAAGAAGTAGCAAAACAATCTGACCTCTACCTTTTTTTTTTTTTTTCTATCCCAGCCTCTCCTCCGCATCTGCACAGTGTGAGGGGAGGCCAGGAGTGAAGCCAGGAAATGCAAAAAACAGGGGGGAAATAAAACATTACGTAATCCGCCTTTCCGCAGAGACGTCTGTCAAAATATCTTTGTTGTGCTGCGCAGACTATCACAGGACTGACAACATTATGTCAACTTCTGCATTTTCCCACATTCAGCCAAGGGAGCTTGTAACAGATTGCATCGCTGACACCGACGTCCCAAAGCTTTGACTTTACTCCGGCTGTGAGAGAAACTTCAGTTCTCCATGCCCTTGGAGGAGCGAGGGTGTTAACACAAACCGTCTTTCAGCTTTCTATATACAGACGCACAGGTAGGCAGGTGAACGAGGGTGAGATTGCCGTGGGGCCAAATACAGCATAACAACACTCTGCCAATCCAGTCTCCATAGAAACTATTAGGAGCGAAACTATAAAAAGACAAAGACAAACCCGCCAAGATAACTGGCCCATGCAGTAATGATTTCACTGAGGTTTGTATCACATCTTTCAGGCTTCTGTTGAAGTTTCTCACAGTACAAACAACTTTAGGTTTTTTCAGATCCTAAAATCGACACTCCGACACACTCTGGAAAGTCAAGACATTTAACGGATTCATTTACGGGAAAGAGTCATTGGAAGAGAGGAAATGGAGAGGGAATAAAATGGCCAAAATGAGGAAGTGTGGACGGCTGTCTGGAACTAGCTCGTCCATGTGAAAACTCTTTGTTAGCCATGAATAGCCTCCTCTTTTTTACAACAGCTTCATGAAGTGGAACCTGGGCATTACTCCTCTGCTTCCAGTGTGTAACACACACACACACACACACACACACACACACACACACACACACACACACACACACACACACACACACACACACACACACACACACACACACACACACACACACACACACACACACGTATTGCTCCGACAGTACAAGCAATTTTGTGACGTCACTTTGGCCTCGGTGAAATTGTAAAGGGAATTCTCACTATTTCCAGACAGGTAACTAAATACTAAATACATTTTTATGAAAATAAAATGAGTTGCCCCTAAACACGCAACAAAACATTGCTCAGTGATAAGTGGCCTCATTCACAGTGTAGAGGTAATCCCTGTCTGTGGGCGTAATGAAGGTGTCAGGGGGAGGGAGCAATAATGGTGTGTGGCTAGGCATTACGGATTAATACACACACACACACACACACACACACACACACACACGCACACACGCATAAATTGGTTCTTTAACTGGGGTGGGCACACAGGATTTAAGGAGTGGCGATGCTGCCTCTGGGTGGAGTCAAATCAAAGAGCATCAGACTTTGTTCAAACACCCCTCTGTTGCTCTTTCTTTGTCCCTGGACTTATTCAGATGGCAAATTTATGAAGTGTTGACCCACTCAGAGAGCGAGCGGAGAGCAGTAATAGAAGATGTTGTATAGGTTTAAATGTTTGGGAGATTTCTGGCCTGTCCTGCTTAAAGTATCTGACCCTCTGTGGCCTGTAAATATCAGGAAAGGTCTCTGGGATAATGTATGGGACAGAGGAATGCTTTAACCTACACAGACTAATAAAGATTTCTTTGACCGCATTGTGTGTCTGGGCTGCGAAACCTTTGACTTCATGGGAACCGTCTGTATCTCCTGATCTAGGTCTCTGGGTTGACCTACTACTCATCTATTCCACCAGCCACAATCCAGCGCTGGTAAAATCCACTCCACTAACACCAGCACCAACAACACCCCCTCCAGCCATCGGCTTGATCTCCACATGAAAGGGCCTGCGAGCTCATTACCACAGCCTGGGGCTCATCAGGGCTTCCAGTCCCAGGGCCTTTTATAAGCCAGGGAGGATGGAGAAATTCAGCCAGGAGGGAAGAGGCATGGAAAGAGATCTCATATAGGGCTTGCCATTCAGGCAGCCAGGTGTTAAAGATACAGATAAGGCTCAGGGAGGAAGCAATAAGGGGAAGGAAAGGGAAGCGATAAGGAAGGTAGGACAAGGTAGATGACATAGAGGAAGTGAGGTACAGGAAAAGGGGCCGGGGGGATGATGGAGGGAAAATGGGGGAGAGATGACAGAGGGAGGAGGCTTTTTACTCCTATCTCTGTGCAGTGTTTCATCCTCCATATAGGGCCCCAGTGTCACACAGGCCTCCTCTCGCAGAGTCCAGCTTTGAAGTGATAATGGGGCTTTTGGCTAATGCTCCACTGCAGGTGCCCCTGGCTCCCTCTCTGTCTCCCAGCACAGTCCACATAGATGAGAAGAGATGAAAATCCTTTCAAAGTCTACAGATGAGGCCAATCTTTCTTCTCCCTTCCTCTTTTTCTTTCTTTCTCTTAATCTGTCAACCTCACTTACTCCATCCCACCACCATTTATTGCTTCCCTGGCACTGTCCGTCACTTTCAGGTACTTCTATTGCCCTTTGGCTCATTCTACAGTCTTTCCACTCCTCTCATTCTCTGTCTATTTACATGATTGAATTACAGCACTTCACTGGATTTAGAGGGAAGAAAAATTTAGCCGATCTGAAAAAACAATATTAAGTTAATAAGAATAAATCAACTTTCTGAGCTGTATAAATAGAATAAAACATGACTTCTCTATATTTTGTATTCTTCCCCTGCCTCACCTTCATTTCTCTTTCAATCCTATTTGCTTTCCAGCTGTGCCTCGTCTATCGCTTGGTGACTCCCTCCTTCTCAATCAATACTCAATGCCTCTCACCTCCTCTTCGCTCCCTCTGAGGTGTCAGATTGGTGTGACTGCAGACCCAGCCCCATTTATAATGCACAACAGGTAAACACACACACACACAGTTTACTAGATCCGGCTGCATGTCAGATGGGGGATTTCTGGAAGCTTTGTTTGGTTGGGGTAAATATGAAAGCCGGCATGCATGTGTTTGTCTGTGTGTGTGTGTGTGTGTGTGTGTGTGTGTGTGTGTGTGTGTGTGTGTGTGTGTGTGTGTGTGTGTGTGTGTGTGTGTGTACTTCAAGTCAAAACAGCAGGGAGGGGGAATCGATTCCATCCCTCTGTTATTTCCTGTTATACTGTATACAAAGCTAAGAAGGAAAGAAGGAAAGTCACCCCCTGCACGGAACAACATACTGTTTCTCACCAAAAGATATCTCTGCATGTCGGCACACACACACACACACACACTGGAGCTAATGAGATCACTGCTACATGCTGTGATACCAGCAGGAGAGTATTGTGAAAGGAACCCAATATTGGACACAGATAGACATTTGTTCTAGAATTCATTTTTTTCCCCTGTTTGCTTTGCTCACGGGCCCCGCATGCACGGCTCAATATGTCTTTATACAGGAATGTGGGCAGTCCACAGACCATGGCAGACAAGTGTCTTTTGTTTATTGAGAAGGTGGGATGGTTGAGGAGAGAGTGCAGAGCAAAGAGGCAGAGGAGAGAAGCTTCTGGTTACGTTCAACATGTACAAAAGTTGTAATAAATGAGTGTTTAAACCTCGTTTTCCAGGTGCTGCGCCTGTTTTCTAGCCCTCACCAGTCACTGTGAGTGTGTTTACATGCACACATAACTCATTACTCTGAATAACCCGATATGTGTAAACAGGTTGATTTAAGTGTTTACATGAGTCAGGGTATGGCTGTTTATTTGAAAGTCAATACAACATCTGGCAGGGTGTCTGGTGGTCAATAGAAAGGTTTAAAAAAGGGACCACAGATGGATTTTGTCAGTGTTTGTTGAAACTTGAAACTTATTCTGCTTTAAATTTGATGCACTGCAAACCAGGGTTTTAGAGATTGATAATATTTGTGTTAATACTTTCTTCTGTTTGATCTGAGCTTTTTTGGGGGGCTGACCAGAAGTTGTTTAAAAGTAATGCTGAAGAAAATAATAAATTATACACTTTAAGTAGCCTACTATTATAAGAATTAACGAGGAAAAGTAAAAACTCTAAATGTATTTGTCAGCAACAGACCCATTTGCAAACTCATTAAAACGATCAAGATACTGGGGAAACATTGTTTACAGCGCTGGCTCTTCCATAGAAAATCTCCCTAATGATGAATTGAGGTAGTATCTTATATAAACTGAGTTTACAACACTGTTATGAATGGTCTACTTTTTTGTTGGAACATTGAAGTCTTTCCCTACCTTGTTTAATCCAGACATTTGGACTCAACAGTTTAGTCTGAACCAAAATAACAAGTGTGAAAGGTGCCTCAGGCAAGAGTCCGCACCAATAGACCAGGTATTTAGTCCGACCAGAAGAGGTGGTCTCAGTCCAGATGGATCTGAGCCCTGGTTTTGTTTGTTTGCAGTTTAAAAACACTTTTTGGGATATTTAGGACTTTCTGACAAATCGCATGAAGTTGAATATTAAACAAGAAAAGCAGAAAAAGAAGCAGAAGCGGCGCCCAGGATTGCTTTCTGTCTTCGCCTCCAACAAAATTATGTTTGAACGACTAGAACATTGATTTAGCTGGTAATAAAACCATAAAGATGTTAGAGAGGCCACAAAACTAAAACGAAGTGAACCGGTTCATTAATTTTCTTCATTCAAACATAACAACTGCTTTTTTTCCCTATGCAGTTAATTCAAAACTGTTAGCAAATACAACAGCCAACTTGAAACACGCCAACATCAGACACACAGCCGTCTACAAGCTAATCAATGTCAAGTATGAGTAGACGCCACCCACGTAGGTGGAGACAGGACATAATTCATACAAAAGTATTTCGACCCACGATTATCTGGTGAGTTTTAACATGACAGGTGCATAAATCTGAATGATGCCTTGAATTTGTCATGACTGTAATTAATCTAAATGGCGTCAGTGATATATAGTATAATGCATGGAAGCTTCCGAGCACAACCACACACCACAACTATCAATTAGCAGTTCTGCTGGAGGTGGATGGAGGAGGCAGCACGCAGCTGCAGAAAGAAAAACGTTGCCTCATTCACTTTATCAAGCAAGATTTTCTGAGCTGAGAATCAAAGTTTGCCTCTTTCACCATCAGCCTGCGCCATAATCTCATCAACCTGGAGGCAAACGAGGCATTGTCATTACGCAGTGAAACACTCGGTCACCAAGTTTCCAGGTTCAGCTGCAGTGAGGCAGCAGCTCTGCAGCCTGTGGAGTGTCAAATACAAAAGGCCTTGAGGTGTGCTGAGTATAAAGCCCCAGAGATGGACCTGCTCACCACAGACAGGGAGGAGACAAAGCCCAGAGTTCTCACACACACACACATACACACACACACACACACACACACACACACACACACACACACACACACACACACACACACACACACACACACACACACACACACACACACACACACATAGCCATGGGGGAAGAGGAAGGAGTTCAACCAAAGACTCCTTCCAGAGGATAAAGGGATGTGTCTAAAGCTTATAATTACAGACACACACACAACTAAAAATCCAAAAATCTCTTTCCATCCATTACGCCACACTTTTCCCATGCAAATGGATCAGACCTCGTTCAGAAAATATGAGGCTCTTTGTTAACCATTTCGCCTCCAAACTCTTCCTTTCTCCGTGTCTTTTGCTCGCTCAGAAAACGTAAACAGCCCAAGTCTAAGACCTGCAGAGCATTAGCTGCTGCAAGTCAACAGGAGGTTGGCAAAGTGTGTGTGCGGAGGCATAATTTGCTGTTTGTTTGTTCTTTTTAAATCTCAGAATCAGGGACAGAGCCCGGGGCCACAGATTGGGCTGAAGCAACCATTTACAGTCCACGTGTGGGTTTGCTGGGCAACACACGCGCTTGTGTGGGACGTTTCCTGCTTCTTCCTGCTCGGGAGGATGTTGGGAAGGGTTTTCGATCCGGCTCTCCCCGCCCCGCCCACACGATGAGAGGCTGTGCTTGGGTCTGCTTGGGCTCTTTCCAACGCAGAGCTCCAGAGTCTCACATCCAGACCCTTACAGCTCATAACTCGAGATTACACTCACACACACAAAGTCGTGTTCCTGCTAAGCCTCTCGCACACGACACAACCTCATGATGATGCTGAGCAGATAGCATCGATGGAAACCCCAGATCATAAACCAAAACCGTGAGGAGATGGACAGATGTGCTGAGTGAGGGAAACACCTACGGCAGGGAGATTGCACTCTATTATGGCTGTGATGAATGAGCTGGGTTTCTCATTCTGATAGCTGCCCACATGCTCCATGCTGCTTAACTTTACGCAGCCATCATGAACACACACATATCTATTAAGCTTCACACACGCACACAAGCAGGAAAACCCAGCTAGCACTGTGCAGGTTATCCCTGGCTGGGACTGCTGCATTCCACAAGCCCCTGCTTCCAGATTCCAAGGAGTAAAGTGTACGTATGTGTGTTTGCACGTGCGTGTGTGTGTGTGTGTGTGTGTGTGAGGACATAAGGGCAGCCTTTTCTCCCGTGTGTCAGTTCCAATCTGGCGAGAGGCAGCCGTCACAGAGCCTAACTGTCGGCAGCGGCACAGAAAGGAGTAGGAGGAGGCCTCCGTCTTCGGCAGCCCCGCGACTGAAATCCCTGTGTGTGTATACTCATGACGGATTTAGATCACACTGTGATGTCTTATTCATGCTGTATCAATTCATAATGACCAGGCCAGTCCCCGATGTGAAGACGTGCATGCGCGCACACACACACACACACACACACACACACACACACACACACACACACACACACACACACACACACACACACACACACAAGTCTGCGCACATGTGTACGATTGGGACGGTCATTGCAGAAGAAGTTGTGTGCAAGTGTGTGTGTGTGTGTGTGCATGCATGCTTGTGCGTTTATTTAGAGCATCAGAGCTGGTATGTGCGGGTATGTAGAGCAGTGTGTACCAGACGCTGGACACATACACAAAACAGCACTGATGTCCCAGCGCTTTAGTGTGAATATTTAACAAGCCTCAATCCATCTGTTCAATTATTCATGAGGACGGACACAGAATCGTTAGTAAATATAAACACTGCCTTTTTCTCCCCCGCTTTCGCCGCGTCTTCGCTCCTCGTCTTTTGCACCTCTGACCATCTCACTCTCTCGTCTTTCTTCACTTTCTACCTCTTTTTATGTCCTCCCTTTCTTTCTCCCTCACCACCATTGTGCTGTGGTTGTGAATATTTCAGATGGTGGAGTGGTTTTTAAATTACCCCCTTTTGGCTTCCGCTCTCCTCACATGGTTTGGTCTGCATTTCTCTCTCACACACAGTCCGACTCGTAAAGAAAACAGTGACAAGCCATAAAAGCCACTTTTACCAGCTGACAAGGACAGGGGCAGGAAGAGGGGCAGGGGCAAGGAGTTGAGGCCTGCCTGGTGTTGTTGGGTTGGCAGCCAGGTCAGGTATTTCCGAGTCCTGCCAAAAGCTGGAGCCTCAGCCCTGCATCTAGAAAGTTTAGGATTTAAAGAACGGCCTTTTTTTCTGTCTATGACTATAATGAATTAATAGAATTAAGTTTTAATGAGATGTTGCTGTTACATTTT
The DNA here is from genome assembly GCF_009819705.1 of Hippoglossus hippoglossus. NCBI lineage: Eukaryota > Metazoa > Chordata > Actinopteri > Pleuronectiformes > Pleuronectidae > Hippoglossus > Hippoglossus hippoglossus. Next base: position 12,035,316 of record NC_047165.1, read on the forward strand.
CAGTATTGTGAGCACAAATCTCTGAGTCGTACATTATGGGGGTTTGTTCTTATCTTTATCAAAGAGGATGGTCTTTCAGTTTCAGAGCAGGAGGTGATATCATGTTCAGATTTTGTAATGCTCTCACTCAAAACCTGTCTCTTGCACTCAAGTAGACCCTAGTGCCTAGATTTGCTTTGCTTGTGCTCAAACTGTGAGCTTGCACTCAGATTTTTTGTTGCCTGGACAGATTTCCTGCACTCCAGCTTCAGCTCTTCTCTGCACGCTTTTTGATGGACGTTTCATGCACTCACAGAAGCAGCATGAGATGAACTGAAGCTGGAGCGCAGGAAATCGCACAGTTTAAGAACAGGCTGAGCTAAGTTAGGCACAATTAGGGGCTATTTGAGTGCAAGCACAGGGTTTTCGGTAAAAGCATTATTAAATCTGAACATAAAATCAAAAACTGAAAGACCAGGAAAAATCTTGTATAAAGATAGGGAAAAAAGCATGCACAGCACATCTCTTGGAAAAATTTAACCAATACCAATTGTAAGGGTAGAAACCACTCGTGGTGAGTAAAGCAGCCTCTAATGCACGCAGGTATTTTATTCTCAGAACTAAAGTTCCCCCAACTCACTGAACTCTTTGCTGTCAGTGTTTACTTAGTGTCAGATCAACCACAGTCAAGAAATCAGAATGTCTGCCGTGGCACAGAAACCTCCTGATGAAGACGGGTTGCCATGGGGACCGCTGCCAAGTGGGGGCCCAAACGGTCCTCAGAGAGAGAGAGAGGGTGGGGGGAGAGAGAGAGAGAGAGAGAGAGAGAGAGAGAGAGAGAGAGAGCGATAGAGAGAGAGACCTAGCACGTCGAGGCAGGTCATTCATCAGCAGAGACAAAGGGAAGGAAACGACAAGACCAGCTTGGACCATTAAAAGCCTGCCAGACACACACACACACACACACACACACACACACACACACACACACACACACACACACACACACACACACACACACACACACACACACACACACACACACACACACACACACACACACACACACACACACACACACACACACATTCACATCAGTCTTTCATGCAGTCATACACAAAAAGTCAAAGGTTGCAAGAGTTAACTTTCTCACTTTGCGGCACAAAAAGTCTTGGAACACCACATTGAGTTTACGAGCCAATCAATCTGCACCATATGAAAAGGAGAAAATACTGTATTTTGAATAGCAACAAAGTCCAAAACAAGTGGGAATGCGGTGACAGCAAGATGATTCATAGGTTTAATGATAGTGCATGTTATTTATTCTTGAATAATTCTTTCTTCTCTTTCTTACACTGAGCTACCGTTCCCTAAGCATCAAGCAATCAACAAACAGAAAGCAGCGTCTCGCCAACACAAACACAGAGGAGGCAGCTCCGCATCAACACATAGATGAGGCCGCTCTTTTATCTACAGTCAAAGCCATATAAAGAATGTAATCCCTTGTGTATGCCTGCCATCCTCACATTAGCACACAGAGATGTAATTATAGTGTTTTTCTCTGTGTGTTTGAGTCTAATTAGAGTTATTTACATTTTCTCCCTTGTGTGTGTGTGTGCGCGCGCATGTGCATCTATGTCCCCCTACCAGTATATCATGGTGTGTGTTCAAAGTTTGTGTACGTCAGGATAGCCGTTGTCAAGCAATAACTCAAGAATATAAGATGGAAAAATGCATCTCGAAGAAGTATGAGACATCCCCCCTCTGCAATACTTTGCCAGGTATTCCTCGGCTCCCCTGTAGAGCAGGTACCACCACGCCCTCCCCTCCTCCCTTATCCCCCCTTACCTCCCGGGGAGTCACACAAGGGAAGACCTCTCCTAACCGTCCCCTCACCCCACAGCGTAATGCTGCACGTTAGCCGTTAATGAAAGAAACACCCCTTCAAACAAGCCCGTGTAGTTGCCAGCATTTGTTTGTGGCAGCAACAAGCAAGACGGTAATCAAAAACCACAGAACACCCCTTCGCCTCCCCCGCCCCCCAAAACGCCCCCCACCCTGAGCCCAAACCAGATGCTATTCCCCGGGGCCAGCCATCAGGCTAACTGCTTAGCACTCCTCCAACTCCACTCACCTATATATCCCTAGGTTTTTTTAAGGTTTTTTTTTCCACCATCCTGCTGTCCTTCCTTCCTCCTGCTCCCCCACCGCGAAAAGACACTAATTACAGACATGGATGAGTAGATTACAGATCTGAAGTGCAGTGGAAATGGAATGAGGAGAAGTCAGGGGTGGTGGGCTGGGGGGCAACAGGTCGTTAACAGTGATGAATGCAACTCTATTTTCACTGTTATTGTTCACTGATGTTCCGCGCCGCGCCTCTCACCTCTGCGCCGCCGTTCCCATACCTTCTCGTCAGGGCAATCCATCACCAGCAACTAACTCTAACCATCTCTAATCATCCCTAATCAATTCCAATTATCTCTCCTCTGCCCCTCATGCATCAGTGTCTCTGATATCTCTCGGGCCTGGGAAGACACGGAGCAGCGGCGAAGATAAAGAGGTCGGCTCTCACGACGCAAAGAGCAGTACCACGCTTGCACTACCTCATTTCTCCATTAAGATCAAGAAATTTTTCAACCACCTTAAAAGTCAAACAGTAATGACATGTAAATATGAATTTGTTCGTTTTTTGAGGAGATAATTATGGCATTTAAAAAAAATCTACGTTCCGCTAAAAACTCTCTGTCTTCCCTTTGTAGTGAAAACTCATTACCCCGTTACCTTGATGACTGCTTGGGAGTCAAGTCTTTAAAACTCCCCACAAAACGGCAGTTCACTGCTCATTTAACTGACAGCCTTTTATTAACCCTGCTAGCTTTTCCTCTAAAGTTTAATGAGAGCAACGATCTCATCTGCCACCCCCCACCCTCACCCTCCGTCCATCCCCAACGTCCTTCTCTCCGTTTGTCCTCTCAGCAGGACGTCTAAGACAAACAGCCACTTTGTTATACAAGCTTTTCCTCAAACCCTCACTCTAGAATGAGAAAGAGAAACAAAGAAAGAAAGAAAGAGTGGAGTTGAAGAAAGAGAGCGAGAGAGAGAGAGCGCGAGAGACGGAGAGTGAAATAAATACAGAAAAAGAGAAGTGGGACAATTAATCCTGTGTCTATGAGAAGGGAAACCATCTGGGTTAGTGCTCCACCTGAGGGTAGTGGGCTTTCACATTAACCCCTCTTGTTAAGATCATAAAGGCAGACACTAACAAGCCCCAGTGTGCACTATGAGCAAGTGCAAAGACACACACTCGCATACTCTTACGAATCCATACACAACCATGGACTCTCTCACTCCTTCACTCTCGCTCTCCGCCGTCCTCAGACACACAAACGCAGAAATGAAATAGCGGCGAAAGTCGTCCCCTGGGAGCCGAGAACCTTTTAAGTCCATTAAAAGCTGCTGGTGGGAGCGAGACGAGGCTGTAACCTAACCACGTCAGGCTGGAACCAGAACTTATGCTGTGACCCAGACACACCGCGCTCAGGTCTTCTACCGCTGCTACTGATTCCACACATACTAGACCTCATTTTTAACAAGCAAGAGGCTTTTCATTAATGAACCAAACATAGGCCCCCCCATAAAAATTGTATTATTTTCAATTGCACGGCCCTGGATGGTACATTTGTTTTAACTGTGAAAAGAATGTGTGCCACTAGCACACCTGAAAAGCTTCAAGGTCGATTACAGCGCTCTTTTATCCAGGCTAGGGATAAAGAACAAATGAGTTTATACACAGACACATAGTGAATCGATTAAGCAACGTTAAACAAAGTCTCATTCTCCAGAACGTGGCAGGAAAGCGGGTGCTAGGTTTAGAATAATGAGCATGAAGTTAGATTGGATGAAACAGGGGAGCTGTGCTAGCACAATCCTCTGGCTGTTGGCAGAGCTCGCCGCTCCAGATGGACTAATCACGCCTGTTCAAGGCCATCCACTGGTCTGGAAGGCCCCGGTCTGCTCTGCGTCTGCTCCAGCCAGACAGACAACCCAGCGCTGCTCAGTGTTAGCCAGCCACAAGTAGGCCAGCCTTGCCCCCAGAAGGGTAAAGCTTTGCCCCCACAGCCCCACAGGTTGGTTTTGCCATAATGATAGGTGACATGGGGAGATAGTTGCGAGGAAGTGACAGATAGATTCAAGATGGTGTTAAACATCAAACGCGAGATGAACGGATGGCGGGCTGAGGCTGGGGATCATGGGTTAGCAGCACCGCTATGTGGATAGAAGGGAGGGAAATGATTTTTCCATGTCCCACTGTTTCATTATTCCCAGATGCTTCAGGTAATCTGAACTGAAATAATGGGAGCTGGAATGATCAGCCAGCAACAGGGACACTGATTATTCTGAAGCAGGGGGAAAAAAAACACTGAGCCTTGTTGCAGATGGGAATAAAAGTTTAACATTACTGTGGGATTGTCTCGCTGTATGGGGTGCATGAGTGTAAGGATGCGTGGGTGTGTGGCAGCATGGGATAGGCCTTAACAAGTGGAAACCAAATGAGGACTGCGACGACACATTTCATTCATGGGACTGAGGTATTTGAGTCCATTGGCAGAGTGAGCTTTGGGACATCTCCAGTGACATAAAACGACCTCATTAGGTGACACAGACGTTCTTTCACCTGGAACAGAGTTTAAGGTCTAGCGTGTCCCTTAGTTCAAATCCCAGTGTCACACCAACTCCCTGTCAACAGCGGATTCTCTCGCAGAGAAACTGCAGACGACCTGGCATGGCGGCCCCACAATGTGCATGTAACTTTCCACTCGCTCAGTTTATTAAGTCTCACACACAGACAGTGCAGTGGAAATCACAGGGTATAGTCACAAAATAAGTCTGAATGTTAATGAGGTCTGATCACCTTCCAGCAAATGTAATCAAATCTAAATTGTCCTTTAATTATGTTTAAACCGAAGCCAACTTATTTCAAACTTTTTTGAAACCATGCTGTGCAGTATATAGTTGTAGTTGTGCACAATACATCTGAGCAACAACAGTGGCTTGCGTAATAAAGAAAAGATAGGAAGATGAAAGATAGATGGTGTGTTTACTCATAGAAAAGAGAAAGTCATTGAAATAAAAAAAGTGAACTTACAGTCGAGACAGGGCAGGGTTCTTCTGAAACAGCAACTCCGGAAGTTGCTGCAGTTGATTACGGTTCAGCCGCCTGCGGCAGGGAAAACATATGATCAACCAGTGAGTTTGTGTGTGTGTGTGTGTGTGTGTGTGTGTGTGTGTGTGTGTGTGTGTGTGTGTGTGTGTGTGTGTGTGTGTGTGTGTGTGTGTGTGTGTGTGTGTGTGTGTGTGTGCCCTTGAGTGTGTAGGCTGTGAATAATATCTGCTAGCTGCCGTAGAATCGGCTTAGCCACAGGCTATTGTGTTTCAGTGTGCTCTGAATGTCACATAAATATCCAACTGAAAGTTCAGGGGAATTAAACTGCTAGTAAGAGACAGCGCTGTAAATTATCTCTGCACAGTTAAATTAGAATGCCGCGCCTGGTAGAATTCACTGCTGTCCCGACTTTCCCAGAGAAATGGAACAGCAACAGCATTCCCTGTTTAAACAAATGAATTAAATACACCACTTATGTGAACATGACCAGATTTTTATCTGGGGGGAAACCATCAAAACAAGATGTTCCCAAATAAAATTAAGAGAAACGGACAAGCCCATTCGAGCCCAAGGAAGCCCTGACAGGAATGGTGGCTGGCAACAGACTCCGTGTCAAACAACTAACGTCCAAGACTGGCAGGCTTTATGCAAATACAACAATTAAGTCAATGAGGAACAGACTGTTGCTAATCTGTTGGAAACCACAACTCTCTTCCCTCTGAATGGCCCATTGGAGTGAATGCAGCGGCTGTGCTACAGAGAGGCTACAAATCTGTAAGGCAGGCCGCTGCCATGCCTTTGGACACATTGAGACAGATGTTGGGACCTGTGCCACTTACAGTATACACCAAGAAGAGCACTTGGCCAGCTGAGGTGGAGATTTAGTGCTTAATGGGCATTAATGGTCTGCCGCTGCTCCGTTCACACTCAACTGTACCTGCTGGTGGGTTAGTGGCTTTTAAACATCAGAGAAACGAGCCTCCACATTGGTCTGGCACATGGATTCGTCTACCCAATGTTTGGGCTCAGATGAATATGGAGGAGGGAAGGCAAGTTGTACATGGCCTCGGCTTTGGTAATGTAAATTGTTAATGTGGGTTTCAGATCAGGGGAAAGTCTTTTATAAGTTAACCACTATGTGTGCATGACAGCATGTATCCATAAAATCATCTGCTGTGCAGGTTTCCATGCGGGTAGCACTATTGATTTGCTAATGAGCCGGTTGAGGTGTGGTTGACTGTGTTTGTCTGTGTGTTTTCCCAGCCTGTTTACAAGCTGCGAGGGAGGCCTGGTGCTGTCCAGATGAGCCGGGGTCTGCGGTGGGGAGGCCTCTTTAAGCCCACAAATCCCAATGAGGGCATTCCTGTCAGGCAAAGCTAATAAAGAAAAAATACTCCCGAGCCTACGCCGTGCCCTCTCTGCACCCTCCGACCACAATGGAATGACAGGGAAGTGCCTCACACTTGATACACCATTTACGGTCAGTTCCCCCTGGTAGGCTCATTACACACAACTAATACAAGAACTGAGCACAGATCAGTGGAGGGGTGAGATTTTCATTTAAGAGTTCAAGTTCAGAGAAGAAATAAAAAATGTGTTGTTTCTGGTCACGCTGGGTGGTACTCACAGTCTCTCCAGCTCCTTCATGTCATCAAAGGCCCCGCGCTCTATCACAGTAATCTGATTCTCCATCAGTTGCCTGCAAAGAGAGAGGGAGGACGGAAACAGAGGCTTAGAAACTACATGATACAGTGCGGCTTTGACTTTTTTTTTTTTACAAGTCTGTAGATGGTCACTCAGGCTTTAACAAAGTGCAGGGGGGCTCGGGTTTGGGTGGCGAGACTTCTTGCAGTATGTATATTCAAGCTGCATGCAGTTTATTCAACGTCTCTCTCTCTCTCTCTCTCTCTCTCTCTCCCTCAAACACACACTCTCACACAGGGGGCAGTGGTGTGGACTGAGGGCACAGTGTGGAATCTTGGCAAAAGAAGCAGGAATAGCGGCCAGGAAAGTTTCCAAGGTGGCTCAGGAACCGTGGGTCCGGGCTCTGGTGTGGTCCACTGGGTGCAGCGGTTGGGTGGAGACGAGATGAAAGGTGGCCAGGGGGTCAGAAAGTGTTAGAGGGGAAACTGAGTTGGACTGTGAGGTTTTTACAGTTGGCACAATTAAAAGACAGTAGGCTGTGTGTGTGTATGTGTGCCTGTTGGATCGGATAATTGGACAGAATCAGAGTTTAAGGCACTACATGAAGGATATTAGTCAAACAAATGCTAATATGGATGCACACAAACACACAAGCAGTTGCACTTCCTTGCCCCAGCCTACTTTGCCAAAGCCAACGCACCAAAAAGAAGGCTCGGATGGTTTTGGATGTGTTACAACAACACAAGTTCAGGAATGAGAGAAAAGCGTCCAGCGGCTTCAGAAGCAACAAGAGCTTCCCTTCATTACGTGTACAACTGTTCTGTGTTGAAGCAAACCTCTCATGTCTCCTCTGAGGCCGCGCCGCGCTGCAACTCAGCAGTCTGGGCTTCCTCCCCATCGAATATAAATGCTAATCACTGTTCGCACTCCAAACACACAGAGAAAAGTGTAATTCACCTCTGATCTCTTTCTCATGAATTTAGATGGAAGTGAAAAATTGTCGTGAGCACTTTTGAATCGAGAAAACTTTTTTTTTTTTTGCAGAGAGTCATCCTGCCTTCAATTTTCTCAGATGGTTCATCTGTTGTTCTGCATCCCCCCCCCCCCCCCCCCCCCTCACACACACACACACACAAACACACACATTTTTGATCTAGACCAGCCGAGCACTCAGAACCAGATGAATGGTGGTAAATCAGCTGTGTTGATTTTAGACTGACAGGAGAGGTGGCAGCTGACTGTAAAGATAAACCTCTGTTCCTGTTTGGCTCCTTCTGAGGGTTGCCCAGGGGTCAGCAGGGTCAGAGGTCTAACTACTGGTAGTCTTGTGGCTGTTGCCCCTCAGAGATTCCCCCCCCCCCAATACACAAAGACAGACTTCTTTTTTCTGGTTGCACATGCAGACACGCCATGCACCCACACCATACTAATCATGCATCATGTATATGGTTGTCTGACATTTGAGAAAGCGAGCAGTGTGCAGTGTGTGTGTGTGTGTGTGTGTGTTACATGTGGTGCAGGGGTCGTGTTGTGAGAGAATTTGGCTTTTTACAGCAAAGGGAGTTCTGTCTTTAATACCCCTGCAAGGAGTTGTTTCCTTCTTACTTGCTCATGACAAGCTGGTGACATGAAGGCATTTAACCTCCACGTGGGGGTTGGAGGGTGGTGCAGAAAAGGAGGCATGCGTCGGAAGACGAGAGGGGACAAGGAGCGGTGGGAACAAGCGAGGAAACAGAAGGGGACAACAGGGGGATGGGCGAGTCACGACGAGGCTCGAAAATAGTCGGGCTTCGCTGGGTAGAAGGAATTATGGGCAGCTCGTGTTACCTAAAATGTGTTCAGGTCTACACGGCTTCCTCTTCAGCGGAGGTTTTTAACACCTATGCCACAACTCACAAGTGTGTTCGCGCACACACACACACACATAGACACTTGTACAACTACTTTATTACCTGAAGTCACAAGTGCTTTTTAATTTCAGCACAGGGTGAGGTAGTGACTTCGCCTGAATGTGTTAACTGTGTGGAGAGCCTAGTTGTAGTGGCGCTTGTGTACACATTACATGTTGATGTGTGGGAACAGAGGGCAAGTGAGTGTGTGTGTGTGTGTGTGTCTGAGGGACAATAAGTGCCACTACAACAGGCTGAATACAGTGAGAGAAGTCCATTACATCACGGGCTACAGTCACTCAGCAGCTTAATGTACTCCCGAGTAGCACACTTGACGGAAGCATCTCCACTCCGCTGGGTTTGTGCCAGTTTGAGCTGCAGGTCTGTGCAACTCGTGAGCTGCAAGGTTGGATGCAGCTCTGGCAGGCATGAATAGATAAACTCTGACACAGACATGCACTGCGGGATACACATACAAACATCCCATCATTGCACAATAACATGAAGCCAAGTACTTACAGAACTCGGAGGTACTTGAGTCCAGCGAAGTCACTCTTGGTGATGCGTGTGAGGTTATTCCCATTCAGCTCCCTGCGAAGACAGACACAGAAAATACGTATGAATAATACATCGTTATCCTCCCTCTGGACCAGTTCAGCCTGATGACTCAAGGAGCAGACGATGACACGGAGGCATCTTTGTCTACTGATACCTGAGTCAAATTTCTTATCTGGAGCATGAAAACAACCGCACAACTTCACATACACACACACACAGACACACACATTGCCCCGAGCTGTTTGTTCAAGCATACTACTGGTGTAATATATGCTGAGAAGGTCTTTAATTGCTGGTGTTTTCATGAAATGCAAATTGCTTTAAATGTGATGTTAAATGTAACATACACTGCCGGGTAGAAATGGAAAGGCTGCGTTAAAGGGGAGTTCATGTTTATTTCTAATACCACTGGGAGAAATTAAGGAGTCCTATTAAAATGGAAGCCACATTTGAGTGGCCTGTTTGTCTTTCTATTCCAGCCCTCTCCCACCAACAGCGGTCCCTCCGCTATTGGTGGGGATTAGCAGGAGCCAGTGGAGGGGATTTGGGAAGGGCCACAAGGCCAGAAAGCTAAGTGCTGTGGATATAATGGGAGCAGGCTCCCTGCTGAGAGCTGGCAAGCGCTGCTAAAAAAGAGAAAGACAAAGTATTTGAAAAAGAGAGGATTTGAATTTAGTTTTGGTTTCTTACAAGTATTATTGTCATCTTCTAACTGGTTGACAATAATTATTACCTCTGTCAACCACCCTGTTTATTTGTTTGTAAGCAAGATAATGCAAAAACGAATGCGCGGATTCCCACAAAACTTGGTGGAATGATGCAATATGGGTAAGAAAATAAAAGCATTACATTTGGTGAGGATCAAAATCAGGAGACAGACCGTTTTTCACTTTCTTGAATTTTCGGGAGTTTTTCTACATTTTCTTTGATTTCTCAGAGAATAATTCATGGGTCTTGGTGAAAAACATCTGGCATATAGGGACTGATAATTATGAGTTAGCGCAATTTGGTGCAGATCCAACAAAAAAATTCTGGATCCAGTGAATTCAAATGTGGTTTCTTCAGGGGCCTGTCCGGCCTACTGAGTGCCATTCTACTTCTCAATGTGTCGTGTATTTGATAACTCCAGAGGTAGCATACAGAACTTGCGGTCGTTTGGTGGATTCAGTTTCATCTGTTGATATAAGAGAGGTTTGTATTGTTATTTGTTTCTGCAGAACTCTGTGGAAGATTAATATTTAACCTCAGTACCAGATTGTATTCTCATGACTGAGCGAAAAGAAAAAAGCAGGCAAAGCACGCAAAACCGTACGAGCCACCCAGGTGCTGAGACAAGTCAAAATACAGAGAGTTTCTCTGTGCTACTGCACTTCCTAAGCATTATGGGTCCACCCTACCCTGACCTCCCCAACCCCCCCGCCCCAAAGTACAACCAAAAAACTGGTTCCAAATCTACGCCAAAAGCGCTGGTCTCTCTCCCTCAGTCACTCTCTCCTTCTCTCGTCTAATGACCACTCCAGGGACTGTAGCGTTATGCAGTACGAAAGAGAACGGTCATTATAGACAGATGGTGTGTGTGTGTGTGTGTGTGTGTGTGTGTGTGTGTGTGTGTGTGTGTGTGTGTGCGTGTGCGTGTGCGTGTGTGTGTGCGTGCATGCGTGTGTACACAGGTGCATCAACAGGCCAAGCGACAGGGCCACGGGAAATAAATAATGGACTGGGCTTCATTAGCCTGGGCTCTGATACACACACATGTGGTGCTCATTACAGGTGCTTACGCAGATAGCCGCACACACACACAGACACCCACACACACTTCTGGATTTCCAATGTCTTATCTTCAGGGTGGTCACTCCGGATGACATCCGGAGAACATTTAAAAGAAGAAAGATAGAAGAGGAGGAAGAGACGGTAAAAGCGAGGGGTGGCAGGGAGAATGTGTGACTCACACATAAACTAGTGAAATCACACTTTTATCCTGCAGCTACGAAGTCTTAATTCATCCTGTAATAAGAGACATGTCATAGTTTCAGCTTGTACTGTGGGGTTGACTAATCAGACAAACTCTCAAAGTATTTTGTGCGTTAAGATGTGGTGACTGAACTAATTTCCCTGCGCTCAGAGGATGTTGCAATATCCTGCTGCAAGAGTCATCTGAAAGAGCACATTGGCCGTGCACCTGCTCATCAATGCAGGTGACATTTAGGCAATGCTCAAATGCCACCAGCATCTTATGATGTTTAAAATAGTCATAGTCAACGCTGTTTATTTCCTATTCTGACCTTTTCCGTTGGCATTTTGCAATAGAAACCATGCAATGTTCTCAAGACCTTGAAATTGAGCAGGTAATATCAGTCCCACTATAGCTCATATGCTTCAAGGACTCATGACTTGTGTACAGTATATGGACATGACCTTCTGCAGTTAACCGTTATGAGAAGAGCTGGGGATAGCACTTTTTAACATTCACAGTAACGAGCATGCATTTTGAAGTGGACACTTGGCTTTATGAAAAGAGCACATGGCCCATATAAATTGTTATAGCTCCTGCATGGTGTTTGACCCATCTGATGATGTCTGATGACCCAGGGGAGTGATTTGTCTCCGGGGGGATCTTGCCAAGTTACTCCCTTGTCTGTGAGGATGCTCTGCTGCTCGGGCTGATGGAAAATAGCTGGGATTCCCATCAGCTTCAGACTGGGAAGTAACTTTCATCATAGTGCGTGCTCACACACACACACACACACACACACACACACACACACACACACTGTAGTGATATGTAAATGTCATGAACATTGGTGCATGGTTCTGCATGGATGAACACGTCTAGGTGAACCCACAACTTATAGAAGAGAATATGAACTCCAGGCATTCATACAGTCTGGAGTCATGGGTTCTCATCTCTGTGTTGACTCCACGTCTAAATAAGTGCACTGTGTTCAAAAGTAATATATGGAGTCAATGGCTCAAAGGAAAATCTGCTGTTTATTAGCGACAATATCAGCCAGTGGTATTTTTCTTTGTTTTACAATCAAAAGGAGCTCAGAAATGGTTTTTGGCACAGCAGCAAAGGCAGGCGCACTCCTTTCATACACAGATGTTTTGTAGTATGGACTTCATGCGGGTTTTCACATCATGGTACTTCAGTATTACTTCAGAGGCTGAAAATTATTAGGTATCATTCCCAGTTCCTACGGCGAAGGATTTCCACCTCCAGCTGCTTTAGTCAAATCCATTCCATCCTCTGGAAACTCTGTCAGGATCCCCGATGCTGACACACTTCCTGGAGAGCAAGTGGATTTATGACATCACTATCTAATCCTTTTTCATCCTCCGTCCCGAGCTGATTGATGCCTAAGAGTACTTCCTGGTGCACCTTCCCATGGGTGGACACGCGGCAGCTACGCTCCACTGCTCTACATCTCTATAATTCAAAGGGGCTCAGAGGAGTGCTACAATGCTGAAAAACTCATTATGTTTATTTCTGCCAGCTGCTGGGGTCCCTGGGACGAGGGGGACCTGGTTCGCATTGAGAAACTTTACATAAAATGAAACCCCACGACTGGAGGGAGGATAAGCAAACGCTCTAAGGCCTGCATCCACATACACTCACGCGGATAGAGATATCCACATGTGCTGACCTTCATACACGAAGACCACATAAATATACAGCATCGAGGAAAAAACACACAAGCACCCCTACTGGCATGCACACAAACAGCGCCAGTGGGAAAAGTCAATTGTTCTGCTGGGAACAAAGAACATAATGATAACAAGAGAAACTACTGCTGGCTGTATAGCTTTCCCCCAGCACTATCGATTTATGCAGACACTGCAGACCTGAAATTAATACAGACGGAGTGGGACAGCGAGGGCTCGCAAACAAGCCAAAGTGATGAGTCAGTCTCTTAAAACGACGTATAATAAGGCAGACCACTCAATATAAAGTTCACACGTCTCAACAGTCTTGTCAAAGCTGTCTTTTTGTATTGATCAGCTGTCCCACTTTGGTCTCTAGAGTTGGGAGGGCACTGAAAAGTTGTTGTCGCACTCTTTTTCTGCAATGTATATGAAAATGTGCTCCCTCGCTGGGGTTAGACACGACTCACGAAGATGGGTCACTGTTGCTACCAAGCTTCAATTTACACTTCAGCTTTCAGCCACAAAGAAAAACATGAACAATATAAATAGTAGTAGTGGGCTGTAGCAAAACATAAGCAAGAGAAGAAATCAAGAGTCCAGGGGTGCAAGCAAGTATTTCACAAGTTGAAATTAGTTCCTTTCATCGTAATTTTAAGGGTAGGGTAGATACGTTTTTTCTAAAACACTTTTTTATCATATTTGTTGAAATCCTCTTCGCATCCCGATAGCCACCAATAAATAAAGTTGTGTGAAAAAAGAAAACAAGCCGGTGTCTGTGGCCAGATCAGGACTTTGGTCCTGATCTGGACATTGGTGAAACCCGCTCTACTGCAAGTTAAAGTTTATTCAAACTCTACATGGGCTCTACCATAAGGATTTTGACAGGAAGTACATTTCTCTGGCCCCCTTCCTCTTTGAAATTAGATTTAAATTACCTATCAAGGTTCTTTTTTTTTGCAGTGCAGCCATTCTGTTTGGCTGCTGTTGGCACCGCAGGACCATTTGTCCTGAACAGGTTTAGCCTGGCAGGGAAGACAGAAGCCAGCTGATTTGAGGATCGGTGGCACAGCGCTGCCCGAGCTCCATGCTGAGGAAACAATCTTATGACCAGGAGCCCGAGGTCTTGTACTGTTGAAGCACGGACGCCCATTAATCAACAATCCCACACTGATAACGGTATTTGACCGGCCAGTGAGCGCACTCCCTAATGAATGAAGTAAACAGGTTGAAAAGCTGCCAAAGAGCGAAGCGGTTCTCCTCCTCCAGACTCGAAAACATATGGACGTGACAGCCGTGAAACACGCAGGAGGAGAGGAAAGATAGAGTCACCGCGAGACAGAAAAAGAGAGAGCTTCTCTGACAGTGTTGTTAGCTGCCTGAAAGCGACGGACTGGAGAAGTGTGGTGGAGTGTTACGAGTAGACGGGGAGCGGCGAGGAGCTGATGGGCTGTCTGGGAAACGTCAGCAAGGACACAATGCCTCAACGGCTGGTAGACTGTACAGAGAAAGTGACCTACATACTAGCTGGTCCAACGGGCTACAGGACCGGGCAGTACCATCCGGTCTCACATGGTCCAAGATTGAGAAAGTGAAAGAGAGAGAGAGAGAGAGAGAGAGAGAGAGAGAGAGAGAGAGAGAGAGAGAGAGAGAGAGAGAGCAGACCACCATGACCAAAATAACACACTTTAAACCCAACTGGAACACTTCTATCCAGACTGAGAGGTCAGATTTCTGCTCAGCTTGAACAAAACATTCCCTCTCCTTTGAAATGTGGCTTTCAGACGCGCAGTTAGGGCCCTCAACTGTACATTTTTTGTGCGCGTGTGTGCGTCAGAGAGCGTCTAAGTGTGCGTGCGTTCAGCGTGATAAGACTGTGCACAAGTGTTTTCCCGGCTCCTGGGCTCCTCAAGGGCTGTTTACTTTTTTTTTTATTGTAATTTGATTCTGCTTTGTCAGGCCTTAAAAGCAAGACTGCTGATAGGAAAGGTAAACATCAAGCAGACGCACACAGGCGCACACACACACACACACACACACACACACGCACACACACACACACACACACACACACACACACACACACACACACACACACACACACACACACACACACACACACACACACACACACACACACACACACATAACCCCTTGTCGAGCCTTGACCCGTGTAATCTCCTGCATCTTGCTGAGCCCCTCTCATTTTTCTAAACAGCTACAGGTAAAAGTCAGGGACCCGAACCCAAGCATCTGTCTTTTGCTGTTGTTACCCGGCCTTCACACTATACAACTACAACCTTGACAAGGAGACGCGGTTGTTGTTTTTTCCCAAGTAGAACACGCTGCTGTCAGCAAAAAAAACAGACAGATAGCGGGAAGGACCGGGAGATGGGAGGGGAAAAGGGGAGGCAGGGGAAAATGCATGGGAGGAAAGTAGCACGCAGACACTTTGTGATCAAACATAGATAACTTATGACACTCTCTCAGGCCGTAGTGAATCAATTAAACATCTGTTCCGACGACGTGTGTTGCTGCCACAGGCTGGGAAAAGAACACACAGCAGACTGTAGTAGAGACAGAGACAGAGGGGTCTTTCATGGCTTATACTGTATCTGTAGTTTGTGTAGCGACAGACGCCGAGGTTCTGTTGTGGCTTTGAGTCACACATGAAGGCATTGAGCCTGTATGAATGTGTACTCTGACTGTGTCATATGGACAAAACATCTGCTCCGCCACATCCACGCAGAAGACCGAGGAGAAGTTTGAGGCATGTGCAATGACGACTGGTAGTTTGATGGATGCTGCGCGTGTGCTGGAATCTGTCTGTTCACCCCGATGAATAAGGAGTTGTCTTCCACTGAGCACACTGAGAACTAAGCTCATCTGCTCGGAGATATCTCCCACAGCAAGATATATAATCCAAGGCAATTAAATGATCAATTAGTGTTGGAAATCTATCAACAGCTATTTTGGTAATTAGTCACTTATTTTTGCCACTTTTGGAGAAAACCGACAAACATGAGCATTATTAAACCAGTCTCTTTGATTTCTGTATCGCGCTTTCTTAACATGCTTTTAAGATTTTTGTTACACGCTTATGTTTCATCTTTTATTGTGAGCTGTCCTGTATGATTGATTTTTCATTTGTTTTAAATATTATTTTAAGCTCTCTGTGCAAAGCTAAATTCCCTGAGGGACAATAAAGGTTTCTTCCGTTCCTATTTTAAGACAAAACAGTTCATGGATTAAAAGATTTAGAAAAGAAATTGAAAGCAAAGTAATTTAGTTTTATATTTAATATATTTGTTTCAATTGTGTGAAAACAATTCTGGTATTTGGTGGGACCATTTTGAATTTTGTTTAATAAATTTGTATTTTTGTCATTATTTCATTAGAAATTAAATTGACCGACTCATTTATTTGACGGTGAACTCTTTTGCACTGGTTTGATAAATGTGCAGATCTCAAGCTGCCCCTGCATCTGGAATCCTGTTTCCTCTCAAACTTGTATCACATCAGAGGCGTGACTGTGGATTACGAAGGCATATCTACAATGTGAGAGAGTGTTCATCAATTAAACACACACACACACACACACACACACACACACACACACACACACACACACACACACACACACACACACACACACACACACATTTAACCCCCCCAACCCTTTCACTCTTCTAACACCGGCTTCTTACTGGCCATAGCCAGGAGGGTTAAAAGCGAAGATGCCCGTCTGAGAGATGAAAGGTGATCTACGTGGACTCTCCAAATTAGATTTTCATGGTCTGCTGAGATACAGCCACTTTTAGACAGGCGTGAAAAACAATCACGCATGTGCACTCACATATGCACACACACACACCTCATATATAAGCGTGCCAGACATGCACAAGTAGAAAAAGTGCAGGACATTGGCGTTTTTTTAACACACACACACGCTCACAGCTTTGCGAGGGTCATTTCTCAGCTCTCATGAGGGCAATCAAACACTTCCAGAAAGTCGATGTGTTCATCGGGACAGCAGGTCAGTACGTGTCTGCCGGCTTTGATGCTAAGCAGTCTGTCATCGCTCCACTTAAACGTACAACACACTACCTGTGCATGTAAGTGAAATTTAAAAAGGGATACAAAGACACATAAGACCGAAGCTAACAATTGTTTTCATTATTATCTGCTATTATTATCAATTTCTGGATTAATTGTTTGGTTTATAAAACATCAGTAAACAGCTAAACGTTCCATCCAGACCATTAAGGCAATGATGTAAAATGTTTTGTTTTGTCCGGACAACAGACCAAAATCCAAAATATTTATTTTAATATAATAATCAGCAAGTTCTCACATTGGAATAACTGTGAAAAGTTTGGTGTTTATGCAATAGCTTAAACAACTATCAACTAGTTCCAGATACATTTTCTGTCCATCAACTAATCAATGACAGAAACTCAAATAATTCTTGCAGTTTCACATACCGTTCGAAAAATAAAAAGAGCCCTGGGTGCCACAAACTATGAACTACACAGTAGCTTATTACGACTCACAAAATCCTCAAACTCAAATGACAGCTATAGAGTGAGAAGGCGTCCACCTCCATCTTCAGTGCAGGAGAAAAGACCACAGCTGTGTTGCACAGGCAGTAAATTGAACTGACTGAGTCCCAGGTCTGTAATTTTACAATGCTACACTGAACATAAACATTCTCTGAATGATTTCCATTCCAGGCATTATCACTCCTCACGGGATTAGCGGCTACGAGGATGGATATATTTGACTGGGGGGGGAAAAGGACCTGAATGAAATTCAGTCTGCCCCTGGGCTGGACCTATTTAGCCTTTTATGATAAATAACATAATCTTGTTCATTCATTAGCTTTGTGGTTAAGTTACAAGTCTCTTCAATCTGTGCGGTAATCCCTTCATTAGCGATAACCACTTCAGTTACTGTGCCAGCCTCGCCTTGAAGGATCTCCACGTCCAACTCTCAACCAGCCCAGCTCCACCCCTCACCCCACTTCTTTGTCTCGTCACATAGCCGGAGCTGGCAGGTAGTGGGCAGGCTGTGTTCAGTCTTGTCAGTGTAAATTATGGATCAGGTGGCCGGTGAGATATCAGTTGTACCAGCTCTGTGCTGGTGCCAGAAACACCACAGGCATTCCCTGGCACGCACACACACAAGTAGCACGCACGCACGCACGCACGCACGCACACACTCACGCACTCACGCACGCAAGCACGCACACACACACACACACCTCCCACCTCCACTCCCCCAAATACATACATACATGGTTATCGAATCGAGGGAGCCCCCCATCTTCAAACACCTCTAACCCTCATGTGTTTTCATCGAACATTACTTATTCACTGCACGCATGCACAAACACATGTGGGTGTACATGCTCAAGTGTTTGAACAAACACAAGTTAATGTCAAATTTATGCAGGCATGCATGAAACACACACACACACACGCATATGGTGTGCAGCCTCCACCCCCTCTTCTGGATGATCTCCAATATGCCCCCAAATCTCAGCACAGGGTATTTTCTGGCACAGAAAATTCATCATCAATACCCTGGCTTTTTGCAATTAGGGGATAGTACACACATGTTTGCGCACACACACACACACACACACACACACACACACACACACACACACACACACACACACACACACACACACACACACACAGCTATTGCAAATCATCTCACTCACAGAGGAGACACATGTAATCTAAGCAGAAGGCGATAAAGCAGGGAGAGAGAAAAGCTGCAGGTTTGGTCGATACCAGTCTACCTAAAAGCTTCACTAACAACCTTTGGCGTCTGTGTAAAGTCACTTTAATCAGCCTCACAGATGCAGATTATTCTCTCTCCGCGTCTGATATCGATGCGATTACCATGTTAATTTGATATTTTGCCACAGCAGATGAATAAAGAAACGACGGGGGAGAAGAGAGGCAGGGAGAGGATGGATACAGAGAGGGAGGTAGAGGGGGAGGGAGCGGCCGGTGGCCCGTACGAGGCAGGGTGTGATTTTAACACGTGGAGCTCGCCGTCTCATTACAGGCCTCAGTCTGAGGAGCACAGGGGTCAGATCTGATCCAAACCCTAAGTGACAAGTGCAAATGGGATTCTGCTGTCTGTCTCAACACCCCTCCATACACACCCCCCGCCCCACTAACTCTCACACACACTTTCTCCAAAAAAAACGAACCCCTCCTGCTTTAACACACTCAAAAGCATCACCCTGCATACAAACGCACACATATGCATTCACGCCAAATTCCATAAACGTACCACGGACCAGCTACACAGTGTTAAGTGCAACCTTTTCGGCTTCCTCTTGTCTGCTTCTCTTCCCAGCATTTACACTACACCCTCTCCTTCCATTAAAGTACATTTTTGCAACGTGATACACTTGAAATCGTTGTACTTCCAATACATTTCTACAATAAAAAGCACCAACGTCTGGGACAACGTACTGTATAAACTTAACTTGCTCATTACTCATGTTTGACCTCAGTAGCAGCTGCACAATTTCATTCACATGAACACATATTTCCCAAATTCATACACATAAATCTAACCGTGCACATGGGACCATCGTGTGGGGCAGTGAGGGCTGTGTTGACTCGCACAATCACCTTGATGAATCACCGGGTATAATGGCCCGCAAAAAAAAAACACGAGAGTCTCCATTGTTATGTAGTTACTCTCTGCGGAGGCTGGCTATCTTCTGTGTGACCTACACACACAGCTAATACAGTACATGCACCACTACACACACACACACAAAGGCAGGGACCCAGGAATAAATTGCACATGATCTCTACACACCCCATGTTTCAACTGCAGCATCCTGAGTGTGCGAGACATGCTTGAAAACGTCCAGAGATGCTACAGCGATAAAATCCTCTGCTGTACATGACCTTTGAATGCCCAAACAACTTTAGACACAGAAATGCTCTTGAGCGAAGGGGCAGAGTATATTTCCAGGGTGAATGGCCATTCATGTAAAAGGAAACCACAAAATGACCATGTTTCCTCTCTGCTTCAGTGTTGAACCAGCATGTGCGCATAACTAAACCCGGAAACATGCCGACTGCTAAGCGAGGGAAAAAAAAGGTGTTCTTAGAAATTAAATATGAAAAGCATAAAATATGCAGCCAGCTCCCACTATGCCAACGCTGCCTCTGACACAGGCTTTCTCTCCTCCGTTCCCACCGCATGTTTTATTCAGGACTGATATTCTAAAAGCTGAAATAGAACAATCTATTTCCCCTTGCACTCCTCACTTCTGATTTACTGATGAATATTTCAGAGGAATGTCAGAAAAGACAGAGAAACTCCACTCTGCGAGCCGGCTCCCGCCTCACCTCTCACTCCCTCTCCCGTCCTCCCCTTTGGTTTTACAAGACAGCTACGTGATCCTCCTGCAAGACTCACTTAAGTAGCAGATTTGCTTAATTTTCTACATGATTTAACAATTCGCGGAGCGAGTGTTCAGGGGGCATGAGAAGGGGAGAGAGGGGAGTTTTTGGCCCGGGAGTGGAAGAAAGTGAAAGGGGGCGAATGGAGGGAAGAAAGGAGATAAAAAGAGACACAGTGCCCTGCAGACAGGACTCCTGATATGTGGGGGGGAACATATTCCCAAGCAGAACAGAATTTATCCTCGTCACAGACCAGGCTGCAAATCTGGTTGTCTCACAATTTGATTTAATACAAATTAAACAAGTCAGTCAAACTTTACTTTTTAAACTCTGACACATTAAAATAGTGGAGCAAAAAATTAAACTCCATATATTTAATTTCAGAATTGACAGAAATATAAAAAACATACAGCAAGCATGAGCAAGCACGTAAGTAAATTATGGACACATGTGAAAGGCACACATCTGCTCCTGCTCTTTCCAGTCCCTCATGCCTATTTATACCTGACTGGAATGCCAGTGACTGACTGACACACACACACACACACACACACACACACACACACACACACACACACACACACACACACACACACACACACACACACACACACACACATGATCACACACATGCACACACACACACACAGTGTTATGGGCAGGGCTATTGTTCTCTTTTGGTCTAAGCAAAGTCATGTGCACTTCTACAAGATTGCAAGGAAACGGTGAGAAAAGAGCAGAGAGGGTCAGTTAGGGAGTTTCTCTGTCTCTCTCACACACACACAAACACACACACACACACACACACACACACACACACACACACACACACACACACACACACACACACACACACACGCACACACACACCGAGGCAGAGTGCAGATGGTACTCACAGTCTTTCAGTGTTGCGGGGGATATTCCTTGGCATGGTTTTGAGACCCAGTCCATGGCAGTCAACTGTGGTGCCACTGCAAGCACACAGGGCTGGACAGGCACTGGTGCTGCCTATGAGCAGGGCAGAGAGCATCACCACCCACATCCAGAGTGGCTGCCCGACCCGAGTGCCCATGTCCGCCCCAAAACTGCAACCTCTAACAGGCATATTCACCACCACTGCAGCCTGCTCCTCTTCTTCTTCTTCTTCTTCTTCTTCTTCTTCTTCTTCTTCTTCTTCTTCTTCTTCTTCTTCAGCAAACCCCTACTTCTCTCTGTCCACCTTCCTCTCTCTTTCTGCTTCTCTGCAAAACCAAGAGTCCTGCTACACCTCACAAGTCCTCTAGAATAATTC
Source organism: Hippoglossus hippoglossus (assembly GCF_009819705.1). Taxonomy (NCBI): domain Eukaryota; kingdom Metazoa; phylum Chordata; class Actinopteri; order Pleuronectiformes; family Pleuronectidae; genus Hippoglossus; species Hippoglossus hippoglossus. The sequence continues at coordinate 12,056,931 of NC_047165.1, forward strand.
TAAATATGTGGTGAATATAAATAGAAAGAAATCTGTCACAAATGCTAATATTTTCCTTTTTTTGCTGTGAAGCAAAACAAATCCTTTTGCTCTTCTAGATTTCTTTTGATGTAGATCTGATATCCAGCACAGTTTGTTGATGTAAAAAAAAAAAAAAGGCTTCTTTCTTTCTCTTAATCTTCTTCTTCCTTGCAAACTCTTCTCCTTTCTTGTCTTTGAGGAGTTGCTGTGCTCTGGCGTGCACACGTCTGCGTCTCTGTCCTGCTCTCACTCAGTCCCGCTCTGCTCTGCCTGCCTGAAGAGAGAGGGAATAAGGAAAGAGCAGAAAGAAAAAAAAGCCAGTCTATTTCTCTCTCACTCTATCTCTTTCTCTCTCTCTCTCTCTCTCTCTCTCTCTCTCTCTCTCTCTCTCTCTCTCTCTCTCTCTCTCTCTCTACACACACACACACACACACATACACACACCAGTCATCCATCACAAGGATCTACAAATAGCAGAGCCCCCGACTCCACCCCTGCCCCTCCTCTCCTCCCCCACCCCTCTCCCTCCTCACACATCATACCCCCCCAGAACCCTGCCTGAACTCTCATTCTTGAGATCCGTCTTTCACTCCCTTGATTCTATTCACAATACAAATCTACTCCTCCAAGTATCTTTTTTTTTTCCTCTTTATTTCACTCACTCCAATCCTTTTCTCTCAGGTTTGCCTCCAGGCGAACCCCCCAGAGAGAGACCTAACCTACATGACACTGCATAACCCCAGCCCGAAGGGAGAAGCAGCGGGGAGACTGGGCTCCGCGAGTGTGTGTGTCTGTGTGTGTCTGTGTGTGTGTGTGTGTGTGTGTGTGTGTGTGTGTGTGTGTGAATGTGTACATGTAACGAAGGAGAATCCACTGGGGAAGATAGGAATCAACACCTCGGTCCTCGGAGGCAAAAAAGCAGGAATAAATAATCCTAAGTGTGGGTCTTAACGTGTAGATCAAGTGTGGCCACACACACACACAGAAGCTACAGCATGAAACTGGAGTGAAAAAGCACGAAATACACACAACCGCACGCACACATTCATGATTTGTTGGGAAGGCAGACCACAGCCATAAAAAGTAAGTCAACACTATATTTTAAGCGCAGCATGGGTACAGGAACAGAGATTATATCCTCACATATATATACATATACAAATGAAAATATAAACAGCTACACTCACAGCCATACCTGCTCTGCTCCTGGAGGAACTGGCACACAATCCCCCCCTTAGTGCCAGGACCGTGAATTCCCTGAAATGGACTGAGAGCATCGAGACATAAACGGGACTGTGTTGAGAAGGGGGGGGGGATTTCATGATAAGCAGCATCTGCGGCCCATTATTTATTCTGAAGGAATTCTGAACAAATATCACTCGGTAAAGGTCGACATCTAGTTAAAACAGGGGGTGTATTAGAGTCTAGCCATTGTTGACAGTGTAATTGTAGCTTTCACGAAACTTTTCCAAATGCATATTGTAGTGCAGCTTGTGGGTTTTGCAAATTAGCATTCAGTATTCTGCTCAGGAAGCGGACCTCTTGTTTTTATGATTCAGTTCAAAGTGCATTGTTCGCAGTTATATCCGCTCAATTAATCAAACCAGTTTAAAGTGAGCAGTTACCGAGGGGAAAGAAGAACAATAAGCACTTCTTCACTTCGGTCTGTGGCGCAGATTTTTTCTATTGAACCAATGTGTGATTATTAGATCCCAGGTATCTGTGAGTCTGCGTGGATCCCTTTCCTAATGAAGCACCATTGATTAATGCTGTGTCAGCTGCTGAAAGGCACAAAACCAATAGTGAATGCTTTGGCTGTTTTCCTGTTATGCATAAATATAAGTTACTATAGTTTGACAAATGCTCACACGTAAGGAAGATGCTTGAAATCGTTTCGCAAAAATGGCAACCGAGACAGATTTTGAGCATGTGTCTGTGTTCGTGCAGTCTCCCCGTCACTGTTTTTGTGGTGTATAAAGGATTCTTGAAAAATCCTTGATTCTGAGTCACTCAGAAACTAGTCCAATTTCTGATTTGTTCCTTACTTTGTGCTTGGTGAATACTCTGAGTTTTTATATTGATAGAAAATTGTGGCATACGAATATACAGCTCACCTTAAACCTGCCTTGTCTCAGCTCGGCTAAAGCCACTTGATATGTGGTCTAGTTCCGCAGGGGGCTTTGCAGTGGGGTGGATCCCTCCCAACACAAACAGCAGCACAGTCCCACAGACCTAAGAATCCCATTCACTTTAACTGACAAAGAGAAAAGAGAAACCGGCAGGGAAGATGCAAGCCGAAACATTTGACTTTGTGATCATCCGCCTGCCTTTAGGCTCGACTAACTCGAAAACATGTGCGTATGCATATATGTGCAACATTCAGGTGCACACACAAATACACACCTCAGGGAAAAGAAGCTCCATCTGTCCCAGTAAAAGTGTCAGTGCAGCGTAGATCTTCCTCCTATGAATGGCTAATTAAAGAGGAGACAGTGGTGTTTAGCGGTAATGGGGGGTGGGGGTGAAGTCCCTTCTCTCTCACAGCCGTGATAGGAATGCACACAAATACACAACAGGAATTATTCTGCTGCTCTCAAAGACGTGGGACGGCATGGCAGCAATTTCCATTAAGTCTGGGGGAGAGAGAGAGACCCCACAAACTCTCGACTCAAATGAAGGACCAACAGCAATTAATGGGGAATAACACCACGTTCAAAAAATGCACAGTGCTGCCGGAGCTGTGGGCAACAAACAAGCTTGCACCTACATTTAGAAATAAAGGAGGCAAACGTGCACCGAGACGAAGCTGGCAGCTGCTCGTGGCTGAATAGGGGAATGAATCGGTTAACGTCGGCATGCTCGCCACACAAAAACTGAAATGCTCCTCTTCAGAGTGAGAAAATAGAAAGAAGCCAAATCTGGCATCCAGAAAATTCCACAGCACGCTTCAACCCAAGTTATTTGTATTTCACTCACAGAGGAGCTGTGCGCTTGAGAGAAAGGAAGAAAAGAAACTCCTGCACGAGAGAAGTGTCGAAGCACAAAACTATGTCAGTCTACGAAAGTGTGTTAACTTTAAATTTATTATCTTGTCTATTTGAACACAAATGGTCCGTTACTATGAGTTGTAGCAAAACTTTCAGCTTTAAATCAACATTTCTACAGCAGTCACCTATGTTTAAAAAATCCATTAAACCAAGTTAGAATTAGGGGACCATGTTTTCATATTGAAAAACTAACATTTAAACAATATTGACACAAACTGCCAACTGCTAAGATATCTATAAATTACCCGAGGACTGAGGAACAACCTTGTGGGACTTTATCACACAGATGTTTTTATTGGATTAAATATCAGCGAAAACAAAATGAACTTTATGTAATGAGGAACAACATTTGAAAGTCACTTACAAGGAGGTAATTTCTAATCTTTCATCCAAGGATAATAAAAGGTGATCTCAGAATGTATGTTGTTTATTAATGCTGGTAGTTAATGCTTAAAGCAAATGTTTGTGAACCACTGATAGTCTCACAGTCCTTACATTTTGTCTATCATTCAAAATTTTAGGCAAAACTAACTATTGTAATGTGGTTGTATGTGCAGCCAAGATCGTCCATTTAGGTGATATGTCATTAGGCATATACTGAATAATAAGACATTTATTCAATGTAAAAAATAAAGCCCTCTCAATTTTGTTTCAGAGTCAGACATTGACTGGCTAAGATTTCGAATCAGATTTTTCTGTCCAATCAGCTCCCTCTGAAAGGAATTCTACCGTACATACGTTTTAGACTAAAATCCCATCCAGTCATCATATGTACTTGTGGGTTTGTGTGCACACCCGATAATGTTAAGTTGATTACAGTACAGTCTGACTCATTTTACAGTCATCATGCTCACTCTGGAGTAGGAATGCTAAATATAACCCGTCTGGATTTTTGGCTGCAAAACAATACTATTCCTAACTTGGACGCTGTTGTATATTTACAGAACATGAGAAAGAGCAGACCCATTCTCACAGACGTTTACAACATATACTTACAATACCAAACATGCATTGACATGGACACCATAATGACACACTGAGAAATTCCTCCCATTGTGGGGAGCTGCATTCCCTTACTATCCACCCACTCATCCTCCAATTCCATAGAATAAGTTCAATTTGGGCAAATAGCTTTCTGCAAACAGACCCCTGGGTAAGTTTAAGCTTTTGCTTTGGTGGCTGTCTGGTATTTATTTTTTTATTTAATTTTTATTTTGTTGCAAATGTTGATTTAAATATTGTTCTTCCCGATTCTCCATTTTTCTGCAACGGACACAGCCACGTAATAGTCTACAAGTTGTATGAATTTACTCTTTAAGTTGGTAGAGAACAATTCCAAGAAGACAGAGAAACAGAAAGTAAGATTTAAGGTATTTAAGGGAAGAGTTTTATTATGCAACGCTCCTTGGGCTTGTGTGTTTCAGTTCTATTAATTAATAGTTTTTTTGCTATATTACTAGATAGTGAGCATTCACATACTATGGTATTTAACAAAACAATATATATAATACGTTTTTCTCTAAGACGACATATCTTCTACCTTCGGTGCTCCGACTGAAATTTTTTTGCAACTAAACAGCATCACCCTGTGGTTGCAAGTCGCATCACATAGTTGCTGACGGCAGGAAATGAAAAACACCAGGCCTTCGTTTCAGAAGGTTTATTAATGAAGGTTTATTATTATACATCCTAATAAAGCACATATTCTGACATTTCAAAAGAAAAAATGACAGACGACAGAACACTGCTTGATGTCTTTTAATCACAGCGACTTGCATAGCTTCACAGCAGGATCATTATCAATAACATCTGTTTACATGGTCAATTAAGTTGATCATGAGCTAGTTATCACATTATAGTTCAATTGCGACAGCTTGTTACAGACACCACTGAACTTGAACCAGTTGCTAGAAGCGTAAGACACCAAGGATTCAAAAATGGCTCAAATTCTCCCAGAAAGGGTCGACAACCACAATAGGAGGCAATAGACTCATTTACACTTGCATTTAGCCAACCATTGAAAATAAGATAAAAACTGACAATAAAAATATAAAAACAAATTAAAATAAACCACAACTGAATAACTGAAAACATGCATACAAAGCTGCATATAATGTTGCATAAGAATCCAAACTATCCTGAGAAAACTGAAATATAAAGATGCAAAGAGAAGATATGGTTTAAAGAAGCAGTAGTTAAAAGAATCACAGTGTTGACACCCAAATATATCTACATAGCTGGTCCTTTGGCCTTTCACTCAGTATCTCCCATCCTTTATTCTTCTTTCCCCGTTAGTCTTCACTCCCTAACTTACCCACACTTGAATGGATTCTTTATAAAAATGTTCAGTATACTCTTAAAGCTATTGAAAACTTGAGGGGAATAAGTTCCCCTGTAAGTTGATGCTGAATAAAAACTGTTATACAGTAAAGCAAGACATATTCAATTAAGGCACATCTCTGGATTTACCACTTCTCTAATAAACGTCTGCAACAGCCTGCGATGACTGTGAGAGTCTAACTTAACTTACTCTAACTTTAAAGCAAATGTAACATTTAAATAGAAAAGCCTGCAGATCACATCGTACAAAAATCATCCAATGCACAGGGCACCTGGACTTGAAACAGCCAGATGACCAATAAGAAATAAATACAAGTAGGTTCGCAAATTAAATAAAAACATATTTCAGTCGGAGATAAAACTACATACTGACATTTCACAGGTGTAAATGCATATTATTTGCATGCTTAAGATCATAAATGGACACGGAAATTGTATTAAATTGGGAACTAATGAACGTACGAAAAATTGTTAATTAATTGACCTATAGCAATAAAGCATATGACATTCACTTTCGTCCATTAACCTCTTTCATGTTGCATAGCAAGTAAAACGTCCAGTCTGCAGATTGATATGGGGATTTCCTTGCCATCGTAACAACTTTTAAGACTCAAACTCACTTAAAAAAAAACTAAAAACAGCAGAGAACAGTTCCAAACATGGTGTCAAAACAAAGCAGTGCAGTGGATTACACTGTTTAGTTTGAGTCAGCACATCAAGGTTCTTTAATGCTCCCAACATAACTGTTACACTGGGGGTTTCTTTGTTGTAAACGACACATTCTTTTAAAGACGATTAATCCTGAATGAGATGGGAAGAGAGAGAAAATAAAGGATTAGGTCATTTTGAATCCTCGAGCCGTGTACATCAGGCATCATTAGTAATATAAGCAAGTCAAAGTGAGGCCACACTTGCATGTGGTGAACCACAGACCATTGACTTGCAGTACCAGAGACACTCTGTTAGCATAGTCATGAGGAAAACTACTATTCACTGGTTGATGACAGGTTTAGGAATGAATCAGTCTGACCCACTATGAAAATTTGACATTTTGATTGGCTTTGGTTGAAATAAAAGAGAACTATTACTTCAATGTTCCTCCATACATGTACATGATAATTAATGGGAATGTGAGAGACAATTTCAAAGTTTTCATGGCTCGGTTATAACAGCAAAGGTAACAGACACTCATCCTGGCATTATAGATGTGCATGTTGTAGCCTACTCGACCACAGTGGTGGGTGATGATATTTGCTATTAGCTAAGACTTGATTGAAATGTTTGTTTTATGGTGTAACAGGGAAATACTCACTTGGTCACAGCCGGTGTTTTCTGTTCCCTGGCCATCAACAGAAGTGCTGCGGAGAGGAGTCTGCTGTTTGCCGTTTTCTTTCTCTGTCAATATTTGGCTTCCCAACACCTTCCTCTGTTTTATAAACAAAACGTTACTATTGGGGGATGAATATTACTATGTACACATTCTGTAGTGGAACCAACACATATTAAGACCTTGTAAATATGCACAATGCATTTTCTTAATCCCAAACTTACTGCTCTACATGTGTTTGCAGTCTACTTATCAAAATATTGTTCAACAGCATCACAAATAATAAATAAAAAATACTTGTGTGAGCATGAAAGGTCAGAACAAAGTAGTTACAAGGCTGAAAAGTGAAGTTGTAACTTGACACAGGAGAACTGTCTACAAACCTTGATAATTCCACCCAGAGAGCGTGAACGCCAGTGTTTCCTGCTGAGCGGTGTGCGAGACTCGGCCGATGGTGTCAGCAAAGGCTGCTTTTCAAACTGTACAAAAACCCCCCCCAAAAAAACACATTTATGGACTGGGCTGGAAGAACTTTAATCTAAATCTTATTCTCCAGACCGAACAACCATACTTGTCTGATGAGCTTCTTCTTCTTGGCAGATTCGGGCATGTTGTTGACCTGCTGGTACAGCTCTCTTAGAGCAGATTCAGTATAACGCTGAGTCTCAGGTGACTGGGTGGTGCTGTTGACCTCACTTCCAATAGATCGTGTGAAGGGAGACTGGGGTGCAGGCGTTACCGCTGCAATCGGCCCATCTTTGCTTTGAGAACAGAGTGTCAAGTCGTCCTAAAAAAGGTCAGACATTACATACAATTTTAAATTCTGTTATCTTACAGAAGCAGAGTCTCACAAGGCACAAACAAGTGAAAGAAACAAATTTCAAATATGGTCCAGAGTTTTATTTCAAGGTTCTAAGAAAGTCAGTCTATTAGAGTGCAAAGCAGCAGATAACAGATTCTGAATTTAGACACGGAGTATCTAAAATTAACAAGACAACAAAGTTAACAGATTCAAAAGAAAAGAAAAATGAAAAGAAAAGAAATGTTGCTGTGGGAGCTTTGACAGTAACTTTACAAATAACCACAATGCAGCGTAAACACTCTTTTCATTAAGATGAACTTGGTTAGAAATAGAAAAGAAACTCACCTTTGATTGAAGAGAGTTTGATCCTGTGAAGTATAAGCGGGCATATTCTTTGATATACACAGGCGCCTGCAATGAGAGTGAATGAGCACGTTAAACCCTCTGATTAAAACATTATTGTGAAGAATTAACATAGCAGATCAGAAATGGACACAACTGGTACTTAGAAATTCATGGATCTCATTCTCGTGCAAACACATGGTTTATTAAAGGCCAAGAAAATTAAATAAAATGTATTCTCATTAAAGAAATTACGCTAATCATCAAGATCTAAAAAGGTGCGTAATTGAGAAACACACATTGGAAACACAATCACCCTTTCTTTTTTTCGTTTTTTAAAAAATGTTAATTCTGTATGCTTCACATTGACCACGTTTGCATTTCTTGTAAGCCTGGCAACACCAGCACTCGTCATGAAGGGTTCATTCGAAGGGGAGGATGTATGTGTCGTACATTTTGAAAGGAGAGATCAGAGATAATGGGGAAACATTTCTGCCACATAGCTGTGATGTGCTGTATATGCAGTCAAATAAATGGCATCCAATTATCTACTCAAAAAAAAAATCTTATTAAAAAGAGCCATCTGTGTTTTGTTGTATATTTTAATAATAGAGCACAAACATAAAAAGACACTTCATGTAAGCTTTCTTGTCTGTGAGAGAAATGCAACGATAAAAAATGATGTTGCAATTAGTTTTGAGTATGTACAAGGATTATAAATAAGCAACACCACACTTCCACAGAAACGGGCTTTAAAGCTGCTTACCTTGAACAGTTTTTGTGAGTGCCTGATGAGGAACGCTATGCCATTGTTCAGTTTCTCAATGCTTCCCTGAAAATCACATGCCATTACCTGCAAAATATATATAGAAAAAAGTGACGTAACATTGATTTAACTGCAAATGTAATGGAGATATAGTTGGGCTGTAACACTTTGGAGGTTAGAATAAAATTTTATCAAAAAGGTCTTTACATTTTTCGGCCAGATGATTTGTGGAGCGAACATTGTGGCAAGATTAATCGCAGACATCTTGTTGACGTGCTGATTGCGAGCAGTGTGGTATAGCAAGTCAAGTAGCAGCTTCAATAGGCTGCGATTAACTGATGGGAGCAGCATGAAAAGCAGCTGGAATGCCTCAATCTGGCGTTCCTTGTCAGACACGCTGGTTTTATCCCCCTTTTCGTCAAAGCGGGTGAGCTCTGCACACAGCGGAAAACGGAATTATTACCAAAGAGCCATTATTTTCATTTCTCAAAGTTATATTCATTTTAATTTAATGTCATCTTGAGCTGCAACAAGAAGGTCCGTAAAATTTAACTAGTACCTCCAATTTTCAGGTGAGCATGATAGTGTCTCTGTGTGAGCAGCGGCTCTGGCAGCTCTCCCAGGTAGGCTTTAAGCAGTGTGGCTGCATCATTGGGGTGGAAGTCTCCTGTCTCTAGATCTATCTCTGAGCCAGTGTTCAGCATCTCCCTCAGGGCTGCCTGCCTTAGGCTGTGGCCTGGCACACGGAACAACCCCTCCACTTGAAGGTCTGTGAGGTGGGAGAGAAAGATGGTGAGAGACAGCCAAAGAGAAGGGGAGAAAAAAAAAAAAGAAGAGATGCAGTGTGTAGACGCAGACACACAGCGAAGGAGACACAAAGACACAGAAGTGAGGAGAGAGACAGAGTGAATGAAATGGAAAGAGAAAGACAGCAGGAGCAAAGTGCTTTCAGATAAATTATTGACTCAACTATTTGCTCCCAGTGTCCACTTTCAGTGAATGACATCATTCCTTTCTAGAAATAAACCATGACCTCACTGCCTTTGCTGCTCTCCAGCTAAGTTACAGAACAAATAGTACAACATACAGGCTTATCAAGTCATTTGACTAAATAATAAAATCAGGTTATTGTTTAGTGGTGTTTTTGTAACACGAACATGGTTTTAATGAGATTAATTTCCTTCTGAGGTCACACATGCAAAATGTATGTAGTCATAATATCACAAACTGCTTTGGATGACATTGTCCTCTGAATGGCACGGAGGAGATACTCACTTTTACTCAAGTATTCAATGAGCTGATAGATCTGTGCTATCCCTTCTTCAGTTAACGGCGCACCAAAAACCACTCCTTTGTCTGAAAAGCATCAAATAGCACAGTAAGACTATTAGTCTCATTTGTATGTAAAATGCATTAATTCCATTTCACCAATCAATCCATATATAATTTCACATAGATCACATGGACTGCGGAAAGTGCCATTGAATTGAATCAAGACAACTTTGAAAATAAAAAATGAAAACAGGTGTTGTGTGCAGAGAGATACAGGGGCTGGCATTTTAAATGTTTTATGTCAGTTTTTTAGACTAGAAAATAATTGAGAAAATAACGAGCATAATCAATGCTGGGACTGGGCAATAAAATAAAATAATCATCACTACATAACTTTCATCATTAGCAATTTAACAAAAGTCAAATGTATAGATATAATATGTATGCATTGTGACAGTGAGGGGGAATAACACATAATTGACCCACCTCAGATGTGTAATGTTTGTCGTTTAACAAGTCATTCTCTATCCATAAAGAACCGTTATAACCACAACCTTCACGGTTGTCTTTAAAAGAAATAATGCAGAATTTTATTCTGATAATCAGCGATAGGGACTGATAAGATAATTTTAATATAATTTTTACCCATATTGTTGTAATCACAAAGAAGAATTCTGATTATTATAGGCCTACAGTTAATTATGTCTACAATATCTATATTTTGAAACCTCAGACCATATTTCGATTAATGTGTATAAATGTGTTTGAAGAGCCGTTTTCTAGTTTTTTTATACCCATTTCTAAAGCAATGACTTGATGATTTAACTTGAATTTAGTTTTATACAACGTGACAGTGAGGATCTCACCTTTTCGCTTGAGGAAGTTGAAGGAGCGGAGGAAGCCGCTGGAGGAGGGCACCCTGGGCTCAGACTCCCCGATGAGCTGGGCGAACTCATCCCCCGGGAGGTCTATGAGCCGGGTGAGGTTGCTGAGTATTAGATCCGCAAAGGCCAGCGGATGTTCGTGTCTCAGTCGCTCCACGAAGAAGTCCGGGTTGAAGATCACCGGCTGGCTCGCGTTCGGCTTCTCCTGACTGTTGAACACACTGCATCTTGTCCCCCTGTCACAGATACACACGGAGGCTGTGTTGGGCTTCGACATGAAGAGGAACAACAAAGCTCACAGCTGATGAGCAAGTTAGCAATAAAAACGGAAGATATGAATAAAACATGTTGAGTACGCGGGCCAACGTGTAAGACGTTGTTGCTAGGTTAGCCACGTTAGCTAACACGTCTGGTGAAGTGATACACTGCTGAAAGAGTAGTAACAAATTAACTCATTTCAATTGTATTGGTCCCATAATCCTGCAATTAATACACCCGTTTTCTAATGTCTTAATTTGTCGTAATAATAAAAGAAAAGTTTGTACCTCCGGCCCAGTTTGTGATTGTTTTGGGGAACATTTTCAGCCGCCATCTTCGTTTTGAATCTTCCGCTGTTTCATTTTTAGTCCCTCCCCCGCGTTTGTGATTGGTTGTAACTGTATAGACGTCACACGGAGGGAGGGGCGATCTCCTCCACACAGCTGTTGTAATTTGTGGATTAAAAAGCAGGAAGTGATGGTAACTGGACCGATTTCTCTTCTTGTGAAATTACAAAAGGAATTTTTTATTCACACAAATGTCAAATTATTTAGTTGTTGTTGTTGTGCAACAACATTGTCATAGTATTGAGTCATAAAATGTGTTTATTGTACTAGGAAGCATGTTTAGCAGGCAGTGATCAAATGTTAACAAAAGTAAAAGTACCACATTTACTTTTCTACTCGATTAAAACGTAAGTAAGTAGTGAGTCTTAAGTAGTATTATTAACTGTGCCCACCAATTTAAATAAAACATGTCAACATGTAATTTATACAAAAGAACAGATTTTAAGTAACATAAGAAGTTATTGAAGTCTGCTATTCGTCAGTGGTGATGGAAAATCACAAAGCTTTAAGCTACAGCCAGGTTCATCACTTTTTAGCATCCCCTGGAAACGTTTCGTTTTATAAAATTGTTTTCTACAATTTCTGCAGCGCGTTTCTGTGTACTCATGTGTTGTGACTTTTTTGAGTGCATGTGTTGTCAAAATTAATGAACTTGTTTTTTTTAATTTGCACGTGTTTCTTCTATTTGCATGTCGGCCACCGTACTTTAAGATACAATGTAGCTTCGTCAAAGGATTTTGATTCTAGTGATTCAAACCAACATCAGGCTGAAGAGGCCTAATGTATTTCATCATGTCTCCTGCTTGTGCCTTGACAACACAGAAGACTCATTAACTCCACTGCATGTACAGACATTCAATTTATTATGAGCAGTGCAAAATACAACAAGATTCACAAATCTATAAAATGCATATTTGAAATAAATTGCACATCAAGAAACTTACAGGCTGAATTAGTCATAATTAAAAATGTAAAGCAGCACATCTGTGTCACTCATCATCCAATTTAATAAGCATTGCTCTCGGCTAATCCAAGGATCAGACATGCTAAAAGACAAATCAGAGTGTTTGTTGTTGCAGCTTATGTTGACAGGGGCTTTAATGGTTGTCTTTGATGCTCTGATCTGATTTGTTAGTGACTCTATTTCTCTTTTTGTCTATCTGCTCTCCAGAGCATTTACCACTGATCCTCTCTCTAGCTGAGGTGCTCGCTTCCTCAGTAGAGCTTCTCTGCCAGAGCCTAGACACGCTCCAATGCCTCCAGTAGCAGTAAGGCCTGAGCCTGCCCAGAGTTCTCCAGCACGCTCTGCGAAATATGTGGGACGAGATGCAGAAAAGAAGTGGGTCCAGGGCGCCGTTGATATACCACAGTGGAAGCGACAAATACGACTTCAGGATCGTGTATACAGAGAGGACGGTGTCGGACCACACGACCACATAGACCTGCATCAGCGACGAGGCAATGTCTGGAAAGTTGCAGACGAAAAAGGCCACTACGACTGCCCCTGGGGAACAAAACAAAGAAAATGCAGCTCAAGTATCTGTAACCAACATTACTGCAATATGTCAGAGCAATTCATTTGCACTTAGTAGCTTCTTTAGCTAGTTAGTGGAAGACATCAAAATGTCCATGTGTCCTTAAAGGGCATGTAAACGTGAATGCGGCTCCATGCGGGAGGATAACAGTGGACATTTGGGCAAACTACTTGATGTAAATGACGCCGTTTCGAGTCGAATTTGAATGTCAGGGCTTACGGACACAATAATTACACCACAGGAGCAGTATGGAGCATTTTCTGATGTTATTTTACGTTTGAAGAAGCAGTCGACAGTGTCATCAAATTGCCCTTGCATGGTTGTACCATCAGTGTGTGAGTGTCATGCAGTGTTAAGTACTTTCCATGTGAAGGAAATTCAGTGTCCCACCATCTGGAGAGACCAGATACCTTTACGTGGCATTCATCAGACTGAGATCAATCATAGCATTTTGAGGATTTACAAAGCTCATTAAACTTATATAACTTATCATTTTCCATGGCTCACCCATAAGTTTCAGAGCTCTCTTTTCGTTTAATAGTAGCTTTCCATTCTGATGGCACTGGATATCTCGTCGTCCTTCAGGATTCTGCCGCGTGAGACCCATGTTTCTTCTCTGATGGCCGTTCCTCTTCAGGTAGAGCAGGATGAGCAGGTAGAGAGTGAAGATGGAGACCAGTGGGACCTGTAGTAGAAAGGGGTGGTTGAGTGGCTGATGTGTTTGGTGCGGATCAGCAAATGCAATGTGTCAAATAATAAATACTGATACGAATAATTTCACCAGAAAGAAGAATCCTGCTCTCAGGAGTAAAGCTCCTTTGTAGATGTGTGCAGGATCAGGCTCGACCATCTCACACATGGTGGAGACGTGGAAGGCGTCTTCTCTTGTGGTGGCTGTGTAGTCCAGGATACAGGCGCTTGCCTGGTCGTAGACCAGAGCGAAGGGCACTGCTGAGACCAGAGAAATGACCCATACTAAAAGAAGGCATGGCAGCCTGGACTTCTGCAGAGGAGAGAGGGTAGAAAATTTCACGTTAAAGTTTGTTTTTTGAATATTGCACCTTCTGTATTTCCCCCCTTATTTCATTGCATAATATTCTTGGGTACTACTATAAATAAAATAAAGTAATCTGGTGAGTACAGGTTACAAATCAAGTAGCTTTCCAAAATATATTTGTGTCCTAATATGTCTGCAGTTAATTATTTTTTTTACTATTGGTATATATACTTGCAGAGTTTATTTTTAAGTAAGAACAAGATACATGTTTTAGGGGTAATGGCGACTATTTGGGGGTATCCGGCCTAGTCAGTGGATACCCACGCCAACACTCTGTTCCGTCTTCCATTCATTGTACACCGTTTACAGTCTGAGTCAAAAGTTTGCATATGAAAGCAGATTAAAGACCTGATTGCTGATGCATTTCAGTCAATGTGTTCTGCCTCTTTTGCTCTCCACACAGACTGGTAAACTGCGGGCTGCCAAAGCCTGCTCAAACGTGATTGGTCAAACAAGAAACAGAAACCAGAGGCTTTCCTGCCCAAAACTCTTCTAATTCATCTTTAGATTCTGCAAGAACACTATCATGAGGAAATTGAATGGCTTCTTCTGCAAGCACTGCACCTTCAGGCTGGAAACAGACCACATGGTGTGGCAAATGGCTGCGTAGCGCTCAGTGGTGAAGGTCATGATGACCCAGCTTGTGGTGGCACAATACACTTGGCGGACCATGAAGTAGGCCTTGCACACGGATTGCCCCAGTCGCCATGGGTAGCTTTCCCAGTAATACCGATACAAAGTCACTGGGATGGTCAGCAGCTGCAGAATGTCTGAGGGTTAAAGTGAAGAAGAGGATGGACATGACTTCACCATAATGACAAAGTCGCATTGAGGATGATTCCTTAAAGCGCAGGTTAATACACTGTAGCCGTGGTGTTTAAGAGGGACTACCAAAAACTAGGTTTGACAATACTAAAGGAAAATAAGTTGTTCATTTTTATTCAATTTAAAAAGTTTGGAATACCTTTTTACTGCCAAACCTTTTCAGTGCACTCCAAAGTCTATAGGAAATGGAATTAGAAGCATTAAAGACAAGTGCATTTGATAAGTGTGTGTCTCTCTCGCCTTGTTTACACACTGAAATGTATTAAGTTATCAATCAAAAGTGCAGGAACACGGTTTTTTCGATCATTCTGTCACACTGAAACCCCTGCTGACCTCCACCATGGAGGGGGAAATGTTTTCAGCCCTGTTTGTTCGTTTGTTGGTTTTTTAATACGATTATGCAAAAACAACTGAACAGATTTCCTTGAAACATGGTCCAAGGATGTGGTATGGGGCAGGGGAAAACCCATTACATTTTGGTGCAGGTACGAATCAGAGAGGCGAAACTCTTCAACATTGTGAAATGGGGCGTTTTTCAACATTTTCAGTTTTCCCAGGGTATAATTCATGGATCTTGGTGCAGCTTAATTGAACTTATGGGGGCTGTTGGGTATGGGCAGTGGTATGCACTCTACTGAGGGCCATTCTAGTTATATCTGAAGTGGAGTTATGTTTGGCAAAGATGATTAAATGTTTTAAGGCATGAAAATGAAAACAGTTTCGGTAAATTGTTATAAATGAAACTTCACTCTGATTGAATAATTTAGATTAATATTGTGGCCACTGATCTTCCATATAGTGAATGCTGGTGTACCTGATATTGCCAGGCTGAGCAGGTAGAAACGAATGGCGCTGGCTCTCATATGAGCATCCATGAGCAGCGTCAGGATGCTCACCCCATTGAATAAGACCTGGGGAGCATAGAGGAACAGCATTCAGTGAGTCGCAGTGTGAACATGGTTTGCTGTCAGTATATCATTAACACAATACTGAATTGTTGCAGCTATACCAGTATATAATCATCGCATGTACCAGTGCAATTCAGAGGGTAAAATTGGATTGTGAGTCAAGTGCGTCGAGTAAATTACATGTCCATACTCCGAACAGGAAGATGGTGGTGTAGAGGATGGTCATGGGGACAGCGATTGCCAGAGGCTCCCTTTTAGTGGCACCAATGTTGAGCTGTGGCATCTCACTCGGGCTGACGTTACAGCTGAAGAGGATCGACATCTGCTCGGAGAGGTTCATGGTCAGGCAGCTGGTGGGGAATGTGGAGGATAAGCATGTAACAGATGAACGTTTGAATCACAATGTCTTGCCAGAGTTAGGTTGTAACATTGGATATTAGCGTGTGTAATTTAGGTCTGAAGCCATTGTTTAAGGAAAGTCTCTTTGTGAAAGAATGCTGCGTTTTTTTATGATATTGTGCATCAACTCAGCACAAATGAGGAAGAGGGTTGCTTGTTGTACATGTGATCTCTCATTCTGAATAAATATTTATGAGAGACTTGCATCTTGATCCCAGAAAGGAGGATGGGAATCTGCTGCTATCCATGTTTTTTTTTTTTGCTAATGCCTTATATTAAACATATGATTTCTATATCACACCATACAAAATCAATAAAATCCAGATGATAGTCAGTGACACAAACCATGTCCTTCAGTGCATAATAGACATGGGCAAGAATTACGTAGGAGACCAATGTGCATACACATGACTATTTTCATTCAGTTATCCTAAATGAACACACAAACTCCTTTTCCATCAGAACAAATAATACCACTTGTTTGAGAACAAATTGACAGTTTAATATATAAATTAGGGTAAATTAAATAACTATGAAAATAGACCAATTAGTGAGCACAGCATGCACAGCACTCTATTATATTCATCTGTCAAACATCCAAGGGTAATTTAAGAGGAGTGTGACAGGATTCCTAATGTTCAATTAACATTTCTCACATACACACACACACTACAACCTGTTACACTGACAGCAGAGTCTGTATATTACAAAATCATGCTGATTCTAGTTTTACATTTACTAATGTATATTTTAAATGTAATGGTTTTGATCAGATATGAGTAGACTTACCTTCCACCGATGAAAATGCAGGATGAAGCTGATCAACTCTGTCCACGAGCACCAATGAGTGATTGTCTCCCTCCTTCCCTCGCTCACACACACAGCCTCTCTTTCACTCTCTGTGACTCTCAGTCACTCATTGTCTCCCCCTCCTGCTCTGCCCCCTCCTGCCCCCACGTACATATGGTCATAACAACAGCTTATACAAAATCATAAAACGGTTGATATATATGTTTTTGTCGCCCAAACATTAAAATGCACATACGTAGATCAGGGAGCACTCCTGGCTGGGTTAAAAACGTTATTCCATTCGAGGACTTTTTTAACTGTAACTATTAGATTTCTATGGTAGCAGTTTATTGCTACACTGCAAATGACACATCACAAAACTGGAATTGTTTTAAAAATGTCTCATTTTGTCTTATTTTCCAAAAAAGAGATAGCCTTCACGTATTCTTTGCAACACGTGTTTTCCTCGGCTCTGTCACTTGACAATCCTGCTCGGTTGGAGCGAGCCATTCACAAAACTCCTGTTGTGATATTACAAAGAACAGGAAACTGGAGTCCATCGATACTACATGTTCCACTACCATATGCAACTGTGTGTGCAGTTGTTTGTCCCCACATAGAGGATTCAAACCTATTCATCATAAAAAACTGTATGCATTAAAAGTAACTAACATTCAAGATTGGCGATCAAATTGAGAGAAGCTAAATTGCAACATAGGCAGCTTCTGGAAAAAGCACTTAAAGCTTAAGGCTGCCAATTAATATAACATTCTCTTTACTGAGGCTCTCACCCAGTGTCAGCTGTGACTGGGGAACGGTACAATGGGAATTGAATCTCAATTAGACCCATTAGTCTCCGCGGACCTCTTAAAAATAAACCTTTTCATCTACCATCATGACCAATGTCAGGAATCCTCAGGGCTAAATGACTTCAGCTAAGACAGTAAGCAGTATACACCATGAACAACTCTTCATTCTGTTGCCACGTTAAAGAAAAACAAATTGTAAGACCTCGAGAACATAGCCATAATATTACAAAAAAGACAAAAAAATCAAGAAAAAGACGATGATTTAATTACAAAACTCATAATACAATGAGAAGAAAGTTGTAATTTATCGTAACAAGAAAATTTAGGAAATAAGCAGCAAAGAGAACTTGCCTGAGTTCCATTCCTTCTGGATCCAGTCTCCCAGTTTCTTGAGAAACTGGGAGACCCATCTGAATAACACTGATGTAATCACGAATAGCCTTGCAGTCGACCACTACCAAACAATTTGTTCTCCACAAAAGATGAGATATTTCATTGTTTGTAAAACTTACATGAAAGTGTAATATAACATCATGCTCCAAATTCCTTATTTTAATGCAGGCGACGGGCTGATCTTCTGATATTCCTGTCATGACTCTGAGCCCTGAACTCCGAAAGAGAGTAAACGTTTTGGATTTTCTGTTTATGGGCATTTTAAGATCATTGACACCATCATGTTTTTCCTTGTGTTTTGGATTTGGGTTTGTGTTTGGTTGTTCCATTCTGAGTTCTGTTTCCTGTTTTATTTTGAAATTATGCTCCACTTGCATCTCCAGCTTTGTCCTGTTTTCCAGTTTAATCTGCCCAACCCCCCTGACCCTAACCCTCGGCCAGTGCATTGCCTTTAACTGCCCAGTCGACGGATGAAGCAAGGGGGAGTCTTCAAGATAATTTAATACTTCCTAACCCTAACTTCCTGCTCTGTCTCTTCCTGTAGGGGGCCTAAGTGTTGTCTAACAAGTCCAGTTTGTTATTTAGATGGACCCCCAGGAACGTACAGCTGTCCACCATCTCCATCCGGCTGTGGAGTCCAGACGTCTGCGAAGGGGAGCTGGGGAGTTGTTGTTACAGGGATGGGGGTAGCTGAAGTGAAAATTACACAAAATTATAACTTAATGACCTTATTCTCAAGATCTTAAATTTGTTTGGCTTTAAGTGGCCCAAATACTGCGTATCTTACAGATATATATGTGTGTGTATGTATGTATGTATAAATATATTATAAGCAATTCAGGTGACCAGAGCAGTGGAGTGATAATAACACTCATCATCACTTTACACAACCACAGAGAAAAACACACTGAAGCATAATTTGAGAAATACAATTTATTCTTCACAAATAAAACTGTTTACATATGATCCCTTTGTGCATAATAGTATATACACAATATATTATGTATATACAGTATGTTTGGCCTATTAGAAACATTCTTTCCTATAGATAGAAAAATCCAAAAATTTGATAAATCAAAGCACAAAGTACAATTAAAAAAACAAACACATTTTAAGCGAAAAAGCTATTAAATTATTTAATCATCCTAAAAACAAAACAAAAAGAAGTGTAGAACTAGAGGGCAGTGACATTTCCCCCTGTTATCCCAGCATCCTTGGACATGGCGTAGAACAGACCTCGTTTTTCAAACAGGTTGCTCGGAGAATCAAACTCCACAATCTGACCAGCATCCAGCACCATTACCCTGTGGAGGAGGAAGACAAGCAGACAAGAGTGACATGCTGAGCAGTGTAAATCCATAACTGGCTGGCAGAGGAGGATCCAGCAGAGGCAAATGCTTAAATGATGGATGCATGCATAGATATTGGTGCTCTCCATTAGAAAATTTAAAAAAAGAACATAAGACCAGTTCGGGGGGGGCCACAGAGGGCAAGGTGAGAGACACAGTATGCTTCATATTTCAATGCTTTTTTTCCAGGAAGAAGTAGGTGAAGTGGATGGCTGAAGTGGATGTGTTGATGAAAAAAGTGATTGTTTTCTAACTGCACTCCTACAATGACCTCTAATCAAAATAAAGGTCTAATCAAGACTTTGCTGCAGAGAAAATGTCTTTTCAGTGTGAAATAAAATTCAGGTGAGCGTCAACATGTTACAAAACGAGCTCTTCACTTCCATAACGAGCTGGAGAGCTGAATGGCAAATGGTGAATGAACTGTGTTTACTGTATATAGTTTTAAAAAAGTGTTGACATTGCTTTGTGCATGATTTTAGAATTTACCTTTTGTTATTCTCAATTATGATGCTAGTTATAGATCAGTAGAAGGTTCTTGCATGCATTAAAGGAAAAAGCATTTATCAATACAAGTTCTCTAATATGAATTAATTCTATAGAATACAGTGAATGAATTCATGGATCCTCCTTCTGCACCATCTCTCAGCCCTCCTTCAGTTGTCCCTATTGTGCCACTCGCAGACTTTGAAGTCTGGCAGCGCTTTTCATGTCTGATTCTCATTACGGATGTTCCTATAATACTGGGGCTGACTTGGAGCTTGCACCTGTGGCCATCAAGCCTCTGTCACAACAGAGGATGAACTCTTGCATCTGGAATGCCTGGCCCATGAACCCAGATACTACATTTGACTAGCCTATTGTTTGGGACTGAAATAGAAAAGGACGGCATGAAAAAAACAGAGACAAAGATACTCTTAATAACAATAATAATTTGGGCAATAACAAGGATAATATTCTATCTCTAGAAGAGCTCAGTGTCTGACAAGATCTGTGACAACTGAGCAATTTTCTGATGAAGATGAGGAAGAAGAAGTGAGTTTTTGTTTGTTTGCTTGTTGTGGGAACCTCTGGCTTTCTCTATGATATTGTACGGTATCGACCTTACTATGTTAACGCCTTGGGATAATATATGTTGTGATTGGCACTATATACAAATAAAATTGAATTTAATATAGACTGTGTGATGTAAGGTTCAAAGTTCTTTAATAAGTTGAAATTGCTTCCTCTGCTGCAAATGTTTACGGAGTCAAGAATGAACTGTTTGGCTCAATGTTGAGAACAAAAAGTACTAGAATACTAAAATACTGAAATGAATTAATTATCAGCCCAAGTAAAGTATTGTGGGAATTACAATTGATGGGGCATTTCTGTTTATTTGCCTCATCATATTTGTTATTATTGTGCACCTTGGTAATAAATAAATTCAAATTGATGGAATTAGCTTTTGTGAAAATAAAAAAATGTGCCACATCACACTTTTAAAACATTGTTTTAAAGGCCGTTTGTGGTTCCCGCACCGTACACAAAGCAGAACAAAACAGAGGCGTGGAGGAATAAAGAAGCGAGTGAAGGAGTGAAATGGATATCAGGACAACCTACCTGGAGCTGTCCAAGATGCTGTGCAGGCGGTGGGCAATGGTGAGGATGGTGCACTGCGCAAACTCCTTGCGGATGGTTTTCTGGATCAGGCTGTCCGTCTCCAGGTCGACAGCAGCTGTGGCCTCATCCAGGATTAAGATACGAGACTTTCTCAGCAGCGCTCGAGCCAGACACAGCAGCTGTCTCTGCCCAACACTGGGAAGAGAGGGACATATTAATTTCATAAAAGACGGAGATGAATATAAACCATAAATGGACACTCATTCTATCTCAGACAGATTAAAGTCCAACTGAAGTTTAAATACTTTTATTTCAATTCAGTTTACGGACAGTACTGGAAAGGTACACCTGTACACATTTACACCTAAATATGTTTATTTTCATTGCAATATTATCCCACTAGATACAGGTAACATTTGGTTACACTGAAAATGTCAATTGCGTCTGAGTGTACTTTCGTCACAGACTAAACTAAAAAAATACTGCATCAGTTAAAGCTCACCTTTGGGAAGAAAAGAGATACAGGTCAAGATTGGAAGATGGAGAGAAAAAGAAAGAGAGAATGTAAAGAAGATGAAAGGGGAAGAGCAGTTACAACCCAGTTTTATACGTTTTTTGAAGAAGCAATCTTTTACCACCTTTATTCTTCCCCTTCCCTCTTCTATCCACCTCCACCTTTCCCAACCATGTCTTTTGTCTCTGCCCCGTGTGGGTGTCTCTCTCACTGACTTGATATGCAATGATTGGCTTCATCATATTAGTGGATTTACAACAAATACAATTGGTCTGTGAGTTTCCTAAACAACTGAACTTTTACCATAAAGGCTAATGTTTTTAGATGTCCTCCTTTGCTTTAGCTTTAATCTTTAGTAATATAGAAGAGTGATGATTATTTCTATGGCCTACCTGAGGTTCTCTCCTCCCTCTGTGACTTCATATTGTAATTTTTCAGACAGCCCCCCTACAAAGTCCGTCAGATGGGAGAGCTCCAGCACTCTCCAGATGTTCTCATCACTGAATCTGTCAAATGGGTCCAGGTTCATCCTCAAGCTCCCGGAAAACAACACTGGATCCTGCGTCCAGAGGGTTGGGATCGATCAATCTACCATTTAACACTGAATGCTGTGTGTGGGCTGAGTGGGTTTGTGTTTTTGTGTGTGTGTGTGTGTGTACCTGTGGTATGATCGTGAGCCTGCTTCTCAGGTCGTGCAGGCCGATGGTGGAGATATCTATACCGTCAATGATGATGCGACCTCCAGCAGATTCAATGATTCGGAACAGGCAGTTTGTTAGGCTCGATTTCCCAGCTCCTGTCCGGCCCACTATACCAATCTGGATGCAGCAAGAAAGATCACACAAAATACATAACGTAACAACGGCTGACACGTTTGTATTTTTCACACAGGGGTTATAAACTGTGTCTGAATCTGTTTCTGAATGTAGACAGAGTGAATTTGTGTTTTCTGATGCATACATCTTAAGCACTAATTCGTGTCCAACTGTAGCTGGCAGAGTGCCTAATGAAGAATCAGTCCCAGATATAAGCCATCTGGGGGATTAGTATCTTATAGCGTTCATAGTCCTCTCAGCTTTGTTGCAGATGTTCCAATAACATAAGAAGCTAACCAGCACACGGACACAATTCTATTGGTCGACAGATAAAGCCCTGGTCACACCTGGTATTAAAAAGCATTCTGAGTGAGTCTCCTGTGACCACTTCTGATCATATCTCCCTCCACTGCTCTATATGAAAGTAATCCAAACGCTATTTGTGTTCGCAAAGATCAAATGACGTTGTTGAAGGCACTCTAGGTTTCCAGAATTGTCGCTGTGTGTCTGTGCAATTCCGGAGGGGCTGAATGAATCAATGAGCTGAGCTACGATGAAGCGCTGAGATGCATACAAATATGTTTGATCCATTGTGAAACTGAAGCAGGTAATACACACACACACACACACACACACACACACACACACACACACACA
This sequence comes from Hippoglossus hippoglossus, assembly GCF_009819705.1. Classification (NCBI taxonomy): domain Eukaryota; kingdom Metazoa; phylum Chordata; class Actinopteri; order Pleuronectiformes; family Pleuronectidae; genus Hippoglossus; species Hippoglossus hippoglossus. The sequence continues at coordinate 12,079,989 of NC_047165.1, forward strand.
CACACACACACACACACACACACACACACACACACACACACACACACACACACACACACACACACACACACACACACAGTAACAGACCTTCTCAGTGCCCTTGATGTCACAGGAGATTCCATGCAGCACTAGGTCTAATCCAGGTCTATAACGGACCATGTAGTTGTCAAACTCCAGCTTTCCTTCCTCGGGCCAGTTCTCTGGAGGTCGGTTATCATTTACCCACTCAGCCTATTGAAAACAAAAACCAAGAGAAGACAAGAGAAAATGGTGGGAATGGTCTGCTGCAACATGTGGAAATTAGATCATGTTTGTGAATATTGGGAAAAACTCAATTTGTCGTACCTCGTTTTCTATCTCAGAGTATTCGCTCACTCTCTCCACAGCTACGATGTTGGTCTCCAGCTCTGTGTTCATTCTCACCAGCCAGTTGAGGCTCTGCGTTATCTGCAAAGTCCAAAGAGGAGAGGCCTCTGTTTACATGGTTAGCACTATTATACCTTATCATCACCAGAATTATGAAACTGTAATAATCATTTCCATTTACATAGGTATCATTATCTGCAATGTGTGTGATGCAAGTGTGTATCAGTGACTGACATTAAGGGCGGAGGATATCGACAGGCCGACCAAGCTGCTGTCCAGGGTATTTCTGTATATTACAGCTAACAGAGCCGAAAAAAACACCACCAGGTTTCCTATGAACTCAAGACGGATCGCCAGCCATCTGTACAGTAAACAAACATGCACAGAAATACACACACACATACACACATTAAAAGTGTCATCATTTGCTAACAAACTCCAAAATTGAAAATGAACGTATTTGGATTTGGTGGTGAATATCTGACCTGTTTGACACTATCCATGGGTAGACGCTCCTGAGGTTTTCATCCAAAATGGTTTCATTCTTTTCGAGAAACCTCTCTTGATGTCCGTAGGCTCTTATCACTGACAGACCCGACACTGTCTCACCAAAGTGAGAGTATATAGGAGAGCGAGACACCGAGTCCAGCCGACGTAGCTGTCTTGAAGACCTTAAATAGAAGCGCTAGGTGAAGAGAGAGGAAAAGACAAATTAGCTAGACTGTCGATAGAGCCTTTCTCTCTCCAACATTCATTGTTTGCAGTACATTCTGTTCGGTTTCAAAAAAACGAGTTTTCAATCCTCATTTTTCCTGCTCTATCTTGCTTACCTGTACGATGTAGTAGACCACAGCCAGAGGAACGGTGATGGCGATGAAGATAGGAGTGGCGATCCAGATGAGCATCAGTGTCGACAGTACACTCAGCAGGCACTGGATCCAGGAGCGAACAGACATAGGAATGGCTTCGTCTATCGTGTAAATGTCCTTTAGGAGTGTGAAAAAAGTTGGTCTTCATTAGAGGTTTCTCATTACTTTCAAGTGGCCCAAAGCAAATTAAAACACCACTACCTAAATGCAATTTTTTAAAAACTTGTTGAAGAGCCATAGCTCCTGGAGATTTACTTTAATTCAAGGTAATCTGAGGGGACGCCAGGGAGAATTGAATTTGGGAATTGATTGAGAAATCTGCTGTCTGTTTTAAAATCCTTAAATTGGTTGCCTGTCAGTTTCCATATTGATTTTATACCTTTTAAATACTTGTTTTTGAAGCACTTTCTTCGTGGTCTTTCACCTACTTAGTTGTCTAGAAGTTTTAAGTTACTGAACGAGTTGGGTCATGAGGCAGTTTTTATGTTTCTAGCCACTGGAACATTATGCCCGAGGATTTGAGAGCAGCTGAAAGTGCTGATGTTTTAAATACAGACTTAAAACCTATGTCATTAGTCTGTCTTGTGATTGGAGTGTTTATGGACATTATTTAATCTGTTTCTTTGTTTAATTTATTGTCTGCCCCCCCCCCCCTATACTGTTAGTTATACTGTAGTTATCATTATTGTTTGTCTGTTTGATTCATTTTTATTTAAATAATTTTTATTAGTTTGTATATTTTCCTTTATTTGTCATGTGCATTAGCCAGCAATTTTTTTTACTCACTTTGCTGTTCACATTTGTTTATCATATTATCACCTGAACCTGTGCAAAAGGTGCTAAACAATTAGAGTTTGACTGATTGTTTAACTAATTGCAGGAGGAAGGGACACTGAGCTTAAAGGCTTCTAAAGTGTTTCTTCTGTATGTGTATGTGTCCATCATTTATTCTGAGTGCATCAGAAAGCCTTGAAATCTCCATAGTAACAAATGCTGCGGGCTGAACCGCTTTGTATGAATAGAGAAATGGTTTTAACAGTCCAGCAGATTAATCTGATATATCCTGGTATCCAGCTGAGACAACCTGAGGCAGACTTGGTCAATCGGCCCTCTTACAATTACATTTTTAAGAATATATTGGTACTAACACCTCAAAAGGCAGCAAAGCAAGAACAGACAAGTAACGAAAGAAGAAAATGTGAAAAATTATTAAACACATATGAAAGAACACCAAAAAAATTCTACCTTTGCAAAGCGGTTGACCACTCTTCCGAGTGGCGTAGTGTCAAAGAACACCATTGGAACTCGCAGTATGTTGTTGAGGAGTCTTGAGTGCAGAATACGAGAGGCAGTGATTGAACCACTGGCTAAGAGCAGTGTTGCAAGGAACGCAAAAATAGCTGTCGTAAAAGGAGAGATTTAAGAGTGTATAATTATGCCCCACACATTGAAATCAATTTTGCAAAAAAACATGAATAAGTGTTCGAAAAAATAACCAAAGTTAAGATTCAAGCGCATATTTCTCTAGATTAAAAAATAGTGGCTTCTGTTTTGTACATTTGAGTTTTGCTCCTCACCATAGATGTTAGAGTTAAAGGGAGACAAGATTAAAGATGTAAAATCACTTATCACTTTGCTTGTACTGTCTAAATAGGACAAATGTGAAAAGCCTGGCATAAAATCACAGTTTGGTCAGTTACCCTGATCTGACCTGATCTACCGCAACATTTTAACATCAATATGGGAAAATTAACATTAACTGTAGAAACCAGAATTGCAAAACAAGGGTGTAAAATAGGCATAAAAAGCAATGGATACAGTGTGATTAACATTCCATTTACCCTGCAGCAATCCAAGAGCTGCATACACTCCTATCCTGGTATCCCTCTTAGAGTCAGGGTATGTCCTGTTGTAGTAGACCACTGCATCATTGGTCCATTCACTCAGCCATATATTCTGACCCACAATAGTGCCGCTAAAGGCAGTGAAGAACCCCACAGCGCAGATGGAATACACCCAGCCGATGGCTCGCATGTACTGAAGATACACTGAGAACTTCACCTGGATATCAAAGAGCAGAAAACATGTGAAGGAAACATGTTTTACTTTTCAAGTTCTAACTTTGTGTCATTTGTGTGGTTAAAAAAGTATTTAGGCGGACCGGGAACATTTTCATATTACCTGTCCTGTTTCCATAGTTTCCTTCTCTATTATCCTCTCGCCTTCCTTTGATTTACCAGCAGACTCTGGTTCTTTTAAACCACTGTTTTTTCTTTTTCTGATACTAGAAAAAATTGAAATAAAATGAAATAAAGTTGGAGAATAATATACAACAAAACTCCTCTATGACACAATATTTAGGAAACATACACACACACACTCACACACACACAAGCACAGTGACTTAAACCGAGAGCAAAAGCGAGATGATTCCAACTCACTCACTCCCTCCCTCCCTCGCTCACTCAGCTCTAACCTTCCATATCTCTTGCTGCGGCGGAGGCTGTTTTCTCTCTTCAGTGTCACAGTAACCGTGTCCTCCAAAGCCGAGTCAACCTGGGTGTCCTCGCTTTCAGAGACGAGAGGCAAGTCTGTTGTGTCTTGGGAACTGTCTGAATAAACATGGTCACACATTATACATCGGGTCTGAAAGGTCTTTTAGAAACGGTGTACTTGATCAACTTGACGATGCGTCAGGTGCAGCAAGGCAAGTGTATAAAGCACAGTTAAGACTCAATGCAAATCAACAGAGAGAGCACGGACAGGGTGCGCGCAGTCAGACAGGTCGGTTAGTGACAGACAGGTACGCCAGCCAAACAAAATGATTGGTCGCTTTAATTATTGATGGCTATCAGGATGTGATTTCAGGCAGTAAGGGAATTGAGTGAAGCGCATTAATATAAAGTGTTAACACAAATACAAAGAAAAGGCCAGAATGTTTCTTACAACATATTGAAATAATGCCAACTCATAATCATATAGTAAAGCATAAATGGTGACAGATATGAGTTTTATCGGTTGCGTCACTTAAAAACAGAACATTGTGCAGCTTATGTTGAGTGATGATGCTGTGAGAAAAAAAAGAAGCAAAACTACCTGAATAGGTCCGTTTTCTTTCTTCTTGGGCATATGTGTCGAGAAACTCAGAAAAAGCCCCTTTGCTGGCGCGCAGGCTCTTGTAGGATCCAACCTCAGAAATCACTCCATCCAGCAACACCACTACTTCATCAACGTAAGGCAGGAAGCTCATGCCATGAGTCACCAGGACACGAGTCTGTGCAGATAGACACATTGAGCCTTGGCGGTGAAACCATAATTTACTTTAAAAATGTTAAAACATTCACTGCAGCAGACGTTCTAGAAGGCCAGTAAATCAACATTCACATTTTTTATCAAAAATAAATGCAGGTTCAGTTCACAAACCTTATCTTTGAGAAGTCCATTAGGTCCAATCACTTTATCAAAGATGTGTTTTCCCACATGAGAGTCCACTGCAGACAAGGGGTCATCCAACAGATAAACATCAGCCTGACTATAAACTGCTCTCGCCAAGCTAATACGCTGCTTCTGACCTCCGGAGAGGTTGATGCCCTGAGGGGATGAAGAAAATATTAGGTTATTATTAGGATATTTTACCAATAAGAAATATATTAATCAATAAAATATCACAGTATCATATTAAGATCCATGAGGTCTCAAACCCTTGAAACCCTTTTAAGATTCTTACCTTCTCTCCAATCTCAGTCATGTCTCCAGCAGGCAGCAGTTCCAGGTCAGGGCACAGGGCAGTAGCCTCAATCACCTCCTGCAGCCTCCTCTCCTCAGTGGGAGAGCCGAACATGATATTATCCCTCAGAGTGGCATTTTGGATCCAGGCTTGCTGTGGCACATATGCAAGGGAACCCTGGAAAGGAAGAAATGTAAGAGCCTTTGTATTGCTTCTAATCACAAGGTGGACCAGCCTCCTGCCATATGGAACAATTTATTATGAAAAGGTTAAAAAGACTAACTTTACTCAGGGAGTGATTTTCTTTGAGTTGTGTGCACATTGCATGTCCTTGGCTAAACACACGTATTATTATTTGACAGATATAATGTCAGAAATAAGATTTCACCTGAATGTTGACAGAACCCTTGACCTTGTGCATCTCTCCCAGGAGGGCTGATATGAGAGACGACTTTCCGCAGCCCACTGCTCCCACTACTGCTACCAACCGACCAGGCTTAATGTCTAAGGACATGCTGGTAACATACACGGAGCACATATATATGTCAATATTGTGAAAAACACAAAAAGACATTAAAAGACGTTTTTGTAGCCATATAACTGAATCATCAAATGTGCAAAGTGTTTAACAAAACAGACATACTCTTTAAGCAGAGGTTCAGCATCTCTTTCCCAAGCAAAGGAACAGTCACATACACTGACAGCAGAGTCTAACAAATGGAAACAGAAGCATAGATAAGCCAGAGGAAGTTTACAGGTATAAACAAATAGGTAAATATGCTTTGCTGCTCTGATGAGGAACACAACTGAAAGCTGACATACCGCAACTGGGGTCATGCCCCACAAGGTCACTTTCAAGGTCTTCACCTCCCAGAAACTTTTCCAGGCGATCCTTAGACACTTCTGTCTGAAGTGACAAAGAGCAGGTTAGTGTGGTTCTGCGATAGTTTTTTTGTATGTGGGCTCATGAATGAATCGTGCTTCCCTTACTTGAACTATCATAGCGATGACCATGGGCATCATAGAGAGGGGAAATCGTAGGAGGTTAAAAATCGTGATGGAAGTAAAAGCCTTCTCAGGAGTCAAAATATTGTCTGGGCTCAACAAAACGTACACCGCGAATGAGAGCACAGAAACCTGCAGAAAGGACAGTGTGAGGAAAAACAATTATTTGCAAAGACCATCCTTGACCAGCCTCTTGTCTTTCTGTGATGCTCTTTCCCAGGACTCACCATAACTGGAGTACATATGAAGATGAGGCTAGAGACACTAGACAAATAGGCAAACTTTTTCATGACTTTAAGTTCTTCCTCCCTGATGCTTTCGACCTGCGTCTGGAAGGATGGCTCCCATGCATACAGCTTCAAAATCTGGTGGAAGGCCAAAGACAAAGAGGGGGACGAGGGAGTAGGGGGCATTGTAGAGGGAAAAGGAAAAGGAAGGGTGGGGGAACAGAGAAATAACTTTCAAATCTTATGCAGTCAATGTTAATAAACCACAGGAGGTTATTTCAGTACAATAGAAAACACTGCAGCGTATTTTTAGCTTTTTCCCTTTTGAGCATAAAGCCTTTCATATGAGGATGGTCTCACTTGGAGTCGCCCACCTCCATTGATGTGGCTGAAATATTTTTACCCGGAAAAAAGGAGTAGAGGTGGTAATCTTACACCAGTTAACAATGATGGGAGATATTAACTAGGAATTAAAGGAAACATATTATACTTTTTCACTTTTCTCTTTCCTCTAGTGTGTTGTATAGGTTTTTTGTGTATGTAAAAGGCCTGCAAGGTAAAAAGTACAAAGTCTATGGTAAAGGGAGCTCCAGTCCCCCACAGAAAACACTGAAGCTCCTGAAACAGCTCGTCAGTAGTCCAACCAATACTTCCGCATATTTCTGATGTCACATTTGTATAATGCACGCCTAGTGGATATATAGTCACGCCTCCACACGAAGCCAGGTGAAGTGGGAGCGGAGATTTCCTACATGCACTGGAAGTGGTGGACCAGTCACGACAGAGTGGGCCAACTGGCCAATCAGAGCAGACTGGCCTTTATTGGGGCGGGGGGGGGCTTAAATAGAAAGGAGCTAAAACCAAGCGTTTGGCTGAAAAGAGGAGCTGCAGCAGTCGACAGTTTGAGGAAAGTGATGTGTTCTCTGAACATTAGAGCATGTAAACCTTTTCAAGTAATGACCCAAATATGAGTATAATATGTCTCCTTTGACTAAATAAGGAAACTCACCTTGATCCCATTGAGTATTTCATTCATAATCTTCAGTCTCTTGTCTTTACACTTCATGTTGTCTATCTGAAAATAGATCAGTCAGAAAGAGAGGTTTAATTAATCAAAAAGCAACCTTTGAATCACCTATTCTCAAAGCCGTTTCACATTTTTGGGAAAATGTCTTTTGACAAAAATTTGGAATTTCTCCTGTCTCCAAGACAAACACTTTATTAATGTGGTGAAACAAATGCTTGGCCCATTATTAACAATTATTTTAAATGACCCGGAAGAAAACTGATAGCGAAGAAATGAGTTTTGAACACATAGCAAAACAAATGATGGCATTAACTATGAAGGCAATCACTTGACAGAGGATTTAAATTGATGTGGATGGACTTGATGGAATTCTGAGAAAGGATGATTATGGATAGGAAGGACTGCACAGGTGTTTTAAACATATGTACAGTATGAAAACAATGTTTGGTCTTTTTCTCCATGTATTTAGTTTGTCAGCATGAGCACAAATGGTGTCATTGTCCCATGAACAAAAGACAAGTAAACTGCATGATTTGAAAATCATTCCTAATGAGGAATGCTTCATTGTTTGCTTATGTGTTGGTAATTAATGCACTGAGGCTCAGGTGTCTGTTTGCTTCTGTCAACCACCCTGATTAGTGACAGGTTCCTCATGTTTGTCCAGGAGTTGGAGGGGTGGGTGTAGTGTTTGAGTCCACAAAACATTTTAAGAGTGCTCAGGGGTGTTAGAGCAGAATCCAATACAATTAAGGTAAGTGGTGACCAAATCTTCAGACGTAATAAAACAACAGAAAATATCATAACACGCCTCCATACTGCTCGTGTGATGTCATCCAAGTGTGCGCAAGCCCAGACATCCATATTCGACTTGAAACGGCATCATTTACATCGTGTTTTAACCCTAAAAGTCCACCAGAAGTGGCTAAGCTAGCGGACGTTAGCATGGCCGACTGTCCTTGAATGCACCTTGTTGGAACGAATCATCAACATTTAGGCTTAAAACAAAGTGTAAATGACCTCGTCTCTAGTCAGATATGAATGTTGGGGCTTGCGGACACTTGGATGACACCACACGAGCAGTATGTTGGCGTGTTGTGTTCTTTCTGTTGTTTTATTACGTCTGAAGATTCGGTCACCATTTACTTCAGTTGTATTGGTTTCTGCTCGAACACTGTTTACCCCTGAGACTCCTAAAGTGTTTTGTGGACTCAAACACTTCCCCCACCCCTCCATCGGCATAATGGTGAGTAGATAATGAGTGAATTTTCATTTCAGCGTGAACTATCCCTTTAAATTCCGTTACCAGTGTGCAAAGACTGGAGCCACAGCTCTTTAAAAAAAGTTCATTATTCTCTCAAGCTTCGAGAACTATCCTGTCTAAAATGCAATTCTGCTGACCTGGAAAAGTCTGGCCTTTGTGGTGAGCAGCACATTCATCGGCGCCACCAACAACATGACTGCCAGTCCTATTAATGCAGAAGGTCCGATTTCCATCCACAGGAAAGCAACGGACAAGATGATCTGCAGAGGGCAGGACCAAATCAGGTGGATGAAAGATGTCACATCGTGGAAGCGCTGGGCATCAGCTGATATCATGTTCATCGTTTCTCCGACCGTCGACTCTTTGCGGTTGTCATTAGACATCACCAGTGCCTTGGAAAAGGGGATAAAGAGGGATATGCTGGGTGAGATGCAACCGCAGGGGAGTAGGAAAGGAAGCAAGAGGACGACAATGTTTTGGGAATTTGCGATTGCTAATAAAAGTGAAACAAATTATTTGACTGATGGTGTGTGGTTATTATAACACACAGTAATACACAGTAGGAGACAATGCCGAGCTAAGGGAGTTTATCTAGAAGGAAAAAAGGCTGACTGTGACACCCAACATGTTGCTCTTTTTGGCAGCGATTATGTGTTCATCATCTACCTATTATTTCCGCCACTGTTTGGGGAAAAACATATGTACCGTTCATCGCCATCCAATGATAAACTAAGGCTTATTTTTATTTTGCCATATTGGACTGACACAGCCATTCACAGGTCTCCGTCATGGCAACAACATTCACTTTGTCTTTAGCAAGTTGTCTTCAAAGTACAGACACAACTTTCCTTTATATCGACCCAAATTACGAAGCTTTTATTTTGTAAAGTTTTGAACTTATGTTGGGCCATGGTTTTGTGTGAAACCACACTTCGGCCTACATGTGCCATCAAAGCCGGAAGCAGCATGTCCCTCCAGGACTCCGTCTCCCAGGGGCCATTAAAAACCAGAGCAAGGAACTCAATGTCCCAGAGGGCATCAACTTCACACAGAGGGGTGGAAACCCCCCCCAGGGACACAGGTTTCAACTCCCATTGGTCACTCTGGACCCCATGACCTGTGAGGTCACCGGGCCAATATAAGCTAAGTTCTCCAGCTTCTCGATCTCTCTCTAAACTCCCTCCAAGGAGAGAAGGCTGTTGAGCCAGGAGCTCTCTTTCTAAACTCCCTCAACGGAGAGAAGGCTGTCGAGTCTTCTTTCTACCCTCCCTCCAAGGAGAGAAGGCTGTCGAGCCAGTTCCTGCCTCTTCCTACAATCCTTCTACAGGAGGGAAGGCTGTGGAGCCTCTTCTCCAGCTCACATCTTCTCTTCCTATCCAACTCTTCGAGAGGAGCACAAAGGTGCAGCTTCCAGCTCATCTCAGCAAGGAAACCTCCTCGCCCTCCAAGCTCTACCAACGTCCTAGCAGCGATGCGATGTCCTGCAGGAAAACTTCAGCCAGCAACTGAGCTATACCGCTCAACCGAAACCAGCAAGACGACACAAAACTGCGAACTGCACAGCAACTTCCTTTTTCCCCTTTCCACGGACTGGTAACACAACTGGGCTTAATAATTATACTAGGCTAAGCAAGACTGTTTATTCGATTCTGTGTGAGGTTTATAAGCTTGATTTGTGGTGTTGTGATATTTTGGGTACAAGTTATTGAGAAAGTAATGTTAGTCTGTTATGCTCTTCACAGTCTTTCGTTGCATCCAATCTAGTAACTTCCTCTAATTTGTCACACACACAGACACACGCATAACTCTTCACCTCATTAGCTCTACAGGTCGTAAACATTCCAATAGGTGGGGGAAGGGTGTTATCTCTTTGGCCAGCCGCCATCTTGAAAGCACGCTGACTCACACAGACACACACACATGTATACACACATACCTATCTTTGTTTAGCAATTAGACCGTTAGTAATTTGTGTTTTTATACTTTATTATATTCATAATAAATGTTTTTCTTTCACAAATGTTTTTTATTAATGTTGCATAAGTGAATTTCGCCAACCTCTACACTGTCAAGAACCCCATATCTTTCAACTTAGCTAACTATCTATATGGTAATTTTGGTTATAGTTATTAATTTAATTGTTAATCAGAGTTCCAAAATTTGTAGTTAGAACCTTAATCTATGAGACTTAATCAATAAATTGGCTATCTTTTCCCTTCCTTTGAAGGGTGGTGCCCCAAGGTAACTTTAATCAATTAAAGTTATTATTTAATATTAATAATAAAATATTAATATCTAATATTTTATTTTGATAACCAAATTTATTGAATGCCGAAAGGCACACCATTTTATGGTATCACGTTTGATGCATTATGGCACAACACTTGGGTCCGAAGATTTTGACACATCTGACACATCTCTTGGGTGGGTGATGAAAACTAGCATAACTAGCACAAGTGGCATTTTGTTTAATACAAAGGAAGCTCACAGTCTGAAATAAAGTAAGACAATGTCATTGCACTGTCACTCCTCTCACCTTTTTGTACACAGCATCCATGATGGCGGTGCGGACCTGTATCCCCAGCAAAAAGCAGTGTTGGAAGTACTGCTGCAGGCACAGGGACTGCAGAATGGCCACCAGCAGGAGCAACAGTGAATAAATGTATCCCTCCCAGACATAGTTGGATTTGTCCTGAGTGAAGGAGATCATCGCTCTGGCAAAAGAAAATAGCTAAAAGTGATGACACAACACAAGGTACTGTGGTATTTCAATCATCTAGCTGCAGTTATCTAACGCCTAATCATATTAAGTATTATATTTTCCTTCATTTTGTTTTCTGTTTGCTTTCCTTACAATGTCCCCTCCCCCTGTGGGGCATGGTGAGATGTGTTGATGTTTGACCTAATCACTGACTCACTGAGTGATGAATGATTCAAAGGTTGGATTATTCACAAAAATACAGCACAGCAGCTCTATTTTTACAGCTTTGAAGGACGTCGACTGAATTGTACGTGACAGAGTCTGTTCATAGGTTTTGGGGGAGGGGGGGGGGAATTTTTTATGCTCCCTGGTTGAGGGGAGATTCCTCCCCCTCTCCCCCCCCAATTATTGTTCCCACTTCAGCAATCCACTGTATGTATACTGACTCCCTGTGGTACACAGTGAGGATATAGCTAACCCTAACCTTTGAGTTAATGATTGCATGAGTGCTGACAGGGGTGAGGCAGCAATGAGCAGTAAACACTAAATTCTGCTTTATTGTCAGTTAGGTTCAAGGTTAACATCTAGTTGTGTAAGGAACAATTAAATAATCTCAATCAATCACAATCAATGAAAAACACACGTCAATCTGAACAAAATCTGCAACATATTCGGACCATGATGAGGCGAGATTATTTGAAACTTGACTCACTTCAGAATTAGAGGGCTGACAAAAACCAGTATGTCCTGCACAACTTTGAAGAGGGCAGATATAAGGAAATCCTTTTTACAGCTCTTGAAAATTGTTGGATACAGCCACGATTTCGGATAGTCAGCTTTCTCCCCGTTTTTCTTTTTTTTATCTGCTTTCTCTCCCTTTTTCTCCTGAAGAAAAATGTTTGAAAAACAATGAATCTGGCACAACAGGCAAATAAATGTGTGTGTGTGTGTGTGTGTGTGTGTGTGTGTGTGTGTGTGTGTGTGTGTGTGTGTGTGTGTGTGTGTGTGTGTGTGTGTGTGTGTGTGTGTGTGTGTGTGTGTGTGTGTGTGTGTGTGTTTCTCTGCACACCCTCACCATCATCAACACATCCTGACTGACGCCTGCACTCAGGCCGTTGCTGAAGCCATTTTCGAAGGCCTCTCCCTTGGCTTTGGCACTGCGCTTTTCCCGTTTCTTCTTCAGTCGGGCTTGGAGGCGAACGCGAGCTGCAGCCACATCCAACTGCATGAAAGAGTGAAATACTTTGCTGATGGAACCAGTGCTGTCAGCCTCTTTCAGCTCCCACAGGTCTTCCTGAGCCAGCGTCTGCTTGTGGCCCTTTGCCACCATACTGCAGAGACAAAGAGAAGCGTTTGGTTACTAGAAATCATGGTGTATGTTTGTATTCTTACTGTAGCAAACTCTAGTTTACCTATTAAACCAGTTGAAGGTGATTCTGCTCAGAAATGCAGCACCAGCCTCAGGATTCTGCAAATAGAAACAATTATAAAACAAACAGCTCATAGATGGATTATTAGCAATGCAAATTCTGTGTATTATGATAGAAAATGCTTCTATTTGGGTTTCCAGCTACCTTTTTTACTGACTCCTCCATTTCTGGGGGGACATCAGCCACAGCAGAGAGAATAAGTGCAATCACTTGGAGCCCAAAGGAAATGAAGAAAAGGCAAAACCGAGGGACATCACTGATCACTCCCTCCTGAGTGAAAGAAATATGTTTAGAGTGACTGCCATTGATTAAACAAAATAAACAATTCCAAGATACTCAGCCATGGCAATAAACTGCTTATTTTGCTCATAGACTGTATATAAAGGTGTCCGACTTGACAGATCCCCAAAAGTGAAGCCAAATTAGATTGATCACTTGCCCGCCTGACACATCGGCGGCAGTATAGGTCATAAACCCCTGCCTCCTCCATGTCAGTAAACGGGACATGGACCAAAATAAAGTGTCAAAGTACACACTAAATACATTTTTCTCAATGATAGTTTTCTGGCATTTTAGGTTGTTCTTACACTAACGTATGTTCAAGTGTCCATTCTTCTGGTACATTTTTAATTAGTTATTTGATGCAATAAAAAAAGGATGAAACACCATGATTGACAACTGAGTCGCGATTGGTCGAGCATTGATATTGGACTCGATATCGCAACTTCCTCCTCAGAGCGCTATTACTGCAAAGACTCTGGCTCCAGATGACGTCAAAAGATGGCGGCACCCGTATCCAGGATAATTTAGTACAATGGGACAAAGTGGAGACATGTCGTACGTCTATTATTTTGCTGATACGTTTTGTCTCATATAAAAAACACCATATGGTTATAAACTTGATTTTCATTGGAGGGGGTCTTTCAGTGTGAAGTAGGTGCAACAGTGAGTTGTGTATTGCTGATACAGTACATCTGGTGAGATGAGATGCATCACATCTGCTGATTGCATTACATCTAAGTAATGAATTGTTCTGAACTTTTTTGCTTCATACCGGCTTGATTGCCTCTCGTGTCAAGGACTGGAAAGGGAAGATGTTGCACACACAGAGCAGCAACCAGAAGAGGAAGAGAGTGGTGGAGTCAATTGCTCCTTCCATTCGTCTCACTGCTTCCTGGCACAACAACAGAAGGATCTAACGAAGGAGATTACGTCAGAACATAAAACAAACATGCCATCTTTCCATCTAGGGTACCAAAGCATATCAAAAATGAAATATAAAAAAAGACAAAATATATCTACCCATGTGACAGCATACAGGCCGGGGTTTACGTAGTATACAGCAGGGTATTTCTCCGTTGAAGGGTTGCCTTCGTGTGGACCATAGTTCTCTCCTATTGTGACTGCAAGGTCCGCAATGGCCGTCAGGAACAATAGAGACACCAAAAGCTGAGGAGAGAACACACAGGTAAGGCTGGAGGCACGGAGGTCCAGTGGTTCGCACTGTCACCTGTGGTTCTGGGATCTGCCTTTCTATGTGAAGTTATGTTCTCCCTGTGCCTTTGTGGGTTTTCTCCCACAATCCAAAGACATATAGCTTTGGTTAAATGGAGACTCTATATTGCTCTTAAGTGTGAATAGTTGTTTGTCTTTGGATTTGCGGCCGACTTGGTGTACCCCCCCCTCTCGCCCAAAGTCAGTGAGAGCCAAAGGAAAAGCGATACAGATGATGGATGGATGGATGAAACCTCCCTTTATTCAAAAGACTCTTTGGCTTTTTGTTTCTCCATTTGGATGTTTGAGCTTCGTTGTGCAGATTGATGCACGACCAGTATTCAACACTGTAAGTTATCACATTCATCTACTTTTCCCTTCGCTCACCTTGAATCTCAGCTTGCAAGTACAAGTATTGTTTAGGGACACCACAACTAGCAATAAGAGGCAGTTTTAGTCCAATAATCATCTTACACAAAAGTCATATGGTAAGTCCAAATGTCTAGTGTTAGGAGATACCCCATAGTTTTAACTTTCAAATCTAAAAACAATTGAATTTTATTTGATTCTGAATATTTTGATGAGGGAGAAGAAGTACATGTGATTTTAAGAATTTTTAAAGACATAACGGGATGTTTTTGTGGACAACATATTTAATATATAATATTTTTCATACAAAATAATGTTTTTCTGTTTCTTTTCCTTTATGAATGCCTTACCTGTTTGCAGAGGTAGAGCTTGGACAAGTGTCCTCTCTCCACTTTCGTCCTCCTGCAGAGAGACACCAGGTGATACGGGGCACAGAGCCACAGGAAGCCCAGGGGGATCCACACCAGCACCGTCTGCTGCATACATACTGGCAGGTCTGGGTCTTCTCTGTTCACATATGAGTCATTCTGAAGTGCAAAAACACATACATACACGTGACTCATCCATGAACCTCTGGAGCCACAGGCACCACAGGGACACCTCGTATGTCTCTGATTAGAAATTTAATCAACGATGGTTTAGGAGATTAAAGCCAATAAGTCGCCGCTCCCTATGTGCAGTGGCATGTTCAATGTGCACTGTTGGTGCTAATGGACCGAGAAGAACAGGGTGTGAAAGGGGCTGGAAGCTGTGGAGTTTATTGCGTTATATGAGTCAGAGACCCCGGCAGAGATCAGAAAATTGTGCAAATCAAATCCTTAAAAACAAATTATATTCATTAGCGTTTTTAAGCAGCTCAGTTTGACAAGATACATGACGAAGAAAAGCAGCAAATCCTCTCATCTAATCTAGTTTGAAGAAGCGGAAACCAGAGGAAAAAATTACTAAAATGATGAATAATTTATAAAAAAAAAAAAAAAGTAATTGAAAAGTCAAGAATGTATTTAATTATATAATGGTTATTTTTAAATTGAATGAATCACATATTCTTTAGACAGAGTAATAGTTGAATAGTGTGTGCTTGATGCGTGCTTGACTGTAGTTACGGTACATGCCAAGTCATGTCCTACTCAATGGTCACATGTTCACTGAGCTCACTGTGTACAAGGGTTGAAAACATAACACGCTCATAAACGCATTATCGAAGATATGGTCACCTTTTACATAACAATATTTTTCACACATTTCTGCCTTTTTTCTCAAAAATCAACCATCATTTGGATCTAGGTTCTTATGTCTCCTTAATCTGCCTGGAATTAAAAAATAAATCAGGTAATGGTGCATTTAGTAACTTTAGTCACTTTTCTCTGGAACAAACTGCCTGAGATCGGCAGCATCTGCATCTTCTTTACGAGCAAATACCACACATTTCTTTTCCCTCTGGCTTTTGGCAGTTAGTAGTGTGTGTTTGTGTTTGTGTTTGTTTGTGTTTGTGTGTGTTTGTGTGTGTGTGTGTTTGTGTGTGTGTGTGTGTGTGTGTGTGTTTGCGAGTGCATACCTTAGAGGGCATATTGTATTTCATTGCTGCATGGGTGAACGTTACCGAGTGTCAATATGTATTTTCTATCTCATCTGTTTAATGTATTCTATGTTTTACTATATAGCACATCAAATCTACCACTGTTTGAAACTGACAGATTGATTGGCCTCACACATGGTGCAGGGGACTGACAATAATATGACCACATGTACAAAATAACACAATCACATACAGACGTCCCGCAACACTGCTACTTTTGAGAAGTTGAAAAAGTCTGTTTCAATGAGGTTATAACTGTTATGTCAGGTCTCAAGGGGACAAAAGGAAAGTTTGGTTTTATATGACATATGTGTTGTATTACAGGTCTTAGCGTTCATCCTCTCCTTCATTACATTTAAGTACATTTACTGTCTTAGCAAGTGATCATATATATGTGTGTGTGGCAGGTTATTCAAACTCCCATTCTAAAGAAAGTGTCAAGTGAGCTCATCTTCAATTTTCCTCAACTACTAATGTCTATTTTTATCAGCATTTTCTCTGGTTGTTGAACTCACCCAGAAAACGGAGCCACAGTACTCCTCCAACACTGCGGCACACATGGCCCACACGTGTGGCTTCGGTTGCCCTCAGGAGACTAGACAACCAAGTTGCCTTTTGCCCTCTGCTGAAACGCCACTGAGAGTGACTCAAACGCTCCGTCACTCTCCCCTGTCCACCCCCACTCCAGAGACAATTGCAGGACGTGACTCCGAGGAACTTAAAGCCATGAGGCTTTTAAGCCAAAAGAAAGCTTTGAGACTTCCTCGTGCAGAGAAAAAACACGAGTGTGCCAAAACAGTTGAGGATTTACGTGAAGAGCAGGAGCAGGTGAGTTATTGCTTCACTTGAGTCTCTCTTTCTTTTTAAGGCTGAAGGTGGAGGTTCATCCTCAGGCAGTCCTCACGGCTCGTCTGTCATCTGCAAGAAGCACAAGCACACAAGAGGAGTCCTCCTAATACAAATAATCCAGATGCAAATGAGAGAACTCGGAGTCTTTGAGAAAATCCAGCTTTTGCCCCACCTCTCAGACAGTCCTCTGTGCTCGAATGTGTCTAGAGTTCAAAAACGTCATGCATGGAAGAGGACAAAGGGAGATATACATAACATTGCATACGCTGTCCTGGAATGGTTTTCCTCTGTTAGGGGGACGGACAACCAAAAACATGTGAATGGGGGGGGGGGGGGGTGCTCATTACATCCCATGTGTTTCCACTTTGCATGCTTTCACTCACTCTGAACCATTTTCAGCACAAGTCACATTAGATTCATTTCTGCTTTGCTGAAAAAAATGCTGCTTTCTAGTGGTAGTTTTGGGAGAAGGGATATTTGTTGTTCTCCCTCTCTTTCCGTTTCCCATTCTGCTCGGGCAGGGCTTGACTAATATACAGTACATGTTGTTTACAGGATAATAAAGTCAAGAGGCACACATTAACTTCCCTGGTGAGTCCTCTCTCCAGATTCAGACCAAGGGTAGTTTGCTGTGATGATCCCAAATACAGAGAACCCACTGATTGTGTGAAGGCTTAATCATTACATGTTTGATAACAAAAAAATTGTGACCGATTGGCTGACTCATTGTGTGTACAGCCCCAAGGACAGCCACGTGACAAGTGAAGCAAAGGTGAGCATGACCAGTGGCCTTAGAGAGAGAAAAAGAAGAAGGTTATCATATACATTTGACTACAATGTATGCTGTTGCCTGCATGAGGTAAGTGTGTATACATGGAGCCAGTCTTTCTCCCAAAGGCTCCTTGAACAAAACATGTTGCGAAGTAAACTTGTGGTGAAAAGGTCCAGAGCAAAGAAACATCCAATATATATCCATACAATAAGTGGGACATGATCCAAGCAAGAACCCAATACATTTTGGTTCAGATCCGGATCAGGGAGCGAATCCAGGATTCTATTACATTTTTTCTACATTTTTGTTGATTTCTCAGAGAATAATTTATGGAACTTGATCAAAAGAATTAGGCATGTTTATATTTTATATAACTGATATTTATGAGTATGTGCTGTGTTAGGATCTAGTGAAGTTAAATGTGGTCTTATAAGGGGACTGTTGGGACGTGGTACAGGTACAGCATGTGCTCTACTAAGTGCCATTCTAGTTATCTCTGCTAAGGTGGATGTTTTTGTCTGTTTGTTATTTAGCAGGGTTACACAAACATTACTAAACGACGAAAAACGAAAAACGGCATTGGAGGAGGTATGCCCTCTCTGAATGCCCTTAACATAATAATGATACATATTATACTCACTATTAACGTTTTTTTATACACTATTACACTGTATACACTATACTCACTATTAACGTTTTTTTTGCATAATTTTACCTAACATGTTCTATCCCTCACCTTTCATTTGAAAGATTTGTCAGTGCTCGGGGGGTCATTGTAACAGCAGTTGTCACCTGAGGCCAAAGGTGAAAGGTCTGAAATCCTGTTTTATCTCTCTTGTATACACCGAATATCTTTCTTTAGTGTAATCAACAGGTCATGTCATTTGACATGCAGAGTGTGAATGCATCGCACATTGAACACCATTTATCGCAGTTCAAGCAGTTGCGATACATATATCGGGCATGTTGATATCGTGATGACGATACATTTTCATTATATCGTGCAGTTATAAATCATACTGAATTACAGCTTCAATATTGAAGTAACAATAAGAAACAGGTGTTGCAGGTTTAACTGCTTTCAGGCTTTAGTAAATTCTGCGCCATGGGACAACCCCAGGATATTTGCCTTTCTGTAATCGCTTTTTAAGTGACACTTTATAGCTTCAATGACCCATGATGATTCAGTCAGTAATGCTACCTGAAGGAGAACTCATTTTATGATGAGATCTTGAGTTCTTCTGAGAAAGTTGTTTTTTTGGGTCAGTTCTTTTACAAAAACAAGGTTTAAAGCTGTGGTATAAAACCTTTTATTTCTGACTTCCTTTTGGTCAGCTCATCTACTTAATGACATCACAGGTTCATTGACCCTATGATGTAAAATGTATGACTTATATTGCTACTTATGAAGTCACTTCTTACTGCGAGATACTGAGACTTAAATTAACAGCCCCAGCTCTACACCCCCACCACCTCAGAATTACAGCTACAGCAGCTAGTGTAAACTAAGCATTAGTATATTCAGTTTCTTCTTTGTAGCATGTCGGTACTGAGGGATATTTGATGAACAATGAACTAATGAAAACAAAGTGCACTCAATTGTTGAAATCTTCTCACTTTTATTACATTCTTCTCAGAAAACTCAATCAAGTCATTATGTTTATGTAGTTGTTACAGTACAGGAGGTCACAGCTTTGCATTATCTCCTATACAGGTCAATTACACTGCTAATAAAAAACACACTGCTTAGAAAACAGCTGGTGCAACGATTAGTGCTTTTCTTTAGTTTTTACGTGCACATTTTTTATTCAACTTACAATTTACAGAGATACTTTAATGGACTGCGTATCCCAACAGGCAGTGAGGCCGTCCCTGAGCTCTGACTTTACAGGGACTGTTTCAGTGATTACAAAAAAAGGGGAGAAAAAGCACTCTGTGGCACTTCTGAAATGATTCAATGACAAAATTACTCGTGATCACTTTTGAGGTATCTTGTCTTGTTGTCCGTCATGATTGTGCAG
The DNA here is from genome assembly GCF_009819705.1 of Hippoglossus hippoglossus. Classification (NCBI taxonomy): domain Eukaryota; kingdom Metazoa; phylum Chordata; class Actinopteri; order Pleuronectiformes; family Pleuronectidae; genus Hippoglossus; species Hippoglossus hippoglossus. Next base: position 12,099,686 of record NC_047165.1, read on the forward strand.
TACCCATTCACAAGGTGTTTCTGGCGATTGCATTTAGAGTGCGGACTTTGCTCACATCTGCCACCTTCAGGCCATACTCGGGTGCTGAGAAAGCAGCTCCCATCGTCACACAGGTGTTCCTGCGCATGAAAACATTGCTGCTCAGTAACAAAACTTTTCATTTCCTATCCCACCTTTAAGTTTTTTTGTATTAATTGAGGCTGACTGTAAACAAACCTGAACTTCATGGCAGAATCCCTACTGGAACGGGCTGAGCAGTGAAACTCTTGAGCTCCTGATCCCTCCAAAATCCTCTGTAGATTCCTCTCTGTGATACCTCCTCCTGTTGCAAAAAACGTATAAACAAAGGGCTGAAAACAACAAAACATACATATGTAAATGACGTGCCTTCCAAAATAATAAAGGCACTGACCTGGCATTATGACAATTCTCCCTTTAGCCTGTTGAATGGAGATTATGATGTTAAATTAAAAGCTGACCTTCACAGTTTAACGGCCACTTATATGTTTGCACACATACTGTCTGGTTTATACGCACTTGATCGGTGATCCGTTTAATGAGAGGGAGTCCCTCCAAAGCCGAGCTGTCACAGCCACTTGTCAACAAGCGCTGGAACCCTAATGATACCAGACTCTCCAGAGCAACCGCCGGGTCATGAACCAGATCAAAAGCTGCAGCAGGATCAAAATTACAGTACAGAACAAAACTGAGTACTTCCCTGTGCAATATCCCCAACATGCTGATTCAAAATTAGACGATAATTTTAGGATTTTTAATTTTAAGTGTAGAGAATTGTATCTATTGTATGATTAAGCGTAAACAGGTTAGCTATATTATAATGAAAATACAGGGCCCAAATCAAAACCTCCATGCAACAAAAGTACCTGTCGTCATGACAACAAAAGTGTTTACATTTACATCTGTGATTTCTAATCAGAGTGAGTTGCATGAAGAAACCTGACTGAGAGACTTGAAAAAGATGGATAGAGATGGAGAGAGGATAGAAGATCCTCAGTAAGATACTTAACATTAGGTTTAACACAGCTGCAGTAGCAGCTAGGTGGCACCGAAGAGCCACACTTCTGTTAACAGAGTCCTCTAAAAATGAGGATACTCAATTCACTGTTTATGCAATCTTGTCCTGAAAAACCGACGGGTCCGTGCTTCTGACTTGGCACAAGCATTATCTGTGGAAAATGGAGTTTTAGCGATGGATCACACACGGTGGATTTTCTTACGAATTACAAGATGAAACTTTGCACAGGTACAAGAAAAGAGGCCCAATTGAGTCTTTGGTCAGATGAACAGAAGCAAAAGTTTACAAAACTTGCTTCATCCAGGCCGACAACAGTTGTATCTGTCATCTACAATTTAGATGGACATACAAAATATATAAAAAATAAATGAATGGATTCTCACTAATACAAATTTAAGTGACTTGTTGCAGTTGGTTAATAAATATGGAATTTTCATTGTGGCTTGATTAGTCAAACATTTATTTTTTCAAACATTTTCAAAAGAATCTGATTCATTCTTCCTTGGTATTAAATAGACAGGATCTGTAACAACTTTACATTTTACTTATATTGTCCAGGTGTATATTGAATTTTGTAAAAAATCTGTAGTTTAAGTACATGAGCTGAAACTCAATATTATAGATTATTAATAACACTTGGAATAGATAGCTTTTATTCCAGTGAGGGGTTGCCATGTATTTGTTCAGGTCTATTTGCTGGCAGCTTTTGGTTACCTCGGTGGAAGGTGACAGGCAAAGGACGAGCAGCAGCTGGAGAGAAAACAGTGATAATCAGAAAAAGAAATGGATAAATATTCGAAGAATGAAACTTTTACTGTATTTTATGGTGTGAATTATGAGTTACTGCCAACACAAAGCCAAGAATTGTCAAACAGATGTGAGCATACTTAGGGGTACACATACATACATCACACTGCAAGATTCATGAAGTTGAACTAAAAGTATGACTTTTCATTACCTGTTACAATTACCAGTAAGGTTGAAAATAATAATTTATTTATTTATAAATGATTTTTCTCTCTGTTTTTGACCTTTAAGATTTCCACGACGAGGTTATTTTCTCAGCAGAAACACTGCAGCAAGACTCCTGGCAAATAATTAATGATATTAAATGCTGCACATACTGAGATGCTTATAAAGAAGGGAAAGATGTTTGTGTACCTTGCCCCTAGCTATGATTTTAAAAAGAACAGAAGGTTGTCACTGCTGTCATTTTAACTTGTCCTCTCAGTGATGTTAAGGACAAATGCCGTTTTGAATTGCTTTGGCACATGAAAAAAAACAAAGGATTGTTGATTTCCTTTGGGTGTCTGAAGGTAATATTCAAAATTACATTTTAGTGAGGCGGGATTCGTTTTGGCGAGATTTAAAGTCTTACATTCAAATCTTACATGACCTTTCTGTTGTGTTTAAATTGTTTTCTTTATCGTGGTTTTAGTTGAGGGCTTTGTAAGCCTACACAGCTCCAGGCAGGCAGACAATACCTAGCAACTCCATGCAGAGCTCCGCATCCACCCGTCCATCCTCCGTCAGGGCTCCCAGCACCAGTCCATCGGCCCTGTGGCTCTTCATCAGCTCAATGTCCTTCCTCATCACCTCCACCTCCTGGTCTGAGTACAAGAAGTCCCCTCCACGAGGCCTTATCATCGCATAGACCGGAATTTTGACGTGCTGCTTCACCACCTGCAGCAGACCTGTGGCAAAACAAATGACGGTGACACGTGTAACAGCGTGTGCTCGCCTGGCTTCAGATTCTCAGTGAACGTCTGCAGAGGAGTGATGAACCACGCTCACCGAGGCTGGGAGTGAGGCCTCCCTCCATGAGACTGGAGCACAGTTCTAGTCGACCTGCACCTGAGCAGAGGGACAAACACACATAGTAAACAATACACCTGTGTGAGCATGACCTTTGAGAAATGAAGTCACTAAACACTCAAGTCAGGCTCTTTACAGCACTTAAACTGAGTCCGATTATTTATACTGTATTTCAAACAGAGTAAGTGGGTTTAATAAAAGAAGCTCCGCAGTGTTTACTACACATTACTGACCTCCTCGTTCAGCATTGATGGCAGACTCCACAGAGTCCACACACACCTCCATCAAAAAGCCCTCTGCCATGCTGAGAGAGAGAGAGAGAGAGAGAGAGAGAGAGAGAGAGAGAGAGAGAGAGAGAGAGAGAGAGAGAATAGGGAATCTGTAAGATAGAACGTGTACAAATTGCTAAGCTAACAACTTTAGCTAGCTGTCAAACTCACTTCCTATCGATACATGGACCCGAGCCTGGAGGCGGACTGAGGTCAGTGTGTTGTTTTGGTGACTGACTCACTTTTCCAGCGGTTTCCTGGTTGTTACATTTTAACGCACCAGGTACAGCGGGTGGGCGGTGCTATTCTAGCTACGCATTACTACGGAGTTACAGGAGCGTGACCGCCCGTGCGGGACACGCTGTAGCGCAAAACACGAAATAACCCTCTGACCGCCCCGTCCATCCCATAGACTGTAAATAAAGGTCCATCCCGATTAAATTGCATATGTAAAATCAATAAATAATACAATATTTTTTTTAATTTAATTTGTGCTTGGTATCGTGTTTGCATTTGCAAAAAATATATAAGAAAAAAAAGAATACCCCGCCAATATTAAATATCCTCGTCGCGCAGTTATGACGTCAGGAGGTGAGCCCTGCGTTAGGAAACCTGCTTGTGTAAGTCATAATAAATCCATGGTAACAGCTCGTGGCTTTCACCAAAGCTTCGTCTTTCACCGCAGCCCGACAGGACGAGAGAGGACGACCCGAACATGTTGCTGTCTTCAGTACGGACCGCCATGTTCTGCGGCTGTAGGGGCGCCAGCAGAGGATTTCAACCCAGCAGTGTGAGTATACAGCTAGCCGGCTATGTTAGCTAACCAGCTGGAGCAGCATTTAAAAGGTCAGAGAGTTTGCAAGCTATCTAAACATATCGGACATCTTCGACAAATCCAAGCAGCTTAGTGTCCAGCGTTTCACCTTCGTGTTTGAGTTGGCTGAGTGTTGTACTGCTCATCAGTCACGTCCGCATGTATCAGATAACATGACCTCCGCATCAGTGTTTGTAGCTGTAACTGTCACAATTACTCACCTGCACGGAAATCACAATGATAAACTCTATGGGCTTTCTAACTGTGTGAATGCGCTGATAATGAACTTGTGCATTCATTAGCATTTTATAAAAAATTACTAGAACGATCATCAAACACACAGAAACATCAAGAGCCATGAATTTTGTTCCTGTGAATTCAGTGAAAAGGTCAATAATATATCCGATCTCGCAATTTTCAAGGCAGTGAACAAAAATAAAAATCCTGGATCCATCCCCTGATTCAGATCTGCGTCAAAATGTACATCAAATAAATCTACATTTTCATTCCATAGGGTAATTACACAATATTTAATACAAAACTGACCACAGGATGTTTCATACCAAGAGCCTGTCTCATTTGATAATTACAGCATTGTGAATTGCTGCCAAAAATAAAATCTAAAAACAACGAGGTCAATCGAGTTTGTATATCTCACCATAAAGAATAAAGTCGGTGAGATGTGTTGCAGCTGATCTTCATATTAATCCCAAATTGGCTACAGATGAGGTCAGGCGTCTGTGAAGGGCAGTCGTTGAGGTTTTTCCTCACCAACCAGGTGTTTTAATGCTGGAACACGAAAGGACCGTCCTTAAACCTCTGCCACAAAGTTGGAACAACACTGTTATCTAAAATGTAATTGTGTGTTGCAGCATTAAGAATTAGGAATTTTAGGATGTAGCACAAACCATAGAAATAATCACATCCTTTTGACCATAGTACCTCACATGTGACCATTGTCGTGGTAATTATGTCAATGACAATTCTTTCGTGTGTTTAAAAATCTTTCTTTCTCCCGTTCCAAAACATCAGCGGAGTCCGCAGCTACGACAATGGCTGGTGAAGAGAAGTCAGAGCACCATCGCAACACAAGCGGAGGGCGCCTCCATCCAGGCGGCAGCTTCAGTCCCCAGCGTCGCCACAAATCGCATCCTAGGTCGCTGGTTACTTGGCTGCAGCGGGCTGGTCGTTGGGGCCGTTGTCTTGGGTGGTGTCACCAGGTATAACTGACTTAAAAGTATCTAAGGAATCATCCATCTTGTTTTTTAAGTGCTGCTGAAAGGTACTCACTGTGTAAGTTTTCTATGTTTCATTCAGGCTCACAGAATCTGGGCTCTCCATGGTCGACTGGCATCTGGTGAGAGAGATGAGGCCGCCTTCGTCACAAGCAGAGTGGGAGGCTGAGTTTTCCAAGTACCAGCAGTTTCCTGAATTTAAAATGTAAGACCCCATCATCATCCAGACATACACTTGCACGGGTTTGAAGTCACTAATCATCAAAAATCCACTTTACCTCAATCATTTTGAAATATTTTGATCATCTGACAACTAAATTTAAGATACATATACAAGCAGATTTATAATTTAATTGTATATAATACTGCGCTCTGTAAAAAAGTATGTGTTGACTTTTAAATTCCCTGTTTTGATTCTGTTTTCGCAGAATGAACCATGACATGACTCTGCCAGAGTTTAAGTTTATCTTCTACATGGAGTGGGGTCATCGTATGTGGGGCAGACTGGTTGGACTTGCATACGTCCTCCCTACAATCTACTTCTGGCGAAAAGGCTACTTTACTCGCTCCATGAAGGGAAAAGTGCTGGGGCTTTGTGGATTTGTCTTCTTCCAGGTAACAGTGGTGATGGGAGAGTGATCGTCGGAAATGAATCCCTATCTAATTCTTAGTCTTAGGTTTTACTAGAGCTGGTTTTAAAGAAAACACATGAATGACCGTGTCATTGTGCGTCACCTCTCAGGGCCTTCTGGGATGGTACATGGTAAAAAGCGGTCTGGAGGAGAAGCCAGAGTCTCATGACATCCCGCGGGTCAGCCAATATCGCCTGAGTGCTCACCTTGGTTCTGCTTTGCTACTCTACTGCGCCAGTCTGTGGACAGGGCTCACTCTGCTGCTGCCTGCACACAAGGTACAGACACCGTCTTCAGCTTCCTTGTCAAAGATCTGTTGTTAGTTTTTGCAAGAAATACCATTCTAAATATAGCCCGATTAATATGGGATGCTGATAAAATAATAATAAATTCCATTACCGATAAATTCACCAAATGTTTTCTAGATATTTACACAGTAGTAACATATACAGTGGGGTCCAAAAGTCAGAATACTTATCAATTCAGGGCAATTGGTCTCAGACTTTTATATGTTTTATGGTAAGGTTGTTTTTCTTTTTATTTCATGTCGGCTCTCTGAACCTGTTTCTCAGATAGCAGAAACCAGACGTCTCATGCAGCTCAGGAGGTTCGCCAAGGGCACCGGTGGCCTTGTCTTCCTTACTGCTCTTTCAGGTACTGTTTAATGTTTTGTCAGTTCAGTGTTAAAGTTAAAGACTGATCGGTATCTGCAGTCAACCACGACACATGCAGATCTATATAGAACCGTGTCAAAAATGCTTTGTTTCAGGTGCTTTTGTTGCCGGTTTGGATGCCGGGCTGGTGTATAACTCCTTCCCTAAGATGGGAGAACGATGGATCCCTGATGATCTGCTGGCCTTCTCGCCCACCCTCAAGAACTTCTTTGAAAATCCCACAACTGTGCAGTTTGACCACAGAATTTTGGTGGGTCATTATTTCTAAAAAGAAACATTTTGGGCAACATTTTAATTTAAACATAATTTGTACCCCTCTCCTTTACCATTCAATGGAATGAGACACAGCAGCCACTGACCTTCTTCTCTCTCTTCTTTTTGTCTCTAGGCGATCTCCTCTTTGACTGCAATTACAGGCCTCTACATGTTCTCAAGAAGGATGATGTTGCCCAAGAGGGCAAAGGTCGCCATCAGCCTCCTTGCGGCAATGGCGTATGCACAGGTAAGCTGGTAGTTGACCCAGAACCATTTAAACTCAAGTCTATTAATCTTCAGTGTCATTAAACTCAAATGATATTGTACTCTTCAGGTTGCCCTCGGCATCAGCACCCTGTTACTGTATGTCCCCACCCCACTGGCAGCAACTCACCAGTCTGGCTCCGTGGCTCTCCTTTCGATGGCTATCTGGGTTCTGGCAGAGCTCCGCAAATTACCAAAGTGAAGGCCTGCTCCTTTACTGACGAATCCAATCCCCACGAGCCACAGCTCAAGCCTCTAAGAGTCAGCGTTACATTGTGAACAAGGCGTTTCATAACTAGTGGAAAAAATGATAACTTAAAAACTGAGATGTTTTTGATTTAACACTTGATTTTTATGCATATGCTTAAGCAACTGTCCTGTGTGGTGACAGACAGTGGCTGTTACATCAAAAGATCAGTGTGAGGTGTTTTGTTTTGCAAGGAATTACAATAAGGCACGCTAAAGCAAAAACAAGCAATTTCTTTCAGTTTCTGTTCAGCTTTAATGACACAACAACAGGGTTTTCCAGTTAAAAGATACAAACCATATTTGATTTTGCAGACTGAGTTACTGTTTTTGTTCACGTACACAGTTTTAACAGGAAAGAAAAACTTGTTTCAGCGTTATTACTCACCTGTTGCCTTGTGTCTTCTCATACACTGCCTGTTAGTTGAATAAGATGTGGCTGCTGGGATTATGTAAAATAATGTATATTTAAATTATGAACCATTTCTTGCTGACATTGTATTGACATAACATGAATTGTAATGGTGAAACAAATATGTGGAAACTTGATTGATGCTTTGTACTGTATATTTAGACATGAAAAGCTGAAAGCACTGTCTTCTTTTAATAAATGACAATTATGTACAGTCTTTAAAATTCAAACTCCAGTCCATTTTGCATAGTAACTGTGATTTTTATTGTCTCTGTACAAAATATACACATTTTTAAATACGTAATGCAACCAGCTGAGGCTAGCTAACTAGACAATTGGTACAACGGGTTAGTAGGTTTCTCATTGTTCTAGACACAGCACATGCGGGTATAGACAGGTTTTACTTGTGGTCGGGAATGGAAGTTAAAAACTGTTTGCAAGGAACAATCAGAGCCAAACCACTTTTTGTCCCTCTCCTTGAAATGAACAATTAAAGGAAGAACATAAAAGAGAAAGGAAATTGCAGGTTTAAAAGTGCATATTTTCATCAGGGCCGTAGTGCACCCTTATACTGTGCTCTGAGACGGATGTAAAGTTGGAGGTTGAAAAGGTGCTGATAACACGGAGGAGAGAATTATTGCTATTCCACGTTATTGTCGGCAATTAAAAGACACTGCAGCCTATTGAAGTACAGCTCGAGTGCCTCTGGTACTTACGCTATCTTAGATTAACAGAGTCCTAGTGTGAAAAGGAGCAAATTAATAAATGGTTGCAAATTCTTCATAAAACTGTTTATTCATTCCACAGTGACACTTTACCAAACTGTTATCTCTGATTGCACCTTGCCCTACTTAGTACACAGCATCTCCCTCTCTCTTCACCCATGGGTGGGCTGCATGTCTTCATATACCTCTTACATCTTCTCTTTGGTGTTACAGAGAGAGGGGGAATAAGGAATGAGAGGGCGGGCATAAATGAAAAAATGATGAAACCATCTCTCTCTGTCACTCACTAACTAGTACACACCCACATACTATGACTTGTTTTTAAAGTGAATTAAGCTAATTTTATGGAACAAGGGTTTAGAGATTTTTTATTTTTTTTTGGAAGTGGTAGAACCTGCTACAACCACATGACATTTCCGATTACAAGAAGTTCACAAATACAATCTGCGATCTAATAAGTTCCCCTCGGATGTGGATTGATGAGACAAGTGCGACTGTGGCATGTCCCTTTTTTTAGAGAGTCTCAACTACTGTGCAATCCCCACGTTTGTACTGTCTAATACCACACCACTGGGAATACTAGGAAATGTACAACAGGCAATAGACACCTACAGCTAAAACTGTAATAGTTTGGAAGGCCGGGAATTATTCTACCAGAATCATGAATGGAGGCGGGCGTCCCGTCAGAGTCTCACATCGGGTATGAATGGATGACATCTCTTTCTGTTACACATGCACACACACACGTACACAAAGGGTGAGGCACCTGTGAATGACTAGGAACAGCAGACAGACAAGCAGACTTTGGAGTATCTCTGTAAATACATAATTGGATATTAGTGACATCATCATGCGATATTGAAATCAGTTCCTCATGGAAAACGACAGGTTTGAACCAAACGGGATCACTTGGATTTCCAATTCATCAGCTGTTCCCCTCAGGAAGTGTCATTCTCTCTGTCTTGTCCACTAGATGGCGAAAGATTCGTTTCTATCATCACAGCCGATGCATGAGCAGTCTGATGTTACCCACGTGCACAAAAGCAGGATTCACTAATCCACAGCTCAGCTGTCACAGGGAAAGAAGGGAAACGTGTTCTTAGGTAACGGTCTGGAGGAAAACTGCTTCCCTATTGAGTTCAGCCGCGACAGGCTGTGAAAGTTCATCAATAATAGTAATAAATAAAAGTTTTTAAAAAAAGATAAAAGAGGTGTGGGGTCTTGGTTGTGCGAGTTACTGTGAGATCCCTGCTTGCCATCTTTCCTTGTATCTCTGGGATAAAACTTAAGTTCTGCATGATGAGGAAGGAGTCGGGGAAACTCCATCGCTGCCACTGGGCGTCCGGGAAGAGAGGCCTCTCCGCGCCCTCGGGACTCACAGCTCTTAAAAGAGACACGCACGAGCGCTTGCAGGTCAGAAAACAGCCACACAGACACACGCATTCACAAACATTTCAATCTGGATTCCGCTTACACACACACACACACACACACACACACACACACACAATCCCCTCCCTGGTGCCAGCGTCCTAACTGGTCCAGATGTTTAGATGACATTGTCAAACAGCTGCATGGACTGCATGATGTTCTCATCCTATAGACAGAAGAGGAGAGGTTTAGATGAGGAGGCGTCTCATTATCACTTACCCACACGATTCCCATGAAAAGCAGCTTTCAGTTTTCACTTTACCTTTTTGCAAGACTCGATGAACTCCTCTACGGTGACCACCCCGTCTTTATTCCTGTCCATTTTCTGAAAGAAAAACATGGCAGCCAGAGATTTACTAATTGAAAAGTTGCTGCATGTTCAAACGTTTCGCACATTTTATAGAACAATATGAAAAAGATTTCCGTGTTTTTCAAGAATCATAAAATGAAGGGTTAAAAAAAAGTTCAAACCTGGAAGAAGCTTTCCACATGTTCTCTTGGGGCGTCGTCCTGCATAGTGGGGTATGTGTACTTCCCCATCATGTCATAGATGGACCTCATGATGTCCAACATCTCCTGCAAAGTACAGGACAGAGGGAAGCAAAATTAAACAGAGGATCGGACTGAACTACAATAACCGCCCTGTGGTCATATGCCTGCAGTGCAGTTTCAATATCCACACATTTTTGTTCCAGATTCATATGAGATGACATTTGACCTTGGACCAATGACATCTAATCAATTAATATATGGTGTCTAAGTGACAACTGGTCAACATTTGGGGGGATTCCCTAAAGGTAGACTTGAGATACAGTGTGTTCAAGAGGACAAAACATATGTGTGTACATGTGTGACTTACCTCTTTGGTGATGCAGCCGTCCTTGTTCAGGTCGTAGAGGTTGAACGCCCAGTTTAGCCGGTCATTAACGGTCCCTCTCAGGATGATAGATAGGCCAAATACAAAGTCCTGAGAGAGCAGGGGGGAACAATTTACTGTATTGTTTTGGTATTACTCAAATCTCGACACAGCAAATTAAGTCAAATCTTTATCACAGCATGAATCTGCGTGGACAGTCGAGCAGAGGGAACACGTACAGTGCAGTAATTTGTGTGGTGACTTTCACCGGACCACACGTTCGCCTAGAAAACGGACATAAGAACAGGGCTCACCTCAAAACTAACCGAGCCGTTCTTGTTGGTGTCGAAGGCTTCAAACAGGAAATGTGCATACATACTTGAATCTGCAACGGTAGAGACGCACAGTCACCTGCGTGCCCTCAGAACACGAAGCCTTTGAAGAGCTGGGATTAGCAGCGAGATAAATATAGCCCAGATATAAAAATAATTTCAAATACAACTGGAGGCGAGTGGTTCAAGCTAAATATCATGGAATGTAAAATTGCCTTGCCTTTTCTCAGTGCACGTACGATAGTTCAGCAGAGCACATTGATATTGAGTTAATTATATTCCACTCTGTTGTAATGATGAAAAGCTGCGCATGCACCCCTGCAGAACCAAATAAATGATGCTGGTCTACCTGTTATTTATGAAAGAATGACGACAGAGTAACATAAATGAAAGTGTTACAGATGGAGCTCCTCAGGTTTAAAGGTAGGAACTGACAACTCACCTCCCTGAGGAAAGAACTGGGAGTAAATGTGCTGAAAGTTCTCCTCATTCACCACACCGCACGGACACTCCTGGGACATGTGTGAATGGAGAAAGCTTGTTTATTCTCATCCAGCACAGAATATACAAAAGACATGGTGAAGAGTCCAGCTCTCGCAAGGCCGACTCTGATCTTAATTCCATAAGGACTGTAGCACCACATTTCCTTTTTTTCCCCCGTTTATTCATATGTTTCTTATCACATCTGCCAGACCTACATTTTTAAAGCCCCTGTAGAGGACCTGCAGCTCCTTCTTGGTGAACTTGGTCTGCTCCTGAAGCTTGTCCATGCTTTCAGGGCGATGGCACACGGTGGATAACTCAAAATCATCTTCCACGCTGTCTGTGTGAGGGAGAGACCAGAGTTAGTTTGCATTCATCCTCACTACATCCAATAATAACCACCCCCAGGGACGGTCAGTGACCCGGGTACAACATATTTTAATGGGGTCATCCAACTGATACTGAGCTCATCATACAGTACAAGTCCTATATGTCGTACACTGAGCAATTTAACATCCTTTTTCATAACAATGTTAATCATTCTTTTATTATTTCGCTGAATGAAAACAGGAGTGAATGCAATTTTCTATACATAATCATGAGGGAGACCAAGCAACTGCCTCACATCTTTGTTCCAGTAGAAGTCACATTACATCCTATCATTTTGAAAGTGTCTGGGGGAGAGTCCTATGATGAGGAAGCTATAGGATTTAGTTTTGCGTAAATGAAAATGTAAAGAAGACATATTTTAAAAGGGAGAACTAACAAATATTCCTGCCCCCATCCAATATACACATATATAAAATAATATTATGTCATGTATCATAAGTTCTCAGACCTCTAGAACCTGCTTTTGACCTCTCTTTCTCATACACACGCACAAACACACACACACACAGAGGTTTGTGCAGCTATTCTTTTTACCTCTTTTCCTGTAACCTAAGTTTAACCTAACCCCAACTCACATCTTACCCCTGACCTTAACCAGTACCTCAGAAATGACGTTTTGCCTCATTAGGACCACGCAGACAAAGACACATGTTCCACTGCCTGAGGAAACAGCATGTTTCAATCACAAAAAGTACAAAAACAGGTCTGACCCATTAGCCCCAATAACACCAGGGTTTTAGAGTTTGTGGGGTTGAGTGTGTTCCTGTAGGTTTGCGTATGCATTGAATGTTCCGGTAGACGTGTGTCTACTCGGCGGCCAGACAAGGTGTCAGTGTGAAACCTATGTTGCTGATGAGGCTGGACACATGGCAGGAAGAAGACATGTAAAGAGAGTGAAGGAGCACTTGCTTTGACTGACAGAGGGGGTAACCGTGGGCTTGCAGCACGGCAGCAGCTTGAGGAATCGCTGCTTTATGGTTTTTTTGCTTTGGCTGGTGGAAGGATTACCTGCAATCGCCAACCATAGCACAAAGGTTAAACACACACACACACACACACACTTATGCACATTATGTTTCCACATGCACACATGCCTGAAAAACCAAACACACACACTTCATGCAACCCCGGGTGCAACAACAGACCAAATCATGCCATTTAGGCAAATTGATAACTGCCTGCAGACCTGGTTCAGTAATGGGAGACCACCTCAAACTGTAGATATCACCAGACAACGGCAGCACAGCGCGGCCACTAGAAACACGGTTCCTCTAATCAGACCGTCTCGAGGTATTAGGAAAAAGGACAGACAGCAAACCTTTAAGACAAGACAAACATCAACTGATAAAATTCTCAATCGGCTTGAATGAGGACGTCATCTCACGTCGTTGTAGAACATTATTTGCCAGATACATACAGAACTGCACAACCGCCTCAGCTGAGCCCATCACGCCTGACACCACAGCACCAGTTGAACTTCATGGTGCCTATTTACAGAACAATAATGGCAATCATTTGCAAGATGTGAAACAAATACGCACGCAAGAGCCTGCATACTTACTCTTGCCTTTTAGTTTCCATGGTAACAGTCCCCTCAACCCTTTCAGCAAGACCCCAGCAGTCTGAGGGATGAAGGCCATGATGGGGTGAAAACTAATACAACCACAGTACCTCCACGGACAACCTCGCCTCTGTGATGTGTCCGCCTGTTCTGTGAGTCTGCACCGCGGAGCCCCGGGGACCCGACCCTCATGACCTCACAGGCTCTGGCGTCATTTGGAGCCAGAACAGGCCGAGCCCATTGTCCGATAGATACCAGATTAATACATCCAGCCGCTTGGCACAGGCCCTGCCCTCTGCCTTAGGGTCCGTGGTGTGTGTTTACTTGTACTTATATATTTGTGAGGACCATTTTGAGCATAGACCTTACGGAGAGAGGACATTTTTGGAAAGTGACATTTTGGCCGGTCCTTACTTTTTCAAAAGTTTGTTGGGTTAAGACCTGGTTTCAGGGTTAGGGTTACAATCTGGTTAAGGTTAGGATAAGGGTTAGGATTAGGAATTTAGATTTGATGGTTAACAGACTGGCAAATGCATTATGCCTTGTAGTGTCCTCACTGAGACAGAAGTACAAAAATGTGTGCGTGTATGTGTGTGTGAGTGTGTGAGCACATTATCATTCCTTTTTCCATAAGGACCTAACAATTTACCACAACACACAAATGAAAGTCAAATACTGTGACCGACAGTCAAAGGTACAAAAGTTTATCTGAGGCCTTCAGGTAAGACACAGGGGACTAATTCTGTCACCAGCCATGACACCCTCTGCAGAGGATCAGCGGATCTGATCAAAAGCTCCAGTATAGCTACTAAATGACCCTGAGATGAGATTGTGCTGTTAACTTCAAACGTTTTTGTCACTAATGCTTCAATGAAAGTTTCTGGCGTATAATTACAGATTGCATTTTTGATTTAATTGTGAAATATAATGTTTACCTCTTCCAAAGAGGCCATGTTTTCACTCTAACATAATCTGATTTCAATGGCTCTGAGAGCCTGGATAGTAAAATACAGTTTTTGACTTTTTGTATACCAAGTACATGCTGCCTCCGCTCTGCATCGAACACTGAGCTTGAAATACCTAAATGGACCATTAAAGCAGAATCTACTGAAAACTGGCAATGTTTAAATATGCTTGCTTTAGGACAGAGACACACTTTCTCTGCCCGCCCCTCATGCGTCTGCATCTCCTCTGTATTTTTGTCCCTTTTTGCTGGTAATGACATTTCTGGCTTGATGTGATGCCTCTGAGGAAATGTACTTTGGCTGCCTTGGCCAAGTCTCCCTTGGAAAAGAGATATTTTATCTCAGAGGGAATAACCTGATTTTTAATAAGCATATCTCTTAAAAATCTATCCATCTATCTATTCATGTATCTAAATTAAGCTACTGTTGGTTTCTCTGTCACAGCTGTTTAAAGCTGAATTAGAATTCAGGACACTCAGTACAAGGTGTCTCTAACATTACCTGGTATTGTGGTTGAAAACAGTCCTTTGTTGAAAACAAGTAGGTTACTGTCTCCTCGCGCTATTGAAGTAACATGCGATCAGTTTGTTCTGAAGCCATTTGAAGTTAAAATTGTTTTTTGAAACCCAGCAATTCTTTCATTTTGCCCTGAGTAGATGGGAAAGTGAAAACTGTCTATTGCTCATCAGACACGGGTAAAAAAAAAAAGCAACTTCCTGTGTTTTAAGTCATTGTGCAGCATTACCACAAGCAACACGTAAGGACTGCACAATTAGACTTCAACAGTTTCAACTCACGAAAATCGGAGAATTTTCTCCAGGCACACGAGGAACCAAGTTATCTCTCAACTGATGTACATGCAGCAAACATGCGTTATCCCAGTTCAGAGCCACAGTGCTACAATCTAATGCTGATGCAGGAACAGAATGGATGTGCAGATCCAACACTGACACTTTCAGGCTCAGCTGTTGTCCCTACTGGCATCTAATGATGAGAGAACTTCAGCATCAAATTAAAACTTCCTGCTGGATCGGTTAGTTTCAAATGAGGCCGGGGATTTGCACTTAATGTCATTCATCTCCTCTCATTGTTAACTGTGCTCCAATATTGCATTTCCAAAAAGATGAGGGACTCACAAGAGGCAAAGAAACAAGAAAAGAATGCTCTAAATCCATGCAGCAGGAGCAGCTATATCTTGACTTTTAGCCACTCCTATGGCTCCTACAACACTGCAGCTAACATTTCCCACACAAGACCTGGTGTGGTACAAGTGCACACCTTCCATGTCCCATGTTTGTTAACAAAGGTGTGGCGCTGCAACATGATGGTTTGATTATATTCATGTATCTTGTATCATGTATCAGAGAGCAAGCTGTGAAGGGGGGCAGACAGAGAGATGCATATCACACCCCCTTATCTCCTTCTCATGCTAAGTCAACCCGGATGACACCACCAGGGAATACTCCAGACATTGCAAAGCCACAATCAGAGAAACAGTGGATAGTGAACAACTCAACTCCAGATGAGCAAACTGATCTCGATGTATAAAATGTATCAGATCGGTGGAGTGCACATGCAAAATCTGGAGTGCACATCCTCATAGTCCATAAGAAGTATATATAAGAAGTGAAATATTGAATGATCTATCCATCCATCTATAGTGCGTATCCTATGGAGATCATCAGGAAGCCATAGCTGTCATTGGGCGAGAGGCAGGGACAGGTCGCCACATACAGAGACAAACAACCATTCACTCTTACATTCACACCTACGGACAATCTTCTGTTAACCTTAACTGGATGTCTGTGTGGGAGGATGCCAGAGAATGTGAAGGCACAACACTCCACACAGAAAGGGCCTGGTCGGCTGACAGGTTTCGAGTCCAACCTTCTTGCTGTGAGGTGACAGTGCTGACCACTGTACCCCCATGTACAAATATATTTTTCCAAGTATGTGTTTCGGCTACAATTCACAGATACACTCACATGAAGTTAGTTTTCTCCTTTGTGTCATAAATGCAGCAGTTTGAACATTATGCATACAAATGTGGGTTTGAAACATGGACACATTGTATGTGCTCTAGTATTCAGTCTCAGTCAAAACCATGTCCATGTGCTTGCACACACACACACACACACACACACACACACACACACACACACACACACACACAGTATGCAGGACAATAAACACTGTGAGTAACATGAAAGCAATTTAGCCTCAATGACACTCCAGACGCACATGCAGACATCCTGCTTTCCAGCTGAGTGTTCTCCCCCTAATGTCCCCTCACCACAGTCATCATTTTGATTTCTGACTTGCCTCTCCTCTCTTGCTTTCCTACCGTTTCTCTTACCTTCCACTGAAAGGTCGATAAGCCCCAGAAAGTGCATCAGTTTGAGGGAGCTGCAGACCACCAGGAGGATGCCCACAGTCTGCAGCCCCTCCACCTCCCACTTGTCTTTGAAGAACAGATGCATCCTTCCCCGTCCTCCTCTTTCTCTGTTTCTGTCAACAAAAATCCTGTTGCCCCCCGGGGCAACCACGTTACCCCCCTCCTCCTCCCCCCCAGCTCCGACCAGGAATGCAACGTCTTTGTCGCCTCAGTCTCTCCTCTCAGTCTCCCTCTATGTGCCGGCACTCGCCCATCCTAAGTCCTCACGGCACCCCACCCGTTGTCCTCAGCGAAGGTGGATTGTTATTCTCCTCGCTTCTTCATCAAGAGCGGGTGCGTGGCAGCAGGGCTGTCGACTTGCTGCTCCACTCGCTTCGCCCTCGAGGCTGTCAAAGGTTGTTTAAGTTCCAGGTGAAGTTTGGACAATTCACTGTGTACGTCCTGGCAGGTTGGCGGATACTGTTTTCTCACTCTCTCTCTCTCTCTCTCTCTCTGCTGTTAAAGCTACCGACTCTCAAACTCTCTCCACTCTCCGCCTGTCCTCCCTCTCTTTCTCTCCTTACCTCCGTCACTATACTCCTGCTGTGTCCCTCCCAATGCTTAATTGGGTCAGTGATGGGACTGAGTGAAGGGAGGCAAGAGGAGGGAGGTGAGAAATGGAAGGAGGGAAAAGGATGGAGGAGGGAGGGGGACCATACGAAATACTTTTTTAATTGGGGGATGAGAAAGGAGAGAGACGGTGAAAGGAGGGGCTACATGGAATGAACAAAGAGGCAATAACATCAACCAGGAATGTAGCAAGGACTGAATGAAGGACAAAATTAGGAGAAGAAGAAGAGAAGGACTAACAGGAGGGAGGAGGGACACTTTGACAACAGAGAAGCGAAGCATCTGAACAAGTGGCGACTGTGGACAAACTCACAGATGTGGCAATCGCGCAGACAAACACACAGCCCAGAGGCGCAGTCTGGCTATAACATCTATTGCATATGCAATCCAGTGCTGTGGGGAACATTTCAGCTGGCACTGATGTCACATCTGGCACACTGACATCCTACCACAGATATACACTAGCTCTAAAAAAAAGAGGAATTAATTAATCACGACAATCTATTTTGGTCAAGATGCAATGTGTTTTTTCGAAACTTGTAATATAGAATTCATATAACATATGTATACTTAGGCTTGAGCCTTTAACCATTCCTATAACATATGTATACTTAGGCTTGAGCCTTTAACCCAGGGGTATTTAATGTGCCATAAAGGCAAAAAAAAAGCTATGCTGGTTAAAAGCTCTGTCAGCATTTTATAAACCGCAGTGATTTATTGCACATGTAGGTCCAGGTCAGGACGGGATGGTGTCTGGACTGTGGTCAACCTATTGGTAATGTTTTAAAGAGCAAATGGTGGCTAACATCATGTGACCACTTTGATCCAGCCTGCGCGGCAATTTATCAATAAAAAATGTAAACTACCCAGAATGCCCAGTTCGCAGAGATGTGCACACAGTGATGAAAAAGACCAATCTTGAGCTTTTTTTACAGCCCAAAATATACAGCTACACTGAATGAGAATGAGTTGCAAGGAAAAAATGTGCCTGGATAAAGTTAGCACCCCTTGGTGGAATTCAAAAGGTGAGCTAATAACTAAAAAGCTGAGAGTTCCATCGCTGATATTGTATAGGATATTGAAAAAAAACTACAAGTTTTTATCTCTGATCAACAATCAAAGAACAGACATAACCAATACAACCCAACTAGTCATTTTTTGAATGGGATTACTGCCGCAAGTTCAACTGCGAAGGAGTTAGGCTGCATTTTCTCAGCGAGAACAAAAGCCTGATATGACGTCTGGATATGACGGGGAGTTGGCAAAACAGAGGTTTCAAGACACAAAGATGAAACAAAAGTTAGTGAAGTTATTTGTTAAGCTGCAGCACCTGACACCCTACAACATGAAACCATTGAAAAACAAAGCAGCAATACGCCTCAAAAAAGTACAACCACCTGCCCCCTGCTCCTGGTCTATAGACTGTGTGTAGCTGAGGGTTTTCTAACTCTGAGAATGTTGCACTGTAGTTCGAGTCTCAGTTTGGGAGAACCTGTTCGCTCAAGACCAAATGACCCAAACCTGGAAAACCTGCAATGAGTCGAAACATCATCACTCCCATCTGACGTCAGATGCCTCAGTACAAATACAACACTTCCGGCCAACACATTTCAAAGGTTAATGTTATACAGATCGTTAGAATGGCCCTGGAAGGATGTTATAAAAATTCAAATGGCCCTAGACAGGAAAAAGGCAAGGATGGTATTACACTATAAAATATAGGCTTTTACCCTCTGAAGCAAAATGTTGATGTGGAATTTGAAAAAGAAAATGATCAGAAGTAAGATACAATGTTATTCACTGCATCAGTATCAAACTCAGTCTCAACCATAACTCTGTAAACGGATTGTTTATCAGCCACATTAGTTCCTTTGAGAATGTAATTATGCAAATGAGCGTTTCCATTTTCTGTGAGTCATTCACGCTTTAGGTCACAGTGGCTCGAAATTTTTTACTGCCACAGCCAACCCTGACCGTACTGTATATTACCTCACATAAAAATGACTCTGATGAGTGATTACAGTGATGTACACAGAATCTAAATTTGGAGAAAACACAACTCTGGTATCAGATTGGTAGTGAGCTGAGGTATCAGAACTGTAACAAGCAAGAGTTTTCTAATCTGACAGCCCAAATAGCAGTACATCATCACTTATGTGCATTGTCCACAACAGTTAAATGTCACTGTTTTAAAAAAAAAAACTATTTTCTGAACTGTTATCTCTATGATAAAGGGTTTTCTAGGTTCAGGTACAACAATAAGATGATTATGGAAAGATTATGGATCTGGGGCAAATACAGTAACTATCTGGTCAAGATGAGATTCAGCTGACAGAAGTCAAGAGGACTTTATCACTTCAAGAATGGATTATGTTGTTTTGGGGCATTTGCTGAAGCAACTGATATTGTCTTCGTCAGAGAACAGTCTCTAGATTTGGTTATGGGGAGAGAACAAAAGTTCAGTCCATCCCTTAAAAAGACACTACTAAACTTTCAAAGCAGAAAGTGATGCCATTTGGCTTTAAATGTCTCTATCACCTCAATCGTCCCCTTCATGTTCAATATCACCTCCTGTTATCAAAACTGGGAGAAAATGTTCTGCACGACATTGAATGGCCAGAGCATTAAAGGGACAGTTCACCCAAAAAGGACCTCATTATCTACTCTTCTGATGGAAGAACTGCAGATATGTTGCTGAGGTCGTCATGTTCCCCTTGGACGAGAGATCATTTTTGGGTGAGCTATCCTTTTTCTTTTCATAATAATTGTACATTATATATATATATATATATACACGTGGCTATCTCTCTGTGCCAGTGAGTAGGTCGACTCAGCACTAGACAGAAAGAAACCAGGGTATGGAGGGGAGGGTAAAATGGGGAGCTGGGGGAGGCAGAGAGGTCTTCGGAGGGCTCGATGTGTCTGTCGTGTGATTAATGTTCCTCAGAGTCAAAATGAGACCTAGAGCCACAATATAGCTGCGAAGCCTCGGGGAGCACGCGTCTTAGAGCAGCCTTGTGAGACTAAATAACCTGCACTCCCTCAGAAACAGACTTATGTTCTTTGGTACAGAAAATGACAAGCGCAATGATTTTTGCGGTCGCAGAGCGAGTTCACATCTAAAGTCAGAAACTGGCCCACGTACATTCGAGAATTATAACCGTCAATCATTGTCAAATAACATAAGGGAGTCAGGTTTGGCTGTCAAGGGCTAGAAACACAGTAAAGGAAGCTGATCATTGCTTCGGATCAGACATAGTTCCAGAGGTGTGTCTTTATTATCATGAAGATTGAGATAATTAAGGAGCATAAATGAGATTAAAAGGTTATTAGATGTGAATTACTCACAGCTTCCATCTGTAGAGTTTTCTAATCTATAAAGTGTCACATTAGCCTATGTTTTGCATACAATTGTGGGTATGAGATAAAACAGGCAACATAAATTCCTGAGTACAGTGACATATTCAGGCCAGTAAATTCTCAAGCCCAGTCTGCAGTCAGAATGAAATGGAGGATGAAAGTGTGAGCAATTAAGGCTGGTCGCACCTTTCTGTCATTACCAGTTACATAATGCATCAGATCAGGATATCTGCCACAAACCGAGACAGAAATGTAAGATCAATACATTACAAGTAAACAAAACAAAAAAATCCAAATCATTTCTCTCTTAACACTTCTCTCAGACGTGATTCCTCTATGATTCAGAAAGGCACCGGCCTCTGAACTTGCTCCTTTTGTCGTTGTTGCTTCTAATAATGGTAACATCAATTTTAAGCTTCCTCTGTTATTGCACCGATTGTAACCCTGTATGCATTGATTTAGCCGCTTGCAGGTCAAAAGATGCCCAGACGTCTAGATTACTGTAAAACCGTGGAGGGCTGAATTTAGCGGAGAACATTTTTTAAAAGTCTCAATTACATATAACCTTTGTTTTCCGACAGAATCTCAATGACTATATGTCAGTGTGTATTTATAGACTGGATAAGAGTCGTGCTTTTGATGTGACAGTTATGTATCTGACTGTCAAAACAAGTCTACAGCTACACGTGACTCTCTGGGAGGCTGTACCTAAACACAGCAGTGTGTGACTATGCTAACAGGCTAATGGTGATATGTCAATAACATGTTTGCTATCACATAAGATCCAATGATGACAAGTATAGGTGCAGGTAAACCCAGTAATTGTTGAGACATTTCAGGTTCAACTATGCCAACCTCATGGTGGCGCTATAAAGAAAAAGCCAGGAGTTTCTCAAAGCCATTAGGATTTTTCTCAGGACCATTAATATTTATAAATTTCATAACAATCCATCCAGCAGCCAATGACTGCCTTCCCCCAGAGCCAGGCCATTACCATGGTTACAAATGTTCAATGTTAAACCTAATTTAGCGTTGACGTCTTTTTAACTACAAATCACCACAGTGGCAACGCTGGGAAGCATCTCTGGAGAAGTTAGGAAAACAACAAACACGCCTCCACAACTGCCTGCACACTTGATCACACATCAACACATGATCACACATCAACACGACAATTTTATGTGCACTACATGCCCTCACACACATGCACACACACATTCACACACACTCTGATTGGGTTAATCAGTTGTACTTAATTAGTCTGCACGAGGCATATTTTGCCTGAAGCCAGACACACCAAGTAATTGAAATATATCCATATTTAGACGTCTACCTGAGCAATTATTCCTCTCCAAACTGATTAAAATGTCTAAGAAGTGAGTGTATGTGTGTGTGTGTGTGTGTGTGTGTGTGTGTGTGTGTGTGTGTGTGTGTGTGTGTGTGTGTGTGTGTGTGCGTGCGTGTGTGTGTGTGTGTGTGTGCGAAGAAGACGCAGAGGAGGTCATTGACAAATGGTGCTCAAAATTGGTTAGTGTGTTTCCAATTAGACGCGTGAAAGAAGAGAACCATTTGCGTACATCATTAGCTTTTGAGGATATTTTTAATACGACGATGTGGGACAAAAACAGATTCATTCTACTGAGGCTGAGTCCTTTCAGCACAAACTACAGAGAGCTGGTAATGAACGGCTTTCTTTGGGAAGAGCTCACAATCAGGAGTGATGGAGGGATCAGAGGGTTTTCTCCTGAGGAAACGAGACATGGTGGATTAATTCTGTTTACATGCACAGCATTTGTACTCAAATTAAGATCAATGGTTTAAGCTAAACATTACTTTTCAGGAATGTATAGGTTGTTTAGTATAAGGCAGTTTTTGTTGTATATGACGGTAACATTTACACGTGAAAGAAGGGTAGATGTGAGAAGCATTGATCAAGGATTTCTCCTTGTAGCATTTTGTTGCGGTGAAAAGCTGAGCCTTAAGGAGTAATGAATAAATTATTCAATCAGTTAATTTAGTGTTATTACTTTAATTCATTTATTTATATAGTTTATTTTCAGTAAATGTTTTAGGCATTTTCCCCAAACACAATCAGCTAAGGATTTTAATAAATTATTAAAATATAATTAAAATATTTCTTTCAAAAGTTGGACGGTGTAAATGAATCCTGTTTATTTTCAGTAATTTCTTTGACTATTTTTTTATCTAAAATCAATGTAGTTATTGTTATCTTTCCTAAAACATTATTAAAATATCAGATTTTTTTCAGCAGTCAGTATTAGAAGGTAGTAGTTAGTTAATAATTGAAGAATTCAAATTAAAAAGTAATTGGTGATAGATTTCCGAGTTGAATAATCATTTCTGGGTATAAATGTTGAATAATCTCTTTTCCAGTTTTTCAAAAGTGAATATGTTCAGGTATTTTCAGTCTCTCACAATCATATCACGTTTTGGGAAGCTGCTTGCACAAAACAAGACATTTATTGTGTCAGCTTTAGCTCTGGGAAAGTATAATGGGCAGTTTTTAACTATCACAAAGAAAAAAAACAATTAATGAGGAAACTACTCAGTGGATCAATAAGGAGAAGAAAAAAGACATTTCCAGCCATTAAAGAAACACTTGACTGGAGTTGCATATACTGCTGAGTCTAGGAGGCACAAAGGCTGAAAACCTGTGATCCTCTCACCCGCCTATTGCAGCAATTAACCTTAACACCTGAAGAGGGCAGTGCAAGGTAAGACATTCGATTAGCAACATCGTTTTCAACAGTGCTGCTCACCTCTGGCTATTCTCTTTGTTTCTAACCTTCATTTAAATTCAGCTCAGACCAGATAACCAATGGGAGGGTAATGAAAGATCACAAGCCATTAAACAATTTCCAACACACACACACACATTCACAAAACACCGGGTGAAGTAACACTTGTATTTGTTATTAAGACACCAAAACAGATTTAAAGCTGTTATACTTTGACCCTTATTTCTGTCGATCCTTAGCCTTCATGCTTTAGGGGAAAAAAAGCATTTTGTGTTGTTAAGTGGTGTAGATCACTCGCGTTAAATTGGGTTTGCATCACTCAAAACAATCCACTAAACTTGTTTCCATCAAATCATAAACACTCTGCTCTGCTGTTTCCTGCCAGGAGTCAAATCAGGTAAACATCCTGAACAGGTCGATAATAATACAGAAAAAGATAGAAACTTTCTAGCAGCCGACAGGGTTTGAATGTCAGCTGTTCCAAAGGTTTGGTTTCAGTGCCTGAAAGATTTCTTACGAACTAGATCACTACAACAAACTACTGTCGCAAAAATTGTATAACAGAATTAACTCACACCAGCCAAACAACAAATTATTATGTTGGAGTAAAGGACAGCGAGAAAACTCAACCAGCTGGTTGAACACTAGACAATACTCTGTGTGTGTGTATGAGACAGAGATGAGAATATGATAAGAATAAATGAGGAATTAAAAAAAGTGAATCTCTTATTTAGGGTCAGGCTTTGGCTTTAATAACATCGTCTCAGGAAATCAATGTTTTTTCATGTTTATATTTAAATTTTCTACACATGATGCTTTATGTTTTAACTTTATTTGTATCTATCTTTTGTTTTATCTCATGTGTCCACTGTTTAAATAGTTTTGATGTCTGTGTTCAACAGTATTTTGCAGTACTAAGTGGTATACATTGACATAAAGCAGGAGTGGGAGCCTTTTTCCTATCGAGGGCAATTTCAATTTCTATTACATTCTTAGAGAGCCGTACTAAATTATTGAACACATATATCACACTTGCCTCCTATAATGTGTTGGCTGGAACTGCTTCTCTGATGTCACATGGTAGTGATGCTGATTCTACTCACAGCTGGATCTCCAGATTTGGGTCAGTCGGTGTTGAGCAAACTGAGGCTACACTTATACTAACAAGTTTTCATTTTATAACAGGACATTTCTCCATCCACAGCTCTGTATCAGGAATCTCCATCCATACGAACACACCTGAAATTGCATCACGTAACCATTCAAGTTCATTATGTGTAGGCTTATGTAAACAGGAAGCAGATTGTCTACCCTGCCCTATTAACGAGAAACAACATTGGTGAAAAATAAGACGAGGGATTTCTTACTCTCTTTCTTACTTGGTCCGATGATGAGAAGGAACTCTTACTGAAAATATAACGTGTTGTCTTCACCACTGGTAGTCGTGACTTTTCAGAAACCAAACAGTGGAGAATGTGGGTGACTGCATCATCATTTCCAAAGGTTTCTCAGTTTCTGCCCGTCCACACTAAAACGCAGCCCCAGTGTGCGCAGCAGCATTTCCAGACATCTCTGTTTTAGACGCTAGTGTGGGTAGCTAAAGGTAAATGTAGTTGTGTGGATGTAGCCTGAGTCTTTGTAAGAGTTTTGAAAAGAAGTCCTCGCACACCGCAGTAGGTTGTCCCAAACAGAGATGCTAACTTAAAGACGTTTCCTCTGAATGACCTACAGTTTATAGAACTGGAGCAAGGAGATTGTTGTTCTTAGTTCGGAGCATGTTGTTGCGTTACACTTCAAACGTCTTAACAAATTTGATCAGCTCCTACATTTAAGAGTTCCATTCATGAACCGTTATATCTAGACGTCTGTCAGGCCTTTGTCCTGTTCTTGCAGCTCCAGAGCAGCAACAGTGTACTGCTTCACAATTTCTCCTGCTGAAGGAGGTTTCAGCTTCTCAGCTCGCTAACAGGAAAACATGCATATCACCATCTCAGTCGGAACGTTGTCGTGTAAAATCTGCTTGTTGGGCAAACAAGTATGAAGTGTGTTTTGTCCTTACAACTCATGTTTCCAGCTGTTATGAAGCTGGAGATCTTTCATCACTGTGTCTCTACAAACACGCCTTTTCTTTTACTTCTTTACTTGTTGTTCTCCCAGAAAACAGAACGTTCCACATACTTTTACAATCGCCATGATGCTTGTCAGCGATTACACACAGAAGCTTGACAGGCATACAAGCAGCAGGTGCCACCCTGACGGATATGCTAGTCCAGTATTTTATGTTGTTTTCCTTTATGGGAGGAAAATACTGCAGTCATTAGAATTTCCTCCTCGTTTATGAGTTCTCTTTAGTGCTGTAAAATGTCAGATCGATATGTGATGCATTGTTGATGATCCCTAATGAGCAGCAAATAAAGAATTCAGAAAAAGATACCATTCTCTTGCACACATGTATTGGCTTAGTGTTTTTAATACATTGCCCTTTTTCACAGTGCTTGCCTAGAGTTTTGCTTGTAGGATTGAATTACATACTGGGGCTCTCAACAGTACGTTATCCTTTCAGATTACTTGTAATTCGCTTGAAAATCATCACACCAAAGAGTATTTTAACCCATTGTGTGCTCTACTTGGGGACGTTGCTGCTTTGATCTATAGGGGGAGATCTAAGGTTGAACATTTCATGAAATATTATTCTGTCTTGTGCTGGTGCACGTTACACAGAAAATCAAGAGATAGAACATTTATGAGTTTAGCTGCATGCAGGGAAACGTCTCCAGACAAAAGGCTAAGCTATGCTCACGCAAATATTTGAAACTCTAATAACTTAGAACGAGACATTTTCAAGGACACGTGTGTGAGTGCGTGTGAGTGCGTGTGAGTGCGTGTGCTTGCGTGTCTGTGTGGGAAAATTAATTTGTTTATTCTCAATGTTATCATCTTTCTGCAGACGTGTGTCACAGAAAGAGCAGCAGAACATCAACAACCTCTGCAATATAAATAGTCTCTCTCCCTCTATTTCTCTCTCTCTCACACACACTCTCTCTCTCTCTCTCTCTCTCTCTCTCTCTCTCTCTCTCTCTCTCTCTCAAATTGAGGGAAGGGGAGCCAGAAGATAGACAGCGACAGAAGAGGAGGGGGGTGGCGGAGGATGGAGAAGAGTTGTGTATTAAATATCCCCTGTCTGATCCTCCTGTGTCCCGGGCTCTCATCTTCTCGCTGGCTAGCCATCAGAGGGGTGAGAGAGAAAGACCCTGAGACAAGGACAACAGGGACAGTCTCCTCTACTCCCGCTGCAGTTTATAAAGTTTGCCTCGTCCACGATACTTGTTGTCCGAGCTGCCGTCAGAGGCGACAGCCCCTGTGTGCCTACCCTCGTTTAAACCTTCCACAACAGTGGAGAGGCTTCTTGGCCACTGAAAACTAAAACCTTAAACAATGATTTCTTACAAAAATCAAAAGCTTCAGGTGAAATATTGTGTTCGGTTAGGAGTCAAGGCACTGGTATGGATGAGTGACACAGAATACCATCAGATCGGACAGTTATAATGTCCTCAAACCACCACAGTGTGTGAGAAGTGATGTGGCTCACTCTAAATGGACTATACACACACACACACAAACAGACACACACAGACACACACTGCATTCTCCATTAGCCTGCCTATCTATTGAAGGGCAATTACAATGAGGGTAGATGGAGGTGCCTCTGTGTGTGTGTGTGTGTGTGTGTGTGTGTGTGTGTGTGTGTGTGTGTGTGTGTGTGTGTGTGTGTGGGAGAGAGAGAGAGAGAGAGAGAGAGAGAGAGAGAGAGAGAGAGACAGACAGACAGACAGACAGACAGACAGACAGAGAGAAAGTAAGTGTGTGTGTGTGTGTGTGTGTGTGTGTGTGTGTGTGTGTGTGTGTGTGTGTGTGTGTGTGTGTGTGTGTGTGTGTGTGTGTGTGGGAGAGAGAGAGAGAGAGAGAGAGAGAGAGAGACAGACAGACAGACAGACAGACAGACAGACAGAGAGAAAGTAAGTGTGTGTGTGTGTGTGTGTGTGTGTGTGTGTGTGTGTGTGTGTGTGTGTGTGTGTGTGTGTGTGTGTGTGTGTGTGTCTCTGCTTGGACATAAATGGCTCCTCTGCTGACCGCTAAGCAATTTACTTGCACTTATCCCCCTCCGTCATAATGTCTCATTCCAACACGCACACACACACAAAGGCACACATGCGCAAACACACACACACACACACACACACACACACACACACACACACACACACACACACACACACACACACACACACACACACACACACACACACACACACACACTGTGCTGATCACAGCCAAATATCATCTTAAGCATGACAAATGATTTGCTGGGTTTTATTGTATATAGCAAAAGGATGTTGTTCCATTATGGAGGTAAAACTAAATTGCTCACCACAGACAGTAATTTTCTATTATGGGCATCACTTTGTCCGGCTCAGACAAGTTGCTGATGAACGGATTCTGGAAGATTTTTCAATTAACCCAAAGTGTCTCCATTTACAAGCAGAATTTTGAAAGGATGACACAATGGTATATGCAGCTGATCAACCACAACCTTAAAAACTGTTACTGGATTTAATGCTGTGGCTGCTATGTGTTAAGAAATGCTTAAAATAATACATGCTAATGTTTAGTATGCATGTTTACAAAGTTCACCCTCTTAGTTTCACACATTAGCATGCTAACATTTGTAGCACAGATGAGGCTTAAACTACAGCTGAGTTTCATGGGAACGTACAGTAGTTAGTTCATATTAAGTTATACTAGTGCAGTGCCTGTTAGGAATGGGTTGTTTGCTTGGTCTGTGGTGATGCTGGTTGCAGCTTTTCTTTCTGAAACTGTAAAAGTGATCTCCAGTAATTGAGAGATGGAAAGTAAAGACCAACCACTGGACTCTGCCCACAGAACCCAGAAGCTGCGTCACCTCTGCTGCACAAAGAGCTGTTCACCGGTTTATTCGAAGTTTGTTAAAACTCCATACAGTACACAGAAACCCCCGAACTGGAGAAGCAGCTGTCATTGCAGTTGTCGTCTTGATTGACAACATCACTTGTGTTGATGAGTCCCTGCTGCTGCTTCAGAGCACTGGTAGCCTGTTAATTCAATGTTTATTGAAATTGAACATATTCCATGTCCAGTTGCACCAACAATGCACTTCTTTGGGTCTTAGCAATACACATGCCAAGTATGAACCCGATAAGATGAATGGTTCTCAAGATATGTGAGCCACAGAAAGACACACAGACAGACATTTCTAGAAATAGTAGATAGATGAAGCTTAAGTGCTTAAATTCTGACCTGATGATGGCAGGGGGTATTTCAGAGGAACACCTAAGTTAATGCAATTCATCCTCTAGGGAACTACAACAAAACTTTGTGCCAATTCATCGTAGATTTTGAAATATTTAAAATAAGTGAAGAAATGACCTGCTGTTGGTGCAAGAGAAAAGTCAGAGGATAACAGAGGTTATAATTTACTGTCTTAGACCAATAAATGTCTTTAGCAAATTTCATATATATATTTTTCAACATATAGAAAAATATTTTGGTCATGAACCAAAGGGGAAATTGACTGACGGACAGAAATGGACATCTCTGCAGAGCTTACAGGTGACACAGCAGAGGTGAGTCCAGGAATAAAAATACTCAACATAATTATAATAAAATAGCACAATTACAAAAGTCATTACTCTGAAGTTATTCATTATTCAATACCCTCTCAGTTGGTCCTGAACACTCAGAGCCATACGAATTTAACATTCTGTCTCGACCGTGTGCCGCCTGAGAATCATACACTCACTTCTACACTGGGATGTATGGGGATCAAACCGAGGGAGCAAAGAAGAAGATCACTGCGAAAAGTGAAGGATTAGATTGTGCAGACTGCTTTGACACACGGCTCACGTTCTGCTGCTGAATCAGTTGTGAGTTAATATAAAGGTACAGAGAGATATTATAGTATCAAAGTCCTCTCAGAAGAGACAGAAGCCGTGCTGGAACATGTCCCTGACACCCAGGACCTCACCCAGCTCAGTGCCAGTTCAATTTATTCTCATATCAAAGGATGAATGAGACAGTGGGACATATGGCACGATACCACACCTTTCATTAAAGAGGTGAGTGACCAGGGACAGACGGCTGACTGCAGCACATACAGACGATGCTAAGTTTCTAAGTAGCTTCTAGTTAGTTGCAGACATCCACTGACGGAGTAAGATGCAAATCTCAGTGACAGGAGCAGGAAGGAGGAAATCAAGTGGTGTATCTTTAATCAGAGAACACTCAGACAGATAGACATGTCTGTTGTATTTTCAAGAAGTTTAAGTCGACAAATTCTGTCCAGGAAGTGTTTTAAGAAGAAGGAATGGGCAGGAAAACCGCTGTGTTGATAGAAAACGGCCTCGCGAACATCCCATGGTAGAAACTCTTCCATTTCCACCATATAAACTTGTAAAGAGCCCACTCCAGCCATTAGCCATTAGCTTTATATCTATCAAAGCCTTGTAAACTTCCAGACCAATCAGCGTGTATCTCATACAAAATAGGCATCCTCCATCTCACACTCTCTCGTTGTCTCCCACTTTTACTTTCTCTAGTGAATACGAAGTATGCGCTCGCAGCATGTGTGTGTGTGTGCGTGCCTGTGTGTGTTTAATCATCGCAGGGTCAGCAACACAGCTCATTAAAGTAATGGCAGTCTCACAGTCTCTTTATTGTTGCCTGTCTCCCTCTGTCTCAGCAGAAAATGACTCGGTATTCAGTCTGTCATACTGACGGAGGTAGAAAAGAAGACGTTTCAACAATAATGATATTTTATCTGTTCTTTTTTTCTATTCTAAAAATGTGCCTCCCATTGGTAGAAGGTCAGCTTTGCACACACACCAAACTAACTTTCCAGAAGTCTTATTTTTGTGTTATTTTTTGCGATGCCACTAAAACCAGTAACTCATGTCAGCAGACCAATGAGAGTAAAGTAAATCACACACACACACAAGCAGCACAACACAAGACTCCATTGGTCGTACGGAGGCTACACAGAAGGAAATCACCTGTGTGAGGTGGAATATGGAAGCATAGGGCTGGCTAATAAAAAATATAAATTATTAACAAAATATTATTTTCATCAACAGCAATATAATAATATTAACGTATTGCTTATTCATTGTGGAAGCACAGTAAATGTTTTGCTGTTTGTCAAGTGTTTGTCATTCTATGCTAATAAAGAAGAGTTTAAAACCACAACCTTCACACTCAGGCAAACAAATTGTATTGAAAATAATAATGTGACATTTATCAGGATAATTATCAATATCAAAAGATATGAAAGGTTTTCTATTGATATAATTTTGGGCCATATATCTCCCTAGTGGACAGGTAATTGATGAGCATCGATGAAGATGTTTCTGTTTTACACAGAGACATGTGCTGGAAATCGATCAAATAACATAATGATATTGTTGATATTGTAAATATGTGGGATATATGTAACTTTTCATGTGAACATTACATTACGTATACACTATAAAGATGGAGGCGCCCATAAAAGCAACACCGTACTTAGAGGAGATGGAAGCAGCGGGGGAGAAAACAGAAGCGTGGCACTGGTGTGTGGGGGGTTAAGGGCTCAGCTAAAGGTTAAAAATGCAGAACAGCGCCTCCAACCATTCTGCTTGCTAATGTGTGAATCTTGATACAAAGACAGTGATGTGTGTATCAGGTGTACATCACATGCCCTTATATGGAGAGTGTATTGGTTCTCCAGTGAGCACATGACTCTCCTGATAGTCTGAGCAGCACAGCCGTTCTGCCATCTCGACTAAGTTCCTCGAATAAAGAGCGAATTCATTAGCGTAAGTACTCACAGGGGAGTTTGGCACACACTCACACACTAATTAAGTTAGCCATTTTTGATAACGTACGGTCAAAATATGCCAAAGGCTGGTGCTCTGAGCTGTAGCATAGACCACAGGTTTCCAAGGGGAACTGTGTGTCATAGAGAAGATGACAGAGCTGCTGGCCAACCTTGACAGCTGGGTGCGGTCCAGCAGGCGCATCAGGGACGGAGAGTGTCTCTTATATTGTGGCATCCAGAAGAATCTAACAGTGCAAACTATTAATCTGTGCAGTATTTTTATATTTATCCAACAAATGTCATTTATATTCTTTGCCTAATGACTTAAAATCACAGCAGAAAACTTAAGGTCCTGTCAGAGTCCCTCTGTGAGTAGATTTCCAAGTGTGCAGGGCACTCTGGGCAATGGGCAGGGGAAAAAGGAAACAGAGAATGGAGATAAGAATCCCATCTTTCCTTTTGTCACCAAGACAGAGGAGATAAGCGAGTGTGAACTATAGGTAAAGTGGATTGGACTTGGGAGGGGACAAAACATGGGTCACATGCACAGGACGGGCCAAACCAGGCGTTGGTGCATGATGACAGCACCTGGAGATGAGCCCCGAGCAGGACAAGGACCTTTCAGTCAACCTTTCAAGTTTTGTAAATATGTCATTTAGAAAATGTTTCACATAGTGTGATTATTACTATATTTACTGATCCACTACAAATCAGCCGGGGCCTCGATAAGGTTTTGGCCTGACATGACAATTAATTTGATAAAACACTTTTAAACTTTTGTTTGTCTGTCAAATCACATCAGGACAACTCAGCCGCGAAGCATGTTGACCCATCATATACAGAGATGAGAAGTAAATGAGGCGTTTTTCCTCTGTTGATACAGCTCCAAACTAAAACTATAGGCAAATTAGAGCAGAGCTGACATTCCCTTAGTGAGACGAGAGCCTGAACAGAGCACTCAGACCCACTCTGTCCATAGTGTTATCGATTAAAGGGTAAAAGCACACACCCCAGGGGCAGAGGAAGGCCTCCCACACAGCTAAAGTTACTTTGTGTGTGCGTGTGTGTGTGTGTGTGTGTGTGTGTGTGTGTGTGTGTGTGTGTGTGTGTGTGTGTGTGTGTGTGTGTGTGTGTGTGTCAGGGGGAGAGAGAGTGAGAGCAAGAGAGTGAGCTGCATGGCCCAGTGTTGCACTGGTAACCCAAACCCTGAGGCAGGGCTGCAGCCCACTCAGGACCACAGGGAATGGCCACTGCAGAGGAAAGTATCAGCGCATTCACACACACACACGTTCACCAACTTTTAGAAAAAAAAACGTAGTTTCAGCTGTGCCACGACTACTCCGTTAATAAACCAACAAATCCCAGAGGAAATCCATTACCTTCCCCGCCGACGGGCTCAAACATCCCGAACTGCTCCAGGACTTTAATGAAGAGAGCCATGACCACCAGCACAGCGATCATCTCCAAGCCATCCATACTCAACATGTCGGTAGACCACTGTCTGTCATCGCCCTGCACTGCGCCACTGAGCCAGGCCGGATGGGGCCAAGCTAAGTCTGGCCAGTAACACCAGAAACGTCCAGCGGTACCCTGATCTGGGCAGTTTGTCCAACTTTTGCCTACTTCTAACTTGAGGCTGACGATCACAAAAAAGTCTTTCAGCTATAATGTAAAGGAAAAATAGAGTCCGTCAGCTTGGCGTGAAGTCTGCTTCTCTTCTTTCACCCGAAACCTCATTGAACCTCTCCTATCCCCTGGTGGAGAGCATGCTGCTGGAGCCACAGGCTGCAACACAGAGCTCCAGACTGACACCTGGGCTAAAGTTTCAAGGTTTTTTTCTCTATTTCTTTTTCCTCTATTTCTCTTTCTTCTTCTTCTTCCAGGCCCCCGGTGAGAGATGGAATCGGGGGGGGATTTGCTGTGCCTGCTTGTCCTTTGGCAGTGGTTGTCAGGAAGTGAGTGTTGTGAGGGGGAAAGAGGGAGTGAGTGAGGGAGAGGCGGCAGAAAAAGAGAGGGGGAGAGGATGAGTGGGAGATGGCATAGCAAATGAGGGAGAGAGAGAGAAAGAGTAACCGAGAGAGAGAGGGAGGGAGAGAGAGAGAGAATGGGCCAGACACACACTCACACACACACACACTCTCATACATAGTGATATAGAGATTGTTTTGGGGGGGGCGAGAGAGAGAGGAGGTGCACCCCCCTCTCCAGTGACATTAACTCCATTGATTTTTCTAATGCGGTTTCCTTGGTAACAGGAAGAGAGTGTTTAAAGCCAAATTTAACTAACGGAAAAAAATATATTTATGTTCATCTGAATTAAGGTCCCAGCTCAGATGTGTGTGTTTTCACTGCATGGAGATCGGTGCCTTTGTTTTGCAGCCGCTATGCCCGCAGTGTCTCATTAACTTCTGAAATGTGTTGCGATCAGAGCTCGATGGAGTTTTGGCGTGGCACAGAAAGAAAGTAAATTCGGGATGAGGATGATAGAAAGAGCTGAATGGAATAATCGTATACCATATGCACAGTAGCTGTTTGATTCTGCCTGAGAAAAGTCTGTCTTGAAATTTAAACGTGACCTACAGTAGAGTATGTACTGTAGCAAGTGAGGAAAAACTTCAACAATATTGACTTGGGTAAAAGTTACATCAGTTATATTGAAAGCCAAGTAAAAGAAAGTTCATCAGAAAGCAGTTTTGTGTAACAGTTGCGTTTGGTCACCATCATGCCATGATTTAAAAAAATGTATTTAATTATAGTGCATAGCAGTTTGGTGAACAACACAAAGACAAAAGAGAGAGAGAGAAGAAAAGAAACAAGGCAATGGTTATTAAAAAAGGAAGATGGGTCATGATGTTTGTCTTACATTATCTTGCAGGTGTGTATGTGTGTGCGTAGCCGTGCGTGTGGATGAGCGCAAAGGTTTATGTGCAAGATGTAAAGGGTAGAGAGAGAGAGAGAGAGGGAGCGAATTCAAGTAGTTTCCAGTGGGAGAAAGGAAAGAAAAAAAGAAAGAAAGAGAAGGGAAGAAGAAAAAGAAATGCAATGCTTTTAGAGGGGTGTTCTGGTTGCGGCACTGACGACAGAGGGGAGACATGGAAGATCTGAAAGTGAGCAAGAAGATGGCAGCCTGATTTGTACCGCAGATGTGCAGAATTTGTCTTTTTGTTGATAGAAAACGTATTAAAAACGTAGTTATTTAAATGTTTTGCTCTCATAATGGTAACAAAGAATCGCAGGGTGCAGTGTCAAGCCGAGAGCCATCAGTGTGAATCATGAAGACACAACAGATGGTAGTTTCAGAAAACTCTTGGATGAAAGTAGAGGCCTGAGTAGTGTTTATTCTCACTCATTTATTTATTTTTGCCATACCAGACATTAGGAAAGCCTTCATATTGAGTAGTAAATAATAAATAAGTGAGTGATTCTGCATGCAGCAAGGGGCTCACGAGGGGAGAATAAAACACATTGACTGTGCAGTAATGGCAAAATGGCAGATTACTTAGTCATACCCGCCCTTTTTTCCAAACAGCTGAGATCAGTCTCTTATGAAAATGATCATGGCGAGGAGGGACATTTCAGTGTTATTAATATTCTTTGGACCCTCCAGTGATTTAAGAAAAACTGAGACCTCCTCCTTATGGAATAATGTTACTGAACCGATACGATGCTGAACTCACTTCGTATTATTGATTTACATTCACTGTAATTCTGACTTCTGTTATAATGGACAATTAAGTGAACCATTTAAGTCCAATTAGACAGTAAAGACAAGGGCAAGTTGTACACAGTTCTATTTTTTATAGTTCTATTAGAAACTGCTTTTATGTTGATAAAGAAATAGGAGCCTAATACAGGGATTATATTGTGTTTATATTTACTTTGTTTCATCATGATTTTCTGCACAACAGGAATAGCACACGTCATTGTATTTTGCACGATACAAGGCTTCCTATTCTATTCTATTGACCCTTTATGACCCATTGATTTGATTCTTACTACTGAATTCTATATTTTTATAGAATTGATTTTTCATGTGGAGGTGGAAATAATACAGAAATCTACAATAAGATAAAAATGATTATAATTTCTTGAGTAAAACATCTTCCCCTGCTCTCCCAAAAACATCAAACTTTCTTCCCTATAGCGAGTCATGTCTGTGCAGTCTTCAACTTGCAGACAGTCGAATGTAAAGCCCTAGAAGATGACAAAGCTAATTCATTAGAGAGGTTTAAGTTGACTTTCTAAAAGGCAATAACCCTGGGGCTTTCAGCTGGAACATATACATCCCTTACACAAAAAGTGATTACTGACATTCATCTTCACTTCCTGTCATTTGCAGCTGAGGTTGGGATACGTGAAGCATCAACAAGAACCGGTGCTGTTACTGTTAGCCACCATCCACCGTCCTGCCCCTCCCTGCACGGCTCCCACTGAGGGTATCACTTCACATTATGCTACAAAAAGAACAGAATCGGAAACAGGTATGTTCCCTCTTTGTCTTATCCTCCCTCTCTGCATGCCTTCCTGCCTCTTCCTTTGGAGGCAGGAAAGGTTGAGAGAGGCGAGACAGCAGGGGTCTGACAAATGTGCAGCGTCTGCATCCACCTCTGCTGTTTTTTTCTCTTTGTCGGCATACCCTCTCCTACATTTTTAACGGGGCTGCCTCATTACGGAGGGACGCCTGTCACATAAACAGCAACACCATGTGGGTCACTCTGATGTTTACTCGCAGACAAACGCACGAGCGCACTCGAACTTGCACACGCCAGTCAGACAAGGTGACAGGAAACCTGATCTTACGCGACGTCACTTCTCTCCTACGAGGCGTAAAAGTGAACAACCTGCCACAGCAGTTTTTCCCTCTTCAGTCGGTGGCAGTAATGTATACGGGTTGTGTTGAGGCTGAGCTCCGATTGCAGACATGGCGAATGTAAACAGAGGAACATCGAACCACAGAAGAGAGGGAGAGAGCGAGAGAGGGAAATCTGAGCCTGACTTGTTGGATAAAAATGATTTCCTATTTATTGAGGAGTTGTCGTTTAAAAGGGAGAAACTGAGGAGATGCGAGGAAAGAAGAAATGAGGCGGGCCGTTGCATGAGAGGTGGCGGAAAAGGGAACGTCATGAGAAGTGAGAAAGGTGGATGGACCTAAATGGAACGTGATGGAAGAGAGGACAAAGGACAAAGTGAAGAGCCCCAGTGACTGAGGTCAGATCCAACTCCGTGTAGCAATCTGCAAAGCACAGAGTGAAGACACAACTTTTCTTTAGCTAGGTCCACAATGCAAGCCCCAAGATCCGACTTCTTTATGTAGCTGTTCACATTATCTATTAAAATGTGGCCAGTATCAGACTCCAATGGGAACTGGTCATGGCCCTGATGTGACCCGTATGTGCAGAAGATCAACAACACGTCACACGCAGCAGACTGTGTGCGAAGTAAACAAGGAGAAGAACTCTTGATATGCTATCAAACACAGACCGATTACCATACGACCCCTCAGGTTTTGCTTGTGACATTGCACCGAGTACTTATGAGGTCTCAAACCTCACTGTCCCTACACCGACTACCTCCGTCGCTGTCTTCCATGTTTGTTTTCCCTGGGTGGCCCCCGCCCGCCCGCCCCTTCTTCTGTGGAAAATTATGAGGGAATGTCGATCGAGAGTGACGTAAAAGTCGCATTGAATTCCGATACGGGTCACATGGCTGCTCAGACTGAGGTTGCATTTAAAAAAATCTGATCTGTATCTGATTTAGAACCACATTATGAAAGTGGCTCAAATCTGATTTGAAAAGATCCAGCAACTCCATGTGATTTGTGTCACACTGTCACAACAATCACATCTGGGTCACATAATCTTTCACCTCATTCTGGCTGTCATGACAGAAAGTTGGACGTGCAGATTTGTCCTTACATGTCTCTCTCTTCTCCCCTTCTTTCCTCTTCATCACGTTTACCCAAAGATTTTGTGTCTACACTTTTAGAGCTAACATTGAATGTGAACATGAACGTGAAGGACGGGGCAATTATCCTGAGCTGAAAGTTCAATTAAGTTCAGAAACTCAGTGCAATAGGTGTGTTTGCTGTCTGACATCGACAAATGAGAGCTAATAGCTTTCTGATTTCTCTGAAGGTGCAACTAATGAGCAGACAGCTATCACTTCAACCTTTTCAATCCACGCCGCCAGAGGACATTAAGGGCCAGAAAAGGTGCATTTGAATTTTTACAGTGTGCGAGGCAAGATGTGGCTCGGACGCGTGATAAAAACGAACTGATGCGGTGTTTGAAAACTCAGAGCTCTAAAAACAAAACTCAAATGATCTCACTTCCTCTCCCTCTCTCTCCTTCAGGCTCCTATTGATTTTTTTTTTCAGAATTTCTTCTGCTGCTAAATATACAATAAGAGATGGTGCGAGGCGCGAGCACTGAGGGGAAGCTAATTGATACGTGCTAAACTGGAGTGTGTTGTTCACATTTGCACTGATGGGTTCACGGGTTTTATGATGAACTAACATGAATTGCTTTTTTTTTTGACTTGTGTGTGAGTGTGGCTCGTTTGTGTTGCTTAACGAATGAGGCAAATATCATGAATATTATGAATCTGTGATCTGACATTTGATCTCTGACACCTCAGGTTGCGATTTGAAGAAGGATTCATGACAGATTTCAGCTCTCTTCTCTTATAATAAGTAAAAATACATTTCCCACAGTGCTCAGTGTTGAAACTACACGATAGTTAAGCTGCTGTTTGACTGCGCCTTGCACTATCGATCCTTGC
The DNA here is from genome assembly GCF_009819705.1 of Hippoglossus hippoglossus. Lineage (NCBI taxonomy): Eukaryota > Metazoa > Chordata > Actinopteri > Pleuronectiformes > Pleuronectidae > Hippoglossus > Hippoglossus hippoglossus. The sequence goes on from NC_047165.1 coordinate 12,137,872, forward strand.
ATGTTGCATTCTCTAATCCACAGAATGTGTTAATTGGTGAAGGTGACTATCGAGCTGTGCTCCAATAAGGATTGACCGACCACGCTTCAGAGGGCTCACTAATACACACACACACACACACACACACAAGTCAACATATGTGTGTAAATACCTGTTCAGAATAGAGAGCACCTCAGGAAAATGGTTATGATTACTGAGATCACACTGGACCAGAGATGTCACATGTCATAATTCCATGGCACTGTGCGAGGACTTGGATGAGCATGCAGAATGTGTTTGTAATCGATAACGAGATAGACGTCTGGCCAAACATGTTGTCTTCAGTTTATACTAAAGCCGCTGAGACGATCAATACAGATAAATATCAGAACGTGATAGAAGAGATGGTTTGACAGGAAAACGAGGGGGGAGCCGTTTATAAATCAGACAAAGACAGGAAGTAAAACACACATTGCAAATCATGTCAAAGTAAACAACCGAAAAACACGTCTGAAGACTATAATTAAAGATTTGAGTCGAAAAATGGATCAAAAGTCCACAAAAGTCTTGCAAAAGTTCTTAAAATCCTTAAACTGGAGCAGAATAATGTAACAAAGATAAACTATGGCATCAGAAATTACTTTAACCTTTCTTTGAGAAAGTTCCACTCACCTTCCCTCATAAACAGGAAGTAAGACAGTGGGATGATTGACATGAGGATAAGCAGGTAAAACCCTCGGATGCCTTCCTCTGACCCACTCAGGACGACCACAGACTCAAAACCCCCCATCACCAACACAGGTGAGTGACTAAAACCACTGGACGAATACATGTTAAATTCAGAGTTAGTGGCACAGCCCTCTTTTCCACGTGGACTTCGTGCACCTGTACACATGAAAACACACATGTCATCGAGCAGCACCTGTTTTGATAAGGCGTTTGTTATTTTTCCATCATGATCTAGCTACAATTGTGAAGGTTTACAAATAAAAGCTGCCTGCTATCAATAAACTATTTAGCAGGTCTGAATAAGGCCTTTCATGTCATTCACGTAGCGCTGGTGCACTGACATGTGTATAAACTACTGTTGATGTATTAGTTACTGTCACGCCCCCTGGTAAGATACAACACATGTGGAACAGCAACATGGGCAGACAAGTACGGCGAATGAAAAACAAGAGTAGCAACAGACATAGGGATAAGCATATAGGCTATTTTTAACTCTGCAGGTAAACACAATAAAAAATTAAATGCAGGATTTGAAATGGACAATATATTATTTATACCACAAATCCAATGCAGAGCGAGTGCATTTCACAGTGGCAGCAACGAGGGGCTGAATGGCTGTACTCAGAGAGAGGAAAGAGAGAATGGGATAGAAATGAGGGGGAAGAGTGAAACACGAAGTACAGGAGTGAGTCTGAGCTGCAGAAAAAAATACTGAAAGTGAAGTTACATGAGGAAAACACGAAAACTTTCCTCATGCAGAGACACAAGAGTCACTGGAAGTTGACTAAAACCAGTGCAACTTCAATCAGCCTCCACTAGAGGTCAGTGTAGATTAAAGTATTTGTGTTATAGCGCATATAGGCACTCATGCTCTGTTGCTTGTTTAATCAATGGGAATTTTATGTGCAGGGAATATTCTGCTCAGCTACTTTTATCAGATGTTCTTTGCATGTCCACTGGACAGATAAAAAACATGCAGCACTTTTGTGTTGGTGCCGAGTCTGTAGCACAATCCCATCAGCCAATATGCTGAGTCAAGTAGCCTGGCATTCAGCACGGTGTCCTGGTATATGTGGCAATAACTGAAGAGTCTTAGTTTCAGTTTACATCACAGATAAAAAAAAAAAAGTCCTTGGCTGACACAGCTGCATGTGCAATACCTGACGTCTAATGCATATAGAAGATGAAACACTCATGTAAAGGATGGAACGTCTTCTCAGCGTGTAAAGAAACACACATTGTTTTCACTGACTCATACCAGTGTAGTTGATGCCAAACACTGTTGCTGGGCTTGTATTGTTCATCTGTTGGTAAATGAGCGTCTCAGTGGGCAACAGGACAACAGCACAATGACAACAAGTATATGTGGAGCTGAATCAGCAGCTAATCAAAAGGAACAAAATGATCCAACCTGAACCAAAGGACAAATCTGCCACAAATAGACACGGGGAAAAAAACTGCAAAGTCAGGGTGGACAACACATCAACACAAACAAGATGATCAAGGACTTTTGCAAGCACACAGGGGCAATTTTTTATGAGTCAATATGTGCAACCGGTTGATTGAGCTCCATAGTTATCTACAAGAAAATGACGTTTAATTATATTGCAAGGGACATAAGGAGAAAGGAGAGGAGAAAGGAGAGGAGAGGAGAGGAGAGGAGGCTATGATTTTCTCTGACAGCCAGGCCCAAACGCTCTATTGTGTTAAATCTGTCAACTGTCACCAAGAGAGTGGACGAGAGAGAAACAGACTGACAGAGGGAAACAGAGAGAGAGAGAGAGAGAGAGAGAGAGAGAGAGAGAGAGAGAGAGAGAGAGGCTGTCGTCATGGACACGACACATAACATCAATTCTCCAGGTTTGGTTGCAAACACATACAAACAGACACACACACACACACACACACACACACACACACACACACACACACACACACACACACACACACACACACACACACACACACACAGAGATCTCATGGTACAATCACATACACAGAATCCCTTTCTTTAAAAGCACAATGTTCGTTTTGTGGTTCCAATGCTTCATATTGAGTTGACATCCTGACATCTATATATATATATATATATATTGTCACAAACAATTAAAAAGTGACAGTATATAGTTTGAGGAGGACTCACTAATGAAAAGGATCCTGCTTTCCCTCCATACTATGTCAATAGTGGTTTAGCACAATGACATTTGCCATTCATCCAATAGAAATTGAAAAAGCTTGGATGCTCTGCATTATTTAACGATTCAATCAAAAGCACACTGCTTCAGGATACTAGCAGTGGTCTGTAGGCAACCCTGCCAGAATGCATTGTTAATAGAGGTGAAGTTAAGTTCAGGAACCCCACTGCTATACGCTAGATAAATTAAATGAAGTGCATTGTTTATCAAAGAAAGACATGGAATTAAGTCAAAATACAGGATTATCATGCAATAATAATGTAACATTAGCATGCTAGTGTTAGCTACGTTAGCTGTATTATCTGTCTGTATAAATGTATCTTATGAATCATGTGATTGTATTCATATGCACACTGTATAATGTAAAGTTCAAAGGAAGAAAAACTTACACTTCAATATTGAGTAACTAAGTAGTGAGCAGAGAATTCCTTTGATGTTGTTGCAATTTGTATCTACTTCAAAGGATTTTTAGAATGCTCAAATTAGATTTATTGCACACATTTGAGATATTGGCTCATTTCCTTGCCTGTTCACCTCAGTAAATATGATGAACGAAAACCCAAAGATGTACCTAGGTAGAGAGGAGATGAGAGATTTGAGTTACAGTACTCTGGACTTGGATATGGTATTGGAAGTTTTGGAGTCAGACCTTGCTGACCTCTCTCTTCCTCCCAATGATACCCCTGCTGAGGAAGAGTTTGGCCCCCAGCAGCCTGAGACAGAGTGCTATATGCCTCCGGGAGCTGTACTGCTGTGCCTGCAGCAGCCAGTCCTGCCTGCACCTGAATTCCATGCTGCACAGACCAGCTTTCCTCTTGGCCCTCCTTATTATGCCCCGGATGAGGAAAGGTTTGGCCCCCAGCAGCCTCAGACAGAGTGCTACATGAATCTGGGAGCATATCCGTTCAGCTTGCAGCAGCCAGTCATGCCTGCACTGGCTCCTCCCATGTACGAGCCACCAACTGTCTTGCAACAAAACTACATGTACTGCCAGGGAGATTTCAACCACAGCCAGGTAAAGAAATTCAGTACACACGTGTATCATGACCAGACACACAAAAAAGTCTCAAGGAGCATTATGAATAAAGCAACAGGAAGTTGGCAATTTTAGATTTAGTTGCCATTGTGGCAATTTTACACGTTTTGTATTTTAACGAATTCCTCCTAGAGCTTTCATCAGATTAACTTTGAATTCGATGAGGGTCATCTCAACAACATTGAGATTCAAACTACCTTGATTTTGAGTTTTCGTCACACGATGTGACCGTGGCATGGCGTCAAAGTTTGATTACACGCCATCAAAACACAAGGTTGTTGTATCTGTATAATGTCACTGTCATACGATCTGAAGAGAAACAAGAGTTTTTCTGTATATAGTGATAGCACAACCTACTGGCAACAGGAAAAGCCTTGTTTTACAACTTAAATTTGATTTACATACAATTTTCACCGTGTGGTCTGCACTTGATGGTGTGGACCATAATGTGTGATTAGTGGCCGTGGTTCAGCGATGCGTGACAGACACAGGAACTGAAGCGCTTATCCTTCCCGCGGTGCGCAGAACACACGCAACACGGAGCCGTTTCGCCCAGTCCACGACCGCTCTCTGGTGTGCTCGGGCCCGCACAGTGCTGCTCGCAGCCCTAGTTAACTAACAATTCATGGATACGAAGAGTAGTGATCCTGACTGAGTTCTGGGATATGCCGCAGAGCAACTATGACAGATTATCAATTTTTGGGTTGTCATTGTTGGGATGACAATATTAGCATCAGGACAGGGATTAATAAAGCCCGATCCCATTTCACCCCTTCTCCCTACCCCTTTGTTTTCGAGGGTTATCTTGCCCTTTGAAAGACATTTTGGAATTATTATTTTAATTTTTAAATCTGTATTAATGGAGAAAATACTACATTTGTGGGTCTCTCTCCCATCTTGCCGGTGATTGGCAAGGCATTCTGGGAAATTCTCATAGCCCTTGGTTTGAAGTGAAAATGAAAAATCTCCATTTCGAGGGCTGTACAGCCCTAACATTTGGCCCTCCCCCTCCATCCCAACAAGAATCGGGACACACTACGCCTACTCGTGGGCTGAGCTGGGATTCGGCCTAAGTCTGGGTTAGGTATAAATATGTACAGGCTGTGTTTTTAGTCCACTGCAGCTCATTCAAGCAGTTACTGAAACTTTGTGTTTGTGTCTCCAGTTAAACAACGTGACAGTTATGACTCTCCCTCAGAGCCTGGGGATGAACCTGGCTCCTTTTGGATTCATGTATGTATCTCACACATAAATGCAAACAAACACACAACTGTGAGCCTCTGTTCTTCAAACCCACTTCTTCTGTCATCTAATGAGTCTGCCTGATTGTGTCTATATAGGAGTGGAAATTTCGTTTACGGGGTTCCGGCCTATGCAGGCTCTCTTGACACTTTTGATGTCCCTAAAGTTAAGGCCTCCAGTCCACAGTAAGTCCACCTGACTGCTTCATCATCTGTGGCTGACCACAACAAAGCAAGATTTTAAATTAAATCACAGTCACCGCATATGTCTTATGTCTTATTATCCATTAATTTACCTTGATCCTCGTCAACATTTCTTTCCTCCGAGTTTTGCGCAGCGGAAATTCATGCTCTCCCTCTGTTTTACTGTTTTCCTAAAGAAAGAGAAAGTTCAACAGAAAGCCAGACGATGAGAGCAAGCCGTACGTCAAGAAGCCCCCAAACGCTTTCATGATATTCCGCATGGAACAGAGGCCAACAGTTGTGGCAGAGCTCCAAAACCCAGAGTGTGCGGCTGTCAACAGGATCATCGGACAGAGAGTAGGTGTCTTTGCTCTGTATGTTTGAAAATCTTGGTGTCTACAGAACATAGACCCGTTCATGTGGATCTGTGTACTTATGCTTGTGTTTGTGTTGTTGTGTGTCCACAGTGGCAGTCCCTGCCCAAAGAGGAGCAGGCAAAATACTATAAACATGCAGACACAGAGAGGCAGCTCCACTCTCAGCGCTTCCCTGAGTGGTCAGCCATTGACAACTACGTATGTACTGTGTACTATGCTCACATACAACTCATACGTATTCATATCATTTTACACTCAATGATGCAACACGGTCTGACATGTTCGTCTTTGTGTGCAGGGCATAAAGAAGAAGAGGATACGTAGGAAGGTTCCGGCTATAACTGAAGATTCTTCAGTTTGAACTCTCCAGGGAGTGAGAATCACCTGAAGACTTCCAGCTGTGCTTTCAGTGGACCTTTTTTAATAGATACAAAATTAAAAGATTTCCTCCAGTCTCATTCTTCAAGTCGGGTTATTATTATTATCAAGTACAAAAACAACTTTTGTTTTTGCAAATTTCTCTCTTGACTTTGGCATGTGGATGAAATTGAAGCATCTTGGAACATTCTTAGTTTGTCGTAACTCAAAACTCTGTTATCTTCTTTGTCATTGTTTATGCCTTTCATAAAATCTCCATCAGTCGGTGGCAGAGTGAAAAATAAGTTTCCGTCCTATGGAACAGGAGATTATGAATGAGAAAGGTACCGTGTGTCCGTCTGCACACTGGTGCCACAGGGAAATCAGAAAACACACTTTTCTTCTCTGCACATTCTGATATCCATCCGTTTGTGTGCCACAGATTTAGTGTTCTTGTGTAAGAGGGGCCAGTGTTGATGTACTGTGGTCAGTTTTACACACACACACACACACACACACACACACACACACACACACACACACACACACACACACACACACACACACACACACACACACCTTCTGTTTTCACTCAGCTCCATGCACTGGTAAAAACAGCACAGACAGGCGTTCCCATTTCATCTATTATATTGTGCCGGTGAAAGTATTGATCCAGAATACATGAAACACTGTCAGTTGCACACACACACACACACATTGCTGTGTCCTCCATCCAGTGCTCGAATATTACCAGACCTCGTGGACAAGACAAACTTCATTGTCATGGTCACACAGGCTATGGCGCCCATTACTATTCTGCAGAACAGACAGACAAACACAAACACACACACACACACACACACACACACACACACACACACACACACACACACACACACACACAAATAAATACAAGCACATGGAGTAGGGTTCTTTCATAGAAGAGCTGCACAAGCCTCCCAGAGGATAATTGTTTCTAATCCTCTTCCTGCTACTGTTCCATTTTTGAACATTTGTCTGAAAAGATTTATATTCCAAGCCTGGATAAATCAATTCTTGCCTGCAGGAATCCAAAAATATGATCAACCATTATTTTTCTACCAGGTCTGAAATTATGGATACTGCTCACTATTGACTATTCAGTTTGTTCCCTCCTGTCACCCACTCACTGTCCTCTCTGTCCTTTACAGTTCCTGTCTTCAACCAATAATGTGTGAAAGTTACATTGAACATATTTTCCTGTAGTAGTTTCTAGCCGTTCGGAAATGTTTTTACCACCATCCCACACACTAGAGGTGAATGAAATAAGTTCGTGCTGCTCAAATCCCTGAAAAATCGGTGGTTTTTTAAAACATTTTACAGGGAGCAGCAGGATTTTCTGTTACACTGAAAAATCCACAGACCCACAGTTATATTTGAATCATTTCTGCAGAAGAAATAATGAAGCTCCTATAAAATCTGTTGACAGCAGCTTTTTGTATTATCCCGACTGATGAGGTACCGTACTCCCTACGGAATTTTAACCTTGGACACTTGTGACTTGTGTCATTCTGCTGTGGAGAGTCACATGCCACGCTAATGTGGTTTACATCTTGCAGCGCATTGCATTGGAGGATTGTTTGAATAAAGCAGTGTATACATACCATGAGCATAGGGACATTACACAGTTCTACTAATATTGTTTAGGGTTCTACACAGTATAGAAATGTATACAAAATTCTGACTCAAATTAAATAGTGAATCATAAATAAATTGAAATATAGGAAATAGATTAGATAACCTTTGGCTTAAATCACAGTTTCGCCTCATTTCTCCCCTTTTGCATGTATTCTTGTGGATAGTGCACAAGTACTTAATTAATTATTCACTAGTAAACCTTTCTGTCTGTTATGAGGGGCAATTCATTTGACTGTTAGTCTGTACATGTGTGAATCTACTAAATAATTAATTTGTCCACTACCTTTGCTCTGATTTACACCAATGCAAGTAAGTGAAGTAAGAATTAAGTCATTAATTTCATTTTGTAACTTGACTGACCTGTGATCTACTCACTCATCAGTTTAGTGCTTGCTTGTGTGTATTATTGTGAGTGTTTTTTTCATAGGGCAGATATACATTACTCACACTAGTGGATATTGCGGAATTAAATGTATTGTATGACCAAATCATTATTACAGAATGTGTGAACCTTTACTAAAAGCCTTAAAACACAAATAAGCAAGAGTTAGATTCCTGGAAAACTGCCATAAAGAGAACACACACAAACACACGCACGCACACACGGGCTAAAATTGCTTTAAAGTTCCCTGTGCTCCTCTTTCACAGCGGCAGGCAGGAACACAGGTCATGACGTGTTGCACAGTGTGGAGTGGGCCTCTGCAGCTAAAAATAGCTCTGAGAGGAATCAGATTTGGAGAACTGGAGGTGGGAACTGATGAGATCACACATACCCGAGTGTGTGTGTAGATGTGTGTGAGCAAGAGCACACGTACACACATGCACGCACACACACACACGCACACACACACACACACACACACACACACACACACACACACACACACACACACACACACACACACACACACACACACACACACACACACACACACACACACACACACACACACACACGGCTTGGATCCGAGGAAACGGGGATGGAGTCAGACTGACATCATGCACACTCGCAGACAGACGAGCAGACTGGACAGCGGGGAAGCGGCACAACAGAGAGCGGGGACAGGCTGAACACAGCTGCACGACTGAGAGGAGGCTGTGAAGTGACATCGAGGTGGCCACTCACCTGCCTGGTGGAAAAAAACGGGGAGGGGCTGACTGCGGTGATGATGGCTCGAAAAGGGGATCGTGAAACTGGTGCAAGTGTGAATGATGTTGAGGAACCAAAATAAAACTAAAGATGTAGCGACACACTTCGACATATAGGACATGTCACCGCATGATCTGTGTGTTCTTAGAATGCAGCCTTTCAAGGACGTCACAGTATTAATAACACATGAAAGTGGAACACATCTGTATCATACATCATCTCACGTAGTGTACATTGTGTTTCCCACATGAATATGATTTGAATATGTTTAACTTTCACCAAGGACAATAAGACTGACAAGTGACTGGGCTGTAACACTGTGCCATTATCGCTAATTAGGACTATCGCTAATTAAGTTTCAGCCACTACACAAAGGTTCTTCCTGAATGAGACACAAGCACATTGAGTTAAAGGTGTTGCTTCACTCTGGACACAAAAAAAACCTCATGACGTAAAGTTTTAAAGTCCCTTTCCTGCAATAGTTTTTACAGTGTGTCTGTCTGTGTGAACTGTATGTGACTAGAAACATTTTCAAATGTGACACAGCCACCTAGAGACATCATTACACACAAACACACATACATGCATGCACAACTGACTGACACGCATCAAACTGACACAGAGGAATAAAGATGACAGACAAGTGCCACTCGAGAAAATGACAAACAAGCGACACATTTACAGCGATAGAAAGAGGAGAGAAGCTGTTGTCAATCAAAAATAGTAGTGATGAAATCTCTCAGGACGGCAAAATATATTTAATTCATCTCATTGTTATTAACTTTTTTTTATTTTGTAGCTTTATTTAGAAAAAGTCAAGGGTGCTTCTTATTTATTACTCGATGAAACACTTTGCAACAGTCCTGTTTTACTGAACATGTTTTAGACCAAATGCAAATGTGTCCATGACATAAAACTGATTTTTTTCCCGGTGATACTGAAATACAGATATGATTAAGTCTGACGACAAAGAGAAATAGAAGCCCATACCTCCACCTTACTAAACCACGTTTCAACACCAAATTGCACACACTCAAAAACATCAGTCTCCTAAACATGGCGGATTTTTTTCATAAAGATCCATGAATTATTCTTTGAGAAATCTAAGAAAATGTTGGAAAAATCCCCATCTCACAATTTTGCAGAAAGTAAAAAGAAAAGATCTGGGATCTTCCCCCTGATCCACACCAAAAGGTTATGGATTCTTTCCTGCCACATTCCACACCCTTCCACCAAGTTCTAGGTCCGTCCAGTCGTTTTTGCAGACAAAAGATGTAATGCCAAAGAAAACATAAAGAACTTGGCAGAGGGGGAGAATACAGAAATATAAGCGCAGCTAGAAAAGAGATAAATATGCTGGTGTGAAAGTTAAAATATCATTTAGTAACTTTCTGCATGGATACATTAAACCCGTTATAACTTCTGAACTGTCTCTCTGAAGCTCTCATCATCTTTGTCTTTTTCCCTGGTCGGGATTCCCCTCTACTTAGCTTTACTTCCCCCTCTCACCTCACAAGAACAAACTCTTATCCCCCTCCTGTCCTTATTCTTGCTGCCCCTCCCTCCATCTTCCTGACTGTCTGTCCCCTTCCTTCCCCTTTACTTCCTCTCTCGCTCTCACCTTCTTCTCACCCTTCTCCTGCTCCCTCTCTGCCATATTGACTGGAGGTCAGCGGCACAGTCTCTCAAGGTCGTCCCCGTCCGAGCTCTGGCCCCCTCATGCATGGATGCCTGAGAGGAACGGACAGCTCTGTCCCAGTTGGGGACCGTCAGACTTTTAGTGCCTCTGACCACTGGGCTCCCCGGTGGATTGGCCTGATGTGCATCCTTTCTTTGTTCCCCTTCACTGCCGTCCATTAGGAAGAGTGTGACTCAGAGAGAAAGACGGACGGAGGCAAATAAAGGAATGGCTGGAAGAGCGGTGGAATAAATCAAATTAAACGACCGACTGAATTAGTTTAAAATATTGATAGGATTAGTCCAGTATAGTCTAATATACTGTACCAACAAATATGTAACGCAGGAGGCTTTTACACTGATCCTGTTTTCTTTGAAACCTGTGAACCTCGCTCCTTTATTTGAACGGTTTTGAAAAAAGGAACATTTGCACACACACACCAAACATCCACACCGAAGATCGGCTGGAGTTGTTGGTCTGTCATCGTCCAGCTGGAATGAAGTGTGGTTTGTTCGTGGTGAGAAAACAACACGAAGCGGCCGTCACAAAACAGCTGATTATTATTCAGATCATGGCAACCATTTTCTAATCTTGCTGAGGTGTCAGATGCTCTGCCCGCTTTCTATTTTCCTGGTGGCACCTCTTTGATGGATGAGGTTATTCACTGATGTTCCTCTTTCTCTTTGTGAGCTTATATTAAAACAGAGTTACAGCATCACAACCACTGCATGAGGGCCAGCTCTCTATTAAGATGATTTATCAAGGTGCCCATAAACTTAAGACTTAACTTTGACTTAACTTTAACACAAAAGGAAACTATTGTCATTACTGATTGATCATTGAAGTTGTTTTACAAGCAAGATACGATGAGATAGACTTTAGTGTCTTAAACGTATTTAGTATCTACTGTTTAAAACATGTTTACATACATGCACATACATGCATACATGAATACAAAAGACCAATCGTACAACACATACTGTTACAGCCATGACTCTATATAAAGAATGGGTGACATGACAGCTCCCTAAAAGTGAAGCCAAAGCATCTTGATCGTCACCTGGTGGCTGACTGCAGTATAGGTTATAAACCCCCTATACTGCACCCCCTCCATATTATTGGTTGGGACATGGATCAAGCTAAGCAGTCAAAGGTCAGATACATATTTCACAAACATGGTTTCTGTCATTTGAGCTATCACACTGACGTTTGTGTAAAGTAAAGTTTGGTTTTAATAAGTTAATGGTTTAAAAACAGGATGAAATTTGATGATCGACAGCTGCGATTCACTTGCGATTGGTCGAGCACGCATATCAATGGGATTCTGCTACTGCACGGACTTTAGCTCCAAATGCGTAAGATGGCAGCGTTCATATCTGGGCCATTTCTGTCCAACTTTAAATACAGTCAAGGGTAAAACTAGAAGGCCGCTTAGAGAGTGCAAACCTCCACCAAGGCTAACGCCCCTTTCTCACCATGTTAAAGCAAGTTAAGAAAATTCTTAAGATGTTGCATCAGGCTCTGGAGACTTTTGTAATATGATGATGGTTTAATCTATTAAATTCCAGCCTTGTGTATCAATTATCAACATGAACAACAACATCAACATGGCAGTTATTTGGTTGCATGTTTCTGTAATTATTTGTATTTTAGCACAACATAATCAATACCATGTTCTACTTTGTAGCTAAGGCTGCAAAATAAACCTCATGAGTAAACTTTGTATTGAAATTAAAGAATCAAATGTACACGCAGAGGTCACAGTCACATCCGTGCAGCAGTGGGAGTGTAACTGTGAGATCTCTCAGGCATTTAATAGCTATAGTTAGCTTAGATTTATTCACTGCTCTGATATCTATAGTTAGCAGTAAATTTATCCACCTGCCGGGGGAACCTGTCAACCAGAGGATCGGAAATACACAGAGTCCATTGAGTCAGTTTCAGCCTTTCATGACGGAGGGGCTGCCTGGAAGGAGCTGATTAGAAAATGAATTATTGATCAAAACACTACTAAAAATTTCCCCCTGAAAACTGAAAAATTGGGAACAAGTCATTAAAGGTGTAAATTGGATGTTCTGAATTTCAAATCGGGGCTATAAGTCTTTATGAATGAGCGCGTGTGTGCGTGTGTGTAGAGTCGAGGCTTCTTAGGTATGATTGTTTGTGTGAGGTCGAATGAGTCAATATTGGTGTTTCTGCATTTGTACACGTGACGGTGGCGTTCCATCAATCGCAAGAAAAGATCAATAGCTTCCTAACTGTTTTCACCTTGTTGTGCTTAATGAGTGACTGAGTGTGTTGAACACCCACAACACACTGTTACTTCCCTCATTCCACGTTGCACACACTTCATCCTTGTTTTTCTCTCCATCCTTCTCTCTATCCTCCACTTTGACTGACATCAATCATTCACTTTGATCCGGCATCTTTGGTACATAACTGAATAATACACATGTTATATTTGATCGCACTTTTCACGATCAGATCAGAGCTGCAGGTTTTGAGACGCTTTTGAGGAAATTTCCCCTTGATCTAACAACAGTGAAGGAGAATCAAGAAGTATAACCTGTACATCATGCATCTATTTATGCTTTGTCCATCAGGCTAAGGTTTGGTAATGATGCAACAGTCCTTGGAGCAAGGACATAAATGTGATTATCAAGAACTGACAGGGATGGGTGAATCAAGAACAAAAGGAGAGGAGAGATGGAGGAGAATTGAGAAACTAAAGTTGCCTTTAAGACCGGCAATGAACTCTGGATCTCAAGAACACAAATGACCAAGTCACCTGCTGCAGATATTCTCTGGAGTTTCTCCCCAAAACTCCAGATAATGTCCAAGCCCATGTGAGAAAACAGCAGTAAAATGTCCAAAGGATTCACAGCAAGCAAGAGGGGGCATTTCTCGTTTTGATGACATTTCTCAAACGTGAGAGGCAAAACAAAAATAAAACAAAAAAAGGGACTACAAATAACTCAGGATGAAAAAGAGGTGGCATACACTGAGAAGATGTGCTGTAAACAAAAACATGTGATCGGAGCAGCTGATTTTATACGTCATCTCCTGCCTCCTGCATGTTCCACTTTGACTCCTCTCTGCACCCGAACGCTCTGGAGATTTTCCTGAGGGCAAAGTCCCAAGAATGTCTGGACTTTTTCCAGAGTTCTGAAAATGGCTTGGAAAATGGCTTGGAAACGGAAAAAGGTATGGGAGCGTGTAAAAAATGTGCGACATGACTAGAAATCTCATGATTTAAGCTGAGATCAAAAAGAGAACTTTTCTACAGGTGACACAGGCATGTGGACATGAAAGTTTGGGTTACTTGGATTGGTTCAGCAAGTAAAGGGACACCTGAAGGACACAGAGATAATGGATACATCTAGGTCGCAGTGTGTAACAAAAATGTTACTCATGTTGTCTTAGTGCAGAGAAAAGTGAAAAAATGTGGATATTCCAGTTGAGCAATCAGAGGTCAAGGAGAGAGACCTGGAGAAAGTGTCACCTCACATATCATAATAGTGTTTAAGCCAAATTTATACTGCGTATTTAATTTATAAATGTGACTTTTACTATGCAAACACGGTCTGTAAGTTAATGTATTCTTGTTTCTGTCAAGTTGCTGTGGGCTTGATACACAATGGATAATTTGAGTAGTAATGGACATTTCAGCCTATTAGGTAGAGAAACCGCATAGTCAGCAAGTTTTGATTGTGAGTGAAAAAAATCTAATCACAGCAGCACAATGTGACTGTTAAATAAAGGAAATGTTTCCGTTTAGACAGAAACTGCTTGATAAGTCGAAGGTTAAAAGGAGAAGACGGAGGAGCTGAGCAGGAGACTGAATTTCAGCACCATGGACAGAGACACACAGAGGGATTTAACACTGCTGTTAATGAATTCAAACTAACACACGTGGTTTTATAGGTTTTATTTCTTAATCTTTCTCTGCAGACACAATGAAAACAAATAAATAAAAGGGCATCAAATGTTTCATGTCCGTAAAAGTAATTAATGTCTTTGTAACAGGCAAAAGAACTATTTGTTTTCACAATATCAAAACTACTTGTACTTTTCAAACATTGTCTTCTTTCCGACATCTTTCTATTTATCAAAAGGGACATGTTGGCCTCTTCCTTTAATAACTGTGCCAGATGAAAGCAAGAACTCTCTGACTTTACAACACAAACACATGTCTAAAGAACTAAAGAACACACTCGGGTAAAAATTGTGATTCTGGACAAGATAAAATAACATGACAGTCAATTACTACAACTGCCACAAAAGCTATTTTGAATAACATTATGCCGAAACAAATTCAACACTGACTGAGCCAAAAGGTGTATATGTTTGTCTGTTATCAAGTACAAGCTACCTATTGCTACCTATTAAACCTAATGGCTGACTATTGGTGAACTAAAAAGTCAATATGTTTTTTCCTTAATAGCTATTTTCTGTCTTAATTAAATGTGGGTTCCTATCAGTTTTAAAAACGTGTACATACATATTAAGATGCTAGAATTCCCGAAGTCAAAAATTATTTTTGCACATTAATAAGAAATAAGAAATAATGGTGCTACAGTAAAATAATATTTAAAAGACGGAAAATATATCAATACTTTATGACGGTTGTGTCTATGAGATTTGCCAGTGGCTCACCAGCCCTCCAGTAAAGTCATGTTTGTATTTTGCAGATTGAGCCAAGGCCATGCAACCATTTAAGCACTGAGGTCTCATTCAGCCCTCTAAGCGATTCTGTTTCTGCTGTAACTCTAATCAAAGGAAGACAGTTCTCTGCACATTGCAACCAATTTCTCTTTCTCTCCCTCCACCAGTCACACCTAGTTTTGCCCCCCCCCCACACCCAGACTGCTACTAATAGAGGTTTATTTTTAGCACATGTGAGGTGTGTGTGTGTGTGTGTGTGTGTGTGTGTGTGTGTGTGTGTGTGTGTGTGTGTGTGTGTGTGTGTGTGTGTGTGTGTGTGTGTGTGTATATACACATGATGGATGAAGGTGATGTTTCGCACCTTTCTCATGAGGTGGGGGAGAAGAATAAGGGAGGGCTGGACGGATGTGAAGGGAGGGCAAGAGGAAGGCTCGGGAGCGAGGACACACGCTGAGAGGAGAGCTGTTACTATACAGGAAGTGTGGAGGGGAAGGGTGTTCGGGGAGGGAATTGGACGAAGCCTCAACCTGAAGCTAGCACGGCAAACTGACCCGCGAGCATCTGAGGATCAACAGGCCATTCTGCACCAGATGATAATGCTCTTCTTCAGAGAGATGAGGGATGACAGGAGCAGCCTGATGTACTGCACCCTCCAATTAAAACACAGCTCACACTGCAGGCCTTCGCTTTAGGCCAAAACAAAAATTGAATCATGCGCTGTTTCTACCTTGTCTTTTCCTCACTATCTCCTGAGAGGAGGTTGGAGAGGTGACACAGATGTAACCTGCTTTAAATCATGTCGTAAGTGTGTGTAAGCAGCAGAAACTACAGATATCACTCTGGTATAGATGATAAAGTGTCTGACAGCCGGAACAATCTGGAGCCCCGACTCAATCAGCTCGGGACAGAGTGAGATGTGAACAGCATGGAGCAGATTAGGGCTAAAACTGTGGGAGACATGCCGGAGAAAACAGAGGACAAGGAAGCAAGCAACAGATATGCAGAGGGATTATTCAGCATTCACAGAGTGCACAAATAACTACAAACCAACTGTCGCTTTCCTTTAAATAGCCTGATCTGGAACCAGCATGAAAACGGTGGCACGTGTAAAGCAAAGTGTCATTCTTAAATATAGATCCTTTCTTTCCTGCACAGGCTTTGACCTTGCACTTCCACAAGGAGTTTATTTTTAGGACACCTTTTTTTTCTCAACTGTGAACGTGCAAGTCGGGAGGTGTCAACAACAGACAGAGACAGAGGCGAATAATCAGCACGAGCAAGATAACTTAAGTGAGAATCTTCACATGTCTGGTGAAAAAAAGTGTTTTGTGCACTCGACGTGACAGGATGTGGCATTTTGCTTTTGCTTGTGATTCTCCCTCACTTTAATACTTTTTTTGAATCGAGTCACACAACAGATTATCAAATGACAAAGCAGCTGTCACAACTTGGCGCTGCGAGTGGGGCAAAAATAATAATCTCAAATGAAGTGGAACAAAATCTTGTAAAAAATGAATTCAAATCTATCTGCCCTGCGAGTCATGGAACCAGAGGCTTCGGAGCTGCTTCCTGCTGGGTT
Source organism: Hippoglossus hippoglossus (assembly GCF_009819705.1). NCBI lineage: Eukaryota > Metazoa > Chordata > Actinopteri > Pleuronectiformes > Pleuronectidae > Hippoglossus > Hippoglossus hippoglossus. The sequence continues at coordinate 12,154,718 of NC_047165.1, forward strand.
TTCATATTGCCCATTATGCACTGATATGAGACAACAGCCGGCTCAGTATTTACCCCACGGTATAAAGCAGACAAGATGGGGACTTCAGCTTGAAGCTGAGGTATCCTCATGGTAATGAACAATTCCCTTCCCACTGCGAGTGCCATTACCACACACTGTGATATAGCTTAGCACTCTCCACACACATCAACACCAGCGACACACGCTAACCCCTGCGAGCACTCATCAGAATTTCACATCGCAGGCAGCCCATGTTTTATTCATTTTGCCGAAAATTGATGTTTGATGTCAGTTTTTGTCAAAAGCGGAGGGAAGTGATGGACAGGTGGATAATGACATTTGTCAGAGACAAGAGGGAGGGAGCAGACACTGGAATTTAATAAACTCTACATGTGCTCCGAGGAGATAAGTTCAGAAGAAAGATAAATACATATACGTACATATTCCTCACCTGAGTGACAAAATGCATCATTCCTCCAACTTAAAAGTGGCCAACAGGTATTAAATATAGGCTGACTATCGATTACAATCAATTGACCCCAATCAGGGAAACTATAAACAAACAGAATCAACGACTATCAGTATCAGAACATTTTATAGTGAAACGTTTTTTTCCCAGATTCATATAAGGACACTGTGACGGTTGACAACTGAAACGTGATCACTTCATCTTTGAGTCCAAGCGACAACTGATCAAAAGCTGAAGAAACTCCGTCAAGCAGTCTTGAGATATCAAATTAAAGAGGCCACTGTGACCTTGACCTTTGACCACCAAATTCTAATCAGTTCATCCTTGAGTCCAAGTGAATGTTTAACCCAAATTTGAAGAAATTCCCTCAACAGTTTCTTGAGATATTGCGTTCACGAGAATGGGACGGACGGGAAACAATAAAACCTCATGCCTCCGGCCTCTGGCTATCACCGGCGTGGAGGCATAATAAAATATGTAATGGCAGTACCAGCTCATACACATAGACACATACACAGCTCAGGATCTCTACGCTGGGGCCAAGATTCAGACAGAGTATATTTTATTTATAGATGGAAGGTTGATAACGAAATCTCTTTGGTTATAGCCACAAGTGAACAGCAAAGAGAGTCGGCTTCAAGGTACCAGAGGTGGGAAACAGTCTGTGGAAAGTGTGTGTGTGTGTTTCTGTCAGTCTGTCTGAGCCAACGTGTGTGTATTTTATGTCTAATATAACCTCGCTGGTGTGGAAGTGTCCATGCCCGTACTACAGGAAGGTGACGGGAGAGGTAATCAGGTTATTAATTAGAAAGTACAAAGTTCTAATGGCCTCTGGAAGAAGATTAACACCCAGTTTCATTTCGAAAAATGTCAAAGCCCCTAACAAATGACTCCGACTCAGGAGAAGGAAATGAATGTGACCATTTCTTGGTGATGGTATGTACACTGAAGAAAAGGTTAAAGCTTCCTGTAGTTAAATAGGTGCAGTGGTAGAGAGCCATGTTGGGCATGATACTGAAAATGTATTTAATAATTTGTTACCGTCAATGGTTACTTCTATCAAAAGTGAGTTATGTTTCCAATTAATACACAATTACCTTCCTTTCTGTATACATTTTTTTTTCCCAGACTCGTATGAAGTCACCATGGTCTCTGACCTTTGACCTTTGAAATCTAATCAGTTCATCTTTGAGTCCAAGTGTCAACTGGTCAACTTGAGATGAGGTCACTGTAAACTTGACCTTCAACCTCTCAAAGTTTCTAAGTAAGTTTGTGAGTCCAAGTTAACATTTGTACCAAATCTGAAAGGATTATCTCCAGACGCTCTTAAAATAGCACGTTCACAAGGCAAAAAGGGTTTTGTGAGGTCACAGTGACCTTAACATTTGACCTCCAAATTAGGTAATTCTTTAGTCCAACTGAATGTTTGTGCCAGATGTAATGAAATTCCCTTGAGGTGTTCCTGATATATCAAATTCACAGGAACACAAAATCCTCATGACCTTGACCATTGATCACTAAACTCGAATCAGTTCATGTATGAGTGCAACTGAACATGTGTACCACTTTTGACAGAGAGTGCATCTTGTGAAATGAACAAGCCAGAGGAAGCTGGTCTCTGCAGGAATGAACACAGCATGTACTGCTGCTCGTTTCACAGCTTCCACACACATTCATCTTCGCGTGAAATATTGATTCAAGGTTATTTATCACAAGCTAAAGTCATTTACAAGGCAAAACAACGTGTTTGTGCTCAGTTACTGTGGAGTTAATTTGTTAGGGCAGAATTATTAATTTTATCAGGAAAAAAGTTACATGAAATAACTGTCACACTGTAAATATGCTCAAAATACATCACCTTGGACAAACTGGGATGTTTGATAATGTGATGACGGATCCATTGACAGACAAATGAAGTTTCTCCACCATTGTGATGCATTAATCACAATCCAACTGATATTAAACTAATTTCCTCAGGACAGTTTTTAATTGTAATCTGTCTTATTATCCTGTTCATTTTGTTGAACTTTTTACAGTGGAACAACTCACATCTTTATCATTCTTAATTCTTTATCATTATATATTGGAAACATCACGTCCCGAGCAAAAACACCTTTAACAATAAGCAACATTGCAGATGCATTTTCCAAAAACAGATCATAAATCCAAGCTTTCATTCATGTCAAACTACAGCTGTTATTATAAGTTAAATCCTCGCTAAGTGAAGTACATTTGCATTGTTTTTTATTGCAGATCAAATTATATGCTAATCTGCTATATTATGTAAACAAGGCCTGCAAACAACCCAGTGAATGCTGCCTTCCAGTCTTCTGACGAAATAACGACACACAGTAGAGGTGTGGGACAGTGATGGGGACAGAAGGTACTGGAGGAGGAGGAAGAGGGGGACGAGTACAGAAGGAGACCTGAGCTTTCAGTTAAGACTCCTTATGACAGACTGTGATAACAGATAATGTCATGACCCAGAGTGAAGTGGAACATAGTGTGTCTATGGTAGATGTATGGGAAGTGGTTTACTTACTTTAGTTTAATGAATCTTAATTGCACAAAACAGAGCTGCTCCCACAATTAGGAAAATCAACATAAAGGTTGCAGGTGTCACACACGCACGCACACACACACATTCATGAAACAAACTAATTAGTCGGAAAAGTAGGGGCAAGAGGGGGGTGACTACAAATGACTGCCATCAGTAATGCTCTCTCACACACACACACACACACACACATACACACACACACACACCAACAAGCCATAAGCAAATACAATAAGGTTCCTTACCACCATATACCTTAGGGCTATAGGATAATAACAATTGACACTAATTATAGCTTATCCAGAAAAACACACCTTGTGGTAAGAAGGTGCAGTAGACGGTGCAACATTAAGAAAAGCTGCTCTACCGACTTCACGCAATGAGTTGTAATAAAAACAGCAATTAACCTGGGGACGTTTTTTTAATGTCATTTGTCTTTTTTGAATAGGTTAAAGCACTGTTTGGTTCACACACCGTGACGGCAGTGACGACTTAAATGGCACGTCCTTCAGCAGCCTGGCACAGCCAGAAATGCCACGAAGCTCAAATGCCGAACTCTGAATGGCCTTGATGAAATCCCTATGAAGCAGCGCTGCCATTATACAGTTCAGTCCTCACCGGCTCCTATTGCACTGAACCAGACGTCTCTCTCCTTGTCTCGCTTTCCCATTGGAGCAGACAAGCAGGAGCCTGTAGTCATGGTTACCCCATTCTGGGTAAACTTAAGGATGTGTATGTTTGCACACGCACAACACGATACACACTCATATAGATTTGCATTGGTCATAAAACTCTTAAGTGATACAATGTTTTTACATTTTACTCTCAGGAAAGAGATGTGCGAACAGGGTGAACAGTTACCAAATTAAAACAGCAAATACACAGTGTTATTATTGATTTATTTGTATTTATAATGTATCATATATAACATTGTTTACTGTGGTAGCTAGTTATTGCTGTCTGAACTAGTTTCCTCTGCAAACATGATGTCAAACTGCATTATTTACCAGTGTTCCTATTTCCTCATCAGACTATATAATGTATAAGTGTGTGAGTGTGTGTGTGTGTGTGTGTGTGTGTGTGTGTGTGTGTGTGTGTGTGTGTGTGTGTGTGTGTGTGTGTGTGTGTGTGTGTGTGTGTGTGTGTGTATTATGCAGGCATGAGGAAGCAAACAGATGTCAGGAACATCTATTAATATAATTAGTTCAGTTCTTTCCTTCATCTTAATGGTCACAAATTAGCAGATTATCACTGTTGCGACCGCTGCCCCCCCTCACAGTGATTCACCTTGCCACTTTGTCCCTGAACCTAATACGTCAACTAGACTCGAGTTAACAATACGTAAACAACATGTTGTTAAAGACAAAATGTGCAAGAATTCGTTGTTAAAATTTCTAATAATGACTAAACCTATGTTCATGTTTATATATTTAGTTGACTTGTGTCCTTACATTATCCAAAATGTTTCCAACAATGTTCAAACCCAGAGAAAATCCCAATTTTACTCAGGGGATGTTTCATTTTGGTCGCCTTTGCATTTCATCAGCTTTACTTGTGGCTTTGCCCGTCTCCCACACGTCTCACACACTGCGCCAGTCAGCCTGTCGACAGTTCTGAATAAGTGAGAATCATAAATTCCAATTGGGTGCTGAGATTGAGAGTTAAGTTTTTCAGAGTTAGCTTACGGCATTTTAGGGGCTAGTTAGCGCCAGTGGTTGTAGTTTACATCACTGTAGGCGAGCGGCTCCTGCTCACTTGTTACACCGGCTTTGGTTTTCTCATGTGTCGCAGTCAAGGTTTGAGGAGCAGTGTTTGGTTTGCTTTTCCAAGTAGAGAGCTCTAAGGATCATTCACAGTCTTTGTTGGAGCAGTGCACTAAAGAGAAGCTTTTGAGGATTACAGAACACTATGAAGTTGTTAAAATAGTCTGAAAACATGCCTTTTCTTTTCACTGAGGCTGAGGATTTTGTGCAGGCGGCCAGTTGGTGTGGCAGCAATTACTGTCAGAGAGGCTGAAGTATGGAAAAGGTGAATTTGAAACTAAAAAACAGGAAACTGAGCAAAATTGGATGTGCAAAAGTATCAGCTACAGTTGTTAAAAGATGGTAAAGCTTTCAGATGTGTCCAGAGGACAGGAATTGGTCTATAATCTTTACTTACTACCCAGGTTCAGTGAATCTGATCCAGACACATTCCTCGCTCTGTCTGAGCGAATTGCAAATGATAGAGATTGGTCAGATTCAGCTTTTGAGAGGAGCAGAGAGTTCAGTTCATGAAATATTAATGTCATCGTTCTTAAAAGTGTATGAACTTGTGCCGGAGGCATACCACTAGAATTTGTTCTCTAAGAAAAAGCTTGAAAAGACCCACAATAAATTTGCCAACAATTTAATATCACAGCTTAACCACCAGTATATTAAGATGACACCTTTAAAAGGTAATCAAAAATTGGTTATACGTTTATTATAATATTCTTATAAAAGTCTCAGAATTGTTGAATCCAAAGTTTGATTTGATTTTTCAATTATGTAGTTTTTTTCTTATTTAAATAGTATATATTATAACACTAGCATTATATAATATAATGTGTAATATAATTCAACATTATTTCAATGGTGTCAACAAATCTACAGAAAACAGCAAAAAACAGCAAATCAATTTGTCAATGCTTAAAACTTCCCAATCAAGTCTGAGTGACTCAACCCAAAGCTCATTGGTTCCGAATGGCCTTCCAAAAATATTTAAAGAAATTACTCAGGAATTCATAGTTTCACTTAAAAAGTAAGTGAACTGAATTTATCAGAAACTATTTTCAGCAGTGGATTTATATACATTTGCAGTGTTTAGAAAAGCAGAAGAGTGAAAGTAGGAAATTGAGTCCCAGCAGCAATAAACAAGAGTTCAGCACAGAGAAGTAAACTATCAGGATTTGACTACACAGCCCAAACAGGATCAATATGTGACCCCCTTTGGCTTTTTGTTTTGTTTTGAAGACACTATGAATAAATACAAAACATCACCGTTCTATTATTAATCTATGTTAATTAATCAAAATATACTTCCATTACCTCTTCTTCTTCCTATGATAATAATAATTATTATTATTTGTATTGTTAAGTCTAAAAGATTTAACTCTGAGGTCTTGCTTTTTAAAGTGGTAACTGGCCACGCACTGTTATGTCGAAAGAAAATCTCCATTACCCAGTGTGTGTGTGTGTGTGTGTGTGTGTGTGTGTGTGTGTGTGTATATGTGTGTGTGTGTGTGTGTGTGTGTGTGTGTGTGTGTGTGTGTGTGTGTGTGCACGTGTGCACGTGTGCGCCTGTGTCCAATAGCTGCTTTCAGAGCACGATCACGAAGCTCTGCAGATGTCAAAGTCTGAAAAGATAACGAGGAGAAAAGCAGAGGTGGAGATGAGCAGCGCAGATGTCAAATTAGCATTCAGACACCGCTCTATTGACAAGGTCATCTAAACACTGCTTTATCTCTACCTTATAGGATCAACTGCTGGGATCCAATACAACCACCCTACTCTGTTGTGTCTTCCCCAAGGTAATGTGAGCTGCTGTTCAATATCACTAAGGAGAAAGGCTTATCAGCGTGTTGTCGATAGGCAACGTTACAGAGGATGTTTCTGTCAGAGCAAGCCAGGGCTAAACTCAGTGGAACAAAGAGTGTGAGGACATGAAATAAATAAGTATCAAGGAAAGATTTTGCCTAAGTTTCCAGAATTTGCATCGAATCTCGGTGCAAGCATTTACATCAGAATGTAGTGTTCAAGGGCTCGGAGGGAGCTGGAGAGTGGAGTGGAGGAGAGGAGGCTGGGGATGGGGATGGGTGAGTTGATGTCATACTGAGAGCTGGCTGAGGGGCTGGATGAAAGGCTGTGTGAGTCTTTCTCCCACTGAGAGTTTCTCAATGGAGGTGGAATGCCACAGGCTTCCAGAGGGCAATCTGTTTGACTGGCGGAGAGGGAGCAGGGGGGGGGGAGAAAGACGGAGCTGTGAAGGGAGGAGGGAGGGAGAGAGATGGAGGGATGGAGGAAGGGAGGAAGTCAAAAGGCAGATAGGAAAAAAGGGGAAAGAGTGAGTTCAACCCCATCAGCTCGCTAATTCTCACTGTGCATACTAATCATTGGTTCTATTATTATGCATAAGAATCGAGCAAAGTGAACCAGCATATGCTCACAAGCGTCCACACATACATACATACTGTACATACAGTCCATATGTACAGAGAATAATAACTAAAATCTTTAGGCTATTTGATGTCTAGTCTTTGTATCGTCTCTCTGACTAGAGATGAAACAAAGTACTCAGATGTCCCGCACACACACTCACAGACACACACACTCTTTTGAAATAATATGCATGTTTGGATCTGTGCAAATGAGGAGTGCATCTGCTCTGCCGGGATCGAGGTAGAAAACTAACTGAGCCACAGACACAGCAGGACACAGAATTTCCTGGACCAACCTCAGAATCATCAGCAAAGATCATAAACCACATCACAAGCCGCACACATTCTGCTGACTGAACAACAAAACTCCTGCTGAGACCATCCCCACTTTTCCTCCGTGCTCACGAAAGACGTGGACCCACCAGCAAAGTTTGGGGTGCCTACCTTGGGTGAGCGTTCCCATGAGGAAGCGGTAGAAATAGCGAGCCACCTTGGTGAGCTGCCGCTTGCACCTTTTCCTGCACTGGCTCATCTTGGTCCAGCTGTGGTGGAGGTGGTGAGAACAGTGGTGGTGGTGGTGTTACTCAGCTACTCTGCCGGAGGAAGCAAGCTTCCAAGGTAGGAGAGGAGCACTGTGAGTGTGTGTGTGTGTAGGTGTGTGTGCATGTGTGTGTGTGTGTGTGTGTGTGTGTATGTATATGGATAGTCTAATTGGTGCCGCCTCTCTTCTCCTCCTCACTCACCCCTTCTCTTTCCTCTCTCTGTGGTCCTCCCCCCCTCTCTCTCCTTCTCTCCGTTCTTCTCTCCACCTGTAGGGCGCCTGCTGTCAATCAGCCAGCCGCACTCTGTCTCCTCCCCATCACGCTCCGAGAAGCCACGCGCTGGTCCTCTGATTGGCTGGGAGCAGAGTGTGGCGGAAAATTACGGACCAGCGCTCATGTGACAGTGCATGTGTGTGTGCTGTGTTCTACAAGGGGAGGCTGGCTTGAGTGGCAGGTGGTGGGTTTGTTTCTCGAGCTGCACACTCCACACATCTTGTTGATGTGTTGTTTCTATTTTTCCTCCAGTCGTGCATGGCTCATAAAGAGGACAGCTTCTGAGAGAAAGTGTGTGTGTGGGGTGTGTGTCGCTGTGTGTGTGTGTGTGTGTGTGTGTGTGTGTTTGAGCCAGCAGGAGGTTGAGTAAAGTGACAGAGGAAACAAAGCAAAACCCATTAATTAGCATCACACACACCGTCCCTCTCTGTCTGTCTGTCTCTTGCTCGCTCATTAATGGTATTCAGAATACAGAGAAGGAGAGGAGGAGAAAAAGGAGAAGTGAAGGTACACGTACAGACAGATAGGGAGGTGGAGATGGGGCAAAATATGAGAATGCATAATTAATATTGTTCCCCTTCTTTCAACAGAGTGGTGAAAAAAGAGAAAGAGAAAAAAGTAAGCTTGACAGGAGAGAGAGGTTGTTGGACAAATACTGTGTCCTCACCAGCAGCCGATGGACAGATTATTATCAGCTGGCAGAGAAGGAGGAGGAGAAGAAGGGAAGAGAGAGGAGGAGCTTTTAAATCCAGCGGGATTGAGAAAGAAAGGTATTTATTTAAAGCCCGTCTGTCCTCATCCTTATCACCCTGCCTCCGCTCTCAGTGTCAGTCAGTGTCAACACATACAGTCACTAAACAAGGAAACACACTCACCCTGTTTTCCCTATTGACACGTTTTACTGTTTTTCCCTCTACAACAAAGACATTACCCTAGTGAACCGCCGCCGCTCCACCTCCATCCCCTCTCTTTCTCCCTGACGCCGAATCAAAAGTGATTACCGTTGCCACAGCAACACCAGACTCCATGGATTTTTACCGGTAGTCCACACACGCACACACACGCACACGCACACATGCACACGCTTACATACACATGAACACCTGTCCGTTCTCCGGGTCACAAAGAAAATCAATCAAACGTCAGTCAGACGCTTCCTCTAAACACTCGTTCTCATTTAGAAGTCACACAGAGGGGGTCAGAGAACAGGTGAGGGTTTGACAGCGAGCTGTTCTGGACTCTTACCGAGTCGATGCCACGCGGCATAGACGGAGCCCAGAAAGGAAGAAGAAGGAGCCTTGACACAGCCAAGAAACACAGGAGGACGCCTGTGTCCATTGATTCTGAGCAAAGGCATGAAGGGATATGTGGGAGAGCAGATGAGAAAGAGTTTGACCAATCTGAAATAATGTTTTAGCTGATTTCAGATATGCAATAGTCCGGAAATCTTCCTGAAATTTTCAAATGTTTTTTGCAGAACTTTTGCTGCCAGCCCCCGGGGAAAATGTCTGGAAAATGTCAGACTGATCATATTTGAGAATGCAGCAGAAAAGTGTCAGAGCGAGTGGGCAAGTTGGTGATGTTTGTCACTGGAAATGTATAAAAAGACAAGGAGGACGCCAACGAAGATGTCGATTTAGAAAGACCATAAGATTGGAGAGTTTTTGGTGATTATGGCCGACGCCAGTGTTGATGTGGTTTAAACAAAAACACTGTGATTTCCACAGCAGAATTTATTCTTCATGTCCTGCCTCCTACACGCTCTACACAGGCCCAACTCCTCACCTGTATGTTGCAACACTGTCAGATAGACATTGCCATTGTCACCAGGCAATGTCAAAAAAAAGTCTACACCCAATTTTCCGGAAAAGTTTCCCGAGTTCATGTGTGAAAACAGCTTGTTTGACTCGTGGGTCGAGGATCTCTAATAGTTCAAATCAAGTTTGACTGTTTTTTTTCAGTCGGAGAGAGCACGGGCAACTATTTTCTGAAATATAAGCAATAAACTTGGCAGGAAAGTAACACATTATTTTCTTTCAGGTGTTAGACCATAGATTTGACTCAAACTCGAAGTCAAAATTCAGTACACTGTGTTTTCTCTCAGAATGTGAGCTGTTGCCAAGGGATTTGTCTTCCACAGGAGTTTATAGTCCAAACTCTTTTTTACCTGCAGCTCTGACATTGAGGTAGAGCATGTCAGACCCTGTGCAGATATCTGACAGGTTGACAGAGGATGTAGGAAAGCTTGTCTGCAACATTGAGGCAACATCAGGCGTACCGACCAGACAAGACAAAAAGAACGAGTAAAAAGTTAAAGTAAAATTACGCATTGTCAGGATTAGCTGGCTGTTATACGGAGGCTATGGAAGAGATGATTTGAAGACGTGAAAGAAATGGAACGTGAAATGTGCCTTGTTTTAAAGACTTTGACATGTCCAGGGCTGATGCCTGTTCTCTAATTGTGTGTGTGTGTGTGTGTGTGTGTGTGTGTGTGTGTGTGTGTGTGTGTGTGTGTGTGTGTGTGTGTGTGTGTGTGTGTGTGTGTGTGTGTGTGGTCACTATGGGAACTTGTCATCCTTATTGGAATAAAAAGTCGCTATGACACAAAAATGATTAAATTTCAAGGTGAAGAGGTGTTTAAGGTTATGTTAAGTTTAAGTAAGGATTTGGGTTCAGGTTAAGGTTGGAGTAAGTCTCCAGAAAATCCATTTAAGTCAATGTAATATGCCCTGAAGTCGTGAAGTGTGTGTGTATGTGTGTGTGTGTGTGTATTTTTTCCAAATATTTCCAACCTAGAGTCTGAGTCACCACCACCAAGATGTCCAGGGTATGAACCTCACAGAGCCAAATCCAGCCTGCACTCCATTTCTGATTATTACCAAGACATACGACACAAACAAAGAACACACTACACCTGATGGCAGCTGCGTTCAGAGCAATTATCAGCTGACAAAGCCTTTTGTATTGCACGCAGACACGTTAATTGAGACTTTAATGCAAAGAGTAAATATGGTGTGAGTCTTGAAAAAGACAATGAGGTGAAAAAAATGAATTATGAAAATGGACCGACAAGGTGACAGACACAAAGGAGGAGCGTGCTGGCAAACGAAGAGAGAGGTCAAACAGACAAGAAGAGCGATGAGTAAACGTGGCGGGCAGACTTGCTGCACCACTGACCTGTCAGTGAAGCTGCAGATCCAGAAGCGGTCTGAGTGATCATTAGGAGGAAAACCCAGGTGACCTCAGATCTGCCCTGACCATCAAGAAACCACCTCAAACATCATCAAACAGCCTGGAAATCTCCGGCTCTTTTCTCAGGTCAACAAGAAGATTAATCTATAAATCTAACCCTTTTTTTTTGCCTGTTCTTTGGTTGTTGTTTCTTTTAGACACAATTCAATCTAAAAATATGTTCTGAAATATAGACATTTAAAGTGTGTGTCCATGTGTTATGAGGAACAACATAATGATTTTCTATAGATAGGGAACGGGTGCAGCAGTTCGTGCAGACTGCCACAGGAGCACAAAGACGCACAGGATTGTTGCAGGGCAGATGTGGCACTCCACTCAAGTATCTGGCAAAGACACACAGACAGACACACACACACGCAGATTTGCTTTTAACCCTATTAATGTGGCAGGCAAAGGCACCAGCTGGTGAAGCCCACTCAATGCCCTTTTCACTGAGAACATGTGACTGTGGAGGGAAAGATTAGAGAAAAGGAGGAGAGAGGAGAAAAAAGAAAGAGAGAGAGGGAGGGAGGGAGGAGACAGAGGCCCAGGTGGAAACACTTCTCCTCAGGGATTGCGGTTAAATGCAAAAAAAAAAAAAAAGAAGGTACGTTTTCACAGAGCTGACTGAGAGAGACAAACATTCTGACCTCTGCACATTTCCCTATCCACTGCTGCTCTGTTTGCACATTTACTTAAAGGGATTTGCCCTGTTAGGCTGTAACACAGCAGCTATACAGGACTGAGAAGTCCTGTATAGTCTGCACCCGCGCTGCCTTAAGCCGAATTCATGCCACGATAAAAAATAAATGTTCTTTTATGATTTAAGTGGTGTTTCAAAGGACCTGCGGTGATGTACGTGTATTAAAATTTAAGTTTGCAAACTTTGAGCCCAGCTGCACTGATCTCTATGAGCTCAGCCAAGAGCTGCAGGCCACAGCTTCTGTAACAACACATCATCATCACACTGACAACCACAGAAAGTGCTGCTACTGTTAACACTTTGTAGGCTGCAGGTTTTTGCTAAATTCTTTGTTTCTGGTTAGATTGCCTGGACTTCTCCCTTTCTTAAAAAAAACACAACATTTGGGACAAATGCAAATCAGATTTAATGGTGCATCATAGTACTGGGTCCTCTCTGCTAACAAATGATTTACTTGTCGCCAGACTCTGGAAACCATAAATTCCTGTTGTTGGGCCTTTCTGCTGCCTCTTATACAGCTGACCATCCTGGAGCACCTTAAGGCATCCAGGGAAAGCCTCTTGATATACAACGTATTTACAAAATCAATATAAGTTAGGATGAAGAATTGTTCATCCTCCCTTGCTACTGTCTCCGGTGGTGTACCACAAGGCTCCATTTTAGGTCTTATACTTTTCTCACTGTTTGTAATCCCACCGGGGTGTGGTTTTAGGAAACATAACATTCCTTACTACTGCTATGCTGATGATACACAACACTATTTCAACAATTGGAAACTCAATCTTCAGTCTGGAGCGTTTTCCGTTGCCAAGACCAGACCATGATGCAGTTTACATTCATGCTATCACATGGTAATTATCTCCAGGAGGTCAAACAACACATAATCTAAGGTAACTGAACTGCTGAATAAGCAGTCATCCGTATCCATGGTGATGGATGTTTTTGCATATGAAGTGAACCCTACGATTTACCTGTTTATTCACCCTACGTTTTTATGTGAAGCGAGAGCTCTCTACAACTGCAGAATAACAGTCCACAGTGAAGTACAAAGACCAATCTACAAACATATATTATGTATAAGCTTTAATCATTGAACGTTTACCTCGGATAAACCAGACTGAGCGAAAGCCAGAATGGAAATGGGATATAACAACACACTGGGTTGTAAGTATTTCTTTCTTTACTTATTAGAAGTAATAGAGCTCCATTGGCAGAAAACATTTCCTGTCCATCAATGAAGTCCTAATGAATCATGTTGAGGCTTAGAAGTTTAAAAATAGTCTTGCAGCAGTTCAGCAGGTATAACACACGTCATGTATTTCAGTGCCACAAATCACAAAACCCAAATTATAAACTTTAGCACTGGATATAACAGCCTTTCTAGTATTTCACACTGTAACTCATTGACATTTAGTTAAGTAGATTTGAAAATAAAAAGCTGGGGTCACTCCAGCACTTTAGCTGGTGGCTGTCCAGTGGTGCAGATACCTCACACAATAACATTAACTCTATGACAGTGCTGCCATCTGCAGGAAAAACTCTGTAATCTGTCAGGGGCAAACAGATGGACTGAGAGAAGTACAGGGAAGGAGATGTAGCTCAACAACTGAACAAATATATGAACATCAACTCCTAACTGCAATGAGCAAATAAGAAGAAACAAGTGTTTTATTCAACTAAAACAGATAAATGTTTATAGGAAAACAGTGTTCTAGTTAATATGATCTGGGAGCACAAAAATAACCCTTGAAGCTTCCCTGATGATTCACAATTATACAATAAAATTAATGCATTATTGATTTCAAAGTCCTTCTAATACAAAGCTGTCACATATTCTCTGGCATTTTATATATCTGACATGCACCTGACCCTATAACTCATGAATAAATACATACGTGTCATGCATTTGACACTGAAGAGGAAAAACCTGAAACAAAAATCTACAGAGTTGGTCTTTGTAGAACAACTTTCCTCTGAGTTGAGAACGAGTGCACAGATCTGGTAATAGATGTTTTTCATTTACAATATTTACACACACACTTTGGATGACTGAGTGGAAGGAATATAAGGCCAGTGAAAGCATCTGTCTCTTGATATTAAAATATCTAACGTGCACCTCTGTGTCCAGTGACTTTAAATAGTTGGATGTACCAAACAGTTTGGACCAGCAGAGGGCAGATACAGACCAGTAAAACCTAAGCTACATGTGAGCCTGACAAAATCTAACATGTGTCCCTCAAAGAAAAAGATCATGAACATAATTTTCTTTCAACATTTAATCTTTTGCGATTTAAAATGCCCTGCAGGCAAACTAAGGCAGAAAAGTGCATCTTACATGCATCCACAATGCATAACCTCAACTCCTTAGCATCCTTTTCAAATTAATATTTAAGTGTTTGGGTAAAACAGTTTTAAATCTCGGTAATTGCTTCATGAAAATCTTAGCAAAGCATTTATTTGTGCTGACTTTCTTTGGATGGAGGTCTGGCACTATGTTACCGCTGTCCGATTCTATACAAAGTTAATTATCCCACTTAGAAAATATATGGCAACAGTTTAATTGAGCCATTAAAAGTCAGAGTTAGAGGCTGAACGGAGCAATGATGTTTACTGGACTTTATCGCCGAATGCCCAAAGTTACTTGGGGATCAGACTTGGTGCTTAGCCTCTCGCTCTGGTCGTCGGAGCGAGAGGAGGTCATGAGATCAGGTCAGGGATTTGTACATAGAGGAAACAAAAGATAATGAAAATGAGTTTAAAAACTTAATCAACTCACTCAAAATCAACCTTTGGTTTTGCTGTGGTACAGTTGAAAACAAAACAATAAATATTAGACTCAAGCAAAGACTCTCCTCCACTCTGCGTTAAAGCTGCATGGCTTTATACCCTGGGGGGGAGGGGGGCTGTGTGTGTATTCCTCTGGGTAAAGCAAGGCATGAGGCTGCTACCGTGTGGATAGATGAAGATGGAAAGGGGAGCCAAGGCTGACAAGTAAACAGTGAGAGATGAGCAGAGGAATAGATCACCGGGGCCACGAGGTCCACAAATATCCCGCAGGGAAGAAGCTTTCACGTTGTTTTTTTGTTTTAATTCCCTGGCACTGACTGGTAGCAAAGTCAGCCAAGCCTAACGCTGGGGAAGAGGAGCAGCAAATCACACGCTGCTGCTGCCTGCACCTCCTTGAAGGCATCTAAACGCCTGTGAGTGACAACAGGTCTGTGATATTCCTTAAGCTCCAATGTCAACGTGGATTCTCACTATCTCTATGATCGAATACAGGGGCTTCTCCTCTGAAGCCTCTTCCTCTCGCTGTCACACCCCCCTCCGAGCCCGTCTGACGGCAGGTGTTTTGAGACTTGAAGATCAGAGAGCCTCAGGGAGCCTGAGCCGCTCTGTGCGAGGCTGTCTGTGCAGGACAGAAATCTTTACTCTTCTACTTTCAGAGTCTGGTGAGAGGAGTTCTTATCCCAACCCCACAACCACAGGCACAGCAGTTCAGTGCCAGTGCTTGTGTCTTATCCATGCTCATGTATGTCTCCCACAGGCTGAGGGAGGAACCTTTTTATCGAGAAGCATGTAAGCTACTTGTTGCTGAGTTGAGGTGTCACTAGGGAGAAAGGCAGTGTGGGTGCACGCATGCATGGATTAATACGGCAGACGAGGAGGAGAAGAGCGAGGGAGGGAGGGAGGGTGTGAAAATGTGAAATAAAAGATGTTTTCATGAGGTTCCTTCTGTGCACGACACACTGAAATAGAGTATGACTTTGCACAGATTAAATCAAACCTTTTTTGAGGTAACCCATTTTCACAGCACCCCACTTGCTGACCTAAAACTACTTTTTGCGATGCTGACTCAAAAGCCCCATTGCTGCTCTCCTCTCTCTCTCTCTCTCACCTTGGTCATCAGACTCCATGTAGCTACCATCATTAGTGTAAATGATGCCAGAACCACAACATGTGTGCAACACTTCTTATATGTAATTTATTTCTCTCTCATCTGCTCATCTTTTCAAGGCCTGCAAGAGTACAGTGGAAAACCCATTTAAAGGTACAGTGTGTAAGATTTGGTGAAATTGATTTATTGAAAATAATCCTAGTGATGTTTTCGCTAGTGTTTCATCTAAATTGTACAAATTGTTGTTGTCTTTACCCTAGAATGTCTTTACCCTTTATATTTAAATACTTTATATTAACATCAGCAGCGGGTCCTCTCTATGGAGGCCGCCATGTTTTTTACAGTAGCCCAGAGTAACTCAAAAGGAGTTTAGTTTGTTTAGTAGAGAGGACCCGCTCCTTGTAAATATAAAGTATTTAAATATAAAAGGCCCATTCGAGGGTAAAGAAAACAACAATTCGTAAAGTTAAGATGATCACTAGGATTATTTATATTCAATTTCTGCCAATAGATCACTTTCACCTAAATCTTACACACCGAACCTTTAATGTATAGTTACTGATTTTGCCTGACAATACGTGCTTCAACAATTGATCATACACTTTGTTTAAACAGCCATGTACTTCAACCTACATTAAGCTCAGCAGGCATTTTTATTGATCGTGTACATTGTGTTCGCTCACACTACAAGTTTTATTCTGCAATTTCTGTACAGCCTAAAAGGGAAACTTCTGTGCTCATGGTGTGGGAATCAATCGAGCTGGTAACACGGTGGGACTTGCCCTGAATGTAGATGTAATACCCCCGATCGTTTGTTTCCTCTGACAGCAGCCGCAAAAACGGTGACAAAAACAAAGAAGTGTTAGTTTGTACAATTGTGAGCAGAGCGCGAGACAAATTGGGAGCTGCAGATGGCTGTAAAATAGACAATATGGCCTGTCTGATATGCTAGAAAGATGATACAAAGTTCCCTGCACAGTCTGGAGCAGCCAAATCATGTTTAATACTTCCTCGAGGATATTTAGATAAGCTCACTGCATTTTACGAGTGAGCTTTTGACAAGAGCCGTGTGTGGATCAAATGGTGGAGCTGCTCAAATTGAGAGTTGACGAAAATGTCTGAAGTCAGAAAACGTCCTCCTCGTCTACAACAAACATGTGATTTAACTTTTCAATCAGATGTTGTAAGGTTAACATCTGATGTATATGTAAAGTGCTTGTTTCTAAAGTTAGTTGCAGAGGACCAATTGTGGCTTAAAATTGTGGCTGCGTACGCCCCCTGGTGGAGACTCTAGACCGTAAAAAAAATGGATGACATCACTGCTTCCCAAAAGTGAAGCCAAAGTGTCTTGATTGCCCCCTGGTGGGTGGCTGCAATATAAGTCATAAATGCTGCCACGTCCATGTTAGGGGATGGGACATGGACCAAACTAAAGAGTACTTGTCTTAAAACATATTTTTTTAAATCAAAGATGGTTTCTGTCATTTCAGGTTGTTCTTATTACACCGATGTGTTCAAAGTGCAAATTTTTTCCTTTGGTGAAAAATCATGATCAACAGCTGAAACAGCAAATGGTCAAGCATGTGTATCGGCGAGATGCATCGTCGTTCTTTACATGCAGTTTATGGCGCGGACAGGTTTGTTGTACTGACTTTATTGACGGCTGGAGTGGATTCAGGCTGCTGCTTCAGTTCACATGGACCACACCAGCTTGAGCCCTGTTGCTAACAGGTTGGCTGCTCTATCCACTTCGCCAACCCTGTGCCCATGAATTTAATCTGTGTTTTTCCTCGCCAGCCAGTGTCCACCTCATGGCTTCGTGTGAGCCATAAACCAGGGGGCTCTGTCTGGTGTGTCTGATGAGGACAGCTGCTGGGTTAAATGACCCGTAAGTCTCCAAATGACATAATCAGTCCTAATAGAACAGGGACAGATCAATCCCCATTGCTGTCAACCATCAGAACACAAGGGGTCACCTTCACCACGATTTAGGCTCCGACCACCTGATTGGGAATCTACAGACACTCCTGAATAAAGCAACTGTCTCTTTATGCACAGGATTACGTCTTTATCAAGAGTAGTGGTAGATTGAGTTTCAACAAGCTGGGAACTTTTTTGCTCAGGTCACGGTGCCACAGTGCAGATATTTGGAGGCTGCCACAGGCTCTGCTCAGAAAATGAAATGGCGGATGGGAGATATTGATGGAAAAGTATTTTCTCTGTGCACCCTGAGGGGATAATTCATCAAAAAAAGTGTCTCTGGAAAGGTTATACAGGCATGAGGGCATGCTGAACCTGCAGCTAAGCAGGGTGGCTCGAGTGGCTGCCCTAAGACAGACTGAATCCACATTAATCCCAGAGGAGCCGTCCTGTGTGTCCTGAAACCTTCAAAAGTCACGGACAAAAACAACCAAACACCGCCAACCCCCCCAAAAAAGAACTAAAAATGTCATAGACCTCTTACTCCTATCTTTTACTCATCCTTCTTTTCCACTCCCTCTCCACAGCTCCTGCGTTCTGTTTGCTCATGTTACATGTTTCATGAGACCGATTTGATTTACTCCCTAAGAGGACTAATAGCAGCTTTGATCGTGACAAGTGCAGCACTTACACTATGCTACTATAATCACTAACACTCTTAATGTAATCCCTCACTTCTCTTGACAGCATCTTCAGCGAGCGAGGAGCTCTGTGCGTCTGCTTATCCAGCAGCTGAACTCTCCAACTTGCTCTTCACTCAATTTTCAGAGCTCACTCTCTCGCTCTCTCTCTCTCTGAGTTCGCTGGGCTTCTTAAGTGCCTCCACTCCTGTATATATCTGCTGATTGTGTGTGTACATGTGCGTTCAAGTCACCCATTGACACTGGCATAGAGCTGTACAATGTGGTTCTGGAAGTAACCAGGCTGTTATTTTCTAAAGTTAAGATGAATAGAGATTGTGATTATTACCAAAATACTTTAACCATCCAAAGTAGACTTACCACAAGCTATGAGACTGTGAAACAATGTTGTATGATCCTTAAGAAGCCACAACTTTGTATGAGATCAACTGCGATTTAAGAAAAACGTGTTTCATTCATGATGCCAAGGAGAAATACTACACACACAAAAATCATGCTGGCTATGACCTGATGGTTTAGCGTTACCTTGACCGCAGAGCGACCATGATTCACCTTCTAATATGCTGCAAAAGATAATTTAGACTGTCTCAAAACATAAGATTCCAGTAATCCAAAAATTGTTTTGCTCCAAATCAAATGTTTTATGATCTTGATTCATTAATAGGTGGCTAAAAAACTATTTTTATAAGGATATTCTGAAATGGCACTTGACAACATGAATGGGAAATTTTTCCTTCACAATCAGAGCTGTTCTAGAAGTGTTGATCACTGTGATGGCCTCGTGGAAGGGTCGGAGTTTCACTTCTGAAACAGAGATCCTGAGAACTGACGCAATGGAAAATATCTTTTCTCTGTTTCTCAATCTCTCTTTCTGCTTCTCTGTCTCTGTGTGGGCAGGAAGCCAGAGGTGAACCCGGGTGAACTACATCCCACTTTAACAACAGAGTGATAAAAGACCAGACACTCGGCAGACTCTGCAACATTTAAACAGACTTGACGATGGAAACATAAATGCACTCTAAACTAAAATTATGTAAGAGTTGTGTTGGTTCCTAGATGACGCCAAACTTGTGGCCTGTGAGTTCTCTCCTAACAAGCAGCTCGTCTATCCTCCATCATTGTAAACACAAATGTTATGCAAGGCGCAGAGCACAGGGAGTGTGTGCGTGTGGGGGAGTGAATGCTAATGTGAGCATTTGTGTACACTATCTGTCCTCGCACAAGTGTGTACTCGCGTGTGCGTTTGTGTGAGCGAACGGTGACTCTGTAGAAAAGGAGCCCGATTTGGCTGGATTCACACAATCACCCAGAGGCTCATGGGAAATCAGTGGGTGGACAGGTATGGATCGGTGACAGCAGGAGGAGGGCGGGTAGGTGTGATTGGCTTCGCTCACGGACACTTTTTTTTCTTTTTATGCTCTCGTTCTCTCTGTGTCTCTCTCGAAGGGATTCTGTCTCTTCTTTTCATCAGAACACCTGTATCTGCTCAGAATGGTGAACGGCTTTTCAGGAGACGCACGTTCACCTGAACTGATCGTTGTCTGTAAAAACATCAGGGATGAAAAACTGCAAAGTAGTGAACAACAACACCAACTTCCTATGTTGGGAAAGTGATTGCAAAGTTTTCAAGAACTTTCTCAAAGTCTCAAAGTGCATGGTCGTGACAAGTTTGGAAAAGAACATGAAATCTTTTGGAAACGTTACAATAATATTTGTATCTGTGTTAAATTACCGGAACAAATACTATATGGGTGTTGTTTATAGTGATACTCTGCCACTTTAAGAGTAGGCGGCACCAGGACACCTCAGTATCCACTAAATCAGTGTTAATGTCCATTAGATCCAATTAAATTAATCATTTATCCCAGACCTTACACTTCTATGTGATACTGTACATTTTACACATCACACAAATGCTATGCTTTTTATAATGCGTTCAGTCGAATATGTTTAGTTAAAAAAATATGAACTAGTACAGCACCTTTTGCCAAGGCCAGCAGCAACAATCCTACACATAATTGTCTCGTTCCTATTGATAAAATATAGAAGGAAATGGCCTGATTGGATGCATTATTTATTCCTCATAAAATCAAGATCTGTAAATTATTAAGAAAGTGAAAAAGATGATCTGCTGCTTCATCCGAATCCACCCCGGAATTTAATGGGTTCTTCCCCAGGCCCATTTCTCTACCATCCTCCAAAGTTTTGGGATAAATCTACTAACAAATAAAGCAACAGAAATTGATGACTATAGAAACTCCTTGGCGGCAGTAATACAAATTAACTGTCATATAGAAAAATTTATTTTTTATCAATGCACCCTGGCCTCCTAACAAACAGAGAAGGCATATCCATGAATTTATTCAACAAATATTTTTGAGGTGTTATTACAGTAGACAAAAATATATAATCCAGTGTGTTATCTGAACCTCATTACTCAGAGTCAAACAAAAAACTTAACCAGGGTTTATATATTAGACATAATGAGCTGCCATATTTTTTTGAGTGCATCATTTCACAGGTGATACCCTGAGCTGTATGAAAACATGAAAAGCTCAAATCCCCCAAAAATACTACAAAGACAGGAAGCGCAGCTCGTTCTTCTTTCATCCGTCTGTGTGACAGGCCTGTGTGTTCAGTCTCGCCAAAGCTGTGCAGGAGGTAATTCTATGTGCATAGGTTTTATTCAAACTCGACAATAACTACCACTATCGTTTTCATCTGTTTTCTTCTTATGTCCTTATCTGATGTAAGGGGATGGACAAAATAACAGAAACCCCACGATACAACCTTTGTGTCTTCTTGTGACTCATGACCACTGATCCATGATATCAGTGATTCAATAACCAATTACCAGTTCTGACAGTTACATTGATAGAATGTCTATAAAGATGGAGGACATGACAGCTCTTCAAAATCAAAAGCCAAACCGTCATGATCACCACCTGGTGGCTGGCTGTGGTGTAGCTCATGAATCCCACCTCCTTCATGTTAGTGGATGGGTCATGAACCAAACTAAAAAGTCAAAGTCAGTGTTTCTCATTAATTATAACATGAGATCTGTAGCGGGGGAATTTTGCTCAATTGTATAGCAGTTAGCAGAAATAAATGAAATAAAGCTTTTACGGCCCATGCAGGCAGTCAGACCTCATAGTTTCAGCTGGAGTTCATATGGATGCATTTCTCTCTCTTTCATTCTTTAGTCTGTGTGATTGACATTATGATTGACAGCTAACTCTGTAATTGGTTGAGTGCGTGTATCGACAGGACCTCATCACGGCTATTTTAGACCACTATTAAAATAATTGGTTTTCAATTTAATATGACGTGTGTGGCTAATTGTGATTTGTACTCTCAGTCACAGCACACTAATGTAATCCTGCAAGGGCATGAATTACAAGCTATGAATTGTGGTGGTCATAATTAGATGTTAATGGCTAAGTGGTTAAAAATTAACAGATTAATGGCTGTGATGGTGGCAACAAAATTCTAACATTTATAGTTTCGTAAAATTAACCCTCAATTATGACAAACCAGCAATATCTATATGCACTGTTTTACAGAAGCCTATATTGTATTGTAAGGTTTTATCTATAATAATACTCTGTTGACCTTTTCTGTCAGCACTGCCTTATACCTCCTACCTGCTTTACTCTACCAGTGTTTTCTGTGAAATATGAAGCATCTGTTCCCGTCTCCTGCTGCTCACCCTCCTCTTTCATTCTGCACAGGTGAAGGAGAAGAGGAGGCAGCATGAGGTGAGGCAGGCAGGCCATGGAGAACAGAAACTCCCAGGGCTTCACAACTTTCCTTCATCTATAATATATTGTGTGGGTGATATTAAATTCAGAAGTGTCGCCTCTTGTTCCCATTTCACGTAGACTCTTCTGCAGAACCAAAACCATCCAAATGTACTTTTCCCTGTGAAAATGCTGGACTTTAACCCTGCAGCTCTAAAAGGATGTTTGGGAGTATTTTTTCTCCCTTATGTTCATTTATCCATCCCCCTCTTATCGACCCATCTCTGCCAACCAATTTTGTCTATTACACCCACTTTCTCTGACTCAATCTTTTCTCTCTCGTCCTTTTTCTTTCTGCTGCTCAAGTCTTGATGGATAAGGGGGAGAGGAAGACAGAAACAGGCTGCTGCTCTCTCTCTCTCTCTCTCTCTCACGCTTACTCTTTCATTCCTAAATTCTTCAGCACATACAAATACAGGGCTTCTGCACGTTTAACAAGTTACATTTTTAAGACCACAATGAATGAAAATGAATGAAATGTACCGATAAATTCCAACCGGCATGTTTGTCGACTATCAGTTATTAGTCCCATGTTGGTCTTGTTTGTAGTTTTATTACAGCGCGCTAATACCTGTAATGTTTAGGAAGAACTACAAGACACTGAGACATTACAAACTGTACATACTGCCAAAACATTTACCCTTAAAAACAACTCAACTCAATTTTAAAGTGTGAGGGAAATAGCATTGAATGGGTTTTTTTGCGAGGCCTAGTCTGTAATATATTCACATTTTTAAGACTTTTTAAAGACTGACAAATTGTTTATACCCTGCAGAAACCCTACAATTTATAAAGGTGGTCAGAATGACAGATCATATTGAAGAAAATCAGACCTCTGATTCATGCACAGAGACCAAGAGCCAAGAGGTGGTAAGACACACACACACACACGCGCGCGCGCACACACACAAACACTCACACGCCTCAGGATGTCATCATAGTTTATTTAACCAGACTCTACATTAGCATAAAAGTAGAAGACAGTTTTCCTGCTTGTATATTGACAGATTGCCTCTGGGAGAAACAAAATATGCTGACAGTCTCCAAACAAGGATGGATAGTGAGAGCTGTCGCTGGAGGAGCAAATGCTATTTCTATAGTGCTGAGGTGACATGTTTTTACTATGAGAGACAACCAAGGGCAGATGACCACAGCACCAATGAAACAAGGTCACTTGTTATTCACAGATACAGGTGTGATGATGAAATGATGTGTCTGTCGCAATCGCTCAGATTTGTTTTATTAATAGTCATTTTAACGGTGTAGCTTTATGAATGGCAATGTCAGTCTGTGGGACAGTTGGTCCACCACTTTGGTCCAGACTGAAATATGTCTACAACTGTTAAATGGATTGTCATGAATTCTGCTACACACATTCAGGTTCCAACCATCCAGCCATCATCTATACTGCTTATCCTTTTGAGGTTGGGGGCTGGAGCCAATCCCAGCTGACAGTGAGCGAGAGGCAGGGTACAGGGCCGACAAATAGAGACAAACAAACATTCACACCTATTGTCATTTTAAAAGCTCCAATTAACCTAACCCCAATGTGCATGTCTTTGGACTGTGGGAGGAAGCCGGAGTACTGGGAGAAAACCAAGGCAGATACAGGGAGAACATGCAAACTCCACACAGAAAAGAACTGATGAAGCTGAACTGGGATTTGAACCGGGAACCTTCTCGCTGTGATCCCTTAATTTGAGGCAGAGTAATGACACTGAATACTACCAGCCACTTAATACTACCAGCTAAATTCATGATATTCTCATTAGTCTCAGCTCTGGAATGTTTGCACAAATTACGATGTTAAACATGATACCTGTTAAACATCAACATGCTCGTATTGTCAGTGGGAACATGTTTCCTGTTAGTTCAAAGCACCTCTGTGACGAAACACAGAGCAGCCAGCCCTGTCTCTTAGAAACTATCACATAATATACATATACAAATAATGTGCAACTGAAAGTATGTTTTGTCTGAAACCTAATCGCTGGCTGGATTACTTTACCTACATTTCTAAGGGAGCTTAAAACGCCTCAACCCTTCCTTTGCAAGCTTGTGGGAGAACCTATATGTCGACCTTCAGGTAACATCTAAAAGTGAAAGATCCTCTCTAGAGCCAGTGTTTGGTTTGTCCATTCAGGGCTACTGTAGAAACATGTCAGGTTCTGAATGGGAGGAACACTTCCTATGTAGATATGAAGGGTTTGTTCTAAACTCTGTAGCTTCTTCAAGTGGAGAAAAAACTTTCTGTATGTGGATATTTTAGTGATTTACTAAATTCGGTTTCAACATATTGACAACTTACCAAATATAACAACATATCCCCATTACTTTAAAAGAAAACATCATCTGGTCAAAGTTACATTTCCTAAGAAATGGGTTTGCTGTTAGTGTGTGTGTGTGTGTAAATATAATTTCCAGGAGACAATTATCTAAACAGTTCCCTTACTAATTTTCTGTTGATTAAGCAATTAAATCAAGCAACTGTTCAAAAAACTGCTTTTTCTGAAATGTGCAGAAAGACACTCAATTACTCATATTTGTTTGATATAATTACTATATGTGAACTGTGAATTTACACCATAAGATACAGCATTAAAGTCTAATCAGCTTATTAGAGAAGGTTTAAATATATGGGAGGACTTTCATTTTCTCTACGAGTCAGCAGCAGCCTGTTAAGTGTGTGTGTGTGTGTGTGTGTGTGTGTGTGTGTGTGTGTGTGTGTGTGTGTGTGTGTGTGTGTGTGTGTGTGTGTGTGTGTGTGCATGCGTGTGTTCAATATAAATACAGATCTGTTTAAAAAGACAGTCATACACAGCTATTGCAGTCCTGAATAATGTGACGTGACAAGAAAGGATGCTGACCAGATAGCAGCATCAGACCATGTGTGTGTAAATATGAATGCATCTCTGTGCAACACTGACAAATTGTAAAAGAAACACACACATATGCACCATGTACATGTGTGGTTCTCTGTTTGGATGTCACAAAGATTATAGTTTGAAACAGAGCAGAAGTGTGACAACTGAGCAGAAAGGCCATTCTGTCGGCTGCTGTACTTTGTGTGTGGGACAGGGTTTCTAGGACCTTGTCGTCTAGTTACTTTGGAAATCAAATCTCCACGGAGCAGCTTCCTGCACACTGACTTATAGAGCAGAGCACACTGTGTGGAAGTGCAGGAATGGAGAGTGAAAAGGGCGTAGAGCTTCTCCATGTGACAAAACACACAAGTTTACAAGCATGTAAGGAAAGTCTTCTTGCCGCTGAGCTTCGTGTGCTGAACGACATCATTCTTTTAACTTTTAACTACAAAATAACTATACAATCATTCATTTTACAAATTCACTTAACAAGCAAGGACTTTCCAAGCTTTCAGCAACTGGAACACACACAAACACACGCACACACACAGTTGTTTGATGTTTTTTTACTTTTGAAGACTTCGCCTAAACGCTCCGGACGTCTTCCTGTTGTTCTGACCCGCACAATCTCCGGCTGCGTTTATATTCATGTGACAGGAAAACACATTTTCCATTGCCCGTGTCTGAAAATGGCTTGACTGCAATGGTGTAGAATCAGTGACATCAGTCAACATGAAGCTTTGTTGTTAGTGAGATGCTAACCTGCAGTCACGCGATGCACCCACTGGCGCCCTCTGTATTTTTTATCAGTGGTTTGTGGTCGGCAGTGAGTTTGGAGTTGGAGAAGAGAATGTTCTCGGAAGTGGAGTCTATTTGTGGCAGTTGAACTAGATATGTGAAAATGGCAGTAAGTAACAGATATAGGGTAACAGTATAGCCTCTAAAAATAAAAGCATTGCAATATATAATATGTACATATACATTTTATATGGGGAAATAAAAGCATGCAGGGCTAATCAATCATCATTAAACACTTCCTGATAGTAAAGAATTATAATTTTAATAATATTAATTTCAATAAAATCACCAGATGTTTTCATTTTCAAATCCCCATTTTTCCCTGAGCTAACCTCGGACAGATTCCAGCTCAGATGCCTCAGAGACGTGGGAGCCAAAGCCCTGTAACGGCCCAGCAGGTGTTCAATAACACAGCTAACTTGCCTCCGAGCTGTTGGCTGCAGCTGTATTGTGCTCGAAGCTTTGCTGTTCAGACGAGCATTAGGGATCTGATGAACTGGGTCACACACCTCAACCCTCACAGCAATCGACCAGCTGAAGGCGAGTGTGTGCCAAGCATATATATACGTCTGTGTTTGTTTAGGCTCAGATTGTCGGCCTGTTACCGAGGGGCTGATGTCCTGTTGTTTATCTTGCCGCCTTAATCGTCAC
Source organism: Hippoglossus hippoglossus (assembly GCF_009819705.1). Taxonomy (NCBI): domain Eukaryota; kingdom Metazoa; phylum Chordata; class Actinopteri; order Pleuronectiformes; family Pleuronectidae; genus Hippoglossus; species Hippoglossus hippoglossus. The sequence continues at coordinate 12,181,299 of NC_047165.1, forward strand.
ACAAGGTTAATTGTTGTGATGACCTTCATCTGAGCAAACACCTCCAGACGTTATAAGCCTGGCAACACCCTCAGCGTGGGGGGTGCAGAAATATACACACAGTGTGTGTGTTTGTTTAGAGAATGAACATCACCCTAATCCCAGAGTTTGTTGTGAAACCATGACATGGTCCTGGAGATAGAATTAGATTGTGTGATGTGTTAGCAAGTAGGAGCATTAAACGCTGCTGTAGTTCTGCCTGTTAGAACTCTGTGTGTTTTAATATTATGTAATATATATATATATATAAATTATTATTTAATAAATGTTTAATCATTTATTTACATTTATTTGTCATAAGGGTTTGATAATGACATCTTAGGAATCATTGCTAATATTTGTTAGTCTACATATCTGCCAACATATTAGTATTGGAAAGTTTTTACTCCCTAAGATTGGCATCGGCCTCCAACAATCCTTACTGGTTGGGCTCTAAAATGAACACGTTTGCATGTCACAGAAATAACCTGACATCCAAACATTGGAGGAAAATAAAGCATAAAAATAGCACAGTCCTGTTGTCATTACAAGCTGGGACGCTCCAATTTGGCCGTGCGTTCAGCAGCACAGCACAACACAGTCCCCACCTGTGGCAACGCTGAGAGACAGAGGGGATTCATTGTGTCTATTAAACAGAGGTGCCAGTGGAAAGAAACGGCTGCCTTTGCTGTTGAGGTAATTTGAATTGTCAGCTCCACCTCCACCACCTCCACCAGCAGCTCTTAAGACCTCCGTTTTATTAGAAAAGGCCAGAGTACAGCGCGAGTGATGAGAAACTGTCACAGGTATGTGTGGGCTTAATTAGACAGGTCTGGGCAAGCATGTCTGCAAACAGCTTGAGAGACAGTCCAATTACTGAGGGAGAAAGCTTTTTTTAGAGGTAATCTGTTCCATCCTGCCAAACACAAGAAGCTGAAAACTTAAAATGCATGAATACAATGTTGGCCACCAGGGGCCAGTAAAACCCCCTAAAGTCAACTAACGGACAAAAAGCCCTGATAGAAAATGTCTTGAAGTCATGGAGCAATACTGAATTTTAGTTTCTGGAAAACATGGCTAATGTTCACTGCTTTTCTACCTGTGTTTGAAGCTCTACGGAGAATTTTTCTTCGTTTTTTCCGTGCACATCTTTATTGTTTCGTGTATCCCAGGGCCAACATATCGAGAAAAACAACTATTCAGACTCACACTCACACCTACGATCAGTTTACAGTAACCAATCAAACAAACCCTGGAGCAGATGGAGAAAACCCACGCAAACACAGGGAGAAGCTGCAAAGTCCAAGTTCAATTAGTGCAACTTCAAATATCTGGGTTTGTAGATTGCAAGATGTTAGACTATCTTCACCATAATGGCTGGGCGGGTTCCATATACTGATTTATCATAGCACTTGTGCAAAACTCAGCTGGTAGCAGCTCCATAGAGCAGCAAAGTTTGGCGAGAATTCTTGTTTTGTCATGATGAGCAACCACTCAGTCATTTGTCTGAAGTCATGTGATTCAATGTTAATATAAAACTACATGCTGGTTCTGAGGAAGCATGCACAAGTCGTGCAAACTCTTTCAAATAAGTCACCAGTCAAGTCCAGACAAACTCTCAATCACTCATTAAAACAAATACTGATGCCTAAAGGAAGATTCACCAGAGACTAGACACAAGTTACTATGGTTACTTCATCTTTCAACAGAGGGCTTCACAACCTGAAAATCTGTTTAATCCTCTATCATTGAAATATATTTAATGCTGTTGCTATTTCATTTTGATTTCACTTTTGCTCACTGTTTTTTTTTTTATTTGAACCATCTTTCCTGTGAATTATTACTGATATTAGAATTAAAATTATGCATGATTTAAACAAAGAAATAATGAACGGATAATAGGGCAAACTGTCTGCTGCAGGGAGCTGTGATCCAAATAATTAAACTATCAAAATTCAGGCTAGTTTTTTTTCCGCCTGAGTCGTCCCAATCATTGGCTCTGAACTCTGGCCTCTCGTGCGAACACGCCGGCACACACACACACACACACACACCTCGTGGCTCCGTTCCGTCTGTGCTCCTTTCAGAGTAGTCGTTAGGAGAGAAGTAAGTAAAGATAATTGGCTCATATGCACAGGGGGAAACCCTTCAGCAGTTAGAAACCAGACTCACACACACTCTACACAGAGCAAGATACACACACACACACACACACACACACACACACACACTGTACAGGTGGATCATTAGGGTGCTGAAGTGAGTGAGGAGCATGGGGGAGAAGAGAGCGGCTGTGGTCATTAACAGACATGGGCAGGTGGCGCTACATAGACTAGCAGGGAAAGAGGGAAGAGCCACCAGAATGGAGTCGGACAATACTTCTTCTTCAATATTATTTTTGACTCGAAGGTCCACACAACTTGCAGCCATGAAATCTGGATGAGCTCCGAGAGTGTGTGCATGTGTGTGTGTGTGTGTGTGTGTCTTTGTGTGCCTGCATGCGTGGAATAATTGTTTGCGAGTGTGTGTGAAGCCTGCCAAATCATTGTCCCCCCGTCTTTTAGTGTGGGGAGGGCCGAGGGAAGGAGAGACCCCAAGATCCCAAATCCGAAACGCGGCTGGCCGAGGGCGATAAGACAAACAAGCCCCCCTCCCCCCCCCCCGTCAGGACGCAGCTGAATGGGAGCAGAGGAGGAGAAGACGAGTGGAGAAGGGAGAGCGAGGTGTGCTGCAGAGAAATATCACAGTTTTATACGATTTAACCAGGGGGCAGCGTCTGTGAGGGTATACGTCTGTTCACGTTGCCGCGTGCATGTGTGAATGTGTGCATGTGGGTGTGTTTTGAAATCATCCTTTCCTATTGGGCCATTAGCCAGTTCAATTACTGAGTCTGATGTCCCATCTGTCTCTAACTTTTTTTAAAGTGCTACACTCAAAAAAGCCAAATTCCAACAAGGTCAGAATGACACAGACATAAAAAATGGCGAGTCAAAAAAAAAATCACCCAATTGTAAAGTCTGATAATGTGAGTATGACTCACACCTATACAGGGAGCCGATGACAAGAACTGGCCTATTACAGTGTATGTTGTGAACAGCGCATCCTTAGAAAAAAAAACAGCTTTGGCTGCAAAAGGTAGGAAGAAAGTAGAACAGCATGAAGTTCATTTGAAGTTCAGCCTGGCAGTCTGACAGAAATCTCTGCTAAGTGAAAACTCCACTGTCGTTATAGGTTTTGCACGATTTCCTCCAAGCAGGTGGTTATTAAATCTCTGATGGATGTGCATGTATTACCCCCCGTCAAACCATGTTAAAAGTAGCTTCTGTGTGTGTGTGGTGGCTGTGGGAGTGTTTCCTGCATGGAGGATACAGAGGAACCCTCTGGCTGGAAGATGATCCTGAAGATCCGGGTATGAAGAAATGTTTTAAAACAACATGCAACTAGAGTCACTTGAGTGCCCCCCTTCCATCTGAGATATGGATGTGTGAAAAGCTCTCCTACTTGACTGAGGCGAGTGGAAACCTACACTTTTGACGCTCTGACACAACAGCTGTCTTCTCGTGGCAGAGAGCAGCCTGTGTCGTGCTGCCTGAGGGCGAGGGGCTGATAAAGGAGGTGAGGAGGAGAACGGAGGCAAAGGGATTATTGTTAAAGCCTCGCTGTCATCACTGCCACAATGCAGGTCGCACATCCACCAGAGAAAGAGAGGGATGTTGGAGGAAGAGGGAGGGAGAGGAGGAGGAGGTGGAGGAGAGGGAGGGAGAGGAGGAGGATTTTCCTGCTCAGCCGAGACGACCTGCAGTTCGACTAACAAATGTGAGAGGAACGGTGTCATCAGCATAACCGAGGATCCTCAAATCTGCGAAACACTTCATTTCCGAGCCAAGTTAAAGAGCACTGACCAGCAATTCTCCTCATACACACATCATCATCAGGACAGGGAGAGCAGCTGCCAAAAGCTCTCATCACTTTCCTACTGTATGCACACAGACACACACAGACACACACACACACACACACACACACACACACACACACACACACACACACACACACACACACACACACACACACACTTACAGAGGCAAATTATTAGATCCTGCCTTTCATTGCTCAGGTGGTTTTTGCTCCTTCCATAAAATTGCTTCATGATAATACCGACTATATTGTCTCGTCAACCATGCTTCAGCTATCCCTCTTCATGCTAACTACCTTATTCTGTCTTGAATACTTTATTACCGAAAAAACTGTCGATGCTGCAAGTCACACGTAAAGATATAATATGTGTTATATGCACGACAACTATTAGCAAATACAGCATCCATGTTGCATTCTACGCTGGTCGAAGAGGCTAGTACTGGTTGTCTTCTTCTGGAAGGAGGTCAGGTAACCTGGTGCATAATCAGTAACAGTGCCTCTCAACAGGCTGCGTTCAGGTGCTCTCGTTTCAAAGTTTGAGCCATTCAAAGAAAACATAAAGTACCCGATCATTGCTCGTGAGAGCAGAGCGGTAGAGCGGTCCTCATTGTTCCATTCTATCTTTAGACTGCCTGTCTAACTCAAAGCAAAGTGAGGAGCAGCGCAGGATTGTTTAAGAAGCTGCTATGATACGGAGACACGGAGGCACCAATTCATCTCTGCTGCTGTAACGACACAGCCGAGCAGGAGAGGCAGACTTGGGAAAGTGGAACAAACACCTGACTGTTTTTTCTCGGTCTCTGTTGAAGGCAATCCACACACGCACGCACGCACGCACGCACGCACGCACGCACGCACGCACACACACACACACACACACACACACACACACACACACACACACACACACACACACACACACACACACACACACACACACACAAACGTGCTCACGCTTACACAATCTGTTGCAGGCTTTCCTCCATGTGTGTGACTCTGTTAAAGGAAAGCAAGAGGTGGAGAACTGATGAACACTTGCACAGTTTCCCCTTGTTGCAAGAGTGACACAATCTCTGTCACTGACTCAAAGGCAAAAACAACACACACACACACACACACACACACACACACACTCACACTCACACACACACAGTCATTTTAGACTGAAAGTGGCTGCACACTTTGATGTGATTCATATCTAATGTAAGCTCCCCCCCATAAAGATTTTATATGGAACATTCCTCAGAGGAGCGGAGTAGTGGGAGTAAGGTTAGGAATAAGACGCATCCAGCACTGAAAGTATCCTGCACTGTTCTTGCTGTACCCAAATCACAGAAAGATATTCGCTCCACTACCACACACTTTGGCTGTTTAACTATTCTATTGGCAGCTGCCACAGTATATTTGACCCTTTAAAACAGTGATAGAGATTCATAAAGATGTCATCCAATTGTCTACAAATCGACACTTCTGCTCATCAAACCACAGCCAAATGTGTTCGGAAACAACTTGGCAGAAAGATGGACAAATAAGAGAAAAAGCAAGTGACAATACGACCAATTAAATTATATTTCCAAAGTGTCCTGCACTTTGGAAATAGTGAAACTGAACCCTGAAGCTGCTCAACCACCACAAAGAGCTGATCTCCTGTTTATTCAAAGTTCAGTGAAGCTCGACTTCACACAGAACCTTAAACTGGAGAATCGGTTGTCGTTGTCATGAAGGTGCTGTTGTGGTGAACGATAACATCACTTAAGTTGAGTCCCAGCAGTCAATGCTACAGAGCGCCGGCCCCCTGTTTATTCAATGTATATTAACCTTGAACGTATCACATGTCTAAATCGCACCAAATTTGACACTGCACTTGCTTGGGCCCTTAAAGGGATAGTTCACCGAAAAATGAAAATGCACTCATTATCTACTCACTACAATGCCGATGAAGGGGTGGGCGAAGGAAGACTTTTGGAAAACTCAGGGGTAAACAGTGTTGCAGCCAAATCCAAATACAATTGAGTGAATTTTCTATGAACTATGCCTTTAACAATGCCACATGCAAAGTGTGAAGGTGAAAAGATGAAGGGTCATCGAGATATACGATCCACAAAGATTTCTGTAATTAGTAGATATATACAATATGAGATATATAAGATATAAGATACAACAGACACAATCAGACACATCCTATGGGAAGTGAATCCCGCAGGACAGCGGGCTAGACAGGATTAGACCATCAAGTCAAAAAGAGTCTGTGATGAGAAGACACGTTGTGGTTTGTACGTGAACACATCAGACTATGAGCATCTTTTTTGCATTACGTGCGTTGTTACAACAAAAAAAAAACAAAAAAAACATTTTTCTAAGGAAATAATTTCATGCAATAACAAACCCCATTCCCTCCTGCCAGCTTTGGTAATATCGCACTTCATCCACAGACAAAATGAGAGAGATGCTAAAAATATTTCCCATAAGCATTACGCTGACATAAAGCCAGACTCCGAGGCAGGGGAGCGGTGACAGAGGCTCTTTTCTAGCTGCTCGGAGGCGCTGACAGAGAGCAGCTGTGGCATTATAGTTCTGAATCAACAGATCAATGGGCATCGCTCTCACCTGTCTGTGTGTTTGTCCTGTGTGTGTGTGTGTGTGTGTGTGTGTGTGTGTGTGTGTGTGTGTGTGTGTGTGTGTGTGTGTGTGTGTGTGTGTGTGTGTGTGCCCTGTGCCTCAAGTGACTGACGGTTGGACCCTCTACTTCTCATTAAATGGTGGCTGCATTAGTCCCTAAAAACTTGATTTGGATCTCTGCCTGGAAACCCTTTTAAAAAATACAGGAGATACAGGCTCAGATGATATCAGTACCCTCCCAGTTTGAAGTTATTTCATATTTTTCCAAAAATTGACAGACCTACAGAGTCTCATTTGAGATTATTAAATTGCTGTTGTCCACAGTCTGTGTGTGTTTGTGTAGCCGTGTGTGTGTTTCTGTCTGACTCCCCGCCCTGATGACATTTAACTGCATGTAAGATGTGGTTTGTTTTTGTCTGGAGGTCTTTGATATAAATTGGAGAGGTTCCGAGAGAAAAGGGATCTGAGGCCCGATGACTGGGCTCTGTTTTGAGTTTTATAACACAATCACTATCACAGAGAGGGAACAACTGAGAGGGCCCCCCACACACACACACACACACACACACACACACACACACACACACACACACACACACACACACGAGACTATGAATCTTTGATCGGCTTCACACTAAGCTCACTATGCCTGCGAGTTAGAAATTGATAAAAACATTTAAAGGGGGGAAACTATACACAAAAAAGTCCCAATGTACTGTAATAGTTCATTTATACGTATTAATGTATTGTGCCGGCTCTGCAACGTTCCCACAGCTAAACCAAGATTATTTAGCAGACAATTAGAAAATCATTATCACAGGGAAATTGTATTGGGAACACTGTGCAACCTTTTCTTTGGGGAGATACAGGATCAGACTAGGACTGGGCAATAAAACAATATAAAACAAACTATTGCAACATATTTTGATCAATAGCAACATAATTAAAGTCCAATATATAACAATATAGTGCTAATATGGGCGAGCGCAGTGAGAAATAATAATGTGACATTTATCGTGATAATTGCCAATATCGACAGATTTTTTTCTTAGTATAATTTTTGATCATAGAAAATTCTAAACAATTTGATTCAGAAACATTGGCTGTGATTCTTAGTTTTTTACATAAACAAAAAATCATTTAACCAGGCTTTACTTAATTAGTGTGCCCCCTAGTGGATATACTGTGTAACGACACACTGTCTCCAACATAAACATGCAGCTTTTTTGGTAAATCATTGCATTTCTTATTCTTTCAGTTTCTTACATGTTGGCTGATATATAAACGAATACAGGTTTATCTGCAATACAATAAATCAGTTGCTATAAAGACCTAGAAGATTTAAAGTTATAACTCTAATTTTGTTCATATGATTGTAAGATTTTTAAATACACATCATATATGTTCTTTACTTTTCCCAATTTCGCATTGGCCTTTGATCTTTCCCAACACACCTCGGGCGTAGAAGCTTTGCAAAGAAAAAGGTTTTGAAAAGGCTTGCTGCTGCTTTTATAAGAAAGAGCAAAAATGTGTTGCACAAAATGTGCTATGTGTGTGTGCTTGTGTGTCTGTCTCATGACAATCAGCATGTGTGGATGTAAATGAGGCAGCTCCCTCCGTGGGTGGCTGCTGCGAGCCTAATTTTTCAGGCTGAAGAACACCTGCTGTTTCTTAGTCAACTCAAATTTAGCACAATTTACTGAGACTGAAAACAACAAGGAAAAAACATGATGTGTATTACTGCTTCCTGTTTACAGAAAAAAAATATTACCCAACCTGCAGAGTGGTAATTACGAGCATCTGGTCTCCTAACACCAAATTAAAAGCATTTTGGACTCACAAACAACTTCACAATGCAAATAGCTACAATGATTCTCAAAGTTTAGATGGATACAGAGAGGTGGGGAATAATTACAGAAAAATACCCCAAACTAATTACAATAACAGAATATATGTAACATCATATTAAAATAGAATCTCAGGGATGTTAGCGTGTGATTATTTCTTTCATATTGGCGTGCTGCACTGTTAACACACTGATATGTTAAAAATGTATAACTTTGGAATGACATTAAAGGGCAGCTTGTTGCATTAGATATGATTCTCCCTGGAAGTACACCAGATGGCCTGTCTTTACTGTGCATGTCACTTCATGACACACAGCATGAAGGGTAACATTTTTACTTACATTATTTATCTGAAGCTGTTTTTTCTCTCTTACGGTATCTTCTTTAAGAGCGAGTCTCCTCTCGCAGATAACGTCTGACAGACAGAGAGATGCCCGAGATGCTGCCCTCGCCGAACTGAAGGAATAAATCTCCCTCAGTGACAAACAGCCTGCACACACATGCACATTATTTTCCATATCTGTGCCCTCCCAGGTCAGGACTTTTGCCCACCCAGGCATGATAGCTGGAGCTGAAGCGATTAACTTTACATCGACCGCCATCACCTTTTCCACCTCTGACGGAGGGGAGGAGAGGAGAGGAGGGAGTGTCACTGATACCATCTCTTATTTATAAAAGTGTGGCATGTAAAAGAGGAGAACGTTGAAGGAGAGATGAAAGTGGAGGTGAGAGTGGAGGTGAAGAAAGTCTGAAACACACCTCCGTCAGACTCGTCAGACACACCTCCGTCAGACTCTAATGTCATAATCTACTCAGGAATATCAATGAGATCAAACACACTGATGTTTCCCTGTACTGCTCACAGATTACCCGAGCTGAACCACATACTAAATTAAACAAGTAGTAAACCAAGATAAGTGGATGCTGATTGGGCTCGTGTGATATATCGACAAATGTTTAATATTTCATACTATTTCATTACTCTCTCGGGCAATATCTTATACGTTTGGATGATGGTTGAGTTCGTCCACAGCAAATCATGCCACAGTTCAGTCCCCTCAAGAGACTCATGCACCACTAACCGTTTTTTAACCAGCCATATGACAAACAGTTCGGAGAGACTAAACTAGAGCCACGAAAGTATACTTAAGTGCTCGAAACAAATCTCAGACTCAGCCTGCAGCACATCATACTGCATCAAATCATGAAGATGGCAGGAGATGATGGCTGATGTTGCAACTTAACCAATAGACCAATACGACATTTTTCTCATATCGCAGAGCAGTATCCAGATGATTCAATCGTTTCTTATCCAATCAGGAGCTTTTCAAATCCTTTAGTGAATGCACTTGGGATCATGTTTCCACATTCGACACAGTTTTGAGTGGTCTAATGTTCACTCGTCCTCCGAGCTACATGGAAAATTAGATGAGCAGATATGATTTTTTTATTATTTATATACAGTAAGTGACACGTGTAGCCTAAATACCTCTCCACAAGCTACTTGCTTCCAATATGGGAGGTCCCAAATCACAACTAGACTGGCACTGGAACTCAGTGGAGTGCAAACCTCCACCAAGGCCAAACAGTTTCTAAATCCAATCAAGATGCACCAAATTTCACACGCTCATAGACATCAGTCCTCTGAATGTGCCTGGTTTTATTGTATCTAGATCCATAAATCATTTCCTGGGAAATTGGTGAAAAAGTGACAAAAACACCCAATCTCGTAATGTTATAGAAAGTACAAAAAAAAAAGTCCTGTAATGGGTTCTTTCCTGACACATACCATCTTTCCACAAAGTTTCATGGTAATCCGTGTGGGTGTTTTTTTGTAATGCTGCTAGCAAACAAACAAGCACTGATAAAACATTGCCTCCTTGGCGGAGACAGCTTAATAAGCTCAAATGTTTTATGTATGGCTACGGACAAATGTCGTCCCTCGGTCTCATTTTGCCTTTCGACAAGGTATGGAAATTATGTCAGGTACCAGTCGATGATTCAGAATGCTGCCATCAAATTTTAACTGGAAAATCCAACGGCCAGTAAAAGCTAATAATAAATGCTTTATTGCTCAAATATAGATTAGCTCATAAATAAGAAGGCGGAAACATTGAAGTGTTAATGAGAGGTTTGGTGGTCCCTGACTATTCCATCAATCTGGATAGAAGCGGCTATTTAAAATAAATGTATCCCCTGTTATACGAAACTGCTTGAGCCTTGCCATTACTTCTAACAGGAATTTCACCATCACAGCCTTGACATAAATAATGCATTGACGTATCCACCGTGAAGCCGTTAGGATAAATAACAGGAATAAATTAGTAATCTTGGAGTAGGAGACGAAGGATAGATGAAGTAAAGGAGAGAATGAAAGGACTGACAACCCCGGATTCCCAGCATGCACACAACCACGCACCGCAATAAATAAGAGCATGATTGGCATGTCAAAGCAGTGAGAACGTTACAGGCTTATTAAGAGGCATAAAATGAAACTTTAATTAACTGGTTCAGTCCCCAAACTGCTCTTATCGTGCTCAGAGAGGAGAGCGAGGAGTGTGATTACACAGTAATGTCCCCTTTGATGCCCAAAGCCGGCAGAGCCTTCTCTCGGTCGTGGACACACAGGACGGAAACAACAGGCCCATATTTCAGCCCATGAATTTTATACCGGCCTCATTAATAATCGTTACCCAGTTTAATGACTTTCTCCGAGTGTGCCTCAGTGCGAGAGCACCGCGTCTCCTTAACTCACCCTCATTAGAAGCAAACATCTTGTGGTTGTAAAATACAAGATGGTGACTGAAAGACAACAACCTTGAGACATATGCTATCATAAAAAAAAGTACATTTCCATTATCATTTTATACAAGTAATATCCATTTAAAATTGGATATTGCTGCTGCTGAATTTAAGTCACGCTTCAGTACCATGCTTGGTCATGCCCTGCAAACTGAATTTTACAAGTGCTTGAAATGCAGAGAAAGCATTTTCAGGTAGCTTTTATATTTTTTGTTCCATTCATACAAAACTAATCCGCTCCTATTGTGTGTTTTTTTATTTCTGGCACTCCAGGTAGAGCTTGTCAAAATGTTCTGAAATCCCAGGAAAAAGAAAATATAATTATCTGTACCTGGTTGAATTTTTTTTTTACCTGACCACAGCTTTTCTCCAGGGGAGCGATAAGGACCAGGCTGTCAGGAAATGTCCTTTTCTAACAACCCGGTCCCAGCTGATCGCCAAGGACACACGGCTCTGCGCAGAGCAGTCATTGTGGAAACGGCTGAAACTGCAGGTAAGTTGATGCCCTGCATGGGAAAACAACTATAAAATTTGAAAGCAACACCACGTAACTTTCATGTTTGTTGAGAAACTCTTGAATCTGCGCCGTCCACACGTGGATGTATTGCTAAACAACCACGCCAAGGTAAATGGTTCCATGGAAGTATGACGGCAGTGACAGTTTCAACGTTTGAAATGGATGGATCGCTATTTGTATGTAAAGGCAGCATAAATAAACCTCTAGTCTTTGTTATTGATCTTCAGCTCAGCATAACTTTTGAACCTGCTGGGCCTGTTTGTGTCGAAATTGTTAAGAATAGAAGTTTGGTGCGAGAAGTGGGAATGAAAGCAGCAGCCCTCTCCCTTTTCCAAGTCAGTGCACTATCAAACTCATTTTGAAGCTGCTGCTTTGTTGTAAAAAAGTTGCATAGTATAACTCTTCAGAAAGTATCCCAAAGTACGCACATTCCAGCTGGATAAGCACTTGGAGCTGGATAGAAGCAAACCAGTTGAGGCTCCCTACAAACTTTGTTATGACCTCCCAGTACAGGCCTTTGAAACGTTTCTGGGAGCCTCAACTGGTATGTGAAAATGTCTTGTTTTCTAGCTTCAGGCTTTTCCCTTTATTCAAAAAAAAGAAAACCTACTCTATGAACATAGAAGTGATGTATCATTTTTTCTCTCTGTGTCTTTACTGGTCAGCCTCAACACCAGCCTCTCTCTCTCTTTCTCTCTCTCTCTCTCTCTCCCTCCCTGTGCCTCCCCTCTCTCCACTCTTTATATGATATTAGTTTTGGTTCCACCTTTGAGGGTAATGTCAGTGGCTGTTGTGCCGATCCAGGTCAGTAACGATCGCACTGCTGTCACGACTGTCACCCCACCACTCAATCAAAACCCGTCTGTGAGTTTGTGCGTGTCCAGTTGTGTGTGTTTGTGTGTGTGTGTGTGTGTGTGTGTGTGTGTGTGTGTGTGTGTGTGTGTGTGTGTGTGTGTGTGTGTGTGTGTGTGTGTGTGTTTTGATTAGTAGACTCCATTAACTCTTATGAAATTCTGATGCCAAGCCGAGGTGCCTGGGGAGAAGCACTTATGGAACGTCAGGTTGCAGTGTGAGTAATCGGTTTACCAGTGCCAGAGGGTGATATTCAGGGGGAAAATGGGATTTTCAGGCCCTGCGGCCAACAAGCAAACACCAAGAGTGTGTGGTGTGCAATGTAGATGATTAAGGCAAATGGATTTCCAAGAACACAAATGTATGTGGTTGGACTCTCAAAGTCTGCATCTTTAGAATTTATAAGTGTGTAGCTTGGCAAGACGGCCTGAGAGGAAGTACAGACAGATTCAACAGTAGACTCAGGACACAGAGACTCAGCTCTGTGAGGCTGAACACAAAGTTCCCAGCTCAACATATCATTTCTCAATAACCTTCTGTCGCACAACTCTAATACCTCGAACCATATTGTAGCCTCCAAAATCCAATTGGTCCCATTTCCCTCTACCTTGTAACACTGTGCATATTTAGCTGGTTGGGGATTTTGCTGACTTCAGCATCACTCCTGGGAGACATAGAGACCAAGCTGTCCCTCTGACAACCTGGCCTCAGGCTGACAGAGGTGCAATTATAAGGGCAGCCATTTTGGAGCTAGAGCAAGGGCAGTCTGGGTAATATCATGTTCCCCGAAAGACATTTTGCATAAATGCTAGTTCAACAACTTCTTCTACCATGGGTCTACAGTGCAAGCATACACATAGATTCTTCAAATTGGAAACTCAATCTACAACATAAAAGACAACAAGACGGAATTTAAAAGCAACATAATCTAATATCAAAAAGAAGAGTTAAATGGAAATGAAAGAAATAAGATGGTAAAAGTGAAACTGCTATGTAAGAAATTTGTAAATGTCTGTATCGTCTGTATTTAATCAGTCATGTAGGGTGTGTTTAGTCTGCAAAGTCTTCAGTAATCGTAATACAATTCAAAGCTTTTAGGAAGGATTTAAAATAAAAAGTAATACAAGTTGGGTTATGATTAAATCTAAGCCTTTCCCTAAACAATTTTATTTCAGGATATTGCTCCAATAGCTACAGTCCAGGTTGAAGTCTGCTGACTGTTCAAAACCTCACGGCATACCACTGACTGGAAAAAGCCGACGACATTCGCCGATAAACTTGGTCTGATTGGCCTGTTAGACACTGTGTGCACTGGGAGACATTGAATTTGTTTTGACTTGTGGGCTAATTGACAGATATTGATCGGGTTTTCCCACTGTGCTTTCTTCTCTGACTGTTTCACAGCTGTGCACGCGCATCGTGTGTGGATGTGTGTGTGTGTGTGTGTGTGTGTGTGTGTGTGTGTGTGTGTGTGTGTGTGTGTGTGTGTGTGTGTGTGTGTGTGTGTGTGTGTACACGGGCTTTGAACTATTGACTAGACATTGTCCAAAGTTCTGTCAAAACTAAATGATTGATCGTAAGAGCGGCTGCAGTTTCCCTCAGGCAAAACACCAGTCGTTGGTGTTTTGCGTGTGTGTGTGTGTGTGTGTGTGTGTGTGCGCGTGTGTGTGGGATTGCAGTTTTCTCGAGACTAAACCCCACGCTTCCTCCAATCACCTCCACCTGTCTCTCCATTACACTCTACTGTGCTGTCAATCACACTGAAGTTGTTACTCAAGAACCTTTTGACGATTGGGTTCAGGTGCTCAATGGACCTGTTCACTAAATTACACTCTTTTATTGTCTGTCTAGGTCTTCACTTTTCTTCCACTCAGACAGGAGGGAGGGGAAGACAAGGTTTTCTTAACATCTTCTTCAAATCCAACACACAGCAATGTCTATTCAAATAAAACATTTCTCATGTGCCACCTAAATGAGTCAACAACTTGTTATCTAGTAGAAATAAATAGGTAACGATAGCAGCACCCCCTGACATCCTTTTCCCCAAAACGCTCAATGCAATGTCAATGGCAGTCACGCTTGCCCTTCAGACATCCTCCACACGATTAACGCACACACACACTAACACACACACACACACACACACACACACACAGCAGCCCCCTATCTTCAATCTGAGATGTTCAAGCTAATAACCTCTGATAACGAAGAACAATCTCTTACGCACACACACACACATACAGAGGGAGTCAGAGAGCACAAAGGAAGGGGAGCGAGGGTTGCAACCTACATTGTACTACACGACGACATTGTTTGGGTATCTGCTGAACTCTCCTCCTCCTCCTCATACTGATGAGCTGCTGTCAGTCTAATAGAGACTGGCTGAGCTAATGGACAGAAAACCATCCCACTAATGCAGATCAGATGTTCGGAATGACAGCGGAGCAAAGCGAGAGAGAGAGACTCGCTCTGACTGACATGGGGCTCTGTCACATTCCGAGACACTTTCCGTCAGTCAATCACTCGCTTTCTAACACATCTGACAAGGCAGCGGCGTCAAGCGGATGTTGAGAAAATAAAACTCTTGACTTTTTGCACGTTTGTAAACCTAGACTCTTTCAATTTATATTCCTCCCTGCAGCCTCCTAATTCCTTCACCCTCAGTCTTAGACTTACATTGACTTCTCCCAACCAAATTCTGCTCCTCCCTCACGTCTTCTCCTCGCTTTCTTCTCCAGCGTCTCCCCTCCTCTCGTCCCCTCTTCCCCCTCCAGGCTTTAACGAATGAATGTGTTTACAGAGAAGGAGGGGAGGAGAAGGAGATGGGGTGAGGGGGACCTAGGGAGAGGTGAGCAGGGCTTATTTTAATTAACGATTGCCTGTAGATTCAGTCAAAGATTAAAACTCATTAGGATCGATTCTGGCTCCCGGCCCCATTAGGCTACGGGTTCCAGCGCGGCTCGGAAAGAATTGGATAGGGGGTGGAGGCGGGACGGGGGTGGAGGGATGCGGGTGGGGGGCGGGGAGCGGGGGATAGTGGATAGTACAAGGATGGACAGTGGGGCAACGCCAAGAGGTGAAGGCTGTGAAGCACACGCCAACAAAGGAGAGAAGAGGCAGGGAGGAATCAGGACACGGAAAGTGAGACACCAAAGACACTGTAAGAGAAATATATATGATGTTATATAATCTGATTTGTGAGAGTGGAGACAGAGTGGGGGGGAGGAGTTTGATGGAGTTCGGGAAAGAGAGAGCATGAGAGTGCAGCCTAAGTGGGGACTGTCAGTCAGATTATTTAGAAATATAGTGGAGGATATATAGTGGCAAGAAGAGACGCGGGGAGGGGCAGATACGTCAACGTCTTCATTTCTACGTGTGCACTTCACGTCAAGGGGCACATATCTGAATGTCTCAGGGTCTCAGGTGGGCAGATCCTGCGTCATTACAACTATACTGATGGATGGGAGCTGAGCATTAACAGGACTGGAGTGACAGGAAGAGGTTCTGTACTAGGACAAACAACACCTCCAGACTACCAAAGCGCATCACCGGGATTTGCCTGGAAAAAACGCAAGCCAGTTCATCATCTTGCACATTGCTCCTGTCCTTCTTTTGCACCTTCCCTGCTTCCCTGTCTTTCATTTTTTCCTACCCTCCTCCTTCCTTTCCCTCTTTCCCTCCATCGGTGATATTACCAATGTGACAGATAAGCCTAAGTGAACCACTCCTGGCACTCCTCCATGCAAGGATCCAGTCATTTCACATCAGCAATTCTGGCACTTCCAGAAGGAACCCGGGCCCCGAAGAACCCAGAGGAGGATCGCTGATGAGGCGCTCTATGTCACACATGTCCCGGCACATCAGATGACACGTTAAATCACGGCTTTTAATTAGTGCCAGAGGCCATTATGATTCTAGATGCGGCAAAAGCTGCAATGCCGGGAAGGTGACTCGAGGCTAAACTCCCTCTGACAGACTCAATTATGAAGGCAATCTTTGTCCCGCAATCGCTTCAGTCTTGGAATTGTAAATTATGATATTCCTTCTCCTCCTCAGTCATCGGAGGTGTGTGCGTCATGTGACTTCCACACCAGCTAATACCGTCTCCGTTACCTAACCCTGTATGGTGGTCAGGTTTTTCCTGACATTAAGGCTGACATGGTTCTAAATGCCAATGTTTAACATCGCTAATCAAAATCTGTGTGTGAGAAAAGAAACTGCTCGATGAAACGTTACAGCCCAGACAGATTTAACGATTTTAACATTTAACAATATGTGTGTGTGTGTGTGTGTGTGTGTGTGTGTGTGTGTGTGTGTGTGTGTGTGTGTGTGCGTGCGTGCGTGCGTGCAAACTTGAAATTACCAGCCTGAGTGTGTGAGCATTGCATCCATCGTGCTGACTGTTGGGAAGTGGGCGATCAGCTCACTTTGCCAGGAGCAGATACAGTACCCAGTTAAACATGAGGTGGATATCTATGCCTTCTTCCAAACACTTATGCAATAACAACACACTGTGTGTCGTCTATCTGATGGTCTCAGAAATAAACTTTAATTTACTGTTATCTTGAGTAATTTGTATCCATCACAGAGTTATCCATCACAATTATTTGATTTATTATCATAGAGGACAAAGAAAACCTTGAAATATTCATATGAGAGAAGCTGGAACCAGTCAAGCTTTAAAGATGAATTACATTATTAATCAAATTTATAACTGCTGCAGATTATCTTCCTGTCGATTGACTAATCATTCTACCACTAAATACAAAAGAGATTCTCATAAAAGTGGTTTTAGATATCCCTCTACACTGAGATGTTATTACACGAATGGTTTAACTATTGACAATTGATGAAAAATAACAAATAAAAGGGTTTGAGGAGTTCGGAATCGGTAGATCATTTGATGTATTAAGTTAAAAAGAACCAACCATCCAAAAATCATATTAATGGAGCAAAGAGGCAGAAAAACAAACTTGTGCACGATGCAAATGTTGATATATCTAAACATTTTGTTGAAATTCTTAATACATTAAATAAATCAGCCTTCTTCATCTATACATGAGATGATGAACACCACGAGTATCACACGGATCAAATGGATCATCGGCAGAACAACTACTGATTTAGCCTTTTATAAAAATATAGACTTGAAGTGGAGAAGAAGGAATAATGACAAGGTTGAGATAATAGCGGCTTATGAATATATGGAGAGAAGCCATTGTGTGTGAGTGTGTGTGTGTGTGTGTGTGTGTGTGTGTGTGTGTGTGTGTGTGTGTGTGTGTGTGTGTGTGTAGGTGATATGATTCCTCTTGAGTTTGGCTTGTGAGGTGGAAGAGGAGATTACTGCACCACGCTTCTATAATTACCTCTCATCTCTCAGCCAGTGCTCTTAAACACAACGGGGAATGCCAGGCTACAGCACACACTCCGACACATGCACACACTCCGACACACACACACACACACACACACACACACACACACACACACACACACACACACAGTGGGGTGCACTTCAGTACAATGTAGCAGGTTGAGAGGGAGTTATTTCTAGAGGGTTACATTTCACTCAAATGGTGATTGGACATCGCCCACACTAGCTTTAAGCAACACAGGTCAGCTTTGCTTTGAGTGCACACACACGCTTTCGCTCTCTCTCTCGCTCTCTTTCTGTCTCTCTCACACACACACACACACACACACACACACACACACACACACACACACACACACACACACACACACACACACACACACACACACACACACACACACACACACACACACACACACACACACACACACACAAGTTGCATGTAAGTAAGGAGAATGACTCACCTGTCCTTCCCACACAAAAAACCCACTTAAGAATCCATTCTCACAAGTCTTACACTCACATCACACTGTTCACTTGTTCATCTTAGTGGTTTGCACACAAAATCACTGGTTACCTGCTCTCTCGATTTCTATCAATCACACAGACACACCCTCACACACACACACACACACACACACACACCCTCTCACACATACACACGGCAATACAACGGATCACTCTACAGTCAGCTGCTTGCCTAATCGGAAAAATACAGTAAACAAATGAGCAGCAGTATTTAGCTGCATCACATCTTCATTACACAGACTCTTATGGGCAGGAGCCAGCCTTAATAAGCATGCAAACTATCAGGGCTAAGTATGTTTTAAAGTTGACAGGGTCTCACAAAGATGAATTAACCATGCGATTCACAGCTTTGAGCAAGTCATTAAAAAGGATGCCAGGAGTAAATTGCTCTGCCACACTGAATGACTTAGTCCCTCTCTCTCTCTCTCTCTCTCTCTCTCCCCCCTTATTAAAAAAGCAATATGATTTCATGTGGACAGACACAAGGGGGCATTTCAACATAACTGAAAACAGGGGAGGAGATGAAATGTCAAAGGAGAGGAAACTCCAGATTCTTCTGAAGCGATTACAGGTGAAGCAAGTTTCATCTCATCCACCGTCACATTTGCTAATCGTCCTTCATCCACCTCATATCGGGTGTGTGTCAACTGATTACAGAACCCAAAGGTGAAGTTGCAAAGGACAAAAGAACAGTCAAAGTGCTGAGGTGTGTTGTGGAGAGCTTCTGTCTCTGCGAGCGTGACGCTGAGCACAGTGTGGGTTTGTCAACGTGACCTACACAACCCGTATGTAGGGTTGTAAAGCCTGATGGATGCTTATGGACTCAGCGGGGTTCTTTCTATGTTGATTCTTTTTAAACTTTAAAACAGTGGAGGGTAGAAAAGTGAGCTTCTTAACTCACCCACACACACACTGCACATACCCACATGCTACACACACAAAAACATCCACGGATAAATCCAGCCGAAGATACCCACACACTGCATGGCTGTTGCACACGCACACACACACACACACAGACACACACACACAGACAGACACCTTGCAATCATTGCGTAATTTGGGATGTATTAAATATGTGACAGAACCCACTGCTTAGCTGCTAATGCGTGGACCAGTGCAAATGAGATTCCAGTGTCCCCGTGGAGCTGGAGGCACACAGCTGTCTGGCCTGGCACAACTTCCCTCTGCAGGCCTGAGATGTGTTCAGGCATAGAAGCGAGCATTTTATTAAGGCAGCTGGCACTTAACAAGCAAACGGTGCTTTCTCATGAGCAGGGAGAGCTATGGGCTGTAATGTGACAGTGGAAGGATTTGATGTCAGGGAAAACACCTCCGGAGAGTGTTCAGCTCTCAGAGGAGCGCATATAAACCACCAGGTATATTTGTGCCTGTCTGTCAGGCTCAATGAGTGGGTTCATTATAACGCTATAAAAAGTGATGAGTGTCAAGTCTCATCTGTACTGAGTGGAATCAATTACACCCGCACATGAGGAGATATGGGAAGGAAGGACGCACAAAAACCACACTTGCAAACCAAATTACGCACAGAATTTCCCTAGCTTGAAAAATCCACATGGCATCAAGTGTCCCCTCACATGTTTGCTGTGCTGGCAAAGAACATCAGGCCATCGTTGAACCACAGAGCAGCACTTCAGGTAAAGCTCAGAGAGATGATGTGAGGGATTTCTGCCGTAATTCATATCCACAGCAGCTCAGTTTGGACACCAGCTGGTGTTCTCTGCCCCAGAAGCTCAAACAGTCAAGACAGCGATGATAAAGGTGGTCTCCCATACATGAGCCAGGTCAGCGCAGGCACACAGGCACACACCCACGCACGCACGTACGCACACGCACGCACGCAGACACACACAGTTGTCACCAATTTGCATGATTCACGATCATTACCATTACGCACCACTTACGCAACAATATCGACATGCAACACTGACATTAAAAAAAGATTCAATATGTCTGTCTTTTTTTTTATCCCTTTAGAAAAAAGAACTGTGCTCTACTTAAGTGTGGAAACTCAGCAGCTCCAAGAATAAGACGGTGAATGTGTGCTACCATGGAAGCTGAAAATGAAAGTAAAGATGATATAAACTTGAATATAACTTGCGGTGGCGCGCGACAACAAAATGAATCTGCCAATATCCATCGAAGCACGATATAGATCAGTTCTTTTTCCTAAGGGGGTGAACAAGTTGTGCCACTTGTTCAGTTATAGGTTGGACCGAGTTCCTTACAGATCATCAGCCTGACATATTCAATCTTTTTTATATATATATACACTTGCAGGCAAACGCACAACATCCACCGGTGCCTCACTCACCCGTTAGCTGATCATAGGACCCGTCCAGCTCTCTGGAGTCCGACAGGCTTTGGTCACGGTTTTTCGCCTTCATTTTCCAACCCTGCTGCGCGCCGGAATGTGGAACTGTGCGAGGACAGCCGATATGTTACGATGTTTGTGGAAAAGATTTAACAGTGGATCTGTCGTGCGCCCTCGCGGAGGATGGCTACAGGTACTTAACCGTTAACGAGTCATGTTTGGTTTGAGGTAAAGAAAAGAGAGAGATAGGGAGAGAGAGCGAAAGAGAGAGAGACGGGGGAAAAGAGAAAGAGAGAGAGAGAGAGAAAGAGAGAGAGAGACTCATTTAAGTCGCAGTTCCCCGTGTCTGAGTCTCCGTGTGCGCTCTCGGCATCCAGGAGCTGAGTGAACCAAGCGCGCTTATGGTGTAGCGACTCTCACTCGGGCTGGCGCGCACGCACACACACGCGCAAACACACACGCACACTTACACACACTTACGAGCACACACACACACACACACACACACACACACACACACACACACACACACGCGCACACACACATAGTTGTGTCTCCATGACTTCAGAGGACATAATATTGACTTAAATTGATTTCCAAGAGACTCTATCTCAACTATAGTTACTAAAACCAAACACAGACAAGCCCAGGGAGCGAGAGAGACACATCTTTGAAATAAACATTGATTTGGACACTTTTTGGAGACAACATTGATCAAAATAAGAATATGATAATAGGGAATTTCCAAACATGTGTCTTAATCGTTCATTCATTCATTCATCCATCCATCCTCCCCTGCCATTAATATTACCATCACATCTTCCCTAATGTTCTCCATTGAGTCAGAGCCGTGTCAGATGTGCACAGAGACATCGGCAGGAGCAACAAGGAGCACACTGCTGCTGCCAGGCAGAGGTTCTGACTATATCTGATCTATAAATACTCACATGGCTCTGGGAAGCCTTGTATCTCTTCCTTTTTTCTCCCTTTCTTCCTTCTTCTCTCCCCTCTCAGTCGTCTTTGCCTCACTTCTGCATGCCTAAATCACACTATGACATTCGGTCACAATCTGTTGAGCAATCTGTCTTTGATGCCATGTTTTTCCTCATTATGTCAGGGCTTGCATCAATAACGCTCACCATTCCTTCTGTGCATCCATTCATTCATTTATTTGGAGCATGAAATCTGCAGGAACTGTTGTGTTTGTTGTCTGTAGGCTTTTCTATTTAGATGTTCATGCCCTGTGACCCCTGCTGAAGGAAGGGCATGAACTGTAGTGTCACGGGTATTAGATTCCCTCCTCATTCACGGCTCGGCTCAGTCTTTCCTCCTGCTCTCTCAGGAGTCAGTTGACCTCTGAATCGGACACGTCACTGAAAGGTTGTTTGTCCTCCGATGGGACTGCCTCCAGTGTCATATCTGTCACGGAAATTCCCATTCAAGCACACATGTCTCTCCCAGTCCGATAATGTCTACATGCAAATGTTCAGGTCATGTAGCCCTTGACCTTCCTGTTACCATGTGGTTATAAGTGACATTGACAAATGTGTTGTGAATATTTGGGCTCTGTATGAAACAGAGGTCAGCCATGGAGGTCATGTTGTTTACAATAGACTCAACATTGACAAAAGCAGAAACACTTAATGTTGACATTTTCCAAAAAGTTTGTGTGTCCTTTTCCCCGAGTCAGTGCGTTCAGACTCCATTTTCAGATGAGGTGGAATGAAATATTGTACAACTTAGTTAATTTCATGCATACTGTAGGCCAAAACTTTTTCAAGGCGAAATAAAACATCAGAATCCAATAGCCATCCAACTTGAATGGCACTCTTTAGAGCACATATCTCCACCAAGGCCTAGGTCTGCCAACAAATGCGAGGGGTGGGAGGCAGGGTTTATGACCTAAACTGCAGCCAGCCATCAGGGGCTGATCGAGATAATTATAAGCTTCACTTTTGGGGAGCAGTCATGTCGTCTATCTTTGTCAACACTTCAGACCAGGTTTGGCTTTTTGCCGCCTGCACCTGACCATAACTCACGTTGCCTGTCTTGGCTTCGCTTATTTAGGCTGAAGGAGCAGTGAGTGGACAAACACATTATGTCATCCAGTACCCTGGCTACAAGTCTCATTACCATACAGATGCCTATATGGTTGCTTTATGTGTGATTCTTTACATTTTTCGTGTAAAGTATGACTGGAAAAGAGAGGAGGTGAAGAGCAGAGAGGAGTTCAGGTCACGAGGAGTTGGATGTTCCCCCCGCTAAGCCTCATTTGAACCCTGCATGCTGCCAGTAAGCAGAGGCAGGCTCACAATAATCACAAAGCCTGCTCTTTCTGTCATCTAATACCAACAAAATATTTCACAGATACGGACGATTGGGTAGCGATTGGATTTCAGTGTGTGGTAAATGAAAGGAGACAAGGAGAGGGGGATTCGAAATGAAGGCGAGGAGGAGTGTGCGAGAATGAAGGATAGGGGAAGTGGGGAGATCGATGCACGGTGAGTGAGAGGGGATTTAGTGATTCACCGCCAAAATAGAGTGAAGCGGCAAGTCATTGATGAGGGGGCTGTCTGTAACTGCAGGGGTCAGCAGTGGGGTCTTCTAGACAAACCTATGTGGACGTGCGCATGTCGCAGCTTTGCAGTGACCTTGTTGTATTTTAGAACAGAATTGCAGACACATGGCATGATGCCAGCTGGGTAGCAGGGTCTGCTGTTGTTGTGTTCACTACATGTTGTTTGTATCCACGTCGTCAACACCACAGAACATTAAGAACAAGAGTCGTCTTTTCATGCTTCTGCTCCGAGATCATTTCTGACAGTTCACCTACTCTTACAACAATAAAAAGACTGTTGTTGACCTGATATCTTTTTTATTGGGATTCAAGTCTGTGATCCAATTCAGCCATAAACCATCACGAATCCTCTCTCTGGAACATGTACCCACACCATATCATCATATACAAAACTCGACATAAAAACTCCTCGTCGGTGTTCATGTGAGGGGTAGCAGCACATTGCAACTTCATTCAAATCAAGCCAGAATTAGCTTTGTAATCCCACTCTACCCATAAACCCTCCACCACCTTGTAACCGGATTATTCACACCTACTCAGAAGCTCAGACACGTGGACACACAGGTTATGTTGTTGGCGTCTGCAAGTGGTTTATCGAAAAATTCTGATGTGAAAGTAGAGGAGGACAAGAATGCAGATGGGAGGAGGGGGAGTAAGACTCATTAAACTACTGAGATGCACCTTCTGGCTCCCACTGCAACCCCAAGGTTAGTCCCCTGTCCTTGGCAAAACTGCTGTGAGAATATTAATAGCACAAAACTCTGGGATCCCCAAACCAAGAGCTGTGTACGTGTGTGCGTGTGTGTGTGTGTGCGTGTGTGTGTGTGTGTGTGTGTGTGTGTGTGTGATGCCAAACAGAATCATTATGTCACATCCTGCAACAGCCAAACAATACAGGAATGTTCAATGCAAAGCTTTATAAATCTTTTCAAATACAATGTTTCAATATTTTCAGTTTTCTCAGGATCACTGGGGGGGGAAAAAGAGACATAAAGATCATTTGCCAGAACAATTCTGCACCTCAGCAGAAAAGATGGAATAAGAGGGATTAATTTAGAAGCAGCAGTCGCTGATGGTATTTCAAATCACCGAGCATCACCAAGCAGAAAGGCAACCCTCCTTGTTAAGCAGCATTAAAAAGCACTTCAAACGTCTGAATGACACTTGGATTCATTATTCACCGCAGCCAGCGACCTCCAGCACGGAGCTGTCAACCCGGCCTCAGTCCCACAGCCAATACTGGCTGAGTGACTGATTGATGACGTCCAGTGAGACTCGCACACACACCCAAACAGAGACCTACACACACGCAGAGCACCCAGACACACACTCACTCGCTCATTAACAAATAGCGAAGGTCACCAAAAAAAACAATGAATGTTCAACACCCTTGTCAGTTTAAACGAATTTGATTGTTTGTCTTCAGTAACTTTGTGTTGCTCTGCACATGTAGCTTTATAAATGTATATAAACGCGCGAGAATTTTGTATCGCAATTATAACAACAAAGGCACAACTTTGACATTGAAGGTGGAATGCTTAGCTTGCATCTAACACATGCGTCCACTGGCCGGATGCGTGGGCTCGGCTTGGAGAGGTGTCGGCTGCTGGTTGGCTCATCCTTAACATCCTGCCGTTTAAATTCTGTGGGGTTTGCCAGCGCTCCGGGGACAGAGACTTGGCAGCACTATCCCGGTTCTGTACCCGGCCTCTAACCCTTTTTTGTGACTCTTAACCTGAAATTGCGTTTGTGAGTAGTTTGCAGTAGAAGTTGTTGTAAATAGGATTCATCACTTAAGTTGTAGATAGCACAGAGACTGCAGGGGTGAACTGCTTTTTTTTATTTATCTTTAAGTCAGGGTTTGGTAAATGTCTTAGGGATTGTTCTGTTTCACTTAGGTCTAGGTAGCAGGTAGGTGTTTTCTCTTCTGATAAGATGGTTTTCTTTTGTTTATTGTTTTGGCCTTGGTTCACCTTGGTGTGTTTGTTTATGGTCACTGTCACATTCTATTATCACCTATAAGGCGTTGTGATTTTGGTTTTGGGGAAAGGGGCAGTAAAGTTCTTGTGTGTTTTCATGTTGCGGTCCTACACCCCTAGACAGGAGCGTAACAAGTGTAAAGCTGATAAGATAAAGAGTACTAGAAAGAAAGAAAGATATTTATAATGTAACGTCAATTGAGATTAGTATCATATCTTTAACATAGTCCCACTAACCACAGCTGTGGTCTGTCTCCAACCCTCAAATGAACCTTTAAAGGAATTATAGTTCTACATTCCACTCTCGTCTCCTCATCCTCTTCTTCCTTTCAGCACTTTGCTCCCATCTTAACCTACAGCAATCGGTTCAGTCTGTTTTCATCAAGCCTGTACACTGTCCGCTCTCTCCCTCCCTCTCCATCTCCGCCTGTCTTCTGATTTATCTTTCTGACACCTCCATACCTCCCCGAGCGAGATGTACACAATGACCTTCAGAAAACACGGACTGAATCGCTCTCCACGTCTAAATTTCTCCCCCTTTAATCACACTTGTGTGTAATCGGTTTTATTTTGTTCCTTGATGCTGTCTCAGGAAAGAAAGAAAAAAAGTATAACTTAACAGCTGACCCCAGATACGTTTGCTGTCTCAGCAAGCCTTTAAAACCTGTGATAGATTTTGACAGATGTCAGCTGGGCTGCTGCTGCCGACGTCACCTTTCGCCTGAGGGATGACACCCTCTGAGACAGTGACACACAAACACACACACATATACACAAAGTCGTGCCATAACTAGCACATCATCTGGGTGATGAATTTGATGTTATTTGAGAATTATAACATATTTTCTTTTTCAGCCTTTACTCCAATGTATACAGCTTGTGTTTCAGGTCTGGTGCACAACCGAGAGCAGCTGAATAATGTTGCATTTCTTCATGTTTACTGGCCTGGACAGAAGAAAACCAGGCAGAATGAAAACCTGTATGAATTACTCATGAGTGTAAAGTGCATACTTTCTCTGTCTGACTCACTCGCTTCTCATATCCCCTCAATTTTCTTTTTTTTTGCCCCTTTTTGCCATCTTCCTCTCTCTCCTGCCGTGTCCTTGCGCAGTCCGTTCCAGACGTGTCCTCTCCGTCCAGACGGTGGAGTCATTTCTGTGGAGCGGGAGACAAACAGACTCACACGCCCACACACATTCGAACTGGAGCATATTATGTGGAGGTGACCTCTATGATGGTTAATCAGCAGGCAATTTGTGTTTGCACAGATCATCCACCTGCTATGTGTCACATTCCTCTTTCAAATACAGTCATGACATGAACAGAGTGGAGTTAGTGGGCTGTTATTATGAGTCCTGGCAGTAAGTTTATACTGAAGAAGCACATTAGCAGGACATCTTCTAAACAAGTCATCGTTCTGTTGAATGTTTTCAGGTCAAGTCCAGGATTTTGACATTGGAGATTTTCGGTGCTGAATTTTCACTGAATGTTTTTGATACGTTCATTCGTGACTTTGCAAATTCATTCATTAAGGATTACCAGCCTGCGTTTGTATGCCTCCGCCAACAAGTGCAGTTTCAGTCAACATATACATTTTTCCAGACTCATTAAAGGTCAATGTGACCTTGGACCCCTGAAGTCTTATCAGTTAACCTTTGAGTACAAATGACAACTAGTCAAAATATGAAGTAATTCCCTAAAGGCAGACTTATCAGGTACAAGAGGCAAAACATGTTTTGTGAGGCCATCGTTATTCGCCACGATCAGTCGTCATTACCTTTGATACCTTTTGAACTTTGACCACACAAATCTAATCAGTTCATCTGTGAGTCCAAGTTAACGGTTGTACCAAATTTAAAAGAATTCCCTAGAAGTTTTCCTGAGATAATGCATTCACAAGTGGAAAAACGTTTGAATAAAATCTGACGAAATTCCATCAAGGCTTTCTCGAGATATCGTGTTCACAAGATTGGGACCAATGGATGGACGGACGGACGGACGGACAAACTGAAGGACCGACGTACAGCAAAGGCACAACCTTAAAACAGGATAGTTCCATCCACTGGAAGCATAAAAACACTTTTTCATGAAGTAACATTTCTTTCAAAAGACAATTACTGATGGGCCAACATTGAACCCCAGAATTCCCAAAGCCTTGTAACATCTAATTCCCCATCTCTCTCTTTCCTTTTCTACTGTCATCTCTACTGTGTTCCCTTTAATAAAGTTCAGTGCAGTAAACACAAGAATGAGAAAAAACAAATATTAATATAGTATAAGATGTTTAAGTAATTTCTAGAAAAAGAGTACATGTGTCCCTAACACTGGGTACTTCAACCTCTATTACTCCTATTTAAGAGTCACATTGTGTGAACACATGTATGCACATGCTTTGACGCACATACACATACACCTCCTGTGCTTCCCCAGAGTAATGAAAAGTGTTTGCGTGACAAATAGTGTGTTGTTTACACCACAAACCACAAACCTCAAACTGACCGTCCCCCTGGAAACCTGATTGTATCGTTCTAACTTCACTAATCCCAGATGAGAGCGTCATTGAAATCCAAAGCTAATACAGCAGATTGGAAACATATAAACCTCACTTTATTATCACCCAGGGATGTTTCCCAGAGGGAATAACAGTCGATTTTCAAATGGGCACCGTGTGAGCGGTAACACAGCCGCTCGTGTTCTTGTAGCAGTGCTGGTGTGTGTATGCGCGCTTTCATCAAGGCAGTGCAACCTGAGCTTGTGTACTGAAGCAGTGACGGCAACCAAGCGAACAGAATCCAGTTAAAGTCGTCCACGTGCCTGTGAAAGCCGACAATAGAGGGGAAAGAAAAAGGTTGAATTAAAGTGCGGAGACTTTTTTCTATTGGAGACATGTTGCTGAATCCCATTTATTTCAACATCTCATCACAGCCTTAACCTCTATCTATTCAATATTTTCTTTCACGGCAATCTCATTATCACTTCCTATTTCCCTGATGTGTCATTGATCTGTTAGCGCAATAAATTGTGTTTCCATAAACTGCACTCGTTTATCATTGGTGCAGCGTCAGAGCAAACAGTCTGAACACGTCGGACAAACACTTAAAATAACAAATTGTCCTACGTTGGTTGAGGACAGCTAAATAGCCCTCAGTAGGGAGGGAAAAGCCCTCTGATAGATCACTGGGGTGTGCTTAGATGAAGCAGGTGCATGGGTTTTATAGGTGCAGGCAGGGGAGAAAAAAAGCTGCTAAGGGAGATGGATGGAGAGCAGGGACCGGCGGGTAGGTGCGGGATATGATTGAGAGAGCAAACAGAAAAGTACCGATGTACAGAGCAGACAGATGGATGGAGTCTGGCGGCCCGGAAACCGCCCCAGCCCCAGCCCCTAGTGCCGAAATGTGCTGCCCCATTAATGCCCCCAGAGGGTTGTTTTCACGCCACAGCAAAGGTCGTATCGTTGATACTATTGCAGAGGAGGAGGGAAATTGGGGGGGCTTGCAATGCTGCCGTTTTAGCTCAAGTCCCTCTCCACTGTGAGAGGGTGTATCGGAATTACTGCTGCACGGTGCGATGATTTCCTCTCTCATGATGCTCTTAAGAGGGTCCCTCTTTTTTATCAGGATGCCGTCTGCAGCACGCGCCGGCTCTCCTGTAAAACTCATTGTCAATCTAATTACGCCGACCATCTGTAGAGTGGCTGTAAGATCAGTGCACTATCATACCAGTGGGCAATGAATGAGATGAATGGAGGAGACAGAAATTTGATTTGAGTGTTTAATAAAGCAGATAAGTCGAACCGCAGGAAGCTACATGGAGACTGATACACATCCTGTAGGGTTCAACTCAGACGACGCAGATCGTCCTCAGCTCGGTGTTTCTAAAGCACTGTATCCAATCAGTGCTCGGCTTATGGTGTGTGTGTGTGTGTGTGTGTGTGTGTGTGTGTGTGTGTGTGTGTGGAGGGGTTATCTGCGTATTTGCCTCCATTTGTACATGTGCATGTGTGTCCTATGGGTGTTGAATAAGTAATGCAGAGGCGCCTAATGAAAGATAATGTCTAGTTAATGATCTGTCAAAATGAAGTGTTTGCTTATTGAAGAAGGGATCATCCCAAGCTTTAATTTCCACTCTGTGACTCATACTGGAGGATATTGCTTCTTCCCATGTACATGTAGTACACACACACGCACGTGCACACACACGCACACGATATATAAACACAGGCGCACGCACACTGACAAAATAAAATAAAAAGCTTTTCAATGCGGAGTGCGTTATGCTCAGGCTGAGCTC
The DNA here is from genome assembly GCF_009819705.1 of Hippoglossus hippoglossus. Lineage (NCBI taxonomy): Eukaryota > Metazoa > Chordata > Actinopteri > Pleuronectiformes > Pleuronectidae > Hippoglossus > Hippoglossus hippoglossus. The sequence continues at coordinate 12,210,956 of NC_047165.1, forward strand.
GGGTACCAGCGAATGTGCGGTTTTGTTTGTGTATGTACTGAGAAGAGCTGAAGCGTCTCATCAACCACTTCAGCTGCCTGCGGATTAACAGAGGAGATGGAAACAGAACACAACCCACCAAACCACCCATAAATGGCCATCCAGCCAACAGCTATGGAGGGAGGATTAGCCTCTGCTTTATTCACCACACATCATTGTCAGGAAGAGCTCTTACCGCTAATCTTGGCAACAGCTTTCATTCTCAGTGGGACCGAAGCCCCTGCACAATTCTTTCAAACACTTGAAGTAATGAGTGTTGATGTCGCTGCGACGTACTGAAAAGAAACGCGGCTCCAACCTGAACCAAAACAATGCGCAATCAGCCGAGAGAGGTGAATGGGCCCGGGAATGAATGACGAGTTAAGGGGAGCAGTCACACATACACATATGTACGTACACACACACACACACAGAGAAAAGTTAGTGCTGAGATGAGGTGGTGGATAAGCACTGATGAGACAAGAGTCACACACACACAAGCAGGGAAACAAATTATAGATAAAGAGGTCGGACATAGGTCAGGGTGCTATTTAATAGCAGAGAAACAGAAATGCAGTGCAGTTTCAGTCAATATTTATTTTTCCAGACTCATATTAGGTCACTGTAACCTTTTACCACTGAAATCGTATCAGTTCCGGTTTGAATCCAAGAGTCAAATTCCCTAAAGGCAGTCTTAAGATATCAGATTCAAGAGGAAAAATCATTATGTGAGGTCACAGCAGCCTTGAACTTTGACCTTTCACCACCATAACATAATCAGTTAATCCTTGAGTCCGACTGAACATTTGTACCAAATTTGAAGATATTTTATTGGCATCAAGTACCATTACAAGGATACCAACACACTGGTAAACTCTGAAACAATGGTGAGGAGAGCAGGTGAAAAAGATAATGGGTATATGTAGAGTGTCTGACTGAAAGCGCCAACTCACCTTTGGTTAACACAACAGGACAGTAGCTGGACTGATAGAGGTCACACACTGGGCCACAATCCAGGATGCACACTGCATTTCATTTTTCACGCCCTATTGTATGAGGGTATCTAAGCAATACCTCCACACACAGGAGCATTTGTGCATGAAGCGGCACCTGAGACATGGAGGAGCTACCGACAATGCAAGTCATAGATGCACACCGATGACCACAGATCTCAAGTGCATATGTAGCACAGTGAATACCTTCTGCACTATAGCAGTGAGAGTGTTAATTGTTCGTAGTTTATTTACTATTATCCATCAAATATATATTCTTATCCTTTGAGGCCAAAGCCAGCTGACATTGGTTGAGAGGTGAGGTACATCATGGACCTGTCACAAGCAATGTACACATGTAAAGTCTGGTTATTTTGGTGTAAAAAAAGAAAATGAAGGATGTTTCCACTGTTTATATTGCCCTGCATGTTTAACCACAAACTTGGGCTTGATGAAGACTGGATGGAGAGAGACGACCACATCCCAACTTCCATACACCCATCCAACAATCCATCTATTTTATCCATCCACATATATCATTTATCCTTTAAGGCTCACGGGGGGGCTGAAGTGATAGGTTGGTCCTAATTTTGTTGCCATTTTTATTCAATTCAAGTAAGTTTAGGAAAAATTAAAATTAAATTATCCAGCTGACCAGAAGGCTTATTATGAATTTAGATCCAAACAAGAGTAAGTAATCTAATGTTAACGCCATCTTCATCGGGCGTTAATTTGTGTATGTACACTCTTTCTAATGAGTGTGAATCTCATTTATCTATTATTCTCTGTAGACCACACAGCTCTGAACTTTCATGGATTGAATCACGAGACTGAACTGTAACTAATGTGCCTGGCCATCAGTGAAGCCCCCATCTCTATGTGTCCTCTCATTTGAAATTGGCATTTCACTTTGTGGTCGATATTTTTATCACCTAGCGAAGTTCCATCGCTGTAATTTATGTTAGTCACGTCCCTGATTAACACAAGGGAATGCAAATACTATTGTCTGGATGCAAACCTCTGCCGCAAGGCGTCCATCTGTCCTGGAATCTCGACTGGCATTGTGTGTATGTGTGTGTGTGTCCAAGCTTATAAGGACCAGACATTAGGATGGACATGGGACATGTTGGATACAATTTGTAAAGGAGAGGGAACATTTTCCATATCCCACTGGCTTACATATCTTTCTCTGGTTGAGCAGTTCCATTGTATTCCAAAGAAAAATGAATTTTTAAACAAACAATGAGTCAAGATCAATCATTTTAATAATGTGACCTATGTTTGATTGAAAAGATCTCCTAAACACATGAGAATTTACCTCTGTGGTTCACTCTGGCAATGTTATTAATATGCACTGTCCCTTTCAAATAAAGTAAAGTAAAGATTTCAGGGTATTTGCTTTCAGTCATATCGAGCCTCACACAGAATCCCACCAGATCATCAGCATTCCACTCACTGTACCTGTTGGGGAAGAACAGTGCCAGGGCCAAGCTTTCTCAGGCGTCCTGCCGGTTCCTCCCACCGGGCAGAGTTATCATCAAACAGGGACGCTTCACTGGAGCTCACCCCATGTCTGTCACCTCGCCACGAGCTCAGAGCCACATGGTCACACAGAGTGAGCAGCAGGAGAGTAAGGTTTGGTCCTGGTGTTTGCTGCGGAGTGTCCATCAAAACACCAGTGGATAAGGTGGATCTGATTCTACTGCAGTGTAACAGCTTACAGCACAGAAAATCCCGCACCAAAAAGTTAGATATGAATAGAAGTAGCAAATAAAACCAAGACAGAGCTCAGCAGTTGGCTATGAACTTGTAGCAAAGGCAAAGGAAAGGCCTGCAGGTGAGTCGATTTCCCCGATATATAGTTCTGCCAATTGGGCAAAGCTCTCAACAGTGGCATAACTTGAATTGCTTAGCAATAATCATTGCGTTAATCAGATAATCATTATCCATTCTGTAAAGCAGCAGAGAGCAAAGTCAGGGTTGCCAAGTCATGGCCAATCAAAACCAGAATACCAGAGACTGCCACAGCATTGCTATCATTTCCAGATGATTATTCTATAGCAATACCATAACTGTTCAGTGTGCCTGCATTAAAAGCAGTTTTCTTTAATATGTAATTTCACCAAAATCCGTTGCTGAGGAGTTGAGAGCACGCACAATGAGTGTGTGTGTACATGGTGGTAGATGCAGATCTAGAGTCAGCTGAGTAGGATTTATGTTAAAAAACAAAACAATGTAATTAATTTAAAAATGCATTTTTTTTTAATATATATCTGTCATACACCTAATTTGCATGCAACCCAATTAGCAGATGGAAACATTCAAGCTGTTGTATCATCTCAAAAGTGGCCCAGTTCTGTGTGAAAACTGCAGATCTGACAAATTGAACAAACATTTCAGTGCACCATGAGTGACGGTGACGCTGAGGAAGGGCACTGTGGGTTTCAATCAACGTCGAGTCTGAGGCCAATTAGTGAGAATTTGACAAAATTCTGCATAAAACTTGACACACAAACTAAAAAGAGTGTTGGGAAGCCGTGAGAAAGAAAAGCTTTGTATGTTCCCACCACTATGTTCCCACCATGCAAAGAAGCGGCTGCAATTTGAACACTTGTGTAAGAGGAGACGCTGCACACTGACACGTCCACACGCTCAGGTTTAAACTGCTGCTGCTGCCGCTATTAATACTCACAAGCAGACGTTTGGATGCGTCATAGTAGGAAAGCACAGGTGTTACTATTAACATTGTTTTATTCTGTTTGAGTGCCTCAGTAAGTCATGACAGAGTGTCGGTGAATAAGTATACACACGATACCAGGACTTAGCCATCATTCATTTTATGATTTACAGCGGTGCAAGTCAAACTGTCTTCTGTGAAAAAAAGCCCATATTCCTGCCCATAAGTTGAGTAGAACTGCTGGACCGGAGCCAGCTGCATGAGACTGCCAGGGTTAGACCCTTAATGAGACACGGGCACTCTCCAGCATGCTCTTTAACTCTAGCCTCAACTTTGCATTAAACAAATCACTGACACGAGCCTCTCTTACACAGACGGGGACATTTTACACCCAGCGGACAAAAAGATGTCACAGAGCATCAGAGGCAGCGTCAGTCACAAAGTCAGACACACAGACAACCGTTAAAGACAGCTCTCTCTTACCACCTGGCATGAGGTCGACCTGCCAGATGGCACAGTCGGAACCCCTCGAACGCACTTAGCAGACGCACACAAACACACGGGTATGCACACACACACAATGCATGCACATGATTTTACCTATGATCCTGCCAAAGTTAATTTAAAACACACACACGAACACACAGACACACACACACTCTTCTACTTCTACATTACTGAGGAGTGAGGACACTCATTGGCATAATGCATTCCCCAGCATATTATCCTAACCTTAACCATCACAACTAAATGCCCAACCCTAAACCTTACCCCAACCTTAATCTAAACTTAATCCTAACCCTAACCCTAAAACCAAGTCTTAACCTTCAAACAGGCCTTTGAAAAAGTGAGGACTGTCTAAAATGTCAGCATTTTCCCAAAATCTCCTCACTCCATTGGGTCAATAATCAAAATGCTTATATTACGCATTGACCCAGCAAAGGGATGACCACCAGTGGACCTGCCAACTTCAGCAACAACCTCTGGACTTTGTCGTTACATATTTTGACTTGTTATAAGTGGAAGATTCCATAAAGACCAACACTGGTAGTTCTGTGGTTGAATAAGCCCAGAGGGTAAAACAACAAAATGAAACCATGAATAAAATAAACAGATCAAAGAAACCACCAACCTCAGGACCCTGATATCACCTTCTGGCAGGATATACACAGAGGAGAAAATGAGAATCTGAGAGAGAGAGAGAAAAGACAAAAAGACAGGAAGAGGGGTGAGACAGAAAGACGGAGTGGGAGCGAGCAGTGGGAAAGCAGCAGCAGCAGTGGTGCGATTGGGGGGTGAGCAAGACCTCGAGGCTGGCGATGACAGGTTATCGCTCACACACAATATGCTTTGACAGCATGAGGAACGTGTGTCACAAAAGATGCCCCACGCAAACAGGCACAACAGCACACAGAGCGAAGCGTGCACGCCGGCATTCCCACGCTAACACATGACAATCATCGTCGTCGCCGGTTGTGTAACTGAAAAATATCAGGCGATAGAGGAAACAGCAAATCATTCCCTTCAGAAATGATTTGCTAACACTCAGAAGATCCTGAGGGTTTAAAGCCTCTGTTTACGCACAGTATTCTGCTGGATTATGTCTCGCTGCTTCTATATTTAGTAAATATTGATGTGTCAGGTTCAATCTCAGCCACATTGAAAGGTTCGAGGCAAGCCGGGCTGAATAAACACACTGTTGCAGTCAAGAGGGGCTTTAGATTTTTACACACGGGCACTAAACATGCACACTCATTGCGTTTGCATAGCACGGGGCCGACGTATCAAGAGTGAGCACAGTGCCCGGGGCAGAGAAGCAGATGTGCCATCCAGAAGATGAATCTACTCCACAAATAAATCAGACCTTTGTAGGGTTTCCTCCAGAGGATTGGATTTGCTAGGGCACACCTGCGCACTTACACATTCACACACATACAGTATATACAGTGCAGCGCTTAGCAAACACACACACTGAACGGCCACAGTGTAAAACAGGAACACACAAGCAATTGCAAATGTCCACACACACACACACACGCACACATGGGTGCTGGCATTACATAATGAAGACTGCCCTCCTAATCCCAGGGTGACTGGAGTTCCTCACCCTCCAGTAATAGGGAGCGGAGGGATAAGGGGAGGAGAGGAGGCAGTGGATGGAAATCTCTAATCCAGTGTGAAATCAGTGTGAGGTGGAGGTGTGTAGATTAATCCTCCCTCTGTGACAGAGGGCAGGGCACAGCTACTTCCCTGCTGAAGGTCAGACTCTAACAGCCGCCACCACAAGATATGCATCATATATATATATATATATATATATATATATATATATATATATATATATATATATATATATATATATATATATATATATACACACACTGGACACACAGATAGAAGATTAACTCATGGATTGAGTTTAACCTGGAAGAGATTAAGCGTTACAGTTAGGAACAGGATTTTAATTTACTTTTGTTCATGGACAATACTTATAGGCCCAGAAGATTAAATTTCTAAAAGTAACCAGACCTAATAGTCTTAACATTTTTAAGCCATTGCACTTTTAAAATGAATTTATTTTAATAATGAAGGCTGGATTATACTACTTCCATATGGGTTTTCATGCAGTTGGTATATACTCTTAAACTGTTTACAGACATGCACTGAAGGGGCTGTGACGCAAAGATCTGAGTTGCTGAAGACATTTTCCAGAACTTGTCCTACCAGCCCCCCCCCCAGCCACCCCTCACCTGAATGTTCCAGACATTTTCCTCTTGTTGTGAACTCTTCTGACTCGGATAATCTCCTCCTGCATTTTTCATATGTGAAAGACAAACTCTGCAAAATGTCCCGACCCAATTTTTGGGGGGCTTCATGTCTGAAATTGTCTCGAGTGAAATCTTTATGTAATGTAGGTTTTTATATATCGTTCTTAAAAAGGCCTGTAGTTTGCAGTATTTCCAACTCCTAAATGTGTTTTGACTGGATCCATAACTGGTTTCCTTTTTCTGTCAGCTAGGATTTATCATGGCTTTCAAACACTGAGCCCACTTTCCTGATTCCTGATGTGACAAAAAAAACTGTTTCTTTATTTGTTGCACATGAACAAGCTGAGGTTGTGCATGAAATGAATTAGAACATACTAAGTGTCATCCAGCCAAGGCTGCCGTGTCAAATGCTTGTACTTGTTCCACATGGAAACACTTGAAGATGCACATGTTGTGATATTTTCTCCTCCAAGAAAATCATGGTGAAGAAGAGAGAGAGCAAAGCTTGAGAGAGACGTTCAGATCCTGTCGACTTTCACACCTGGCCAAGCTCTGCGTGAAGTGGGCATGCTGTGTGTGTGTGCGTGCGTGTGTGTGCGTGTGTGTGTGTGTGGGGGGGGGGGGGGTTTCCTCGAGCATATCTGTAGCCTTAAAGCCACAGTAAATTTTACATTTTTCTCATCTGGCTATAACGTTTAATAAAACACAGGGATTTTGCACTTGTACTAATGAGAGTTATAAATCTATGAGTGCGTAACATTGGCTGTTTACAGGTAGCATATAGTGTTCAATCATAACTCAGTTAATGAGGCAGAAACAGTGCTTTGCTGTAATTGACATTTCGTTCGCAGGCTGCGGTGAATCAGCGGGCTCATAAATATTCCGGCCGCTATGTGAAATATTTCAGAGACAGACAGGAAAGTAATGGGAAACAAAAGCTATTTTGAGGAAATGTTGAGGTGGCCAGTCACTTCAGATTAGAGGGCGTGGCTACAAAATGAACTGGAACCGCATTGGTAACTTTCTCTTGCACTGCGAATACCAAAGTCTCGAGTCCAGCATCCACGGAGACAAGTTTTAACTTGGGTCCCTCCATTATGAGTCGCTTTATTTATTCTGTGGAAACAGGCCAAACTCCTGCAGGGCCAAGTTTTCTTTCCACAACTGATTTTTAAAAGGGGACCTTTCCCCTGAACTGCAATGCATTAAGAGCAGGACTAAACAAATTAGGCAAGAAAGACACAAAATAAGAGGACATTAGAGCATTATACAGATAGGGCAGTGCTGCAAATACGGAGAGGCAAGACCTCCTAATTGAGTTATTTTCATCTAATACCAGACAGCATTCCCTTTAGTGCTGACCTTGGGACAGACAGAGGAACAGACAGGGGAGAAAAGCAGAATAGGAATGAGCAAATGAAAGAGAATAGTGATGCGGAGCCGGAGCCGGGAGGGTGGAGAGGGAAATTGGAAAGCAGGCGCGAAAGGAGCACGTCAGGAGGCATGAAGAGGTAGAACTCGAGGTTATGAATGAATGACAGACAAAAGGAAAGGAGAGAACACCAAAGAGGAAGGGATGACTCTCTGATTTCACACAAGACAAGCTTAAATGGCAGAGGGGAAGGGAGCTGATATATTTGCCTTGTATCGATGTCAGACGCAGCCTTGGCATCAGGTTGCACTGAATATTATTCTTTACAGTCAGGTTGGTCTCCTCGAATCTACGCTCAGTTTTGTGAAAAATGCTCCTGCACACAAAAGGTGAGAGGAATATGTTTAAGACAATAAAATGACAGAGAGGCAGAATTAAGACCAGAAACACAGAGTAGCTAAGGTGTTGATTTGGTTTATGGATGGTTGGTATGTTTTCTGTCTGGTATGTGGCTTTTTCAATTCTGAATGGATTTAATCAACATTCACTCTTGGTTCGTGACTCTGCAGTAGACAAAGGTTTTTATCAGCTCCGATCAGCAGTGATGGAAACATGACGCCCGGGTGAGACAGTTTTTGGTGCGTTCACTACGTTGAACATTCTGCACTTGAGGAAAAAACACTCCTCTACTGGCAATGGGGAATGAGTCAATAGCCCTTTTGTAGCAGGTTTATAATACCTGTGTTGCTCGCTGAGTAGTAAAATGTTTGATAATTCATGCAAAGTTCAAGCTATTAGTCCAATGTAAAGTGCAGCTCGGGCCACAATTTTCTGTCCAAACCAAACCCCAAAGAAAATTAGCTGAGTCCAACAGAACTCGTTTTTTTGTATAAGAACCCAACCGAACCCTGATGTTTTCCTCGATTACAGGAATGTGCAAGATAAAAAATATCATGTAGACTAGATAGTTCAGACAACACGACTAAACCTGACCCAAACCTGACCCATCATTTTTGAAATGTTTGTCCAAACCCATTGATCCCAACAGGTTCCTACAGGCTTTGGTCACGTATCCACACTCCAGTCCAGCTAGTTTCTTGCTTCAAACGAATAATGTCTACACTATTAGTTTAGAGGTGACCTCAGTGCCTTTGTTCCCACTAATCTAATATCTGTTGACACTATGACCAACAAATTTACAATTTTGTTCAGACTCACTGTTCACAGCGACCCTGTGTCCAGTAGCTACTGTCAGCAAAAAAGTAAAGTATGATAAACTGTTTAAAATCTGCTCAGCATTGTGGTGGAAATTGGTCAATAAACGAGGTTCTGAGACAAGTTGTCTTTGTAAGTTTATTAGTAAAAGCTTTCTGCAGAAAGGATCACACAGGCAAGGTGGAGGTAGCAAGTGAGATGAAAAGTGTCTGTGCTCATATTTAAGTGTCTCTGTGGGGGTTACCTCCTGACCCCAAAACACGCAGGGGGGTGGGGGGGTTGTGTGAACGTAGTGTTCTGTGTCTGGAACATGTATTCTGGAAAGGTGTGACTTATAGGCTGCATCCTAAATGTGAGAGGAAATAGTATCATGTATGGTGAGGGTGTTGTGTCAGTCAGCTGAGTTCTTCGAACAAAGGACAAACCCAGTCCAACCACAGAGTGAAGCAAAGGTCACTATAGAATTCAGGTGACCTCAGGATCAACCTCTGCAAGACATGAATAGGCAATGGGCTCACATGCTAGACAGTGGGTGCACCATAAAGTGTATGTCAAGCTGTACCCTAGATGGAAATGCCTGCTGTAAGCATAAACTAAGAAGTAATTAAGTAAATTTCCATTACAGCATCAAAAAGCATGAAGACAAACTTAAGCATTTGAAGGAGATTAAGTCACATCTAAGTTAACGAGCAAGATATTTTTCTAGAGACCATAGACTGTATATAAAGATGCACGACACAGCTCCACTTCCCTCACACAGAAATTAAGCCAAAATATCCTGATAACAAATTCTGCCATCCTGCAGATTCGGAGTTAGTCAACCCCAAGTACGATCGGAGGATGGAGCCGAAGTAAGTCGATATACTCACTCGACCAATCGTGAGTCAGTCACAGCTGTCAATTATGATGTAACTAATTAAAACCAACACTTGGAACAAACATCATCGTGATTAGAACAAACTAAAATGACAGAAACCATCTTTGAGAAAAAATGTACTTGTACTTGACTTATACAGCCCCCAGCCACCAGGAGGCGATCAGGACGCTTTGGCTTCACTTTTGGGAGCAGTCATGTTGTCCATCTTTATAAGCAATCTATGATGGAGACCAAAATGGAGCTAAAGTGGATCTAGTGGATATAGCACTGTCATGATGCCAGACTCCAAATACATGTAAAAAAAAAAAAGGCCTGCAGGTATTGTTACTTGTAAAACAGCTGTCAAAAAGGATAGCAAATAAATATATAAACACAAATAGTACCACCACTAAACTTGTATCTACCAAGTGCTGCTAGGGGTATAGGCGGACATGCAGGTGTCATTCAGAGACGCATACAAGGCTTTTGTACTTGTACACATTTTTTTGTTTAACATGTTTTTGTTTCAAACCTACCCACTGACAGGAGTCTGATTATCCAATCAGCTTGCTTGATACTGTAAGCCTTTACAACCTATGGATTTCCATAAAACCCTTTTTCTGAATAAACCCACAGAGACATTTATCTTTGGAGAATCAGTATACAACTTTAAACCATCACCAGTTCTCGTGCCCCCCCCCCCCACTCCCCTGGGAAGCCTGCGGAGCAGAGGCTTCCCCTGCTCTTGATAAACGAGCAGTAGAGGGAAGCTTCATGTCCATGTTGGAGAGGGGGACTATTATACGTGCAGAGAGCGGGGTTGTGGATGAGGAATAGTGGAATGAGGGGACAGATACCAGCTGTTTCCACAGATGAAAGTGGTGGCTGGTCACTGGCCTGTGAAATTCACAGAGAGAGGATGGGCTGTGGTTTCCTGAGACTTGAGCTCTGACAGTTCTCATCGGTTACATGACACAGGACTTTATTATTTATTCTATCAGCTCTATCGACCAGGTAATCCAACAGTCGTGCTTTTACCATCTGTGACAAAGGTGGAAGCAATAGACCCTCCCTTTATCCACAGAATGCATTTACCTTGCTGCTCCACTGATTTAACATTGCATTTATGTCAGATTCATAATGGACAGTTTAACAAGATTAAGAATCTATAGCCAGACAAGCAAATACGTGAGGCTGCAGTTAGGTCAGGTCTTTACAGGCAAGTCTCACCAGTCGGCAGCCATCTTGGCATCACCCCCTGGTAGTTATTTCTTGACCTAAGAGAACAAGCTCCCATCTATTTGAATGGGAAACGAGCCATAACAGCATTTTTTAATAGTTACCAGAAAGGAAAAACTGCATGTGACACTATCAACTGTCCAATATGATTTAAATTCTGGATTTAGCAATTAGGATCTCTGAAATTTACATTGATTGCTTTTCTCAGGAGAGAGATTAGACATCTATGCTGTGAAGACAGATGTGCCAGTGATGTGCACAGATGTCCAGATGTTTGTGTGTGGGATCTATTGTAATGAAGGCACACATGGTGTGTTAGTGTAAAAAGTGCCTAGAGAAACATGACGTTCTGTTAAATTATAAATCACATCTCTACAGAGCTTCAGCGTTTAGAACATTAAATATTTATGATGCAGTTTTATTGGAATGTGGCAGCAGAATTGTGACGGTACTTAAGTTAAATCTGATGAGTCAAGGAAGACATGAAATGTTTTATGAAAAAGTCTGTGGATGATGCCACCGGAAAATTGTGGATATTTTAGAGTCGTATTGAAGCCCCTCAGTTCTCTGATTACTGCCATATGTCATGTATGCCATCATGAGTCACAGAAAGGTTTACATGTGGTTAGTATTAATAAATCACAATTTCTACTTACTGTTTGGAACACAACGCGTTAATAACACTTTATTCGCTGCACCAGTCAACATATGCTATTTCAACATGATAAACACATTTTATTTTGTTTAATCTACTTAACTTTTTAATTTCTAAATTATTAATTACAACACAAGTCTGGACCAAGTCTGCGGTCTCACTGTGGAAGTCGCATTTTCATGATGAAACAGACACAGTCTCTTAGATATCGTAGAGGCCGTCCATCTAAAAGATATTTAAATCATGATTTATTCATGTGTTACTTGTATCAAGGGCCAAGATAGTTCTGTAACATTCAAATTTAAGTGGTTTACAAAATGTTTTTTCAGAACTTGGGTTTGTTTTATAGCAGTTTGATATCATGTCTGTTTTGTTAATGATTTTGTGATAGAGAAGTTTTCATGTTGGGCTAAAACCACATGAATAATCTTGAATAAGGTTGTTTTACCACACGTCCTAATGTGAGTCCCTTTGCTCGTCTTTGTGAAAAGATGGAAACTGTGCTTTAAATTCATAAATGCAGAACTTTGGACAAATACATTTTGGATTTAATTAGTCTGATCAAGTTATATTTTCCTTCTTCCCATTTCAGCCGACAGTAACCTGAGAAACCAACCACTCCAGTTATTCCTGAGACAGAGACAGAAACTAAACTGCATCCGACACATGGAGTTTGATCGCAGGATTGTAACCAGAGTCGTCCCCCCTGTGTGCTGCTCTGAAAGCGCAGAGCTGACAAACCCCTGGAGAGTGAGCGACTGTAGAGCAGACGGACACGTCCCCACGTCAGTCTTCTGTCGAGTCTGCACAGCATGGAACGACACAGAGGAGGAAGAGGAAGGAGCAGCAGTCTCTCTCTCCACCAGAGAAACACCTCAGAGTGCGATGTGAGAGTCGGACAGTTCTCATGGACGAACCAGGACATCCAGCAGGATCTGGAGGACCTTCACACAAGCTCAGCTATATCAACATATGTATATCTGACATTAACAAAACATAAACACCCACGTTATCTCTTATAATTACCCTTCTGAAGTTTTACAGAGCAATACATAATATATTACCATTCAGATTCATTACCATGGAGATGTTGTTGATCCACAATTCACTCATCTTCTTCAGCTTCAGAGTTGGTTTTCATTCAAACCTGTTTACAATTATGTGTAGTGTACAGAAGCAGGCTCATTTGCATATTCATAGATCCATGAATACTAAATGAGGCAAAGATGCAGCATTAGATCCAAGTCATTTTCAGGCCAGGATTTATTTCATTTTTCATAATGCCAGCAGAGGAACTTTAAATATGTTTTAATGATGTAAATAACATAGCATGGCTCAATAATTACATTAATGCGTAATATACACAATCTCTGCAACTGTTTTCTTCCTTATGAACTTGGGAGAAGAGAAGAGGCGCGGTGACTTTCATTAAAAAAGATAAATACACAGTAACTTGATGTTATCGGAAATTTTGATTCACAGTTCTTCGATTTATGCCACTGAAGCTATTAAATGTTATTCTCCTTTATCTGCCATTTGTCTTTGAGAGAATGAGAGGAGGAGCCGAGACCAAGAGGAGACAACACTGAATTTATGAGTCATTATCTGAATTATCTTACAATTGGTTGATTTCCATTTTAAAATCATGTCACATGAAACTACCTAAGTATCAAGATTTTATTTGAGAGTCTGCATCAAAAACACAATATATTTTGTGTATTGTACAATGCAATGCAGACATGTAAGCAGCAAACATTCTGTCCATCCACTTGAGACATTAGAGCCAACGCCTCTCATTCCTCTGGGCAAACCCGCCATGCTGTCAGTCATGCAGTCACCTGACAAATCTGCCAGCTCCTGGTGGCCTGGAGGGGAATAAGGGCTCGTTTCCTCTCTCTCCTCCATCAGAGCTAAAATGGCATGGCAGGGGTACAGGGTGGCGGAGCCATTTACACATGGCATTTACTCACTAAATGTGCTCGCTGGCCTGTGGATAATGCACACTCGCTGACTTTCTCTGGCCTTTATTCCTGGCAAACACAGGACTACTTAATCAGAATTTGTTGGAGCACCACAGCGGTGGGAGACTCTGCTGTTGCTCTTGAAATAATTGTGAAAAGGCCATTCGGATTACGTCGTTTTCACCTCGATTCCCTCCCTTTACCTCAGTGCCTTCAGTCCGCCCTGTTGTGCCGTGAGCGAGAGTGTAAAGACTCAACTACATGTTCGTATTGATTGCTCACACACACACACATGGATCTCTCAGGGGTTTAAGGTACGGAGGTACTTTCTCTCTGCACATTCTCAATGCAATCTCCGCTGGTTGGGTTTAATGCCCATATTGCATTGCCCATGTGTGTTTGGACGTAGACTAGCCTATATTTCAACACAGTTAAGGTTCAAATTCCTGAAGAAGAAAGATAATAAAATACAAGAGTTTACATGTAGAGACATCCCTGGTCAAACCCAACCACCCCTGGGACGTGAATGCAGAGCCGAATCAATAACCACTACACAGCAACAGGATGAAGATTAACAATCAATTTCAATCTTCTCCTTCTAAGCCGTGGCTATACCATCCACTATACAGTTCATTGTACCTCTCACTTACTGATTTATGGGCTTTGTGATATTTGTTTTCTTTGCCTTTAGCAGTAGATCAAAACACAGATATCTGGACGATGTTCTTTTTATGACAAGAGGTACGTGGTTAAATAAACAAAATGAGGACCAGAACAGAGAAAGGGTGTTTGATGAGATTGGAGAACAGGGACAGTGGCCAAGAAAAGTTGTAAAAAAGAAGAGCAAAGAAATGGAGGATGGAAGAGATGTTTTGTCACATCTCGTCTCAGCACAAAAACAAAGACAGCAACAACAAGTACGTTATAAGCCGATGATCTTAGGGAAAAGAAAAACCTCAGTGAAGCTTTATCTCACTGTGGTGGAAAGAGGAAACAAAGGAAACAAGCCGTGACTTGAAGTATAGGATGAGACGATGTGACTACACAGTAATCATCGCTAATTATTGTTGCCAAAGCTCAAATCTCTGCAATCACACTGGGGCTTAGCTACACTTGTCGCACTCTGAGCTAATGGGATCTGCTTGATTGAAAATACAGGGTTATCACTGGGATTCATCACACAAGGGTGAGCATCCATACACATCGATCAGCCAGGGCATTAAAACAGGTAACTGACTTTTATGTTGAGGCTGATCGGATTGTTTTTGACTTCGTCGAGCCATGAAGCCTCGGTAAATAACTGAAACCATTAAATAGGCTTTAAATCACATCGCTGACAGTTTGGAATGAACTTGAACTGTCAAAACACGCCACAGATTAAAACTGATCAGCCACAATTTTAAAATCATAGACTGTATATAAAGATGCATGACATAAAGTGAAGCCGAATCATCTTGATCGCTCCCTGGTGGCTGACTGCAGTACACATCATTAATCCTGCCTCCTCCATGTAAGTGGATGGGACACAGACTAAACTTAAAAAGTAAAAGTTCACATTAAAATAAAAATATTCTCAAAGTTGGTTTATGTCATTTTAGTCAGTTCTTATCACACTGATTGTTCACGTGTTTGTTGATGCTATAAAAACATGGTGAAACATCATGATTGAGCCGGTGTATAGGTGGTACCCCGATACTGTGCTCCACTCCACGATCAATACTGCACCAACTCTGGCTTTTCACAGTACAACAAAGAATAAGTCATACTGGGAACGAACCCAGTCATGGTTCAGTTTGATCTGGACCAAACCACCTATTGTGGTCGAACTAAATATTTTGTCTGCTCGTACGGACCGTGGTCTGAGGCACCTTTCACACCACTGATTTTGGTTCGGACTAAACTGAAAAGACTGAAATTTTGGAGCCTCACCAGGTAGGTGTGCTATTAGTGCCCTAATTCAAACCAAAGCTTTTTCACACAAATACATACGGGAGAAAGTTTAAAATGTCTCTACTTATAGAGAACAGCTGGCCACTGTGGGTGACTCTGTTACTTGATAATAATGTGTTGCATCACTAAAAACATCGCAGAAGATGTTTACTGCAGGGTTTCACATGCCTGTCCTCAAAGTGTAGGTTTTATACCATACGACTGGAAAGGTGTTGTACCTGCAGACTGTAATGACTGAAAATAGAAACTTGAGGGTCACAGCTAATGTAGAGCAACATAAATATTTCAACCTCCTTCATGCAGGTCATGCAAAGTGAATGACTTAGAAGCGGAGAAAAAAAACACAGGTGTGTACAGCTTTTTCCATCATGCTGCAGGTTTTTTAACTCAGCCTTATACATCCTCAGAAAAAGACGTTAACAAAACGATAAACCTGCTCATTTCATAGAAATCTGCGCTGAGTTTAAACGGTTACCCCGAGTGAGACCGGAACACATTAATAAAAAATCATCTACCAGAGTTGTTAACTGAATAAAGCGGGGAAAATGCAGCTAATCAGCTGAACTGACGGACGGCGTTGCAGGCTTCCCTTTTACAATAGCTCCAATTTAACGTAGCCTGACAGGACCTCCTCCCACAGCATTTACTTCGCTTTCCACTCACCCTGTGAGCCCATGAAAGTTTAAAACAGAGTGCTGTTAGTTATGGAGAAAGAGCAAGAAAGAAAAATGCTGCAGCTTAGTTTTTCCGAGAGCATCAAATTATGTAAAGCTGTATTTTTGCATGCTAAGTGCTTTCCACCTAAGGGCTTGACATCGGCATTGCATTTGAGGAGCAACGGAGAGAAGAAAAATCGTTTTTTTCTTAATATCTCCTTTTTGCTTTGCTTGTGTGACAAAAATTGAGCACAAACGTTTCTTTAATGTGTCAAATGAAACTGCAAATCTTTTTGATCCCTCCTGGTCCTGACCTCTAACAGAGTGATTGATTCTTTTCTCAACACGGGCTATAGCTTTTCATCTCCGGTGACCTATCTGCTCTACATCCTTTGTACATGCAGCATGTAAAGCCGTGCAGGCCCGGTCTGAATACAAATAAACTCTTAAATAACGCAGCCAGCCTCAAGTGCATCAAGTTGGCATCTAACAGAGTTAGGCTTTCTCTCTAAATGCAAAGACGGAACCAATTTGGGCTGAAATGAGGAGCTGGTGTCTGTCGTCACTGCTACAGTATCTCATGAGAATAACAAACAGAGCGACGAGCTCGGGACTGGAGGAACGAAAATGAGACAAAGTGTAAAAAAAAAAGGAAACAAGAATGAAAAGTGACTGTGTGTGTGTGTGTGAGAGAGAAAAAAAGAGAGATGACAAGGCAAAACTGAAGGATGCCATGAGCCACCTCCACCAATCTCAGTGGTAGATGGCTAATTAATCTCTCAGCGGGAGCGAACATGTCAAAAATAGTGAACCACAGACCCAAGACGCCAGCGAGCAGGAAGTGGGGGGAGGGGCGGGCAATGCATCGGCAGGAAATAAGGAAAAACCACTGGATAATGAACGGAAGAAAACTTGGTGAAATAACGAGCGCATGACAAACAAGAACGGAGGTCACAGCGTTTATGGTGGAGGGGTCGAGCTGCTGGTGCTGAGATGACGGGATGTAGGTGAAACTTGTGTATTCTTTAGACTGTGTGTCAAGACGGCAGACAGTTGAAGATGGGATGAAGTTCAAGTTCTCATTAATAACAACAGGCCATCAGTTATTATTATACATTAAGAAAGTCTATTTGTCCTAAAATTTAAATTTCCAGTCATGGAGAAGTTAATATTTAAAAACTAGAGTGTACACCTTCAGTAACACACATCTGCCTATAGCTCTTATAATAGAAAAATAGGAAAGAAATAAAAAGCCTGATAATCTGAACCAATTGTTATATAAAATACCTTTTATATTGTAGTACAGTATTTTAATGGAATACATCATAAGGTTCTCATATTCCTCTTTTGTTACGTATTATTATTTTATGGCATTTTAATCCATACTGTTTAATCTTTACTGTTTATAAATATTTTCAAATGTAAATAGTACTTGTTTTCTTGTCATTTATGTATCGATATGGGCTTTTTGATAATTTTGTTCAGATCACATGAGATTATATTTTTTGCATTGTACCTCCTTAATGGTTTGATTTAAATCTCACCTTCCTCAATCAAACATTTTCCTTGTAGCCATCTTTCATTCTATTCTTCATAATCTTGTAAGCCAAACTTTGTTTAACTTTGTTTGTAACAATATTATACTTTGCTGTAACATATGATGTCATGTTCCAAGATGGGTGTTTCCTAAAAAGAAAGTTTCATGGGTTTCTGATTTTAATCTCTAACATTTTAGTTTTGTTAATTGAAAAAAAGTTAATGCTTAAACTTGAAAAGTTCTGTTGAAATACAATTTATTATTTAAAAAATATTGTCTACAGGACATGATATAGTAGGTTTAGAATTCTATTGAGTTTTATCAAATCTGAATCCCACATTGACTCCAGAGAGCTTAAATTGTTCTGAGTCACTATAACGACGAAATAGAACGAGAAAGATGGAAGGAAGGAAAAAGTAGAAAATTTGAAAATCTTACAATTCCTCTGCACTTGTCTTGTCTCATGAAGTATGTGAATGATTTCAGCTGCTTCCACTCCCTGTCTAGTTCGCTGTCACTTATGTACTTGTACTTCTTTCTACTCACACACACAGAGATGGGAGAATGACCCATCTATCTCGAGGGAGCGGGAGTAAAGGAGGCAGGTAAGCAACAAGAGAGTATGAAATCTATTTCTTTTTGAGGATGATGGGGACGGACACACACACACACACACACACACACACACACACACACACACACACACACACACACACACACACACACACACACACACACACACACACACACACACACACACACACACACGCGCACGCACACGCACGCACACGCACGCACATCAAGAGAAATACATCAAGTCTTCGGGCTGCCACTGGGAAAAAGCACACCCAGCTGCACCTTTCATTGGACGGCTGACTGGTCCCCAGATAGTCTGTGTTGACATTGTAGTCAGAGGAAATTGTTGGCGTGCGACATGTTTGCACAAATGCACACACACAGATTAGGCCCACAGAGATAGTGAAATCAAACATTAAAGTCGGTGTAGAAGATAGATAACACAGAATACTCACAGGCTCAAAGACACAGAGTCAAACACACACAAACCAGTATTGTATATTGGTACAGAACTAGACAGAATACATTCAGGCCTGTTAATGTTAATGCCATACATTTATATGCAAAGAGATTTTCCTTTGATCACAGCAGCAACAATGACAAATTGCCTCTTGTAGGCAAATAGTGTGATAGCATTTTTTCTAATTACCCAAGGCTATCAGATTGTGATCCATGCATAATGCACACACACAAACACACACTCATCAGCCTCGGAAGCTGTGAGCAGGCTATCACTCTGGCCCATCAGCTGTAATAGGTTTTTCGCAAACCCCATCACGATCCGAGCGCACGTACACACACACACACAGTCACACCTGAGGGGATTCATTCTGCTGTTGCTATTTTGGGCCATGAATGAATCCCATCTTTCATAACTTACATTATTCAAACACAATCCCAAAATCCTGATTGAGAGGGTGCAGGAGAATGCCACTGGGTGCAGGGATATGAAAATGGTCCCTCTTCAGAGCCGTCCCTCCACACACACACACAGACATACCCATACCCATACCCACCCACACCCACCCACACCCACCCACCCACACACAATCAAAGCCATAGGCAGAGCTGTCCACATGACAAACGAGGCTCTGACCTGGAGCTATTCAAAAAGATCTGCAGCTATAGACTACAGAGAGGGGAACCCCATCACTACCCTTACACCTGCCTCCTCCAACAGACACACACTTTATCTACCGCTCTTTATTCTTGGCTTTCTTTCAGTGTAATTGATCATTGTGTGTGTGTGTGTGTGTGTGTGTGTGTGTGTGTGTGTGTCAAGTTGCAGGAATTTGGAAAGTTTTGGAAAGCTCCCTGGAGTGTGGGGTTTTGGTGCTGAACCGGGGACACAAGATTTGGGTAACAAATGCAAATGTAGTCATCATATACAATCATCTAAACTGTATATATCCTCTATTGTCTGGACCATCAGCCACTTCAATTCTTTAACTTATTTGTTCAGCTTCTATCAACATCTTTTCACCGTTCGTGTGTGTTTGCGAATGTGTATAAGCCACGACATAAAGTTCTGTGAGGGAAATTGCTATATAAATATAGGCTTTTAATTGAATCTATATTTATAAGTCTTAGTCGATATGGACCAAGTTGTGGTCCATGTTCTTGATACGTGAAATTATTATTTTTACCTGTTAAAAGTATTTGAGTACACGGTTCTTCTCATCCCAGAATCAAACAGAGCAGTTTTTCCAAAGAATGTTACTATTGCTTATGATAGAATACGTCCAAAAATGCACCATGTATATGCACACAGATCTGATTACAGTCGACACAGGTATCTTCACACACGACTGTATGTGTGTGCAGATTTTGGGCACATGTTTTGGGCTGCAGATCATCACACACACACCCTTGTAGCCATTAGGGATATTTTCATCTGCATTGGTTGTGTAAACATAATATACAACACTGATTATGTGCTGGGCATCCTACACTGCCCACCTGTAAACATGGTGGTAATGGAAGGTAATTTGCTCTTTTTTCCTTGGGATTTTGCTCTAAATGTTTTGTCACTTGTTTATACAGAAAATGAATACATAATAAGAAGAAGAAAAGTTTTCATTGTCAAAATATCAGAATACGATACACTTCTATGTTGTAGTTTTATAGAAGGCTCTTGGGCTTGACTAATTTGTATCTTGCAGAGGAAATGTCTGTATCTGAGAGACGTCCTGCGATAAAAAAAGTTCTTCAGAGACTCCAGATCAGATGTGACACATCTAATTGAGCTTCTCATTGACATGCTCTTCCATCACACATGTAGCTCTTCTCATTACAGTAATGAGGCTGTGGCTGCAAAGCTGACTCCGACACGTGAAGGATTCAGAAGGGAAGCCAGAAATCAATGGACCTGACAAGACCAAGAGCAGTCCTCCCTCTTCTTTCACTGCTTAACAAAAACTTAACATTATCAGCCGCTCCATCATGTTCCATTGTTTCTTACATGAACCCGTTTCACATGAGAACAGAGCTGCACTAAACGGCGGGCTTAAATGTCACGTTACTAGATTAACTTTCATCACCGGATTTCTTGAATGAGAATGGGCGATGGGTGCTAATGGCCCAGAAATGTCACTCATATACAGTCTATCCACGCACGGTGGATTTTCCAGAGGCCCGAGGAAATATGGCGTGGCGGAGACGGCGACTGCTGCATTGAATGGAACCTATAAACACAAAGATCGCATCTCAGCCGCTGCTGCGCTTATCTGCCCCGAGTGCCTATGAGGGACAGAATGGAGAAACGTCTGATTTATATTTATATATGCATGACAGTTTGTTTTGCGCGCGTGTGTGTGTGTGTGTGTGTGTGTGTGTGTGTGGTGGATCAGCTTTTTACCGGCTTATTTCTGCAGACACAGTTGAAGGATGCAAATGTAAATTATGCTGATTATTTTGTTAATAATATAGATAACAATTTTCCAGAGCACTAAGTGAAATCTTCATAATGATAAACCCTCTAAAACAATATTTTAGTTATTAACATATATGTGCAAACTGCCAAATACTCACAATAAAAAGTCTGATACAAGTTGTTAAATCAACTGGTAAAGTTAACTGCAGTGTATTCATTATTTTAGTTTAAAACAGTCGGTCTATTTACAGTAGAAAATCAAATTGCAACGCTTGCATCCAATCTCGATCCTTCCTACAACACACACACAGCACCTTCTTCTTTGCCTTCTGAAAAATCCATTCAAGTTTGTAGAATGTCTTCAAATCAAAACTTGAAAATAGGTCATGTTTTCATTCTTTGTCTTTTTTGATTGCTTAAGACAGCAGCTTCTCAAATAATAAAAAGAGGCGGCCTGGTTCAGATTGTTTGTGTGTATGGAGAGTGTGGTTGTGTGTGTGTATGTGTGTGTGTGTGTGTGTTGTGACAGAGGGACATAGAAGAAACCATAACGCAAAATAATACACTTTAGACTTCTGGGATGTAAAAATGATTAAGCACTTTCTAGAGTATCGTCCTACTTTCACTTCATCAATTATATCACAAACAACCATAGACTGACTTTACTTTTTGAGAGCTGTCATGTCGTCCATCTGTACATATACAAAGTGTCATAAATCCTGCCTCACCATGTAAGCGGATGGGACACGGACCAAACTTAAGAGTCACAGTACACGTTCTTTTTTTTCTCAAAGGTGTTTCTGACATTTTAGGTAGTTCTCATCACAATGATGTATTTTAAAGTGTTCGTTTATCCGGTATGTTCCATCTGTGGGACCTTGCTAGAACAGTTCCGTCCTCCAATCACTAAACTCTGACTCTGAAGGCGCGAGATGGCAGCATTTGTATCTGGAATATGATTATATGTTATAAATATGATTGACGTTAAATAGCATCAGTTAAAAAGCTAGTCCTTTAAAGCAAAAAAATATATATATTTACCACCCCGTGAGCTCCATCTGAAAATCTGCATGTGTCTGGATTCATTTCTAACACATAATTAATAAGCAAACTATTAATAGTATTCTCATTGTCGTTCTTTCAATGAGCGAGTCTGACCTGGTAGAAATTGTGTCCTTGTCCAGATTTTGACTCAGAGAGATTACACCAAACAAAGGCCACATCAGCATAATGGATTTCACTCCACTCCTCTTTTACAATTGCCAACATTTGCTCATGTCACTTTTAGGGACGATACAATGACTTATGGCTGCATCTCCTGCAACTTCCACTTAACTGTCTCCAAATAACAGGCTATTGTGCTTTAAAGTCTGAAATTGGTCTTCAAATGCAGACCTACACATTTAAGAGACGGAGGGTTACATCTTCCCTTCTGCTTGTATAATAAAGAGCAAAAGAACTGCAGAGACTGCAAATTTACTGCAGCTGGAAGTAAAGTGAAATGAAAGTAGACTGACATTTCTTACTCCATTATTCTCAGCAGTAACACACCAGCCCACGATGTCTGATCACACATCTCCCATTAAGAGCCATTAATCTGCCATCCCGTAAAATACACCTTGTCTTTTTTGCATAAAACACCCCCCCTCCAGCTTTATGCATTTTTACAGCCACTCACACTTCACTTCCTGAGTAGGCAGCAGGTATGCGAGTGTGTGAGTGCGATGATGATATGTTATAGACACCTCAGGACCTCTTTCTGCCCATTAAGCCAGATTTACACCTCCTTCTCCACCCCCTGTCCTCAGGCCATCCTGCTGTCGTTTTTTTTTCCTTCTCATCTCATCCACATTGTTCCTCGATGATGCTTTACTTCACCCGTCTGTCCTCCTCATCTGTTCCCTCGCTTCTCCTCTCAACTCACAAAGCAGTTTTTATCCAACACGCACTGTGAAACCTAATAAACCCAATATCTCCTCACCGGCTGCTAATTATACGTTCTGTGTGTGCGCTGGAAAGAAATCTGGTTAAGTACAACGTTTTTGGGAAAATGAAGAAAACTTGATGACCCAAACAGAACACCACTATTCCAGCCAATCAGCAACAAGGGCATCATAATTCGGCGAAGGGGCAGTGGGACCGAGACAGAGGTCTGAACCGAAAACAGCAAATTCCATCGCGATTGTGAAAAACAGTAAATGCTAGAAGTAGGCTAATCCTCTTTCTTGGAGCGATTTATGAATTAAACATGTTGAAGCATCACCCACTATCTAACAGGAAGTTATACCTACAATCATTTTCACAGTAGCGCTCTGAATGCTAAGTGCTGGAGCCCCACAGATGACAGATAACCTGAATAATATAATGAAATAATAAAAGAGCGAAGATCCGTGTGAACATCCTTCGGCGATTCGATGATGGAGAGACCACAGAGAGTTGAAATCATTGCTCACGATGAAGCTGCTTTCAGACCTGCAGTGAACTCCAGATAATCTCCTTACATTGTCCTGTGGGACTGTAAGTGGAAACGCAAATGTCCGAGCGAAAGGCTCCGGACTTTCTCCGGAGTTTCTCCAGCCAGCCCCCTGCTAAAAACTGCTCCGGAAGTCCAGAGGAGCTGATATTAGAAAACAGCAGGTGATTCTCAGAGGGATTTACTGTGACCGGGTGTTTATGACTTTTGTAACACGAGACAAAAAGAATAGAACTATCTCAGGGTGAAAAAGAGGAGCCACACACATAGAAGACACTGACGAAGATGTCAAAATAGTTTTTGGTGATAAGGGCCGATGCTGCTGTTGATGTGCGTTAAACAAAAATATGTGATCTCAGAATTAAGACTTAACATCCTGCCTCTGCCTTCTGCTCCACCCCTCACACACTCTGACCATTTCTGTGTTGTTGTGAACGCTCCTGCTGCATTGTTGATGTGTCAAAGTCAAACTCCGGAGAAAGTTCTGACCTAATTCTAGTTCAAGTGTGAAAAAGGCTTCAGTCAGTATAGTGTTGTCCCATTGGCTTATATTTGGCCAATTACAAATTTATGATATCAGTGGTTCAACTTGGCAATGCACGTGCATGAATGTGGGGGGTGGAGAACATGTAAGACCAGTGAAGGGAAGGGTGTATTCTTTTTCAAATATCAACAGTCCAAACCCTTTCCCAAAAATCACTTACCCCATCTTTAATTGCTATTTTTTGTGTGTAATGATCCAGATCTTTATAGTAAAAAAAAAAGTTTGATAAGCTAAACCTGAACCCAACGGTTGTGGTCGTTATATAATTTCCCTTTTAAAACTGCTGACTTCAGAGCAATAAATCACCGTGCAGCCTCTACTGCACAGCAAAAGAGTGAGAGCAGAATAAACAATCACCTTTGTCCGAGTGGAGTTGCGCTGGATCAGGTATGCAAATAGGCACGACGCCGAACCTCACCTTCGTTTTCTACTGTCGCTCTCTCGCCGACTCCTTATGCATTAAAACACAGAATCTAACCTCCTCCTACGAGCTCTTACCCACACGCTGCAGGTCCACCCGTGCACTCTCCTGACACGACAGGAGACGAGATAGAAGGTGGGGAGCACTCCTTCAATTTTTTTCAAACATTAAAAATAAAACATGACACAAAACCGCGGGGCACGGCGGAAACCCTCTCAAGATTAGCTCCGGTAGAGTGGCTCTCATTTGCAAAGGAAATCACCTTCTTAAATAAGAGCTGTAGGTGTGTAGCCATGGCAACGTATCACTTTTTCCTGAGCAAGGATACTTTTTGTTTATCTGGCACCGTCATTGGACTGAAAGTGTTATTGCATATGACTCAAATTTGTATTGGTATATTTAGACTTCAGCTGTTTTTTGTTTTATTTTGTCTTACACAAGATAGTATATGAAAAGAATAACCCAGTTATACTCCAATTGATGAGACAGCCTTACTGCTGCTCCCTACAGGTAGATTATACTTAACCTTGTTGCTTTTTTAGCACCACAGCCCATAGAGAATGACCCCTAGTGC
This sequence comes from Hippoglossus hippoglossus, assembly GCF_009819705.1. Classification (NCBI taxonomy): domain Eukaryota; kingdom Metazoa; phylum Chordata; class Actinopteri; order Pleuronectiformes; family Pleuronectidae; genus Hippoglossus; species Hippoglossus hippoglossus. The sequence continues at coordinate 12,236,312 of NC_047165.1, forward strand.
AACAGCCTGTGCAATAGTGTAGATGTGTGTAGGTGTCTTCTTTATTAAGTGCCACATCCAGGGCGATAAAAAGAGTGGCTCCAATTTATAGTCCCTCTAATATCACTTGCCCTGGACCTCTAAGTTGACACAGAAAGAGATGAAGGTTTTAATTGGACGCATCGCTCCATCTGCCCGCAACACTGAAAACTTAATTTGCCTTTTAATTGCAATGAATAAAGCGTCATATGTGCATACCTCTCTATCATTCAAGTCATTTTTTCTCTGGAAAGGATATAGAAATAGTCAACACATGATGCACCGCTGCTGCGATTCCCATTGTGTTTACATCTCTTACTGGGTAAATGAAAGCAGATTAATCTGGGCTTTTGGAGCACTTACCGTTTTGCACATTTATAATTCATGTGCAACACATTCAAAGCCAGACACTATTCAAAGGGAGGAAGAGGATGTCTCACAAAGAAAGCATACAGCCTTTAAATCATTTACATAAGATCATCCGACTAAGTGTGCTGTGCTCATCAAAAGTCTGTTTTACCAGTACTCTTGACCCATACGAGCACCTTCTGAAATAGCGCTCCAGCTGTGGTAAGCATACCATGTATACCTTCAGTGCCATGATTACCATAATAAACATGCAGTTACGCTTATGGACTAATCATAGCTTGGTTTGTTTAGGTTTAGACACAAAGACATCTTGGTTAATTTCAGGGGAAAATCACAATTTGGGTTGAAATAAGTATTTTGTTGAGGTTGAGACAACCCTATATCCTTGTTCTGTGGTCGTCAGAACAAAGTCGAAGGAGCTTCACACTTCAAACGCTGTAGACTGCCATTGTTAATGTTGTCCTTGAAGTCGGCACTAGTGTTGCTGAGAAATCAGTCACGCATAGAGTGACACATACAGTGGTTTAATGACGTGGCTCTATTGTGGCTCTGGCTTGGTTCTTGGGTCCGAACCATGCAGCCAATCGCACCAGCCCAGCATCAGCACCAGGTTCACAGGGGCAACTGTGAGCAACACCTGTCATCACCTGTTGCTAGTTAGTACACCTTGGAAAGTGGCTTGAATTTGCACATAATAGATGTAATTCATGTGCTCAGAACAACATAGTAAACAGATGAAGTCTGAAGTTGTGCGTTATTACATTTTCCCAGAATCAAGTTGAGAGATTCTGTTTTCTGAGTCAAATGAAAACGAGTGATTGCTGATTCAAAGGCCACTCAGGGTTTACATGGACGGATATAAATAGTTTGTTATTCAAACCGTAAAAGGACATCGACCATCAGGCCATGAGATGAACAGATGCTGTATCTCGCTCTTTTGTCTTTTCGTCTTGATGCTTTCTTTGGCACAGAAGAAGTCAAATTCAGTCATTTGTGAATCACGTTGTGTGACTCAGTGGCTTTGCAAACTGAGGCACATGAGGCATTTTGTTCTGTCGGCCATCTGCACCTCCATCAAGCTGGATCAACCCCCACTGATAGCCCGTGGCAGGGAGGAGGCGGCAGCAGGTGCAGCGTGGCATCCAGCTCTGGTGATCGCTCCATGTGGGACATCAGTGTGTCCTACAGGGGTAAGAGGACATTGGTGTGTCCTACAGGGGTGAGAGGACATTGGTGTGTCCTACAGGGGTGAGAGGACATCGGTGTGTCCTACAGGGGTGAGAGGACATCGGTGTGTCCTACAGGGGTGAGAGGACTTCGGTGTGTCCTACAGGGGTGAGAGGACTTCGGTGTGTCCTACCAGGATCAAGCCCCACGTCATTAACACTTCAACCCTGCTGAAGCACCCTTGAGCAAGGCACTGAGTCCCTACCAGCTCAGCAGATGTTGTGTGAGGAAAGTTGAACTTTCCCTTCAGAAAATGAAATATGGCATAATTATCTTCTCTTTAATATGCATCCTTCTGTAGAGACACAGCAGTCCAAACATATTTGGATGTTTCATGCAAAGCACTGGAATTAGAACAGCAGTTCACAGTCCGGTTGAAAATACAAATATGGAAATGTTACGTAACATCAAAGAGGGAGAAAAAAAAAAACAACCTTTGGACACATATGCTCCACTGGAGATAGAGCTCAACGTGGCTCACGACCATATGGGACAGATGCTACTGCACCTCACATACACAGATCAAACGGTAACTCGACTGTGTGTGTGTGTGTGTGTGTGTGTGTGTGTGTGTGTGTGTGTGTGTGTGTGTGTGTTTTATATCAGCTCTGGTGATCACCTTTTTTAAATGGAATAATTCAATAACAGAGCCTGCTGACAATTTACATTTTCCACCATCATTATGACGCACCATCATTACATTTAAATGCGAACTTGGTTTGTTTGTTTCACAAAAGAAACCATTCAATTCTGGTGAGATCAGGGGGCTTGATGAAAAGGTCGGGCATGTTGAGGGAAGTGAAATCTATTAGTGTGTGAAATTTGGTTAGAGAATTTAAATGTGGTTTCATAAAGGGGGCTGTTGGGCCTTGTTTGGTTTTTGGACGTGGTTTGGACAGGGTTAGAAGGTGCTCTGAATGTTGACTCTCCTTTGAATGAACTAACATTTGAGAAAAGTAAACCTGGTCTTCAGGAGTATCTCGGATCATCAATCAGGGAAGGTACAAAAAACACACTACAGAGTTATGGGATATGTGGTAGTTTGGCGGGTTGAAACATATGAGGGGCAAAATGTCAGTCAAATGATTCTTGTGTGCGGTGAATTAAGTGGAGTGTAAGAGTTTGTGTCATAAAAGTTTTTTGTTTTTGTTTGTATGCACCTACTCCTGCCTTCATTTGACACATAAACTACTCTCTGCTCCACTCTCATTTAATGTCCCTTCAGAGCAGTAAAGAAGTGTTGTAAAACCTTCGACATCAACTCAACACTTTTTTTATTACATCTACATCTGGACAATTTTCTGAGCCTCTGTTGTCAGCAATGGAGGAATGACAACAGCACTAAGTATCAAAGACTGAATATAAAAATGGTCGTAGACACCGCATCCCGAAGGTGAAGCCAACATGGAAGTGTCTGAAACCTTTATCCTCCTGTATTCAGATCGTATTCACTCCACTAGTTACCAAAAATGTCAGTCTATGATAAAATGACTACTACTCACTTTATATCATTCGTACTTTTTTTATTATGGTCTCAAGTTTATCATCTCAATCGCTAGTTTCAAGTCTTTTTCAACACAGCATGATGTTCATTTTATAAATTATGGTTCAATTTAGAGTAAAGCACAATATGTATTCAGACATGGATACAGTGTGATTGACAGCTTGTAGTATCCAATGGGTGCAGGTCACAGGTGTAGGTGGGCGGGCAGTTTCCTGAAACTCCCAGCCAGACATGGGCGAGGAGTTCTTGCTCCCTCGTCCCTCCATCATGTGTCCTCTGGCACACCTGCACACTGTAAGCAGTGATAATTCAGCCATTAAGAGGAAGAACCTTATTCATCATTGTTAAGTCGCGTTCCAAATGAGCGTTAATTGTCATTAAAGCCGCTGCCAAAATAAATGTGTTGACTGATGGGCCATGATTACAGCTCAATTAATCTTCCTCTACAGTCTTTTCCTTTTGTTTAGAATTAAATGTACTTGTTTTGTGGCGAATTTAACTCCGTTCACGCACTAGTCTTTGTTAGTAACTACATATATATTTAAATATACATATATGTGAGTGGCAGTCACTGGATAGAGGCAGATACGAGGACATAGTGAGTCATTCGGCAGCAAAACGCACCCACAGGTTTTCAGTGGTCATTTGTGGGAGATTTGTGGTTTCTCCACCTGGCCGAGCCGACCCCTCGCACCCACCTGCCACCCTGCTTTCACCGTTCACGAGGATTGAAGGAGATTAAGTGTCTCTGTGGTACACCGTGCCAAATTAAGCATCTTCTCTCTATCTGTATCACTTCCCTCTGCCTTTCTCCCAGACTCCTCCAGGTCATTTTTTTCCTCTCCTTGTTCCCTCTCCCTCCCTGTGCCCTCCCTCTTTTGTGTCTGACCAGTGATTGCTTTTTCCTCTCCTCCACAAATCCCCTCCTGCAGCACAAAACTCTGCTTGTTTTCCTGGGCTGCTACAGGTAAAGCAATGCAGGTCCGTGGTTTAATGGCCAGGGACGAGGCCATGGGATTTAGCCTCTTGGACATAACAGATGACACTGGGACTGCTATGTTGAAGAATGTTAAAGAACGTTGAATAATGCGGTTTACTTTTACTTTACTTTTGTTCCATCTTTACAGAAAAGTGATAAAATACTAAAAGATCATGTGAATAAATTCAACTAAACAAAAAACCTACTGTCACTGCTCTCTATCAATGTCACATGGAACATGAACAATTTAATAAGCCGATTTCTCTGAGAGAAAAGCACAGCATGGAAGGAATAATCGATCACGTCCTATCTGGGATATTATCACATTTATCAACAGGCCGATCAATGCAATACCATTAATTGAACTGATCGTGTGTGTGCATGCGTGAGTGAGTGAGTGAGTGAGCGAGTGAGCGAGTGCCCCTAATTGTGAACTTGCCCAATAACAAACTGTAAATCTGTCCGCCCATGCACAGCCGCCCCGCGCTCTTGTGTAACATGAACGATCACCAGAGGAGTTCCTGGTTATGATTTTAATACGAGGGAGATTGGGACGATCGATAATCATCCGGCCGGAGAGGAGGAGGAAGATGAGCATTGTCTTTACACAAGTGTCGTAAAACCGCCAACGCCCACCATGAGGAGACGTGCACCAACATACTGTTCAGTAGAGCTGCCACAGCAAAAAAACGTCTCTTATTTGCAGTCATTCGAAATTCCAAGTATTATTTTTAAAGCAAATTTAAAAATGCTTAAATTTAGGATTGCAATAATTCAAATTAAACAAAAGAAAAAAAACATTTATATTGAATCTGTCATGGTTCAAAATCTAAATTCACATGAAATCTAAAACAACCGAAAAAACAGCAGGGTTGGTGAAGATGATGAAAATAATTATAATTGGAATCACTGTAACAAATCCAGTAGGAGTTTCCCCTCTCTCCCCCTTTTAATTCAACACTCGGCAGATTAATTTTCTCTCAGCAGCTTTTAATTACTGGAGGTTCCTCCCAAAGCACCAAACAGCAGCTCTCCCTTCCTCCACTGCATCCTCCACGGCCTGGTTTTCAAGTTGTTTCATCAACGTTGTTCATGCTCACCGTCTCAGGTGATGAAAGAAAAACTTGTATTTAGCTGCGCTCACAGCTGTTAATACGCGGGTCAAATTAAAGCTGCAGTTGTTCTTACTTGCATATACGAGTTTATTACAACACCGATCTGTCGACAGAGAAGATCCATGATACAGCTCACATCAAAAAGATTGAAGTGCAATAGAAACAGCTCAGTATTAAACCTTATTGGAGGCAGCAGGTGATGAGTCGAGGTCACTGTAAGTCATGTCATCTTAAATCTGGACATTTTCCTGAGATTTTCCTCAGAAAATGTCGGCGTGAGCCCATTTGAGAATACAGCATTGGAAAATAAACAGTGAGTGGGAGTGTTTGTGACGTATCTAACACGTGACACGGACGCAAAACTGGAAAGAAGAGGTGATATACACGTAGTCAACATGTCAACTAAAGATGAGATTTAAGAGCGGTTAGTGATAAGGGACCACACTGGTGTCGACGTGCAGTAACATGTGATTTCTACAGCAGGATTCATACGTCATCTCCTACCTGAATGTTCCGGACATTTTCTGTGGTTGCGAACATGTCTGACCCGAACAATCTCCTGCTGCATTCTTCATATGTGGACAGCAAACAGCTTCCGAGACAGCAGAGACTCTCTTAATGGTCATCTTATCTCCATACGGGTTGGCAACCCCTCACACAGAACATAAAACATCCCAATCCATAAAATTCCCGCTGAGGCCTGATGAGCTCTCGGGTCAGCCACCTGTAAAACAACACTTTCATCAGGCGTAATAAAAGATGCATTAAGACATCAATTCCCTGAAAGAAGACGACGCTACGAGAGAGGCAGCTCCTGGATTCTCTCTCATCAGAGGATGCACAGGAGCACAATCTTTAGGAGGTTGATCTCAATCACATCCGTAGCATGACATGTTTGACAAGAAGAACTTGAAAGGTCTCTTCATCCATAGAAAACACAGATTTTAATGATCAAGTCACACAGATCAAACATCTGGATGTTTCGAGTGGTGTAGTTTACCCTCTGGAAGGAGGAAGAAAAACGACACGACTGTCAGAACAGAACAGCCGACACAGCGATGGATAAAATATCACAACACTTACATTATTATATTATCCTTCCTCTCACAACAGCTGCCGCTTACTGTCGACACAATGTTGCCATCATTAAATCGTAAATGGGTTTCAGCATTTAGGGGGAAAAAGAAAGTTCACATTGGTGACAGAGACCATTTGCTGTGATCTAATGGAGGTTAAGTGGGTTGTGAGGCCCTGGACAGTTTCTGATCCCACAAAGGAGCATTTAAAGCTTCACTTCATGTGAAATGATGAAATCACCACAACACAGTTACGTGGAATTCATACAGCAGCAGCAGCAATAAACAAGATGGAGTGCGCTGACTGCTGTGGTACAGTGTGCAGTAATAATGTGAACCTGAGTTTGCCTGAGCAGACAACACAGAGGAATGAACGCAGCCGGTCGCGCCGCAGCCTTGGTTCTGCCAAGAAGACTGAATACGAGACATTACAAGCAAATAAAGTGCCCTGGCAGGACCCCTAATGCATGTGCATGCTGTAATACGCTTTGCTACCCTCAGGGCACATGGGTATTAACAAAGATGTCACATAGGAGTCAGCTCTGCCTCTCAAACACATGCACATTCAGGCAAATGTAGATATTCCTGGAGAGTGATGAGTCAATATCAGCCCACAGGCTTCCCTCCCACAACAAACCCCTAAATGTATTAATCGACAGATGGGAAACAGACAGGCACGCAGACAGACAACCAACTGGATGGATGAGGTGCACATAAATAGATACTGGTCATCTGTTCAGCTATCTACAACATAGAGGTCAAAGTGAAAGGAAACATCAGGGGTCAGATAGAGGTTCAGTATCATTCAAAAGTACATTGACATTTCAAACGATGCAGATGACAATGATTTTGTATGATAATGTAACATTACTGTGAATTTATTACGCTATTTGGACACAAACACACCAAAGTCAGAACACAGGAAATGAGACCTTCTTAGGAGCATGTGAACGCACCGGAGTACAAGGCTTAAAGAAGTGGTCTGTTAAATACCCTGTCTCTCAATGTTAAAGAAAGTGAAAAAGAAATCCTGGATCGGCAGCAAACTGTAATTGAATCGGTTGAGTAATTATTTAGCATAATCCTGAAAAATGACAAACAAACAAATCCATTAAAACATAACAAAACATAACCTCCTTGTGAATAAGGAACAGTAGCTCTCTATTACAGTGACTATTCGACTGCACTGACTAAAGCTCTGTAAATTAAACATATACAGTAGTTATTGATAATCGGAGCACAAACAAACACTCATATTTAACAAAACTCAAATGAATAGATTTTTGCTTTAGTCACAACACTCAGGAGTTCCCAGCTCTTGTATAACAGATATTGGTTTGTTCACATTCATTGAACTGAGGTGTGTGTGTGTGCATGTGTGAGTGTGTATATATGAATGTGTGAGTGCGTGTGTGTGCGTCTGTCTCCCTTCATGCATGTGTGCCACACAATACAGTTCGTGACTGCACTCTCTGGAAGTTTGCCTAATCTCTGAAACACAAAAGAGGAAAGAGGGACGAGCTGTTGCATTATTAAAACGCACACAAGTCCATTGCCTCTGCTGACACGTGCGCAGCCTTTTGTGCACTTTGTTTGTGTTCGTGACTCGGAAAAACTCACCCAAGAGGCTTAAAGCTCTGGGGTATTAAATGCTGGCTTCCCCTCCTTCCTATCTATAAGTATATTCCCGCTGCACCGCAGACAGCTTCAAATCTGTCCCCTCACTTATCTCCCTCGCTGCTCTGAGCGCGTGCAGACATAACAGTACACTCATCACACAGACTCACATGAGCACACACACACACGCAGGCTCTCTAACACACAAAAGGTCCCTCACAGTGGCAGACTCTCAGACTTATGACATCCCCTGCATTAGTCATGAGTCCAAATAAGAGCACATGAAATAATCATGAACGGGGAACGTATTCACAAAGCCGTCGAAAGTTAAAAGGTGGTCCCTAATTGGCCAACTTCTATTAGTATTGTGCTTTTCAATCATTATTTTAAAAGCCTCTCGAAAAGCAATTCTCCAGGCATTGAAGCAGAAGAAGAAAAGTTTTTTTCCTGAAGCTGTGGAGGTTTTGATGAGAATAAAACAAGAGAGTAAAACTAAATCACTCACACGGAATATAATGTTGCCCGCACCTGACGAGCGATAATTGTCTGAATCCATCACAATGGCTTTAACTCATCTTAACAATTAAAAGATCCCTTTTTTAAATAATTTTATCAATTTGACAGATGCTGATGGTAAAGGTGACCATTGTTCCTGGAGTATTGTCTGTTGGACAGGCAGTCATTTTCTCCTTCAACAGCCATTACTAACACACACCTTTCTAAAGAGCCTCGAGCTGCGTCGGTGTTCCCTAAAAATACTTCTGTACTGTAAAAGCTGCCATCTGAATAGTTTCTTGAGAGGAAACTCCTCCTGACTCAGAGGAACTTTCCTGCTGCGGTTTCGACAAAGTATTTTTAGATAAAATGCTGAGCGAACGGGGACCTTGAGCACATTAAAAGGTTTTTGTTTGGCTGTGGATCCTGCGAACAGGCTTGCTGTCACAGGGAGGCTCCTTTTCAGGCTGAGATCAGTCATACTCTATGTTAAGACACTGAGAAAGTCATTAAAACACTGGAAAATGTGGCGTTTTAATTAGGGAGGTTCTGTCTTTGTGTATCTGAATCAGCCACATCATTAAAATCACATGACTAAATTGTGTAGGTCCCCCTCTTACTGCCAGACAAGCTCTGATCCAACATGGACTCCACAAGACCTCTGAAGTTGCACCTATGGTTTCATGCATCAAGATGCTCCATCTTGGAAATTGCAAGATGGTTCCTTGGTGGATTGGACTTTTTCACACATGTGCTTTAACCAACTGAGGATCAACTCTTTGTCAAGTTCCTAAAACCATCTCTGAACATTTTTTGGCAGGTCACATTATCCAGCTGAGAGAGACCACTGCCATCACAGAATAGTGTTGCCATGAAAGTGCTTCGCTCTTGGTCAGCTATTTGTCAGAGTAAAGTCCACTTGAACACAAGGACCCAAAGTTTACCAGCAGAATATGACCCAGTGCATCACTCTGCCTCTGCTGACTTGTCTTCTTCCCATAATGCATCCTGGTCCCTCCTCTTCCCAAGGTAAATAACTGACCAAGGTGCAAGGACGCACAACATCATAACTCCCCATAAGAGAATCCTGCCTACTCCATGTAACTGGATGGGACATGGACCAAACTAAAAGGTCAAAGGTCACAACTGCAATTTATCAGATCATATATTATCAGATAAGTTTCTTCAGAATGTTAAATACATAATTGTTTATATAATGTATATATTATTACATTATACACACTTTATTACCCTATTTTTTTAATGTCCAGGTGCAGAATAAACAAAATTATAGAATTTGAATAATGGCTGCCAAAAACAAATCTATTCAAATCTACATGATGCAGTCATTGCTCTCTCACTCAAATCCAAACTGTCCTTTAGGTTGGACATAAACAACGCTCATCAGCAGTGAGGACAGCGGCTCTTTTATTTCTAAATCTACGGCTCATAATTTCCCTCCATGAAAACACTGGGCCTCCTGCACTGGATTCTATCAGTGTTTATTTGCATATCATTTTCTATAGTAATTGATTTTTATTGCTTCATCAAACTCATTAACGCACAGCCACATGCCGCCTCCCCGTGCTGAGGTTCTCCGACTGTTCTCCCATTGTTCTTTGTATATCAAACTCCCTTTATTGGTGCGCATCCGTGCATGTGTGTGTATCTCTGATTTGATTCTCTGTGAATAAAACTACAATATCACAGTTTCCTCCCAATGGTGTTTATCATGGAACATGAAGCATCCACAGGGATTTGATTACAGCAAATTACATTCATAATTATCCCAGACATTTTAATAATGGAGCTGATTAACGAATATTAGAGCGCATTGGGGAATATTGCTGATCACACAGTGAGGAGAGGATGACACGAGCGGGGATGCAGAAAATGGATATGACAGCCAGCCATGTGAACGTATACAAACACCACCTTTAAACTAGAGATGTAACCATTTTTCCCTTCCTGATACCGATTCCAATATCTGGACAGCACATAAAAGAAAAATCAATTTTAACAATCTGTACGAGCGACGGGTTAATAAAACATTTAAATTAAACAACAGCAAATCTGCAGAGTGGCTTCGGTGGAGTTGAACTTTGACCTGTGATATTTCGCTTTACATTCTCGTATGTGTGATCGTGCCCTGACCCTGTATGGAAGTGATGACTCCTATCATTGTCGTATGACCTGGCTCAGCTTGAACCCTTGAAAATCAGCTTGAAAAAAAAAAAACATACAACACAACGCCATGGGATAATAAACAAAAATGGCTGCCACCCCTCAAAACTAAAGTCTTGCAAATGAATGAATCTAGTATACTTTATAGACGTGGTATCACATCGGTACGTATAGATTCTTGTACTCTCCAATGACTGACCTGGCATTTTCTGCCATATCGGAGGAATTTTCGATGCCGTTATCTGTATCGGAAAACATCTGTACTTCACACACCTACTGTCCACCTTTTCATCAGTTTTGTTTCCCAACAAAAAAAGATTGAATCAAGAAAGTGCACTGAATAGATTGAAATAAAATGAATGAATGAAATTGAGTTCAAACAAATGTAGTATGAATGCAAACAGAGATTCAGAAGAACAACTTCTTTTAGTTTGACCAAAAATTCTGGCAGGATGGACCACCCACTCTCCTTTGAATAATAAAAAGTCTTTGCCATCCAGTCAGTGTGGATTTATAATGCCCACCCCAATGCTTTTACTCTGCCCAAATCCTGCAGCACTTTAACCTGCAGCTGAGAAGCCCCTCATCCATTATTCTGTGTCCGTTTTCCAATGCCTGCTCGCTGGAACACTGAACTCTAATAGCAGCCAGGAGCACGCCGGCTCTCCGCGGTGGCAGCACCACCCCACCCGGCCCACCACGGCCATCGGAAGGGCACAGGCTGCGACCCGAGAGACAAACACAACACGCTTTTCAAAGCACTGAGCAAGCTCGGGGCAGTATGCTAAACAACCTGCAGAACAAGCCTGAAGCCAACGGAAGTTTCCCCGTTTCATTTTGGCACTCGGCTGAAGCTGAATGGATGGATTCATTTGAAAAATACTCAGCTTTTGTGGGGGATATAAATTGTTTCAGGCCTGAGGATAGTCCGCGAAAGCCCATTATTCCTCTTCTCGCAAACATTTCAAGTGAAAGATGTTGTCTTCTTTCCCCTGCGTAATTGTGTTGGTATGAATGTGTGTATCGGTGTCGGTGCATCAGCGTATGTTGCATTTTGATTAATCTGTGAGGTGAGGGGAAATAATGGTGGGAAATTGTGAGTTATAGTCGATTATTACAATTCCCTTTCTTTGGCACACGCTGAAAAATAACCCAATTATTTTTCCAAGGTTACAACTGGGGCTCTCTCTCTTTTTAATCACAGCCCCGGAGTGAAGGAAGCCCGGCTCGAGAGCAGCAATCCAAACCTAAAGCAGCACAGAGATAAGCTATCAGTGGAAGAGAGGATGGAGTTAAATAATTCAAAGTCCCCTAATGAAAGGCAAATCTTGATTTACAGTTGTCTAGAATATTCATGGATGCTTTGCATAAACTTCCCTGACATTTGGTTGTAATAATATGCATGTTGTCTTTTTCTCCTGTGTGCAGACACTCCAATAGACTACCCACGTTATGAATTTGTGAGGCTGGTAAAATTGTACCATTAACCCAACGCCCCAATGAGCCCTGACCTCTGAAATAAACCCACTATAAAATGTTCCAGTGTTAGACTCAAAGACCGATCACACAAGAATTTAAAAAGGTTTTTAAAAAAAATCTGCTGCATCAATAAGGTGTTGTATAAACCCAAAGCAATTTTTCAGATCAACTACAACTTTGGTGAACTTTTACTCAGGACGCAAACCAAGCACACCATGCTTGAGTGGTCCCACCCAGACGTCTTCATCTTATTTGAGCTTGGCTCATGGAGGCTAAGTAGGATATTCCAGGTAATCCCCTACCCGACCACACTCCCTTGGGGGATCCTGCAGCATTACCAGGGCAGATGGGATATGTAGTCCCTCCAGCAAGTTCTGGGTCCACCCATGGGTCTCCTCCCAGTTGGGTGTGAAAGGTAAACCTCCAAGAGAAGGTGCTCAGGAGGAATCCTGCCCGAACCTTCTCAACTGAGCAGTCCTGAGTGGCTGTGACTGAGGAGGTATAAAATGGTCTTCAACAAACCAGAAGGGTCGGCGGTTCAATCCCCAGCTCCACCAGTCTGCATTCCAAAGATTCCATGGCCAAGACTCTGAACCCCTAAATAGCCCCTGACAGATGTATTGACAGTGTAAGAATTAAAGAAAGAAGGCTATATATAGTATTAACGTGTGCTTGAAAGAGTGAATGCGACTTTTGCTGTAAAGCGCCTTGAGTGGTCAATAAGACTAGAAAAGCTCTATAGAAATATTTAGCATTTACTGACTGTCCCCTTTCAACGTGAAGGAGCAGCGGTTCTACTCCAAGGCCCCCCCGGATATCCAAATCCCTCACCCTATCTCTATGGCTGAGCCCGCTCACCTCACGGAGAAAAAATTGTGGTATTTCCGATCTCATTCTTTTGGAAATAAAAAAAGGTTGCGGCTCGGCTCTCTAGTACCAGGACAACACCTGCAAAACTACTGACGCCACACCGACCTGCCTGTCCCTTATCCGAACAGAATCATCAACACTGTTGGTACAGGCCTCAATGAATCCCCAGTAGAAGTAGAACTGACAATAAACAAACATAAAAATAATCTCTTCCATATACATCCTGGGTTAGGGAGCAGACTTTTTTTTCCACTAAAAGTAACTTGTGCATTATAGGGCAGCCTGACCTCAACACAATGTACAGACTGCAACTTTCAAACCATGAGGACAGAGCTCATCTGTGACCTACATCGACAGTTTGCTAATGCACCATGTGTCTTGCTGGGTTAGAGGGACAAAAGGTGGAAACTGCTCGAGAGAAAAATGTTTCCAGTGAAGGAGAGATTTGTTATAGATAATGTTGGATTGTAAGACATTTTTATTTGGTTAATAAAACAGTTACAAAATTCATCAAGATTGCGGTCGTGTGCACAACACATTTGAGTGAGTGTGTGTGTGTGTGTGTGTGTTTTGGGAGACGAGCCAAGGGCTGCCCGAGAACCTCCTACGCTAACTCGGAGTGACACTAATTAATGGCTGCTCTGATAGCTCCTTCTGCGAAAACACTTTGACAGTAAACAAGCTTTCAAGGTGAAACCATGACACTAACGTAATTTTTTACCAAGCGGGGCGCACGGAGGACCCGTGATGTCCGACCATTAGGAATCACCACACCTCTCATTCCAAATACTGTCGCCCATCTGGTTAAGTATGTTCTCCATTTGCATTTAAGACCCTTTGTCCCCTGAGCATTATAAAATGAGTCTGAAGCACAGTGCATGTTCTGTGGGAACAGATGTGATAATAAGCCGAGCCCTGGTTCCTCATTATACTGAGACAGGTTCCCTGCTGTATTGGGTCAGGCCCAAGTCACTGGTGTCAAGCTCAGTAGAAAAATAAAGCTTAATAAGTCTTAACTGAACCTTGGGGAGCTCATCTCTACGTGCATGAGAGAAACAATGTGACGTGATGAGAAAAAAGAAAGAGCGCGTTCATGTTGCTGTAGCAAGTTTATCCATCATTGCACCTTGGAATGTATGGGCGATTAAGGACACATAGGGCCACACTATCACTGAGGCAGTAATGATCATTACTTTATCTCCCACACTGTGCCTCAAACAGCTCCTCCGAGGCTGAGCCCAAATTCAATGTAAACAAGTCTTCACGGAGGTTCAGAGACAAATCTACATTAGAGACGACCGGCGCTACTTCCACCTTGTGCCTCTCAGCAGTGGAGATGCGTGGTGTTCCCAGAACAAGACACACGGGACGTACAAACCCATCACTCCACTTATTTTCAGCTTTTAGAGAGTAATTTGCCACCCACACATGTCCACAAATGCATGTTTTGCATAAGCCCACGTTGAAATGTTAAAACAAAAGCACATTAGAGCTAAAAGGCAGAGATACACACAGGCACCTGTCAGTTATCTGTTACATCAGAGAGAGACGGCTTCACACCAACAATCATCAGACCTTCAAAAACATAAGGTTATTTAAAGTGTAAAGCACTTTCATTCTAGGGATAATAATGCCCTTTAAAGCTATTTGAATGAAAAATAAAATATAAAAACATGTTGAAAGATTATCCCCGTTTCATCCAATCGCAACCTGACAGGCTCATCTTGAGTTCTCTCTCATGACCGCGTTCAGCTGTCAGATCGGTACCGTCCATCAATGAGTCGCCCACCTGCACCCCCTCAACTCCCGGTCATCTCCCTTCAAATGGTCCGACCAGAGGCCCCTCATCAAACATCCCATCTTCATGCTCCAGTCCACATCACCACCACCCGTGTCTAGTCTACGGGGATGAATCTCCTTCAGATTCAAAGCATCAGATTCATGGGAGTGCTTCCATCGTGTTCTACTTCCCGCTGATGGTTTGCCTGCCTGACGCTTAGTGCTGGCACGAACGTCCCAACGGCAGATCACAGTTTCATGCTCGGGACACGCATCATAACCTGCTGTCATGCTAACATGCAATTCTAGCTATGAATGCAATGCCAAAGAGAATTACACGGAAAATAAAATCCACAAGCAGATGAACACACACCAGGTTACCCAGCTGCCCCTGCCTCACATTACAATATGACTGGCAAGTGACATGTGCTTGAGTGTTTGTTTAATTGTTTGTTTGTTCGATTGGCTGGTGCCTCCGTTTGCATGAGAAGTTGAGCTTCTGCCGTAACGCAGCAGGACCACAAACACAAACACATGACGCCGTCCCATTCAAAGCAATGTTTCTGTTGATGCCTCCAGTCCAATGTCAGCGCCAAAGTCTATTCATCTGTTCAATAAATTTAATTAACTCCAATTTACTCACTCATTTGCTATAAGTCTAAAACATATTAATTTGGCGTATGGGGGCTGTTATTTAGAGTTACAGATCAATTTGATGGCCGAAACAACAAAAATGTGAAGCAACTAGAAAATGTCTGGCTGTGAACAGATTGGTTACTGCCTGGATTTCTCTTTCTATACAGTAGATAGAAGATGTTTGTATGTCAGCATCTGCCTCCACCTCACACACACAAACACAACAGAGGGGCCCTCCCTCACTGCACTGCTAATCAGAGGCAGTATGAACGCAGCATCTCCCCAGGCTTTTCCCCTCGATTAGCTTCTTATCGCAGCACAGTGACAGGGAAGATACACACATGTGCTGCTCCGCTCGGTGGCAGGATTACTCTTCAGCTGTGGTGGCAGGGGCTGCAGATAAAGAGATAGTGGATAAAGCCGGACAGTCTATACAGGATGATGCACGAGAGCTGCTGTTGATCTCTCCAATGTCCCACGAACAGGCCAGAACTCCTCGGCGAGAGTTTGCAGTCTTCTGATACGTCCGACCATGAGACCCTTTTCTTTCTTTACAGAGGAAAAGCTCAATTCCCTCTTTTTACCTCTCGCTTGCCTCCCTGTTCTGCTGCCGCCGCTCTCCACAGGGATCTGTTACAACTGAGTGGTTCTCTAATGATCTCCAAGTGAGAAGCAGAAAGTCATCCATAAGCATGCACATGGTCACAGTAACATACCCTCTCACACACGCGCGTGCACACACACAGGAGATATATATATATATATATACACACACACACACACACACACACACACACACACACACACACACACACACACACACACACTTATATAAGTATCCTCAGGGATAATTGTTCTCTCACCGAATCCCCATTAAAGCATGGAGCTGTGTGTGTGCAGCTACATTTAGTGAACTGGTGTGCCTGTGTGGCTGTGAGTGTGTGTGTATGTGTGTATATGAGAGGGGGGGTTGCAGAGTTGACAAGTGTTTTAAGGGGATGAAGTGCAGCAGACAGCTCGTCAGTTGGATTGAAAGTCAGTGTTTTGTGTGCATGCGTACATGCGTGTGTGCATGTGTGTGACATGGGAAGTGCAGTGTTAACGCTTGACTGAGCGCGTCGAGGGCCTGAACATGAATCTCCTGCAGCCGCGAGGGAGAGACGGAAGCTACAAGCAGATATATGGAGAGAGAGAGAGAGAGAGAGAAATATTGTGGCCTAAAGAAACTATGGTCATTAGTTGACCTGAAAAAGGAAGTGCACAAATGGCCAAGTGCATCAGGCTTCAGTATTTTTAATATAACTCTATATAACTTGTTCAGTAATTGGCTAAAACACTGTCAAACTTTCCTAACAGGCCGAAGCCCTAAAAATTTAAATATATGGTATATCTATAAGAAGCGAGGACCAAAGCAGAATACATAACAGTGATGTTAGTCACACTAGGGGTCTCTCACTCAACACAACAATAAAAGACCGAGTTTGATGACGTCGACAAGAAGCGTGGGATCATGGGAGTTTTGTCTCCACCATCATTGCTGATTAAATTGTATCTGACGTGACTGAGGGGCAAATCGTGTTCACGGATGAGGTCGTGTGTTCAAGTTATTTCCACGTCACGCAGCAAACGGTTATGAATAATCGCAAACCATTACAAGTGATTACAAGAGACGGGCAAAGTCAGGGGTAAAGCTAGTCATTTAAATGAAGAATTGTCCCATATTATACCTTTGACATCAGTTAGTAAATTATATCTTATATCAGAGGTCTTCAACAGGGGGTCCGCTGAGGTACTGCAGGGGGGGGGGGTCGCAAAATTTTGGGTTGATTAGACAATTTTTTATATTTTTTTAATTTTTCCACAAATTTGAATGTCTTTAAATACACATTAACAGGAATCCCACATATTGTAGCGAACGGATAAATGGAGGCAGAAGACGTTATCTTTCAGTCAGCAATGCACACACTGCAGCTCCTATACCTTGCACGTTTAAAATAAAAACATGAATATATGAACCTGTGTATTATTTGAATAGCTTAGTATTGAATGCACAATAACAGGGTAGCTATGTTTATACATGGCACTAGGCCCAGTTTAATATAAAACACAATTTTATACAATATATATAGTAGGGGGTTCCTGCTCCATCTCTCCATCAGTTTGGGGGTCCTTGGCCTGAAAAACATTGAAGACCCCTGTCTTATATAATTATTCTACTTTGTCCAAAAGGGCTTTAATCACAACGGCTTGTTAGCTATTAAACACAGCTCCATCTCAAAGTGTAGCTTTGATTAAAGCGATTCATGAAATGCTTCGTCTAACCTCCGAGATCTGGTCAAAGGTTTCTGCCTCCACGTCGTTAAAGTTGTAATCATGCGGGCGGAAGGTTATTAGTTATTTTTTAACAAGCGGGTGAGCAATGAGAGAAAATCTCTGCTCCCACACCACCAACCACAAACACAAACACAAACACACACACACACACACACACACACACACGAGTCAGACTTATATGTTCAACTAAACAAGCAATTAGCTGTATGCTGGGTTTTAGAAATACCAAGTTCCACAAACTGAGCTTTGTCCGGACCTCTCATCAAATTTGATTTCTCTGATCTACAATTTCACATTTTAAGATGTTAATGTCTTTAAAACCATGTCAGTGGGCAGTAGTGTAAATAATTAGTGTTGGAATCCACCTGGACTCTGAATCTGGTACAAACCAATCAAATTGATCCTACAGGTTCCACTGTAATTAACAAAGAACATATATCTCTGTGGTAATACGGCCTACTGTTTAATTGTAGATAGGTTGTGTTGAACAGCACAGGGACATAATGCTACTCATATCCTGAGCACAGCAGAAACTCTGAAGAAGAAATCAGGGGGAATGAAATAAAATAAGCAAATTCATCTGTCAACAAGACAGAAAAACTCCACTTGCCAAGACTTTTAAAATAAATTAAAGATTGAAACAAGTGAAATATATTTAATCTTCTAGATAAGATTCCTCTGAGACGAAAACAATGATAAATAGATATTCTATTGATTTAATGCATTTCATGTCACTTGCATCTTTTTGCAAGGTGCCTGCTCTTCTTCTCTCATCTTCTTCACCTCCTCATCTTGTCCCGTGTCTTTTTCTTTCCCAAAGCTGAGCTGTGATTGACGCGGCCTTTTCATTTTCCTCGGTGTCTGAAGAAAGTCAAAACAGGCTCAATTGATATTTACATGCAAATGTTAGCAGCCTCAGCAAAGGACGACCTGCAATGAAAATAAAAACAGCCCTTATCTTAACGTGCATTTCAACCCTTTACACAAACTGAACTGAAAGCTAAGTAGGGTTAGGGGGTAGGGTTACTTTCTTTGCAAGCAGCTCAGTCTGACATTGCTTGACATTAGCTACAGCTATAGCTCGTTCATTCACTCAAGTGAGACTCTCTAGCTGACATCATGACTGAGAGTCACTGTTTAAAGCAGCAGGACAGAGCCTGTTGGTTGGACTTCTGTGGATGAAAAATCCTCGTGTTTCCTGTATCTGTCTTCATTGACTGTGTGTGGTATATGGCATAATATGGAAGAAACGATTCAGTTGCAATAATCTCGCAAATTGAGATTATTTTCATTATGATGGATCGTTATTCTACTACGTTACTGATCTCAAAGAAATTAAAACAAATATTGGACATCAAGTATTTGTTGCTTTCACTTCTTTTAATCAATGCATCATTGAGTGGATGTTAACACGGTTCATCAGCTCAGGTAGTAAGGGGATGCCTGTGCAAATATTTATTGCTTTAATTTGCAGATGCCTCTGTAGAGATATTGATACAAAAAGAAAAATCGGCCTAATTTCCTCTGTACAATACGATTAATACGGAACGAACTGCTGTTTTAATGAAGCTATAATCACTGGAGGAATAAGATTCATTTGGCTGCTGATGACAGGGGAACAAACATGGACTCAGAGAGTTTTGGAAAACCCCCTCTTCAATTAGTCATACGAGTCTGGACGATAACTTGTTGTCTCCCCACATCTGAGCCGAGTGGGCTATCAAATCCTTCAGGCCCAGTTTCAACAGCTCGTGCCAAGGTATTAGACTGCAGGCCGTGTGTACCCCGCTCTGCCAACGGCGTCATTGGCAGCTCGCGGTCCAATGCGTCCCAGCACACGACAGTTAAAACCCTGAAATGGCGTCGGGGGGGGAGCGGCAACACCTACTTGGGTAAATCCCCTCAAAGCCGCCACATTATCTCCACAGCACGTATAGACTGCTGAGTCATGAAACACTTCAGAGGGAACATAAGCAGGACACCATGACAGTGTGTCTGCGTCTTAGTCGTATCAACACATGATGTTGTGACAGACTTATACTGTCAATCACTGTGGAACCTCTCACCTTCATGAGCTCAAGTGTTTGAATATTCATTGATTATGTATGTACAGAGCGTAATCACATTACTGGCTGCACTGTGACTGGGAGAGGGATTCAATTGGCTCATTTAGTGGAAAAAAGAAAGTTCAACCGAGTCGAACAGTTTGATTTTTCAAGGGGCTTCTACTGATCACGTGAATCATTTAGATCAAGAGAGAGTATTCATTGTAACTCCAGAGCTTTGCCCTGATGTTTCTAATAACTGAACCGGAATAAGCAACTAAAGGCAATCATTTAAACAGGTGATATATAACTTTGGCCGCTAGGGGTCTCTCAATCGAAACAAAAGATCTAGGGTGTGTTCGAATAGTCCATTTTGCTTAGGAATCTTCCTGACTGAGTGGAATGACCCAGAAGTATATTTCAGTGGCCGCCATAATAAGAGATGTTCGAATTCTCTAAGGGATAAGGAAAGGAGCTTCAACGCTTCCTAACTTATTTCCTTTAGCATAGGAAACATCGGACCGTCCTTTGTGGAAGGTATGTGTGTAAGTAACACATTACACACGATCCTCAGGTATTACAGTGATGTCTGATTGGTATACCTTGCTGTTGCAATGGAAATATTTACCACTGCTGTAAAACTGAAAATCCAAAACCGCTCTAAAAGTCAACGCTAAAGTTGATATGATGCAATTTAAAAAAGGTAACCAAAATTAACATTGCATCAAACATAATTGTGGTTTTCTTTGGGTTTGAACATTGTTGGAAACATTTTGGAAAAGTCAACAAAACAGGTTCAGTCGTTTCTGGGATTGCTGTAAACAATGTTCCACATTTCATTTTTCTTAACCACAGGCTGAGCATCCATCAAATATGTGTAAGAGCACATCATTGTTAAAAGTGTTTAATCTTCGTGTTAGATATCTGTGTCCTGCGTGTTTGTGTGTGTATGTGTGCGTGTATGTGTGTGTATACAGTCTATGGTCTTCACCTGTGATTAAAGTATGACTTTGAAGTTGATCAAAGGAATCCTCCTTTGATATGAATCCTCCTTTGATCAACTTCAAAGTCATACTAGTGTTGTAGAATGAAACAGATCATAGCAAATTAACTCACCTATTTAAGAGAAACATTTGTCAGTGGAACCAGACACGACGACCGTGAGCCAACGTCAGACACACGAGAAACTTCTCTCCAGTGACTTTCGACCATCACAAGACAAGAGAATACTCTACAAAAACTTTTGTACACAGCTACAGAAGAAAGTACTCTACAGAAACCTTCTTGCTACACTGCAGCACCTGTTAATCGACATGGAGAGGATCAAAAGCTCAGGAGATGAGCAACACAAGTGCAGCATGAAGAAAAGGCTCCGCCGAGCCCTCCAGGACTCGCAGAGGGAGAACCAGGAGCTGGCGGCTGAAAACGCCCGTCTGAAGGAGCTGGAGGCTGAAAGCGCCCATCTGGAGGAGCTAGAGGCTGAAAACGCCTGGCTGAAGGAGCTGGAGGTATTAAACGGCCGACTGGAGGCTGAAAATGCCTTGCTGAAGGCTGAAAATGCCCAGGTGAAAGACCTGGAGGCTGAAAACCAACGGCTGGAGAAGCTGAGGGCTGAAAACGCTGCTCTCAAAAAGCAGATCACCATGAAAAATATTTCCTGGGGAGAAGAGAGGAAGAAGATGGTCGAGAAGTTGGAGTCTTCTGCCTCACTTCTGTTGAAGTCCAAAGACGACCTGACCAGCTTGATTCAGCTCGTGGAGTCTGAAAAAGCCAAAGAGAAGGAGCTAGAGAAGGAGCTCAGAAAAATGAACATGAGGTTTAAAGTAAAAGAGGAAGAGGTCGTCTCCCTGAATGCAGACCTGAAGCTCCAGCAGGACAAGCTGCAGCAATACATCCTCAAAAATGAGGGCAGGTCCGAGGAAATAGAGGAGCTGCAACAAAAAAAATAGAGACTTAGATGAAAGGTGGTCCACCGAGCACAAGGAGTCCCTAGAAAAGGAAATCAAGCTGGAGGACGACATAAAACTCCTGATCCAGCAGAACATTGTGCTTCAGGTACGTTACACCAACTCGTTCTGATTGAATAATATTGGATTGTTGATTTGTTTCCGATTCAGACTTTGAAAAAGAAAAGAGTGAAACTTATGTTGTCTCTGTCTTTTCAGGAACAGGCCTTGAGGACCGACAGCTACAAGGAGAGGGTCAAGAAGGAGAAAGAGGAGAAGAAAGAAAGGAAGAAGAGCGAGAAGGAGGAGGAGAAGAAAGAAAGGAAGAAGAGCGAGAAGGAGGAGAAGATGAAAAAGAAAGAAAGGAAGAAGAGAGAGGAGGAGAATGAGGGGACGACGAGGAGGAGGTTCCCCTGTTTTCTCTTCAACTTCAAACCCTCCTAATCTCCTCTCCCATCCTTTCTCTCCCTCTGCCCTGTCAATCATCCCCTCATCCCAGCTCCCCCAGTACCTTACACCTTAACCCCCTCCCCACCCTCCATCTACCTGTATGTGTTAGAAAATGAAAAAGAACAATCTATCAATAACAGTGACCTTTCCTCTGTCTAGTGATTCCAGAAAGCTCTGTCAGTATGTGTATATCTCAAGAACTGTTCTTCTTATCAGCTACACACATGTTTATTCAAAGGCCGATTGAAGAGCAGTTTTTGTGACTGTTGTGATTTATTTTTTAATAAACTTTGAATAAACAGACAACCAGCGCTGTGGCTGATGTTTGCTCCACAATCAAAATGATGAAAACCAAACATTTATATGTCAAAAAAACTAAATATCTATTTATTATTCCTTTGTATTTTAGCTGGAAAACACACATTCTCCGCAGCACTATCCTTTTATTAGATTTAATTATATTATTTTGAAAGACACTGACAGACTATGTATCTACTTAACTAAGGTATGTTTACTTAGTTTTTCTGCTTATTATTCTGCATCAAAATATACAGAGGCTGTACATCACGTAATAACTCCGCTGCAGAAATCACATGGTTTTGTTGACACCCCATCGACACCGGTGTCGGCTATCCTCACAACAAACTCTCTTCACGTCTTGGTGTACACACGTCTGCTTAATCACAGCGTCTGTTGTTGTCGTCACTCTTGGATATAAACATCATCAATCACCGCAAGAGGTGATGTTATTTATTACGGCCCCTATTTGTTGGATTATTGAAAAGACTTTATCATCCACATCAGGATGTCATGAAAGAAGCCTCTCTGAATAATGATTGCATTAAAAATAATAATAAGACAACTAATTTCAATTAAGTGCGGACCTTTCTGAGGGGAGGGTATGATTCACGGCAGCATGATGAATGTGTCTGTTAGATTAAAGTCCCTTATCGATGTCATAACGTGGCTCTTTGTAGACGCCACGCGGCGCTGCACGTCGTCTTTCTCGCCATCTCTCAGTTATCTAAGATGCTGGCTGAGTCATAGTTACAGCTCGATGGAGATTCATACAATGATGGTTATCAAGTGTACCGGAGGTAAAAATTTTAATCTCAGATCTGTTCCAACACCCACTCGTCTTCTCTCTCACACCTTCATCACCGACTCTGTACTGCTCTGAAGACAGGTTTTCTTTCAGAGAGCAACACGTTTCCGGTGCAGGGGAAAGTATTGGCAAATATATTAACAGTAATCAATGTCTTCTCATTCTAATCACCGAGTCATTTTAATGATTTGTCAATATAGTGGTAACAGTGTTAAATATACCCTGAAAATTGATTCTGTACAGTGGTTAAACATGAGTCCTGCCACACGTCAAATGAGCCAATCAACTATCAACCCTCATAACAGTTAATAGGAAGATGACAGAGTATGACATCCATCTGGAAATCACAAACAAGCTGCAAGTTCCATTCACACTATTTCATCAAAGAATGGATAGAACATGAAAACTCTGATACGATATGAACTGAATCTGGAATCAAACTGAGAACTCTTGCATGTGAGCAAGAACATGATGGAAATTAAGAACGTTTACCTCTAATAACCAACAAGTCAACTGGCAAAATAGCAAAATATTACAAATTATTTGCCTTAAAATAAAGGGGATAAAGGGCAGTGAAGGTGAATTTTGTGTATGAAACTGAGGCATGGAGAAAAAGGGTTCAATTCCCTATACAAAGACATCATTTAATGAGAGCTGGATGTTAAGGCTCTAAGTCGTTTAGTTAAAAGAAACACATTTTTGCAGCTGCCGAACAAGTTTTTCATTTGTATTCACTTGGAGTTGCTCTGTCTGCGGCTTCTTGGCATGTAACTAAAAGTGTGTGTGTGTGTGTGTGGGTTTGCACCTGTCTGTCTGCTGGCCACGAGTACATGCTGGTTTATTTGCCATATGCCGAGGGCTGTCTGGAACAGAGGCACCATCATCCATTCATCAGGCCTGCAGCATCCGTGTCCGCCTGTTTCCCTGATCTACGCTTTATTTTACACCTCAGACACAGACTCACCTCCCTCTCTAAACCCTTGTTGACATAAAACAGGAGTCACGACTATAAATCCACAAATGCTGCACTGTTGCCAAGTCCCATTGGTCAATATGTTCCTTGTTCTAAATCTGCAGTTTTGTTGCACTAAGCCATTTACAGACAGATGAGAGATGTGTGTTAGAGACTGTAACTGAAGTGAAAGAGTATAATCCACAGATGAGATTAAAAGCCATGTAATATTTCCCCCCTTATCTTAAATCTGATCAATAACAACAGTAGTGACAGTGATGGACAGTTATGAGGGGGAAAAAACAAGGCATCATAAACAACGGCTACATGAAGAGACAACACCATAACTCTGTCAAATCCTTACACTTTCATTTTCTCGTGCCCTTCCTCATTTCCTTCACTGCTTTTATGGGGGCAGAGCAGTGGGCCCGGGTATCGATTATATGTGGAGGACTAATGGGCACGACAAAGGTGGCGTGGGAAGAGAAGAGGGAGAGAATAAGAGGAAGAGGGGATAAAGAAGGGATAAATGAGAAAGACGGATGCAGAGGAGAGGCGATGCTGCTGCACAAGGCTGAAAGGGGGTGGGGGGGAGCTTGGGGGCACTTGGGGGAATACTTGAATTTTAATTTAGTTTTTTTATCTTTGCCTTGTGTCTGCAATAATATATTGTAGCATTAGTGACACAACATGAGGCCAAACAGGAAAACACATTATATTCCACCTGCAGAATGAAAAGGATAACATTTTCATTAAGTTTTGTAAATGTTTCCATTTAGTAATAAAGTAGAAATGCACACATGTACCCGAGTTAGAGGGGTTTTGATTAGTTAAATTACATTGAATTGTTACGAATAACTGGTAATTCACAAATGTGATCAATTAAAGTAAGTTTTCGATTAGTATTTCGCTGGTTTTCCTCCAGTTTTCATACACTTCATTAATTAAGATTCAGTTCCACATGGTCTGTCACAGTCAGCCACACCAGTGAAAACATAATATCAGGACCCTGAACGAGCTCACACCAACTAACTGTAGTATTTTTATTCCTCGGCTCAGATGAAAACCAGTCTGTCCGTCCGTCCGTCTCATGCTTGTGAACACGATATCTCAAAAACGCTTTGAGGGAGTTTCTTCAAATTTGGTGTAAATGCCCACTTGGACTCCAGGATGAATTTATTCGATTTTAGTGGTCAAAGGGCAAAGGTCACTTCGACCATAAAAAAACATGTTTTTTGGTCTTGTGAGAACCATCTTATAGACCTATAGAGTTTCTTCAAATTGGGACTCAAAGATGAACAGATTCGATTTTGTGGTAGAAGGTCTAAGGTCCAAGTCACTGTGACCTCATGCTCTTGTGAACACCTAGAAACACCCATAGGGAATTTCATTATATCTAACCCACTAGCACGCAAAAATGAACTGATTAGAATTTGTAGGACAAAGGTCATTGGGATCTACGAAAACCCATTTTTTGCCTTGTGAAGATGTTATCTTAATTAACACCTAGAGAATCCTTTCAAATTTGGCAAAGGTCAAGGTGCAGGTACTTGAAATGTGTGCAGACTGAGATATAAAGATTGAACTAAACACGTTAGATTTTAAGGAGGAATAAAATCCCAAACCAAAACATCAAGAACGCAAAAAGAGCCAGAGGGTCAGATGAGTCTTCTCCATCAAGAGCTCCACAGGTTGAAACTTCATATGAAGAGGAGGACAAACACACAGAGAGCGAGCCAGGAGGTGAAGTTGTCAGACATTGATCCAGGTCGAAGAGTCAGAGGTATCTCTTTCTCGCGGAGCATAACGCTACACAAATGAGTCTCAAGATAGCTGCCTCCTTCATCCTCTAATCCCTCCTACCGCCTCCTACAACCCCACACCTGATCAGGCCTGCTCCTGGCTCCTCAGCTACCCACAGGAAATCATTAGACCCATCGCGAAGCTCTCCACCAATCTCCTCCGTCCCCTGAGCTCCACCTTCTTCCAATTAGGAGAAGCGCTGAAGCCACTGCATCTCGGATCTCATCCCTCTTCACTCCCGAGCTCTCTAAAATTCGAGGTGAATAATGATAAAAGCCATTTAAGACTACGCAGCCTGTCTACATATGGACTTTACAAAATGTGAATATGAACTGCGGTACTATTGAGGTTTTGTTGCCACGTGAAAAGCTCTTTCTCAAATGCTGGCGGGGATGTTTGTGGCTCACAATGTTTCTGATCATGCTGAGCTAATGTGTGGTGATATAGCACTTTTTCCGCCATGTGGCCTGTGGTTAGCTCATAATGAATGTACAGTGTAACATAGGGTGCCTACCCAGGGACCTAATTTATCAAGCAAAGGCCAACAGTGTCAAAGCCATTTTCTCACGAGGTGCTGCCACACAGCGAATGAGGCTGTATTGTGCAAGGTACAGCCATATGTATTAGTATTCGCCCCAACGTCTAGCGTGGGAGAGCTAAGGTCAAATCAAGGGAGCAGGCATGCACAGGCCTGCAGGGAGGATAATTCACTCTGACAGGTCCGCCATCACCAGAAAATACTGATTTATTTTCATCCAACACTGTGTGAATATTTCAGGGTTTCGTAATGGAGTAATCTCAATACTGTTGCTAAAGGTGCAAAGTGCACTGTATGTGGGTGTGACCAAATGAGCCCAGAAATGTGCTTTTCTTCAGAGCCACAGTATTTTTTCAGCTCCATTTTGAGGAGGAAACGCTTTTTATCAATAACAGTCACCAGGAATGTGAGGGCTGAGCTGTGGCTTTAATGGCAGCAAAATGTTCCATTAAAAACCATAGAATAATGACCTGAAGAGGTTTAATGTCGGCAAATCACTGACTGTGACATTTGTTTGGAAGCTGAGGGGTTTCGTTTTTATTCTAGTATTTCAAACATCGAACCTCCACCAAGGCTGAAATGTCCCCTTAAAATTCAATGAAGCAAAAATCATATATATCAGTATAAATATGTCAGATTTTTTTTACTCCAGGAAAATGTCAAAAACACCTTATCTCACAATATTAAGGAAAGATTAAAAATACCTGGATCTGCCCCCTGATCCGAGTCCACAACAAAACGCAAAAGGATCTTTTGTGTCCCATCCTTCCAAGTTAAAAACATCAAAAAAACACATGCATAATCCTGTTTACTAACAAACAGGTCGGTTAATAAGAGTTGTACCTAACGTTCATGTTGAAAAAGTTCCTTGTGTAACAGAGCTGCTGTGCTGCCCTGGTTTAGATACTGTTAGTGTCACGTCCAGGATCAGAAGATGTCAAAACCAATAAACACATGACATTCACATGACTTACGAGTAGGTGAGCATGGAGACAGTCTGGGAGGCAGTGGTATCCAAAAAGACAAAGGTGAGGTCAAGAAAACAAATCTTGATCAATTGGGGGGGGGGGGGGAATAAACACGGTGAAGATGCTGGAACATTGTCAGAAAAACAGAAGAGACAAACTGGCACTGAGGGGAAACACATGGCTGACAAGACACAGGTGGAACCAATGGGGGGCGGGGCAAGTATTCAAAAAAGACAGGAAGTGAAGTGAGAAAAACACACAAAGGAAAAGAAACTTCAAATCAAAACAGGAAAGGAAAAACTCAAAGAAACTAAATAAAAGCTGTGTTGCGACAGCATGAACTTTGCCCAGAAACCTTTGCAGCGTGTTTACACCGTGGCGACCAAGTTCTAAATAAAGTGAAGGTAAATCTCCTTTCCCCCCAAAAAGTCCCTGGTCAGGGGGTACTACTTTATGAAAGTACTGGAACCTTTGGGGTGGGGCTTGCAGCACAATATTAACTTGATTGGTTGAGTTCTCCAGAATTTTAACAGTGGCTGCAGTTTTTTAAATATATACTGTTCTCTTGTATCGACACTAGGGTATTAAAGATGAATATCCAAAAACCAAACACAAGGAAAGCAACAAGGTAGAATCACCATAAACAAAATTAGTCCAACAAAAGATCCGAAAAGATAAATCAAAAGTCCCCAACCAAACACATCAGCGGTCTAAGAGTCTCCTCAAAAGATGTTAAAGGTGGAATCTTGGTACCGACCCCACCTCACCCATAGTACAGACCCACCTGAAGAATCCCTTTTTATAGCTCTGCATTTTCAACCTCTCATGAAATATGAGTAATGTTGAAATTTAAATTCCTTGTCTTCCATTTCTCTGCTTCCACAGGCAGTAAACAGGACAATATACAGCATCAGCACAATCTAAAACCAAGTAGACAACAGATGTTGGAGCGTTTAGACGAAAGTTGCTTAAATGACTATAAGAATCCCTGGGGCAGGATGATAAGGAAGTGGAGTTGAAGTGCTGATCGAAGACAGATATTGGGGGGGGGGGCTTTCACACACAGTCAGTGGAATGAGCGAAGGAAATTCGAGAAGGAAACTCATGTAGGTGGTAATGCTCGTGGACACATCAGCAGTCGCAGCGCTCTTTGACGTTAGAAGAGTTTAAACCCAGAGCTTCCTCCTTAATAGGCCTCTTCACAGCCGACATCCTGACATGTGATATTAGGAAAAGCACAGGTGTAAATAAAGAAATGTCTTGAATGCAGCAGCTTCAGTTTCAGTATTGATTTTAAGAATCTTTTACTTGTTTTTAAAGCCCTTCATGGTCATGCACCAGCATACATGTCTCATGTGCTTACAGTGAATGACCCGGCTCCTTGTGTCTACTGGTACGAGTCAGACAGCTTTTACAACCACAAAAACTGTTGGTGACAGCTTTTATTGTTTCCAAGCTGCTGGAACAGTCGACCCGAGGACCTGAGAGCAGCCAGAAGTGTTGAAATCTTTAAATGCAAACTTAAATCCTGTATCTTTAGCCCAAATGTGGCTAAAGATTGTTGGTTCACATTCTAAAGTATTTAACAAGCAAATATGTATTATGAAATAGTCACAGGTGTTTGTTAGTGAGCTTCAAAAGAAGAAAATAATTTTCAGCATTGACGGCAGATCAGTTTGAATAATTGCAGGAACTAATGTAACAGTCAGGAGCAGCCACATTAATATGTTAGAGGAAGAAGAACTCCTCAGCAAACACATTTTACTGTGCCCTGCCGTACACAGACTCCTGCCATGGGCTGCATGGAATCAGATCACAAAATGATGAAAAAAGCCAAATTGTTTATTAAAACAACAACAATGTGTTTATCTGCCATCACAATTGAGTGACCTCTGGTACTAAACTGCATTTTCTGTAACCAACAATTACAGTAGGTTTCGCCAAATCAACCAGGACTGACATCTGAGAGGCTGCCACTTTAAAACTTTGTGTCTCTGATGTTGTCGTACTTCTTTTTCTCAGTTTATGGAGAATGGTTGAAAACTATGAAACTATTACCCAGGTTTTATTAAACATGAATCCTTTAACACAGTGGTTTTCATGCCAAATGTCCTGACTCATCCATTAAAATGATCATGATATATGGGGACTCTGTGTTGACACATGTGTAATATCTTAGATAGATAATAATATCCTAATAGACATTTCTCTTGAGTTTTTCTTTCACATAGAGAAGTAGCAGCATAAAGGAAAAACTTTATATATTGTAGTGGGTCCTTGGCACCTCTGCTTTAACCGATCCTCCGAAAGTTGTAAATTACAACAGGAAGCTTGGAGGGTGTCTGCTTTATTTACATATTAAATCCTGACAGCGGCTGACAGTTTTTGTTTTTACAAAGAACTATCTCCGGTGTAATGTGTGCTTGCTGAATCAGGCAAAAAAAATTGGTGCCATATGCAGGCACTTTAAAGCAGAAGACACTGTACAGTTCAATTAATGAGCACAGCGGCAAGAGAGCGAGAGAGAGGGGGAAGAAGACAGTGCCTGTCTGTACGTGCTCTGCCCGGGAGACAGATGTTGTTGTTAATGCATCTGTTTGAGTGATAATTACCACCTATAAAAGATTACAGGCACATAAAGGCAGTTTTTCTGGAAGCACACAGAGACAATTTCAAATGCCACCGAGTTCTAATGACCTGGCACGACATTATCATTTCACAGCTCATCGCAGCTTCCTCTCTCCGTGCGAGGGGGGCAAACTTCAGAGGGAGCCACCCTCAACACAAATGCACACCCTTCACATGCCAATAAAGCTCGTGTGCCAGCAACACATGCACGCCAATCCGTGTTTAGAGGGTCTGATCATGGCGAGGTGCTGTCAAATTCACCTCCGGATGCAGCCCCGGTGGAGGAGGCCTTTTAAGTGACAGCATCAAGGATTTGTGGATACAGAGCCAGTTAAATTAGGCCAAGGCTGAGGAGAGGATGCTCAGCGTGATCAAAGCCGACACTGATACCGCTTTGACTCCTGCATGTTGCCGAGGCGAGGCGGATGTTTTCAGAGACAAAAAAAGAAGAAATTGCATCCGAGGGGTTTATCTCAACAGCAATTACACCTGATCCTGGGACAGAGAGACGGAGGCAGGAGAACAGACAATCAGAAGCCGAGGAGAGAAAGAGTGAGTATAAATACCCAAGAAAACCTAGATGCAGTTCCCGGGGCTGATTAATGAAGAGGCAGCGAGGTGAAATGAACAGGAAATCAAGGAGGCTGAGGATGAATCCTGTTCTCTGATCTCCAGCAGGACTTTGAGCACTGAAAGCTGCAGCGAGCCCGGTGACTCACACCTGTTTTCATCACCATAAAACACAGAGGGGATGGAGTTGGGTTGTTGTCACAATCACAGCGGGAGGGAGGACTCAGCGGCAGAGTTCATACACTCTGCTCCCAACCCTCTAGATACAGTTAAACACTTCAGTCAGCGAGCTGTGTGCAGGGAAAGTGATGGCACCACCTTCCTTTATCCTTACACGACCAAACTCAGCACGTACTGCCAAGCTGTGGTCGCACACAGTACTGCACCACAGTCGCCTCATATGAGGAGAGGACACGAGGACAACAAAAATGCAGAGATAAGCCAGAGAGAGAGGGGGCAACATCCCGCAATGATCCAAGGGCCATGAATCCGATTAATAGTGCGAAGTGAGCGCTAATGCTATTTATGCTCAGAGTCAGCGCATGGATCACTGAGATAAGAGCCCTTGCTAAATGCAGAGCCACATTCAATTGTAAATGGCCTGTTATCCAATCAGCCAATGAGGCAGGGGCATGGGTTCTGAGCGACACACACTTCACACTTCAGGTTCATTTGAGGCGAAGCTTCATTTCAAGTTTTTCCACTAATTCTTAGATATTACAACTTTTTTTTCCCCCGTTTTGCCAAGTACCAGCTTTCTCATTATGCCAAAGTCACGGCTGAAGACGTTTCCAAAATGCATCTTGTATTATTGAACTTGTAATTGTTGTAATTGTCGTCTCAGCTGAAGGGAAAGCCAGTCATAGCTCATTTATCTACTGTTCGTCTTCCCTAATGAAACCCGGAGCTCCTCTCTTTGCATCATCTCTCCTCTCTGTTCTCCGAGACCAACAGCCTATCAAGATTTGTGTGCTCGTACAAATTTGTTGAAGATGTTGGAATAATGAAGCTCCGGAAAGAGAAAGATCTAACTTTGAAGCTCTTGTTTAATGAGTTACTGTATTCGGAGCTGTGGAAAAATAAGGAACATTTTTCATATAGATTTCTGAAAATCAGCATGGAGTCTCAAATTGTTCAAATCCATTGAACACATTAATATTTCATCAGGAATACAACAAAATCCAAAGTGTGCTTTATTTATTTGCATTCTGTCTGTTGTGCTTTGTTTTCTGTCCCAAAAAAATATATATTCAAACCCTCATACTTTAGGTTTTGAAATTACACCACTCAAACAGGATAAAAAGAACATATTTCCAATTTTAGATTGAAAAAGATGAATTTATTTAATTGAAAATAAAATGTTCCTGATACTGAGCAGAGTTCTCATCTTTCCTCCATTCCTCCGCTTCAGCTCTAATCTTTCCATTCTTGTTTTCCTCTGACGTGTGTATAACAGATATGTGTCAGAGGAAAACAAATGATGGATGACTTCAGAAGATGACTTCGCCTTCAGAGGCAACCGGAGCTACGGTGACGGGCTGCACACATGACAGCTTTACAGCAGCCGGAGCAAACTGACAGTAATATCTGGCTGTTCTCGCAGGAGACGGGAGGCAGACAGGCAGCTGCAGCTTTCAGTTCACACACAGACACAGAGAAGCAACATCTCACCCAAACTCAAAACCAACAGAGGAACATCTTCTTTTCCTCGTGCACACACACTTCTAACGTGCACACACTTCCCTCGTCTAAATTGTTCTCAAATTAAATAATTGTACCCTGCAGAGCTGACGGCGTGCCCGTCGTCTTTCCCCCGAGCAGCAACATTTTGCAGCCACTGTTTTTCTTTCATACATCATATAACTCAAAAAGGAAATCTCCCCAGCCTCCAACCCCCTCTAGTCTCTAGACGAGCACTTTATCTTCCTGTCTACAGGCACAGCAGACTAAACACACTTCCTAATAGAGGGTGTTTTCTGTCCAAGGCAAGCTTGTCTGGAGGCAGCGAGGCTTGAATCTACTGTTTGAATAACATATACTTCATCCATAATGACAAAATAGGACATAAAAAAACAGGGACACACATACACTTGCCTCCATTAAAGTACCTTTTGGTGCAATAATACAAGGAGCCTGAATAAATATGTGCAATCTGAGAGCAAAAGAAAATACCAGGTTTCAAAGATCAACCTCAAGGAAACTCATTCAGGTTAATGTTCAGCTGCTGAGGTCGTACAGAGTTTGAAAGAATGTGCAAAGTTAAACCAAAGTTCACCGCTTCACTCACTTGTTCCCAAGGTAACGTAAGACCTACTTTCAGCCGCTAACAGAAAAGTAGACACAACGTGTGAATCTGAAGGGAAAAGGGGCTAGCTGTTGCAGCTTTTCATGACTTGAAATTACTACTACTATTACAAATACTACTCTCACACACAGGATGACTGTGGAGGGTTTTTTGAGGGGGGGGGGGGGGGGGGGGGGGGGGGGTGCTGGTATTATCACCAGTAGCAGCAAACACCAACAAATGCAGTTTTTGTGCAGAACTTGTAGAGTCCAGGAGCAGCGAGTTTGTGTGTGAGAGGTGACGGCTGCCTTGTGATGCTGGATCTGAGTAAACCATGTGATTTTCATTGAAAAACACAGCGAGCGTTGTGTGTGGTGCTTTAGATTCAACGCAGCTATGTAATCTGGGTAAAAAAGGGAAAAGGGGGAAATGAAAGGAAGCAAACATCATCCATATTCAACTCTATTCTAGTGAGAAGATTTCAGGTATTTCTATTTCTTTTAATTTGTACATTGATCTTCACACACATGCAGTGATTGAAGACCAATACTGCCTCCTCCTGGATACAAAGTGTACTTCACTCACAGACACCATTTAAAAAAAATCACATCCAGTAAAGTAAACTTCGTAAAAAAAATTTAAGAAGGTAGAAAGTCAAATCTAATGGAGAAAATATGTGACCAAGACATGTCAATGCATCCTTGTGCCATAGATAGATATGAGACCATAAGAAACAGTCAGTGGAACTTCCATCGTGATTCGATTATGTTATTGGTATCACAAGCTCGTCTGCCAATTGATTTAATATTATCAAACACAGGCAATCTTATCCTTGGCTTCATCGCGGTGGCTTCTCCAATCACAGAGCTTGAAAGCTTCCATTCATGGCTATGTATAACTATCGGTGTGAGTCCTTTTCCTTTTCCTAGAGGGCCGGTGCAGGTAGGAGGACGTAGACAAACTGTATAAAGAAAAGGAAAATAAAAGTGGTTTTATATTTGTTTTTTTAGCCTCAACATGGTGCCACGAATAAATTTGCCATATAATTAAAATATCTTCCACTTAGATAAAGATAACAGATGACTTTGTCTGAATCTGAGGATTTGAAAAGTCAGAATAATGTGAGTGTGTAAGTTGCCATGAAAGTTCATTATAGTGCTAAATGGAGCCTTTATAACAGGCAAACAGTTACATACACTGTGAGTCACAACTGAGCCTTTAATCCTCAAACAAAAACTGCATTTTTATACCTAAGTGTGATATGATGGTTGGGGCCTGAGACGCCTACCAGGACGTCCTCTGAGCCTGAGTGACATCACCTCTAAACATCCTCCTGCAGACATAGCGCGGCTCTTATTCCTCCAATCGGATCAGACTGAGTCACTTTCTCAGGTTGGTAATAACCCAGCTGATGTTGTCACTGAGCGGCCACTCGAATCACAACCTCGTGCCAGAACCAACACGGATGTACTGAAACATTTTAAGGTTAATTTCCTGCCAGTTGGGATAGATTCCTGCCTCTGGGTGTGTGGTGGTTAAACTGGTTACTGTTATACACTGAATGAGTCACATTTAAAAACACAGTTTGAAGCCAAAGCAGATGAGGAAATGAGCACAGTTCCTCATTTTACCTGGATATTATTTTCTAATCGTGTTCTGCAACTTTCAGCCTGTTTCAGGGGCAGCTGTGGCTCAGGAGGTAGAGAGGGTTGTCCACTTTCTAGAATGTCAGGGGGTCAGTCAAAAATGCACAAATTCATGTAATTAAATTATCATGGTGTTGACATGGTGAGACCATATTAATATAATATGTATCCTGTGTTATCTTGTTTCGTTCTTCCTCCTCCAACAAAATGAGGAACTTGTTAAAACACACAGGGACATTTTATTGATTCACAAAGCAACATATAGTCCTTTTGTTTGCACTGTCTGTTGAAAGGTCAAAAGCCGGGGGGGCCTACTGGAGCTAAAACCAGTTCCCTATCCTGCTCGAGATAAATCCAGTTCAGCATTTACTAAACACTGCCAAAAGTCTAACTGAATATTGACAGTTTTCCAGTATTTTGACTGCAGGGGAAACACCTGTTTTCAAAGCAGATACAGAAACTGGCACAAAAAAATGTGCACAAGAAGTTTCCAGAAGTGCACATGGCAAATACTAAACTTGCTTTTAAGAATGGTGCATCATAAAAGGGACTCAATGATACAGGTTTCATAACTGTCATCTTGTTCTTCTGCTTTAAGAGCCAAACCTAAGTGCGTCAGTTAATAGCTGACGCACTAGGCTGCCTAAGCTTTTACAAATATCACAATCACTTTCATTTTTCCTATATTCTAAATTCATAGAATAAATGGTGACAGAGCATAAGCACTTGGATAAAAGCCCTTTTTTAAATAAACTGGCTGAAGACTCACATCTGTATAAACTGACTGAAGACTCACATCTGTATAAACTGACTGAAGACTCACATCTGTACAAACTGAAGACCAACACGTCGCCAGTGTTGATTTTCTCTTTGCTTGTTTATACTCTTTGTCAGCCCGCTACGTCGTCTCGTAGCCCCGCCCCTTATGCTAAACACGCTCGGTATCCGGAAATGAAGAATCCCGTGATGTCAGGCTGAGTGCTGAGGTGCTCTCACAGCTTTGCGACGACCACACTGTGTTTCTCGACTCTGGGTTTCCACAGTAAAGTTTACACAGAGCTCGTGTCGCCAGTTTACCTCTAATGTCGTCAACCAACATGGGTTTCCCGGTTTCGAAGGCTGTCGCTGGATGTATCCTTCCGCACGGACCCTAACAGCGCGGCGATGAACAGCCTCTCTCCGGGATGCGGCTCAGTTAGCTCCTCCGCAGGTCGGCTCGCTGTAAGCTAGCGGCTAACGCTCACTACTACACGGACGGGGTGATGGCGGGGTTCGTTCTGGAGCAGCTGTCTGATTTCGGGGACTTCATCGGCGGCACGGAGCTGGGCGAGGCTCTTGAAGCGGCTCACCACGGTCTGTCGGACGTCCGCATGAGCCCCGACGGTCGTCACGTCCATGTCATCCTCCGAAAGCCTAAAGCCGGTCTCGTGACTTTTGACAAGTATGTAAGAGCGCAGCCGGTCCACAACCAGAAGAAGCTGGATCTGTGTGCGACCCGAGCTGTGCCCATCGTGGACGTTTTGTATCTGGATCACAATAATAACAACAACAACCACAGCAGCAGCAGCAGTAGAGATGCGGTGGCCGTGGTGTACGAGAACGGAAAAGCGGAGTTCTGGAGGTTCCAGGAGGGCAAAGCAAGCTGGCACCTCCTGCAGACCTCGGACCTGTGCAACAGCCCCCGGGCCAGGGTGGTCTCTGTGTGCGTGTGCGCCAACCTCATCATCTGGTGCGAGGAGCGGCCGCCCTCAGAGAGCTCCCCGGCCCTCGGCTCCACCAGGAATAAGTTCAGATACTGTGTTTGCAGACGGGACTTCGAGGTGGAGGAGGGGGCCGTCAGCTTGGGAGGGGTGAAAATCGCCCTCCACAACAATCCCAAATTCACCTTGGTCAGCTCAGGTGAATATGTGCACCTTCTGCCTGATTTGAAGGTGAAACCGCTGTTGAGCATTTCTAAGTTGTTCCTCTCCTGGTCCCCTCGTCAGGATTCCTTTAGGATCAGCACCACATGCAAAAACACTGCTCTGAAAAAGCTTTCGGCTAAGGAGTCTGACTTCAAGAGGCTGGTGACGGACTCTCTGGGGTTTTTATCGACTCTCGAACCGCCTGAGATCTACGACGTCTCGCCCACGGGCTGCGGCGGCCTGCTGCTGCTGCTCAGCACGGGCTGGCTGTGTCTCCTGCAGAAAGACGGGATGCTGCGGCAGTTGTACAAACAGGCAGACAACTGCCTGGCAAAGTATGGGACTCACACGAGCCTCTGCATGTACCAGGACACGGTGGCGCTGCTGGTGGGACAAAACCTGCATCTTATAGACATGAACTCTGGCAGGGAGCTGGAGAAGATTGTGCTGAAGAGAGAAGGGGTGTTGTATGCAAACCAGGCTGATAGACAGACCCCCCACCTGCTCTCAGAAAATGGACTTTTTGTGGTGGTGAACAAGGAGACAGACTCCAGAGATCGTAACTATAAAGTGAAACCGTCTGATATCAGTAGAGCCGAGTGTATTCATCCTGGAGCCCTCCTGGTGGAGGCTGTTTTTGAGGAGGCCTGTAAATACTACCAGCAGAGGAGCCTGAGCAGCACCCAGCTCACTGTTGACACGCTGAAGAAAGGAGGCAGATTCCAGGCTCCTATCTCTTTAGCCTCCATCCTCGGGAACTACATCAGCACAGGGTCGAAGCAGAAGGGAGCCGAGGTGTCCCAGAACGGAGGAGGTGGGTGTATGGCAGGGCAAGACAAGCTAATGGGCTCTCTTGAGGCCGAGCTCAAGGCCCTGGTCTCTCTGGAGGAGCTGAAGGGGAGTTTAGTGAGGGGAAGTGTTAAAGAGGTGGAGGCAGTGTGTGAAATTCTGGTTGAGAAAGAAGTAGCCAGACTGCTGTCATTGTCCGAGCTGGATAAAGAGCCTCTGCTTTACCTCAACTCCATCTTCAGCATCTTCCCGTGCCAGGCGTGGAGGGCGGCACAGGCTGCCCTGCAGATACACCACAACGGGGAGGGGACTCTGTCCAGCAGCGCTCCGACAGATGTGTGGAAAACTGTCCTGGGTCCTGCTTCAGCCTCCAGGTCCCCCGCCGCCCTCAGGTTATCAAGTGGCGGGCCAAGACAAAACCACAGCCCTAAAGGTGATCGCACAGCAAACTGTAATGTCAAATCTTCAAGCTCCACTTCCCCAGCTTCCCTCCCTGTGTTTGAACTCCTCTGCCAATCAGTTTTTCACTTCCAGCCCAGCTGGCTGCCCAAGTTCCTCGAGCTCGCCCAGCAGCAGCAGGGTTCAGCCGGCCTGGGCCTGAGTCTGGCCTCGTCCTCGTGGAACTTCTCTGGCGGGAGAGGCAGGGAGGGCGGGGAGAACAACGTGCCGCTCTATAAACGAGCCCTGGGCGTCTTGTCCAGCCTGTGCTCGGACGGAGAACAGCAGCAGAACTTGGAGGTGGAGCTGCTGCTAGTCAGCGGGCGGCCCAACGCCATCCTGCAGGCGATGAGGGTCCTCGTTGCCAAGCAGAAGTGGGAGCGGGTCATGCAGGTGGCCGAGACGTTCTGCAAACCGAGTCCGCTGCTCAACAAGGAGATTTTCACTACTCTGTTGTGTGAGGTGGCCCACCACAGAGAACTGGACCCATACCTGGACCTTTTGTGGACTCTGTGCCCTGAGGACCTCACTGTCACCACCATAATCAACTTGGTGCTGAAAAGCCTCCCCTCCCCTAACACCCCTTCCTCATCCACCTCCTCCTCTTCCTTCTCCATGTCCACTACAGCCTCCTCATCCCCGGCTCCCTTTGCGGACTCCCACAGCAACCAGCTGACCATCGGGCTGTTGAAACCTCTCCTGAGAAAAGTCCTTCAGCGGGAGACCAAGCCCAGCCAGCACTACGCTGACATCCTCCAGTCCCCTCTGTTTCCTCCTCCAGCACCTCCTCGTCAGCCCGCGGAGCAGCCAGGGAACGTCGCAGATCCCAGCACAGACTTGGGCGGCAACATATCCCCTTCTCTTCTCACAGAAACACCTGAACAGCAGTCGTCCACACACACAACTGTGCAAAGGGCGACTGTGACAATACCTGCTAACCCATTTTGCTTTACATAAATGAACAAATACCCTCAAAAGGCTAAAAAGAAGGTCTTATATGAAAAACCATAAACAATCTGGCCAAACTGTGAAACTGTGTGTTGACAATCGTTTTAAAACCTAATGATATCAGTGTTTTCCAGATATCATCAGTGTAATACAGCTTTTCAACAGATTGGTAATTTCACATGAAGTATGACAACTCAAAACTATGAAATGACTACTGAAGATCTTACCAGTGTAAATACTACAGGGGATTTTTAAGTCTTAATGTGTATATACTGTGTTTGCAATGTTATTTATCTCTTAAGCCTTAACTGCACGTAGATGAGAAAGTTATTGCATCGAACAGGTTTAGCCTTTATCGGAAATATCATCAATACATAGTAATAATCTGTAAAGTGTTAAGCCACTAACTCCCTATTTTTGGGGTTTGATTGAATCTGTGTAGAATATTTGCCACGTAAAGTAGCTCACTTCTGCTAATTGTAGCCAAGTTTAGCTGCCGTATGTCAAAGTGCATTCCTGCAGTGGGTAATCTACTGAGTTTTATCCTGACAAGCTGGCCTTTGTGTTTGAATGTTTGTTTTAAGTGAGGCGTGAGGGGAGGGTGGTCCAAGGTTCCTCTCGTGTTGTATTGAACATGATCTAAGTACTTCAACAGTAACCTGATTTCGATGGACTCAACCAGACAGTCTTTCTATTTGGTTTCCCCCCCGTGTCGTCCATTTGTCTCTCTCGACTCCATCTTGTCCGCTCTGCCCCGTCTCACAGGACATTCCAGACTGAATACCCAGTAAGACTGACTCACAGTTCGACTTTAAATTCAATTACATTAAATTCATGTGAGGGTTGGCCACATTGTGACTAACGCGGGCGCCCTGCTGGTTGCATAAGGTCATGGACCCAGTGAGGGTAATGTTATTAGAGATGTCAGGCTCTCCGGCTCTCTTCATGCTATCTTTTTTTTTTCTTCCATTGCTCTGAAACTGATTGCACTTTTGAAATCACCCCAGTCAGTATTGGTTGCACCGTGCTTTTGTATGAATCCATTGAAACGAATGTTTATCTGATTTAAGTGCTGTAAACAAAAGTGTATTTAAGTGCCTGTTGTCTTCGCTGCCTTTAGTGATTTCTTCCTCTGCTCATCGTTGTCACAGAAAGTGTTTTTTTTGTACGTAAACGTGGAGCCCTTCAAAACAAAATGGGTATTTATTTTGTGACAATCTTCGAGCGGCTACTGAAAATGAAACTTGAGGCTCTACGTGAGCGAGGGACTGACAGAGAAACTCCTGTGTGTGTCTCTTAAGTGACAATCAGACTCCAAAATGCTGCAACACAGGCGTGCCTTTCACAGCGCTGCTCTTCATTAACAAGGCAGTGTTACATTTCTGCTGCGTCTCCCCAGTCGCAGCTGAAGAGCTGGAGGTAGATCAGAGGATCCACTCTCTTTAACGCAGAGCACAATGTTTTGTCGTCTCTGATCTGATCGGTGTGTTAATTGTGCCACTTCGAGCTCTGTACACTTAGAAAAGTTGTGACAAAAGCTGTGCTACTGATCTCGGTGGAGTGCCATGAGTTTCACTGACATGTACCAACATTTGTAAGTAGCTGGGAACTCCCTAAATTCCCCAGACAGACCTCACAGCTCAGTATTATGAATCCTCAGATGTTAAATATTAATTTGCCTTAAAGTTTGCTTTTGGTTTTGTTAACGAGTACAAAATTCCTGTTGGATTTGCCTGACAAAGTTTTGTTTACTTTTGGTGATCCTGTGTTTGAAAAAAACAAAAAAAGAATGTGTACCAGTATTTAATGAACGGGTGCTGTATGCTATTAAACTGGAGACAAAACTTCTCTTTGCAGTCCTGAGTTTTACATGTGACGTTACTTTTCCTGCATTTGTACAGTGAGAATCATCCCATCATTACGAACAAAATATTTTACTAGAATTTCATTTAATGAAATTCTTGCTGCTCTTAAAAGCTGTGAAAAACCATTTAACTTGAGCCGATTGTGCCTTTGCTATTCAGATATTAACTTAGTCCCACAAGTAATCATCTTGTCCAAATAAGATATTTATCACGTGGGAGCAAGTTATTATCTTTTGTGTGCAAGATTTATAAAAAAGAATCCCCTGTTATGACTTTCGGGGCTTCATAGGTTTAGATTTCACTTTGGTAGCTTCTGAAAGCTTTAATTTGCTGTCCCTGCTTCTCACAGCACCAGTCGATAATGGTCAGCTAATAATACATTCATACGTCTGTTCCCAAGCATGTGTCAATCATCGCCTACCTGCCAAGTCCGTGTTCTCACAGATGGCAGCAGATCTGGTTTGTTCAGTAAACGTCAGCGTATTCCTCTCAGACTAATGCGCCACGACAGGTCCCACTGACGGATCACACACTATTCAATCTCAAACAATCAAAACGTCAAGACCAATCAACTCTTTTAGGTTTAGGAAAAAGAAACAACTCAGTAGAGCTCATTCCTCCGCCCGGGCCCAACAGTCCCCTTGTGAAACTACATTTAAATTCACTAGATCCAGACACACACTCATAAATATCAGCCCCCTAAACATGCCTGGTTTTTATCCATCAAGATCCATTATTTATTCACAGAGGAATCTCATGATGGTAAAGAGAGTGTGGGGGGGGGGAATCCAGGATCCGCACTAAAATTTAATGGATTTGTTATTGGGTAATTCCCCATCCCTCCACAAAATTTCGTGGAAATGGATTGAGTAAATTTTTTCGTAACAAACAAACACAGACCAAAACATAACCTCTTTGGCTGAGTTCAATTTGTGATATTCATTTAATTCCACGATGTCCCCTCCATGTTTAAATCCTCTTACAGCTGCAGACGCTGTGTGCCTGTGTTGTCCCAGGTAGGATTTGAGTGTGTAAATGTACCTGAATGTTTCCACGGTCAGAGCCTTTGTAAGAGGAATGTTCAGTCCTGACCTTTTAATCTTCTGATAACCACAGAGGCAGAGGAGGGACACAGGAGGACGTGGGGTTATAGTCACAGGGATTCGTGTAGAGGTGTAAAACGGTGGGTAGTGAGTCATCTATCTTCAGTGTTAGATGCAGAGGGTAATAAGAGGCTGACCCTTCTCACAGAGCTGCAGAAACTGCCATAACCTGATACCTAAAATCCCCCTGTTCTCCTCCCTCCTCCCTCCTCCCTCTCTCCCATGCTCCTGTGTCTCTCCCTTTTTTCTTTCGTCCTCCAGATTGAGTCTCTCTTTTCCCCGGCCTCTCATGTTACGAGGTTTCTGAGTCGTGCAGGTGCTGAAATGCCATTGATTCACTCGTTCTAATTATAGATACAGGCCTCTGGTACATAATAATACATCTAAACAGAAACTGACTGGCCCTGCCTGCTGCTCTGACATCTGCTCGTCCCTGATTGTGTCTTGCAGGAGTTTATGAATCAGGTTTCAATAGCAAGGACTACACCAGAGAATATATGATTAAAACAGTGAATGGTCTGTATTTATATGGCGCTTTTCTATTCTTAATGACCAATCAAAGCGCTTCACATTTCAGTTTTACCATCCACCCCATTCACACACATGGATTTATGTGCAGCACTTTCTCACACACACCACTCACACGCTGTTGGCACAGCGATCCGGGGTCATTTGGAGTCGAGCATCTTGCCCAAGGACACTTTGGCACACGGATTTAAAGGGTTTGCTAGAAACTGATGTATCGGTTGTTGATGAAAGATGAATGCTGTCTGTTAGGCTGTTGTGGGAGGACATACTGGAGACCATTAGAGGTGGAGGAAGCCCCCAGATGATACATTGAAAGAGACATGGGAGACACATGCACCAAACTGAATATAGGGGGCCGGCACGGTGGCACAGTGGTAAGCAGTCTCTGAGTGGCGTTTCCATGTTCTAGTATGTAAATTGGAGGTGTCATCCTCCTCCTGAACCCAGGGTAACTAGTTAACTTCATTCAACTGAGGGTTTAACCAGGTTACAGGACAATGTCAGAGAGTAAATGGCTTCTCAGGATAGAGGAACCTAACAGAAAAGCAACAACCTTTGTGGATGGTGAGACCTTTTATAGCTTTGAAAATGTAATCTGCTTAAAAAAGGTTTACACACGATGAAAGAAATCACAAGATACAGTATGTCAGTAAGTTATAATCTAATCCACTAAGCCAAACAAGGCTCATGTTATTGTACATTTTTCGTTATGCATCTGCTCTGTGTTTCCTCTCTCCGTGTTAATTCATCTACACAGTTTCACATGCGTGAGGTGAACTTTGGCCTTCATGTAATAAGCATGTGGAGATAACAGAGATGAATGGCAGTAATAAGGATCACAAAGACACACCATCTTTTTCTATCGTAGTAATACAAAACATGTAATAACTGCATCTCTGTAATCTGTGTAAACGGGATTTACATGTAAAGTAGTAGTTCCTGCTTAGATGTGATCGACCGTGAGGAGCATCAGATGTGAATTAAATAATATCATCTG
Organism: Hippoglossus hippoglossus; assembly: GCF_009819705.1. Lineage (NCBI taxonomy): Eukaryota > Metazoa > Chordata > Actinopteri > Pleuronectiformes > Pleuronectidae > Hippoglossus > Hippoglossus hippoglossus. Next base: position 12,279,501 of record NC_047165.1, read on the forward strand.
AGCCTTTATTTTATTGTTAGACGATAACTACAGGACTTTGTTAAATGTAGTTTCTAACATATTTGTTCTGGGTCCAAAGGGACAAACTGGAGATATTCACTGTGAGAAGCACTTTGATGGAATGCGTGGAAAACAGACAGTGACTGATCTCAGAGATTTCACTCATGTCACAGCCAAAAGGTAGAAAAATGCAGAGCAGACTCAGAGCTGATTTCTTTTTTTAATCACAGTATTTTTCAAAAACAGCTGGCAGGAATTTAACAGTGATAAAAACACAATCTGCTAAAAAGTGCAAAAAATCATCATTTTTAAATCACATCAGTCAAAATCTAAATTTAGAAAAACATATTTGCAAAGACAGGTCAACAAAAACAAAAAGTCGCATTGTGTGGTTTCAAACAGCAACGATATGGTGACTGCTTTCGCTATTAGTCACAGAAATAAGCAAAAAAAAGTAATTCGATGATTCACAAGAGGAATTTGATTCCCAACATTAGTGCAAGTTTAATTATTATTTAGTTAAATAGTGTTTCCCATTGGAATCAGGTCGCCAGACAGCGGTGAGGAACCCGGCACATTGCAGGTACCTGTTGGCACAGTGACACACTGATGCCTTCTTTGAAAGCATGAGACCACTACATGACCATATATAAACACTCAAAATCAGCTTTAAAGTTATAAATCTATCGTCTGAAAATCCAGCAGCAGGCTCGGTACATTCAATACATAAAAAAATATGTATCTAAAACAATGAAATGAAATATATCTCTTTGAATGTTCATTTAAAATGTCCCTGAAGATTCCCTTTTGCCTTGTGTCCCCCTGAGGTCAATGAACAGATACTGTGTTAGTGTGTGTGTGGTGTGTTGTAAGACCACTGCAGTCATATAACAAGCGGACTTTCTCGTCCACTCTATCGTGGAAATAGGACAATAAAGAAATGAAGGGGAAGAGTAACCGAACACTTGGGACTTCTCGTCCACACGTCACATCTGTGCAGGAGTGTTTTTACTCTGTCGAGAGATGCCACATTGGTGCCGGCAGTCTTCTAAAGCTGTACCGCTTCATACAGGAGGCCGTCCTCTCAGTGGATTTTCATCTGGGCCCGTGGAATGTGGTTCATAACGATGTGTTCGCTGGAAACAAAGACATTAGCAGCGTCACACCAAATGAATCAGTTGTGATTTCTGCACATATACAAACATGGATACATGTGTTTCTGTAGATGTGTGTTGTTGTTTTGTTGTGTGTGTGTGTTTGCTTCTTACTCATAGACGTCTGAGCGCTTCATTCTCCTGTAGTACTTGGCTAGTTTGATAGAAAAGATGATGCTGGGGATGAAGAAGATCATGCACCAGCCCAGACTGCACCAGAATGCATTCTACAGAGAGAGAAGAGCACAGGTGATAAAAAAAAAGGATTGAAAAGGGACTTAAAGAAGACATATTAAGCTCTTGTCCAGGTTCATCATTTTAATAAGGGTTATTACTTGAAGAGTTTACATGGAAAACACATCACTTTCCTCAGACTGTCCATTGCTGCAGTTCCTCTTTTCAGCCTCTGTCTGAAACACTTGGTTTTAGCTCCTGTCTCTTCAAGGCCCCCCCTCCCAATAAAGCCCAGTCACACTCTGTTATGATTGGTCAGCTACTTCCAGCACATGAGGAAATGTCGGCCTCTGCTGCCGCTTTACCTGGCCTTGTTAGGGGGCGTGTCGGACTAGCCGCTAGGCAAGCATTATGCACATGTGCCCTGCATGACATCACAATGATGAGGAAGTATCAGCTGGACTACATGAGGCCTTTCAGGAGCAGTGTTTTGTCCCTTTACTGTGACATTGGTGTATTTAACTTTGAAGATCTTTTACATACCCCCAAAAAAACCTATAACACACTAGACGAGAGAAAAACTGGAAAAGCATCATATGTCTCCTTTTTTTTTTTTTTACAGGGGTGTATATGTGCAGCTGAAGATGACTCACCAGAGACTGCACCACGTACTCACAGACGATGATCTCCGCCGAGTCCAGAGCTCCGGCTATCGGCTGACAGCGGCCCACCTCCTGTGTGATCTGAGGGAGAGGGCACAGGTCAGCCACTGCACAAAAACTGAACTCATATGTGTCCACGAATACAAAAAAAACAAATGTATTATAGTTCAACAAGTGCAGGCAAATATTTGAGAAGACTTTACCGAGAGTTTGGCCCAGTCAGCGTAATCAGTGAAGTAACCCAGCTGACAGTCTAAAAACGTCTTGCTCTCCTGAGAGAGAGAGAGAGAGAGAGAGAGAGAGAGAGAGAGAGAGAGAGAGAGTAAATTCCACACATTTTCCCCGTGCTTTACAGTGGGGAAGTCATGAGGAAGCAGTGGAAGCAATGGGGAATTCTGGGTAAATACTTTGGAGTGACCCGTAAATAACTAAATAATAGAATTATGACTGGAAAAGTTTATTCTCTACTGAACCATGTTTCATGCCTGTTCAAAAAGTTTAAAGAAACAACTCAATGCAAAAAAAACTCTATTACATTGCATTACACTCTATAATAGGTTGTTGGAGGACACACCGTTAACACACTGGTATGAGATTACCTCAAAGTTCACATGGTAGACGACAATCTGAGAAGTTTTCTTTTCTCAACATTTTCAACATTTTCTCTAAGAATAATTCATTTATCTTGATAGAAGAAATGACTTTGTACAATTTGGTGCAGGGGACTAGTTGGTGTTCAGTTTTAGGATCATACAAGATATCAGAAATAAAACGGTGTCATCCTGGACCCCTCGGTGCATCTCCTTCAAACTCAGGGAAACCAGTAACTAATTACTAAAAAGCATGTATTACTGTAATTGAAGAAAAAGATAATTGTGATTCATGCCCTGTGGCTGCAGAGCAAACAAGCACGTTGTTTAAACTCGAAGCATCACACTAAGCTGAGCCACAGCAGCTTCTCCCCCTCCAGCCAAATGACTGACCGACCACAGGCACATTAACACACCACATGGAGCACTTTTTTCTTTTTTTCTTTTCTTTTCCTCTAACTCATGTGACCCGTGGCCCTGTACTCACGGCCTTGACGATCTGTGTCGTATTTGTGTTGAGGAAGTCTTGTGCTGCTCCCACGTTCCTCAGCACCTCCCCCACTGTCCCCTGGAAGCACCAGAGAGGAGAACGTATTATAAAGCACAGAAAGAACGAGAGGAAGAACGAACTTCTGCTCGTTGGCAGCTCCAGGTGTTAGTCGGTGCACTCACGTTGATTTTCTCCGTCATGGATTGAAGACTCTTGACACTCGAGTTCAGGTTTTCCTGAGGGGGGGAAAAGCATGAAGATGTTTATGCTTGAATTAAACGTGCAGAAGAAGGAAAAGCAGAATGAGAATCGTGGGAAAAGATGCGAGCTAAGATAAGGAAACCTGCTCACCAGTTGTGGGATGATGGTTGATTCTATGCTGGCCTGAATCTTCCTCAGGTCACTGGCCTCGTTACGTAACTCTTCTCCAGTTGCCACGTCCACCTGGAGACAAGTAAAATTGTTGGTTAGTAGATCCGATGTGGACATGAGAACAAAATATATTCAGTTAGGATTTGTAATAGAAAAAACAGAGTCAATAAGACGGTTATGTTTTATGCGTGATTATGTCTCGTCACTCACTTTAGTCGCAGCCAAGTCAAGCTTATCTGCTGTTGTGTTCAGATTGATCCTGGAAATGTTGTTAATCTGAGAGAGATGAAAAAAGAAGCATCACAGTTACATGTTGGATATGAAAACATAGAGCACTGGTTTGAAATCATGAGAGCGGTTTAAACTACGGAACAAATGACCTGTGTTTGTGCTTAGAATGAGAGAAAGTGATTTGACTCATAAATGGAAGAAGTTGATGATTTATGAGTGGAAAATGCACTTGGATTAATTTATATCAGGGCCTAAAGATAAAGGACTTGTTTGCCCTTTTTTACCAATGGACACATATAACAATGGCAGTTATGTTTTTAGTAAAAATCAGACCTGTTCTGGGGACTGATATTTATGAGTGTGCGCAGATCCAAATACAAATCTGGATCTAGTGAATATAAATGTGGTTTCATAGGGGGACTGATGGACTGACAATAAAAAAAAAAAAATGTATTAAGTTGGCAACAAACAAATTAATTTGTTCAACTCAAAAAGCAGAAACATATGAATTGATTTATCAGTTAATTTGTGACCAATTGAATTACATTTTTTTAAATGAAAAGTTGATTGTGAAGTTTTGAAAAAGGAAAAACATTGAGTGAGAGTGAAGCTGCACATACTGTAGATACATGTCAGCTGAATAACAACTACCTGCTGTGTGATGGCCGAGGAGTCCAGACCATTGGCCTTGGAGGAGAAGCTACTGAGCTGGTTTATAACTTCAGGGCTGAGGAGAGTGATGGTGGACAGAGGGATATCTGTGTTCTCAAACTGCTCCTTGATCTCCTCTGTGTACTGTGTGACGGACAGAGACAAACATCTTAAATGATTACATGCGACTATAAATCCAGAAATCCTTCATTTTTCTCGAGAACAGCTCATCTGCTCGACTTCAGAATCAGCGGGAAGTATTTCTGAAGACCCTGGGAAGCACGTATAAAATAAAGTTATTGTAAGGACGGTAAGGAAACTCACTTTGGATACATTGAGGGTTTCGTCAAGGTTTATGAGTTCACTCAAGTGGAGTGTTGTCCACACAGGCTTGTTTTTCTGACAGTCTCTGCAAACAAAGACATTAGGTGAGATCAAGTCAAACTTATTTGTGCATCACTCGATAACTTGACAGTGCATTATGCATGCCAGTAACTTAAGGGCCCAGGAACGAATCTAACTGGTGTGTATGCCTGCACATTATGTATTATTACTATTATGTTCTAGTATTACATACCTGTAGATTTCAGAGAAACTGAGTTTAGTTTCCAATCCTAAAGTTTGAGTTATCTGTGTACTTAAATTTGACGAATCAATGAGCTGTGGACAGAAGAGGCAATAACATTAACACAAAGATATTCAAGACATAATTTGCAGTATTTTTGTACCTTATGACCAGTGCGTGTGTATGTGATATATCTCGCTACCTTCAGCAGTTGTCCATCGTTCCAGGGCCGACAGACCAGGATGTAAACGTTCCCCCCCACAAGGAACAACAGCACCACCACGATCATGAACAGCCAGGAGAAGAGGAAGCTGAACCCTGCACCCCTGCAGCCACATCCGGGTCAGAGGTCAAACAAGAGCTCAGGAAGTGAAAAAAGCATTTACCATTTAAAACCAACGCAGCACTCACATCACGAGGAAGGTGCCTCCGGAGTCGGCCGTGCAGGATCGCTTCGTGGGATCTGCTGAGGGCGACAGACCCAGAGGGCCCAGGACCAGACCCAGGAGGTTACACACCACTACCAGGAGCACCACGCAGCACAGGGCAACACACACACCCCATCTGAAGACCAAAACACACACACACAATAATTGGATTTGTTGGCGTTTCATCCACTGATCATGTGCGTTTGCAGTTTGCAGGGGTTTTACCTGATGTACTCGACTTTCTTGACCTCTGCTGTGACACTGTTGATTTGTCCGTGCACGCGGCTCACATCCTCCGATATTTTCGTCAGACCGGACAGAGGGATCTTAGTGGTAATCTCGGAGATCTGTTTTTCTACGTTACCCAGCAGCTGCTTGCTGTCTAACACATACACACACACACACATAAATATATCTTATTTAAAATTGACCATATGGATAAACTAATACTACTAATCAATGACCAATAGACTAGTATCTGAAATTGAAGTGAATGTGCTCACGTACTTTGAACCATAGCCTCGGTTTCATTGGCCACCGTCTGGGGGATGCTGTCGAAAAAACTCTCCACCTGAAATAAAGACCAGAGTTTATCTGTCTGCAATAAATAAAAAAGAACAAACAGATTCATCTCTTTTTACACAAATTATATGCGCTTACTTTGGGTAAAAATCAATTAGTCATATTTAAACCAATTATGTTTGGTTATAACTTGTTCAGCCTCCCTCTCACAATCTGTCCACCAACTCTGATGTGTAAAAGCTGGCTTTGTGTTATCATAAAAGAGACGTGATTTTATTACAGTGTTTTCATTTTGGGGGGGGGGAAGCCACAAACCTCCTCGATTCTCGCTGGGAGGTTGATTCGGACGACTTCATCCACTGCAGACTGGAGCTCGCTCGGGATGGGGATCTGTGAACATGTCATGTTATACTTTTATCTAACAGGAGGAGGCAGCAGATTTCAGCAAAACAATGAATGGATGAATGAATGGAATGAGGAATAGTGAATAGCATCTATACGAGGAGAGGAGATAAGAGGAGAGGAGAGGAGAGGAGACAACAGGAGAGGAGAGGAGACAGACTGAACTTATCAGAGACAGAAGAGTGTAGGAGAAAATAGAGAAGAACAGATGGGCGGAGGACATATCAGCTGTTCAAACAAAGCCAGAAAATCATGTGTCAGTGTCTCATTCTGCGTCAGAGGATCTCTTATTACATAAATGATTCTTCCTGCTGTTGCTTAATGATACAATCTGTTTCTTTGTCTGTATAGAGTGTTGTTTTTTTTATCTAAAACACTCAGGTTGACAGGAGTGAGTGCCAAGAACAACCTCAATATATATATATGTGATTCTACATACTAGGATGCATAAAATCAGGACTTACAGTGGCAGAGATGTCCAGTGGTAGGGTCTGTAGATCTGGCTTCAGGCTTACACAGGCGAGACAGAGTGGATTGGATAAAGTCCGATTGATGCGGTCTTTAACATCGGTGATGTTGCCCTGGACTCGGCCCGTGCTGGACTGCAGCCGAGCCAATGACGAGTTCAGCTCTTTGAGTTGAACAGTGATGTTTCCGGTCTCTGATCATGCGATTGAAAAAACACAAATACTAAGTATGCACTAAAGCAATAATCATTCTAAGACATTCATCGCCTACTTAGCTTGGAAATCAAAAAGCAGCGTAAAGAGCTGAATGGAAGCTCCGAATAAAACGGAAGCACGAGAAGAACAAACAATCATTAAGAGCAATCCAGCTGCTTTTAGTAAAGCATTACAAATATGTTCCCTGACGCTCTGCTGGGCCTGGCCTGTGTTTGTCAAAGAGTGGACGTGTTAAGACCTTTTCAATTGTTACCTTGAAAAAGTCCGATGTACAAACAATGACGACTTCATGCTGGATTAGGTATTTTGTTATTGCTGAAGATGCCTAACCTTCTCGTAAACTTCCTGGCACAGAAAGTGCACATACAATCAATACTCATCATCAACCACTACACACAATGATCCAGGAAATGATCCAAGGAAGCCTGTATACAGGTTAAAATACTTTACTTTTTGTTAATTGACCATAGGTGTGAGTGGTTGTTTGTTTCTATATGTTAACCCTGTGATGCACTGGACAACTGTCAATGCAGTACCCTGCCCCTCCCCCAATGCCAGCTGTGATTGGCTACAGCTGAACAAGCGGAATAGAAAGATGACTCAAACTGCCCCACACTCTCCATGTGGTGAAACACAGGACATTGGGGAAATGGGGTTTACTGGTCAAGCCCATTCTTAAAAGATGGTGACATTGAATAAAACTCATGGAATTTTGATGGAAAAAAATATGGCACATTCAGACGACTGATATCTATGAGTGTGTGTGTGAAATTTGATGAAGCTCGATTGACTCTAAGTAAACTTTTGGGCCTTGGAGGAAGTATGCGCTTTACTGAGTGCCATAATAATATGATCATCTATTCTCTTCCTTTACTTTTTATTATGCAACAACATATAAGACCAGTTGGTGACCCAAAAGGACAACGATCACTTTATCCAACTTTAGCGTAGGAATTGAAATGTAGTGAAGCTGCATAGTGCATGTATGAGCAAGGACCCCAGCCACTCCTCTGATCTCCTGTCAGATATTCACACATGAGTTGACACGCTCAGACTGAAACGGGACGCAGCATGCAGGCTCACCATACCTTGGTTCAGACTCCTCACAGGGAGCAGCGCCTGGTCCAGAGGTACCGTGAATCGCTTCTGGATCTCGGTTCCCAGCTGAGGCCCGATGGCTGAGTCACACGCAGGTGAAGAGAGGGTTAATATGGTGCGACCAGAGCAGAGTAAACAACAAGTGGTTCCTCTGTTTGTACATTATTACTTCCCCATTCTTACCATCTAGGTTTCTGGTGACCTCTTGTATGGTTTTGTAGCTCTCATTCACCACGTCGTGAATTTGCTGGAGGAAAAACAAACTATGAGATATGGGTTGAAATGCAACATTTCGGACTGATTACATGAGCTAATTGTAAATAGTGGCATAGGATATTAAAAGTAACGAATACAACACAAGCATATCTCTCCCTGCGACCTTTTCTCGCTCTCCTGTGGTGTGAGATAAGTGTATTGACACTGCAGAGAACAGGACTGCTAATTAATCACAGGACCAACTGGAGAGGACTGGAGCTCTGTTTGCATCTCACACAAAAGCTTGTCGATTCGCAGCAGATTGAGGATCGGTTGCTGCGGGGAAATAATGTGACCAATCCCGAAACAGACACCCACAGGCTAATTCACAGACCTGGTCGTAAGTGTTTTGAGAGTGAAGGAGTAATAAGTCAGCCAGTATTGATAGCTGCCGACTCACCGAGGTCCCACGCCTACACTTCCATCAACAAGAGGGTTTCTCTTACCTGAGGCACAGCTGTGAGGAAGGTCTGGATGTTGTCTAAAGTTTTGTTGAGCTGCACTGGAGTCTCATCCACACTCATTTTGAGGGCTGCATTGCTTCTGAACATGCAAATGTTCCCAGCGCTATAAATAAGACATACACACACAATAACATAATGGAGAAATGAGGAGGTTGCACACAGGCACTGAGACACTCACATTCAAGCTATTTTCCAACACACATTTTTGATAACACATCATTATGGTGATCAAAAACACAAATAAGAGCACACACACACACACACATGATTTCAGAGGACATTACATCGGCATAACCTTAACCATAGTTACTACTTGCCTAACCCTTACCCTTACTCTATCCTTATCCTTAGCCAAAACCTCAACCTAACCAAAACCAAAACCATATCGCTAACCTTAACCATGACCAATCCATGCCTAGCTCTAATCTTAACCTCACCACAACTCACATCTTAACCCTAACCAGGACATGTTGTTTTGTCTCAATAAAAACTATTTGTTGTGCTTTCGACATGTTTATGGTTATTTGTTATTTATGGTTTGTTGATGTCCTGTGATTAGTGCTACAAGCCAATTTACCTACGAGGACAAATTAAGAATCTCTCTATATATTTGTGGTCCCCATTAGGTCAGTGTTCATGCTGGAAAGGGTCCTAAAGCTGTATCAAAAATGAGTACACACACACACATTCACACTCACAGGATAATAAGTGTGGTGACGAGTGTGCTCCAGTAGAGAGTTCTCCTGCGACAGTCAATGGAGGACGTCTGCTTCTGGTACATCATCCCACCGCAGTTGCCACAGCAGCGACAGCACGCCAAGAAGAAGCCCACGATGGGCATCAGAACGATGTACAGGATGCCGATCGCTGCGCATACCAGGAAGCCCACTTCATACACCAGGGCCTGAACACACACACACACACAAACGTGTATCACAGCTAAAATGACACAAATATCAATTTCAAGTGACTGCGACATTGTCTCGTTGGTCTGTCTTTAACACAGCGAGACACTGATTAACAGTGGTTTTACTTTTCTCTGGTGTCAGTCCACAATCAGAGCACATGAGGAGGTTTTGGTTACTTCAGTCGGCTGGTTTACGAACACACAAGAATGCGCCAACATAAAAAGGGTCTCAGGTTTCCAGCACAAGGATATGTCAGATTTTTTTCCCACATACAGTGCCTTGCATAAGTATTCACCCCCCTTGGACTTTTTCCCATTTTGTGCTGTTACAAACTGGAATTCAAATAGACTTGAATAGACTTTTTCCCATTTGATCAACACAACATGCATAGTACTTTGAAGGTGCAAAATACCTTTTATTGTGACACAAACAATAATGAGAACAAAAAAGTTGTCATCTGTTGGATGCATAAGTATTCACCCCCCAGAGTCAATACTTGGTAGAACCCCCTTTCGCTGCAATTACAGCTGCAAGTCTTTTGGGGTATGTCTCTACCAGCTTTGCACATCTAGAGATGGAAATGTTTGTCCATTCTTCTTGGCAAAAAAGCTGAAGCTCAGTCAGATTGGATGGAGACCGTCTGTGTACAGCAATTTTCAAGTCTTGCCATAGATTCTCAATTGGATTTAGGTCTGGGCTTTGACTGGGCCATTTTAAGACATTAACATGCTTTGATCTAAACCATTCCATTGTAGCTCTGGCTGTATGTTTAGGGTCATTGTCCTGCTGGAAGATGAACCTCCGTCCCAGTCTCAAGTCTTTTGCAGACTGCATCAGATTTTCTTCAAGGACTGCCCTGTATTTGGCTCCATCCATCTTTCCCTCAGTTCGGACCAGTTTTCCTGTACCTGCTGAAGAGAAGCCATCAGCTACCACCACCATGTTTCACCGTTGGGATGGTGTGCTCAGGGTGATGGGCAGTGTTGGGTTTCCGCCACACATAGCGTTTTGCATTGAGGCCAAAAAATGTTGATCTCATCTGACCAGAGCACCTTCTTCCACATGTTTGCTGTGTCTCCCACATGGCTTCTGGCAAACTCCAAACGGGATTTCTTATGGTTCACTTTCAACAACGGCTTTCTTCTTGCCACTCTTCCATAAAGGCCAGATTTGTGGAGTAGACGACTAATAGTTGTCCTGTGGACAGATTCTCCCACCTCAGCTGTGGATATTTGCAGCTCCTGCAGAGTTACCATGGGCCTCTTCGTTGCTTCTCTGATTAATTTTCTCCTTGTCCGGCTTGTCAGTTTGGGTGGACGGCCTTGTCTTGGTAGGTTTGCGGTTTTTCCGTATTCTTTCCATTTTCTGATGATGGATTTTATGGTGCTCAGTGAGTTGTTCAAAGCTTGGGATATTTTTTTATAACCTAACCCTGCTTCATACTTCTCCACAACTTTATCACTGACCTGTTTGGTGAGCTCCTTGGTCTTCATGATGCTGTTTGTTCAGTAATGATCTCTAACAAACTCTGAGGCCTTCACAGAACAGGTGTATTTATACTGAGATTGAATTGCAGACAGGTTGGACCCTATTTACTTATTATGTGACTTGCAAACGTGACTTGTGAAGGCAATTGGTCGCACCAGATCTTTGTTAGGGGTTTCACAGTAAAGGGGGTGAATACATATGCACTCAACACTTTTCAGATTTTTATTTGTAAATAATTTTGAAATCCATGTAATATTTCCCCCCACTTCCAAATGATGGACTATTTTGTGTTGGTCCATTACATAAAATCACAATGAAATAAATTTTAATCTGTGGTTATACCATGACAAAATGTAGAAAAGTCCCAGGGGGGTGAATACTTATGCAAGGCACTGTATATGGGACATGTATGTCAAACTCATGAACACTCTTACTTACTTCTTTAATGAGCTCTTGATCTGACAACACTTGTGGATAACTGTTGATTGTTTTCAAGATTATCTCTGGAAAGAAACAGGAAACACTCTTTTAAAAAACTTCAGAAACACAGATTTTAGAGGCCTGGAAAAGCTCATTGATAATTACTACTCTCCACCACCAGCCGCTCTCACACTTGTCCCTGTACAAAAAGTCCAGCAATGGGGACAACGTGTCCTGGGCTCCGTCCAAACATTGTAATCTCTCGCTTTGTAAAACTTGAAATCTGACACCTCCATCTTGTGGTTACTAGGAAACAAGGGTTGTCAGGAGGAGAGATTACATTTTTGCGCACACACACGTAAAAGAAGAAACAAACAAAACCTGCCCTCTATGGACCCAGCGAGCCGCGTTATTGTGTTCGTTATTCACGAGGTGAGCAGGTAACTGAGAAGATTGGTTGTTCAGGTGTTCCTCACACAATCTTTTTGTGTCGTCCTCACCGTTTCTGTGTGTGTGTGTAACATCAGATGGCAGCGTGACATAAATATCATGGAAATTTGTGTGTTGTGTTTTTGCCTCAACCTGAGGTATTTTATGTTGAAAAGCTTTACTTTAGCTTTATTTCTCATTGTATTAGCTTTTTCTCATTAAGTTTGTTTTTCAGGGACAGTGCATACTAATAACAACACAGTAAATGTGCCAGAGTTAGACAAGAGGCTAATTTCCATCTCTGTGTAAAGTTGGCAGCCTAAAATCAAATAACAAAAAATAAGTTTAATTTAAATGAAATCATGATGTAAACATTATCAATTAGCTAAAAGTAAAATATTGATATTTAATAGATATTTATAAGAGGATCTATCAATTTTTGTATTTTCCGAAAAAAATTGTACATAATGTTACAGGAGTCAAAATATTGGTATCAGGTGTAATTTAGGACCGAGTCCCAATCAGGTGTATGATCTAGAATAAAGGACGACCTCTGATCCTTAAACCAGGAAACAAAGAGCAAATGTATGGTTAGTTTAACCCTTATTAAACCGGTTGGAAATATTTTACGAATCAGAAACAAGCCCCTAAAATATAAATGTATAAATCTCTAGTCATTAGTTGCCAGGTTGTTCAAAAAAAGGTCAACATTTGCATTGAGATATTTGGGCCAAATTAGCTATTTCACGAGTTGGCCACTTTAGGCTCACATCCGTATGCTAACTGGGTTTCATCTTTCTAGCTATTAAATACATAAAATGTTGATTGGCAGCTTATTGTAATATCCTGTTTAAAGCTGTGGAGTGAAACCCATTTATTTACTTAGTGATATTTATAACCTGAGGGTTACTGTTTTTTTCATTAAGCAGAAGCCACAGTTTAGCATTCGCAGTCAAACAATCTGCCTTATCATGGTGCGATAGCACAAAGTGTTTTAACAGATAAACACACAACAAGCTTTTACAGTGAAACACACGTTTCTGCATGCGACATTAAGCAGCTATCGTATGAATTCATCTCTTTGTCCACCATTACAAATAACTGAACCATTGTTTAGATTCCAATGACTTCAGACAAAGGTTAACCAATCATTTCTGTGTCATTGTGTTAACAATACCAAGCAGGATGTAATGTACGAAACCGAGAAGGGTTTACGGAGCAATTACGACCCATCACAGGGACAGAGGGTGTGAGCAAAGGTGAGTCTCAAGTTTGAGTCACAGGAGACGCTGGACTAAGAGCAGGACACAAAGGTTAATGATTGACAGGGGGAAATACAGGAATTTCCATTAACTTATTGATTTACCAATCCTGTGGGCTTTTTGTATGGGCAGTGTCACTACAGAGCAGGAAAGGTTCAAACTGATGGTTTACACCTTTGCCCCTGTAAGAAAATGATGCCCAGCCCAGACCGGGAAAGCCAAAAGATTTTCATGCAATTTAAATTGCTGCTGGTTGATCTGTAAGCCAGAGCCCGGACAATAATGAATCGGTTTCAATGTGTTTGAAATGAAATTTAAAAAGTAACAAACACCTAGTTAAAATAAAATGAATGAGTTAAAAATTGTCAGTTTCAATGTTTTGACCTGTGAGTGGGTCTTGTTCAGACTTAGGTACATGCACAGAAAAAGGATATGTGAGTCTGAACAGACTTGAGTCTGCGTTGGTCAGAGCAGGAATTAGGGTTAGTTTAGAACGAGGGCACGGGCCCAGGGGGACTGATCGATTAAAAACACTTAAAATGTTCCATATTGAAAGCACAAAAAAACCCTCCTTAAAAGAAAACACATTCTTAAAAGGTTTAAAGCTTAGGGCTAGGTTTAGTGTTGACTTACGTTCAGGGAATGGGTTTGGCTGGACTGTGTGGAGGAAGGACTGGACCAGAGGGGCCATAAATCCCAGGCCGGTGTCCCTCGCTGTCGTGTCCTGGTACTCCGGCTCGGTGAGGTTCAGCGGGGCCACACCCTTTGTACAGGTGGACTGGGACAGGCTGAGCCCCAGCAGCATCGCTCCAATGCAGGCTCTCAGCGCTCCAGCACTGCCCTGCGGCCTCCACACACCCCTCATTCTCTCACACAACCCCATGATTACAGGTGAGGCGGGTGGGGAAAACTGGTTTGTAGAGTGATCACTTCATGGCACAGGTTTTTAAATCATCTGAAAACAAGACCAAAAAAGGAAAAGAGTGAATACAATGACACACTCTGACGGGGCAGGAGAAGACTCATGAAGAAGGCTCCTTTGATGAGATAGAAAACTCATCTTCTATCTCTTCAAAGGAACCTTCTCCTAAATGAAGACGGTAGAATAAGCTATGGAAGAATATAGCAAAGAAACATTAGAAGGGTAGTGATACAAAAAAGGTTTTTGTTCAAAAAGTGACAAAGGAACAATTAAAATAAGGATTTGTGATGATCAAAAATAAATTAATTTGGGAATACCTGAAAAACTGAATGAGGAAATTCATTCACTGCAAAGATATAGAACCTTTGACCCATGTTGTGTATCAAAGGGTTAAAGCTTGGAGAAGAAACCCACAGACTGAGTCACACAGAGAGAAGTCGCAGTGCTGCTTCTTTACAAAATGGCAATGGACAAAAGAACTGCTGCTATTTTGATCGATGAAACACAGAGGGAGGCATGTTTCATCAGTGCCAGTGGTTGAATCCAAATGTTTAACTAACACCAATTTAATTTCTAAGCCTCCGCTTCAGGTGACAGTTATCCAGAAACTTTTCTCTCATGGAGTACAGGATGTGCTGACATTTAAAGTTAAAATAAAACAATGTGAGACACGGATAAGGCATATAACCTGTCTGGGTTGTGCTGTCAATGCTGTGTTGCATGTAAACACACAGAAAAACTGCATCTGCCTGAGACGCCCACATCACCTCTGTTTATCCCATTCTGCCTGCATGAAATTTAAATAATTCTCAGAGTGCACTGTGTAAACTGAAAGTCCTTTGGGTGTAACTCTTTAAAGCAAATAACCTCACAAGGGTGAAGCTCCACACTAACTGAACACATGTTCTTCCTTCAATGAACAGAAAACAGTCCATTGTGTTTCCCCCCTAATTTCAAAGACACCTTACACTGAGGATATTTACTGGACAAACTGGGACTGTGGGAACCAGCTGTCTGAGCAGCTCCTCTACGTCAAGGCACCGGTGGAGGTATAAGGGTGTGAAGGTGCAAGAGTGAAAAGAGGACACATTAAAAGAAAGAGGAAAGCAGAAGGAGCATTGAGCTGTTTTCTTTAACTCACCTTCCTCGGGGGGGGGACAGCGAAGGACAGTTACACAGCTCTGATCTCCAGTAATTCAGTGACTCCCACGGACTCTTTACAATCCCGCAGAAAGCTGACACGCTCTGACTGCTGCTGTCAAGTTGAAGTTGACTGCTTCTAAGGCTGGGAAAGACTGGCAGCAAAGGCAGAGAGAGGGAGGGAGATAAGGGAATCAGAGGAGGGAGAGAGGGAGGGTCTTTAAGAGAGGGAGGGAAAGAGGCGGCGATGAAGAAACTGACAGAGTACCTTTAAAAAAACAAATGAAAATGGAATTTCTCCTGCTTTGTTTCCTGGAGTGTGTCAGGGTGGCTTAATTATACTGCATCAACTCTGAAAAACAAGATAGAGCAGAACAAATTAGAGGAAATCAGGAAGCAGGATATGGTAATAGACCCGGACAAAAAGGGGATTTTCGATCAACAGGTCATCTGTAATGTTGTGGTGTACAAATGAGTAACAACGGTTTAAATATGCAGGCGGGAAGGATACACTCAGGTTAAGGGAGATGTGAGTACGCACATCTACAGTAAATGTAACGTGAGAGCGATAACACAGAAAACTCGGCTGCTGAAGAAGACACAACAACCACAGACTGAACTACAAATATAGTAAGAAAACACTTTCACCTAAAAAAACAACATCAGGGAGATGGAGATATTATGATAACTTACCTAAAGTGTGATTATTCTCACTAGTCCACCTCATCACTGTTTCTGAGGTTATTGAACTTCCCAATCTGCCGAGCTGTTGTTCCCTGCTCTCAGTGCTATGACGCAGACTTACTGTGCTCCTATTGTTACAGGACAGAAGAAACATTTGCATGAAGAGGAACACCTTCGAATCACACATATGAATCTGATTTCCCTTTCTGATGCACAAAAAGCAGACGGAGTTGTGCACTTGTGTGTGTGTCCTCTTTTCTTGTTTACCTCATCAGCTGCACAAACACTTGTTGATCGCTCTCTTCACCTCGACATAGTCGTCAATTACAGGCTGATCCCTTAATTAACAGATTAAAGGATCACCAAGTGCAACATGGCGAGCTCTTACCAAACAGCTACGGCACAAGAAGACTGCAGAGGCTTTAGTGATCTCCAGCATTGATTATGAGTTCCTGATGCGACGACACTGGGAGGCCGAGTGAAACTTGTCCTGTGAAAAGACACTAGAGAATAAATAGTAGAATACATTTTATATCGCTCTCTCTGTCTCATTTTGCGTGGCTGAGTCCTGCAGTTCTTTTCACTGCCTACACTTGACTGTGTTCCCCAGTGGGAGGCCGGTGAAGGATCCTATCCTCAGGGAGTCCCGCTGGTGATCGCTCACAGGCTCCCCACCTCGGACAGTGAGTGTGATCTGTAGAGCCACCAAGTGTTGAGCGCAGACACAACAACACACAACAAAATTGAGTCCACTCCCTTGCATTGCGTGGTTCTAAATACTAGCACCGTGGCTGCAAAGTCTCAAGAAGCTCGGCAGGAGAGGAATCTTTTCCAGGATGACAATAACAACAAGCAAAGAGTTGGTTAGGAAGAAACAAGTGGAAACTATGACCTTGTGGAGAAGTCAGAGCGTCCGAGCCCCTCCAGCAAAGAGCAGCTGAAAAGAAACATCTGGTGTCCTGATGAAGATGGCTTTTGTCTTAAATACTTTCCCTGTCACTGTTTTTTTATTTATTGAGTGGCATCATTCCTCTTGGGCCTTGGCTAAAACAAAACAAATAATATTCAACGGACAGGATTTGTCATGACAGGCCAATACAATGATGTATTGTATGTTTCCATGGTGACTGTGAGATTTGGTTAATTTCTCAGGAAGCCGTAGGCGTTGAGATGACTGTGACACAAGGTCAAGAATTAGCTTCCATGCTTAAACACACTAGAAATTAAAAACCTGAAGTCAATCATGAGCCTGGAAAAGCTCAAACTGTTCTTATGTGAATCATCAGTGCTGCTCTCCTGTCTCCATTGGGCCCTTTTGCCTGAGGCGCTTATTCGATTCACCAGCTCGGCAAAGAAACAATATCACATTGCTCTGTTTTATCATCTGTGCCTATCACTATGCAGCTACTGTAACAGTTTCTGTTATCGGCCCTGTTTTCTTGCCAACGAAACGTGGCTTCCATCTTCTGAATGACCTCTGCCCAGCCAATAAAGTATGAATAACTTGCTAAATGAAAAAAGCTGGCAGATAGAAACAGGTCTCACTGAGAAATGCATCCCTGACTATTTGTTGTTAATAAACTTGAGGGCTGCAGGGTCTCGCTCTCATTCCACTTCAAACTTGGTTTCAATAAGAACATTCAATAAAGTGCTCTGGCCACAGCTCACGTCCATTTTGCATGCAAAGAAAAAAACTTTATTATTTTTGTGTGGGACATTTTTTTCTTGGCAAGAGCTGTTGATTTTGAAGGATCCAGAGAGATCAGACTCACCAAAGCATACTTCTGAACTAGTGGAGAAAATATCTGCTTTATCTATTTGGTCTTTTACGTGTGATTCTCTTATCTCAGTTCTGTGGGATATAAAATAAAAATAAAATGTTGCCTGTTAAGAATCATCCCAGTTGAGTCGAAGAAAGACAACAGAGTTTTTCCAGTGAAAATTCGTCTTTATACATGAATTAGTAATGACAGAAACCTGGCCGAAAAATATAGATCTTAAATGCCCCACACGATGAATCACCGGCTGTGGGTGCACTTTTATTTCATGTCTCACAAACTCTTGTGCTCCCTAAATTACGTAAATTCAGAGCTGACAAATGTCCCTTAAGTTAAATCCTGTGTGGTGCTGCTGAACTGATAAACCACTGGAGTAGATGTGGGGGGTGCTGGAGACGATGAATACGGATTTAAACACAGCAACCTGCAGCTCAGTGTTGATTTACAGCTATAATGATGGAGGAATTTCTGACAGGCTGCTCAATCAGTTCCTGTGCTCTGAGAGACCCCTGCTGGGCGAGTCCGCACATTACTATCCAGCCGCTGTCAGCCGGGACACTGACGCTCATACATTAGGCAACATTTTCCATTTAAATGTATGTTTCTTAATAGGAAACACTGACTCAGCAGCTATATGGTCAAACACAGCAAGTCTTTTATCCCAATCATATTCAACTGTTGTGAAATGTCAACTTTACACTTTGATTTTGACATTTACAGAATTTTGATGCAACTGAGATTTTTCAAATGAAAAATCATAAGATCTGAAGATTTTAGTTAATGTTTTTTTTCATTGTCAGCATCTGTAGACGTCAGGTTTCTGACTCGCAATAAAAATGAGAAACTTCACAGCAAAAAACGACAACATGGAGGTGGACAAGGTTTTCTCTAAATGTGGTTATTTATTGGTTTTCAGTACATCTGACAAGTTTTCAGATAGACCAGAACCTTACAACAGCAGAGGATGGTTATTAAATATCTCCTTACTGTGAACATAATGAACCATTGTAATAAACAGGCCAGACTGACCCGGGAGCCGCACGTCAAAGGAACAAAAGTAATGGAATGACCTCTTTTTTTAGCATCAACTGACTCAGCAGCCCCACAAACCCCTCCATATATTATCATGAGTATTGTACAGGTGGGTTGGACCTAAACAGAACGTCCGTACATAGAAAAATAAATACAGTTTGCTAAAATGAGGGCAAAATTCTTTTATCAGTGATTGTACCATGAAAAATCACGTTTTAAAAAAACTTTTAAGAGGCTTTTCATCTCTTTACATTAGATTGAGTTTCTCATAGTTCTAGGGAGGAATACATAGAATAACTTTTACAGAAATTACTAGCTAAAAATATACAAGCACAGACACAAACAAAGTAAAGCCAACAGAAATGATTCTTCATAAAACATAAAACAGCGCAGTGTAATCGATATCTAAAGACTCTTTACATGTAGCTCCTTGGTCTGCAGCTTTCTTAATTGTGATTACAAACTTTTCTGGGAAACTTAAGTTAATACAAAAGTCTTTTTTTTCTTTTAAATCCTATTTTACAATCCTGTCAAAACTTGTTTTTTAAAATATTTTTTGAGTAGCAAATTTGAGACGTTTTCTGCAATTATGTTCACTGAAGAGAGGACCCCCAGATAAGAAATTTCGACACAAAAGCAAACAGTTTCTGCAATGATAAGACAACAGATCTAAGCCAGGCGTTTGACGTAAATTTCGGGGGGGTCAAACTGGTTTCCAGTGTGCTGCTTTGGACTCGCATCAAACGAGATGCGGTACAGTATCTCACACACTAGCCTTGTTCTCCCCAGCAGTGAAGCCAACGGACCTGATGACACTGATGTCTGACACAGATGGATGACATATCAAGCATAGACTTACATGAAAGTTATTACCATCACAATAAGAATGATCTAACAGCAATACTTATACATTAATATATACTGCAGGTTTCAGATGTTTTACAGTTCTTACATTAGCAATAATAGAAAAGGAAAACAAAATACACCGTCAATTCATAAGAAAAATAGATAGAGGTTTAATAGTGGAAAACAGTGCAAAGAATAGTCGGGGGTGTTTTTTGTTTGCTTGCTTGTCTGTTTTTTAGAAATTGTTTACAAAAAATTAAAAAACAAAACTGAAAACAAGTCTAAAACATAGAAAAATGAAAACGCACGTCTGTAGCGTCTGGTGCTCTGGTCCAGACACGCTGCATACCACCTCTCTCCAGTACCTCAATGTTTTATGCTGTAGGTGTTGCTGGGTGTGTGTGTTGGTGTGTGCACTGGTCTGTGTGTATATGTGTCATTGTTTGATTGGGTATGTGTATGAGGGTGTGTGTATGTGTGTGTGTATGTGTGGGTCAAAGAGAAAGAGACAGAGACAGAGAGTTTGTGTGTATGTATATGTATGTATGTGCATGTGTGTGTGTGTGTGTGTGTGTGTGTGTGTGTGTGTGTGTGTGTGGGTTTAAGATTTAGCGTAGTGGTTCTCAACTCCGGTCCTCAAGCTCCGGCACTGTACAGGTTTTTGTTCCAACCAGGTCCTACAAAAACAAATAATTGAGTTTTTAAAAACCGAACTTTTGAATTTTGATACTAAGAGTGCACACAGTTCTCTGCAGCCTGCAAAAAAATAAGTTAAATAAAAGCTGTAGCATTTCCTCCCTGTGACATGAGCACAACAGAAACAGCGAGGTGCGTCGTCAAGGGAAACGCACGCCAGAGAGACCCGAGGTTGGAACAAGAACCCACTGACACGGTCGCCGTTGCGAGCACTCAGACACTAGGACACGCCAACTTTTGGCCAAAACATCATGGCGGGCGACGGTGGCGGGTGAACACACATGCACACAAACCACCACCTCTCGCCGCGCACCTAAGAGGACTGACTGAAGCCGAGCAGACAAGGGCCAAGGCTGAGCACCACTGATCATGTGCAACAATGTGAGGCAGCAAGAGTGGGATTCTGCTGACCCTGTCCTTTATGTGACAGCTGAGAGCTCTATCAGCTGTCAAGCCTTCCCCTCATCACTCTCCTTTGTCTTGAAAATAGCATAACGCAACAAAACAAACAGAATTTAATAGAACAGAAGTGCTCGGCGCCGCCCTCCCTGACTCCTCTCGCTAGCACGTTGGCTCACGTGGGTCCCAGTAGGATTTAAGGATTGAAAAGGGGGGGCTTGCTGCTGCGACTTCAGCACTCTACTGGGATGACTGCGAGTTGTCGTTCTTGCTCTCCTGACTGGAGGGGGCCTTGTTGTTCCAGGGTGAGTGTGCCCCCAGTGCAGGCGAGCTGTTGAAACTGTCCTCATCCTCCAGGCCATTCGCCCCATCGAACTGCGTGTTCTCCAGTCGCGTGATCAGACGCTCGTCCTCGTCACCAAACTCCCCTCCCATCAGAGTGGGCTCTCCCACCATCATCACGTCCTAAAGGGGACAGCAAGGGCCGGTACATATTATCCCCATGATACAGGGGGGTGCGCGGAATGACTGGCTGCACGGGCGAGTTGTAACTGCTTTTTGCCTGTGGTCTAGGTGCGATCTAACTGGGTTTTATTCCAGCTTAACAACTACATTTTACCTAATGAAATGCATTTTCATTGATACTTCAAGGGACCATGCGTCATCAAGGTATCTGGCCCTGACCGTTCAGTCGTCCACGTGGCCCTGACTTCCTAGCCCTGTTCCAAGAACCAGGGTTGAGGGGAACTCCCTACTGGCCAGCAGTGGGCATCCCTGATCCTTGAGTGCTGCATCACGGGGGTTTTCATTCCACCTCGGGTCTCGTTCGCTCGATCAAGCAACCAATAAGCAAAGACAGCAGTGCTGTGTGAATCATCAGTGCTCTGATAGACTTAGTGTTAAACTCTAAAACCAAAGTCAATACAGCGGATTTAGAGAGAAAACCTGTCCCACTGGAAATCCCAGCCCATGGCCCCAGAACAATAGAACTTACTTAAAAGAAAGAGGTAACTTGTACCCCCTCTACATAAACCCTTAAACCTGTAGCCCCAGAGGACCAGGGACTGCCCATCACTGGTTCATATGAGGGGGATCCATTAACTTAATCTAATAATCCTCATTTGAATTACAGAAATCCCCCCCCCCCCCCCCCCCCATCCCTCACATGATTCCAAAGCCCACCTCCAGAAGCCTCCCTAAACTATCCGCTTCCTGGCCTGCTGCTACACCTACTCCTAGGCAGACTAGCAACCCCTGGTATCACCATCTCCACCCACAAATAACTTTCTAACATCCTAGCCTGTCTTTTCATCCCCCTCCATCCTCTGTCTCATCCTCCCATGGGAGGTGCAGATAGAGGTCAAGTAGATGTAATGCTTACAGGTACCTGGCTGGAGAGTGAGAAGTTGTTGGCTGGACTCTTCTTTTTGCTGTTGCTGTTGTTGTTGTTGCCTCCGCCGGTGCTCACAGTGCTTCCGCCGGACACCTTCCTTTTCCGCCGCTTGTTTGGAGCTTGTCTGGCTGGCTCAGCTAGAAACACAGAATAGGAGAAGATGTTAGAAGTACTGAAATCTGTAGTCATGACAGTCAAGTCATGCTACTGCAAGCTGGATTTGTTTATGGGTACTCCATGGCTTAATACGTTCAAGGGCAATACAGCCATAAATACCACTGGCAATTTCAAAACATACGTGTTACCTGGTGGGGCTACCATTCGTTGCCACTTTTGGAAGAGGCAGGTCTTCAGGCAGTCTCTGGGGCTCAAGCTGTAGGTCTTATGTCTGGACATCAACTCTTGCATGGGCTCCAATATCACACATAGCTTTAGGGAAGATAAAGAGGGGAAGCAAAGAGACATGAAGTAACATTAATGGATTATTGTACGTAGTCAATGGTGCAGAGCTGAAGTGGTGATTTATTTCACGACCAAAATACCTAAAAGAAAATGGTCACAGGGTGATTTTAACATCAGCTTCTGTTGTTTTCAAAGAGATTATTAGTCCCTTTCGAGCGACACAATTATTATCTTATTGTAACACACATTGTGATTACATCAGTCAATTTCTGACTATTGTCAGATGTTGAAAATGGTGACAATAGGAACGTTAGACAAGTAGTCTTACAGCCCTAACATCAGTAACCTTATACAAGTGGAATTTGGAATAAGAAAAATGCATGCTAATGGTAAACTCCATGGGAATAACACCCACGTTACAAAACAACGCCTTGTCAGGCTATTTGGCTTTTTCATAATCCATATAAAGTATAAAGTATGATGCTTATTATGTTACTGCAGGAGATTCTTATTTGTAAGTTTGTAAACAATCAAAAACTGACCTAGGATCACACAACTGATCCATTTTGGACTAAAAATGTTTAATAAAAGTGATAAGTTATCACCCCTGATAGTTCAGGTAAAACTGGGCGATTAAAAAAAATAATATATATGATGTGCTTACACGGAGGTAGTTGAGCGTCGAGTTGGACAGCCCACATCTGGTGATATTCTTAGCCAGCTGATCGAGCATCTGCGGATCCTGTGTGATCAAGTGAAAAAGCGAGATCAATAATGATTACTTTGTACAGGATGTGCATCTGAGTGTGTGTGTGGTTTTTTTTTTCCTCGAGCATGGAACTCACGTGCATAGCCAAAATGCTCCTTGGCAGGACCTCTCTGTGTTGTCTGATGCTGAAGTGCCACGTCTTGATCCTCATCATGTCATCAAACATGAACTCTAGGTACAGACGCCCCTCCACACAAACCTGTTCCCCAGGAGAGAGAGAGAGATCACAGCTCACACGTCACGATGCCAACAACAGGAGGAGAGGAGTCAGTGGGACATTAACCATACCTGCGTGAACATAGGTTTGCCGTTCTGAGTCACCATGGTGCACTGGTCGCAGTCGAGGGAGACAAAGTTACTGTGGAACGACTCCTTTGGATGCTTCAAAACGTAGAACAGCTCAGTGGCGCCCCCTTCAAAAATACTTCGAAAGTAGCGTGGAATCAACGTCCTGCCAATGGCTGCAGAGAAAAATGATCAATAAATCAAAAATAAATGCACATTCAACCACGTAGGGAAAGTGAGGAGTTGTAGTAGCAGAGAACCTCACACATGTATGAATAGGATCAAATTACAATACAGAGAATAAAGGTATTACATTGCAAACAGTTATTTGCCAATACTTAACTTAAGATTAAGTTCTGAAACACAAACATATATAAAATACATGGAAATTTGAAGATGAAAACAGTTTTTTGCACATCTCTCAAATGAAATGGGTTCCCTGTCTTAATATTATTAATTAGAATCTGATAATACTTTAAACTTTCTGATTAATAAAAAAAACCTTACTGTATCGTTTGGGTCCATCTTCCAGACAGAAAGTGATGGTGAGCATGGCGTCGTCCTCAAAAAACTCTGTGGTGAAGGCATCCCACCAGAGATTGTCACAGTCCTGAAAGAAGATGAAGAACCATTACTCTCATTTTTCCATTCCTTCAAATCTGAAAGTTTTGAAACTCAAGTGTTTTACGTCATATTCTCAATAAAATAAAACATATCAATCAAGTCTAATACAGAGAAAAGACATAGAAGATATACAACTTTTTCTCTATTTTACCCTGAAAGGGATCATGTTCAGTTAGCCTTTAATAAAAGTGGGTCAGTTATTGGTTTACATTCAACCCTGGTAATAATAAGTGTTAACAGTAGGTGGTGTGTTTGATAGAGACGTGAGGCAGTAACATAGGATCATATAAATAAGGACAACTGAAAATAAGGAAGCAAAGATTCTTGTTTCCACAAATTTATGATATCTATAACCCCTCTACTCTTCTCTATGGCATGTTGTTTATTCAAATATCAAGTGTTAAGCTGGACATAGCTGTAGGTAAATGTAAATGTACACAGGTTATGGTGGTGTGTTGTGTGAAGGGCACAGAAAACAATATCTCATGTCAGCTACTCTGTTGCAGGCTCAGGCGTACCGTATAAACAGCTGGCACTCCAATTACATTTCAGCCAGGTTCATCAGATAATCCTATTAATTCATTAGAAAGTGAATTTGAATGAAGCCAGTAAGCTCTTGAGCTTTATTCCCCATAAAACCCCATACATGGTTAACTTCATTTGTTTTTTTTTAAACACGTCAACAGTAAGTCTTTCACAGAACCTGCAGAATGTAACACACAGAGTAACTGCAACCATGTTTTTGGACAGCAACAGTTTGGTGCTGATGTCTTAAGCTGTAAATGATGATGATGATGTGACTCTCACCTCTGTCCAGTTCTGTAATCTTTTGTTCAGCTCATATATCCTGTAGTCTGTCTGGTTCCCGTACGGTGTGGGTCTCCTGAAACAGAAACCATGAAGAATTTTAAAATGAACAGAGACCATAATGTTTTATGTTTTACTTGTGACTACACAAGGGTTCCCACTCTTTTGGAGAAATTATTTCCCAAGATATAGTATTTTTAATTTCCAGGTTGTGTTCATGAATGATAAAATATTCTTTAAAATTCCAGGTTTTCCAGGATGCCTGGGAACCCTGTGTGTGCTCAGTATGTAAGCATCAGTGTCCTCACCCCATTCCAGGCTCCATGTATGACGGGGGGTACATGGGTGTAGGCCTAAGAGGACAGAAAAACAACAACAGTCAGCAACTGATTCCTAAGAAACCAAAGTAACAAAAAAAGGATGCATTTAAAAAAATACTGTAAAAAAGTATTATTATCTGTCAATCAAGTTGAATGTTGCTTCGTCTTGATTGGTGCATTTTTAGTCCACACATTATGAGCCAGCCTGTCTGTGTAGTTAAGTCTCATGATTTTATCCCATCATTATCTAACAGTGCAAATTGAAGAATGTGCTATACAACATCAATAAAGATCATTATTTATAAAAACGTTCGGCACCAAAATAGACGTTTTTGTGGTCTTCAGTAAAAATATCTAGGTCAAGACAACAAATCATAACATTAAGACTTGAGGCTCATAAGAAGTAAAGCAGAGACTCAGTGAATCACATGATTAAACCAAATGAATACATAAGGTGCATTAGTTTCAGGCATCTTTTCCTTCATAACACAGCATGACCTGACAGTATGACCCAGACCTACCCCACATCTCTGTCAAGCATAGCGCCTGGGTGGAAGGGGGGAAAGCTGCCGCCGTTGGGGGGCTCCTTAGGAGAGTACAGCTTGAATGACTTTGACGAACAGCCTGCACACAACCAACAGGGCGGAGGAGGAGGAGGAGGAGGAGGGGAGGAGGAAAAAAAGAGCAGAGATTTAGAGGAGATTTAGATTTAGCTCGTTCAAATCACAGCATCATCTAAGTAATCTGATCTGGGACGGTTTTGTTGAGATTTACTCAAATAAAAGCACGCTGCCAAAACAATTTCCTGCTGCTTTCATTATCTAATGCATCTTCAATCTGGTAAATGGACAAGAAAACAAATCATCATCATCATGAGGGGGGGGGGGGAAACAGCAATATTTATTAGCCTGCAGAAAGTCTGAGAAACAATCAGGCTAATGGGACGAGATGGTCTGGTGTGTACTTTGTGTTCGTGTACCATCCATAACACAACAGGGTTCTCTGCATACAGCCCAATATGATCCTAACCATACTAGTCTGTGCTGTGTGTGTTCACCCCCTCTAGTTGCCTCTACCGCCCATCCCCCCACTCCCTCTACCCTGGCTGTTGTTAACCCTTCTCTGCCCAGATGAGGCATTCATGCTCAAACAATTTGGGGCTCTGAGAAAGCATCTATTTGGTATCCCGGCTCAATGAGATCCCACAGGAAGCCACAACTGCATATGATTAGGTCCGACCAAAGATATTTTAAATGCAAGCTCGCAGTGGTGGCCCAAACTAGCCCATCATAAACCGCCCTGCGGTGACCCTACTCTGTAGTACGGCAACAGAAAAATGCTGATAATTCGGATGAATTGAATATTTGTGGTAGAGATTAATGCATTATCAGGTAAAGAGACGTTGGAAACAGTTGGTTCATAGAAAATCCTGAATGTTTCCATATGCCTACTTGATTGTGGTGTTTACATATGCTTCGCTTGTAGATCAGGTATTCCCAACAGGCTCCTGAAGGCAGCATTATGGTAATTTTTTAGAGTTAAAGTCACAATTTATGCTAAACAGTCAGTTGGTGTAAACCTGGCATGTGAAGCGGTGATCAAAGCTTATTAAAATAGACAGAGGGAGAAACATGGGCACCCAATACGACACACTTTACATCGGAACCAACCCTAAAATGAGATGTTTTTAAAAAAAACATTCTCATCACGTCTAGTGAACTGATGGATTTCCCCCACAGGCAGAGGTGGTGATTTAAAGTCAAGGCAGATACAGATGGAGGGAGAAAGGCACGAGTTGGGGTTAAGCATGCCTGCGTGAACTCCGATCGGTCTCCCCATCGGCTCCTCGAACAACTAGAACTCCTCCTTAATTTACTTTCGGCCTTTTCTTCCTCGCTTCAGCACACCCGGGAGAGTCACGGCAGGTCATGTTCTCCTCCCCATTACCAAGGAGGCAAACCTGCTCAGGAGCATCCAACAATGGTTCTCTATGCATTACCTCTGACCTATAGACCCACCAACCCACCCCCATACACCCTCCACAACACCACCAGCCATTAGACCCAGACAGCATTCAACCACATACGATAAGGCTTTGTTCAGGCCGGTGCTAACGAGCACTGTGCAACAATACATATTCCACTGCAAACCAATAATTCCCCTGCTATAAAAACCTGTTCATTATCAGATGTTTGCTGTCAAATAAACATGCATCTTATTGCCTCTGCTGTGGAGTGTGATGCAAGCATATTCTGAAACATACAGGCTGCAGGATTGCTCACACACACACACAGGTTATTCTCACTTCTAATAAAGATCCACAGTCACCGGCAGTAAACCCATCTGCACCATATCTGCAGATTACACATCCCAGTCTAACAGAAGCACAACAACAGTTTAAAGACGCCAAACACAACAGTGTCAGGGAGGCATAATGAGTTAAAGTGCACATGACAAATAAAGATGAATAAGCCCGATTGCAGTCTGTAGACAAGCTCTCATCTCAGAAGCCGGTGAGATGTCACGATGCCGGGTCTCCATCAGCGGAGGAGAACTTTAAACACATTAATCTGCTGCAGTTAAGTCCGCCCAAACTGTTCAGTGCGAACAATAGAGCTGCATCCGGAGAATGGCCCCGAGCCAATAAAACACCCAGTGCAGTGCGCGAACCCTCCCAACATGACGGCCCCGCTTGTTGTGGTCTATTCGCAGCTTGATGTGTGGACATGCACCGTGGATAATTCAAAGTAAAGCCGGTGTTTATCACACAGGAGCGGGCGTCAGCTGCACACCAGGGCCGCATTCGCTTGCGGAGCACGGATGCCATTGCTAAGCTATAAACCTACTTGCTAAAGTATCGTCATCGCCGCCGTCCACTTAACAATCCCCCGTGCTCGTGTTGCCATCACTTCCTGTTATTTGCTAGGAGCCCGCGGAGCTGCTAAAACGGTGCGGCTGTGAGGTGGAGTTACCTGCAGAGAAATGTCCACCGAAACGCGGTGCTGCTCAACACCTCCGCTCGGTGTTTCTAGCCAGCTAGCCTCGCTGCTAGCCGGAGCGGCTGGATGATGGAGGAGGAGGAGGAGGAGGCGGAGGAGGAGGAGAGCTCCTGCTACGATCCCAAAACAAGACGGCAGGACGGGAAGTGAGATGCCCCCGCTAGTCTCCTCGGTTCCCGTCAACTCGCAGCCCCCAGCAATATGAATTCGATGTCATGAGCTCGGGGGTCGGTGCTGCCTCTGCACTACTACTACAGGACCCTTTGTTCCTGCCAGCCGAGACACGAACAAACAAAGGCCCCGCCTCCTCCGGGGCTCCTCCGCCCATCCCGGCTCACAGACCGGGACAAACACGGGCCTTCCTCCCTGACAGGGCCCTCAGTCTGTCCTGTCACACGACTGCACCAGGGGGGCCCCCACTGGGATAAGAGGTAGGGGCCAATGTTGAGAAACAACACACACATCAACACATCCATTTTTACGAATATAGTACAAGATGGTCACTGTCCCTTGTACGTTTGCACCATAAACTACCAGCGGATGTTCGGGACATAACTTCAGTTGTGTACCTTAGTGTCATCAACTGTTTCGGCCTTTTAATCAGCGATACAGTCCGAACCTGAGGGTACGCTGAGGCTAAAGGTAAATCTGACTGGCTACTGGCTTGTATGGCTCAGTGGATCAGACATCATTACCTCTGTGCCTTTTTAAACTAAACACTGTCCCATTTTTTAACATAGGACAAAATGGAGAACATCCCTTGTATGTTCTACTGCACTAATTCATGCCTACCACCAGTTGATGTTATCGGATGTTAGTGGCCGACAGTATCAGCTTGATCGCTGTGTCAGACAGTCTGATACGACTGTTTTTTCACTGTACTATTCTTTGAAACAAAAGGATATCGATGAAAAAAGTATTTAGGGATCGTCAGTCCAATTTAGTGAGCTGGCAGTAAAGGGTGAGTTTTCTGTGTTAGATCAGTGACATTTTATTAAAGGGATAGTTCACCACCTCCTCCTCCTGCCTGGAGCCTCGTTCACGTCCGCGGGCGCACACACCGCACAAGCTCACGCCTCAATGCTCTCGCCCAAGTGGCACGTAAGCCCTTTAGGCTAAAGACATGGTGTAAATGACTCTGTTTCGAGTCGAATTTGAATGCCGGGGCTTGCGGACACTTGGATGACATCACAGGAGCAGTATGCAGGCATTTTATGTTTTTTCTGTTATTTTTTACGTATGAAGAAGTGGTCCCCAGTTACTTTAATGGTATTTAGCTGCAACGCTGTTTACCCCTGAAACACGTCGAAAGTGTTTTGTGGACTCAAACACTTCACCTACCCTCCATCGGCATAGTGGTGAGTGGATAATGAGTGAATTAAAATTCTTGGGGTGAACTATCCCTTTAAGTTAATCCCTTTCTTGACCCCATTCAGACCTGGTATTAACATACGTCCTCAGTGATCCAATCAAAACTGGTCAGCGCTAAGTACATGTATGAACCATAGACTGTACATAAAGATGGACAACGCATCTCCACTTACTCCCACAAAAGAGCTGAGATAAAAATGCCACCATCTTGCGCATTTGGAGCCAGAGTCTGCACAGTAGCAATCAGGGGATGGAACCATGGTAACAAGGTCCCGTCAATGCGCGCTCATCTAATCACGAGTCAGTCTCAGCTGTCAATCATGAAGTTTCACCACATTTTTATACTATCAAATTTCTAATTAAAAATGAGTGGGGAAAATGAATACTTGGACATAAATCAGTGTGATAAGAAAAACCTAAAATGTCAAAAAACATATATTTTGACTTTTTAGATTGGCCCATGTCCCATCCTTTAATATGGAGGAGGCAGGGGTTATATTGCAGCCAGCCACCAGGGGGCAATAAAGACGCTTTGGCCTTACTTTTGGGGAACTGCCATGTCATCCATCTTCATGTGAATGCAGGCAAATGCTTCCTCTATGTGTCTTGAGATAAGATCAATCAGACCACATTTGAAGGTGGTCTGGGACACATGTGGCCACATTCTTTATTGTCTCACCCTGCTTGTGATTAATACAGTCTTTAAAATGTCATGCTATATAAGACCCCACACACACTTGTTATATGATATATAACATGAAATCCTTCTAAGTATTTTACCAGAACAGAAACTCTTAGACCTACAAGGCCCACGCACAGGACTGGCTTGTTCTCCAGGTTCCACAGATTGGTTCTCTCAGATATTATTATTATTAATTATTATTCCTAGTGAAATCTGATCCATCTGAGAAGATTTTTCCAACTTGGTTAATTTATAAAGCTTTTTTATAATGTTGGCTAATTCCACAATATAATCAGTCATGCAAAACTAGGGTATAATGAATTTATTTTTGCTAGGGCTGCTGGAAGTAGGTAAACTAGCACTGGTCAATCATAGTGTATAGTACAGACTTTAACGATCCCAAAATGAAAATAGAAATTGCATTGATTGAATCTATGAAGTGTGACTCAGAGGTTCTGATTACACTGCTCAGTAAATCGGTGATAGTAGTTTCCTAAATGTGCTGTTTAATTTGTAAGGGCTTAGGAAAAATGATTGACTCAGACGACTCAAATCCTTTAGACCACAGTCTTGAGCCTGTCATAGCCCCAGATTATGTAAGGCTATAATCTGTAGCCTCACGTTTAATCAATAACCACTTGTGTTTACCAGTCATACGTGAAGTGATCTCACAGAGCAGTTAAAGCTCAATTTGTCAAGGCTTCAATTTGAGCCAGCAATTAGTCGGTGGAATAATATAAGCCAGCAGCGTAGATGAGAGGTGTAAAGCAATGCATTTCATTGAGAACAAACACATCCGACCACAGTCTTACCACATAAACCCCACATCAGACACAGATCCGAGATATCATCTTGTGTTCAGTGTTCAGACTGGAGGAGACAACACCACAAAAAGTTTGAATGTGAATAGGATCTTATCTTAAAATTTTTTTTTAAAGAGCCCTTCATATAACTGCTTGGACCTGGAATTTCATGTTGCAAAGACACAGCTGGAGAATATTTCTTCCAAGTTTTCATCTCACCACTAGGTGCCAAAAAATATCAAAGATAAAAACTTTGATAATTATCACTTTAAATGTCTCATGATTATCTCTTTTAAGTTTTAAAGACAGTAAAAGTTGTGGTTTTAAACTCATCTTTATGAGCAAAAACTGACAAACACAACAGCAAATCATTTAAAAAATCTGAGGAAGATCAATTATGTTTTATAGCCTTCCTCCTCACTGTGCTTGTATAAGGCATATCCATTTTATCGATATATAGAACCTTTCTTATTGAAGAAAATTATACCGCGATCATTATTGATATTGTTTTATTGCCGAGCCAACACATTTCTTCCTGCTGTAGCCTTTTCTTGTTACCAAAATGTTGTTCAGCTAAAATGAAGAATCTCTTCTACATGAAGTAACTGGAGTCCAACCAAGAGAGACAGAGAAAATAAATTATTGAAGAGTCACAGGGTGAATAGAAGGTCCTTTGTCATAACACAGGCCCAGGGGGGGGGGGGGGGGGGGGCGGGAATCTCATGTTGATTCCCTGCTCTGCTGCCCTCTATTCAGTGTTGATGGACTGACACTGGGAGACGTGACAGAACAGCATCTCCCTCTGCTGGTAAATGCTGCGAACATCTTCCCTCAGGCTTCAGATGAGAAGGATAGAACAACATTCATCCAGGAGGTTATTCTGCATCCTATTACCCAGACATCCGATTGAAATCTATATTATCTGCATTGCATAAAACTGATTAAGATGGATCAACAAGAAATATGCATTATACTGTATGGGACATTTCATGAATTTCTGTGAGAGTATTTCATTACAAGAGCTGAATCTTATTTTTTCTGAATTCAGTAAAAAATCTTTACACACCCGCACCTTGTAAGCAGGGCTGTCAGGCAGTGATAACACTAAAGGCAGCATCAGAATATGGCAGTCATACACTACACAAGAACTAAGTCCTATTTTAGTCACCGGAAAACTGGTGTTGCACTACATAAGATCTGATGCACTTGCTTATATTTATAGATCTCTGGCTCCTAAGACCACTTTACATGTGCTATTTTATGCTCCGGTGAACTGCAGAGCATTCACACACTATCACATTCATCTGTTCCCATGGAAAAAAATAATGTGGTCTCTAAACAGGAAAAATAGAAACTTCATCAAATATTTAATGGTTCATTATTCCAGCAGTTTGACACGTTTTACTTGAAGAAACTGACTGTGTACTTGACTTATGACAGAGACAATGAGGTTTTACAGAGAGAACCTGAACAGAACGCTGGCGAAACAGCATGTTCAGATTCATGTTGCTGCTTTTCTAGACGCCGCCGTGGAAGCACGAACCTGTCAGGGACGTTGTTGAGACACCTGACTGGTGGTGATAAAAACATGGCAGCAGACAGAATGAACACAGACTGCACCCAGAGGATACTGCTGTGGCTTGACAGGAGGAAGTTACACCGCACGTGTTCCCGATAAACCGAAAGATAACAGAAGGAAGCCAGTATGTGAATGTCAGTGTGACGGTTGATGCTGTTGGACATTTGCAATGACACAGGTCACTGATCTGACTCTAGCCAATCCCTGAGGTCCGCTGCAGAGGACTGTTGTTGACTAATCGGATGTGGTGCAGTTTAAACTGTAGGATTGAACCTCATTAATTAAACAATCATTTTAACAGCTTTCTCTTGTTGGGCAAACATTCAGAGAACAGAATTACATGTCCTGAAAAGAAATCACAAAAGCTTCTTTAATGTGTCTGCACCTCACATAAAATAAAATCTTCACTTATAATACAGTACAACTCTGTTTTAATGTGTCTTCTGAAACTAAACAGCAGAGATAGCGTCTGCAGTGATAAATAAAATGTATTTAATTTTGTATGTATATTTTTTGTGTCATATCTTAAAGGCCACTTTAAGAATGCAAAAAATATAGTTCACATATTTATTCCTATTTAAATGTTCTTATAACTTTTTAATAACGGTTTACATTTTTTATAGTTTTATAACTATGTTTATATCTATATTGAAATAATTAAATGTCGCCACTGTAAATGTGTAAAAATAAGTCAAAAATATGAATGTACTTTGTAAAGTTGAGTTGTCTCTGAGACAAATGAGACACATCTGTTTGCACTGTTATCAAGTATAAGACAATAAAAATCTTGAATCTTGAAAATCACAATAAAAAAAAACAATGGTTTTATGGCAGAAATCCCTTTAACAGACAGAAAATGTAAACGTTCACCTTGATTGGCTTGCAATTTATTAAATCTATCTGCGCCGTTCATGGTCTGTTTGCACAGTTAATCTTTGAAACCTAGCAGTACCTCAACCAGGTTGATTCAATCTAATGAAGGTTCATATACTGTATTTACACAACAGCCCTGAGCCTGAAATAGTCCTGAACCCACACACACAGGTTGTACACAGATTCTCCATGCAGCTTTCAAACAACATCTGCGGCTTTCCTCGTGCCTTTTGTTTTCCGCACGGCTCCGTTTCAATCTGAACGCTGCTGCTGTCATGTTCTCTCTCCGTATCAGACCTACTTTCATGTCTAAAGACTCTGCAGCTTGTACGTCTCTCACAAATAAAAGGTGCGCTTTGATAAAAAAAATCCCTTTCTACCTTCCCACACATTTAGTTTTCTTCCCATCCTCCTCCCCCCCATGTGGCACATGCCAGCTTTCCTCTGCCATCCTGTCGGCCTGCAGCAGATGTGACATCACTACAGCTCGTCTCCTCTCAATGCGCCCCCCCTCCTCATCTCTCTGACTCCCCAGCATCTCTGTCTCCCACGCATTCCTTCTTTCTCTGCCTCTGCACACACAGCCATTTTGATCTAGCAAACAAGATCTGAGGGACTCACTGGTGTAGAGAGAGAGAGAGAGAGAGAGAGGAACTGAGTAGGAAAAAAAAAAGAGAGACGCAGGCTTTCAGTGCAGTGAAATAAAGCTGAGGCAGTCATGTTGTTGTGTAATGGTAATCAAAAAAGAAAAAAAAAACGGCTGCCATTTTGGCTCTGCTTTAAGCCACTTTTCTCCAATCAGGAGCCATGTGACTTTCTGCATGAGGTAACGCCACAGTTACTGCAAAAGGCAGTGAGCGAAGGATGAAGGAGCAACAGAGAGAGGAAGAAAGAGGAAGAGAGGGGGGAGAGAGTAAGATGAGGGAGGGGCTGGAAAGAGATGGGTGAGAGACGGAGAGAGTGTCGAGCAGAGGGGAGTGTATGGTTGAGTGGGTGCATGTGAAAATGAAGGGGGGGGTATCTTAGGCTCACAGGCAATCTATTTTTACCATTTAGTTTGAACGGAGGATGTGATTGGCTCTGCCGTGTAACGACGAATCTCCTTCATGCTGGCGAACAAAGCCTTAAAAAGGCTGATTCACAGCAAAGTCAAAACAACAGCAGGATGCCACAAGGTTGTCAATGAACCAGACAGACAGGAGAAGTGTGTTCCTTCACATTCCCTCCTCATGCCTGCAGTCATGCAAATACGCTCCGTTTAAAGTCCTTTATCCAATAACATTGGGACCCCGGTAACAAAACAAAGACGACAGAGGGCAGGTGAAAAGAGAAAGTGATCTGAGAGTAAGAGTTGACTTGTTTTTCTTAAGCGCAGACGTGCACACAAAAGGATGGGGCGGATCTTCCACCCACCATCATACAAGAATGTAAACAAACCAGTCGTCATTTATAAGGGTAATAATTCACAGAGCAAGAGCGAAACTGCAAACCAGTGTTGATCGATGTTGCTCTGTGTTTCTCTGAGAGATCCACAAGCCGAAACTTGTCCGAGGCGGATCCTCATAAAGGTTTACATGTGTGTGTGTGAGCATGGTGGACATTTGCATGCATGCCTGTCTGAGGAAACCTTCGTGTGTGTTCGATTGTTGGTGCACACACAACATGCACATGGCAGATCTCTCGGTTGGACCTCTTTGGTACGTCCTTCCAAAACATGTGGATGCCATTAAAAGTTTCTGCTCCACTGTAAAGTCTGTCAACAGAGGGAGCGACAGAGGCAGAGATACTGGAAAACTACAGAGGAAGGAGCGAGGAATGATCTGAGAAGAGAACATCAAGCGGAGGCCCCTCTAATATTATTCCATCTGATAGCCGACTACCAATGAATCAGAGCAGCCCCATTAAAATGATACTGACACCCTAATTCAATCTGCGTCCTCTCAGATCCCCCCGAGCAGATGCTACGATTCAATTTCTATCTGTTACTCGCTCCCTCGTGCTGCACAGAGCCCGTCCCCTGGCACTGTGAGGCTCTTTGCTGTGCGCAAGGCGACTGTCTTGAGCCGCCTGCCTGCTCTCACTGGGAGACCATTAAAGAGAAATTGCTCTCAAGTCACAAAGGAACAAACACTCGATGGGAGAGAGCAGATTAAAAGGTGTGCTTGATAAAAAAAAATTGCCAAAACATTTTGCCTGCCAAAAACTGACATGTGAAGACAAAGATGCAGACAATACAAAGACATGTCTAAGATCCACACAGCAGCTTAACTCCAAACATGTTCAACTCTTAGTTAAATCCCTCATTAATGGTGGAGAGCGCCCTTCTCTCCTGACACCTTAACATGCCTTACTAACACTTACTGATCACTTTCTGGGCACTTCTTAACCTCATCTCCTACACTTTGTCTCCCTTGAAAAGATTTAGCTCTCAGCGCTTACTTTGAGGACTCCAACTGTTCTGCAGCTTTAGTGTTGTCCCCTCTGTTGTAAGTCGCTCTGGATAAGAGCGTCTGCCAAATTAGTAAATGTAATGGTTTAAACTCGTGAGAGAGCAGCTTTAAACCGTTTTGCAATGACTACTGATGTGCTTTGGCCTCGTTCAGTGCAGGCCCATGGGAAGAATATGAGAAATTATTCTAGTGACATTAAGCAGTGATTTCTAACAACTCTTCTAAACATGTAAGAGCACAAATAATCAAGAAGCAGAAGAAAAAGGGTCAGAAAGAGTGAAAAGAGTCCAGAGCAAGTGGAGTGCTTATTGATATTTCAGTGTCTGCCTGTGTCAAAACTCAAAGAGCCATTGATCTGCTGCACAGCGTGCTTGCGTCAGTGCGAGGGATCTGCTGAACAACTCAATCCCAAAGTGCGCTAGGCTCACTCCATAACCCTGTTTTAGGAGATGTGTTGAGAGTGTAGCGCGGCTCCACCATCACACACATGCATGCACACACAAGCTCACACAGCTTGACACTGGCCCTGGGCGGCTTTGCAACACTTTTACATAAGTCATCTTTCTGACAGTACCTCTGAGCACAGACACAGGGGCGGCGGACCGGGGAAAAGAGGGAGAAGAGAGATAGAGACTGAAAAAAGGGAGAGGGAGTGAGAGTAGGTACTCACCGGGACAAGCACAACCTCCAACAGACATCTTCTCACATGTTGGGCTCTGCTCGCAACGAAACAGCTGCACTCAGTCCACACGCTGCTTGCATGGGACAACTCTGAGGAAAACAACACAGACAGGGGGGTGGAGAGATAAGAGGGAGTGGTAAAAAAGCAGGGCATGTACACCACAACTACACACCTCTCTCTCTCTCTCTCTCTCTCTCTCTCTCTCTCTCTCTCTCTCTCTCTCTCTCTCTCTCTCAGTTAGAGGCAGGAAGTTGGCAGTGGTGCTCTGGCTGCATCATTAATAGGCATATTGCAACACAAGTGGGAGGGAAAACGAGAGAGAGGAGTGAAATAGGAAGAAAGAGACTTTAATGGTAGGACTGGAAAAAGTAATATAGAATGGAGCTAAGGTGTGTGTTTCCTTGCGTGTGTGTGTGCGCAAGGAAGAATGCATGAGGGAGGCAATTAGAGCAAAGGAGAGGAAAAATAGAAAATGCACAAAGTGTGTGTGTGTGTGTGTGTGTGTGTGTGTGTGTGTGTGTGTGTGTGTGTGTGTGTGTGTGTGTGTGTGTGTGTGTGTGTGTCAGTGATGTATCATCTATTTTTGCCCAGCGCTGCTGTGGGAGATAAACATACTCAGTAGGAGCCCAGAGGCAGAGGGTCATTACTGCCAAACAAACACACATGCATGCACATGTACACACACACACACACACTCACACAGCCTGCCTCGTGTATGACAGATTTCCATCTCTCTTTCTGTCTCACTGCTTCCCTCCGTTTTTCTGCTGCAGAGAGAAGACTGGTGTTAATCACTACAGACAGTATTGATTAAAAATGCAAAGCCCACCTGGAGCGCAGGGACACTGGAGGCCCATGGGAGGCAGGAATAAGCGCGCACGTATAAATGAGCTCACGCTAGTCACAACCAAGAAGAACTGCATGTAAACAGTGTGACTTGACTGTTTACCCAGCAGCCTCTGCCTCTTCTCCCTCTTTTTCCCAATCTTCTCTTGCTTACTTCGCTCTGTCGATTTAATCTTCACACTCTGTTGATATTACCTTGACCTTTCTGCAGCTTGATGTGATTTTGTTTCATTTCCTTTCCCTCGTCCACGTCTGTGGCCTCCCTTCCCATTCATCCCATAACTTCTCTTGGCTGAAGCGTGCCGGTTCTGTGAGCCAATAACCTCATAATCTCACACTTCACTACACAAACACACGCGCACATATTTAACTCCCATGAGCTGGACGTCTTTGTTGCCCACGTAGCTGATCCTGTCAGAAATACAAAGATACGGTGTAGAGGCAGTGTTGTTTATGTGGTGGTACTTTGGTGGTACTCTAAGGATTGTAGAGTAGCTCAAAAAATGTGTCAAAATAGAAATTAATATGAATCCATCCATCACTTATCTATAATGCATATCCTTTGAGAGTCATTGGGGGGGTCATCAAATGTAACAACCTGTTGAAATAGTTGGAAAAAGACATTCAAAAGGGTCAAAATGAACTGTACTATGTACTGTGGATCATCTGATCGGGCTGTAGGTCAAACCACTGGTTTACTACAGTAGTAGTACAGTAGGAATAGTCCATTTATCTCATGTACTGAATCACCCCCCAAAGTGAGTTGAAGCCCAGTTGAACAAACCTCAGATCTCTGTTGTCTGTCACTCACAGCCGATACACTAACAAAAGACAAAACAACTGTCTCCACTGAAACGAAAGCTGACAGGCACATTCCCCACACACCAGCCCACTGGCAGAGACATCGCAGCTAAATGTCATAAACGGTGTCAGACACTGTTCTCAGGACTGAGACACAATGAACAACCCTGCGGGCCTCCTCATCTTTTCCCCTTACTTGTCTCCCGCCCCTTTTCATTTCCTCTTCACGCACACTCGCACTTTTTTTTTTGGTCTCAGTCTGTTTCAGGGTCTGTGTCTTTCTCAGCTCCTCTCATCCCTCCCTCTGCCATTCTGTCACCATTTGGCTCTTTGTGAGCCTCGCATTAGGTCGCGACATTTACAGCAGATTAACACCAGCTTCTGCTACTGTACAAATGGACAACTCTGAACAAAGACGGAGATGAGTGATAGAAGGGTCTGCTCCCGACAAGAGAGAGAGAGAGGGAGAGACAGAGACAGAGGGAGAGAGAGGAGGGGTGCGTGAGTGTGATTTGGGAAATGGCTTCTTCTTTTTTGTCCAGGAGCGATTAGGCTTTTGAAGCTGATGCACTTCACCGCTGTCATGCATGCTCGCTCTCTCACGCTCTCACTCTCACTCACTCTCTCTCTCTCTCTCTCTCCTCTCTCACTCTTGCGGATGCAGAGATTCCCGCTCTGTCAACACATCCGCACATTGCTCAAAAAAGCTCTGGGAGAATAATGAAGTTCCTCCACCGCTGGGCTCCGTCCCTCCGCTGTGGAACCACTCAGCAGCAGACGCAGCAGTTCCATAACACTGCGTGACAGACAGCAAAGTGCCCGCACACGCACTCATGCACTGGCTGCATGGTTTACTCACGGCACACATGCACTCACACATTAACACACTCTTCGCATGTGGCCCTCTGACAGCGTGGCAAACACTCGCTTTGCCCCGAATTCCCGAACAGAACATTTCTAAAAGGCTCCTGGTGGCACGCTTGTTTTCCCAGGTGAGGTCATGCTACCAAGGCTTACCTCTCTGTCTTTTGTCTTGCAGCTGTTTGGCGACCCCCTCCCTCCTTTTTCTTTCTTTTTCTCCACTCACTCACTCTCTCTCTCTCTCGTACAGGCAAACACCGTCAAACAAGCTCCATCTCTTACCGCTTACCTTTGTCTCCTTCTCTCTTCTGCGCCCACGCTCGCTCAGGAAAAAGTCCGCCTGGGTCAGCCACGCAGAGGAAACCAAGCTGGGCCAGCGGAGAGAGAGAGAGAGAGAGAGAGGCAGAGAGTGATGAGCAGATGCAGATAGGAGTCACAAATGGAGAGGGGGGGGGGCTAAAGCAGTGTGCAAATTGGATGATGAGAAGGAAGGAAGGAGGGAGGGAAGGAAGGAAGGAAGGAAGGAAAGAGGTGGAGAGGAAGAGGAGGGGAGGGGGCAGATCTCAGCTGCACTGGTATGAATATGACGCAGAGGCAGCAGCCAGAGCCACTTCTCCTCTTCTCTCCTCTCCAGCCCCATCCCTCCATGCCCACCGAGAGGAGAGAGGAGAGGGGGAGAGAGGGCACTGTATCCATGGCAACGGCAGAGCAGCGGTAGGTAGCGGTGAGGGAGTGGGTTGGGGCACAGTGGTGCTCCTCTCCTTCTCCTTCTCCTCTCAGAAAACAGGGGGAGAAAATGTGAGCAACAGTGGGTTGTTTCGGACATGACAGGTGATGAGAGGCAGAACATTTGGGCCTGTTGTTGTGTCTCATGGGAAACCACTGTAAATGTAGAGCAAGAACAAGCATCAAGTAATGGAATAAGTAACTTTAAATGTGAATTTATTTAACTTTGGGTCCCCTCACCACAGCACATTAGAGCAGGGATTATGTGGATTGCTGCAAACACACGGATTACAACTTGAGTTAAAAAAAATTATAATTGCGTCTGTGTGGAGCTGAAACTAGATCCTCAAACTAATTATGCATATGCAGAGATTAATGGGACACCGTTGAAGCCATTTAGTGCATTGTTCATTCATACTTATTCCCACACTCATCCGAGGCAATTTTGGGGGTTCATGTGTTGCTCAATGATGCTTCAACATTTCGACAGGAGGAGCCGGACACACGCCTAAAATGGTCTCATTCTTTATCGAGAATTCATGTTCTTCGAAATGGAAATGCAGCAAGGGACACAACCGATCAGCGAGACTCGTAATTGTTGCCGTAGGGACTCCTGGATCGACGCCAGGAAAGATAGAGCACAGCCGAGACAGAGCTCCACTGCAGTGGGTCTGTAACCTGGTGGCGTCTGTTGTTTTTTGACACTGCTTGGCAACAAGGATGCTTTCTCAGATATGCGTGTGCGGTGCTTGCACAAGTTTACCGAAGAGCTCTGCTACAGTGAGGAAGCTGTCAGGGAATGTGGAAGCATTTTTAATACTTGTGGGAGAACACGGCAGTTTTATTTTTCACAGAGCAGAGAATAGATGACAAATGTAAAACAGAGACACAGACAGAGTGGTAAACCACAATGGAGGACCACAGAGTGTGTCTGTGTGTGGGCTCACCTCTAATCCATTTCTGCCTATGGGACAATGGGAATTGCCTATGGCTTTTCTGTGCCATGCTGTACTGATCCTAATGAGGAACGCGTTGCCCCCACTTTTGTCTTTGACCCAATTTCATCCCCACCTCTGAGTTTCACAGCCTATGTTCTTGTTCACCCGTCATACCTTTCCTTCATGTATTACACTCAGTGCTAAACAGACATCCACCACCATCCTTTATTTAATTTACCTCCACAGCTCTGAGGGGAATAAATATTTTCATAGTGGTATTCCCTTGTGCAAATTAAATTTTGTACTGATTCTAAAGGGATTATACCATTACATCGGTCCAAACCTGAAGATAAAATAATCTTACCTCAGCGTCCACTTACTGGCTTTTTCCTTTGTAATCATGTGACCTAAGTATTGGACCTATGTCACATGACAACAGGTGAACCTACTGTAAGGGGAGACATTTACCTCTGTGGTTTCACAATGGGACCGTTAGGACATGGCGGAGGTATGCACTCTTCTGAGTGCCCTTCTAGTTTTTGACCGATTGATTCATCTTAATATATAATAAAATGTCAGAAAATCATGTAAAAATGCCCCTCACACGTTTCCAAAGTTCAAGATCGCACCTTCAAATATCCAAACAATACTCCATTCACAACAATATCAAACAAATCAACAGTGTTAAAAACCATATCTTACCTTAACAATGATACAATTGTCACTGATTGACTAAGCTAAGGAGAGGTAAGGTTAAGCTAAGGTGTGGCTAAGGGAGAGTTAAACTAAGGCAAGGTTAGGTGTGGCTAAAATCAGGTGACATATAGCAAAGGTACGGAAAGGCTAAATTAAAGCTAAGTTAATGTAATGTATGGATACTGTTTAGCTAAGGTATTAGATAAGGTGTGGCTAAGGTAAGGTATAGATAATTCAGAGCTAAGGTAAAGGACAGATAAGGTAAAGCTGAGGTAATGCATAGATAAATGTTAGCTAAAGTAGATTAAAGCTCTAACAAAAAAGATTTAAAAAAAACGAGCTCTACTAGTTTCAACCTTAAAAAGCCTTTAACATTTGACCCACCTGCAGAGTTGTTTCAGCCACAGTTTCCATTAAAGTCAAGACAAAATGAAATATAATGTTTAAAAACAACAGTAAAAGTCGTGTGTAGAGTGTTTTTAATCCTGGAGTGTAATTAACTCAGATACACACAGGAGACCACCCTTTACATACAGTCTATGAGAACATTACATACAGTCTATGAGAACTTCATATACAGTCTATGAGACCTTCACTTACAATATGAGAACTTTATATACAGTCTATGAGAACTTTATATACAGTCTATGAGAACTTTATATACAGTCTATGAGAACTTTATATACAGTCTATGAGACCTTCATATACAGTCTATGAGACCTTCACTTACAATATGAGAACTTTATATACAGTCTATGAGACCTTCACTTACAATATGAGAACTTTATATACAGTGTATGAGACCTATGAGACCACCACAGCGCAGTGTGGCGCCGTCTCCTCTCACTCAACAGAACTACAAACAAACGTGGCCTGCGCAACCTTTCACCCTCGCTGCGTCACTCTGCGTCATTTTGCCGGGAATGTGGGATCCACGTTTCCTCGTGCCGGCGCAGTGTGTGTCCACTGTGTGTATGTGAGTGTGAGAGTGTGTGCGTGTCGTCGTCACTGTTCATTCTGAAAGCAGCGGAACCGGGGCAGAGGAGTACACTAGCAAGATGGCGGCGCGGTGGGGAGCAGGCGAGGAGATCTTAACTGCGTGCAATGTGGAGTTTTTCTCCATGGACATACTAGACGAGGTAAATGACGAGTTGTGGAGTTTCTTCTCTACAATGTAAACCCACTGTTAGCAACTGTGTGTGTGTATTTTTTAAGTAGCAGGGCAGCGCGTGTTGTGTGTACGCGTGGAAAAGTGACACGTGGATGCAACCGTGGTCTCACGGGTGAAACTTATAGTAAAAGTGCACACTGTTTTGTGTGCCAACAGCCGCACAACTCTCTTGTTGTGTATTGTTGTGTATTGTAACACAACAGATAAAGCTACAGTATAAAGCATGGTGTTTTTGTAGCAGTGTGTTAATGCTAGCTGGTGACTCAGTGTAGCTAGACTCAACCGGCGATGCAGGTTTCCTCCCTTTTTAAAACATCCACCATTAAAGCTAATGAAGTGACAGTTGTGTATATTTACTGTTGGTCGATGTGGCATGTGCACCAGTTGTGTGATCGGTGTGTGCAACGCTCATTTAAGCTGTATCGGTGCGTGTATGTGCTATAAAGCACGCTGTGTCCGAGCCATCAACTCATTCATAACACGTGGTAACCAACACTGCAACATGCTAGTCCTCCATCAGTCAATACTTAAATGCGGATGAGTACTTCTTTACTGTGCTTCACAGTTTTTAGGGGCTTCTGCGTAATATGTTTAGCCATGGGGTAGCTTGTAGGCTCCATGCCAGCACGTTGCAGTACTGTGACATCAGTTTATCAGTGGTGTAGCACACATTCAGTCCTCCTGCTATTTTATATCTACACAACTATTGCATTCACACACAAACACACTTGTGTCACTATCGCTCTGCAGCACCATGTCAACTTTTCATTCAAAACCTGTGTCCACATGTGGTTGAGTCGTGGTGGATCACATGTTGGATTCCCTCACGCATGCGCAGCAGAGACGCCGTTTAATCACTGCACATGCACTTCCTCACTGGGGTTTATAAGTAGGCTTCGTTATGTTTTGTTGTTCTAACTTTTAGTGTCATCGCTGTGGATTTAAAAATCGGGGTCTCTTTGGTTTGTGATTGTAAAAAAAATGCATGGGAGATGTGGTGGGGGATGAGGACCCTGCTGGTGTTTGTTGTAGTACAACACGTGGGCAAGGTGGCCTCCCAGTGGACGGGGTGAGGCCAGGATCAAACATGTCTGCGCATAGACAGCCACACGTGGGTCACTGTGAAAGGCCTCTGCGTTTTTAAAGCAAATAACAAAATGTTATCACTTATTTTATAATGGTTTTCTATGCTTGAGCTAGTGCTGTGTGTGTATATTCGACTTGTAGTTTTTGGAAAGAGACTACAGCTGTTTAATGTTTATTATTTATTAAACTAGTTAAGACTTGCCTATATTCCAAGATTATGTGATGGTGTGTATTTTACGTTATATAGAATGTATAATTATATAAAGTAAGACAGTGTATTGGAGAAGGTCCAGAACATACATTCTCTGATGTTCTTGTATGTTTCTGTAAATGCCTCTGGAATTTTGTTTTCTTCTTCAAGCTTCAACTCAAAGCGTGTGCTCTCTGCTGCCCTGTGGGGTTTCCTTTCCTGATTCTCATTTTCAAGGCCCGGACACTTATTCTTTGTTCCAACCACCAAATAGAAAAGTGAGGTTGCCCTATGATTGTCAGACTTTTGCACAAAGTTAGATTTAATGTCTGAAAGGACG
Organism: Hippoglossus hippoglossus; assembly: GCF_009819705.1. Taxonomy (NCBI): domain Eukaryota; kingdom Metazoa; phylum Chordata; class Actinopteri; order Pleuronectiformes; family Pleuronectidae; genus Hippoglossus; species Hippoglossus hippoglossus. Next base: position 12,323,940 of record NC_047165.1, read on the forward strand.
TTTTCTAATAAAATGTCAGTTTTGAAAGTTGACTTTACCTTCAAAGATTTGCAATAGTGATTTAGTTTACATTTATTTGTTGATGTCTGGCTTAACCTAGAAATATCCTTCAATTTATTTTATTTTCAGTGTAACCCAAAAAACAATTTTACAAAAAGATACACCTACACTTATACACATTCCATGAACAAAAAGGGAGCAGGAATAAGAAATCTCATGAATCGCCCCCAAAATATATTTTACATAAATACAGATGGCCATACATTTTTTGATTTCCCTTTTCATAAATCAATTAAACTCATAAATCGTATTATAGTGCCTTCTATCATCCACGTCCTTTGATATTAATGTAAACCGTCAATGTTCATTAAGGTCGTCAGTAGAATAACATCTAGGAAAACGAAGTCAAAGGCACCTGGACATGCTCTTTTAAAAGGGAAAATAAGTCAAACTTGTATTGAAAATGCAGCCCAGTGGTTGATGTGTGGTACTACAATGATGTTCAACCTGTGGACCATACTCAAAATTACTTTCAAAAAACTGTCTGTGAAATTACACTTTCTATCAAATAAAATCTAATTTATCAATAACGTTTTATTTGTATAGCCCATAGTCACAAATCACAGTTTGTCTCATAGGGATTAACAAGGTTCCACATCCTTTGTCCTTAACTCTCAACAATAAGGAAAAACTACCAAAAAAAACTATTAACAGGGGGAAAAAAACATAGAAACTATAAAGCTGCTTGTAACTCAATAAATAATTCCTATAGGTTTAAGTTGTTTAAAATGTGCACATACGATTAAAGCAGTGGGCTGCTCTCGGATGCTTTTGTGAAAGTCTGTTAGCTGTCTCTAATGATGTGGTCATTAAACTTTGCTTGCCACAATCATGTACTCGTGGGTGGCTTCCTGCAGATAGTTTTTGCCTGAATCATATTTTCACTGTTCTTTTTTTTTTTTTTTCTCTCTCTCTTTCTCCTCCAGACTGCAGGGCTGAGCTCTGAAGAAACGATGGAAGCCCTTCAAAGCTGCTTAGACCCCTCCATCCTTTCCATCTTTGAGGACACACCAACAATAGAGGCATGAACTTCAGTATTACAGCAAACTAAGAGACATATGATGTTTAAGCCCTGTTCAGTTGTATGTTTACACTCCCCGAGGTTCTGGCTTTGATCTCATTTTGATGTTTTTATTTAGACCAAAGGACTGGACGAGGAGAGTGAAGCCACGCTGCTAACTGCGCTGACGGAGATCCTCGACAATGTTGACGATGAGAACCTGTCGCCGTTTGACACACTCCCTGACTCAGACCTGCTGTCAGGTCAGAAGGGCAGGGAACACTCTCCGGTTAGTGTCCAGCTGTCGTACATAACTCTGTCTCACTGAGTTCTGCTCTAGACATCACCCTTCTGGCCTCTGAGTTCAGGACAGAGAGAGTGAAGTGGGGTAGAAGGACAATCTGCTGACTTCTGTGGATATAAATATACTTCTTGTTTACTTTGTAAATGTACAATTTACCCCTAAAGTCAATAAGTAATAAATGTCCTCATGCTTTTTGCTTTATTTGACTTTCCAGCTCAGGAGGCTGCTGTGTCTGTCCCGTTCCCCTCCTGAAAAAGATGCATTTTGTAGCGGAAGACCCACATCAACTGGAAAGGTACATTGGCACAATAATCAGTTGGTGTGTAAACTTGAATAAGAGAAAGGACTCAGAGTTTGACATTTTCCTTTCTTTTCTGCACCCAGAGCCTCCCCAGGATACTGGCAGACTCTCTCCAGAGGAGTGATGGCGAGGAAGAAGACGATGGCTCCCTCAGTCTGAGCCCATTGGGACATGCTTCATCTCCTGACAATGACTTGTTAGACTGGGGAGGTGCTACCCTCCCACTTCCTGTAATGTTTGAACAGGACGGGGAAGATGGTGTTTCAGTTAGCCTTGCGGACTTGGTCAGACACATGCACCCGTACTGTATGGCCATTTGTGTCGAGGATGACGACGGGGAACAGATGTTGCCCGAAGGAGGCATCTTATTCGAGGTTGTGGATCAGGGGGAAAATGGTGAACCCATACTGGCCATCCCAGACATGGAGCTCCCGGTATCTTTGCCACTTATAGAGCAGTTTTCAGAAAATGAGCAGAAACTTGCGGAAGAGGTGGACTCTGACAGTTCGGAGCATATAGTCGTTGATGATGATGATGAAGATATAATTGTCAGCGAGGCTCCAGTGAAAGTTGCAGCCGCTGCAACACCAGGCCTGTGTACAGATGTTAAAGATGAGACAATCGTAGAGAGACAGAAGGAAGAGGTTAGAGAGAGAAGCTCTTCCAGGAGAAAAAAGAAGAAGAAATCTAAGAAAGAAAGCCAACCAGAGCCTGTGGAAGTAAGAGTTCTCAGGAGTGGTACATTGAGAAAAACGGCACAGGAGGTACCACGAAAGCCTGAGAAAAGATCAGTCAAAGAGAAGAAATGCAAAGTCTCAAAGGTTCCTGTTGCCTCGACTCCAGCTTCTTCTTCCTCTGTGAAACCTAAGAAACTAAGCCCATGCAAAACTGAAACAAAAACATATATCACCACTACAACACTATTGCCTAAACGTAGGGTGCAAGTTCCCTCATATGCATCACCCAAACAGGCTCTGTTAAGGGATGGCCCAGGAACGAGTCGGCCAAGCTGTTTACCCACAGCAGTGAGCTCCCAGCAGCCCGATGGATCCCCCGAACAGCTGGCCCCATCCCCCGAGAAGCTGGAAGTCTCATCAGCAGTTCCCTCTGCTGTCCCTGTCACTCTGTCCTCAGAGAGCCCAGCAGCTGCTCCTAGTCCCACAACACCTGAGATGATAGGACCTGTTTGTGAAGCCCTCCCTCTTGTGGCCACCGCAGTCCCAGAGCCGAAACCCAAATCACTTAGCCTAGCGGAGTATCGGCGGCTCCGACAGCAGAAGAAACCAGCGCCGATGGAAAAGAGAGACGACAACAGCACCAAGTGGCCCAGCCTCCCAGAGCTTCCGAAAGAGCTTCCCCCAATTCCCTGCCTGCCCGACCCCACCCCCAAGGATCCTCGACGCCCCAACCCCCAAGCAGGCAAGAAGGAAGTGGAGGAGGTCAAACCTGCATGGCAGCCACGGGGACCGGCTGCACCGCCCACCCCTGAGGCACTGCTGGTGCCACCAGCCTACATGATTGCTTCATCCAGCAGAGTTTCCACTGCTACTCCAGTTCCTAAACCCAAACCTTCTCTACCCGAACAGCCCCCAGTTCCTTCAGTGAAGGATTTACCCACACATCAAAGTACTGTTGCTCAACCGGCAGCACCTCAAAGTTCTCGGTCTCCAGCATCTTTAAATCAGGCCAATGGGCTCATGTCATCAGCAGATGGAAAATGTTCTCCTGCGCTTTCATTAGGAAATAGTGAAGTCGATGAAAAGTCCCAAACTCAGCTTGAGTCTCGAAAGTCTGTTGAGCTCACTAAAACCACTACAGAGCCAATCAAACCCACCACTGCCCCCAGTGTCCCCCAGAAAACCACTGTTGTTTTCCAAAAGTTGCCTGACGTAACCAATGCCACCACATTCAACCGCCCCATCACAGCTGATATTAAATCCTCCAGACCAACGGAGTGTGGCACCCAGCTCTGCTCTTCTCCAGCTGCACATCCTTCAGACTCTCAGAGTCTAAAGGCAAAACCTGTTCTGCTTATAACAAAAGAGAAGCCCACTACAGCAGTGAAGCCCCAAAAGGTGAAGAACCCAACACAGGAGCTGATTGAGTCTTTCACCAGTGAGATAGGTGAGCATAAAGATGACTGCTTGTCTTGATTGATAAAACATTGGCTGATAGTATTTACCATTTTACATCTGTTTTTTTAGGTTAGCCGTGTTACATCTTCATGTGGATAGATATCAAATATTTGGACATTTGCATTCTCACATACAGCCTCTCCTGATAATTTCCGGAAATGTCCAAAGTTCAGTGCATGTCTGAAAATGGCTCAAGTGACATGCATAATTAAATTGCCATAATGGTGTCCTCTCTGGAGCTCTAGCCCTCACTTCATCTGATCCAGTAGTGTGCTGATGTGCAAATGTAGGAAATGCTGTACCTGCTGTTAGTGCAGTATAATATGTATAATGTACAGTGGTGATAGTGTAAAAATCATTTCACTTGGCTTGTCCATTTTCAAGAATGTTCTCTGAAGTCATCCTACACCAGTCTGACACCACTGTAATTGAACCTGTACCGTTTACTATCGATCTTATTTATGTCTTTGGTCTGTTGCAGCGTGACTGTAACACATTTGTGTGTATGGGTGTGTTTTGTGTTATAATTCATAATGTAATGATCTTTGTGTAGGAATTGAAGCTGCTGATCTGACCAGCTTACTGGAGCAGTTTGAGGAAACCCAAGGTAATCAATAATGGCTGATTTTTTTTATTTTTTTTGCTGTGATTACGGAAGCGCTCTGTTTAGATCATGTTTGACAATGTTCCACTTTGTATTATTTTGTCATGCCTAGTTTCTGGCTTTAGGGTGGTTCTTCTTGCCAATTGCTTAGTAGCTCAGATAGTGTTGTAACAAGCTAAATGCAGTCGCACTATCCGTTTTCATGGTTTTGTAACCGCAGGAAGTGGAATACAAGACAGCAGCACTACCTTTGGTTAACAGCTGTGGGTTGGTGGGTAGAATGAGTTTGATTTTACACGATACTCGGAGATTAATTAAAGAGCTTTACTGGTCACAACAAATATACTGATGTTGAGCATATTTGTAAGAGCCATCATCAGTGAATTTAGATCATTAGCGAATAGCATGTGCAAGGTCTGCCTCAGAGTTTATAGTCCGACAAAAGTGCCCTACAGTAAAGATACTTATGTCAGGATGTTCTTATTGACTCAAAGCTTATCTGACCCACCTGGAGAGGTGTGTTTAACACGATAGTAGGGCACTTCATAACGGCACATTTCTTTTTGGTCTACTGCAACATTTCCCGTTTTTAAGAGCTGGCTGCTGTGTGTGGGGCGGAGAAGCTGCTTTGTGCTCCTGCCTGCTCAGCTGCTGGAATTTTGCCCTGTCCGCAAATCCATTTAACTCTCACCCTGCTGTCTTTGTTTGGGCTGATGTACAAGCCCCAACTCGAACAAGTGCTTGTACTTCCTGTTCCATCGCTCGTGTCAGATGCGTTTATGAAACACAATAACTTAATACACTGACCATTTAATGAAATTCTTTTGTAAATACACTGAAATAAATGTGATATTCACATATCCACACAGTATCAAGTTTGTGAGTTGTTGGTGTTACACGCTCCCTGTCCTCTGTTATTTATTCACTGTCCCCTCTCTCTTCAGCCAAAGAGGAGCAATGTTTGCCGGAGGTCTCTGGTAGAGCAGCAGCTGTAGGAAACTCAAGGTGAGTTACCCTACAGCCCTCAAGCTGCTCTGTGTGACTGATGGGGCAATGGTTTCTCTGGAAACACCCAGGGGATGTGAAACCTGTTTGCAGTGTGTTTGTGTGAGAGTGTGTGGAGGTGACAAATGCCCACTTTTTTGCCAAGACCTACCGTAAAACCCCAACTGTTCTGCCCACAGTGATGGTCTACTCAGGTCTGAATTTTTGCAACCTATTAAGCTTGTATTTTTGTGCCTAGACTGGACCAACCGAGGTGAGCGCTGCACTGTTTACTAGCGATGTTCTAACACGCTCCTGTGCTTACTTTGCAGTTTTGAGTTGGCTCCAGAGAAAAAGGTTGTGGAGCGAGTGAGAGCAAATGACCTCTTAAGTACTGCAGGTAATTCAGCATGTTATCATTTGGCTTCAGAATGAGTCCATTAAGTCTAATCATTCAAATAGACGCATTTCCTTTTGTTCTGCCCTTGTATGGATTCTGTTCTCTCTGCGCTTCCAGTATTAAATACGCACAGTCATTAGAAACTGTAAATCTTGATAAGACACAAAGGGCCCTTTGCACATGTGTTTGGTATAATTGTGGTGCACTTTCTTTCTCCTTTGCCCCAGCTCTTACTCCTCCAGCCACTCCTCCCCACCAGATGTGGAAACCTCTGGCCCCTGTGGCCCTGCTGGGGAAGAGCAAAGCGGCTGAAGCCTGCAAGTCCAGCCCCTCCAAGATTATCCAGATAGAGGCTCGGCCTCTGCCCTCATTCAAGTCGCGCAGTAAACCCACTCCCGCTGCCGCCACTGTCGACCCCGACCTGGCGTGCATGGACCACGACTATTGCCTCCCCAACAAAGGCACTTCTGCTGGAGAGCCAGGCAGACGCTGGAATGTCAAACCGCAATCATTCATCACTATTAAACCCATCATGCAACCCACTACAGTCATCGCACAGACAACGCCAGCTGTCCTGGCACATTCTGTCCCGTCTACTACGAACCCTGAGTTCACAACCAAAACTCAAGATTTCCCACTGACGGATGACCTGGATCACAGCTCCGTTCTGGAAACTCCTGATGCTTCTCCTGCTCGGCAGGAGACCGATTCCTCTGTTAAAGAAGGAAGCCCCAGGGGAGGGCCATTCGGCAGGACCTACCGTCGTCATGCAGACTCTCGCACACCCAGCCCCACATTTAGCCCCAAAGAAAGGACCGGAGGCCGGTCCAGAAAGAGAAGATCCCGCCGTTCTCCCAGCCCTATGTCCAGTGGTTCAGAGTCAGACTCTCATTCCTCTAGATCTCGGTCTAGATCACGTAGTCCAGCTAAGAAAAGGTTTGTCCCCCAGTCAATACATCTGGTTGATTTCTAGAAGGTGCAAGTTTCCTCACTTCCTTTTTCTTCATTTAGGTATTGTCCCCGTAACTCTGAGAGCAGTTCCAGCTCCTCATCCCGTTCATCATCACGGTCCTCTTGCTCTGCGTCCCGCTCCCCTCCCAGGAGGAGGAGGTATTCGTATTCCTCGTCTCATTCTGGCTCATGGAGTTGTTCCAGGTCGCGGTCTCGATCCCCTCAGAGACAAGCACAGTGGAGTAGGAGCAAGCCATGGTGCAGGTACAGTTTATATATCATGCTCTTCTAGGGGATAGTCCTCATACAAATACTTTTGACATGAAGTTAAAAAATGACTTCATCTTGTCTTCCTCAGTCCCTCATATGCACCTAGCTATGGTCACAGCGAAATGGAGGAGCCGGTGAAGAGATGCAAGGAAAAAGCCATTGTAAGTTAATATTAACCTGAGTACACGCATGTATAAGCAAATTCTAGTATTGTTAAATTAGATTATCTGATTTACTTTGTTTTTTTTCTCTCAGGAGGAGCGACGGGTTGTTTACGTTGGACGAATCCGTGGTACGATGACCCAAAAAGAACTTAAAGAGCGCTTCTCTTACTTTGGCGAGATCGAAGACTGCACCTTGCACTTTAGAGACCACGGGTACGAAGATAAACCATGACAATTGGACATTAATTATACATTTCTCTAAAGCATTTATCAGGGGTTACTGTTGTAATTTTCACAAGGATATAATATGAGCTAATTGCACGGTCTTTGAACCTTATTGGTCTCATCTGTGACCTCTTGGGCAAAGCTTCAGTGCTAAAGCAAAGACTTGTTTATAACTGGGGCCTCCTGGCAACACCTCCAGGTTGCTCTTTTAAAAGCAAGTGACAGCTCAAGACTGAACAAGGCTTCTTCATGGTTTTCACTGGACAAATGGACTAATATTTTGTATCTTTCACAGGGACAATTATGGCTTTGTGACTTACTATGATACCAAGCATGCTTTCACGGCCATTGAAAATGGGAGCAAGCTGCGCAAACCTGACGAGCTGCCATTCGATCTGTGTTTTGGCGGAAGGAGACAGTTCTGCAAAAGCAACTATGCTGACTTGGGTGAGGCACGGCATCAAATCGACAGACACCAGAGAAGTTCCTGTAGCTCCTTCCCAGAGCCATGTTAATCCATTCAAACAGTGTCGATGTGGTTTGCAGAAGATTAAAGTTATTGGCTGCCGTTCATCCTGATTGTGTTTTCACCACAAACTAAATGCCACTGAGAACCGTGGTACTTTGTGAAGTGCTGCCAATAATTCTAAAACTTGGCAGATCACATGGTCGCTGTTGGACCATCACACGACGGGAAGAAGGCAGATTGTTGTTTGACTTTACTACAAAGTCTGTTTTTCATGGCTATTAAAGCAGGGCGTAGAGCTTATGCTACTCAAGAGACTTATTTTGTTTGTCTTGCTTAATGTGGAGGTTTTATTGACCCGACCGTTCACAGCACACACTACACATGGTTTTTAACTGTTGATTCTGATGATATATCACAGCCACATTTGACTTGGATCATTAGATAGTGACAATTTTTTTTTTTTTTACCAATTAACTGTTTTACAAAGAAAATATTGGCATTGGCTAGTTTTTTAAACCCACTCAAAGATATCAACTCCTTTCCCATTGCCAGTAGAGGAGTTTTTTTTCCCCCTGGTGAGTCATGGTCGATGTCACAAATGAAACAGAAGTTCTCACCTCGTTGTCTTTTCATTGCTGCATTTTGCATGATACAAAGAAAATCTCTGTTCTGTAGTTTCCCCAAGATGTAAAAAAAACCCCCAAAACAATAAGTACTAAGTCATTCATGGCTATTTACACGCCACCGCCCGGATATTCCTTTATTTGTCCTTTGTCCCTTTATTTGAACGCGATACTGACTTTCTGTCTTTCTCTTTTCAGATTCGAGTAGAGAGTACGATCCATTGCCTGTGAAAGGCAAGTTTCATGCACTAGACTTTGACACTTTACTGAAGCAGGCCAAGCAGAATCAGAAGAGGTAGCAGGAGGCCTGCAGCAGGAAGCAGCTGACACTTACCTCAGAGCCAACAGCTGGCTCCTCACCTGCAACACTGTCTTTACATTTTAGTTGTTGCTTTAGTTTCTATTTTGTTTTGTTTTTGTTTCTGCAAGCTAACACCTTCTATTGAAGTGAAGATTTGTAAAGAAAAGTAGGAAAAGAAGTTCAAAAAAATAACTACGTGAAATCAAATAATTTTTTTTAAATTTTATTTAAATGTAAAATCAGATTTGAATTGTATGGACAGATGATGGTTTTTAAAAAAGGGTGAAAATAAGTGGATGGAGCTACCTGGTTCCTGGGAAAGGATGTAATACATCGACATGTACTACAAACCTTAATTAAAAAATGAGAAAATGAAACATGTTGTGGGTTTTTTGTTTAACGTCTTTTAGAAGAAAGACTAATGAATTTCACAAGAGAACAGGCATAAACTTGAATGGCACTCGGCACATACCCAAGGATCAACCGTCTCTTGTATTGAATCATTCTGCATGAAATTTCACACACGCATTGATATTATTTACCCTAAATGTGCCTGACTCTTTTCATCAAGGTCTACAAATTATTCCCTGGGATAATAGTGAAAATGTTGGGGGGGGGGGGCAGCTATCTCAGCATTAGAGAAAAAACTTCCTGGATCTACCTCAACATTAAATTTCTTTTCTGGCCCATACCACATCGTTCCAAATTTTCTGGAAATCTGTTCAGTTGTTTTTGTGGAATCTTGTTAACAAATAAACCAACCTATGTACAAATGAATTGGGGTGAAACATAACCTCATAGGTGGAGAAAACGATGGCTGAATTTGGGTGTTTGGTTTCAGGGTTCTGAAAGTGTTATGTTCTCTCATGGCAAACTTTGACAAATCATAGCAGGAAACGAGCCAACCGTTTTATTTATAAAGCACATTTCATACTCAGGTGGATTCAAGGTTATGTGCAGAAATAAGTTTAAGGACTAGGACTTGAAATGTGTGAAATAGCAAAAATACAAGTAAAATGCTGGTAATAAAATACAATGCTGGTACAAGTGAAGCGCATTTCATGGACAATAGCTTGTTTTTCTGAGTGTTCCAGTATGCGATGACGGTTGGCTGACATGCAAAAATTCCAGGTGGCTGTGAGTAGCTCACCTAAAAGGAATGCACTCATTATTTCACCTTTGCTCTCCTGCTGTGAGGAGCCAAACAAAGCACCAGCTTCCATCCACCGAAGCACACTGACTTTCTACTGGGCAGCTGATCACTTTACTGGAAGGTATGGAGGAATCCTGCCCAAGTATAACTGTATATACTTCCTGGTTGTTGAGAACACAGCATGCCCACCTTTCTGACAGAGAGACAAAGACCCGGGTCACAACAACAGAGGCGAAGCTCCTCCCCTCTGTTGAATGTGGGGCTGGAGCTCGGCTGCATAACTAACATGGACTAGAATCCCAAGATATTAGAAAGCAAAGGAGATGTTCAACACAGAACCACTGAGCAGCGAGTTATCTGAGGTGCTGCAAGAAAATCAAATGAATGAACAAGCATTAGTATGTCTTTAAGTTAACGCATATTATTAATCTTATTTACCGGAAATAAACCAAAGTTTTTCTACTCTTTAGTGTTTTAATCGCATGTCTCCTTCCTTATCCAGGCTGTATACAGGTGTAAATGCTGTCATATAGGATAAGAGATCAATCAGCTGTTTGCAGCTTATATATGGTTATGAAAACACGTGTTTGTATTTCTCCTAACTTTACCCAGAGGCTGACATGTGGAGCTCTGTCTGGCGGTGTTGTCCATCTTTTACGCGCGCTGACATCTTTGTAGTGTTTTGTCACGCGGGTCCAGTTCTGACTGGTTTGAGCTGGTCTCCTGCGCATGCGCACTGGGTGTAAACAGGAAGACGCGACAGGACGAACCTAGGAGCCCGAGGAGACGATGATCGCAGGGGAAACTACCAGCGTTTACTTTTTCTCGAAATATTAACTACGACATGTTTTGCCACGCGCTCGCTCACTGCAATTCTGTTCGCGTTTCCCAGAAGCAGCCGCTAAAGTTTGGACATTTTTAGATAGACTCGCCGATACCGCACGCGAGCTAACGCCGAGCAGACAGCGACGCGATTTATCTCCTCCAGGTTGTGTCCGGCTTCACCCGCCGTTCAAAACACAGCTCCGTTGTCTCTGTGCAATTCGGTGGCTTCACACCGAGCGTGTTCGAAAGCAATGGTGCAGAAAGAGACGACGCTGGAGGCGCCTCCGGTGGACGCGGAGCCGAGCCCCAGCCCTGTCTCCGGAGAGGCTTGCGCCGAGGCCCCCGGCCCGGTGGAGGAGTCCGGCATCGGAGTCGAGTCCACGGGCCACAGGAAATTCATAAGCGGGGTCGTGGAAGGTAAATGTGACAGTGTCGAGCTAATGCAAACAAAGGTTCATGTTCTGCAGCCATAAGGCAACGAGACACTGCAGTGATCCTGTGGGAAAGGATGGTGATCATTGGATTCAGCTGCAAGTATCCTGTGTAAAAGCACATTAATGATAAAGGGGCAGTAGATCAATACATTCTAATTTACATCAATAGCAATTCTATGATTAATTAGTAAAGTATTTAGCTGTTTATTAAGTGTTTCTCATTCTCTGCTCATATAGAAGAGTTTGAAACCACAACCTTCACTCAGGCGCAAAACTCTGTCTTTACAGCTAAATGAAATGATTATTGTGACAATTATAGATACCCACTGCAATTCTGTCAAGTAAATTGTGCATGCAAATTATAATCGGTAGTTTTTACATTGAATTCATATTTAAGGTGGGCAGATATCAGGAGACAAATAAAAACACCAAACATTTTTAGGTAACATCTGCATTAACACAAAGAATAGTTTGTATTTGCCAATGTCATTTTTCTAATTAGTTTGTATGTATGGCTTTGGGTCAGGTTTAAAACAAGGACTAAAAAATATCTTCTCTAGTCATGTGCCAATTTTATCTGTCCCATGTACAATGAAAAGTGTTGGATGAGAGGAACAGGTCAGCTCAGCAATAGGAGCAATGCCATGGTAGAAAATTAAATAGATCTCAATATAAGTCAAATACGATACTATATACATATGAGTGTGAGGATGCTAATGGGAAAGCCCAAGTAGTAAGTGTAAAACCAAAGTGACAAGTGCAGACAAGTTGTTACAGAGGTAGAGTGAAGCTTATTATGGTCGTTTGTCATACATTTAAAGTTTTTTTTTTAAATAAGTAAAAATACCATGTCACCATATGACACCTCCAGCCCAAACCTAGGGTCAAAGTGTTAGTTATAGCACTAAAACAGCTCAGTATGCACAGGAAATGGTTGTTGATTGTCAGCACTGTATACTGCATATAATACTGAATGTATTGTTTCCTGATGCAGGCTTTTATGGTCGACCATGGACGATGGAACAGAGGAAAGAGTTGTTCAGAAGGTATGGTGAAACATGTTGGCCTTATTGAGTGATGCAGTGATGTTGAAATTAATGATGTTATATGTAGATGTTTTGAGTTGTTATATTTGCTTCTTCAACAATGCATTTCACAGGCAGCAGAAATGGGGACTGAACACATACCTATATGCACCCAAAGATGACTACAAACACAGGATGTTCTGGAGAGAGCTGTACTCAGTGGAAGAAGCAGGTGGGTGTTCACATCACAACAATCTTTGCATCAGCTGTTGTGTGGCAAAGAAAAAAAAAAAAACTGCCTGGTTATCTTAAGTTAAAGAACAGTCAGTATATTCCATATTTTAAAATGTGACATAAAACTTTAAGATAGGTTAAAGCACAAGAAGGCACTGAGTGAGTGACTCTCCCCAACTGTCTTGTAGAGCAACTCATGACTTTAATTGGTGCTGCTAAGGAGCATGGGATAGAGTTCATCTATGCCATTTCTCCTGGACTGGACATCACCTTCTCCAGTCAGAAAGAGGTTACTGCTCTCAAAAGGAAGCTTGATCAGGTAATGCAACATGTGTAACAACTCTTCTTAATAACCTCAAGAGTTCAGTGTATCTTACCCTTTCCCTTCCCCTTCCCCTCCGCAGGTTACTCACTTTGGCTGCAAGTCATTTGCCTTACTTTTCGATGATATCGACCACAACATGTGCCCCGCTGACAAAGAAGTGTTCAGCTCATTTGCACACGCTCAGGTTTCCATTACCAACGAAATCTACCAGTACCTGGGAGAGCCCGAATCCTTTCTATTCTGTCCCACAGGTACTTCACAATTTAGCTCTAAATCCTGCACTTATGTCAAAAACCTGTTTTGATCCACGTGTTTATTCATGCTTTGTTTGCTTTTGTGCCTCGGAATACAGAATACTGTGGAACTTTCTGCTACCCAAATGTCCCTCAATCCCCCTACCTCCACACAGTAGGAGAGAAGCTACTGCCTGGTATTGATGTCCTGTGGACAGGTGAGTCTGGGGGGCAGTTTGTACTTCTTCACTGAATGAACACCATAGGTATGGCTTAGCCGTGTACCATACAGCATTCCTAGAAATGCACTCAACAAAACTCATCGTCCTTCTCATCAGATCAATTAGTATACACACCACCTCCTTTGACGTCTTCTCTCTTTTCTCTATTGCAGTACATTCCAAAAAGCTACTGTAAACACTTTTATTAACCATGATCTGATGGGGGCATATAGACCAGGCTAAACACAGTTTCCTGTCAGCTGACTAACACCATTACTTCTGTTGAGCAAACCGTAACACACATTACTGAAGTAGATAAAATGTCTAACTGAGATATGTTTTGTTTTCCGAAGGCCCCAAGGTTGTGTCCAAAGATATCACAGTGGAATCAATTGAGGAGGTGTCAAAAATCCTCAAAAGGGCCCCAGTGATCTGGGACAACATTCACGCCAATGACTATGACCAGAAGAGGCTTTTCTTGGGTCCATACAAGGGCCGCTCCACAGAGCTCATCCCCAGACTGAAAGGAGTACTCACCAATCCCAACTGCGAGTTCGAGTCCAACTTTATAGCGATCCACACGCTGGCCACCTGGTACAAGTCTAACATGAACGGGGTGCGCAAGGATGTGGTCATGAGTAAGTATGAGCCCATACATGTACTAAAGTGTGATGTCTCTGTGTGGTGTTCATATGTTGGAATGCAGGTCATTCATCATTTCTGTGTTTGTTTCTCCATCTTGCCGTTCACCAGCTGACAGTGAGGACAGCACAGTGTCCATCCAGATCAAGTTAGAGAATGAAGGCAGCGATGAAGAACTGGAGACAGACATGCTCTACAGTCCACAGCTCGCTCTTAAACTGGCTCTAACAGAATGGCTCGGGGAATTTGGTGTGCCTCATCAATACAACAGTATGAGCAGTCTCATTATTATATTATATACTCAATGCCTTTGTCTAGCTGTACAAGTTGAAATATGCTTGTAGCCTCAAATTTGATATATATATCTATTTGTTGGACTGAAGAGAACAATGCAGTGAATTTGTTCTCTGTCTCCTTCAGGCAGACAGGTGCCTCAGAGTGGTGCCAAAAGCACAGTTATAGACGTGTCCTCCATGGCTGCGCCGTCTCTCTGTTCCTCCACTACAGTCACAACTGTGTTCCAGCAACCCATCATGTCTCCAGCCATGCCGCCTCTCTGTCTGGATTCGCTCTCACATCCCTTGGCCAAAAGACCTCAGGATGAAGAGGAAGTAAGGAGGATTATTGTTACCATTAGAAAACTGTAGCGCTTGTATTACCCATATACTTGCAAGCTTCCTTTATGAATAAGGCTTCTTGTTTATGTGGATTAAGTCTCATTCATGAAGTTAAAAGGATTTCATTCTCTCTGATCAAGTTCTTGTGCTTGTTTTTAGCTTTGTGATTTTAAATTCACTTCCTATCTTCACAGATTTGTTTATTGGGGAGGACAACGTCTGTATTTGGTTTTACAATTATTTTTCAACTTCACTTGTGCAGGTGGAGGTGGAGAAGAAGGACTCAGATGAGGAGCCCATGGAGATGGTGGTTGAGAAGCAGGATGAGCCGGAGCCAGAAGCTGAAGCAGACGCTGAGGAGAAGCATGTTGGTCCTATTTTGGCCGACAAGATGGCCGAGGACCTGAAGCCCATGGATACAGACAAGGAGAGTCTGTCAGAGTCAAAATCCCCTGAAGAGTCTCTCCAGGAAGACTGTGGAAGTGATATTGCCCCTATGCAGACAGACGACCAGCTCAAACAGGTGCCACTACCATTTGTGAGTTTCTTTTTTTCTTCACTTGTCTGAAATTGAAGACAAAATCAAGTTAGAATTCCCTACAAAGTTATATTAACGCTGACTGCATGTGTCCTCAGGATGTGTTTGTGCCTGGGCCCAACGAGACGCCCTTGTTCACAGCAGAGCCCCTCACAATTGAGGACCTGAGCTTGCTGGCAGAGCTCTTCTACTTGCCTTACGAACACGGATCCAAGGCCATGCAGATGTTGAAGGAGTTCGACTGGCTGCGAGCCAACAGCAGCGTCGTCAGTGTGAACTGTAAGGGGACGGAAAGTGAAAAGGTGGGTTAATACGTTGATGTTAACACTTGAACTGAGTAAGAGGCGGGAGTCTTATCTGTGAAGACTAGTTCATCATTAACTGAACTTGCTTGTGATGTTTGCTGAAAACAAAATGGTGGATGTGTACTACCCATACTGCCCATTGGGTGGTGTGGTTATGACAGGAGATGGAGTGTGCTGGCACCACAGATCATGGTGTTCTATGCTTCCCTTATAGAGCCCTTTCTCTAAAGATATATTTGCTGGTCAAAGTCAGAAGTTCAGATGTTAACAATAAAATTATAGATGTCACGTCACAATTGTCATCACAACCTGGCCTACTTAAATAAAACCGAACTATGGCACACCTGTGCTTTTTGTGAAAATGTCTGCTGTACAAAAACAAATATTACAAACCAAAATGAGTTAGTGTTGTGCTTTTGTCAACATTATCTGTTTACATTTCCAATCGCTGTGTGACAGGTAGAAGAATGGCAGACAAGAGCAGAGACGTTTGAGGAGATGTGCTGCTCCGTCATCCAGATGTTCACACGTCTGTCCAATTCCGCCAACCACACCATCCTGTACGACCTCTACCCTTACATCTGGGACATCAAGAGCATCATTTCTATGGTCAAGTCTTTTGTCCAGTGGTTAGGTATGTATGAGGTCAACCATAAAGTGCTTACTTTTAGAACACAGTAGCATAGCAGTAGTCTGATCTTAAGTCAGGGAATCCTGACTTTTACAATTTTAAAAACATACTTACTCACAATCATATTTTTAAAGACATTTCAAATTATTAAAAAGGAAAACACTTATGATTGATTATTTAGCTGCATGGATTGTGTTGCAGTCCAGTGCTATGTAGTAATGCAAGGCAAATTAATAACACGCACATGTTGCACAGTCTGTTAACGGATGATAATACTACAGATGAAAGACGTAGAGAAATACGGCTGTTAGTGATTTTGGCCAACAGGGTGAGAATCCAAGTAGTGGCTAATAGACACCTACGGGCAAATGCATCGCTACCTTAATAGTTATGGTTCTATTTAGAACATTTCGATTGTTTTTTCTTTTTCTTTTTTCTTTTGTCTGACTGAATGCCGCTTGCACTGCCAGCCTCGTCCTGATTCACTCCATAACAAGCTGCTCCATGTTAGCGATATCTAAACTGGGTCTCTGTGGCAAACATCCCAGCAGGGTTACTGCTGCTTGCTGTGTATCCAGTAACATCACTGCTGCATTCCCACACAGACAACACTTGCTTCCATCCCTCTGTCTGTGGGGATGGGCGCCAGGGGGGGCGCCCCCCTCCTCCATGCCCTAGTGCGCACGCGAGCTTGGAAAGCAAGTTGACTGACTGACTGTGGAAGGCCATTCTGGTGCATAAACTGAAGTGTCTGAATTTGTCTTTTCAGCTGGTTTTAACACAATCCATATGGATATATTACAGGAGACTGTAATATATCCATATATATATATATAGTGTATATATATATATATATATATATATATTGTGTTGTTGCCTCACTAAGTTTTCTCTAAAATGAGGCTGTGGAATAATTTAAATAATATCTGCTGAATCATTCGCTCAAACTGTATCAGGATGTGATCCATCACCTTATAAAAACAAGGATATTGTTTCCTTGTTCAGACGTGGTATTGACATCTTTCCCTAGAGATCCAATCACAAGTGGACAGCGTTGTGATCAAATCTCACTTCCCCCGCTCTATATTCAAATAAACACATACATTTGTGTTCTCAAACACCAAATAATGTTGTTTTTATCCAGTTTTTTTTCCCGATGTGTCCCAGGAAAATGTTTGTGTGTCGGTGCGAGTGAGAAAGAGAGAAAGCCGGGTCAGAAGGGACTGAATTAATGAATTAATGTGTACATCTATGAAGAAATTTGGATTTATTTTAAGAAAAGTATCAAGCAGTGCTGGTCAGTGGTAGCAGTAGATAGTGTATCGGTGGCTACAATCAAATCAACGTAGGGTCCGATGACATCAGCTATAGTCGGCTGTCCTTCATATGTGGCCCAGGACGCATTTGTGTTCACACAGTGAGAGGAATGTGGCCACATGCGTCCCAGACCACCACCTTTGGGTGCATTCACACCTTTACTTTGCGCTGACCACTTGTGATTGGATCACTCAGGACGAGTGTTAATACCAGGTCTGAACGGGGTCTCTCACTTTCTCCTTCTCCCTTCACCTCCCTCTTTCTTTCCCTCTATTCGATGGTGCACAGTGATGCAGTTTGAGTGACAATCAGCCCTGTGATCACATCTCCATCTTATTCCTGGAGTGTTGTTTTGACTAGTCCGAAGCACCAGCATGGCCTGTAGGTTACTCCCCGTAACCCAATTTCATTCACAGGTTTCTGTCCAACTATGGTAAAGCTGAGGACTGTAGCTCACAGTACACAGCAGGCAGCATACCCACACTGGCATAACCACATGAAAGACCCACACTACTGGATAAAAACATCAGTAAATTGAGTGTATAAATAAAAAGTCATATTCTTATTAACAAGTGGAGTATTGTTAAGTACCTAACTGCTGACTTCTGTTGTTGCCATTAGCAGGTTTTTGCATCAGTCCACATGTTTTCCCCTTTATAGAAGCTGTGCAGCCGGCAATTAGTCACAACCTCCCTGGTTATTGTATTGAGAATACTTACTAATAACTATTTTCTACTGTTTTCTCCCTTCACCATGTACAGATGGAAGAATCCACAGTACAAGTTTCTACTGCTATTGGATCGACAGTAGCCGATGTCTGCACAGTGCAGGCGTTGTCCCTTCCTTTTGTTTGTGTTAGCAAATTTATTTTATAATTTTTTTTCTTTAAATGTAAAAAGATTTGATTTGGAGGAAAGGAAGCAGCCCTCCGGATGAAGTCACATTTTGGGCAGCGATTTTTAGCTTTGAAGTGTTAACTCCCAAATTTCTCCCTTTGGCAGCTTCTCTCTAACTTGTTTTTTTGTTTCTGTCAGTAGGCCCATAGAAATGGCGCAGACCAGCCCGATGCACATACTCAAGGGAATTTACACTTGGCTTTTAAAATCTAATCGGGGCACATGATCCTCAAACTACACAGGGATATATTTCTGACTGTGTAGCTACAGTCTGTGTGTTCACATACATGCAGGATTGGACCGTGCAACAGGTAGAGTTGCATGTTTTCTGCAGAGCTGTGATTGTGTTAAAACAATGCCGACTGAATAGATCGTTCGGGTGGATGTAAACCACTTAGAGATCATTCTTTTGTCCATTTTGTGGTTTTCACTTTGGGGTGAGCAAGTTCACAGTTCCCTCCTGTGGGTGCATCTGCGTGCTGGACTGCGTCAGGTCGACAGAGGAATTGTTTTAGCGATATAGTGAAGTTCATATGTGAGGCAGTGGATGTCCTGCCCGCGCGCTGCATGTGTCTGGTCACATGACAGGAGTCCTCGTCAACCAGGGTTAGAGCAGCATCAAAACTGTATACGACCTCTATGAGCCCTGAGTGCTTTTATATATATACTGCTATTTATATGCTTTGTCCCTTCTACATATTCCATGATGTTTGGTTTCTCTGTGGCTTTTAACAGAAAGCCAAGAGGCCTTTTAACTCAGGGACTGCTCACACAATCATCCCCTCTCGCTCCGTCTCCCTGGTTCGACGACTCCGTCATATGACGAGGCAGATAAAATGAGAATGTGACTTCACACGGGGTGCTAGGATCAGTGGGGTGACGGCAGCTGAAGCTTACCTTTGTAGTCTATAGGGAGTGTGGGTTTTGTTTCTGAAGGTCAATATAATATTTATGAAGCCTGTCATCTTATCAAATAAGTATAACACCAAGTGGGCTGAACTGCACTCAATTCTGTTCTCTTTCCAGTTTTTGGAGAGTGTGCGTGCATGAAAGAACTTATCTCTAAAGACCTGCATACCGCGTTCTGTGGAACAGTTTGAATAGTTGTATTGACACAGCGAAGGTCTTAATTTGTCGAGTTTTTAAAAAATAACTTATATCTCGAATCCGATTCCGCCTTGAAAACAAGTAAGCTTTAGTTGCTGGAGCCCCTATTTTATCAAATATATTTCCTCTGAATAAAATTCCAAAATTAGGCCCTTTTTATTTTTTAATGAGTAAACCAAAATAGATTTATTTATATGGATCATGCTATTAGACACATATGACCCCATCTCCCTGCTCCCTTCATCTGTGTCAGAGAGCCCCATCTTGTGGTAACAATGTCCGCTTGGCTCTGCTCCTAACAGGGTGTCGTAGTCAGTCCTCAGCACAATTCCTTAGAGGAGACCAAGAGCCCTGGGCCTTTAGGGGAGGTCTAGCAGGAGAGTTCCAGGTATCTAATGCACTGAATGTACAGCTATGGAAAAAAGAGTGTTGTGGGCAAAGAAGGCGATGGTAATATGTGCGGAGGTATGAAGGGCTTTGGTCTGTCGAAGGTGAGCTGATAAGAACGGGTCGGGCTTCATAACAACGAGGTTCCTTCCCTTTCACTTGTTCTCCAAACACATTCATGTCCTTGTTTTACTTTGGGATATTGTCAGTGAGTGTGAGGGGAATTGGTGCCCTGATACCCGTCCTGACAAAAACAGGTTACAGTCGGTTTGGCCTTTTCTGATTGACATCATTTCAGTTTCTTTCAGCAACTGCCCAAGGAGATGCTGCTTTTCCCTAGCGCACGCAGCGCAAGCGAGCATGGCTAGGTTTTTATTTTCATGACATCTCATTTCTTTGCAGGAAAGCACAGCTCACAATTTACCAAGCCAACCCTTTGCAAGCGCACGCGCCAGCATCGCAGCGCCAGCGAGTACGCAAGCCTGTTTGCAACGGGAAAACTCCATGATCAAACGCAGCTGTCCAGTCTCAAAGTCAAACCTCCATACTTGGAGAGTAGCAACACTCATGATAGCAACTGATCTGCTACTGAATGACTCAGTTAGCTCACATTTAATTTGCCCCTCTGGTTTTTTTCCTGGAGTTCTCTCTGCCTCTCTGCGCCAGCATCATTATTTTTCTCAACAGGAGGGTCCCGCGCAGCGAAATATTGCGATGCCTTACAAAAGGAAAAGAAGCATCTCCTTCAGCCAGTAAAACCTTAGTCAGACCAAAATACCACCCTTGTCTTATTATATTTGAAAAGCCAATAATGTCTGTACTTGTTGTGCTATGTTCCTTTAGCAAATTGAGAAAGACGTGATGTTTGCTCTCGTTGTCTACTGTCAGATCAACAAGGAACATCAGTTTACATAATTATGATTTTTTTTGTTTTAATACATGCCGCTCCAGAGTGCTTTGCTCTCTTCTATAGTTCCTTTTGGTTTGACAGTGGCTCAGCTGCAGCAAATGCACAGTGAGGCATTCAGCCCAAGCAGCCCCCCACCTGGTCTCAGTGAAACTGAACCTGTTTCTTTTGATGCCCACAGAGATTGTTGCCAATAGATGGGGCAAACGATCTTTTCTACCAACCACCACCTTCAATACCAACCTCCAAAATCTATTCCTTAAGGCCCTACTTTCCCAAAGATGAGGTAAGATGTTTGTGCATTTTAGGCATGTCCTCATGCACCTTGAGGTATTTCGTCCTTAAGTGCCAACAATTACTGCACATTAATAATGTTTATGAATGTATGGCAGCGGAAATTATGTTGGCTAGTTACAAGTATTCCCAGCAGGCCTGGCCTAGTTAAAGCTGGGAATGCTGAGTCCCACAATGTTATCCGCCACTGCAGTTAATGAATATATGTGCTGAATGTAAAGACAGCTTCAGAATGTTTACTTTTAACGGTTTCTTTATGCATATTGAGTTTCTCTTTGACATTTTTTGGTTCAACTCGTCCACCACAATAACGGCTATATTGGTCGTTTTTTTTTTTTTTTGACAGGGTGCTGTTTATAAAATCTGTAAAGAAATGTACTCTGAAGGGACGGAGGAGGCTCCTTTCTCGGATGACGATCCAGACCTCATAGGAGACAGGTAACACATGGAGATGTATTTGTTTAAAATCAGCCATGACCAACTACTGAATACAAATCAACATGGCTGACAATTCTCTTTTCAGAAATGTCCTGTCTGAAAAGAGGATTGGCTACGGAGTTTACCCGCAGTGTGCTTTTCACACATGAACAACACAGTGGGAGATTTTCTGCACAGGCGTGTTTAAAAACGGCAACAAATCGTCCGCATTATTCAGGCGAGAGGTGGTGCAGCCGGATGCAGCAGACAGAGGCAGGAAGCGACGTATTAGCTCCGCTGCGGAGATCACGTGATTTACTTGACAACAGACAGACACCATTGTCGGCTCTTATCAACACAAACTCTTGACATCTGGGTGTGTGTGGGTGTGTGTGTGTGTGTCACCGCTTTTCAACCAGGAGATATTTGTTTTGTTTTTGTTTTTGTTTTTCATTTTTGCGTCTGTCACCTGTTAGAAGCATAATCAACCCCCCCGCTCGCTTGTGGGGAATCCAGCAGGATTCTTTGTTCTCTTCGATGCTTTGTTCTCACATCGACTCCTCCTCGACTTCTACTGACATTACGATAGGAGGCCAGGCGGAGCGCCTCACTCTGACATTGGCCTCACTCACACAAACACCCAAATACAGAGTGCATGTCTGAAAGCAGCTTTACTGTTTCCTCACAGGTTAGTGGGAGGTCTCCTGAGCCTGAGTTCAGACTACGGCTTTGTGCTCGAGGACGATGAAGGGATCTGTGGCTACGCTCTCGGTACAGTGGATGTCCAGCCCTTTATCAAGACATGCCAGTTGAACTGGATTCCCTTCATGCAAGATAAATACCACAAACCTGACTGCCAGAAGGACCTCACAGAGGCCGAGGTAGGATCTCAATCCATCTCTCCTAGTATCGTTAATCCACTCCAGGTGCAGTGTCTCCTATTGTTGAATTTGACTTAACCACCTTTATTCTCTCTGATGTCGCTGCAGAAGATGATGTTGAGTTTCCACGAAGAGGAGGAGGGTCTTCCAGACTCTTTCCTCTCCAACTTCCCCTCTCTCATCAAGGTTGACATTCACGCCAAGGTGACAGACCCCAGTGTGGCCAAAAGCATGATGGCGTGTCTTCTATCTTCTCTTAAAGCCAATGGTAGGTGTCTGAAGTTTTGACAACAATGGTCTGTGGTGTTACTTGTATTAACTACAGAAAGAACATATTGTATTAGTTTCATTAGGAACACGGTTTAAAAATATTAAATTTAACCCCAAAACGTTTACTCAGTGTCACTGCAGCTGAAGTTTAAAAGAAGCTCACAGATCTTTATCTAGTTGAACCGTGAAAATGAGACCAGAGTCCAAAACAACAAGCCTTTTACTGAGCTGAGTTTTCATAGCACATAGTTAATCCATGTTATGGTAAGAAGCTTCTATTTAAGACCATATGTTTAGACATTCTGTTTGTATCATGAACCCAATGAACTGAAAATGCTAATTATGTGTCTCAATGGCTACATTTAACATGCAGTAAAAACATAAACATAGCATAACATTATATTTGGGCAACAATTTATCCCATAGAAATAATAAATAATGTTCATGGAGCAAGTAATTGAAAGCAAAGTACAAAAATGAACCCGAAACCTTCAAAGCACGGACGAAAATAACCTTCTCTTCCCTGTGACATTGGCACAGGTTCATTACTGGTCAGGGACACAGGAGATTATTGTCAGCTGAACACCATGTTTGCCCAAACTTGTTTTTGTCTGACTTGTTTTCTTTTGTTCGACTCCCAGGGTCCCAGGGTGCTTTCTGTCAGGTCCGCCAGACTGACAAGAGAATGTTGGACTTCTATAGTAAGCTGGGATGCTTTGAAGTGGCTAAAATGGAGGGCTTTCCCAAAGACATCATCATCATGGGACGCAGCTTATGAAGAGTCACCCTGCTCCAGTAAAAGACAGAGAGAGCAAGTCAACGTGGCTGAAACATGTTTGCTACCTTCGTGAGAAAAACTTCCATGATGATTTTATACTACATTACCATCTGGGCGATCCCCGGGAGACCTCTTTTTAGGATTTGTGTACAGAAGCACAGCAGTCGCACACAAATTCCCCTGTGCTGCCCTCAGATGCTGGATTCAGCAGAAAAGAAGCCAAAAGGTTGAGGAGTGATCTGTAGTCAGTTGATTTGAGCCGACATAGAAGAGTGGGGCTCTAGCATAGATTTCTGGGGTCTCACCTCTCATAGACCTCCAGGAGGCAGAAGGCGATAACTGTAAGCCTTTTTTTCTGATTTCATCTAGTCGCCATTACATGGATATCGCCCGTGTGCTCGGACGCAAAGAGTCTGTATCTGAAATGGAGGCAGAGCTGTGAAATGAGGGCAGCCTGTATCTCAGGTAGTGTCTCACTACCCCCACGTCCTGCTTTCCCAGCTTTGACGCAGAGAATAGCACAGCTGTCGATATAAGTAGGACACCTTTATACAGAATGTGAGGTGCTATGTGAGACTTTGCCTTCTTTCATCAACACATCATGATATTTCCAATTCCTCCAGCAAAGCCTATTAGTGGCTTATTTCTAACCAAACATGGTGATGCAGAGTCTGCACACATGAAGGGTGGAGACTTGTAGTTTTGGGGGTTTGTGATAAAAAATCGTTACAGACCAGTAAAGTATTTGTTGAGACTGTGAAATACTCAGCTGGGACACCCTCTGAATTTGCTTTCTAGTAGTAGTAGACATTTGGAAAACAATATAAAAGCTTCTACAAGTTTACAGACCTGGTTCTCGGCCTGTTTTTGTTCAGCGCTTTGCTTTCGGCCAATAGTTTTTGTATTTTATCATTCAGCTGTTTATTGCTTATTTCCCCTTTGAGCTATTATTGCCTTTTGGTTCATTGCCTTTGGATTTTCGGTTTATATTGCAGACCTCCGGTGTCTTCTGTGGAGGGCTGTCAAACACAAGGTTTAGTTTGGACATCAGGCTTGTTGTTGCTCAAATTCAAGAGACACAGCCCGACACTGACAGTCACTTGTCTTAGTTTTGTCTCACCAGATCCCAAACTCGGTCACAGACATCCTCCAGTAAACCTAAGCTGACTGACAAGGTTTATACTGGCAGAGGAAGCTCTGACGAGCATAGTCTCGTTAACTAATGTAAAATTATGCATTTACTATATGTACAATTTTTAAGTTTTGTCTTTCATAAGTGTAAGTAGTTAAGATTTACTTGTTTACTTGTATATTTAGTTCATCTGCGTTCCTCTTCTGCTTGAGAAAATCGACATTTCCTGATAGCAGTACCCAGTGTGACCAAAATCCTGATATTTTAATCTATTAAAAAACATTTTCCACAGTTTACTTACATCAGGTTAAATAATAAAAGGAATTTAAAAAATACAGAAGCTTTAAGCTCCTACTGTCCTAAAGCAGCTCACGTCTTCATAACCACTAAATCTGCAGTTTCTAGATCACCATTAATTATCATTTATGATCAGTTTACACTGTTGTGTGTCATCCGTCTTCCCTCCCTGCTTTGTTTCCAACATCGCACATTCTCAAATGAATGTCCTCAGTCGAGCCTCGGCGAGCGCAACCCTCACCGAGGTTCTTAAATCTTGTCACCAAAGTGGCACTGGCTCCCGCACTGTTGAAATGTAGCTATGGGAGTATGAAGCAGAAATTCCTGGGCCTTCTAAGACGTGTCCGTTGAATGTTTCATATTCTGACTCATTTCCCATTTTGTTTTTTGTAAATCTTATATAGTTGATTAAATTAAAAAAGCACTTTGACTATAGATAGGAGTGTTCTGTTGGTTACCTGAGGATCATCAGTTGCTCTTAAGTAGCTGCCTGCCAATGTGATGTTTTATACTGTGTACATTCATCATGTGCATGAGGTGTATTGGATTTGCTGTGGCATTAGATTGACCTCATCTTACGCTACAAAGAGGAAGAAGCATGCCATTCACCTCTAAGAGCATAATACTGTAGAATATAGACAGTCTGTTGACACTGTCAATCATAAAGTGTTATTATTTTGTATATCCTTATAGGGACTGTGGCTGACATTTTGTTTTTCTTGAAGGAACTTGTTACATCACAATGTTTTGTACATCCGTCCTAACTGGCTTCTCTTTTTTTTCTTTTCTGGAAGATGTGAAACTCAATTACAGATCTGATGTTCGTCTCCTTAAACGACAGCAGAACGTTCATTCTTGTTTTAAATTTTGCAGTCTTTGCCGATGCTCGAGCTTTCTCCTCTGGCAACCAGGTTTGATAGAAAATGGGCTGTGACTGAGAGAAAGGGCTCCAATTGTACATTTTCCTTTCCTGAGTTTGGGGTATCATAAAAGTGTCAGTTTACCAATGTAAAATTTGTATGTAAGATACATAAGATTAAAAAGTAATAAACCATGATATGTTACTTTGCTGCTTTGTGTTTTCTGTGTCGCTTCACAAGGTGTTTTAAATCTACTACTTGTTTTTAGTTTTGACAAAGAAAGCAAAGGTTACGCCTGTGCACACAGATATTCTTCAGCTGGGCCAGAGGATCCTCAGGTCTTCGGCAATACTGAAGTTGTAGTAATAGAAGATTATATAATATAACACGACTAATATATCATGATATAATAATTCTATATATTTTTAAATAATTTAATCAACAATAAAATGCTTAAAAGCAAGTGAATAAAAATAGAAACTTAAGGCATAATAACGAAATATGACGTAAATAAAATACATTATATATAAGAATAAAGAAAAGAATAAATTGTAATGAATATAATTGTCAATATTAAACAAAATAAAAACGAATCATGATAAAACAAAGAAAAGCAATTAATATAATGTCCTCCAAAAGTTATTTAGTAATTAATATCTAATATAATAGTTTTGATCCATGGTCGGAAACAACATACATGAGCGAGCGTCGGTCGCACGGTGATGACGCGTCAGCCCGGATCACACTCTGCGACGCGCTTGTTATTTTTCGTGAGGAGCTCATTCGGCTGAAACGTGTTTCCAGTTAAACACACTTTTATTCCATCGGCTCAACAAAATGTCTTGTCACGAAGAGTGCTCCGACCACGACCTGCGAGGCCAATCCAAGCTGGAGAGCTTCCTGTTCAGTAAGACACGTTTTCATTCAGCGTTCCACCGCTCCGTGCGGGCACACGTGGGTTCCCTCCGGAGCCCCGTGGTAACAGAAGACACGAGCCTGTGTGTTCCAGGCTGTGAAACACTGCACGGATTCACGTGAAGGAAAAGAAAGTGTGAGGTGTTTAACCCTGGTTGTGGTGTTTGTGTTGCAGCCTGCGAGTTGTCCTCCAAAGTCCCTTTCTACACTTTCCAGGCGGACGAAGAGGAAGACCTGGAGCACTTCCTCGAGCTCAGAACGGTATGTACCTGAAGGCGTGCGACAAGAAGTCCACATCACAGTTAACTGAGGCGATCACACTCCTCAGATCCATTAATTGCAGTTTTGTGTCCTAATTTTTGATGTGGTAACAGCATGGAGCAGTGGCGGATGTAGGATTTTTTTAAATCAGGGGCCACATGTCACAGAGAGGGGCCATTTATATTTCTCACACCAGTCACATCCTGGACCACAACGACTGATCTTAAGCCTTTTCACATCTCAACTGAATCAAAGTTCTGTTTCGTGATGAGTTCAGGTGTTTAGGGGACAAGTCACACATGCAACTCATTCTGGACACATTTTAACACTGGGTGTGAACAGACTGACTGTCCACTTGTGATTGGCTCTCTCAGGATGGATGTAGACACCAGGTCTGAACAGGGTCGTACTCTGATGCGGAGAACGACCGTTTTAAAACACCTTAATCTAAATTCATCTGATTCCCGCAGATTTGTCTGGGAGAAGGCGCCAAGGAGGAGAGCAACGTGGTGGAGGTGACGGCCATGAACCACCAGGGAAAGACCACCTCAGTGCCCATCGCCAACCTCCACATCAGCTGTCTACCCATGGTACCGTGCACTGTTGTGCTTAAATTCTACAGATCAGATGAGGCAGCAGAGGCCTGAGTTTTACATCTCCTTGTTTTATCTTTCCTCTTCTCCTCAGGTGAGTCTGGGGGAGTTTGAGCTCAAAGCCCCAGTGACGATCCGACTCAAGGCCGGGTCAGGGCCGGTTAGTGTCAGCGGGCTGCACCTTATTGGTAACAAAAATCATTTCAACTCTCCCAGTACTTTCAAACCACTAATGCACCACACTGCCAATATCTCGGTTTTTGCATCTAACTTCTTAGTCAAGCTGCACCATGATGCAAAATGTGATCCTTCCTTTTTGACCCATATCACATCCTCCCACTAAAATTCGTAGTAATCCGTGCTATAGTTTTTCTGTAATCCTGTTGACAAACAAACCAACCAACAAACATTCTAATAAATGAAGGTAATACCTCTTAAATTCACTATGTAACACTGGTCCAACAACATAAAAAATAATTTGGTCAATCAATAAATCAAGAAAATCATCAGCAGATAAATCAATCCTTTGCATGTGGATGAGAAAGCAGTCGCTAAGCAACTGCTGTGATTCTTCAGAATCTGAAATATTGAAAAACTTTTCTTCTTTATTCAGTTTCCCTTGGATTTGACCCGACGGCATAAAAAGTTAAACATATCTGAGGGAAATAAAATGTCAGATTCACCTTGAAATGAAATTGAAGACCGTTGACACGTTTGAGGCGAATGAGTTTTTTAAAGTCGACTGAAGCTGTGTGAAATATGCAGTTATCACTGCAGGGAAAAGCTCCGTGATCAGGACCAGACCTGTTCTTTTAAACCCACTGCTGGTTGGAATGAACGTGTGCAACCGTCACTAACAACCGTCACTAACATGCAGTCACTTGATGGGGCAGATTAAATGAAGCGGCCTCACTGATCTTTAACTCAGATTCACACGAAGACAGTTGTTGCCTCTGCCAAGGAGGTTATGTTTTCACCTCTTGGTCCCTTGGTTGATTGGTTTGTATGTTTGTCAGCAGTATTACGCAAAAACTAAAGAACAGATTTCCACAGAACTTCCAAGGGAAGATCAAGGAAATTGTGGGAGAGAATCTTTTGACAATTTTACAGATTTCTCACAATTATTCATGGAACTCGATGGGGAAAAAAACAGGCATGTTTAGGTGACTGATATTTATGAGTGTGTGCTATTTGATAAAAATATGTATCTAGAGGGTTTAAAAGTGATTTCATAGGGCGCAGGCTTTTTCCAGCTGCTGTCCGGCGAGGGCACGGTCACACCTACGCGAATGGAAGAGAATATCATTGGTCAAAGTTCATCAAAGTTAAACTCCACAGGAAGCAAATGTTTTATTTGCCTTGTCGCTCACAGAGGTTGAAAGTGAACGGGAGGTTCACCCCTGATATATTTGCGAAAAGTGTGACCGGGGCCTAACAAATAGAGCCACAAACTGTAGCTGAGACAATGTGGATTAATCAACAGGAATCATCAGTTTATATGTTTGCTCAACAGTTTAATAACTTTGTCCAAATGAACATGATGGACTTGTTGCAGTTCCATTAAATTTTAGGGGGCTTAACTTTGTCTTCTGTTCCTGTGCAGCCTCAGAGGTTGACGACTCTGATCTGTCCGAGGAGGAGAGTGAAGATGACGAGGAGGAGGAGATCATCCCCATTAAGCCAGCAAAGAAGAAGCAGCAGAAGCAGTAGGCAGAGAGAGAGGTGGCTGATTCTCACTCACACACTCTCTGGTCACTTTTAAGAGACGCCACAGATTTTTGTACCAGACGGACTCACTCTGCAGAGCTGCTACTTCTTCCACACAGTCACGTGACCGCTCAGCGTGGCGGCAGCTACACACGCTGTGGGAGGAAGGAGCATCACGACGGGTTCGGGTGTTCTCGCCTCTCCTCTCAGTCTGAGCAGTGTAATTAACTGCGTTTTAAGACATTCGCTTATAGAAGAACTGTTTTTTTCTAATATCAAATGACACCCGGTGTTTTATACTGTATATGATGCATGGATTTACTGCACCTGTGCTTGAAGAGTTTCCGGATGATGTTGTTTCAGCTGAATGGTGCAGTTTACATTCGTACAGTTTTATTAAATGTTTCACAAGAATCTCTCCATTTCCAGTTGTTTGTATTTTCAAAACGGTTTTCCTATGTGACATAAATGTGAAAACTTTGTACACGTAGTGGACGCATCAGCTTGTTTTCATTTTATCTCCCTTTTTGAAATCACACAAATAAAAAAAATTTTTGCCTATTAAAGTAAAATGTATGTATCCACATGGTGACTTAAGTTAAGTGCAAGTTTTCATAGGACACAGTGAAGTAGATAGGTTGTAATTTAAAAGACTAGAAGAAGAAATCAAAATCACCTAAATAAATTTATGACCACAGTGTGTTCTTGACAATTTGGGACGTACGTAGGGACAAACAACCAGACAACTTGGTCATGCCGGGTGCTGCCATGGCAACGCGAGGAATGCACTCACCACCTGTGTGTTGCACTTGACGGCAGCTTTGTGCTAACGAGGAGACGGGACTGAGGGAGGAGGCTCCAAGACGAGGAGGGCAGGGATGCTTTCATCAGAGGAAGCTTAAATAAATGATGGTGCATTATCAGGGATTTTTTTTTTTTTAGCTCTCTTTAAAGCCTCGAGTGCCTCAGTTGGGCGTTGTTATTGCGACGGGAATGTCAACTGTGAGGGGAGGGCGACGAGAGGGAAACAACAAACCCATCGCTTCACCTCCTCTGGACTGTGATGGTGTTGGAGTAGCTCGCCTCTTCCGGGGGAATACGATTCATTGTATCCCACAGTGCCGCACTGTTTAAACCCCTGAAAGCGTCACGTGACCAGTCAGCAAATCAACGCGCAACAATCCCACCAACAGTTAATGCCGCTGAGAGCAGGTGCCGCTGCTTCTTATTTTCTGACTCATAAAGCACATCCATCTGCTGTGTGCTGAGTGGGAGTTTGTGAACCTTTACACAACTTTTATTGGGTATAAGGGTTTTATGGTACAGTGTCTGTGTGACCTTGGTGTGGAGGTGACAGATGTGTCCAGAGCAGATGCTCCAGTCTGTAGCATAAGCAGCAACATGGGGACGCGGGTTGAAATCGAAGCAGTGATCACCAAGTAAAACATTGTTGTATAGGAGGAGTTTGCACTGATTTCTGTGACATTTTGGAGCTTTATATTTGCTTTGTGCATAATTTAGCTTTAAATTCCAGTCATTTTCTGTACACTGTATATGTAATGGATAACTAGAATGGAACTCAGTAGAGAGCACACTTCTTGAAAGGCAGTAGATCTAATCAAGCTGCACCAAATTCCACACACTTATAGATATTAGTCTGATCTGGATCTGCTCCAAAATTGAATCCTTAGTGTTTTGACTTTTAAATCATCTTTCACCAAGTGTCGTATCCGTCTGGTAGTTGTTGTGTACTGCTGCTAATTAACAAAACAAACAGTGATAAAAACATATCCTCCTTTGCAGAGTAAAAATCTATATTTATAACGACGTGTTTTATAAATTTCATTCTTTACTTCCATGTCCTATATTTCTGCTCGTGACAGCGAGTGCATCGCAATTTAACCTCTTTAAATGAGGATAAAATCTCCCATTACAGCGTTTACCGATCAAATATATGAGGTGAATTTATTTTTTTGCCACAGTGCTTTTGGGTTGTGACCAAATTTCCAAGTTTTATTATCTGTAAAAGAAAAAGATGGCCTCATTAATTTCAGTACATTAAGAGAGGGGTTAGAACTGCTGATCTGTGGGAGCACACATTGCCTGATTATTCATCTCAGCTTTAATACAATTGACTGATGATTGAAAAGTACCATGCAGCACAGTGAGTGTAGTCAAGTATGAGCAGCATCTTTACCAGAGGGTGGCTCTTCACAAATATGGCTGATGCTGAGTCTCTCTTTTATTTTGGCTCATTAAATAACAGAAAAGCTTCTCTCTGACCTGGTCCTGGTGGCGTTAGGTCAGTACGACAGCCGGGGATGTCCACGTGTTCCAGTCAGCTCGTCACTAAACTCTGATCCATTGGGGAGAGGCATTGTCAAAGCAGCTTAGGTTCATTGTTAAATCCACTGTAGCGACAAACAGGAGAAAAATGGGCAGATTCATTGCCGGTCGCTACATAATGTTGCCTATTGTGGCCTGAAACACGAAATCAGCAGCACAATATCTCAACTCCCTAACATACAACATGAAATACACTGGGGAAAGATTAGTTATGTTTTTAACTACTAAAAACAATAACACAATTGTGAATATGCTTATGCATATTGGTAAATCTATAGTCAACACTCTTGGCTATAAAACATTCATCAAAAGACGCATAACACAGCTATAAGAGAAGTGGCCTAGTTCCCAAACATAGACTGTAAATAAAGATGGACGACATGACCGCTCCGAAAAGTGAAGCCGAAGCCACCTGGTGGCTGGCTGCAGTAAAGCTCATAAACCCTGCCTCCTCCATGTTTATGGCTGGCACCAAACTAAAAAGTCAAAGTACAGGTCAAATACATTTTTCTTAAAGATGGTTCCTGTCATTTTAGGCAGTTGTTCGTTCAAGTGTAAGTTTGGCTTTAGTTTGTTATTCAAAATTATGAAGACGGGGTGAACCGTCATGATTGACAGCTGAGACCTACTCGTGATTGGTCGAAAGCGTGTATCAACGGGACCCTGTTACCACGGTTCAATCCCCCATTACCACCAGGCAGACTCACCAGTCCATGCACAAAATGTCAACGTTTGTATCTGGGATCTTTTAGCTTCATTTCTGGACAGCGGGAGGAAGTAGAGATGCGTCGTCCATCTTTATAAACAGTATGATTTCAAACAAAAATACTAAGAGTATATGTTTGAACTCTCTAGATATAAAAACAAGCATTTTTTAACATGCATATGCTGTTCATCCATCCAGTTGATTTGTAAGTGTTGATATAAAGACGATTTTAGAAAGTTACAGTTATTTAAAACAGAAGGAGAAACATTGTGTCTCCAAACTGAACTCCAGAGGAGACAAAGCTGGTGGATTTTCCGGTGCCTGAGCAATAAGTCTCAATGACAGCTGACTGGAGATTTTGACGGTGTCTGTCTGAGTTCTCTGCTGCAACACGCTCCCTCTGCGCTCACTGAGACACTGTGCTCACATTCTGTCAGCTTCATCTGGCCCACAGCGACGCAGGAGCTGGTCCATGTGGCAGACAACAGAGGCACAAGTAGCAGAACTAATTGTCACGTAGGCAAAACTGTTCTACTTTTAAAAAGTGCCACTTATGGAGAAAGGCAGTGCAGTAAAAATATGGTTCTCTGAAATGTTGTGGAGTAAAAGTAAATCTTCTCTCTGAAGTTTAAAGTTTAAAAAAAAGTTTTAAAGTGCTGTACTTCAGTAAAGACACTTCTGACATGTGTCACTCTATGGCCCAAAGTTACTATGGCAACAGCTGAAGCACTTTGTATTCTCACTCGGATACAGCTATTCTCCACAGTGGGATTCTGAAATGCCCTTTAATTATGAGCTGACATGTTCATACACACACACACACACAGCTCCACTGGTACGGCTCACCTGCACACACCCTTCCCGTCTCTGCTCATTTCACTCATATACATTGTTTTAATGTCGCCTGTTTCCCTGCAGCTCAAACTTGGCAGAGGGCTGGTTTATGTTACGACCATTTCCAACCGCAGAAATAGATCTGAGGATCAATAAACATCAGCCATGGATCTTTGTCTTTGATGTGTGTGTGTGTGTGTGTTTGTTACCCTGGATTGCAGTTTTGGCACAGATTTCAAAGGCCTTATCAGATGAAGGTTAGCATTCTGCATGGTTGACGAATAACTGCTCTGTATGCATTATGCTGTATATGTCCATGTTCCTGTCAGTGTGACTGTGTGTGTGTGTGTGTGTGTGTGTGTGTGTGTGTGTAATACTTGAGTGTTGCCATGCCGGCCACCTCTCACATGCACTGCTGAACTGATGGGACAGAAACACAAGCTGTAAATGTACTGGGATTTACATCAATAATGTTTATCAAAGGCCTGAGCTATAGAGAAAGAATACTCACTAGTATATGTATTTTTATTTAATTCTGCAAAACGATTCATCTACGAAGCCCCTTTCTTTAAATTCCAGGGACTGACACTAAAATCTTAAGTGTTTAGGATGAATTTCTCCTTTAGTTAGTTCACCCAAATATGGAAATTCACTCTTTATCTACTCACCACTGTGCCGATGGAGGGGTGGGTGAAGTGTTTGAGTCCACAAAACACTTTTGGAGTTTAAGGGGTAAACAGTGTTGATATATTGATTTAAATGGTGACCGATTCTTCAGACATAATAAAACAACAAAACGTAATTCGAATCGAAATGGCGTCATCGTCCTGTTTTTAACCTAAATGTCTATGACACCACAGGAGCAGTATGGAGGGATTTCATGTTTTTTTTTCTGTTTTATTAAGTCTGAAGAAGGAGTCACTAGTTACCTAAATTGTGTTGGATTTGGCTGCAACACTGTTTACCCCTGAGACTCCAAAAGTGTTTAGTGGACTAAAACAAGTCACCCACCCCTCCATCGCCATAATGGTGAGTAGATAGAGTGAATTTTCATTTTTGGGTGAACTATCCCATTGAATCATTACAGTTAATGTTTTTAAATAAAATATATCTGAAGGAAGATAGTTTAGTAAATAATGGGTAAGAAACTGTGTGTGAATCAGAGATAGTGCCCACTCTCACTCCCACTCTCGGACAGTACCTCAAGCCACTAGCCACTGGATAAAGCACACAAACAACAGCTGCACAACAGCTGACAGTTCCCCATGCATTAAACACACACACACACACACACTCACACAAACTCAAAGCAGGCCAACAATCCTGCTGCAGGCAAGGGCGTGTTGTAATCATACATATACAGCTCCAACACACCTGCCACAACAGAGCACAGCTGTCAAGTGCATCACCCTTCACCCTATATGTAACCTCAACCTCACACACACGCACACATACACACGCACACCCTGAGTCTACTTCTGCACACATATGAGGAAACACACCGACTGGCTGATTGTCCGCTGACACCTGAGCACACATTCAGTTGCACAACAGGATTCGATGCTCTCCAAGTCTGCACACGAGGCAGCACACAGCAAACACACTCACAAAGCCACGCACCTTCTTCTCAAGCTTAATGTTGGTGCTAATGCTGTAAGATTGATCAAATCACCACTGGGCAGCATATTGATCTGCACTGGCATTCAAAGAGGAAAACACACACAGAATCTACAAACGATAGAATGTGACACATTTCAATATTTTTTTAACATTTGGATTTTTAAGTTTAAACAGTTTTGCTGTTATTTCCACTGTTTTGTCCTTTTCATTATTTATTTTTTAATTCCCCATTTAAATGCCTTACAGCTCTAAAAATGGTTGGTTGATATGAATACGCAGCTATAAATTAAGTTATTTATATGGATTCAATTAATAGTACGGTCCCTTTTATATATACTGTATGTTTTATTAATAACACACACACAGACGGAACGGTGCACAAGGGGAATGCTAATAGGTGCACACACACACACAATAAATGTCAAATTGATGCCACACTGTAACTAAACCTCAGCTCCTCCTCCTCCGCTGCCTCATGTATTAGATTAGCTTCTAATGAAAACTGGGTTCTTGAGATATCAGACATTTGAGTATTCACCTTCCTGAATTCAGTTGAAGTAAAAAATAAAATAATAGAGAGAAAGGGAGAATGAGACAGGAGGGCAGAACATTTTATCACCCATAAATAAGTGATGTGCCTCACTTGCTCCCCGCATCTCTCCGCCCATCACCCCACCCCCCTAACCATTCTTCCTCCCTCTCCGTCCTCCACTCCGCCCCCTCGGCCCGCTCCCCCTATCTCACCGTATTGCACAGGGGAGGGGGGAGGGGAACAATGAAAGGGGTATGAGTGACAGATAAGTAGATGACTGCACTGTCCCAGCCCTCATTAAAACTCTGCGCTTCTGTCAAGCGGCCCTCCTCCTCGTCCTCCTCCTGCTCTGCATCAGGACCTGGCAAATGATACCCCGGGAGAGGAAGAGGAGGAGAGAGAGGGGAGGGAGGTGCTGCTCATCAGTTATTCCTGTTCTCTGACCCAACTTGACAACCAGCTCCAATAATGAGACAAAGAGGGATGAGACGCAGACTTTGCCAGGAGACCGGGATGCTGACAAGGGGAGTGAACTGTCCCTAAAACGGAACATAAGCGTCCCGACTGCTGCCGCCCGCTCTTTAACAAATCATTTTCCTCCATCATATTCTGGGATTCCTCTGAATGCAGCAAACATGTGGCGATCCAGTGTCTCCCTTTTCCATCTGCAAGCCTGAGCCTATGAATAGACTGAGGCCGAGCTGCAGGGTGGGCTGCACTGGAAGCTACAGGAAGCTCTGACATTTCAACTGTAACCCAGAGAGTCAGTGAAACCTCTTCATCCAAACAAATCATAAAGTGTGCTTTTCAGTATAAACAGACCCAAAGCTATAATAAAACATTTAAAAAATAATAAATGTCTCACCTAGCTTGGAGTGTTAAAAGCCCACAAGATTCCATTTAAGTGAAGCTTGAAATACAACAAGATGTGATTTAATATGCTTGTTTATTCAATATTTTCCACATCTTTTTGGTTTATTCATAATCGTATATATTAAAAAATCCATGAAAAACCTGACAAGCAAATGTAGCCCAGTGTGTTTGTAAAGCCACATGGACTTTGGAGTGCACAGGGAGGCTCCCTGCATGCTTTCAGCCGCAAACAGGAAATAATCAAGAGCTCGGAACTTGCAAGTACATTAAGAGCGAGTTAACAGTCTTTTTAGGCACTGAAGTCTCTGGAAACCCATAATGAAGGATATGTCATTTCTTTTAGTTCACTGCTTGACTGGATTTAAGACTATGTTGTTCACATTAGCACTTCCAGTCGAAAATAAAACAGAAAATAAATACAAGTACAGAATGCTTTAAAATTAGAGCATCACTGCTGTATATGTGATTCGGAAAGTGAACAGGACATGGTTTCCCATAATATGGTCAAGTAAATGTCAAAATAATTCATGAAGATGTGTGAGTCTGTATGTGTGCGTCCATTAATTTATTCCACGTACAATAATCTAGTGAGACACAACGTTGACGACATATCACTGATGCAAGGTGGAAATTCAATAAAATAAAAAGGAAATATGGAAATGCTGATTCCAAGTCTGCATAAAAAATAGAACAGAGTGACTCTGCTTCACTATTTGGTCCCATAATGCTTGGTTGAAGGCTGGCCGTACAGCTCGTAGAAGTCAGGGTGCCGGGCCGCCTGCGAGCCCACCATCAGTCCACCGATTGGGAAATGCTGCAGCGGCTGGCTCGCATGTGGGGGAAACTCCTGAGAGGTCATGGGGGCGAAGGAGCCCGACGGCGGGTACGGAGGCCGGGCGCGAGCGGCGGGGGCCCTGGAGCAGCAGCAGTTGTTCAGAGTGCACATAAGAACTTTCCTCCCTTCGTACATGGCTTGTTGCGAGGCACCTCCACTGGGGAAGTGGGAGGAGGGGAATATAGTCCCTGAGTGGTGGCTAGAGCTGGAGCCTACACCCATAATGTGATGGGCTGGAGAGTCAAGGAGCCGAATATGGCTGGAACTAGTGTGAGGATTCTGGGAGGTGGAGTTCTCTGTTTTACTTCCCATGAAAGCCATGCTGTACTTCCTCTTCTGTGGTGCTGAACTCGTCCCCATTTGGGAGCCAGCAGAGCCGCCGCGAGACTGGACGATCTCAACAATGGCTGACTCGTTCAACGGCTCTGAAAATGGAAAGTAGAGGAGGATGAGATAACAGTTCATTTTGATCATTTCCCAGAAAT
The DNA here is from genome assembly GCF_009819705.1 of Hippoglossus hippoglossus. Taxonomy (NCBI): domain Eukaryota; kingdom Metazoa; phylum Chordata; class Actinopteri; order Pleuronectiformes; family Pleuronectidae; genus Hippoglossus; species Hippoglossus hippoglossus. Next base: position 12,361,164 of record NC_047165.1, read on the forward strand.
AGTTAAATATTTTATAATCAGCACATCCACTCGTCGCATTTCTTTCTTACCTTCCAGCATTTTCCGCAGGTTCTTCTCTCTCGCTGAGAGTTCAGATAGCAAATGATCAGAGTTGAGCTGGCCCAGTCCGAGTGGAGGCATGGCACTAATCAGGTGAGAGGTTGACCTGGAAAAAGACACAGACCGAAATACACACACACGTAAAACCATGAGAACCAGACTCGGTAAGACATTAGCTTGAGACGCATTCTGGACCTTGAGATTTGGGTTAAATTTTCAAAGACTACAAGGATAGTTTGCAAATCAACTGATGTGCAAACTTCCATCAAGACAATTCACTTGATTTAAAAAACACAGGGGAAGAATTGCACAGTTTTTATGAAAAATAAACAGTGATGACATCAGATTATGTGTCACTGCACCAAAACGTGTGCAGGAAAGCATCGTAGATGTATTTTAAAGAAGTTATTAGCATTAAGACTTAAAAGGGCACAGGAATACTAGATGAACACAATACCTAACAAATCATTAATACCATAATTACTGTCATTTTGCTTTTGAGAAGGATTCCAGGCACAAAGTTCTCCTGCATCAGGTTTCTTCTCATTGTGATTGTATAAATCATGATGAATACTCAAAACCATCATGTACTGTGAAATGAAATAGAATAGAAGTAACGAGGCTCACCTGTCCATCAGCATCTGGTATGGTTTTGTATTCTGAAGAAGACAACAAGACACAAGAGGTATTCAGATGCAACATTTGCTTCGCTAACGGCTGCTAAGAGAACAAAAGAAAACATAGACAATGTTGTCGTCTGTCTTGTTTACACGCATCAGTGTGGGTTACACATGAGATCTGTGGGCGACAATGCTTTTTGTGTTCTTTAAAATCCAACATTTAATTCGGTGGAACGGCTGGAATCACATACTGTAAAACAACTTCTGCTGGTGTGTGTATTGCATGCGTCTGTGTGGCTGTACAGACAAATTCCATGTGGAGAGATGTTGCGTAGATTTGTTTTGTTCTGACCTTCATGAAGTTTATGTTGTCGGCTTTTTGAAGAAACGTTTGCACTGAGCTCAGGAGTTTCTCTGCTTCCTGACGCCTCTCGTTGAGCTGCAGCACCTGCTGGGATTGTTTCCTCCCGTACACGGAGCAGGTGCTCTCCAGCATCTGCATGGTGTCAGACTGGTTCTCTTCCAGCAGCCTGTGCATCCTCTGATACTGGGCTCTCACACGCTCCTTCAGGTCAGACACTGTGTCCTGCAGAGAGAGAGAGAGAGAGGACGGGTGGATTTACAAAACACACAAATTCTACAGGCATATAAAACAGCTGTATTTTACAAGTCAAAATTATTTCCTTGCAATGGAAAGTACTACTTTACTGGTGAAAGTGGTTATTCAGAAAGTGGTTATTCAATGTTTTTGGTGGCTCAGGAAAATAGTTTAATTTTATTAAGTCTGAACATTTTGTCTCTTGAAAGTACAATATTAAATTGCTGGAATGCCAATTTAAACAGACAATTTGGCCTTTTGTGTTGTGTTTTCTTGAATTTCCCAGCAGAAGCTACTAAACTATAGCAAAATAGTCTCCAACAGAACAGAAATAAAGACATTCTCAATCTACATGAAGACGAATAAAGCCGTGCTGGTAGTGGTCAGATCTGTGTCTCATGCATTGTGTGTGTTGTACTGTACCTTCATCAGTGTCTTGTCAGCCTCCAGCTTGGCGAGCTGCTCATCAATGTTCTGGACACGACCCTCCAGTCGGTCTTGCTGCCTCATTAACGTGGCCTGCAGGGAGATGACAAACAAGAGATGGATAAGACAGAGGAACCCGGACCAGAGTCTTTGAAAACAGAAAAATACATGTTGGGAAAGTTTCTTAAAAACTCTGCTGCGGCCATCAGCAAACACTGGCTGCTATTCATGACTCACTGAGACAACCTCCTCCACAATCCTGATTAGACGGAGGAAACGACAGCTGCCAGCGACAACCACATGCATTTATCCATTAGGAGATCACCAGCAAAGGCCAACGCAACAACACAAATCCATCTCTGATTGCCTCTAAGTTTATCAGGGATCCTGCTGCATCACATGGAGCCCATTGTTGGGACCTGCCGACTTCCTCTGTGGGCTGAGGCATAGTGCAGAAAGAGCCACAGGCCATTAAAAGAGCCGGTAAACATAATCCTTCTCCATTTACAGCACAAGATGCTAATCAATCTACAGTCACAGGCCGACTGCAAAGAGGGGAGGGCAGGTACCTTTTTTTAATGAACTGCTTCTGAATGGGGAAAGGCACCCTGCCCACTGTCATGGCAACGAAACCTCACCTGTATTTATAAGTGACAGCTAATGTGTACCGTGTTTGTGGGGGAGTTAAAAGTCGGGGGCGTTTCACTACCCCCTTCTCTGCCTTCTCGTTTTTTGCCACATGCATTGCTCCCGTTGTTTGCATTGGCCTCTGTGTCAGTGACAGACTGTCGCGTCTGTGTGCACAGCGCTGGGCTCTGCTCTCTCCCTCCGCATGAGTGTGCATGGGAGAAAGGGAACGGGAGGAAAGGCGAAGGGCCGTGGGCTCCGCTTGCACATGCCAACAACGGACAGAAAGGAAAGGGAGAAAGACATACAAAAAAAAAAAGAAGAGAGTGGAGAGTGAAACCAACAGAGGGAAAGTTTGAAGCGCAGAAGAGAGAATGAGGACATTCCTGCGGTCTCTAGTGAGCGGGTTTCAGGGTATCTGCATTGTGGTATCACAGCAACAGGCCTCTTCAGCTGCTTACAACACTCATGGAGTCTTATGCACGACAACTGGCTGGCCACTATGGTGCACCTCGTCCATCTAGCTCCTAAAACAAAACTGTAAAACGACTCTAAATGACATAAAACACTGGCCAATATTAGATCCTTTAGTTTGCTTTTTCTTTTAAGCTATCCTTTCAACAGCTGACAATTTTATCACCTGGGAAACAGGTTTCACTATTTAAGATGATTTGGATGATGGCTTCTGGCATTAGATACACTGATAAACAGAAAGGGCACAAGTAGCATTTTAATTGAGTTTTAGAGCAGGACCATTTTGTAAACCCAACATTAGCAAGTTACAGTTGCTGTAGTGTTAGCAATATTTAGCCTAATTACACATCCTGCAGATACAGACCAATATTAGTATTTATGTTTTTCACCACACATCCATTTTAGGTCCAATATTCAGTCTTTTAGCTCTGTTTTGGTCTTCACCATCTCCTGTCTGCAGTCTTAACTGCTTAATGCTACTCAATGCTAGCAAGTCTCCAACTTTTAGCTAACTTAGATAAAACTCACAAGGCCATGAAACCAAAACAATGAACTGAAACCGGCTAAAAGGCTCCATAGAACTAAATGGGAAGTAGCCTACAGATATTTGTCTGTGGGGTGGTCTCGATGAATGAATCCACGACATACAATGATCCTCAGAAATATTGATCAACGCAGTTTAAGTGCTGAGAAGAAAACGCACCATATTCACACGGCGGCCATTTTCTTCTGATGTCACACTCAGGGTGGGAAGCTAAAATGCTATTAGCAACAGGTTAAAGATCAGGTTGCAATAAACCCGTAAGGAATCTGACAATCTGTTATCATTCACTGCTCCTTGACTGATAACTGCAACTGAAGAGACAATGGATGGTGAACATTTGGACGAACATCGGATCATGTTTCAAGGTAAAACAATATATTTGCTAGCTCATAAGCTACTGTTAGACAACAGCTAAAGTTAGCATTCAGCCACTTTGGTTTGATGCTGTTTAATGATATGATGGGACGGTTGTTTTATTTCTGAAATATCAATAATATCAATCAATCAATCAATATCAATATGTGGACACATTTATTTAAACCTGAGGGTAAAAAGCACTGGATTAAAAATTGTAATGCTAAATGCCCTACCTACTACCAGAGCAATTCTGAGGGTGGATGAAAAGAGCCATTAATTGAGAAAATTGATGTGGTTAAATCTAGTGCATTTTACTTGCAGGGTTAAATAAATACCTCTAAGATGTATACTGATATGTGTAAAAGAAACTCGTGTAAATTGTGCACTGGGGCCATATCTTTTCACGCATTTAACATATTTGTCAGGCTTTCAAGATTGAAACAAGTAGGCCCTGTTTAGACTAACTAACTGTTAGCATCTAGCTAACATTACATGCATAACTGTTGTGCATCTAAAAGGGTGGTGGCCCACTCTAGAGACACATGCACATGAGGGAAGGTTTTCCACTAGCAGCATTCTTGTTGGAAATCAGCATCCCACACCTGAACTACATCCCCACACCACATGTTGTTATACAAGAGGCACTTTCAGTTAACCAGCTCTTTTCAAACAATCTGATAACTGACTCTGCCCTGCAAACTCACATGGTGCCTAGTTCGTTGGCACAGTTTCTTGTTAAATCCAGTTTTTCTAGGTACAGTGTGTTTAAAACCTTTCAGACAGTACACTCACATTAATAATCACTGTCATAACATAGCACAGCTCAGTGGTGCCCATAGACAAAATCAGGGAAGAACACTTCCTGGGTTATTGCAATGGTAAACATTGCATGAGCATCTCTGTGTGAGTTGGTTTCACATTATAGTATCGTTTCTTTCTGCCTAGATGCTTCTGCTCAACAACCTTGTCTTCCTCATTTTGCCATGTTTCCACCAATTCCCTTTTTGGGGACAGGAAAGAACTGATCTGCTGATCTCTCTGTTACAGTTTGAATGCCTACCTTTATCAAGATTAAACCCGCCAATGATCACTTTCCCTACTGTCCTATTTAGGCATTCAGACACCCGCGGGTTGCCAGGAAGCTCATGTTTAAATGAGGAGCCTCAGGCTCAATGAACAGAGAGCCTCTTTCACAATCAACTGACAACTATTCCCCACGTCTGATGTCAATGGACTGCCCTCAGCATTCTGGGGAACTGACTCACACCAGCCCAGATACAAGAAACTGCAAACTGAAGAGCTCCCATGAGCGATGGTTTCCTGCTGAGATGCCTGAGAAAACCAAGGTGAGGTTGTGTGGGAGGACTCCTCCTCCGCCTGTCCCAGGAATGACATTACTATTATATTACTCTTCCTTTCTCGTCCCAAAATTACCCACACACCTGCAAAGGGTTACTGTTAAAGTTTCCTTTGAGAGCCAAAGTAACTAAAGATATGAACACAGCTACATTGTTTATCCAAAAACCAACAATAGTGCTGCCAGGGGGATTGAAAATCCTCTTACCAAAATAGACCACAGCTCAGTAAAGAAGGACAAACGCTCAGAAAGAAATGATGAGAAGCAACTCCTGCCTAAAACTACTTTAACAAAATGACCCAGCATCCAAGAAGAAGTCTTACTTTGGGGGTTTTGTCACATTCATCACCATTGATGTGCACTCAGTCTAAAGGCCTAAGCATGGAGAGTGTTAATTTGAGAAGAGCCAGGAACTCTTTACCCTGCAAACATACAGTTGTGAAAGAAGAGAAAAATGGGTGGGTGTGTGCATGTGTGTAGAGAGAGAGCAGCTTTGGAAAGGGCTGAACAGACATCTTTTGTCCCAATAATAGCTCTGAACCAGAGCAACAGATTGGACCAAAGACTTCTACCCATTTAGAACTTAGTGATCTACACACTGGAAAAAAAATGTGTCTGTAACATTCCCAACTGGAATAATGCAATTATCAAGCATATCAACAAGACATGGAAGATGCCAAATTGATCTTATTCTCCCTCTCAGTCATTCTACAACAGCAATCCGTATATACGTAAGGCAGTGCAATTGGTTGTTTTTTCTTACATCAGACTTAAAAAAAATTGTAGAAATGAGGAAAATACAGAGGTGCACAGAGCCATGACACACAGGCCTTAAGCGAGACGCATACCTTCACCTCCTGAGGTCAACCCTGCCAAGCTAGATCATGATTCACTTCTTGTCAGGTAGATGAACAAAAGTAGAATCTATGTTCTTCTTTCTTATGAGAAATTTCACTAGAATCACTTTTCAACAACTGCAAATGCTTGAAATTGTAATAATAATAATCTTTCTGGTTTGTGAACTGTCTCATAAATCATCACATTTCTATTCTAAAAAACCGCAGGTCAGTTCATTTATCAGCCTCCAAAGCCTCGCCAGTGTGTGTTTCCCCCATGAGCAAATGCTGAAACTGATCAGGGTAGCTAACCAAGCAGTTAAACAAAGTACATGTGGGTCCGCCCCCCACTGCACAGGGTTTATCATTTCTGGTGGATGCAGCTTGCATCACAGCACTTACCCGAGGGCACAGGGTGGCTTATGTGTGGAGTGGCGGTGTGTAGGCGTGGTTTTGTGCAGTGCTATGATCAAGGTTAAAAGCAGTGTGTGACATATGCCTACATGTCTGTGCGTGTGTGCCTATCATCTTCCCCGAGTGGTGGCTTTTCACCTGTCCAGTCCATTCACATCACATGAGATTAAAGGGAGCGACAAAGAAAGGAAGCCACAGACTAGTGAGCTGAGAGGAATATTTGACTCCATGAAATTCAAACAAAAACCAATGAAAGAAAGCTCACCTGTCACATTTTTTGACTGTCACCTGCGTTTCAGTTGACAGTTTAAAGTGAATTGGTGAGTAGGAGTGTGTGTGTGTGATTAATCTACCTGCATTTGTATGCGTTGCATATCCACATCGCAGACTGTATGTCTTTGGCTCGTGCAGTGCGAGATGCAGCAGAAGGGACATAGAGCCACATGCTCTTCCTCACAGTGGAGCAGCCTGTACTCCTCATGTGTGGGACAGGTCCAAGCGCTCAGCTCGTCAGCGTCAACTAACAGGTGTCCCGGGGCTGCACAAGGCTGCTGTAGGTGCGTCTGGATATGAACTTGGCAGCAGGGCTCCTTGCAGCGCAGGCAGACCTTCCGCACAGGCAGTGGCGGGCCTCGTCGACAGAGGACACACTGTAAGACAACCGGGGCTTTCTCAGTGTTCAAGGCATTGAACCGCTTGACAATATTGGCAAGCTTGAAGTTCTTCTCCAGTGCTGGTTTCTGGTTATAGTTGTGGTTGCACTCAGGGCAGCGCACTGCAGCATTGTCTTTGGCCCAGGCCTCCGAGATACAATCCTTGCAGAAGTTGTGCTTGCATGGCAGCTGGATGGGCTCAACAAAAACATTCAGGCAAATTGGACAGAGGAGCTCCTCTTCCAAGCTGTTTTTCCAGCTTGCATCCATGACTTAGGCTGGATCCAAACTGATGTGTTTCTACAAGGGTCAAAAGCGAGAAAGAGAGATCAGATTGACATATGAAAACAAAATACCCTTGTGACAGTTAAGCCTTCGAGTGTTGCCACTTCTATCTTGTCTGAAATGGAACAGAAAGATCTAAGCAGGGAAATTAACTCTTTACACAAACAGGCAATCCCCCTGCCAGCAGCCGATCTTATATGACTGTTATGTTGTGATCCGGCTAATTTTAGCTTGTTTCTGATGAAGGCTTCTGGTCAGCATCTTTTTATTTGAAAGTTGTGAAGTGCGTAGTTAGCTGTGTTGCCAGTTTGGTGTTTGTCCTGATATTTATTTTTAAGTTTGTGCTTGCAATTATGGTTTACTGCGTAGCATGAGTTAGCCACATCGATGCTCCAAAGGCGATTAGCCCAGTTAGCAGCAGCTCTCATGATACTGTGATGAAGCAGTTGGGCTAATGTTAGCTTGTTTACAATTATAACTGTTGCTGGTTGTTTGCATCATGTTATTGCATTTTCAAAGTTGTGGTCTCCATGTTGTTTTTTATAGCCTCTTCTGCTGCTGTACTTACTATACTGTGCATGTGCCGCAGCCTGCTCTGTGATGTGGGCAGGGGCTTTGGAGACGGTTTTGGAAATGAGAGGGAGGGGCCTGGAAGTTGTACTTGTACTTTCTACTTTATTTTCAAAAACCAATCAACTGCAGCTTTAATGATCTTAAGTTTTACATAAGCCTATTATCTGTGATTATTCATTACTCATAATATTACTTATGCAGAGGAAGAAAAGTGTGGTATGAAAGCTATATTATTATAGATACATCCATATCAAGTCTTTGACCATGTTAATATTAGTTTAAATGTAATGCATTTAACTAACTTTTTTAATGTAGTAGAGGCTAATGCAAACATTGCTGAACTAATGTGGAGGTAAGATCACGTTAGCTTAAACATGATGCTGCTAACATTGAACTATTTACTAATGGGGTTTAGCATGGACATTTTTACTAATCTATCAAGCCCAGTTGAGTAAAAAAATGCCAATGCCTAGAGCCCTAGGATTTTCTATACCATTATAAGACTAAACTGAATGAACAAAAATAAATACAAATACAGTTTTCTAAAACATAGGTTTTAAAATTGAGGTTGTCTGATATTTCAAGACAATTCATTATTTCTGAATGTAGCGACTACCATATGTAAATAAGGTCTTTTACAGAGTTAAATTATGGGTTGTTTAATATTGCTAAGCTAGCAGGTGTTGTGGCGTGAGTTGTTCACAGTTAATAAGCTTTAAAAGGTGTTTCTGAAGGCTGCTATATTCTACTGTCTGAAACTAATTTATCAAGAGCTCATGACTCTTTCTGCGTCTTTCCTGCAGAAATGAAATTGGCGAGAAATGCGGCTGTCACAGACGACGTGCTCAAAAAGAGTGAAGTGTGAATAATGTTAGATTGTCAGATAAGTAATTATGCCACAGGATGAGAGTGACAGGAGTCAGGTGACTTTTGGCCACTGAGACGTACAGACATCCATAACAGAACCAATATATTGGTAAGCAAATGCTATGGGAGCATGACAAACTTAAATCCACTCAATGTACGTCTCATTTTACTAGTGTTATTTTGGAAGATGCTCACTTGATTCGTTGGCACATTTGTTTCACTTCTTACTGATATACATCAATGACCTGCATTGCAGTTGTCTACATTTTGTAATGATAATGGTCCATAATGACGGGACATGCATACAAAGGCTGATTGCCACTCACCTTTACACAATAGGTGTGACATCACAGGTTAAGCAGACTAAGCAGTTCAGTGTGTAAATGTTCTGTTTTGACCAAGAGTTGTTCCACCTGCCCTCAGCACAAAATAATAAAAGTGCCTTGTGATATTACAATAAGGAATTTGGACACTTTCAACATTAAATCAAAATGTTATAATTATTACAAGGTTTTAGGTCCAATTTCTGAAACATTGTTCTAAATTCATATTGAAATGTATCCAAATATAATTTTGAACAAATGAATAATGCCATTTTAAACAATATTTACAAGTTTGGAGCACTTCATATACAGAACAGTATTCTGAGGATGCTGTAATTGTATTTCAAAAGTGTGTTCAGATTAATTTTTTAAAGGCAAAACATCAACTTTTTGTAAAGGTCTTAGTATTTCTTAAACCATTAATATGTTTATTATATATCGAGCAGAATATTTAAAAGCAGTAAAAAATATGTATATGTCAATATTGTTTCACTTTTTAATGAACTGTAATGTAGACAGTCTTTTAAATGATGGATGAGTCAATGTTGTTTTAATAACAGTTCCCCATCCTGCTGCGGATTGAGTTTTTAGAAGGTGGATGAATCAACATTGATTTAGTCTCAGTAATGGTCGAAAACCCTGCGTTCGTTCAACGTAAAACATCATTTCAATCTGGCTCCGGTGTCAACGTCGATTCAATACTTGGTTTAAAGGTTGTTTGAAGCAGGTTTTTCCGGAGCTGGGACTAACAACATGTCACAGTGACATCGGATTTCTGTGAAAAAGCCTTATTACAGTCCACTGAGACACATTGGAAGCATCATTGAAGGAAGAAAGGCTACGTTACCAACTATTTATTCCTGCCCATGTCGTCGGTGCACCTCTAATGCCCTCGGAGCTTATCGCATCCAGCCCGCGGTCTGATCCAGCTCCTGCCGTGAGATCGGAGCAGGGTGTCCGACATACATCGCTCGGTGCCGGGGGGAAGGTTTGACACGGTTCCCGGCTGTTATTCGGCTGGTTCCGCTTTCCCGTGAACTCTGACTAATATCTGATGATAAGTGCAGGCAGCTTGTGACTCGTCGGAAGGGAGCTTAGTGCTTCCACACACCGACTCCCCCTCTCTCCCCTCGCTCCCCCTCCTCTGAGATAACGTGACCCGTCACAGAGTTGATACACAGACGGGGGAGGAGCCCGGAGGAGGCCGGAGGAGCAGCGGCCACACAGCAAACTCTACCGGAGAGACTGCACATGTGCATGGCTGGAAAACAACAGTGTGTCCCTGACTGTGGTCCCTGACAGCCTTTTGCACATATGTGACACCCAAAGTGGGGTCCTGGCTTCCTGGGGCAGTGAAACACTGAATCACACACAGAAAGATGTCGATACACTTCATCTTAATGTTGTGTGCAGAGTTGGTACCTCTTCTAAATGAGACAGCCTTTTTTTTTTAATGTAACCAATACTCTATGCAGTTTTGTCTAAGGTTCAATAAGGTACTAATGCTTATAAATACATGACAATCAATTAAAGGTTCAGTGTATAGAATTTAGTGACATCTAGTGGTAAAGTTGCATGTTGCAGCTGATTCCCCTCACCTCACCCTCCCCTTCCAAACACGAAAGAGAACCTGTGTTATCCTTCAGTTGTCGTAAAAACTCAAAAGGGGTTTAGTTTGTCCAGTTTTAGCTACTGTAAAAAGCATGGCGGCCTCCGTAGAGAGGATCTGCTCCTGATATATCAAGTATTTAAATATAAAGGGCCCATTCTAGGGTAAAGTTCAACAGTTCGTACAAATTAGATGAAACTCACTAGTGAAAACATCACTAGGATTTTTATATTAAATATCTGCCAATAGATCCATTTTACCTTCATCTTACACACTGGACCTTTAATAAGAACCCAAACCTAAATCCAACCCAATCAACTTACAAAAAACAACAAAATGCAGTGAACATGGGGCCCTTTAATGATTCAGCAGTTTTGTATTGTATCTGAAGTATAATCTATTGATCAACAACTTAAGGCTGAATGCTTTCTTAAAATAAAGTGATAACCCCACGACCCTTATTAATCAAGAACCGACAATTATTTATAATCGCTGACATGATGGTGAATTAGAAAGTGCGACAAGCTTTATAACCTTGAATGAGTCAGCTACAGCCAACGGTCAGTTTTAGACATTAATGTGTGCAAACAAAGCTTGATTTTATTAATGGCTTCTAATAGATGTGTGAAGCATTAGTATGCGATTTATTACCCATTAGCAATGCTTCTGCATTATAGAGTCACAATAAAAGGTTCCCGGTTATTCACATGTACATTGTTTTATAAGGAATCAAGTATACATGTAAATATTGACTTGTATTCACATAAAAAGGCTTTTAAAGGATTAAGTTCCTCTTTAATACTGCATTAGTGCACCAGCTTTATTTGTGTAAATATCTACACTCTTTAATGCACTTGGGATTACAATCAGCCAGTTCAGTCAATAAGATAGAAATTACAAAATGCCATATCAACAACGTCTAAACGTTACATTTTACACTCTTGAGTTAAAAAAAAAAAAAAAGATTGTATAAGAGTATAATTTTAAAGGAGACACGGTAGTAAAAGTAGACTTTACTTAGTTTTGGCGTTAACATGGAATGCACTGACGGTATCAGAAAAAGACAGCGAACGCAGCAGCCTTGAATCAAAGTGATGTTTCTCAACAATCCAAGAGCTGAAGGCAAGAGTCGACAGCGAGTATGTGGAACTTGTCAATACAAGGCACTGTGGAATTTCACTCCAAGCAGGTCCTACTTATCAAAATACACATTTTACATTTCATCGGCCACTGGGGAGGACACTTGAGAGAGGACGCTGAACACATATTCCTAGTTGTTGAAAATGTACAGAGTTGATAGATTTACTTTCATAACTAACACATGCAGAGTCGAGCATGAGAAAACTGAAAAACGACACATTCAAAAAACTATTACTCAATAGAGGAGTTGTGTTCTTGGCACAGGGGATAGAGGTGGTTCTACCTGTAGCGCTTGACAAATATCTACAAAAGATTTGAGATGCTCGTTTGGTTTTCCCAGACAAACAGGCAGTGAATGGTAGTTAATGATAGTTCAACCTGTCATGTCGTATTACAGAATCATGACACTTTTAAGACACGGAAAGTTCTGGCAGGGAACCTCCAACAGTTATAACTTTGGTATGACCACAAACATAAGAAAAATGTCCAGCATTTGTAAATACTATACACGTTAGCTCAGTTGAAAACAATAGTGACAAAAATGGTTCAACATGTGACTATTCAGCCTTTTTCTAAGGCCACTGGAATAAATAGAACTAGTTTATGAGAACTGTGACTCAGTCGTTGCTTGGGACCTCATGTCTGCAGGATTCATCCTCAACTACATTTGTGACATATATGTCAGACCTGGCCTTACTGGAGGAATGGGCATCCGGTTTTGCCCGTCAGCTAGTGTGTCACCTATAATGATTGTTTTAACATCTGGACAGGCTGGATTTGACATTTTTAGAGGCATTCATGTTGTTAACACTGGGGTTAGTCTGAGAATGCAGTAACAGTCAAAAGTCTTCAGATAGTCCTCTGGGATGAAACAGTCTCAGGCTCTCCACTGCAGGAACAACACATCTGTGCGCCCCAGCAGCTTGGGGGTCGCTGCATGTTCTGGGAGGCCTCCAGTTCATGATGGTCCACTCTGGAAATGTGTGATTGCAGGTATTTTCCGATGGTATTTTCTAGTGATTAAATGTCTCTGCCTCATTGCAGTGGATTATCAAACACAGAATCTGGTAGGACAGAGATCGTCAGCTTCTTCTCTGGCCAACTGTACTCCTTTGGTAACTTTGTCTATACAAAGAGAAAGGGTACATGAGTTTAAACAGGCAAGCAGTTGAACAAAACAAAACTGAAAACAAAAGTTAAACAGGGGCTTTTACTTACCTCCTCACGAGTGTTCAGTTCCTGTAAATCGCCAAGCATTTGCTCTACAAACTCTTCGGTCAACAGTATCTAGACAGGGAAAACAGAAATTCCAATATATGCATTCAATATGCAAGTGCTACATGGAAACTGTGAGTTTCTGTGTGTGTGTGTGTGTGTGTGTGTGTGTGTGTGTGTGTGTGTGTGTGCGTGCGTGTGCGTGTGTGTACCTGAAGCCAGGGGCCGTGGGCTGCATATGGATGCTCTTCAGTAGCAAAAGCTCCTTCAACTCCCGTAGACACAAACGTTATGGCTGTGTCTCCATTGATACTTTTGTAAGTGAAATGTCTTCCATGGAGCAACCGACCCCTACAAAGGGTTGAATACAGCACAGTATGAGCCACAAAGGGTAATTACAAGTGCATGAGGATGTAATATCAGTTATTTTGGCCATAACAGAATATTTCTCGTTCCATATGAAAACTACTAGCAAGCTTTTGAAAACGTTTAAAGAGTTCTCTGTTGCAAAGGCAATATAAGAACAAATATGCTTCTATATTATTATCATCAGAATTAAAATTCATGATCAATCTTTCCACATTTGATTTTATAGACTTAATTTTCCATCAAATAAAAATGTATTATTAAATAATATAAAGTAAAATAAAACAAAACGTATAACAAATTCCCCTAAATTACAATGAAAATTGCGACACATACCAATTCATACAACACATTCTGTCGTACTTTAGTATGACAGACACATCTTCAGTAAGGTCTAGCTGGGTCTGTTGCATGGTGTGAAACTATCATTTAATTCCACATCTTTTGGGGATAATAAAAGTTTCAAGTGGAAAACATTTGCAAATGTAAGTAACATTAGTCATAGTCACACTCAATGCCAATATCACATAATCATCCCTTTACACCGTTTTCTCACTCTTAACTCTCCACACGTCTTTCCCTCTCTCACACAAACCTCTTTGTCTCCTGCGTGTGCAGAGCAAAATTTTGAAAAATAACAGTTTGTGTTGTTTAGTTATCGCTTAGTTTATATTTGGTCTGAAAAAACACATTTCAAATAACATCTAAATAATCTTCCAGATAGAGACGAACACCAAGCCCAGGTGGTTATCAGCCACATGTGTCAATTCCACAAGATAAGGAGAATATAAAGAAAAAAAAACACGTGCCTGTGTATGAGCTGTTGCCTCTAGTGATTCAATCATCAATATCAGTCAATGATATACAGTCGACCCAGAATCCAATAATAGATGCATAATGTTCTTATTCATGTGACAGGTTATATTTAGTCTGAACTTTTACTTTCTTAAAAATAGCACTGGACATTTTAATAATTATCCAGCATCGTAATTTTACTGGTGTTTTTGTTCTCGTGTTTATTTAAACTCTGTTTGGTCTTTTATTTGTTCTATTTCCTGCAGAGATTCCAAAGCTGTAGATGTTGTATGTGGGTGCAGGAGAACGGTGTCGTACCGCAGGCAGAGGGGCAGCAGCGTGCCTGCCTCTTGGTTGAATTTCAGATGGACGCTCTCCAACTGACGTGTTCGGACCAACTCATGTGGAACGATGGCCGCCGAACTCTCACTCTCCAAACTGTCCTTCCGACTCCTGAGAAACAGACGAAGAAGAGAAAAGAAAGGTAGAAGGAAAATTAAAGTGAGGAAGTCTGAAATAGTACATTCAGCAATTATAGGATGAGTGTCTGTGGAAAAACAGCTACTGTGAAGGAAACTGCCGCTCCTTGGACTGTGTCCGTGAAGCGTTACTTGACTCTGCAGAAGACGCAAACACTTCCCGAGAAAAATAGCAACAGGATAGTGACAAACCACAACATCATGCTGGTAGCTAAGAAACAAAGCTGGTAACAGTTCAAATGTCAAATGCTCTGAGTCACTGCACATGGTGGAGGGAGTTATCCTGGTGCAACCTCTGTGCTGAGCTGAACCCATGTTAGTGTGTGTGTTGGTGTGTGGGAGGAACACTTACTGGGGCCTCTCATGGCTCTGTCTCTGGCTGCTGATTGGTGGTAGTGCTGCCTTACTATTAAACTCCAGTCCTTTTCTCAGGGTCTCCCTGATCTGCTCTGTGTCTGTCAACACACAAAGATCAGCGTGGAATTATCCCACCATGCATTCCTGACAGCACGCGGAGAGAATGGTTAAGCATTCTTGGGTCTGCTCAGTCTTAATTAGAGGATCTACTCTTTTCTTTCCTTTGGGACTTGGCAAACCTTTGTCGGAGAGCCTGCGTGGCTGTGATCCTATGCAGATGGATCGGCTGTCCTCCTCGTCCTCTGGCGGTCGACTTAGATCGTCCCACACACACTTGGCGCTGACCCCACTTAGGTTAGAGCCCTCTGACTCGATTCCCTGGTCCACTCTCTCCTGCTTAGAAGAGCAAGAAATATACGCAATCATTAACACTAACTCAAATAAAACTCACCTAAGCTAAACATATTCAGAAATACGTGGACACTGCACAATGATGTACCAACAGGGGGCACTAAATACAGCGAAAGAGCAAAAATAATGGACAAGTTGTTGTCAAACAGGGGTGGGGAACCCATCAAGGGCCATTTCATAAAATTACTCTTTGTATTTCTACTAGTTCTGCTATTTCACTTTTTTGTATGTAGTTATGTAGTGCATGTAGCTAGCAGCTGTGGAGTATAATAAATAATAAAGCCATACTTGTAGGTGTGGATCAATGTCAAAAATGGTCTCCCCTCTCCTCATATCTGTGATTAGCCAAGGGCCACCAGCTCTGTACACAGGGAAATCATTAGCATTAGTCCAGCACAACATTAACCACAGGTTAAACACACAGACAGTTAATAAATTAAACAGTAACTACATTCTTCAATCTGCTGCTCATAATGTGTTGACCGAACTCCGGTATTTTTCAGTGGCACCGATGATAGTCTTTCAATTTCAGTTCAACGACACAAATGCATCTACAAAAGCCACATAACGACTTGAAACATTAAAGCCAATCTAAATGATGAGTTTCTCTCTTTGTGACATTTATACAGACGTAGCAATCCTAAATTATGAAACAACCCTAACCTATCATTTCAGTTGTGAAACAAAAATAAGCAAAAACCAAACCATTGAGAAATAGCATAGTCTTTTATGTAAAATACGACTTAAAAACCTAAAACAAGACTCTAATCTATCCAAGCCAACACAGGTCCACTCACACTCGGACTCCACGCATCAGTTCCAGAATCCCTTGGCCGTTCCACTGTTGGGCCGCCTGTAGCTCCTCTGTACACACACCCACAATCTGAACGAGACAAAGAAAGAGCATGAGGAGTGTGGTCTTCAATCATCTTAGTTTCTAAGTCCTTCTTACAACCGCTACTTACAACCTATCATACTGACTTCAACTCTCTCTTGTTGGGCAGCAGCAATGATACGTAGACATCCTCTTTGTGTAAGTGTGTGTAAAGCTCTGCCCCCCAGAGTCACCATTAAAGAGAATTAAAGTGCAGGAGAGCCAGGAAGTGTTTGATTGAGTGTGTGTGTGTGTCAGTAACAGTAAAAACACATGCCAGCAAACCAGATATTGGTCCTCGAGGACAACACCACATTTGTTTTTTGGATATCAAAAGTTGCTTTTAATTTCTTTTCTGGGGGAAGAAGACTGGTGACATCAGTCTTAGTTCTCTCTAGTTAATTTTCTCTACTTAGAGGGGGAGATGCACACACACCGATGAGATGTTCTGTTAGGTTGCATGTTTTTTTCGAATACCAGCCATGTACATATGTAAGTTTGGTAACCATCAGTTTTTAAATCGTGGTATTGGGAAAAAAATGGTGTACAGCCGTATCCCTAATAATTATTGAACTTACTTTTCTTAAACTTAAAGAACAAATACAAACACTGTTGGGCTTCCAAGATTTATTTATCTACTGAACAATAAAATATAACTTTTAACTAATTTGCTCAAAGGTTTTTCCTACATTGTTAAATTATTAACTAAATTTTAATAAAAGTATGTGTCCTGAATTAACATCATTGATATTATGATATCAGGTTACTACAGTAATGTCCCAAAAGTGCATTATGTAAAGCTATTTATACATATTTTGAACTCACCTGGAGAAAGCTCACTGTGCCAAAAGGTGTTTGAATTGGTTGTATCTGTGGGTCGTCTGTGAGCAACATGTGCTGGATACGAGATTCACTGTTGTCCAGTGGATTGTGCCACGATACATGGTCGCCACTACAAAATGTGTTTTCTGGAGAAGAAAGATTAAAAAGGAAATATAAATTTTAAAGGATGAAAAGGGATGCTGTTTTAATGCGTCTACAATAAGTAAAGCAGCCGTAAGAAGTATTCACTTACTACTTCTTTTAATAGTTTGATAACACAGAGTTGCTGAGGGAAACGTGCAGGAACAGCAAAAGAGGGGACACAGATCGGTGAGAGAATGCAAGTGAGCGAGAGAAATCAAGCCCCAAATGCCATATGAAGAACATAAAAACTACACTTCAATCTGAGGAATCTGCTTGGGAGGTAACATCCACCCAGTCTAGATTTACTGTAGGAGAAAAGTGAGGGGGAAGATGGCCAGGAATCAGCATTCATTTAGCTCAAGGGCCCAGCCCACCCACGCGCAAATTGACCCCAGCTGGAGAGAAGAGAAGGGTTGGAGAGGAGAGGAGAGAGAATAGCCTTCTTCTCTTTCTGCGTGGCTTTTAAATGCCCCCTCTGTTCTCAACCATTGTGAACATTATATACACAACTGAAGTATTTAAAGAATGTAGCAGAATAGTGTATACTTATTTATCTTACTCATGATACACATTCGCACACAACAACAATGATCTTATTTGTCATGTCATCCATTAAAAAAACAAGCCTTGCTTAATGCTTAAGGAAAAAATTTGAAAATAGACCTCCCCTAAAAACAGAGCGCTCCAACAAACACAAATAGTGTATTCAAAACTTGTATCAGTGGAATTATACACTACCTTTACAAAGAATACATTCGGAAATTGTTATATCAAAACCAGCGCAGATAAATCATTTACTAAACTATTAACAAACTTTGACTAAATGATTAACACAAATCAAAAGGTGTCCAAGCGAAGTCTGAAGAATGAGGAGCTGTACAAATGTCTTTCATAACCCTTTGAGTTTTATTAATTAAAACCTTAATAGGTTCCTTCTTAAAATGTCTAAAAGAGTATAAAGGGATAAATGACATTTCCAGAGGCCAAATTCATGTCTCAAAACTGCTTGTTCAGTTAGATCAATGGTTAAAAATTAAACTAAAACCAAATCTTTGTTTTTTTTTATGTAATAAAATAGCACCCTTCTTCATATTTGTTGCTGGCCATAATTAAGTTGTTACAATTAATTAATAGATTTCTTTAAATATTGCGTATGAGATTAAATGATGGGATCTTGGTGTTTAATCCAAGCATTGGTAGAAAACATAAATACCACTCTGTGTTGTGCTCTTACCTGACTGGAACACGTAGCGAGCCAAGCCTTGCATGAGTTCAGCTGGCCAGGTCGGGGGTGCCGTCTCTCCAACTTCTCTTTTGAGCCTAAAGGTGAGCTCAAAGCCAAACCCGCTGGGTCCATCTGCAGCTGTGAATCTGACACACACACACACACACACACACACACACACACACACACTTTACTCTCTTTTATATACATGGGGATTGTGATAGTCCCACTGCTTGAAAAGATCAACACACTGAACATGCTGTGAAAGAATAACAACAAGAGAGGGTCATAGAGGTCCAGTGTTAGTTAGAAGTTCATGGTATGTTAACGAATTCTGACTTAGGCAATATAATGTCCCAATGTCCACAGTTTTTCACAATGTATAATGAATTCAATGAAAAGGATCCCTGAAGCTGTCTGAGCAACAGGTAGTGGAGTATTTGCAGCAGAGTACTCACTCGTGAACCCTGTTGTCCCCGTACAGGTCACTCAGTCCAAAGCTGACATAGTGCCAGTGCTCCTGGATGTCCTGAGCTGAACAGCCCGAGTTCCTGTACATACTGATGTAGTCTAACGGGTCAGGTCCCCCTAACCTGTGAGGAGCAAGACAGGAAAACCATCAGCCGGACCAAAGATCAACGTGTTTTACTGTTTCTGCACTCACACCTCAGTACACATGATGTACAGATCTGCGATTGATCAAGGAGGCATACACTTTTACACAACTAGTAAGTACACTCATATTAAGTTGTTATGACGCTGGTGCTGGGCCCCCCGACCCCAGAAAACGATGTGGCTCCTGCCTTTATTTGGCTGAAACGTTAGCAAGGCGGCTAAGCTAACAGTTGGCTAAACGTTTAGCCATTACTACAAAAACTAGTTCCCCTAACTCCTCAGCGACAGAAATGGCGGACTAGCAACAACTTGGGCTGTACCTACCAGTATTTGACGATGGCTGTTACTTGGAGCGGGTTCGCTTGCTCGGGGTAAAGTCGCCGGCACTCCCCGTAGATAGCCTGCAGTCCGGGGGGAAACAGCGGCACCAGCCCGTGGGCTGGAGCACCACTGGTAGGCCGTGCCTCATCCATGCCACGGTCTCGAACAAATCCGCTTATTCTCTTTAAAAACACCGCGGAGGCAGCGATCTTCCGCTGTCCGCTCCCAGTCAAAACTAGCAGGAGAGGGAATCAAACCATGCGGGCTCCACGGTGGCGCTGCCGCCGGACGGTAAACAACTTTAACTTAGCTCGTTGTGCTTCACTCTGCAGGAGCCAGCCTGTTGCTCATCCTCTACAAAACCCACCCATCCACTACCATTGGTTGGACGGAGCTTATTGCGTCACTGACCGACGGCTCCTGTCAGCCAATGAACAAGGAAGCTAAGGTTTGTGTGGATTTCTAGATCATTCTGATTGGCCCACACGCTGTCAATCAAACAGAAGGCGGATGTAATTCCAGAGTCGCGACTTGTGAGATTTTCTGGAGCCAGATGGAACTTCAAAGAAAAGATCGAGTAGCCAAAGTAGTTGTTGAAGAAGTATTAAAAGTATCTAATTAAGTATAATTAACACAACGTAATGTAAAAAATACGCTAAAAGTCCTGTATTACATGTTTTCTACTTCAATTGTAAGTATCAGGCCTATTTTACCAGCAACTAATTTCTACCACTGCAATCAAAATCATATTTTTGTAGATTTTCTATCAAGTAATTATTTTGTCATATTTGTCATAGTTTCATAAACTCGTGTTTTCATGAACGTGTGAACAACTATTAGTGTCGCAAGTTGCAAGTAAACATATCTTCAAAAAGTGTTGCAAGGGCCTAACCTCCGCATAAAGTGAATAACATTTCATATAGAGTGAAAGATTGTAATCAAACTCTGCTTGAGAATCATTATTACTTAATGTGATAGCCAAGAAGCCAATGTAACATTATGAGTTACTTAATTATTTATATATAGTAGTCTTACATTATATTATAGAGATGTACACATTAGAACATCTTTAATGTCGGCATTTGAGTATATTCATCAAACATAAGGAGGATTTATTTTCATCCGTTTTCCTGCTGCCTGGATACTGTAATAATTGGGTCACATTGCAAAGGCCTTATTGTATCCCACATGAGTGTTTTTCAAAGAATTTATTACGGACAAATTGAATATGAGTCAGCAGACCCTTATCATGAGATTTAAAAAGGTAAGGACCTTCAGGGTGGATCTTTTAATCATTACTTCCCTGATAAGAGATAACATGGCATGTCATGGCATCTTTCACAAGTGGAGCACAGCATGTAATCACACCCTTTTTTTTATTAGCCTATGGTTTTGTGCATGGAAAGGATAATTTAATCCTAACTGTCAGGCATCAGGGTGTCTTCATAACTGGATTTTCTTACACATATTACTTTCTTATATACTAGAACAGGGCAATGGTTCAATACAAGCTTTTTTGGCTTTACCAAATAATTAGCATTCAACCATGATGGTGAAGAATTTAACCACTATGGGCCTCCTCCAGTGCTATACTTTAACCCATGTCGTAGTAGTGTATAAACTGAATAAACCAAAGCACCTTTGTCCTCGTGGCTGCAGTCCCAGAACGGGGTTTGGACTGAGGGCAAACAGTGTTAGGGTAGATTGGACAGAGTCTAATCCAGTTGTAGAGCTAACAGAGGGGGACAGGAGGGTCCTGGGTACATTACACAAATGACTTTTTACCTGTGGTGTCACAGGTACCTCAAAATAACTGCTTTTAACCAGAGATATATTCTCATAAAAGTCCTTATAACAACATTTAAAAGTTGATGTAGCTTGGAATTTTGTCAGATTACCATTATGTTTTAAAAGGAAAGGATGATGATTTTCATATTTGATCATATATTGTTTATAGATAACCCAACAACTTGCCGTCACCATGGCTAAGGATGTTATGAAACTACATAAAGATGAGATGTGCATGTGGCTTCAGTATGTAGCATGGTAGCTTCTATTTCTTGCTGCAATGTTAATGTAGCAACATTTAAAATAAAATGTGAAAGTTAATCAATTACAGAGGAACAAAATGATTTTGATTAGCTTTATTAACAACATACAACATGATTAACATGAACGTTGACAAACTTACTGCCAAATAGTAATATTATAAACAATTTCAATTTAACTTATCATGCGTCATTTGAACACAACAATGAAGTGAACAATCCGTGATGCCGTGCAGTTAGGCTGACAAACCAGTACCCTACCAAAAGAACTAAGCCCATAGATGACACCTGAAGATGCCCCCATCTATGGAATTCAGTTCTCATAGTAGAGCACTTATCAATATGTGGTCCCCGGGAAACTCTTAATCCAAAAATATCTTAATCTCTTGAACACAACCCATCGTTCATTTAGTGTATATTTCTCAACTCAGCTCTTTGTCTATGTAATAATGGAACAATACACAATTAAAGTAATCTATATAAAATAAGGAAACATAAAATCTATGGTGATTAAAAACAAATGCGGGTTAAAGATATATGATGCGTAACTGATGAAACCATCCCTATTTCTCAAGAAATTCAGATGATGAGATGATGTCATCAGCACTACTTTTTTCTATCTTAAGATGATTGAGCAGAAGGCCATTACTAACTACAGCGGATATTTCAATTAAAAAAAATCTACATTTTCTGAAATTGGCTACAAATTGAGAGGCGTTTTATTCTATGTGAAACAAAACTAATGTGGAAAAACAAACCTCCAGACTGCAGTTGTGATTTGTGGATCCAGCTCTGTGGTTATAGAAAGAGTCTGAGGAGGGTTTCTCGGGGTCATCTGAGGAGCTCCACGGTCTTCTTAATCCAAGTATTCCTGGAAATGCTTCACAACCACTGAAATGAAAGTCTGTCCACCAGGCTGATGCAAGCAGCACTGAAGCAGATCATGGTGCTGATAGTGCTCTGATCAAGGCATGAAATGAGTCATCAGTTATCACAGTACACTCCCAGGAAAAGAACTTTGGGACGTGTAATTGCTGAAATACTTTTAGTCAACGAATCGCCCCCAAGCCCTCCTAAGTTTGATATTAACCAACATCCACTGAATTACAGGATCTCTACGGTCTTCTCAGATAAAAAACCCTCATTCAAGGTCTCTTATCGTGACAGTATATACATATATATGCATAGAGAGGGAGAGAGAAAGAGGGAGAGAGAGAGAGAGAGGGAGAGATACTTCCTCAATGTTATCTCAGTCACTGGTTGACTCAGTTGGAGAGTACATTCTTTTAGGACACATGCAATTCAGGACAATGAACTTTCTGATGAAGGCCACACCTGAACACATTCAGGAAACTATCTTTCCGGCCGTTGGAATTGGAAACAACCAGTTCTACAGACTCTTGCTTACGAGAATGAGGACATTAGCCATGTATTTCAGCCTGCACTGAATTAAACAGCAGACTGGCAGACACCAAAAAAAAATCACATCTTAAAACAAGTTAAAAATGTATAAATTGTAGTTTTGTGTCAGCATATCAGACAATTTAGTAATTATTTACATCAATAATTTCAAAAATGTCAGCATGATTTGACCAGTTTGAGAGAGTTCCCGCCTATATACATACCCTTGTCATTCATTTAAGAGTTTCCAGATCTTGGATTTACCACTCATCCATTTCATCATAAAGGCCTCCTAGGTCTGTGCTGTAGCGGATTCAAACTTTAAACACACCTCAGCAGTCCCATCTCAGCAAAAACGCAGTTTCAGTGTTGAATCAGAAGAATCAATCTTTCCAAGCTGAATGAAGACACCCCTCCCCAGTTCACCTGCATGTTCAGCTCACTGTCCTACGTCCTCCAGCTCCCGGGTAAGGATACAGCACACTGTCTGACATTCAGAGCAAAAGAACCTTAAATACCAGCACCTTTCATATCGCCCATCAGCCTCCCTCCCTCCTCTGTTTTTTATGCACTCCCTCTGTACGGTAAGCCCGAGTGTCACTTCCCAGTAACAAGGAAACAGTGGGAGTGAGCAGCACACCCCCTCACAATGAATCAACACATAATAGTTTCTGAGGAAAACCATCTGACTGGCCCTGCCCCCTGTTCCCATAAAGTAAGTGGGGGAAAGGCTGCGTCTTCTCGAAGAATCAGGAATTCCCCTACAGGCCATGAACAGCTGTCGAGATGAGAGGCGATGACGAAGCAGACACATTGGAAGTTTGCCGGGCGAGCATATGCAAACAGAAACTGTGTTAGGTGCTTTGTATGTACCCAACAGTGAAATAAGTAACACTTAACAGTATATTTACATAACCTGTAACAGGAAATTCTGTCCCCACGCTGCGGGTGTTGAAATGTAGAGTCATGTTTGAGCTGGTGACAGTGTTTCCTAGAAAACTGTTTTATCTTTGTTAAATAATATTTATCAAAAGGGCACCACTTGCGTCATGGGCACATTTAGGAGGAGACTGATTAATAAGAATATTTTTTGTGGTTGCAGTCGTCATTACTCAGGTCTGATAAGAGTGTTTTATCGTAAACAAAACCTTCCTAAAATAACTTTATTTGTCCTGTGTTCATAGTCCAACGTGACAGGGATGTGACACTGATCTTGTTCACTCACATGGACGTGGCAGGACTGGGTCAGCAGGGTAAAACCACTGCTTTTAAACAAGGCAGCACACAGTAATATTCAAACAATTTAACTGTTCGGTGACCACATAAAAAAAACAGGATTTCCTCATTCCCTTTGACTAGTCAGTTAAAGTACAGTAAACTCCCCTGGAATTTATTCATACTTCCTCCCAAAAAATCCCAGTTAGAATAATTCAATAGATTTCCTTGAAATGGAGATTCACCAGTGTTGGAATAATTACAGCATAGTTCTTCTGGTATGTGAATGTGCATATTTCCAGGACGTGTACATCCATGTCATGACTTTATGTGTTGCAACGCTTAAGATGACGTACTAAATTTAACTGTAGGTAGAAACCGAAAGGATCAAGAGGACTAAAAATAAGAAGATACAGAGACCCCATAGAGTCCCACCATTGATGTGCACTTACTCCAGAATCCACTTTCAAACTCCATCCTTGGGCTGGTGGGATAAGTTGCAATTGACATTTTGCGCCAGACTTCAGAAACAAGCCTGGCTTTCATGCTGCTGTTTGAACACTGGGGAAATCACTCGCAAAAGGTCACTGAGCCCATTTCCTTTCTTTCCTCCCTGTGCATCTAAAGACCTGTAACAGCCCCTTTCAACTGCACTTCAGTTACTAGCAGAGATATTCAAATGTCTATATAGGAAGTGAAAGAAGGTGGAGGTAACCAGAGAGATGAAACTGAATTGTTTTTATTACAGCTATTCCATGTTCTGACAATGTTGCTGTAACATAAAACATACAAGCATTAAATTGAGGACTGGAAAACAATGCTGACTGTTTTATTAAGCTCTTATTCAAATTATTAAACTCTGCAGCAATAAATCCATTAACCCATTTAGACCAAATGCAATATATGCGTGTACATACCTTTAAGACCATTTGGGTACGTCTCTCTTGCGTGGATCTCATCCACAATGCCATTGTGTAAGACATGTGCCTGATGAAAGACATAATTCGCTGAAATACTCATGGGAGGGTCGAAATGTAATTACGTTTGTTTGCGCTGTGAGCCGGCAAACAAATATTAAAGTAGACGTTACTTGTGATCCACTGACCAAGGCTCAGTCAGTAAGAGACATGTATGAGGAGGAGGACAAACAAAATGGGCTAGCTCGGCGAGTTTGCCTACTTTATTGGTTTTTCAAAACATGTTCACAAAGTTTAGGGAAAGGACAATGGTTTGCAATGAAAGCCAAATGTTTAAGCTGTCAAATGTTTTTTACTTCATGTCTCTATCTGCTTCAAAGCCTGAGAAATAGGTTTTCGTAGACATTTGTAATCCTGTCAGCTCCTCCGATTTTAGGTGGTGGATTTCAAACAATGCTTTGGTTTTAATGGGTTAACAGAACCCATAAGGTTCTCAAACACCTTATTCAAGTAGCGTTTGTTTTTTTAAAACGTAGGACTACTACGTGTCTCTGAAGTCCTTCCTCCCCCTCCCACAGGTGATCCACAGAGAAAGTCCCCCTCTGCTCCACAAATGTCTCAAACAGGTGGAGTCCGCCGCCTACACCAAAGTAGTGGGATTTGGTGGCGAGGTAGACGAGTCCATCTGGTGCCAGCAGTTTGTGGAGGGTCTCGTGGAGGCTGGGGTAGTAAGCGGTGTTGTAGATTGTCTCTGAGGTGAATATAATATCATATTTGGGTTGTGAGCTCGCCTTTAGAACCAAATCAAGAAACGTACTCCAGTCACCAGAGAAAAAACGACACTTCGATAAAAGCGGGTGCTGGGATAAGTCTATGGCTTGTTTCTTTGGAGGCGTGCTGCCATCTTTCAACGCTTCTTTCTCTTTCAATGTCTTTCGACAACTTTCTTCCTCTTGTAACTTTCCGTCGCCCCTCCCTTCTTTGTCATCTTCACTCTCTATGTCATCATCCTCCTGGCAGTTTAGTATTACATTAGGTACTGTCAGCTGTTCAATAACTGTGCTGTTATAATCCTGAAAGTGGATGTGACTGGCTCCTCTCTTCAGAGCTAGTATCCCCAACAGCCCCGCACCACAGCCCAGATCTAAAACTGCCTTCTCCCCAAATGTCTCTCCGTCTCTCTCCATGAGCTCCAGAAGGTCATAAGTGCACTCCCACACCTTCAGCCCTCCCTCGTACACACCGGAGATGAGATCAGACATCTGCTCTGAAGTATGAGAGAGGATATTCTCATCATCCTTTCGTTCCGAGGCCGTCTTCTCGAAAACTGTCTCGTTGAGGAAGTGGAGGGGAGGAAGACTTCCGATAGTGACTGTTTCAGGGACAGCGTCCACAAGGAGGAACTGAGGGTCAGCTGGTAGAAGGTGCTCTTTGGCCTCTTTTACTGGCTCTGCTGGTTTGGTATTGTCCTGGTTCTGAAAAATACAGTATCGTGGGTTAGGGAACAAAGACTTCTCCTGTGGTTATGTACGTGCTTGACGTCTCTGTGCAAATGTATGACTGTGCAACATGGGAGCTACACTGGTTTCAAGCTGACAGTACAATGGGTTGAGGCAAAAACATTTTGGGATAATACTATCATTGTGCCTTTGGACCAACATTGGGATTTAGTAATGAAATGTGGATGTTTTAAGAATGCTGTGTGTTTGCTGCGTTACATAATAAATTAGTAAAAAGGGTTCCAAATTCATATTTCAAGTAAATGAAAGTTGTGAGGTCAAACAAAATATAACCATGTAGACCTGAACTGTTACTTGCTTTAAAGCTTCTACAGACAATCTACCTTACTTTGTTATATGTATTTACTAGTTACTTCATTTCCCCATACCTCCATAACGGACCCCGACAGTATAGATACAAATGTCAAATGACTAATTTATCACATCCCTATGTACTTTGCGGTCGGACGTACAATAACAGCTCATACAGTCATACAGTCATACACCATCAATGTGGACATGATTTCCACAATGACTGTATTGACACGAAGGTGCTCTGGGATGTCAATGCCTGTCAACCTACGCTCTCTAGTGGTTAAATGAACAGGAGAATTTTCAGTGTTGACAAACAGAGATGAAATTACTCACAGGGGAAATTTATAAGATGACCTGCATATATGACGAGTGTGTGTGTGTGTGCGTATTAGTGAGGGGGTGCGCCCCTGTGGATTTTCTCTGTGCTCCATTTGAGAGACGACACAAAAAGTTTTGACCAGAACACAGGTCTGTGTTTAGAGTTGGATAAAGAAAAACGTATTCTAGACTTTTGTCTAAAAAATGAATTATTAATTAATATAAGTTGAAAATACCAAAACCTACTTTATCACTGAATTTAGTAATTACTTTTATTTCTAGGGTTTTCTCACCAACACACCTGCCATATCAAGTTAATTTTACTTTGCACCATGGTTTATTTCTATACCATTAGATAGGATAAAGCTAGTTTATATATTTATAGCCGAGACCACAAAGACAATATTTATTTTGTCTACTATTCATCTCATATTTTATGCACTTATTTATGTAAAATTATATTATTATTTGGGTGGGTTTTTTTCTGCTCTCCTCATCTGACTTGTTGATTGATATTTGTCTTTGTTGGTTCTACAATCATAAAGCTGTTCCAGTGGAAAAACCCACCACAGACATACTGAGGGTCCTGTTCCTCCTCTTCCAGCCCCCAGACCTCACGAAGCTATACACGCCACTGTCTGTGCAGAATTTTTCCAACTTAGCATTAGTCTGAAAACTGCGATCTGACGTCACTACCTGACAGTTTCGAGTATATTGAGTTACTCATTATTAAACTACATTAAATCACTGGACTAACATTACTTACAGTTGGAGCAGCATTGACTTTCTTGCTGTTTTGCGATTCGGGTCCACGCGCTTCGTCCGAGTTCACACTTTGTGTCGGGACGTCGAAGTTAAAACAAAATGACATGATGACAGAACACGAGTAGCTTCAGGTTGTAGCTGTTTACTTCAGTATCCACATGGCGAGCACACCGCCGAGCGAGTGAAGCTAGCACAGCCGCTATGTGGTGGAACTACAAGTCCCACAATTCCTAGAGCCAGAGTCCCCAACACCAGGTTATTAAAGTAATTCAAAATGAATAAAGGTAGACAACACAATACATTTTGTGTAAAATTAAGTGTAGATATTTATTACAATGTAAAATGAGGGTAGATAATCGAGAAACTAATCACTGATTGTTTGGAATCGTTTCCTGACTCGGAATACCATGATGCCTTGCGCCTCTCGCCCCCGCGCATGCGCACCACCTCAGGGATCAGGATCCAGTTAACTGTCAAAGCAGCTCGGGTTCTGCTGTTCTTCGCTAAAATGTGGGAATAAATCCGGTTTTTACCTCCTTTTGGAAATGTCGACCGGAGGGTTGGTGTCGGCGGGTTTCTGGCTTCTATAGAACAGTGAGTATTTTCTGAAATAACCCTGAAATCCAGTCAAATGTCAAGAAATGAGCCGCAGCGTCAGATGTTTAAAACCTCGGATGACATCCAAACAAAAGAGATTTAGGAGGGCAGCGGTGCAGCGGTGCAGCGGGGACTGTCCACAGCTCTGGGTGGGATGGCTGCATTACATGTCACGGCTTTCATGGAGCTGCAGCCACAGCTAACTGTTCTCCACGCGTCTGTGAACCGGTCAGTGTCGGATGGAGGGAAGCCAGACGCTGCTGGTGCTCCCAAGAAGTCCAGTACCCTCCGGAGCTCTGCCTCAAGGACCCACCCTGAGGTATCTCACCTGCCTCCGCCCAGACTCCACCCTGTCCGGAATGTAGAGAGACAGGATACAGAACACACCACCTCTATGTATTACTGTTTTACCATCAGGCTTCTTTGTGTGTGTCTGCTAAACTGTAAAAGTACCTCGAGGAGTTTAAGTGTTGGCTGATCATGGAGAGAACAACTTAACTAACTAATAAAAAAGAAAAAAATCCAAATTGACTGACCCTCATATGGTAAGTTTCATCTAAAGTACTGGGTTGCAGGTGAAAGGATTAATCTATCTATTATATGCGATGCTATTATAATTCTTGCCAATGTTTACACGTATCCATCAATGGGGATGTTCTGTTGGGTTTTCTGTATCTGAAAAGGGTTATTTAAATATCCAAGATAAAGAAAAAACACACCTTGACAGAACTTTGCATTTTTACTATTTTCTATCTTTTATTGACCGAAACAAATTTAATGTGAAAGCACACATACTCTGGATTGTTAATATAATTTATTTTCTTTGACCATTTTGTTGCAAATGGCTGTACTATCCATGAGATTAGATTTTGAGTTTTTGAGTTTTTAACAAAGGGGTGTGAACAGTTTGCTGCTGCCTATAAGTGTTGCTGATTATTGCCCAACCGGTTCCAGTGTCTCATCTATACATTTTATATGTCATGGTTTGATTTATTTGAACGTTTTATTCATTCTAACATTGGTTTTAGGATTTATTATTCCATTCATTTTAAGGGCTCATATTTTAATATTCTGTTTCATACTCTATGGTGTATTTAGAGTGTGTGTGTGTATTTCCATGTTTATGTTTGTTTGGGCTCGCAGAGACATATTTCCTTATTGATTTGACAATAAAGTAATTAGTCTTGACAGATTTACAGTTAACTAAAACAGAACTACTATTACTACTACTACTACTATTTGCAAAGTTGCATGTCTTTCAACTTTGCTGTGAGAGTCTTTAGTTGACTCTTTCTCTATTTTTCTTGCAGGTGCAGTTTGGTCCCAGATGCAGGATGCGGTGGTGTCCCAGCTCTGTGCTGCACCTGCTGCGCTGTGTACGGTCCCGCTCCTGCACCAGGAGAGGAAAGAGCCGGCTGCCTCCGTGGATCAGGGAAACATGGGCGTACATACTACTGCTGGTGCAGTCACTTTGCTTTAACTCTCTCACTGACTCAGATGTGGTGTTCGACTCAGTCTTTGAACCAGTTTTTTGGACTGTGGACTACGTCACCCGCTGGTTTGGCACAGTGAGTTTGTGTTTGTCTGTGTGCTCATATAATTAGTTACAGCAAGTTTTGTTTCTATCTGGAGAATGATCTCTGTGGGTAACCACTGTCTCTGTCTGGAAGGTGTTTGTTTGTCTGGTGGTGATACTGACCAGCTCCATCCTGGCGATAGTCTATATTATTCTACTGCCTCTGGTCCTCAACACGTACTCCCCTCCATGGATCGCTTGGCACATTTGTTATGGACATTGGAATCTCGTCATGATTGTTTTCCACTACTACAAATCTGCCAGGACCTCACCCGGGTATCCCCCCACTGTAAGCCTTCAACTTCCCTTTTCAGCCGGAGCACAAATAACTTTTCTAAATGGGCTTAAACTGAACTTACATTTACCTTTTTACCAGGTAAAAAACGACAGTCCATTTGTGGCAGTCTGCAAAAAGTGCATCATGCCCAAACCAGCAAGAACACACCACTGTGGTATCTGTAACAGGTGAGTCATTCTTCTCCTCTTCTATAATCTCATTATTGGGGAGAGATTTTTCCTTGGAGATTCCGATGTATGGTCTATATACTGTATGTCTATGTATCTCAAATGGACTCCGTGTCTTATTTTGACTGTCAAAGATAAACGATCCTATACTCACAATAGCTTAGTAGAAAAACGGACTTACTGGGGCCAGGCCTGGTTAGCAAGATCCTTCTGGTGTTACATGCATTTAGGGTACTATAGTTATATGTTGTCTGTTAAGAGAGGAGGGAAAAAACACTGTCTATATAAGTATCAAACTGAAAATTATCTCTTCCCTTTGTAGGTGCATTCTGAAAATGGACCATCATTGTCGTATCCTTTGTGCTTATCATCATTTTTGATGTATCAGAAATCATATAACTTGACAGTGAAAAAAAATAGACGGTGGTTTGCCTTAATGTCAGCGTCTCAGCGTGGTTAAATAACTGTGTGGGTCATTTTAACCACCGTTACTTCTTCTCCTTCTGTCTCTCCATGACTTTGGGCTGTGTTTACTGTAGCATCAGTGGCAGGAACCTGTTCCTGGAGGCTTACAATGCTATTGAGGTGAGTGGCTCAGACTGACAGCCCACTGTTAGACAGATATCGGCTGCAGGACTGCTCTAATGTTGTTCTCGACTGTTTTTTTCGGTTACATTTCCTCCGTGTCAGGTGTCTCTCTCTGTGGGGCTTAAATGTTACCTTACTGACTAACATCTCATGTTTCTGTCTTCAACTCTTGGGTTTATTCGGGCTGTTCCATTAGCACTTTAAACATTTGGATATGGATAAGCCAGGGGTACCAGTAACAGGGATGGGTCCTCTCATAGGGCTGCTTCCCCCTGGCCAGGTACAGTCTCTAAATAATCACACAATACAATCACTGTTGTCTTTGTTTATTATCACTGTCTAACATTTCTTCTTTTCATTTTGATCAAGACCAACTATCAGACGCCTGCACCACACTACACCTTTAAGGAAAAGATGATTAATAAGAGCATCATCTACATGTGGGTCCTCACCAGGTAAAATCTACATTTCAAGTTGTCACTTGCAGTGTATAGAACCTTGCCACCCAATGTTACCTAATACATAAAACAAGCTCAGCAGGTTTCATGTGTTTAGTAGATAAAAAACAGGACGCTTTTGTGACAACATATTCCACCAAGGAAACGGCAAAGCTTTTTTAATCAGTTTTTACATTTATAAATGTATAATTTACGCAAAGAAATATGCTACAAAATATCTGCATTTATGTTTATATTTTACTTAAAATGTATTTGTTTATTTTCTTAATTCAAGGTCTATATATTTGGTTATATTTGTGTTGGGGTCTGTATAACAAGTATATACCCCAATCAGGCTAGGCTTACTTTATTAATATTGTTTTGTCACTGTAAAGCCATTTCTTAATGATGTCATCATGACAATATTCGTATGATGACAAATGATTGGTTAATGTAAGTAAGCTGTTGTTCGTGTCTCTATTCTTATTGGTTGCTAAAGTTCCTACTTCACAGTGACATCATGACAGCATCCCTACCATATGATCATAAATTATTCTTTAATTTATAATGAGCTTTAGCTTGTGTCTGTGCTGTAGTTGTACACTAGCATGCAGGGTTATTATCAAGCCTTTGAAAAAACATTTGAGTTCCTCTTTGTCAAGTATAACGGGTGAAATCCTTCTAGTCAGCCATTAGAACTTATCCCCTCCTGTACTTACTAAACTGTGAAGTGCTTTGACTTGTCCCATGTTAACTCTACACAGTGTCCCATAAATCACATCCTGTTGACTGTCAGTACAGGGGTGTGGAAGTGGGACAGGGTTGTTGCTTTTATTACCTTGGCAGCGGATCAAATGAAGTGTCTTGTGTTCTCGCAGCACAGTGGGAGTGGCCCTAGGAGCTCTGACATTTTGGCATGCAGTTCTCATATCCAGAGGAGAGACCAGCATCGAAAAACACATCAACAGCAAAGAAACGAAGCGATTGGCAAAACGGGGAAGGGTAATTATGTTCGATAATTACATTTTGAAATCGTTCTTGTTGTGATAACCTGGGGTCTCAACCCTCAATTAAAGGAAATTAGTTTTTGTTTTATGTTGAATGTAAAACATGATGAGGTTTTAATTACTCATATTGTTTTCTCTTAACGGCTCTTCCAGGTTTACAAAAACCCTTTCAACTACGGCAGACTGAATAACTGGAAAGTCTTCCTCGGCGTGGAGAAGAGAAGGTGTGTTTCTCTGATGTTTGTAGAGGTTTTCTGTTGATGTTGCCTGAAATGATCTATGAACAATATACAAGTTATTCTTACCTGTGATTTGCTCCATCTTTTGTCCCTAGTCACTGGCTTACCCGTGTTATCCTTCCATCTGGACATCCTCCACTTTGTGATGGGTTGACGTGGGACATCTTACCATTTAAAAAGGACCTGATGCCTGTATGACAGACCCTGCCTGGGAATACTTGTAGCTTATTGTTGTCTTTTCTGTGTCCAGCCCCCTCTGGTCATTCAATGTGGTTGGCTTTAAGGATATGTGCATGGCAGCTCCATACAAGGAAGAAATGGGGTCGTGTCAACCTCCAATACCTCAAAAACTTTCTGTGGCATTGCTCATGGTTCGACAGCCTACGTTTTTCAGCAGTGGAAAAGCAAAGTGTCAGGAATACTTGACTGGGTTTTACTCACAAACGGATATTACTCGAATATGAGCATTGTGAAAATTATCATTTGATATTTTTAAAAGACACGTACTGACTGACATATCATTGGACTGAAGTACTTGTTAAATAATATATATATTTTTCTGAAACAGATGATCTTTAGAACAAAATGGTTCATCTTAATACCTCCTCCTCCCCGTATCATGCACCCCAGTCCAATATTATCATTTGATTTGAACATTCAAGCAAAACTGCAGTGCCATCACAATGAGTTATTTATCTGTATTTTGTACCTGTTAAGTTAATAAATCTGTTTTTATTTAAAAACATTGACACTGTCAGTGTTTACCTAATACTGAAGAAGTGTATTGTTATTATTACACATACACAGATTTTATTATTGTACAGCAACCTTAAAAAGATGCATTTTTACTCTGGTAGGCTTCTATGCCTTCATATCTGTGTTAAGTTGTTTTCCTCCAGGATCATTTCATAATATTCTGACAAACTCCATCTCCAGTGTTATGTCACAGGGTTGTTTACACAGACAGACTCAGAGACATGCAGCCACTGGAGGTGGATTAATTTAGATGCACGCCAGATTTGATCTGCACATACACATGAATATATTATAGCAGAAAAAGGTCGACACATCAGTGAAATGAAAACATAAGAGAGAATGGGTCCTGGTGGCGTTGGTTAAAATGGGGGAATGTGAAAGAAAGTTATTGTGAGGTAGAGAGAAGAGATTAAGGGATGAAAACAGATTTCAGTTTGAATCCAACCCTCTTGCGCTGCTCACTGCTCATTACACCCACCCACTCTGACTGAAACAGACAAGAACATGTGTCAATATTTATCCTTCCAGCAGGTGTCACTGTTCAACATGTCAGGTTTGGGCAGATCAGCTTTGGATAATTTATAATAACTCAGAAAAAGGGAAAGGAATCCTGCAGTTTTTGGAAGAATTTTATTAGATGTAATTACTTATTCTGATAAATAGGGAAAAACTATTTAAATAGTAATGAAACTTCAATCTCTCTCTCTCTCTCTCTCTCTCTCTCTCTCTCTCTCAAGGATCATCAGCTGGTGTCTTAATTGCGAAAATAGTAATAATGTATATTGTTTATATACGACCATTCTTATTGTTGTCATTATTATTATTATTGTTAATATTAATTAGATAATAAAAATGACTATAAAAACAACTTCCGCCCTGTATTTCAAACTAAAGCCCTCGTTCAGAAACACAAATATTTATTACACAATAGCCCCTTATGTGTTTTTTTTACTTTCTTTTTTCCCCAAGTTCATCACAATAAATGATGTTTTTAACAATCTGGACCTCTGACTTTTTTTGGCAAACGGTTTAATTAAACACAAGCAGACCTCTTATTGTGAAGGAGTCCTATCTCAGCTCCTGCTCTTATTCTGGTGAGCAGATTTATCTGAAGTGCGCATGCGTGCAGACTGAACAGGATTTAATTCCAGCCTCGGTACCAACGGGTCCGTGCGCGTGAAGTCTCGTTCATCATGGTTCGGGGTGAATCTGGATATTGATTTCGGCTTTTATTTTATTTTGATGAGAAACAGTTGAGATTTGCTGGAGGTTGTGCAGCTCACACACACGCACACACACACACACACACACACACGCACACACACACACACACACACACACACACACACACACACACACACACACACACACACACTTACTGATCCCCTGTCAACCCGCTGCTGACTCTCATCTGCTGATCGTCGCGTCAGGATCCAGAGATTCAACTTCACCGTGGAAGCAAGTTCGGATGTGGCAGGCAAACTGCAGACGGATGCATAACTTAGCGCACTGGATTTCTGGTATGGCAAAAAAATAAATAAACACATTTCTCAAATATGTAGAAAGTGAAATCAATGACATCTCACGTGAATGTGTGTATTTAAAACCATGCGTCAGATAAAGTGTAATGTGGCATTAACGTGACTGACGTTGGAGAGAGGCTGGCAGTGGCTCAGGCGCGTGTGCCCGTCAGCTGGCAGTACACGTGACGTAAACATCGCGGCTCGTCTGACCTCACAGGAACAAGGAGTGCTGAGCTGTCATTATTCCTCCATCGCTTTTCACACCATCGTTATCATCACATATGCATTTTGAAGAACGTGTAGCTGGAGGATGTGATGCGGACACTGATGTTTTCTGTCTCCTGGCTGCGGTGATGCAGGGGCCGTGATGGGAGGCTGTGTGGGGAGGAGTAGGACGGAGGGACCAGGGAGTGCCCGGAGCTCCACGAGGAGCAAGAAACGTGGAGGTGAGGATTGTGAGACACACGTCGAAGTGACTCCATGTTTACATGCACCATGTTTGAGTGAATGCACAAGAGAAGTGCTTCAAGATTTAAGAGATGATGTCCTTCAATCAGGAAGTGGGGGGTGAGGTGGTTTCTGTGCCTTGGCTTTTGCAGAGGGTGCTGTTAGAAGTCAGATTAGACAATACGGTAAATGTTTAAGTGTATTCATATGGTGGTTTTCCAGTGTCATCGACCACTCAATGCACTTTACAGCACAAATCATATTCACCCATTCACCCACCACTTTCCATGAGACACTATTTATACACTGTCGACACAGCCAGGGGATCAGTATCTTGCCCAAGGAGTCTACAGACTGAAGGTCATGGGGATCGAACCACCGACCTTCTGGTTGGTGGATGACCCTCTCCACGCCCCTTTCGGGAGGCAGAGAGTGTCTCAGCCTGAGAGAGGCTACAAATAATTTCTGCAGGCCTTGCACTGTTCCATTAAAACGTTATTCCATTACCGTCAAGTGGAAATTGCTTCTGTGACACAGCAGACACGAAATAATTATTTCAGGACGCACTTTCCCAACTATTTATGCAACTGATTGGCTCACTTAGCAGCAGGCAGATAGGCAACAGGATGCAGCCTCAGAGATTCAGGCATTTCATGATAAAATGATTCCTGTAGCTGCAGCGTAGACGTCTGCCTCAGTCTGCAGGCTTACTGACTCAGGTGCTCAAACATTCCAGGCGCCACGGCTTAGTCATGTGTCTAATCTGTGCCGAGCAACTTGCGCTGATAAGGCCGGTGTTTAAACTCTTTTCACTTCATTCCTTGTGTGACAGAGAGGCACCGGGTTGTCATGCATTATGTATTGAGCAGCAGCAGCAGCAGCAGCAGCAGCACAGGGTGGTTTCACATCAGACGTTGACCCACTTGGTGCAGGAAGAGATGATGTACCTCAACTCTCAGCTCACGTCCTCAGCACTTGTACTTTTGTGAGATGCAAACACACAAAACCTCTACTTGCAAATCTGAAAAGATATATTTGCACGTGTTCATGTGGAAAACATCACCTGTTGCATGAGAGGTCACAGAAGTACCGTAGCTTCTCCTTCAAACATGCCATAAGAGTTTGACAAGGGTTTATTGTCTGTTAATAGGTTTAACATGTTGCCTTTGGGTATTTCTATCCTGCCGCTAAATACAGCTGATAGGATTAAGGCTTCTTCTGGCCCGGACACTCAAATTACTCTCCCCATTAATTGCACCTTCTTCCATGAACCGATTCCTGTGGTATTTTTGGGGGGTGATGGATATTAGAATGGAGTGGAGGGATAGTGGTAATTTGAAGTCAACTGGGCGAGTGTCACGACCATTAGCTGAGCTTTAAATCGGCGAAGCAGTGGCCATCCAGATCAGGTGGGGTTGTCTCGTCAACTGCACTGCGTGTTTGCGGAGCAAGCTGGTTGCACACAGCTGGCGTTGTGCTCTTCCTCCTCAGGCCCCCGGCTCTGTAGCTCATTATTGCAGACTTTTGATGTGCAGTAGTTCAACTCGGACTCGAACCTCAGAGAAAGAGCAGCTATGGGAGTGCCGAACTCCAGAGAGTACAACTACTACCATGCTCCGAATACACCCTTTAGGATTTTGTTGAAAAGTAAGTATAGATTTTTTTTTTTGTCTGGGGTGAGAGAAATACTTTCATGTTTGCTGTTTTCATGTTTGTGTGTCTCTCTTTGTTGTGCCATGTCTTGTCTCAAAGGGTTTTGTGTAGAGTTCAAGATCGTCTGTGCTGTTGTTACTATTGTTCTAAGGGGGTTATAGCTTTAATTTATTTAATAATATACATAATTATAATGCGTAATTATTGATATTTTTCCACAGTGCTGCCTCTTTAAACTTGCATGGAAACTTGCATCACTTTGATGGATTATAAATCAGTTTTAAAGATGTTATTGTTGCAAAGCCGATACAGGACTTACTTGCTTGTATGTCAATATTTCTGAGTTAATGTATTTTCCAGTATCATAGGTTGAAAACAGTGCAGTGCAGAACACTGAACTATTACTACAACAGTTTTCAAAATAGCATAAAGAAATGGTGCAACATTAATGGGTGCCCAAAAATTAAGGATTTTTTGTCAGTTCCTTTTCAGGTGCAGGTTTAGTTTTTCCATCCACTGTGAAAAGCTTGAGCCACCGACTTCAATAGAAATTGCTAAGCTCAGATTCCAGGTACATATGGCTCACAGCTCATGACACACGGGCAAAGTTGACCTTGTGCATCCACAGTGTACACAAACAATCAGGCTCAGTGACGTGGGTAAAACCATCGTCACATAATCCAGGTTGTCATCACTGATGACATTCGCTTCATTCTAGAAAACACAGAGCCAAAAGGTTACATTACAATATTATATTACAGTATGTACAACCAGGGAAAGGTGTGTGTTGTTGTGCTGTTGCCCATTGTTCATTCACTCAAAACCTCTTTACTAAAACCCTTTAAACCTTCAACACATAACTTATATTCCACTTACGTGAGTCTGTTCTAGGATCCTCAGACGTGAAATACTTTTGCATTTGTTTGGTTTACATGTTCATGCGCACAATTGCGACTTTGCAGCTGCACACACACAATAACAAAAGCAGATATGAACCCTGAAGAACTATCTTTGTGCAAGAGAAATCAAATGAATATTTTAACATTGATTATGCACAATCATAATGAATAATCACTGGCATAGGATTGATAAAAGGAATACTGAATATATTTTTATAGTCTCCAGACTCCGGTCATCTTGTTATTATATTGCTTTGAAAGTGTACATTTGATTAAATTATGTACATGTTTGGAAAAGTTCTACAATTCGAAACCATATGATGACGTGAAGTGTAGTGGATTTGTGTTTGTGATGTTGTTGTGCTTGCTGCTGGAAGACTTATGTGTTTTCGCTGCCTTTCATTGGCCAAAGGGTGCTCATCTCTCCAACCAATGCCTTATGGGATAGGGGCAGATAAATCCTGTTATGTGGAACCTGATTACTGCCTATAATCTTCCGCAGTGTGTGTATGTGTGTGTGTGTTTGTGCGTGTGCATGTCAGTGCACATGTTATGTGTTACTAGCCACTGCAGTAATCTGCAGCACTATAAATAATCACTTTGATTTCCCTCTCCCTGTAAACCAAATTTACTTTCTTGGTACGTGGTCACAGTGGATATGACGGCATGTTCCACCTTGGAAACACCTTCAGTAGGTGTGTGAAGTTACTTTGTCCGTCTGCTGTTGGACTTCTGGCAAAGAGCAGTTCCGTGCATTGTGGTAATTGGCTTGTGCTTAGCTCATGTAGCAAATGAAGAAGTTGAAGATATCACAGATGTCAGGGGATGTACACAGCTTCTTCTCAAGGATTTTACTAAAGACTTTAGTATGGGACCGAAACAAGTGAGAGTACATTTCAAAAATGTAACTTTTCTACTGTGTATTTCATTTATTTTAGTTTATATGATTGTGGAATATTTGTTGTTGTCATAATATTTTTTTTCATAGTTAATTCATCCTCAGCTTGATAACTCTGCTCAGGGACAAGACATTTAAATTAATGATTTACTGTTATTCACACATGTCCCAAGGTCAAGATAAAGTGATAAAGGCCTGAGCCAACAAATCAACCATCTACAAACTGGGCCGGTTTCTCATTGTTTTACCTGTGTCATAAAAAAAACTACAAAAAGTTAATGCAAATCTAGAACCTTTTTAAGATTTAAAAGTTGGGGCACCCGGTGGATCACCTTGTTGGGGGGGGTCACCCCGTGTACAGAGGCCTGAGGAGGCCTTTGCTGCATGTCTTCCACCTGTCTTTCATGCTTTTGTTGCCTTTTATTTTTTTTCTTTCAAGGACGTAACGAGCCCCTCAAGAAGGAGCGTCCAAAGTGGAAGAGTGAATACCCAATGACGGAGGGCCAGCTGAGGAGTAAGAGGGATGAGTTTTGGGACACGGCTCCGGCCTTCGATGGACGGAAAGAGATCTGGGATGCACTCAGAGCTGCAGCTCTGGCTGCGGAGTGCAATGACCTGGAGCTAGCACAGGCCATCGTGGACGGAGCCTGCATTACTGTGCCACATGGTACGACCACACCCACAGGCACATGCTCACCAACGCGCACACTCAGATATTGCAATGTGCTTCAGCCAGATGTGAATTGTAAGCTGTAAATGTTGTGGGAACCTCCAGCAGAAATGCACTGTAATAATTCAGAAATTGTCAAAGGACACTCTGCACAATCCCCATGCATCAGTTGTTCAGAGATTACTACTGTGGTAGTTACATAATAGTCAAAGTGCTGCGTGACCGCTGTGAGAGGCCTGGTGCACACAGAGCCATGACAGTGTTCATGCACTGTGTTCGTGCTTTCTACTTTCAATAGTGTTGTTAATGTAAATGTGTTGTAAGTAAATATAATGTAAATGTATGGCCTCGTACTTCCCCTGGTTGACAGACCTGGGTTTTGGAGGAGAGGAAGGGTTAATGTGTCGGGGTTGGAAGGTTTTGGGAAACAGGTTTCTGATGTGAATCCTACCTCCTTCCGCAGGCTCCCTGACAGAGAGTTACGATGAACTGGGAAACCGCTACCAGCTCCCGGCGTACACTTTAGCCCCGCCTGTCAACCTCATCTCTGAAACGTCCAGCCCGAGCAAAACCTCTGAATCCACCCATAAACAGGCCCAGCCCCCTCCGTGCAGACAAGAGTTCCAGCTGCGGGTGCGGTTGTCAACAGGTAAGAAATACCCTCCATGACCTGTGACATACTTGCACGTACAAAATGACATTTAAATGTAAAGAACAACATGTTGTGCAGTTTTCCTCATGCATATACAATATCACATAGTCTCTTCTCAGCTGGAGACTGATTTATAATTTATAGCCTTTCAGTGTCTCGCAGCTTGTTCATGAATCTGTGTCAACTCTTATTTTTTGCCTTGTGGTTTCCCTCAGGGAATGACGTGCGTCTGACAGCCAGCATGGCGGACTCCATCGCCGAGCTGAAGAAACAGCTGGAGGAGCAGGAAGAGATCGATGTGATTCGCCAGAGGTGGTTCTTCTCCGGGAAGCTCCTGACCGACAAGACTCGACTTCAGGACACCAAGATCCAGAAGGACTTTGTCGTCCAAGTGATTGTGAACGTGAACCCTTCAGTCATACCGAACTGAGGGGGGAGACAGGGGGGCTGTGAAGCACTGAAAGGGATGAAGGAGGTGCCACAGGGGGCTGCAGGGAGAGGAGTAGGGCCTGAAATCACTTTCCATTTGGTACTGCAGTGGAATTTTCTGTACATTTTTATATAATAAATTATTGCTTTTATATTGCTCCTTTTTGTATTTTCCTTTTTTCCAAATGAAGTAAGAATATTGAAAAGCACTGAAACACTTTAGAGAAAAAGTAGAGTCCTAAGATGTGCGTCCAAATGTCTGTCTGTGTGTCTGTGTGTTTGTGTTGACCATTAACTAGTTGTTTACATGGACCCCCCCCCCCCCCCGTGTCACGTGTGTTTACTTGTGCTTATTCATAAACTAAATCTGTTAAATCATCTCTGGGATCCACAGAAGGAAAAATCCATTCTCCTATTATTTCTTTTTTTTTTTTTTTTTTTTCAAGATTTCGGTCATGCAATTTAAGAAACAGGCTGAAGATGATAGAAAAAGAAACATGTAAATATCAGTTTCCCACACGTGCTGTTTGGTCTTGCAACTATATGCACACTACATTTTCAATTCACACTCTTTTATTCATAATGAGGTCACGGAATGCAATGAATGATCAGTTTTGTTTATCATTCTCATCACTCCAAACAAGATACTGTATTTTTATTTACAATACGATGCTCCACTGTACTTCGATAACTTATCAATAAATATTGTTAAGTGTAAGTCATTATGTACTTTTCTGACTCTTAAGCACCACATGTATGTCTCCACAGAAAGGAAAAAGTTGGAACTATGTTAAAGCAATATTGGTACAGTATGTTTCTGCGATGCACAATTTAAAATATTCAAAAGTTTTTCAGTTTTCCCTTTTTTCCCTAGTGTCTAGTGTATCTAAATATTACTGACATCTCCACCGACTGCTTTCAGATCATGATCATACTACGGCCATAATTTGCAGAAATTGTGGTTATCTTTGAAGGTCCAAGGTGTAAGATTCAGGTGAAAGGGATCTATTGGCAGATATTAAATCTAAAATAATCCTAGTGATGTTTTCACCAATGCGTAATCATCTAAACTGTATGAATTGTTTTTTGCTTTACCCTAGAATGAGCACTTTATATTTAAATACTTTATATTTACATCGGGAGCGGGTCCTCTCTACGGAGGCTGCCATGTTTTTTACACTTTTTGAGTTTTTACGACAACTGAAGGGGAGGGTGAGGTGGGGGGGCATTCAGCTGCAACATGCAAATCCACCACTAGATTTCACTAAATTCTACAAACTGAACCTTTAAACCTCTGTCTGTTTGTTTTTAAGGAAGATTACACAAACACAACAGGACGGAAATCCAGAAAAATAGGTGGATGGATGCAGTACGAGTCAGGGGAGAGGCCATCAAACTTTAATGTGGATCCAGGAAGATTTTTCTCTTATCGGTGACATTTCTCTGGGTATTTTTCAACGTTTGTCTTTTTTCCCAGAGAATAAAATGATGAAATAAATCAGGCACATTTGAACTGATATCTATGAATGTGTGGAATTTGGTGCAGCTTTATTTCAGGGGACTGTTGGGTTGACTTCTAGTTTGTTTGTGTGCTGTGGATAGCGCCCTCTAACGGCAGAATAACACCATGTACAGCTCAGATATACACCCCAGACACGTGAGAGGGCCTGTGACGTCACTCCTGAGCGACAGAGCCGCCTGCAGCAGCTCGGGCATCGGACCAGATTGTTATTTTAAACCCAGAAAATGGTGAAATCGGGGAAACTTCGGTCCGGGACGGGGTCGAAACTGAAACGGTGGAAGAAGGGACACAGCAGCGACTCCAACCCGGAGACCAGTCGCTTCCGGCAGGCTGCTAAAAGCCGCTTCTTCAGCCGACCCACCGGTGAGACTCCCCATTACACGTGGGTCTGTGGCTAGTGGCTAAACTTAGCTACAAGCTAAC
This sequence comes from Hippoglossus hippoglossus, assembly GCF_009819705.1. Taxonomy (NCBI): domain Eukaryota; kingdom Metazoa; phylum Chordata; class Actinopteri; order Pleuronectiformes; family Pleuronectidae; genus Hippoglossus; species Hippoglossus hippoglossus. The sequence continues at coordinate 12,403,810 of NC_047165.1, forward strand.
CATTTAACTTTTAGCAGCACGGGGGAAGTGTGTGTGCTGCGCCATTCAGTGTGTGTCAGTGAAACCAGTCAGGATGTCAGTGGGAAATAACTTCACGTCTTCCTAACTTCTCCTTCAGTCTGTTTGAACAGCCTGAATCCGACTGTTTTCATTTGATCATCACTGCAGTGTGTCTGTGTTTGTGTGAGAGACACCTCAGTTTGTCCTCTTTAAATGAACACTGATGTCCAATTGGGTTACACCCTGAATTAAACTGAAATGGAAATACAACAATAAGTGTAACAATAAAACACTTTAATCCTTGAACCGACAATTATTTATAACAGTGCAAAAGATTCAATAGAATAAAGCAGAAAATTACTAAAAGTTAACAAACATGAATAAGGGATGGATTTTTTTAAAGTAGTATCTGTGGTCAAAACACGTCGTGAAATATTTGGCTAAAATTCAATTTGTTTGTCCTTTTTAATATACAATGTAATAATAGTTTGTCCAATCACAGGTATCACTGTGGTTTTGCAGTTTAATCGTTTCATGAATAGTTTTCCGGAAAACTGAACCAGGAAATAAACAATTTCAGAGTGTTTCACTGGATGAGCAGTGTAGGAAATTATTATAAAATCTGATTTGGTGAAACAAAGCCATAACCACGAAGGTAGACTGTGTCCATGGACTGGTCAGCAGTAGTTGCTTCTCCCACGTCGGTCTCTGTTAATCTTTAAATTGATTCCAGGCCAGATTAGAATACAATGAAATCATTGAGCTTCATCCTAAAACATTGTAAAGGTAAATTTAAAAAGTTTAAAAAAACCAACTTGTCATGGTCTTTTTCCTCCGCAGAAAAGAGTGATCTAACAGTCGATGCCCTCAAGCTTCACAATGACCTGCAGACGGGTCCGCTGGAGCTCGGTGCAGGCCGCAGCAAAGACGCCTTCATGGAACAGGAGCCGGATGAGGCGTTTTCGGAAAGAACCTCGGGCACCTTCCTCAGCGGCCTGTCGGACTGCTCCAACCTCACCTTCCGAAAGGTGCAGCGCTACTGGGAGTCCAACTCAGCAGCTCACAAAGAGGTAGGAATTACAGCAAAGGTAGATCATGTATTTACAGCACCCCATTCATGAATAGATTTATGAGATATTGTGGGGTGTGTGTCATGTTTGCAGACTCTAGTTTTGATGTGTTGGCATCATATTTGCGTGTAGCACCGAAAAGAGAGATTTAAAGTTGATGCAAGGATATAAACCCCACTAACACATTTTTGATTGCAAATATAATCCCTCACAGATTTGTGCAGTGTTGGCAGCTGTTACCGAGGTGATCCGTGGTCAAGGAGGGAAAGAGACTGAAACAGAGTACTTTGCTGCTTTGGTGAGTGCTGCCTTTTTTCTAGATATTCATTAAGATAATGAACATCTTGTTTTGTGCTGAAAAGTGTTAGTCAGAGGAGGTGTATGAAAATGAAGCATGTTTGTGTGTTTTTTCTAGATGACCACCCTGGAGGTTGTGGATTCAGCAGAGTCGCAGGCTGCAGTGGCGTATCTCCTCAACCTTGTCATGAAACGGTTGGATTATTCACCTCTTTTTTTTTCTCCCAAAGCAATAACCTCCAGTGATGTCCTCAGATGTGTGACTGGTGTATTGTGTTCCCCAGGGTTCCTACTCCGGTGCTCATATCCAAGTTCTCGGACACCACCAAGGCTCTGATGGACGTCATGACTAAACAGGCCACGTCTGAGATGGGCTCAGCTCTCAGATGGGTAAGTAGATTTGTTTCTGCACCAGTTTGTCTCTTTTTTTTGGCCATTTCTGTAAAACTGTAGCAAATATATATATATATAGTTTTTAATGCCTCTGCGCTGGTGACAGCCAGTGTTCAGAGGGATTATGTTTTGGGATTGTCCGTTCAGTTTTGGCCAACGATTAACAGATTAGATTTGGGTGGTCAAAAGTTTGAGGTCACAGTAGCCTCACAAAACATCTTGAACATGATATCTCATGTCTACTCATTGGGAATCCAAATATGGACCAGCTCTCACTTGAACTTAGTGATAAACTAATTAGATTTTGGAGGTCAAAGGTCATAGTGACTTCACATGAGTCTTGGACAAACTGGATGTAGACTGGAGCTGCACTGGAGGGATACACCCGCAGGGAGGTAATTCTACTTTACTGTTTGCTATAGATCCTGTCATGCTTGGCCACTTTGTTACGGAAGCAGGATGCGTCTGTGTGGACTTATCCGTCCACTCTTCAGGTTTACCACGGCCTGCTCAGCTTCACGGTGCACAGCAAACCTAAGGTCAGTCTCACCCTCCTCGGAAGTAACATGTGTTAAATCCAATATCGAATAAGATGCTAACATCATCCACTTTTCCTCTTCAGGTTCGTAAATCAGCACAGCAAGGTGTTTGCTCCATCATCAGAGGAAGTGATTTCCTGTTCACAGAAAACGCCCCCGCCCATCACCCTGCTGCAGTGACCACGGCCAAGTTCTGCATCAAAGAAATGGACCAGGCAGGAGGTAAAGCACCAGGATTATTGACACAATTTACTGACAGATTATTTTTGTCTGTGAACAAATGGAAGATTCTACTCTGTCTGTTTTTCTCTAACCCCTCAGGCAGCAAGGAGGACACCACCACACTTCACATGCTGGGTCTTCTAAAGGAGCTGATTGGGACGTTTCCTCAGGGAGCCGTCAAGCCCTGTTGTGAGACTCTGCTGCGAGTGATGACACTCAGCCATGTGGTGAGAACTCAGAAAAACGCATAGTTGCAGCCAAATGCCCTTTGTTCATCTACACGGTCACTCGAACGTAGTTGTTGTTTAATTTGCCGGCTGTGTTTCCGGTTGCAGCTGGTGACTGCGAGTGCCATGCAGGCCTTCCATAAGCTGTTCAGCGGGAAGCCGAACACTTTAACCCTCTCGCCGGAACTCAACGCTCAGATCATCACGGTGAGGGAATACAAACAAAAAAGAAATGTGCCAAAGTCATCTTTAAAGAATATGGTGTGAAAACTTGTCATCTCTCATCTCCAGGCTCTGTACGATTACCTGCCCAGTGAGAACGACCTGCAGCCTCTGCTCGCCTGGCTCGCCGTCATGGAGAAAGCACACATTCACTTGGCAAGGTAATAAACTCACAACAGCAACACTGTTATCTTGTAAGGATGCTTGTTTGTGTTTTTTGGTCAGACAAGTTAAGTTCATTGTGTCAACTGTCTCTTTGTCCAGCTTGCAGAGTTCTCTGAGTTTCGGTCATCTCCCTCGCCTGTTCTCCGCTGCCATGTCCTGTCTCTTATCGCCTCACACGCAGGTGGCTTCTGCAGCCGCCAACACACTAAAGGTAACGGAATCCTCTTCCAGATAGGTTCAGACCTGGTATTAACATCCATCCTGAGAGATCCAATCACAAGCTGACGGCTCTGAGCTCGCCTTTCGTCCTGAATGGGACCACATGTGATCAGATCTCACTTCCCTGCTCTGTATGCAAATAAACATGTACGTTATCTGTGTTTGTGAAGAACAGATACTGTGTTAACCCAGTCTGAGATAAAGATGTATCCGATGTCAATTTGTATGTGTGTCAGTGAGATATACAACGTGTAGTCAGGAGGGGCTGAGTGAATCAATGCACTGAAGGTAGCTCAACTATGGAATAACCCATCAAAGTATATATAAATTACTCATTGAAAAATCGATCATGTCAGTGATGATATTTTGGTGGCTGCCACAAACAAATCAACGTATAAACACTGAGAAGTGGTAAGATACTTGATTAAGAAACGGTAGTAGGTCAGAGGACCTCCGCTGAGTAGGTGGTCCTTCACATGTGGCCCAGGATCCATTTATGTTCACACAGCAAAAAGAATTTGAACCTCTGAATGTGGTCTGAATGGATCTCAAGACTCTTTAGTGCTGACCACTTGTGATCAATCAGGACGGATGTTAATACCACGTCTGAATGAGGTCATTCATGCTCATGTGTGTTTAGAGGTTCATTTCTTTGTCGTTCATTTTCAAGTCTTCATCTTTTTTTCTTATCTTTTTCAGACTCTGTTGACTGAATGTGTTGGCCCTTACTTGGATGGAATAGGCATCATCAGTGCCACAGCCTCTGCAGGAAATCCCTCTTATATCTGCAAAATGTTTCGGTAAATTCCAAATTCCAGTTTCACTTTTCTTTAAAGAGGCGACATGTAAACGCTCACCCTGATGAGTGTGTATGTGTGTTTGTTCCAGTATCGTAGAGGAAGGATTGTCTTATCGCTTCCATGCCTCCTGGCCATTTGTGATGCAGACCCTGGGCTGCTTCTATCGGGTTGCTGGGAAACAAGCTCACCCCGTCATGGCCAAGGTATAGTCACACAACGTCATCGATCACCGTGTGGAGTAAAGATGGTGAAAACATTTGGTCTGAGTCTTTGTCTTGTGTCCTGTGTGACAGTCCCTGCAGTCCCTGGCAGACCTGCGCTCCACTCCTCAGTTTGCCTTCAGAGGAGAGTTGGACCTGGCTATAGGCGGCGCTGTGGAGAGCATGGGACCTGAAGTTGTGCTTGGTGCTGTGCCTCTCAACATCACTGGCTTCAAGTAAGAGCCCAGAGACGCACAGTGGAGCAGCCCTCTCGTCTCCCTGTGGTTTAACTGACTGTGTCGTCTTTTTTTCACCAGCGATGACTTGGAGTTCCCACGAAGTTGGCTGGTCCCGGTCTTACGGGATCACGTGAAGAACACTCACCTTGGTTTCTTCAATTCTTACTTCCTGCCTCTGGCGTCTACGCTCAAACAGAGAGGTAAAGATCATGTGTGCTCCACTTGACCGTGATGTTACCCGGAAGGTGGATTGTCTTTTTCTAATGACTTTGTCTTTGTGTTGCAGCTGAAGAGTTGGAGCAGGCAGGACAGAAACTAGAGGCCAAAGTCTACCAGACTTTACAGCTTCAGGTAATGGACTTAACACGACACCGCTCAGTATCCTGAGTAAAATTCTTTATTAAGACGTACTTGTCTGTGCTCTTCTTATTTTCAGATTTGGACCATGCTCCCTGGCTTCTGCACGTGTCCCGTGGATCTGCTTGTGTCTTTCAAAGGCCTCGCCCGCACAATTGGTGTAGCCATTAATGAACAGCCAGACCTGAGACTCACGGTGTGCCAGGCTCTACGCACCATCATCAACAAGAGCTGCTCCACAGGTAGGACGCACATGTTCAGAGACAAAGACGATACAATACATTAACCCTGTGAACTGTGTGAATAGAAATGGTCCAACAGTGCCTACATTGGTATTTTTGCTGACTGTGATGTCACTTCTTTGAGAATGTTCAAATCACATCTCTAAAATCTGTAGAAAAGCTAATGTAGATGAATAAGCTATAATAAATGTACTGAAATTGTGTTGTAAATTGTAAAAAGTACAAAAAGCAGTTAGGGTCTGCCCACAGGAGGCTTAAAAACACAGGGTTAAAAAAACATGTTTGCTTTATGTCTGCAGAAGAAGAAAAGGCTGAAGTGGGCCGCTTCTCTAAGAACTTCCTGCCCATCCTTTTCAACGTGTACGGCCAGCAGCCTGCAGCCGGAGAGTCCGGCACCTACAGGATGGCCGTGCTGGACACCATCAAAGTTTACCTGACTGTCACCGAAATAGACGTGAGTCGAGCTCAATGAGCTTAATTCATTTGCACAGTGATGAAGCCATGTTTGATAAGATTATTTAACTTGCATACCGAGCCATTACTGTGATACATGTTTCACACAGGAATGATGATTGGTTGACTTGACTAGGCCCCATTTCCTATCACTAATCAAAACTATCATCCACAGATGACCTGCACTTTCCTGCAAAAAGCCACAGACCGACTGAGCAGCACCGAGACCAACGAGTTCACGCGGTACGATATGAAAACAGATTATTTAAATGTATCTTATATATTTTTAAATATGGTAGATGTCAATATAGTTACTCTTGTCTAATTTTTGCTCCTTTTCTACTCTTCAGGCTGTCAATGATGGACCTTATAGTTGCCATGGCTCCCTTTGTAGATGAGGTCACCATGACTAAAACCTTTGAGCTGATTCGGCCATATCTGGAGGTATTGGAACACAGTCTTCTCAGTTCGAACCTAATTGAACCGAAGTATATTCCGTGTTAAACTTGTGTCTGTTGCGTTTGTTTTCAGACCAAAGACCAGGGCATGCAGAAGAAGGCGTACCGAGTGCTGGAGGAGATTTGCGGTGGAGAGCGAGATGAGTGCAGATCGTTTGTTTTGGCAAATCTGGAAACGCTCAAAGTCCTCCTGCTCGAGACTCTGAAGAACGCCTCGTCGCCAGCGAAGAGGGTGAGACCGCTGCGCCGAGAGCAATAAAATAAATAAACAATCAGATTTGACTGTCTTGATTTACAGAGCTGTCTGATTTTAATCTCTCTCTGTATTTTTTGCTTGTTCTCAGCCGAGACTCAAGTGTCTGGCCCACATCGTGAAGAGGCTCAGCGAAGAGCACAAAGACTTTATCGCCGCACTGCTGCCAGAGGTACACACACACACACACACTCTCATGGACACAATCAAGTGGTGTCAAACGCACAGGGAATTCTGATGTGTATCATTTTCATGACGATGTTCTCTCTGGCAGGTGATTATATGTACGAAGGAAGTTTCTGTTGGAGCTCGTAAGAACGCCTTCAACCTGCTGGTGGAAATGGGAAATGCTTTTGTCCGTTTCTGTGGGAACACAAAAGGTAACACTCTTGTTCTCATCTATGTGGGTATGGGTGGGTGGGTGGGTGGGTGTGTGTGGACTGTGAGGTTTTAAACATCTGTCTCTGATCCAGATGCCATGGAGCAGTATTTGGTATTGGTGTACGCAGGATTCGCAGGCTCCGTCACCATGATCACCTGCACAGTGTTGGCACTAACTCGATTAGTGTTCCAGTATAAAGGTAAACCTGATGACTTTAAGCTGTTTGCTGTTGCTATTTTAAATGCTTGTATTTGCGGATGGGACTCAGTGCGGCACCTTCTCTTTCCCAGACTCCATCGAGGTGTCGGTCATGGAGCAGCTGCTGCACAACATTTGTCTGCTGCTCTCATCTCGCACGAGAGAGATCGTCAAAGCAGCCTTAGGCTTCATCAAGGTCATCCTCTTCATCATGGACCCTAAGACGCTGTCTTCACACGCCACTGCCATGGTATGAATTGCACATTGTCAATACTGGAGTTAAGTGTAAAGACGTTTGTGCACTGATTTAACGGAGGTTTCACCCTTGTGTTCAGATGGAGGGCATCGGCAACATTCATGACGACGTGAGGAGGCACTTCAGAACAAAACTGAAGAACATCTTCACCAAGTTCATCAGGAAGTTTGGGTGAGTGTTTGAAATACGTTTAAAAATACATGAGACACGAGAATGAGCTCAGGGGAAAGTGAGTATCAGTGTTTTATACTTGCTGGTGAGGTCACATTATCCAACACTAAATTAGAGCTGAGTCAGATGATGCCTTCACCTCGAGACGTCCTCCAGGCCTGATCTTCAGAAGTGAAGGATAGTAATTCAAAAATAATATATAGGATCTACAAATATCTATTACATTGTTCGTTACATTACGTCTGTGTGATGTGTGTTTGTGTATGTGTCTGATCATCTGGTGTGTTTCTAGTTTTGAGATGGTGAAGAGCATGCTGCCTGCAGAACACCACAAGGTGCTGATAAACATCCGCAAGGCTGATTCTCGCACCAAGAGACGCAAACAGGCCAGTGAGGGTCAGGACGACTCCGAGAGCGAAGAGGAGGGACCTACAACAAAATGCGAAAGGTTAGACCAACGCTCCACATGCATGTGGCTCTGCCATCCCTTATACATTCATCCTTTTTCTCTTTTGTAACCTTGTCTCCTGTTCTTTTTAAGTATTGAGGACATCCTCGCACAGTCGGATAGCGATTTGTCAGAGGACGAAGGAAAGGCTAAGAAGAAACCAGGCAAACGGCAGAAAGGACGGGCCTGGCTCAAAGAAGGAGAGGAAGATGAACCTCTCAACTTCCTGGACCCGAAGGTTTCCCAGCGAGTCTTAGGTAACAGACTACAGACCCTCCTTACTTTCATTTCTCTAATCGCTTCCAGCTTGTGTGTCGATTTCCCAAGAAAACAGAGATGAAACGTGTTTGTGTTTTTTCTCAGCCACCAACCCAGCGCGGAAAAAGAGCACCAAGGTTGACCATGGCTTTAAAGTGACTTCAGATGGACGGCTGGTCATTAAAGAGGATGAAGAGGAAGGTGATAACGGTGAGAAGAAGAAACTACTGTCGTGTGTGCGTGTGTTTCTTTATGTCTAAACAGGATGTGACACTGACCCGTTACTGTTTCCACAGATGAGGGAGAGATGAAAGATATTCTAGAAGAGGCTGGAGTCAAGAGTGTGAGTTCTTAACACCTGTGATACAGGAGTTGTATAATTTTGCTGCTATATGTATTGCTGCTTTTTATTTATTATCTTTTTTTTCTCACCTTCAGAAAAAGTCACAGAAAAGGAAGATTCAAGATGACAACTTTGATGATGACATGGACATCGAACCCCAGTTGAAATATAAAGGTATGATCATTATCACTCACTTATTGTAAGGCGCTTAGGATAAAAGCGTCAACTAAATGAAATGTAATGTAATTATGAAACGGTATACTGTTTGTATAGCAGTATGAAACCCCCCCCAGGATTTTCTTTAGGTTACAATAAATTGTTCTTGATTATTTAACCTCTATAAGTTAGGCTGCATAAGTTCTTTTTATTTATAGTTATTTATAACAAAGTTAATGGTCATTAACTTTCTTTGTGATGAGGATTTGAAGACGACATCTTTTGAATCATTCAATTTCAATCAACATTTTAAAACAATAAACATATATTGGCCAATAGATTTTTTTTACACTCAGTATTGGCATCATCCCCCAAAAGTCCATATCGCTCAGGCTCTACTCGATGATATGTTGGTCCATGAAGATTTGTGATTTCAGACTAAGCAACACTGTTTTTTTCCCCCCACTCAGCTGGAGGTTCAGGTATCCACAGACCCCTCGGAGGCAGACAAGACTTTGGAGATGATTACAAATCAAAGGTGAGTCTAACAGCGTGCACGTACACACACACACACACACACACACACACACACACACACACACACACAATGCAGCAGTTGTTGGTTGGAACCATGAAGTCTGAGCTTCTGTTCTTTCCTCTCACAGAAAGGAAAAGGAGACGTGAAGAAACAAGGAAAACCTGATCCTTATGCTTACATCCCTCTGAAGAAAGCTCAGCTCAATCGCAGGTACGAGCAACATGTCTCTGTGGATCTCAACATGTCTCTGTAGATCTCAACATGTCTCTGTGGATCTCAACATGTCTCTGTAGATCTCAACATGTGTCTGTGGATCTCAACATGTCTCTGTAGATCTCAACATGTCTCTGTGGATCTCAACATGTCTCTGTGGATCTCAACATGTCTCTGTAGATCTCAACATGTCTCTGTAGATCTCAACATGTCTCTGTGGATCTCAACATGTCTCTGTGGATCTCAACATGTGTCTGTGGATCTCAACATGTCTCTGTAGATCTCAACATGTCTCTGTAGATCTCAACATGTCTCTGTAGATCTCCATAACAGATTTTATTTTCAAAAGTTGGGCACTGACACACCTCTTTTATTGTTGTTTGCCCACAGGAAGCGAGCCAAAATACAGGGCCAGTTCAAGGGCATGGTGAAAGGAGCCCAAAAGGGGGCGCTGTCTGGAAAGAAAATGCAGAAGAAAAAGAGGAAAGCCTGAGGGGCACATCTTATATAAATCCAATGGACTCTAAATGTGTGTGTTTGCTTGTTCATACACTCATACTGAAATGTGAACATACACCTCGGATGTGTGTGTGTCTGTGTGTTTCTGTCATGGAAAGTGAAACCAGTTTGTTTTTAAACTGTTGACGTCCTGCAGTGAGTGAGTAAGTAAACAAACAAACAAATATTGTGTTGAATGTGCTGTCCCTGACTCGATCGATATTGGCTGATCAAACGGAAAATCATTTGATTGTCAAATAAACCCCTCAGACAAATTAACCAATTAAATACTGTTTGGGAAGAGTAACGTGTCCCTTTGTTGTTGCGTTATTTGGGCTCTTGGGGGCGCTGTAGACTTCTGAATTATTAACAGTGAATAGCAGCAATTATTAATGCTTTAATCAGTTAATTTTTGTACTTAATTAAAACAGTTTTCAAGCTGAAAAGTGAAAAAAAATCCTGTTTCTCATTTCAGCAACACACATTTACCTCCAGATGCAATTATTGTTTATGTGCCTTCAGTTCTTCTCCTTCCAGACATTGAGAGAGAAGCTATATATATTTTTGTGGTGCAGGCTGATGTAAAAGCCTTGTGTGATTCATGTCCTGTGAGAGATTGCAGTAAAATGAGTCATGAAGTGACAAACTGACCATGATCCTTTGTGTCTGAGCCTCACTGTGTCTCTCAGCGTTTCTCAGGAAGGGGAGCAGATGATGTAGATGCTGATTCAGGACATTTTCAGACCTCACGTCATCGGCAGTGCAGTAATATACTATGTGTATGGACATACTTTAAATAACAACCTTAACACCCTTTAGCTTTTTCACACTTAATTGTATTAGGATTTTAATTTGAGTGTATAAAATTTACTTATGTTTACTGCACACTGCCCATAATGAAAGAAATGTGTTTTGAATCTGTTCCAAAGCCACGGAGTCTGCACTGGTGGTTTAAATGAAAACACGCGTCAAAAAGATTTACATCAGAGCGACGTGTTCCAGAAATATGACTTTGAGGGGACCATTGATAATCTTAAAATCCGGTCATTAACTTTGTAGAGCGGCTATATAAATGCCAGGGATAGAGTATTAGAGCCCTGACAGCAACGGAACTGTAATTAGTTTAATTAAAGAACATTTCCGAATGTTCCTGCAGTAAATTCAATGGACTAATAAACATGTCATTAGTTCACGCAGAGTCAGCCCCCATCTCCTCAGAGCTACGTCAGCTCAAATGTGTTTGTAAGCTGATTCATAATGACGGTGCAAAAATAAAGTAATCTTGAAAATTTTAAACTTTAACACTTTAAATCAAGAGGGAAAGAAAATCACTGCCTGGTCACATGTAGAAAAAAAAAAACATGTTTATTGAAGAAAAGTTAGTATAGAAATAATGGCAATGATCATTTCAGTCACAAAATGAAGAATGAAGGAGGATCCTGACGATACTTATTTTCAATGCAAGACCACAGATACAAAGCTTCCCTCTGTCCACCAACATACTCCCCCTCCTCAAAGACCCAGAAATCCACCTGATACTAAATAGAAAGCAGATGCAGATAGGGCCCGTGTTAAAATAAATACAAAATGGTGAAACTGCCCTGCAGTTGCAATAAGATCCCCTAACTTAATTTTTTTTTTAACTAGGATGTAGAAAAAGATTTGGTTAAAAAAGGTAAAACGATGCATCCATGTGATTCGTAGCAACCTAATATAGTGTACATTTAAAAACCAAGGCAACATCACCATCACTACATGCTGTTATTTCTCACCATCGCTCAACATTATTCTCTGCAAAACCACAGGAAACAGGTGTGTTTATCATCACCATTCGTTCGTACTCAACTTTCAACAACACATAAATCCTTTCTGCCGAATCTCCAGAAACACTTGCACCTACTCGCACCTTTATGTCAACGTGAACTCTACTAAATACAAGGAACTACATGCATTTTTCTATGTTTCATAGTAAAGAAAGTTATCTTGATGGAACTCAGTAGCTGATTTTCTTATCAGATAAATATTTTGCTGTCCAGCAACAAAGCACAGAGCTGCATGGAAGAGCTCCAGGCTTTTCAGATTTTCTCAGAGTCTTTGGGGTGAAAGGAGGACATGTATTTTTTATAGAATGAGTTGACGTATCAGTGGTTTGTTGGAAGCCCCATTCTTTATCATGAGAGCCTGGGTGGGGGTCGAGATGGCGGGGGTCCTGGAGGCCCCGGGGGTGCGCGAGCAGGGGGTGGACCCGGAGGGGACTGGACCGCGGAAGGGGGTGCACGGGAGGGTGCACGGGAGGGCGGCGTGGTGCGGGGCCCTCTGGATGGTGGTTTTGTGCGGGGGACAGAATTGGAGACCAGAGGTTGCTCTTCGGCGGGCGCAGGAGGATGAGGAGGGGGCGGAGGCGAGGGAGAGTGATGTGCGCGAGGAGGAGGAGCCCGGTGGTTCATCTCCTCATCTTTGACCCGTTGGAAGCGAATACAGCGGCCCTGTGAGACACACGAGGAGAAAAGCACACACACATCATCATTTCAATGAAGATTAAAACGCTGTGTCCGTCTTTGTGCGGAAATCAATGAGCGTCTCAGATCCACCACGGTGGTTTTGTTTGAGTCTGTGCCCAGATCTGCCGACAGAGGCGCGTGTGTTTGGGGCCTCGAAAGGACGCACAGAGCTGCTTCTGTCCACACCTGCACCACAATAGCTGTGATGCGAGCAAAGACACACATACGCTTAAGCCTGCCCCAGTTCCCCTCCTCTTCTCGGAGGCTCTGGGGCCTCTTGATGCAGAACAGAAAGTGGTTCATGTCTCTAATGTGCTCGACTTGTTGGAATGTAAAAGGGGCTGATTTCAACATCGCCACAATAGTTAACAGAGGCCCCTCGGCATTTAACATAATTTACAAGTCGGGAGAGAATGGAACGCTTCTCTTATTGTTCTCATTGAGGGGTTTTCCTTCTCTTCACCCTCTCTGTTCCCTGTATAGCATCCCTCTGCACACACACACACACACACACACACACACACACACTCGCTCGGGCAGTGTGTGAAGGATGGAGCAGTAGATCTCTGTGTCACTGATCCTTGGTGGTCTGATTACACCTTATTAAACAGAGAGGCCCTAAAGTCACACAGGGGCCATTAAGAGGGCCCCTGCAGCAGTAGCTTTGTGACTTAGAAGGGGGCCCATTGTGGGTTTGCATATGAGGGGCGCGTAATTGATTTGGGGGGGGGAAGCCTGGTTTAGGGGGGGGGGGGGGGGGGGGGGGGGGGGGGGTGCAGTGACTCCTTGGGTCAGAGTGAAAAGGCCAGTTTGAGAGCAGCAGAGCAGCAGAGCAACACCAGAGCGAGCATATGGACACAATGAGAACACAAGCTCATGAATATGTGTGTGTTTGTCTGTGTGTGTGTGTGTGTGTGTGTGGCTGTAAGCAAGCCTCCACCAGGACATATGGCCTGAATGAAGCTTCGGCCTCATGAATAACAGAAACAGAGGAAGGAGGAAAGTTAGAGGAGGAGGGGGCTGCAGGAGACCACCAAAAACACAAGGCCGGAGCTGAAAAGAGCCGGAGATGGACGACGGAAAGAGATATTTCCACTTTAAAGCCGACAATATGTACATAAATGAGTCGTGTGAGAGGTCAGGGATGAGTCACTTGTGACGATCAGAGACCCCCGTGTGCCCCTTCGGCTGTGACGACTTCTACGGTTTCACTTCCCCTCCCGGCGACTGTTTACTTCAATCTCTCAACTCCTTTTTTTATGGGAGAAAAACAAAACCCTAAAACACCTCAAGCATCCCTCTTCACACCACTTCCCTGTCTGTTCCTCCGTCTGAGCCCCGAGACTTTGCCCTTCCCTATAAAACACACACACATACGCACACACACACACACACTCACATAAAGCAGTGTGTGCCCGTCTACATGTGAGCACGCGTTTGTCACCATTTATAGTAAAGAAAAGGGGAGAAAGACGAGAGCGGAGACGCACATCTGACCTGACAGCTCCGCCTGTCACCTCGCATGACATTACAGCGATCCACTCACAAAAGGAAAAATGCTCCATGTGTACTCACAAGATTTAACACAGTTTCTACACAACATATGCTTCTGCCCAGGATACTTAACAGACCTGGCAGTATCCAGCCATGCAGATTTAGGATTACAGAAAAACTACCAAAACCGATTTCCTTGAAATTTCATAGAGTTCATAGAGTTCACGATTATGGGAAAAACACATTATATTTTGTAGTGGATCCGGACAAACGAGCGTAGTAATAGTGACATTTTTCCAGAATCAGAGACTGGGCTGTTCTGGTTCTATAATATATTTTTAATTAATGAGAATTGTTCCAACATCTTGCTTCATACAAGCATCTACCAAACAAAGTTGATGTTTGAAGTTTGAAGCAAGAATCTATTTCAACTTCTGAGCTTGTTGCTAAATAGTTTTTTTGGGTGTTTACTTTCCTTAACATAAAAATTTTGATTTAAAAAAACTAAACAAGTCATCATTTGTCGTTTTTTTCAAGTTAGCTTAGCCATGTAGCCACCGTCTTCCCCTGTAGCACCTGGCAACTATTCTGTTCCAAGAAACCTTGGGGAAAAAAGGATGTCGCTAACACAGTTTGAAATGCACCTTTTTCAGTCGTGTGATATGCTCGAGTGATTTAAGTGGATCACGAGTTGACATAGTTTAGTCAGTATTGTGTTTGTGGAAGAAATTCGAGATTTCTCACAACTTCAGTGAAACTAAACGTATCTACATGGCTGGATATGACTAGAAATAGGTCAGAAAGTACTGTGGTCCTTTGTAATTTGGGTGAATTGATCCTTTTCGTGAACTGATTGGTGTTTTGTAGAAGGGGAGGCGCTGCTGTGCTCATTTGTGCCGTCTGTGTGTGTGAGGACGGAGGGACGGTGGCCGCCCTCTGGTCTGGTGTGTGCTGTGTGACGGGGCCATCAGTGCCATCAGCTCTGGGGACTAAAGAAGGGAATCTCTTCTGTCACAATATGGCTCGTGGCCTTTCAACTCCCCATCTGTTTGTGTGACACTAACTCGGGAGAGCTGACACACACGTTACAGTGAGACACACACACACACACACACACACACAGAGCAGAGAGAGATGGAAATGCAAAGTGTGGCAGAAACTGGCAGGCCGCTGATGACCGTTTGCAGAGGCAGTGAAGTGGGAGTAATGTGGGGAGAAAGCAGGACGAGCTCCTCCTGAGCTGCTGGTTAGTAATCCACACGGAGAAGTCTGATCCACGACGCGTATCGCTGTGCTTTTTGCCACCTCGTTGGGCTTGTTGTGACGCGATGTTGTGCTGTTTGTCGTCCAGCTGCAGCGTCGCGCTCTAGAGAATTTAGATTTGTGGCAGTTTTTGTGTTAGTGATGAGAAACCTTTGTCGTCTCTCATGTCCAATATGGCTGTTTTCTATTATCGCTTACAAAAAAAGTGGATTTCTATTGGCCTTCATTTCTTACAATGTGAGAGGCAGTGATCCATTTTCCCCAGTTAATGGCGCGTAAAGCGAGTCGTGGGGGTCGTTGTTGAGTGTGAACCACTGACAAAGACTCTCAAAACTTCTGCTCTGACAGGGACGAATTGTTCAGCTTCAGGAAGAAAAAAAAAAGAGCCCAAGATGGAAAGACGGGATAAAACCAATGACGATGACCATTTTTATAGACTGCAGATACAGTAGAGACTCAAATACACTCATACTGATGATGAATCATGTCACTCAAGGAACAAATCAATAAATTTTGCAGCGATATGGCCTCGGCTATGAAAAGCGACAATGAGACCATTTACAACGGACCAGATGTTTCACCATGACAACCAGCGCGATGATGAAAACATCTCGGTGGGGTTTGTGGGATGCCGTGCAGAGGGTCAAGGTCAGATAAGGGGGCCGCTCTCCGCTGTCTCTTGTTCTGTCACGCAGACTTGGAGGGACCGCAGTGATGTCACGATTTAGGACTTTTCAGAAGCGGGAGCCAGTGATACGACACGTTAAAGAATTTTAGATGAAACCTATAAGACATAACCTTTCTGACATTTCTTTTCTTCCTATAATCATCACTTGAAAGTAGACAGTGACGTGTGACATGCTATTCATGTGGAAAGAAGATAGAAACCCAGTTATTTTTCTTGGATTCACAGGAAGAAGTACAGAAGATACAGTCCTCCCTGTGTGTGGACAATGGCAGCTTTGACGAACCGCGCGGTATCAATAGCTCAATGACTCACTGTGTGCGCGTGTGTGTGTGTGTGTAGAAAGGCTGCTGTGTTGGAGATCATGCCGTACATGTTGCCGACTGACACGTGTTGTCTTCACGCCGTGTGACAGACACAGACAAGGAGACAGGGACAAAACAACACTTTCCAGAACCCCCCGTACCATCGCGACTTGCAATTCAAAAGCTTTTTAAGTGGTTCTTACCCACAGAGCCATCCCCCAAATTACACATAATTACCCAATTATAGTTTGTCTGTCACTGATTATGCCTGTTGTTTCTGCTCCATCTGATTTTATACACGTGTTTCAGGAAATGTCACGGTAGCGTGGAGACGGCGGCCTCACCTTGTCCCCGGGGTGCGGCCTCATCAGAGACACCTGGTCGTAACCTCTCCTGAACAGAGCCCACAGAGCGTCCAGCTTCCCCTGGAAGAAGACAAGAAGATGTCACAGTAACAAGAAAACACAACCGTAAACATGCATTCAGCTTCTAAAAGCAGTGACATAAAAACTTACCTGAATGGGTGTGTACCACCTCCTCTGCTGGGGGGGGCGGCGGGGTGGTTTTCGAGGTTTGGGCTCATACGGTTCAAATTCCTGCTCTGGCATCTTCACGACTGCGTTTTTAGGTTTGTCCAGCTTCGCTCCTTCCTCAGTGGAGCCCTTCTCCCCCCATCGCACCTAGGAAAGATAATATTTAAAAATCTGCAGTCTCTGAGTGTAAAGGTTGTTAAAAGTTGAGTTTGTGTGTGGGTACCTCCATGCGTTTGATCCCACCCACTCCTCTTCCGCCGTAGTAAGATGCGTCCACTGTGGGCCACCTCTTCTTTGGCATCCCATCCTCATCATCCGACTCCTGTGAGGCAGAACTCAGTCTTATCAATACTAATACTACTACTGTCACAATCCCTTTATCTTTGTATGGATATCCAATTTATAATGATAGAAACAAAATGTTGCTGGTGACTTACAGGCTCTGGAGGTGGGGGTGGTGGAGGTTCTTTGATAACCTGAATATTGGAAATAAAAAAACATAAGTGTCAGGAGGTAAATAAAACATGAAACAAAGCTCGAATACTTCAGCCTGGCTCCTGACCTCTGACTTATCACTTATTATTATGTGTCGGTCAGTGTTGATATTGTGGCGTTGGCCACAAACAAATCAGCATGTGGTCACTGAGAAGCACAAATCATATGTTTGATTCATTGTGAAACTGTGGAGGACGTCAGCAGAGTCACACGTGGCCCAGAAGGCATTTGTGTTCACACAGTGAAAAGAACATGGCGACATGCTTCCCAGAGTGACCTCCGAATGTGCTCTGAATGATTGGATCTCACACTCAGGATGCATTTGTGTTTGTTCAGACCTGAACTGGTATGAACATCTGTCGGCTCACTCGGACAGATCTTAATTCCAGGTCTGAACAGGGTCAATGTGAAATGACAATTTAATCTGACTACAAGGCTGAGACATTCATGTCGAGGGGGAAACTTACCACAGTGCAGCAGAGAGGCCAGAACCACCACATCAGCAGCAGAGCCAACAGCAGGAACACCACCAGCAGCGATACTAACACGATGGTGCCGTCGAACTACACACACACAGAATAACGGGATGAAGATTAAACCGAACTGGAAGTCAAGGGACGAGAAAAAGGTGAAAAGGAAAAGTGACAGTACTCACAGCCTCCTCTGATGACAGACACAACAGAGGAGACGTCAGAGAGGAAGGACAGAAGACTGGAGAACCGAGAGAAAATAGGAAGGTGGAAAGAAAGATTATTCAAATAGGGGGCAGCATGCTAAGAAGGAAAAATCAGTGTGCGGCTTTCAGAAACACGGGGTGTACTCACACATTCAGTGGTGGTGATGTGAACGGAGCTGGTGATGTAGGAGAGGCCCTGGTTCATGCTCACCTGCAGGTAGATCACCCTGCAAAACACAGACGCAGATCCTCAGACACAAGTCGTTTTCAGACATGAATTTCGGAGGATGTCTGCACAATGGGGTCCGGACTCAAGAGTTTGCCTTTCCCACATGAGGATGGAACGTACAGAGATCACAGCATCGGCCCTTATCACCGAAAGCTCTCCTGACATCCTACGTGTGAGGCACCTCTTGTTCATCCTGAGATATTTCTTTTCTTTTTGTTTTTTTTCAGAGGATCTCGTGCTGCTTGCTGTTTTTTTGACATGTGCTCATTCGGATATTATCTTTATTTAAAAATTTTATGAGGGAGCTGGCCTGCGAAAATCCAGAGAAAGTCCAAAGGGTCTCACTTGGGACATTTGGATTCTCACACGTCTCCTCCTGAGAATTTCAGGAGATCATCCGGAGTGAGGTGCATGTCTGACAGCAGCCCGAGTTGCAGTCACACCACACATTTCAGTGCACACATCTGCTTCGCGTGCGCTCCAGTCCCGGCCTTGTTTTCGGCTACTGTAAGCTCGCCCCAGGTGTCGCATACATTCCTCAATCTATTCTGTCCGTACTTGCTGCCTTAAAAAAGCAAAACAAAAACACACTGACGCAGACATAAAAAAATGTCTTTGCAGAGGTCAGGGAGTTCTCCACCCTCAGAAGGAATCTCTTCTGTTTGGATCAAACCCAGACCTCTAATGCGGAAACCACAGACAGCTAAATTACTTTTTTCTCCTCCAGTGTTCGCTGCTGATATATCTGCAGGAAGGGCAGCGAAGGAAAAGAGATGAGGGGGAAGATGACTGCATGGCCAAAGATGCGATAAACACTGGCGTACCCAGGGATTATGGTGAAAGAGACACTTAGTTGACAGGTTAATTATGAAGTTCTTCAGAAATATGAGGAAAAATAAGATACCGGCTTTGGTTTTGGCCGCTGGATTGGAGTTCTGGGTTTTGGAAAAGAATGGAGAAAGGCTTCTGGTTGTGGTCTTGGGGTAGGGAGAGGGGGCAGAGACAAGGGGGCCATTGAGCTCTGGGTTTAGATTTGAGGAGAGGGGCGACAAAGGGGAGGTCACTGCAGGGTGTGTGTGTGGGGTGGGGGGGACAGAGGAGAGGAAACAGCGTGGGGGATGGTAGGAGGAGGGGCCCTTCCTGTTCTACATCCCCTCAGCACTGTCCCTCCCCACCCCCACCACCCTGCATCCTCCTCATACCGCTGCAGCTCCACTCATAACTCACACCGACTCCAGAGTAGGAAATTGACATCGCAGGTGCCGTTCATCTTTTTCTACTTCTCCTTCCCTCCCCTTTTCTGCCCCCCTCTTCTTTCCCCATCATACGCTTAGCCCTCCTCTTTGGCGGACGGGGGGGGGGGGGGGAGACACAGGGCTATCAGCTTCTCTCTGACACAGAGATCTCAGCCCCTATCAATCATCAATCTGCCCACTATAGCCTATATATATTTATGTATGTCTTCACCCTGTGTGTGTGTGGGGGGGGGGAGGGGGGGTTAGCTGCATCCGGAAGGTTCCCAGTCAACACAGATTTGTGTGACGGCAGCGTCAATGACTTCATTATATGCGACAAGGCTCGGGTGGAACAGGAGGTGATTGAGGATCTTTGGGGTTTGGGCGAGGAGGTGATGCTGGGAGCTGGAGTCCCTGAGACCCCCTGTACAGACGTTACTACCCCAAAACCAGAGGCACATAATGAGATCTGACAGGTCGGGGTGAATCTCAGGGCAGCAGCTAATGGTTATTCTGATTATTGATGAAGTTTGTTATGGAAAATGGGAGAAAAAAAGTGAAAAATCAGCTTTGTTTAGTTTAGTTTTACACTACATTTGAGAAGACATTTCATAAAATGTTGGTGTTTTTGCTTAATAAGTGGCGTAAATGTTTATGTATTAATTATGTTGATTTATGCTTATAAACTGTGGTGGAGGACGTACTCAAACATTTCACCTAAGTAAAAGTAACACAATAACAAAAAAATATATAGTAAATCTACATAAGTAGAGTACAGATACATGCAAAATGTACTTAAGTACAGTAATAAAGTAAAAGCACTTGTTACATCCCACCACTGGTTGTGAATATAGTTTAAAGTCGTGTCAAATATAAAATCGGGTGATATTGGGTATTGAGAAGGAGAACGTTTGTGTGATGGTGATATTTTTGTACCACCAACACCTGTCCAACCTGCACAGTGGCGCCCTCGCTTCCCTTCATATTTCCACATCCATGTGCACGTCACCGCTCCACAGCCCAGAACTCACCAGCCAGCTGTTGGCCTCCTCTTGGGCCCTGCAGCCATTCACAGCTGACTTCCTCTTAAGCGGCACTGAGGGTGTTAGGCAGCGCTGACTCTGCTCTAATGGGCCTCTGTTACACGGAAGACGTCTCCTTCAGGCACCATTGTGGTGAGTAATGATGCTCTCTGCTCTGAGGTGGAGCAGCCAAACAAAGCCACACTGACATGAAGGCACATTCAGCACTGGATACCTGATGGACTGTGTAATGACTTTTATGTTGTGATTATGTCAAACATTCATCTATCAATTATCTTCAACTTTTGTCATAAGGTGCGAGTAAAATAAACGATGCCGCAGAAGACTCGTAAATCTTCTTGTAGCCACAGAGTAAAAACAAATTTCCTTTTTCCCTTATCTCTGAGGAGCACTTTTCACTGGCGGACAAGACAAGCTCAAATCACGCTAGAAATCTGAATGACAGCAACAAGACAGATGATGACTGGGAGGTGTCTGAGGCCGCAGGCTGGAAGTGTATAATTATTCACAGGACTGCAGGCGGCGGGGACAGGGAAGGCTGCCGGGGCCTCTGTCCTCTCCGAGCTCGGCCCGCCAGCATCGCCGCGTCCGCCCCGCGAGAAACTTCTGCTCTGGACCTCCAGGAGCAAAGCTGGAAGCCCCTCAGAGGAAACTTTACACGGCCCGGCCGACTCTGCTCACACTTTCTCTCTCCTAAAGTGTCAGACTGAGATTGGGATACATCACACACACACGCACGCGGTTGTGAAAGTCCTCTCCAGCAGGCTCTCATTAAGTCGTGTTCCTGGGCTCTACTCCTGTTGTCCCCTCGTGATTGGTGTCTGGCTTCGTTAGCTGTGACAAACACTGATTGATCACAGACACTCGATGACTTTGGCCCTAATTTGTTCAAGGACTTCTGTGTCCACACCAAACTTGCGTGTAGCTGGCAAGTATCTAGGGTACGTAGCTCACGGTGTAACAGCTGCACACGGAGGCTTGGGGAACTGTAACGGCCGACCAATGGTGGGGTCGCGGGGGGGAAAGGTGGTGAGAGCTGAAAAGAAACATCCAGCTTACCTGCCGACCTCCTCCACAACAGGAGCAGGACAGAGCAGGAAGGTATCCTCCACTCCAGCTGGTCTCTCATCTGCACAGTAAAAAAAAATCAAATTTTTTTAAGTCGAAATTTAAACATCTGCTGTGTAGAAAACACTTCCCACATTTTTCTTAGATGTGAAAGCCAAACCAGATTCCCATTATCCATTTAGGTTCACACATTAATGTATAACAGCATGTCTGCAGTAATAGGAAGCATGCAAAAGACATAAATCCATCAGAAATCAGACAATTTTTACTTTGGATGTATATTCCACAGCGATGTATCCGTCAACTCATCCAGATCCGTAACAAAATTTGATATGTGTTTCCTTGGGTCATGCCCCACCCCTCCAAAAAATGTCATAGAAATCAAGAGGAGTTTTTGCGTAATTCTGCTTAATAACAAACAAATGCAGATGGAAACACTAGAATAACACTCAGAGAGCACATTCCTTTCTCAGGGCTAAACTGTCCTCTTAAATTCAATGAAGCGGCACACACACTTATAGATATCAGTCCCCTAAAAGTTTTTGACATCAACATCTTTGTCTTCTTTAGATAATTAAAAAAAATGGAAAAAAATTGCCCCAGCTTACAACGTTAAAGATAATCTGCCCCCTGATCCAGATCCTCAACCAATATCTAATGGGTTCTCCCCTGGCCTCTACGACAAACACACAAACAAACAAACAAACAAACAAACAAACAAGGTGGTAGACTTACCCACTGTGTACGTATCATTGAGTTTGAAGCTGCACAGCACGTGATCAGTGTTTCTGGCGTGGAGGAAACCGTTGCCTCTCACCACCACCTGGAAACGCTCTGAGACAAAAAACACAAAGGGAACGAGCAGCATCAGAGATGATGAGCCACATGCACACGCTCGTGCACAACAACAGTGAGACACATATTTTCAGCGTGTGAAAGTTGTACAAGCACAAAACTGGTCTCCAATTTTGGTTTGAACTAGTTTCCAGTGTCCCATCATGGCTGAGAACCTTCCTGTTTCTCTGGCGCGCTCAGCTTTAGCGGTAGAAACGTGTTCATGCTTCATTACTGCTTGTTTATATCTGGGTGCTTGTGCGTGTATGTGTGGAAAGGCCATAATATGCTCCAGTGGTGCTAATGCTTAAAGTGTTGCTATTCACAAATATCTTAAGACTCTGCTGTAGCCAGAAGGTGTTCGTGTGTGTGTGTGTGTGTGTGTGTGTGTGTGTGTGTGTGTGTGTGTGTGTGTGTGTGTGTGTGTGTGTGTTCGTGTGTGTGTGTGTGTGTGTGTGTGTCTTTGACCTTTCGTCTCCCTCAGGCTCTGTTAAAGCGCACTGACAGAGGCTTGCCAGCATATGCTGCAGTGTCTATGTGGCTGCTACCCAGCATATGTTAGAGAGTGGGGAAAAACACTTGCTTAAAAACATGGCTGCAGGGCTGACAACAGCACAGCACTGTCAAAGTAGGTCTGACCTTACCTGTGGCACAACGGCGTGTGTGTGTGTGTGTGTGTGTGTGTGTGTGTGTGTGTGTGTGTGTGTGTGTGTGTGTGTGTGTGTGTGTGTGTGTGTGTGTTTATGTGGAAGTGTCTGTGAGGATATGTGTGTAACCTGTACATTCTGCATTCTGCGTTGTGTTTTTCTGAGGAATGTGTAATCGTCTGTATGCCTACAGTATGCATGCATTTGTTTGAACATGTGTGTGTGTGTGCACGTGCGTGGTCCCTGGCTGTGCACGGAGGTTTCCTCCAGCACTATCCTCGCTAATAGAAGTGAACATTTGCCACACCTTTAACATTTAAAGCTCCAGCGTGAAGATCACTGGATAAAAACATCACGGGGTGTGAGTGTATACGTGACAGTGTTTCCTTAAAGGTCAAACACGCTGCCATGAAAAGCCATAAATACAAATACACACACAGAGACGGAGCATTTAACAGATGCCTGCACATCTCCACATGTTTACAGATGCTGCAAGGGATGTGGACGAGTGTGGATTTGTGTTCCAAGAGGAAAACTGGTGATGGACAAGACAGATGGAAACTGAAATCGAGCTCTTACCAAACAGGAATTAGTTGAATATGTGATATACTGTGTATGATGCAGTTATTTGATTATACGTATCACTTGTGCACACAGGTGACCTCATGCAACTTATCTGCATGTGTGGGTTCACAGTTATTACAGATGTTCAACGACTTGCAACTTGTCAGTACTGCTCATGTCATTTTGTCAGTAAGAGAGATTCTACATGTGTATATACACACACACACACACACACATATATAAATCACCCGATTAACCACTCATCTCATCACAGACAGCCTATTCATTTACTGTGCACCATGTCCCATGTCTTCTCCTTCCCTCTGCCATAATTTCTATATAAAACACCACCACAACAATCAACCATAAATGTTAGCTGTACAACCTTATATCAAATAAAATGGGCTGTATTCAATTTTCTCATAATCTAATGACGTGTATATGTTGTTTGCAGCCACAATAACATTCGGCTTAATGAGAGGACTCAACACTAATTATTCCTAATGCTCAGTGCCTTGGCTGCTTTAGCAGTCATCCCCCTTTCACCCAACGTTACCATCAAAGAGCAGGGCACATGTGCACAGACACACACACACACACACACACACACACACACACACACACACACACACACACACACACACACACACACAGAATGCTGAACATGGCAGATATTACTCTGATTATTAGAGCCCGACAAATATGGATTTTTGAAGGTCAGTGCCACTTTGAGGGAGTAAAAACAGTTTAACTATCACCCTTATTCTAAATAACTATAAAAAAGAAAACACTTATACCAGCAAGTATATAGAACTTGAAATAAGAAAATACATGTTTTTGTAAACGTAAAAGGCAAACATAATTGCATATCCTTTTTTTACATTGTTTATTTTTTTCTAAAATAAAAGTTTTCATATGGGCAAAAATAAATACTGATATTTCAATGAAAGGCTCATATCGGCTGATTTTTTAATCAACTGATAAATTAGTCTGTCTCTTTTAATTGTAAGAATTTTCAAATAAAAAATTGTTACTGGCTTTGCTTTATTGGTCTATTAATTATGAAGTGCATTGAATTACACAATACTTACGATTTGTCCAAAATTTAACATTTTATTTTGAACTTTTTAACCCTAATCAATCAGTACTAGCATTCAGCTATAAGTCTCAATCTGAGCACCCTGACCCACTGCACACACACTGAGGCTTGATGGACTAAAAGGTCAGTGCTGTCAGACACATGGTGGGCAGGGACTGGTGGTGCCCTGCTGACATGCTCAACACATATGCTCCTGCCCTCGCCTCTCTGCTCTCTGCCTGCCGCTGTGGCCACACGTCCACTTACATCTACACCTGAACGTTTGACGAGGAGGATTACATTTGTATGAATGTCTTGTCTGTGTGTGACCGTACACATGTACATGCATCTGAACGCGTGTCTTGTGTGTGTGTGTGTGTGTGTGTGTGTGTGGGAGAAAATGGTGTACGGCTTGTCCGAACAGCGGCTCTTCAATCACGTTAGTGCGACGGGACAGTGAAGGGCAGGGAGGGGCAAAGGAGGAAGGGACAACAGGGAGAAAAGGGTCAGACGTTAATGAAAGCAGCAATCTCTGCTGTCATGTTAGATCTGAGGCCCGACTCACGCTGTCCTCTCAGTGTACGCGTGCACGTGTGTGTGAGGAAAATCAGTGCTGTCACGTCTGATAGTGCAGCCCAACGTTCACTGTCCAGTCTGATGGCCTGTTTGCAGGCAGCTCGGTCTGGTCACTTCACATCAGTTTGAGGGACATGTGTGTACACGTGCTTGAAGATGTGTGTGTGTGTGTGTGTGTGTGTGTGTGTGTGTGTGTGTGTGTGTGTGTGTGTGTGTGTGTGTGTGTGTGTGTGTGTGTGTGTGTGTGTGTGTGTGTGTGTGTGTTTAAGGAGCATGTGTGTGTTGCTGTAGAGCATGTATGCTATGTGACTACACGCAGGCAGAGATGAGGACAGACAGAGAGACTGTCATAACACCTATGCAAAATGTCAGAATGGATGTAATATGTGTGTATAAATGCATCAGGATGGACAGATGTTGGCAGATGGTTATAGTCAAACATCTGGACAATCTATTTCACAGTCTTGTTAAGTCAAAATAAAAGCATCTCCTGCTTAACCTGTGTTTGTGCCCGACAATCACATTATTCTACATTATACTGCAAAAATAAGTTTGAGTAAGGGAAATACTTTCTGTATATTTATCCACAGTGGAATTTAGAGCAATTTAGGATGTCTAAGATAAGAGCTGTACATTATTCATGCCTGTCATGACCCACTAAAGCAAACAAAGCACTATACGCATAGGTTCAGCACATTACAATCTTCATTAATTAGGCCAGAATCAGGCTTTGGTTCAAGTGGCTCCCTCGCTTCTTAGTTCACTGACCATTATGCTGCTCATCAATCGAATAATAAATGAGGCTGGATGTTATTTGTCCACATGTCGAGTGAGACAGTCACACTCAGGCTTCGGCAAGAGTGTGTGAATCACAGTTGTGACTCTGTCAACTGTAATTCTTGAGAATTTCTTCCTTATTTTTTTATCCTTTTAGGGAAACGCTGCTGCTGCTGCTGCTGCTACTGCTCTCCTCGTATCCTTCCCCGTCCTTCATACCCCATAATGGATGTTAATCTACATTGGTCGTCCTGGTAGCCCAGCTCTAAATGCACTCTCTTAAGTGAGTCCTAATAAGGTCATGTCAGAGCCCATCCATCCAGCTGGCTACACATAAAGTCTCTCTCTCTGTCTCGCAATCGTTCTTGGCTGTTATTCTGCTTTTTACTACAGAGGAGCTGGACATGGGGAGAGGAGGTGAGATCGAGGAGCGGGTTCAAAATGCCAAAATGACTATTTAGCATATACGATGTGGCAAACTAGGCCAGAGAAGCAGCCATGCTTAAACATTCAAAGCTAATTCCTCTGACCAACACCCGCCACCCCTCCTCTTTCTTTTCCTGCACACACGCTGTGCCGAAGCGGCAATGCTAATTCTCCCCCGGCCGTGACTGACAATACGCTCTCTGTCACTCCGCAGTCATAAGCGTCCATGCGATTACTTAGCCTCATGTTCCTCTCCAGAGGCTTTAGATGATTGTCATCTTACACAATTGCACACCGCGACTGCGCCGGTGTCTCAACAAGGAGGGGAAACCCTTGCTCCTCCTCACACCTCTTACCTCCTGCACACACACTGGACGGCTCCGCTGCCAGAATCTCAATGCAGGACTTCTTGATGATCTGAGAGAGAAAAGAAAAACATTTCGGGGTTAATTCAATGACATAATATGATTTTGTGTGTCTTTCTGTGTGGGTCTTTGTGTGACTATACATGTGTGTGTCGTACCGAGTCAATGATTCCCCTGAGGGCCTGGAAGCCTCCCCACACAGGAAACACATGATCCACCGTGTCTGCAATAGTTGCGAGCTAGAAAAACATACAGACGCAAAAAATAAATAAATAAATTCTGTTTGCTTTCTTAGGCATTTGCAACATCTTCAATATCCTCCTGCAGATCCTACCTGGGTCTGGTTGAATTCTTTGACCCCGACACAGTAAACAATCGCTCCCAGAGACCTGGCCCTCTGTGCCTGCAGGAGAAGAACAAATAAACCAGCATGTAATGAGGTTAAAGAAACTCTGGTCGAGCATGTGGAGCAATACATGTCCCAAAGATCTGGTATTCTCAGTCTACACAGAGGACGTTTTCTGAATTTGAAGTACACTGCCACAAAGGTGGGTCATATTTATTACCTCTGTTCCTTTTTTTATCTGCGTTTGTGACCAGGATCACACAAAAAAAACAATTTCCATAAAAGTTTTGTGGCGGCTTAGACCATTACCCAAGAAAGAACAAATACATTTTTGGCATGAATCCGGATCAGGGGGCAGATCCAGGTCTCTTGTTTCACTTACTTAAAAATTGTGAGAGAGGACATGTTTGACATTTTCACCAATTCCCCAGGGAATAATTCATGGATCAAGATGAAACAGATCAGGCATGTATGGTATGTGCTCTACTGAGTGCTGTTCTAGTTCAATATGAATTCACATCAGCTTTGCAAGGAATCTAACAATGAGCACTATAAATAATCAATGGAATTAAAAACTCAATAAAAAAATCTTTAAAGTAATACAAATTGATTTATGGAGCATGAAAGAGGCCATGTTATTTGTGCCCAGCTTGCAGGTGCAATAATCAAAAACATTATGAAAAGTGCAGCAATAGAACCAGACAACAACATCAACTGGAAGAATCAGGATCAATCCCCCCCCCCCCCCCCCAACACCTTAACTTTACAAACACATCCTACCTCTCGCTGAGCCGTGTCAACCTGCCAGTCATTCAGTTCTCCATCAGTCAGAGCGATGATAACACTGGCTGTCCCTGAGGAACACACAGATCAACTCTATTAGTCTCTGAAACACTGTTCTACATGTAGGCAAACGTCTTATTATGCGGAGCTTACCATGCCTCTCTTGATATATCTGTTGATTAGCCTGCAAATGCAAAGAGGGTGTGCGTTAGTCCTGAGAGAAAAGAACTGAAAATAACAATAATATTGTTGGTATTGTTATAAAACATTAGTGTGGCTTGCACGGGACTTGTTTTAGTTCAGCTACGTTCTATAGCTGCTTTGATGCACCTAAGACTGGAAATCCAGACATGTTCCTGTTTTGGTGAACGCGTCCGACCTGAACAATCTCCCGCTGCGTTTTTCATGTGTGAAAGGAAACGTCCGAATCCTATTTTCCAGAGTTCCTGTCTGAAAAAGCTCATGACTGAAGATTGCTACGTGCTCTTTTAGGACACGAACCCTTCCGTGACCTGGCTGGAAAACAGGGGTGTCACTGGTGTTTGTTTTAGATTTTAAGATGTCATCTAGAAATGTTGCCAAATCTCTGATTGAAATAAAAATGAGAACCAGACCACGAGGACCCGTGGAATCACGCTGTGTGGAATTTACACTGCTTTGCTTTAATATGTGTCCAGAAAGCTTGGCAGTTTCAAGAGGCAGAAATAATTCGAGCCGCTCCTCATACCTCTCTAATTCATCCTCGTTCCAGCTGCCAGACTCAATCAATCCTCAGTGGACATTTTATAAGACTAAGATGGGCTGGTTCTGCACATGTGTTGGGTCTTTAAACATCGCCTTACCATCTCCAGGCCCAAGTTCATAAATGTGTCTCCTCCAGGAACAACCCCCTTCAGATCCCTTAAGCCACCAGTAATGGCCTCCCTGTGGGGTAAACACACAGCCTGATAAAAAACAACGGAAGAAAGCTGCTCAGAAAAAAAAAGAAAGAATGGGAAAGATTCCCACTGAAGCAGATACAAAGAGGGTGTAGGGAGTAGTTGGAGTTGGCTAGAGAAGTGTTAGTCCCCTGCCAAAGTTGTCCTCAGTAGACTCATGCAATGCTTTGTATCGGTACGCTGCCAAAAGCTGGATGGAATTAGTGTGAAATTAAATTTGAGTTAGAAAAAACGACATCAATTGGAGAAGAGATGACGTCCAAGGCTGGTGCAGGTACAGAGAGATCCACAGGAGGTGAGGGTGTTGGTCAGCTGTGGCTCTTACCTGTTCTCGGTCAGTTTCATGATGATGGTCCCTCGTGTGGAGAAGACGATGAAGGACATTCTCAGCATGGGGCTGAAAACACACAGTTGTTTCACATTAACAGTGAAAATAGTGAAAAAGAAAAGAAAACCTCCCAAAAACCCGAATGACTCATGCTGCTTGTACCTGATAAACTTCTCTGCTAACTGCTTTACAAAGGAGTAAATCTCTATCCAGTGATTCTTCACACTGCCGGATCTGAAAATACAACGGGAAAAAAGATTCCATTATGATTATGATCATAAATATTATCCTATTATATTGAATGCAGCACAAACACATGGCCATCAGCCTCAAGTTTACTTTCTGTTTAGTGCCTTATGAGCTAGTGTCAGCATGCAAATCACAAAACACAACAAAAAAGAAAGCACAACAGACAGGAAAACACATCAACAAATCACGCGGACAGTGTGTCCATCCGATCAGCGACGCTCGAGGCTTGTCGATGGCGGGCACATTTTGTGTTAGAATGTTAAAGTGGTATGTTATGTATGTTTCAGGAGCAACAGTAAGAGTTTATGTCCTCGTGATCTCAGGACATTCCTCTTTACGCTCAGTCCCTCTGACTGTAACCTGTCAGCGGTGAGAGGTGCTGGTTAGCCTGCGACATGCTGCTGAGGACATTGGCAGTCTCCTTAATGAAAGCCGGTCCCAGGGGGCTGCTAATGGGGGCTAATTGCTGCTGGGCCAGAGGGCTGAGGTTAGACAGGGACAGATGTAGCAGTCTGCCTCTAGCAGGGACCATGCAGCAGGCAGCTGGCCCATGTGTCCGTGTCCGTGTGTGTGTAGTATCGGTGTTTGTGTGAGCGTGTGTGTCTGTGTGTGTGTGTGCGCGACTGGGAAGGGGAACAGATGGTCCCAGTGAGCACAGCCAGTCTGACAACAGGTTGGGGGTCCGCAGAGTGTAAAGGCTGCGACATGAACAACACAGAGACGCTGGAGTAACACTCAGCAGGGGGTCAAGGCTATTTGAGGATACAACATCAAACAGCTAATGCACCAAACCCTGTGTGTGTGTGTGTGTGTGTGTGTGTGTGTGTGTGTGTGTGTGTGTGTGTGTGTGTGTGTGTGTGTGTGTGTGTGTGTGTGTGTGTGTGTGTGTGTGTGTGTGTGTGTGTGTGTGTGTGTGTGTGAGAGAGGGTAATAAATGGAGTGAAAGTGTGGGCTGGTTAGATTCATGATGGCTCTTTTGTCCCTCTAATTTAAACAGTCACTTGCTTTACATGTTGTGCTATGAGGAGTCTACAGAACCAACTTTCCTTCTTGGTAAAAAAAAGTTTTTCTTTCTATGCCAGGTACTGGATTACCTTTGTACGGTGGCCCTGAGGTGCAAATCACATCGGCAAATCACAAAACACCACAAGTGAGACAACACAACAGCAATCAAGAGAACATTGAAAAAATAATGTGATTTGTGTTTTGTGATTTTGCTTTCTTATTTGATGTTGTGTTTTCTTGTTTGACATAAATGTGATGTGTTGTTCATCTTCCATATATATTTACATTATGCGTATGAATGACTGAGGAGGAGGTGACCTTGATAACCACTATTAGTTATTTCCTCTGTGTGTAAATGATTGGTTGATTAATTGATTGAAATTGAATGGATGAAAGTTTTCATTGTTATGACAGTGTCCACATAGTGGTCATTTGGTCAGCTCTGATTGGTTCCTTTGTGATTGGTCGACTGCTAAGAGCGTGTGTTGAATATGTTAGTACCACTTAGCGAAGGCTTCCTGTTCAGCTTTAAACTGCTGTAGCCACGGTAACGACAGTAGGCATGTTACATGTTATTAGTGACATTGACACGTTGTAGAAAAAAGCCAGAGATGCAAACAAGGTATTTCAGTATTTTCTGTGGGAGAGAAAGACTCCTTCTGCTGTGGACTTTGAACTTTTTAACTTGGACATTTTGCCTGTACTAATACCCACTAAAGGGAAATGGGAGGAAACCCGAAAAGCAAAATATGGAATAAATCACTGCCATCATTCAACAAATGCAGCAATTATTCCCCAGCCGTCTACCTGCATTCCTCAGTCTGCATAATATGAGGGCAGAGTCTCTTTTAGCTGCAATATTTGCCCTGCAAAGTGCTTCGATCCATGAAAACAAATCGCTCTCTTCCTCACTCAGCCATAAAACACAACACCTATTATTCTATTTGTGGGCAAACCAGATGAAGCGGAAAAATGCAGCCTGGTATTCGGTGTGGGTCAGACACAGAGTGTAGGAATGTGGGGAACTGATGGTAGTTTAGTTTTTCTAATCTTCACTCTGTGTCCACTGTGATGCTTCCAGTGGAGTGCACACACATTCTTTACCCAGCATGCCTCGCTCTGGCCACAGCTCAATGTGTAAGAGAGTCAAACAGTGAAGGGCTGTAGACACTTAACAACATCCCTAGTGTGTTTTGCTCTTGGATTTTCTCATCAGATTAGGTCATTTAAGATCAGACAAGTCGGTGCCATCGCAGGAGAAAGATCAGCAGCTTCCTGGAGGCCTGCTGGAGCATGCAGGTCCAGACAGTCCAACAACACTGAGGCGCACCACAGGCTTGGCCATGCGTGACTTTGCCACGCTCCCGAGGCTACTCCTAAACTTTTTGAAGCAAAAGGGTAAAGATTGAAGAGCGGCTGACAGATGCTGCGTCTGAAAGATCATCAAATGTATTAAAACCAAAGCAAAATGTCACTCAACGCGTCCTCACAGCGCATAGGTGGAGAGCCCAGGGCAACCAAGGACATACAGTAAGCCATTTTATACCTAATGTTATACACACTCAGTCATTCTTTTCAAAAAATATTCTATTATTTTGACATTATATCCTCTCATTCCTCTACTCCAGCAGGGAAATTCAGCCTAATGCTACCTTATGATCTTTGAGTGTCAGTCTCTGCTCACATAGCATGTTTCGACATGTTTGATTGTTCTGTGTCCACGTACATAATCTCCCCTTGCAGCTCAAGCAAAAAATGTCAATTATAATGTGTGTGCAGACATAAACAGCGACACAGTGTAAGGCTGGAGAGGTCACGTACAGTCACAGCCCAAAAAGATGGTCAAAACACCCTCGCTGACAAGGAAGCCAGAAAAAATATCATGAGATTTAATAAGTCAAAATAGTTTGCGGCTGCGAGTTGGCCACTCGTCTTAATCTAACATCTAAAAATGACACAAAGATATTCAAAGACTGATCTGGGGGAAATCGAGAGTTGGTTTTAATGTTAGAAAAAGGTTGATGCGCTCGCTGCCAGTCTAGAGCTCCAAGAGCTTTAAGTTATCTTAGAATCTCGGATCTAAATCAGGCTCTGGTTTGTTTTACATTCTTCCTCTGTCACGTCTCATTTCCAGTAAACCCTCTCTGGCTTCTATCAAACAAAGTTTTAGCATCAGTCCCAGATCAAGTTCATGCATAGATTTTTAAAGATATATAGGCTAGTAGTACCACTTGTATATGAAGCAGTTTATAAGGTGTACTTTAATAGGGGTTGTAAATTGTAGGCCTCATTATTACCTGTTTAGGGGACAGGCATTAATGAGTGTGTACAATTTGGTGCAGATCCAAATAAAATCCAGATCTAGTGAATTTACATGTGGTTTCAAAATACTCTCCTAATTGTAAGATAAACACATTTTACTTCAGATATCCTGTTGCTTGTTTCTGGAAGACGTCTTTCCGGTGGATTAAAGAGCAAATCTAAAAGGCGAAGCAAGTTATGATGGAGAAAGACGCACACTATCCACTATTTCATAACTTAGCAACCCAAAAGTTCTTACAAATGGTAAATAACCCCCAAAATGTTAATTAAGATCTCATTTTATCATACATTACATCATTATAAGCTCCTATAAAGTCTTGTACTGGTACCAATATATAGCCTATGTCATGTTGTTTTGGATCTCTTTGTTCCATCGGGAAACATCAACCTAACCAGATTGAGTACTGCAGGAAAACAATAAAGAATAGCCCCTGCTTCTACGTCACTAAATGTCCGGATATAGGATGCAGTCGTCTCACGGTGGATGGAGGCAGGAGCAGTGTGAAGGATCACCGGGCCACACGGCACCAGTGTGGGGCTGCAGCTGTGTCCGCTGCAGGCGTCATCGGCCTGAAACTCTATCCATCCATCCGGCTCGCCCTGCCCACATCCCGTGGGTAAAATCTCCTGCCTCGCCGGGCTAAGAGAAAACCCCTAATGCTCCGAGTATTATCCCCACACTTCACATATACCGGTGCTCAAAGGCACTCATAAGATAAACAATGTGGGTTAAATGGTTTTGGGTGCTCAATCATTCCATTAAACATGAAACTGCTGTCTTATTTAGCACCGATGATGTGATAGGTGACAAAAACAAAGTCCGGACTCCTGGTTTCTGGACTTCTGGTCGAAGTTACAACGTGTATGTTACTTTTTTTCTCTCGCACCGTTACAACAACACCAAGACCGATGCGCACCGCGTTTCAGAACCACTGGGGCGGTTGCATGGCAATGCGCAGCGATGGGAAAGTAACAAAGCCATAAATAAAACGGGACACTCACTTGTCCAGGACAAAATAGAGGTCGAAGGCTCCCTGACAGGACATCTCCACCTCCTCCTCCTCCTCCGCCTGTTGCAGCTCTCCTTTCACCGCCACCTCGAGAAAGAACGTTCCCAGCAAAGCCAAGGCGAGGAACACGCGAGTGTGCGTCCTCGCCATCTTTCCCGGTTTACTGTTGACTGCTCCAACGCTGACAACCGAAAAATCTTCACATTTTCTCTCTACCGCCTGTTTCTGAATCGGCTGTGGGCGTCTGTCGTGTCGTTCATCGGTGTTTTGTCCTCTTAGGTCGCGCGCTTTCAGCCAACAGGAGCCTCGTTCGGTTGGAGCCGGGCGCTGCCAAGTCTTTCTCTTTCGGCCGAGAGAGGGGGAAAAAAAACGCACTGCATGGAGCAGGGCAGGATGGAGGAGAGGAGCGACACCCGAGGAGAAACTCAAAACTCCACTTTTACAAAGAGGGGAAAAAAATGCTGCTTCTCAAATCAGAAAAAAAAACCTACTGAGCCCCTAGCAGTGAGCCCAGAAAAGTTCAATACACATACAAGTTGGAGGAAACTGGTTGGTTTGACATAAAAAGTTGATTTCTCAGAAATGAAATGAAATGTATTGTGGTGGTCTCGATATATCATCATATCCATGAGACTCAATACAACTCAATATAACTGCAATATTGTGGCTAAAAGTAAAAGTAAAAGTAAGATTCCAATAGAAGAAAAATAATGAGGAAAATACTTTGCTATACCTGCAGCTGTAATGGATGAACCCAACATAACAAGGTGGCCTATGGTGCGTTTATAGGATGGAGAAAAATATCATCGAGTCTGTTTTGTTTTAAATTTTCTTAAACACCAGAATAAGGCCATTTATCACATTTATCACAAATGGCTGATTAAACTCAAGCTCAGCTTGTTTGATGCAAAGTTTCATCTCTTCAATATTTTTTTGCTTTATTGTTTTTCATTATTAAGAATTGAAATAATAAAAACAGTTTTGGTTGATGATTTAAAGTCATATTAAATTTAAATCCACCATCATTTGTTCTGAATAGTCAATAATTTAGTAAATCAATGAGTATTTTGAAAATAATTCACATCCACAGTCTGAGACATTTCGCCCCCACATGTCGAACAGAGGAACTGCACAGACAGGCCCAATTTAATCACGGGCCTTTAATGTAAATCGACCCATGACAGGATGCGATGCTGAAAGGTTTTCTAAAGTACGTGTTCCTGTGGATGTCGAGGAAATGTTATCACACATGAAACAATATATTTGTTCATCCCATAGTGTGATTACACATTGAACCAGACCCGAGGATTCCCCTATTTATTCTGTTGTGTGTTGCTTTCTCAAAGTTGGCTCGATAACAACCAGCACATTTAACCAAACCAAAGCTTTGATGCAGAATAATCCATTAAATGCTCATTAGACAGAAACATTTAGTTTATGAATAATGCATTTGCCCGGTGGCAGCATGCATCGTGTTCTGTAATGGAGGCCAATTTTACAATTTCCTATTCGCCCACATTAGCCAGGATCATTTCCAGGGCTCGTGCAAGTCTCGTGTGGCTGGACTCATTGTTTCCTGAGTCGTGACCGAAAACTGTCTCTGGATTCCCCACATAGCTTGAAGCGCAAAGTGGATGATGCGCAAGGTGGAGTGGCTTTTGTTTTTAAAAATGCACATAATAAGATGTGTGAATGTGTCCACTAACAGATAATAAGGATTTTTTATTTGACCTATGCTGAAGGCCTGTGTGAGGTCTCCTGCCTCAGGTTGTGTTCCTGGCGTCAGGAAGTTCAGCGCATTACCTTAAATTGCGTAATTACGCAGCAGGGACTTGGACACATGATGATACAAACCTGAAAATCCCGTATTACTCTTGTTCACATGTGGTGCACAGCATGTCCACGTCAGCCAGCTGCATGGTTGTTGTATTGTAATTAATCACATTAATACACACACCCCAAAATATTCATTAAATGATCACTGCTCCCTCCATACCAACGCCCACATCTCTCATCTTCGTGGAGAGGACTGTAAATCCGACAAGGTCGCTTTTGCCAAGGGTCTAAAATTCAAAGCGTGTGTGCACGCGCGTGTGTGATTGCGTGAGCGCGCACGTGTTTATATCAATGCGCAACGCTCCAGTGCGCTCTCTGAGGGGAATAAGTGGGAGTGGGAGAGGAGCGGGGACGACAGAACGGAGGAGGATTCAGTCGGATAAGTAACTCGTCACCAAGGAACGCGAGCGCATCATCATTAGCGAGGTCCACTGCACCAGCTGCAACTTGCTGCCACATCACGGCACCAACAGCCTCCTCCATGTCCGCCGGGTGAGTCCATGCACATACTACTGATGCTCCGCTGCAGGTCACTGGGACGCACAGTCTTTTTTATCAAACGTCATTTATTAATAGGAAAACAGGAATCTTCAGATTGGCACCTGCAGGTCATTCAACCTCGTTCAGCTGTCAACATTTAAAAAAGACAAAGCCCTTTAAGATCAGATAGTTTTTATTGAGCAGAGAGGTCTGGATCAATAGTCTCGTAATCTCCGTGCGTTAATGTTGTTCATAAATTAGGAGAAAACGTATTGAAGTTATCCTGGCGCACGGGAGGCAGTTGGTCTCCACGGCAGATGGGGAGACAAAAGGAGAAACCGGGTGAAACAACTGAGACAAAGGACGTTAGAGATCATTTTGCCTCGGTACCGGCTGAGCCTGCGACACAGTTGAGACGCGTAATTTGTAGCAGGAGAAAAAAAAACACACATACTGAGGCAGAAATTATTATTTTCAATATTGCTCGCAAGACAATTCAGAGTTGGTTTCGAGCATCTGTATCCAACAATATCAGTCCAATAATATCATGTAGCCTTATTTCTCCCTTCTAATAAAACAAACTTTAAGTATGAAAATGTATTCTTACGTTTCTCATGATTTTTTTTTTATTCTGTTAAATCAGGCCTCGTGATTTTAACTTGATCTTGAAATAACAATATTTATTCCATCTTTGACATTAACCCCTTTGCATTTTATTACAGTTTGACGATGGATCACAGTTTCCTGCCTCGGTCCATCTGGACCAGTGACAGTAAATTCCTCCAGCATCCAGCGGATCTCTACAGCAGCGTGATCGTTACGCGCAGCATCCCCGCGGGCACGTGCTTTGGTCCATGTGTGCTCCAAAACACTTTCTATGACACCATCGCCTTCATAGCGCAGAAATCCTTTGACAGGAGAGCGAAGCCCTACGTATTCCGGGTGAGTTGCACAGTTTTGTGTTCAGCTGTCATTTGAACTTCTCTCCGAACAGATTTGCTTTGGTTAGTTGGTGGAATTTTCCATATTTTCAGGAGCCTGGGGATTTCGTGACCATCATTTTCATGACATCACCAGGCTCCATTTTAAATGTTCACATTAATTTGCCTGATATTTTATTTGGCTTTATTTATAATGTTCACGAAGCTGCCATAACAAAATGACTACGATTTAAATAACGTCACTTACAAGTGCCACCTGCAGAAAATGATTAACAATTTGCCTTTTCATTATTTTAGTAATTTCCAGGAAACAAAATAGATTGAAATGTGATAATTTGGAAGCTGGTGTAAAAATGTCAGGTACTCCTGTCGTCAACAGGTGGACCCTGAGGCCATGCGTAATTCTGCCCTGGTGCTGTCCTGGCTGCGGCTCGTGCAGGCTGCGCGCAACGGAGAGGAGCAGAACACCGAGGCCTTTCTGAAAGCGGGTCAGCTGTACGTGCGGACCACCCGGGACATCCGGCAGGAAGAGGAGCTGCTGGTGTGGTACGACCAGGAGCTGTCTCACCTACTGGGCTTCACAGACATGAGCAGAGGATCAGGGGAAGGTGAGGTGCAGCTCTGTTACATTTCAACGTGTCATTATGTCTGAGTGATGATGTACACTTCACAATATATGTCACATAAAATATGGATTTATTCGTTCCTAATCATATGTTGTCTTTTTTGTCTGTTATAGAGTACAGATGTTGCAGATGTAACCAGGTCTTCAAGAACGAGTATCCCTTCCTGGCCCACTGCCGTTTCCTCTGCACACAAGTAAAGAGTGACCCCTGGAGCCGCGAGGTTTACGCGCACAAGCACGTGGAAATAAAGAGGCAACGCCGAGTGACAGATTTCCACAACATCGCCCGAGATCTGGAACACAAAAGATCCAGCGGCAACGAGGACGCAGTGATTTATCCCAAGAGAAGGAAATACGAGGAAACGCTTTATCCCAAAGGCCGGAAAACTGTTCTATTAGAAAAGACAAATATTTCAAACGATGATAACATTACTCAGCTGGTTAAAGGGTACGACCAGGCAGCAGGAGACGCGTCCTCCTCTGCGGGGAAACTGAAAGGCGATAAGATCAAACCGGATCATTTGGGATGTAAGGTTGCTGATGATGATGAGGATGAGGATGTTGACGTGGTGGGAGCCAAAGAGACCTTTACGCACGGCAGAGAGATGGCAGAGAGCTCCGAGGGGCACTCACGCAGCAGCAGTGCGTTTTCTCTGGTCAGGTCCAACATTCAGGGCGAACAGAAAAGCGCTTTCTGCAAACCGAGCAAAAGAACTTCTCCCATCGACCCCCAGGTGCATCTCAGCAGCGCGGCAACAGCCCCCTCTAGCCGCCTAGAGGAGCTGCCGGACGTTTTCACCCCCAGGGCCGTTTTGGGATACAACAACCTGATGGCGTCCAGCGTCCTGAGCGGGGACTTACAAAGCGGACCCTCCCCGGTGGCGCTGAACAACACTTTCCATTACGCACCGGAGCACTGGTCCAGGAGCGTCGGCGCACAGCTGCAGACGGCGTCCTCCCTCACCATCCTCCCGCCGACGTACACCTCCTTCGGCGTGTCGGTGCAGAACTGGTGCGCCAAGTGCAACCTGTCCTTCCGCATGACCTCCGACCTCGTCTTCCACATGCGCTCCCACCACAAGAAGGAGTTTGCAGTGGAGTCCCAAGTGAGGAGGCGCCGGGAGGAGAAACTCACCTGCCCGATCTGCCACGAATACTTCCGGGAGCGCCACCACCTGTCCAGACACATGACCTCACACAACTGAGACGAGAGGGGGATGAAAAAAAGACACTCTATTTATTTCCTAGAAAATGCTCGTATTTAACATGTTTATACCCCTGATTTGGTGTATAACAGTGAATGTAGGTAACTATAAAGAAAATAGCCAGACGGACAGACATGGCCTCCACAGCCTGTCCACTAGATGACGATAGAGGTACGTGTTGATCTCACTGCAGTGTGTTGTCTGTCCTTTAGCCCTGTTGATTAGGTTGATGGTTATTTTTGTGCCTTATGGAACTCAGGAGGGGAGGAAGACAGAGAACAGATCATGATTGTCATAAATATCCGGACGCATGCCCTCTTATTCATCAGCTTTTCTCTGCTCTGATTGGTACAGAACACATGGATTGGGTGTATTTGCACATTGGTTTTGAAATCTAAAATGATGAAAATCAAACACACGTCTCGAGTATTTTTTTCCCCAAAATCAGAAATGGTGTCAGGTTTTTTTTGTGTCCCAGTAGGCAGCAACTGAGACCAAAATTGTCTATCAAACATGTTTGCTTTATAATATTGCTAAATAGTTTTGGCCCAGATCTGGTCCACACTGTCATCTGGCACACATACCTCTCAACCAAGGTGCCAAAGGTGGCCTGGTTTGTTTTGTACTACTTGGCCCATATTAAAAACTTTAGGTTCACCTCTAGATTACACTTTGCCTAGAGCACTGCATGTTTGCCATTTGTTTTGGGATATTTTGGCCACACTTGCTATTTTAGAAGTGGGCGACTTCAGGCTCACATCCGTTTTCTCCAGGCCACAAGAAGTCCAGAAGTGTCACATTATTGCCTGAAGTGGCCCATGCACATCCGTCTGCTGTCTGGGTTGTGATTAGACTGTGCTGAATGATCCAAGGTGCATCACTACAATTTCAGTATGTTGTTCGAGATATTTCATCCAACATTTCTACGTGCTATGTGAAAAAGGAAAAATGATATAGGAAAACACCAAGAGGCTGAAATCAATTTGGAGTTAAAAAAGTTTCATACTCCATTACCAGACTTGGATGGAGCCCACACACAGGCCCCCTGCTTTGAATTGCTGATTTTATGTTTCCTCCACCAATGATGTTCAACTTACCTCCCATTCGGGTCAGGCTCCGGACACACGGACATAAATAGCCATCTCTGTTGCAGGTAAATGAGGCGGGAAGGAGGCATGAAGTTCATGGGAAAGTCAAGCCTCGACCCTGCTTGGGCGCCCTGTAACGTAAGCACGGCTGTAAAACCCTCCCATGCTGCTGTTATCTACTTTTGTTCGGGTAAAAGAGTTGATCCTCCTCAGTCTCTGCAAAAGCAAAACCGCCAGCTGATCAGACTCCAACAGGTGCCTTCTGGGAGGTTCATTTATCATTTTTTGTAAAATATAACAGGTTTATGTCATGGGTGTTTTTCTTGTGATGATGATCGGGTGGAGATCATTACTCATATGTTTTATTAGTGGGACTGCAGCCTAAAAAAGACGTGGAAACTGGGAGAACAAACCAGGAGAGCACTGAAACATGTTTCTAATCTTTCTGCGAGTATTAAAACATCATTCAGTTTTAGGTATTCAGAATGAACTTCCCGGCTGAATGAATAACCATTAAAAGAATATTTTATTTCACTTTTCTGAATCAAATACCCTGTGGCCTGCGTGATTAAATGAATGATAAAGAGGCCCAGTGTCACTCTATTTAAAGCTATGAGCCATTAGTTCGTGAGGACAGAGCCAATTCAGCCCAGACAGAAAATCCTCTGTTGTCTAATAATGGCCGTATTGCTCTCCTTTAATTGAACAGTCATCATGTGGAAAAACAAATATTGTTCTTGGTTCCCCAGCTTGCCTCGTTTTGGCTTTTAGGCACATTGGGCCCCGTGCACGTACCTAAGACTACTGTGGTTTTCTCCACTGGAACTGACCGTGGTAAGTACTCTCCTGTGACTGTGATTGTGGTTGACACAGGGTTCACTTTTTAATAGCAGACTGTGGGTACAGACTGTGTAAGGGATCAGTCAGGAAATGAGGAAAAAGAAAAAACCAACCTGGATGTATACGTTACAATTGGGTCAGCCTACTTTGAAGCTCAGAAATCTATTAATGTAAACATGATTCATAATAACCCTAATTACAGTCATCATTGTAATTTAAACGGAGGTTATAGACCCCATTAAAAGGTACATTTGTGAAAAAGGTTTCGAGCTGCGGAACATTTCCACTCGTTCAAAATGGAGAAAACAGAACCAGGTTTTTGGTTTTTGAGACTTTTCTCTCACTCCTCTCATCTGTCTCTGGCTTTCATCCTAAAATATTAAAAATTAGTTTTAAGCTCTCGTTATAACAAATGGGGAAATAGTGTTTATCCCAGGTATTATTACAAAACTAAAATATAGGATTTCGGGGTTTTTTTATGTCATATTCACTGGCTTAATTACCAAACACCCACCAATCCCAGAGTTTTTGTGGTTTATTGTCCTGTACAAATTGAATCAATTCTTTTCTGTTTGTGAAATTACCAAATTCATCACTGTCATATGCAGGAAGTTGGTTCATAGAGTGTGTAACTGTATCTTGAAGGTCCAAATTCTCAGTGTCATAAGCTGTGTTTTGACCACAGGAAGTAGGAATCCTTGCAGGAACTTCTTGCGTTTCCACTGCAGGAACCAGGGTCTCAATAAAGTCCCAGGTCAGGGGGTAGTACTTTTGAGAAGTTCAGGAACTTTGGGGGGGTGGGTCAGACAGCGCTAAACAAAATATTTCTGATTGGTGGGAGCATTCACTGCATTTTATTTCCCTCGACCTATTCACAGGTCTAAATTTACAGTTCTGATCACGGTAGTCCAGGTGTTGCATAGCATTGTTTAGCTGAGGACGACATCCAGCACGAACTGAAATCAGCAAAACGATAACGTGTATATGCTACGATCTCGAGTGAGCTGAGTGAGCTGAACTTGCACCACAGCAGACATTTAGAAATCACACCGAGAGCTTTTTTCCCTTCTGTGTCAAAAACGAAATAAAATCCCCTTTGATTCATTGCTGACAGTAAAACATGAAATACTATATATATAGTCTCTGTATATCTAATAATGCAGACAACAGGAGAGGCCGAATTTGTTTTTAGAGACAATAACAGCTGGCTGACGGTTCCCTTTTTTTTTAGCTCTAAGCGCACAATTGCATGTAAGATGACTTATATTTTCAGCTGCAGTAAACAGTACAAGGGCTCAGTCTTTTGTTCCTATTCTGCTAAATGTCTCTGTTTGTATTTGAGACACCATCACTGTCCAGTCTTGGCAAACTTCAAAGCATGTCTGTAAACAGATGTGGCGCTCAGTGTCGACTCCTTCCCGCTCAAGGCAAAAGCAACCACAAAGGAATGGATTAATAATCACAAGGCTCCCTCTGTCATTTCACTGTCAGTATGACACACTGTTTAGGCACCGCGCGGGTCAGCGTCTTCCTCCTGGGAATAAAAGTGACAAGCGCTGCAGTTCAAGTGGTTGAGATCATCTATCTGTTACCATCTGTATATGTTGTTTTTTTTTGGTGGGGGGGCTATTAAGGAGAACATCCTGCACTTGGAGATGCTCTGCTTTTGAATGGAGGGAGACAGATGGGTAGAAAAAGGGGAAGTGCGCCGTGTTTTGATGTTCAAGTGGCTGACGTCCTAATAGGTGCGTGCCTGCTTCCTCCGTCAACCAGTAATGCGCCGCAACCGCATTACTCACATTATTTGCCGGACAACAAAACGTCTGAGCCTTTGGTGTGGGGGTAATAATGAGTTCAAGGGGCTGCAGGGGAATGTTGGTTATCTTTGAGTGGAACCTTCCTGGAACACTGGTGCCCTTTTTGCTTCCCCCCCCCCAAAAATCAAACACAGTTTAAATTAAGTGTATAAAACAATAATATTCCAGCAAGGGCATTGGATTAAATTACATTTTTTATTCTAACTTACACAAGGCTACCTTTTCATAATTTAAACAATACACATGTACAGCATCTCATCTAGAATATAATAATACAAAACCTAGTAACCATGACAAATTATCTTTAACCAAGTGTCACATTCGAAATAGAAACATTCTTCTGTTTTCATTATAATATTCTTGAAGGGGTGGCGAGTGTAAATGGATTCCAGATGCTCTCCACAATTCACTGGATACTTCCTCGAGAGCAAGAATGTACAATAACCTTCCCGTCTTGCAAACAAATTAAGCGCTGCATGTATGTACACAGTGGCGTGTGATTAGCTCCAAAGTAAGAACAGCTGGACACAGTATGTAAAAATGACGAAATCCGTCTCTTAATATCTCATCTGTGTGTTGCAGTGTAAAGCTGCCCGATGACACATTGATAAAGTCTCATATTTATAGCTTTTTGTGTCCAAAGAAAACATGAACACAAACTCACGGCGAGCTTTTTGATAAACCGATATATTCTGAGATAAAAGAGAAAACATTCTCTAAATGCTCCTGTCCATGAAATCCTCAATATTATCTCAAACAGAATCAAAACAACCGGGGCTTCGTGGACATGTGGAGCCCTGACTCTACATGTGCGACTCTGTTCCTCTCGCCGAGGCAGATGCCAGACAATGTGTCTCTTCAAGTCTTCTACCGCAGGACAAAAGAGATGGAAGTGATTTCTCTACAGCCTACGTTCCTCGAGGAATAATGACGGCCAAAGTGACGCTGTTTCTCCAGGATCAAGAAACCACTCGACAAACAGATGTATGGTTCTGTGTCTCCGTTAGTCCTGTTTTCCGTTTCTCCCCACATCCACCCTGCTTGTCCCCCTCCCCCCTCCTATCTGCAGGAGCAGGACTGGATGGACATGTTGGGATAAACCTTGAGCACCGGGTTCCTGGACTCGTCCTGGTAGAGCACGGCCAGGGGATTCATCTTTTCTGGGACGCAGCAGGGCTCAGGAACCCCAGGGATG
The DNA here is from genome assembly GCF_009819705.1 of Hippoglossus hippoglossus. NCBI lineage: Eukaryota > Metazoa > Chordata > Actinopteri > Pleuronectiformes > Pleuronectidae > Hippoglossus > Hippoglossus hippoglossus. Next base: position 12,447,429 of record NC_047165.1, read on the forward strand.
ATGCCAACGGCTCGGACTATGCTTTGGATGGTGGCGTGGTTGGACGGCCTCGCCACCTGGGAGAGTTTGAGTAGATAGAAGGAGAAGAACAACACACTATAGTTACTCAATATAACTTGTTAATGCTGTGTATAAACCAAATTATATGATATAGAGTAACGTGTTTGTACTCCTACCTTGGGCATGGGAAATCCACATGTACCAGCACAGTAGTAGGCTTCAAAGGCCTTGGGAGCTATGACCCACTCGCTCCAGCCAATATCTGCAAAGTCCACTCTGAGGTTCCTCCTGGAGCAGCCTCTGTGCTGGCCGTTGCCCCACTGCCTCCTCCTGGCATTACGCATTGTCTGTTCATCGAAACTCAGGACAGGCGACTGTGCATTAGAGCGCCCCCTGTGCTTTTTTACATCCTTTCCCTCATTTCTCCGCTCATGCTTTCGTCCATCGCCGATAGTCCGCGTGTGACCGTTTTTGTCGATCTTCACAGTTGAGTCATCAGCTTTGAGCCCATTATGTGATGTTCTTTCTTCTTCTTTGAGAACCTGGGGTTCTTCTCTGTCATGTGCTCCTCCTCCCTCCACTTCTTCATCCTGGCTCTTTCTCTTCTCCTCCTTCCTTCCTGATTTAGGCTTGGGTTTGAGGTACCAAGTGCTCTCCCAGAGGTCTTCTTTCCTGTATCCATCGGGCCTGTAGTCAACCTCAGGTAGCACATTGTTCTGGATGGGGTCAGTGGGAAGAGTCGCCTGCCTTCTCACGCGTCCTTTGGACTCTGGTGAGGAGTTAGGCCTGTGCGGCAGCTGAGAGGAATGTGAGCGCTCTCCTCCCTCGTTGGAAGGGTCATATCTCTGAAGACTTGCAGCCACGCTGTTGGGCTCCTCCAGGGCTTGGTCATTGGCATAAACTAACAGGTAGGGCAGGCTGCCGGCGGACAGCACTTCCTCTGATTTCCTTTGGTGGTGCTGCCCTAAGTCCAACTCCACTGACACCAGGAGATGACCCTTATCCCGCGCCTCCTTTATGACCTGGGTCACATCTTTCATCTGCCACACCCCTCTCCTGTGGGGGTGGAAGGTCACGTTGCCTAGAAGTGACCCCATTGACCCAGATGTGACCTCTGACCCAGAGGAGACAGAGCGAAAGAGCAGGCTGATGGACGGAGAAGGGTTGACGACCGAGGATCGACAGGAAGGGCTCTCAAAGCGTTTACAGAACCAGGGTTTTTGGTGAGGGCGCCGCTCGAGCAGGAAGTGGAATGTGGCAGAAAGGATGACCTCTGAATCCTGGAGGGTTGTGAGGTTTAATCGATACGCCGCCCTGTGGTCAGAGGAGTCTGAAAAGACAATCAATCAATCAGTGTCAGTCAGGTGAACAACACAATGACAACTGTTTTTCTCTCATTGCCTCTGCCAGGAAGGTTATGTTCTAATCTGTGTTTGTTTGTTATCAGGATTACACATAAACTACTTAACTGATTACCACAAAACTTGGTGGTAAGATGTCGTAAAGGTCAGGGAGGGACCCACTGAATATGTGTGTGAGGATTTTTTTTCACTTTCTTTGACATTGCGAAATGTGTATGTTTCTAAAACCAAAACTTCTTCTGAAACATTTGCCTCAGCCTCTTAAAACATCAATCCACATAGTAACAATTAGAATGTTTTGCAGCTCTTAGTGTGTTATTTCAAAATCTGTTTTTGGTTGTTCTTGGACAAATATACTGAGAAGCCAAATTCTATAGAGAACCATTTGCCAATGTAAACACCAGCAACAAGCAACTAAACCTTATCTGAACGCACAGCTTTGAGCATTTCTACACTATTCATCACTGATTTTCATCATGTGTATTAAGCATTGTCTGAATAAGAAGCAAACGATTTGATGATAACGTTCTACAGTAAAGGCATTTTCAAAAAAGGTACCAAGTGGCAGAAAACACTATCTTAGTGTTTAACTCCTCTCCTTGTTCTGTGTTACATGACAGAGCTGTGTGGCTGCTGCGAGGCTCCGTGGTCCTTGGTAGGATTTCAGAAGGTGCCCTTAAGAGGAACCAGACTCTGGAGCTCGGGCTGGCAGCGGTAGGGTGGTGGGGGCCAGCATGCGGGGAGCTACATATTCATGATGAACATTAACTTCAACAGCAGAGTTATTGTTCATTGTGCAAGAGTTCAGCGGAAGTATGGACTGACTCAAGAGATATACATTACCTCGGATTCAGCCTGCATATGGAAATGCTTACCTCAGTTTCTCTTAAAGCTTCCCCTTAAGCCTAATACAGCCGGCACTGTCTGCTGCAGACACCAAGACATAATCAACTGTTTTAACAGATCTTACATTGTTGTGAAAACGCTCTTACATCTCTCCTTGGATTACACTGGGCCACTGCAGTAAAAATACTCACGTGTTATGATATGCCATATGAGAACTATGTGGGCTATAAATGTCTGTGAGTTGTGTTTATAAAAACAGCATCAGACAGAGAGGGACGACTGTGCTTTAAGCCCCTTGACTCCGGGACGTGGAGTCACATACGTCCCGTAGCCATAACAGGAACATGAAAGCCACGACAATGGCCCTTTTTGCAGCGCGCCAAACCCACCGCTGAGGTATTGAACCCGGGCATTTGCTCTCAGGGAATCGCAGGCATTCTTGCGCACAGTGCGCGTCTGTCTGCGGTAATTGGTCAGCCTGTGCGCAAGAGGAGGCACAGCTGTTTCCACCAACAGTGCATCCACAGCGTCCCGAAATCATTTTAATGCATTCTCAGACTGTTCCAAAACAATCACACCTATTTAGAGCGTCTGACCGAGACACGCAGCCCCACTGAGCGCTTCCACTTTTAATAACCATGCATGGAAAATATCAAGGGGCTTTCTAGACACTAGCACCCAAGGCTATATGTTTTTTTGTTTTGGCAAAAAAGAAAATCAGAATGCACTTGAGTAATTTTGCAGGAGGCGATGCCTATTTATCATTTACTGTGTGCAGGTTGATGAATGTGTTCACGCACCTTGGCTGGCTCTGACACTCCTGACTGTGTTTCCCTCCTTGAGGCGGTTTTCCCTGTTGTATTTCTCGTACAGTTTGGACATGTGCTGGGAGACCATGTCCTGATCCACGCCATCTGAGAACGGGTCCGACGAGGACCGGAGAGAGCCGCTGTCCCGTGAGCTCCAGGCGCCCCCCTTCATGTCCCTAACCGACGCTGCACCCAAGAAACAGCTCAACATCAACAGGAGCAGGTGCGAGGGCATCGTACTTGGAGCTGCCGTGTGCGTGCTGAAATGAATACAAAATCCAAAAGAGGGAAGGAATGCAGAGAAATGTCCCAAACTCTCCAATAAGGACTTAAAGATGCGCCAAAACAATCCAGACGCAAAGAAAAGGCTGTGCGTAAATGTTCCAATGCTCCGCTCTCACTGTCCGCTTCGTGCGCGCTGAGCCGTCACACTCGTGGATGCTGAGTGGGTTAGTCCGGGCAAGAGTTTGAGCTGCTACTTCTTACTTCTGCGTCTGTGTGGGCGCCAGAGGCTTGAGGAGGGTTATAGTGGAGCGGTGAGAGGCGCTGACGTATACTCCTGTCAGCCAACGAGGTCTCTGCAGAGGACACAGCCAGGAGTTTAGGTCATGATGCTGACCTGCCCCCTCTCCCTCCTCCTTCTCTCTCATGATCGTGATGATGATGATGTCGTTCTAAGTTTTGCATCCATGTACAGTGACAACAATGATTGTCGTTTCTTTAGCACTGTTCACACAAAGCCACGTTTGAACCTCAATAAGCTTTTTTCTCCTCTTTTTTTCTTTGCAAGTAATTCCACCTCAAAATTTCCATCTCACCACATTATTTCCAGTAACTGCTTCTGACATGCTCTCAGTCACACATAATTAGCATGGAAACACCTACAATAATAGTCTGACCAACCACCCAAGGGCTATTGTTAGCAACAGTGATCCACATTTTGTACAGTAGTGTGTGTGTGCGTGCGTGTGTGTGTGTGTGTGAGAGAGAGTTTTGGAGTGAGAGGCTGTGAGATGACACTTTTGAGGGACTGTCTGTGATTTTATTCATGGCCTCCACTGGGACGGCAGGGCTCAGACTCGGCACAGATTTGTCTCTGGTGGTGTGTACATGTATATTTGTACGAATGTGTGCATGCGAGTTGTTTCCAGTGTGTGTCTCTGATGTCTGGAGCTCTGTACCAACAATGCTTGTTTTGTGGAAGTGGTGGTCTCCAGCAGAGAGGCTATAACTAGCTGGGCCTCTCGGGTCACACTCTTCCCCTCCACACACACACACACACACACATACATACACACACATGCACACATGCACGAGCACACGTACAGAGCTACTTAGTACATTTTTGGCCCTCAAGGGCCCCACAGGATACTCCTTTTCACTATGTTCCACACCAGCGACAGGTCTTAAATCTGGACTTCTCTGGAGATCTGTTTGAATGTGTGTGTATGTGTGTGTGTGTGTGTGTGACAACGGGGGAGCATTATGAAGGAGTTGGCTGGAATGGCATCCTTTATGGTTTTGTCATTTCACACAAACACATAAATGCTTCGCCTCTTCCCATACCATGCTGAGTTATGCTCCGTTGCAAAACTAAATATGATTAATTGCTTTGGTTATTTATTTGAACACATGTGATGGCTGTTTTCCATTTGATTAAGAGTCATCTTTGAAAAACACTGTGAGAAATCAAGTGAGTATTGAAAGTGGCATTTTGAGAATGACCACTCCTGTAAATCAAAACCTCCTGGCAACACAAACAAATATTGAAAGATATACGGTTATTTCTTTTGAAGAAATAAGAAATGAAAACCAAACAGTATTTGCACAACAGTAAGCGGTCGTTCTCTGTTATTAACAAGCCATTAAAAACCCTTTGTCATTATGACAACAAGGGAGTATCTTGTTGCCCACAAGGAGTCCTTTGCACTGCAGACCGAGCAGCTTGAATCATCTATTCAACAAGTTTTTTATTGGAATGCCTTAAAAAAGTTTGAAGCCAACATATGTGTGAGCAGGGAGAGAGGGAGGGTGAGTCGAGGTGATATCTGAAACCATGAGCATTAGGGTCCTAATAAATACTCCTGGGGAGGAGACAGCCCAATACCTCAAGCGTGAGGACGACAACATGAAATGGCTTTGACCTCTAACCCTGAATATGTAGGGCAGTGTGAGATTAATGTTGGGCATTATCTACGATAATGCTCCCCTGTCCGTTGTGACCGTGGAGGACAGCAGCATCATAATCGTGACTAGATCGAATGAGATGAAAAACAGCAGGGGAGAGAAAAACCACTGGTAAATGTTTCTCAAGAGAGCTCAACAGGCGCATAATCTAAGGATATGGTTACACGTGTCATTTCTCTATGACTTTTATGTTTCAGCCTGAAGCACACGCATGTATTAAGTGACAGGTCAAAGTGCGTCGAATTTAGATTTTTCTTGTGTCGCTACTCTTCAAAGCCACATGTGGAAGCAGTCATGGCTCACGCTGAGATCACAATCTCACACATTTTGATTTTCATGAATAAAAACCACATCAGATGCACGACAGCCACTTTCAGGGCCAAATGTGGATATGCAGCAGTGTGATCCTTGGGATCAGAAATCACAGTGATAGGACAACTGAGACCGTACAGCCGCCATGGTACACAGCATCCATCAGTGCACCACAGGGCTGAGAGACGGACTCAAAGTGTAATATACCAGATGCATGCAATGTGGATTGTCCATGCAGGATTTGAAAGACTGTTATATAATCCGTGACGTCTGATATGTGAGTCATACTGCACATTGATCCCTGCAGCAGCACTGGACTGGGAAACTTGTTGTGTGTGACCACTCGGGCTGCGTTACAGGGCCGCGGTGTTTTAAAGTTTGTTCAACATGGAGGTCCCCTCGCAGGGCCCTGCAAACCAAACAGGGGTCGTGTTCTGCTCTCGGTGGGGGTGTGGAGGAGCGCGAGGAATTAACATGCCCGCGTGTGTTTGTCTGTGTGTGGCGCAAGGACTCATGGTTGGTTCTGGAAACGCTCCTAGTTTAACACCTTTCCGGGGTATTGGCTAAGACTTTCTGGTTTTGGAGCTTAGCAGTGGGGGTCTGAGAGATGTTTATGGATAGGCACAGGGGATTTAATATGGATCAACTATTGGCCAGTTGTCCTGTAGTTGTCACGGTTTGCTAAAAAGGGACTGGGCTGTGCACGTACATGGAGGACACACTAACTGGCAATGGCTCCGGCTCATAAAAATAAACAGGGGGAAGTTGGAGTCAAATGTTGCGCATGTTGCGTATCGACCAGGATGTTTACAGCTATAAGCGAATTTCCTGTGAACCTCTGGATTATTTTATGACTGGACGAACCAACAGGTCACACTCTAACATACAAGAGGTCACTCGGGATTTGCAGGAACTCGAGTGAAAAGCGCCAACGTCACTTTAAAGGCTGTTTTATGATTTTTAGGATGCTGTTAAACAGACAATAACATGCAGGCGAGAGCTGCTGCTACGTCTAAATCACTGCATTGTTTTAGGAGTTTTCTGTTTGGCTCTGTTCCTTGGCTGCTGTTTACTACAGGCTCGGTTCACCTATATTCTGAGTAAAAAAGTTATGGGAAATATTTGCTGAGTTTATTGGTGAGAGTTAAATGAGAGGAACAATACTTCTCTCTTATTTGTGCGCTTTAGTCAGCCTGGCAGTTAGTTTAGCTGGAGGAACATCTGGCAGCGTATGTGTTCAAATCTAAATTTTTCATTTGTTCAATCTTTACAATAAAACAAAATGCAAAAAATAAGCAGTTTATTTTACACTTTAAAACCCTTTTCAGACCTGAAAACTGGAAGATTGGTTACTGCAACAGGAGATTGTCAAGGTCGGACGTGTTCACAACAACAACAAACGTGTGGAACCATCAGGCGAGGGGGGCTGGGGGGGGGGGGGGGGGGGGGGGGGGGCCTGGTACAGCATGACACAACGTGAACATTCTCTGGAAATCATGTGTTTTCGTTTGCAGCACATTGGCGTTGGCCCTTATCACTGTAAGCTCTTGAATCGTCTTTTACACTGTCCTTTTCATCTTGTAATATTTGTATTCTTTTTGTTTTGCGTCCATCACGTAGGAACATCACCAACACCCCCCCCCCTCATTCTGTACGAAGTTTGCGAACATTTTCCTGCTGTATTCTCACATGGGCTCACTTGGACATGTTCCGGACAAGCAACTGACTCAAACATGTCTTATATCAAGCTAACTTCCTGCTGGCTATAGCTTCGTGTTTAGTGTGCAGACATAACCGTGATCCTTGTTTATAAATCTGAGAAAGAAAGCAAATTAGCATATTTCCCAATTTCTTGTGTCTCTGGAAAAAAATTTGATTTCTTTTTAATATAATGTTACAATGTTGTAATCACCACAAACAAGGAGAAGCAGAAATCTCAGTGAATAGCAAATAGCTACAACAACCAAAAGTATGTGCATGGCTGGTCACCACCATTGGCAATTGAGAAAGCACATGAACTAATGCTGGTAATTTACAGCAAAGAAAGCCCTGCAGTAAGACTGACACCAGATTACAGGATCCAAGTGTCCAGTAAAACACCACAATAAGGGCGCCATGGTTTTTGGCCCGAATCAGAGCGCCTGACCTTCCAGAGGGACACAGGTTTCAGTGTAATGATCAGAAATCCCTCCATGTGAATTTCATCTACTTGAGTGTGTAGGTAGGTGTGTGAGTATGAGAAAGAGCAGGAGCGTTTTTGTGTGTGTGTGTGTGTGTGCGACTATGGAGTCTACAGCTATGCTAGGGGTTGTAACTCTGTGACCCATTCACATGGTTAATAAAACATTCATAGAAGCAGAGGAATGTTATGGTTTTTGTGTGCATGTGTATGCATGTGCTGGCAAACGTTTGTGTGTGTGTGTGTGTGCATGCGTTTATGTGTGTGAAAGAGGGAGAATGTGTGTATATGTGTCCCTGTGTCTGTGATGTTGGGCCTCCTGCAGTGACCCCTCGGAGTGCACCATTCTGTCCGCAAACAAAGGGCCGGCTGTTCCCCCCCACTTCAACCGTGGACTGCTCCAACGCTGCCGACCGCGCGCTGCCGAGCTAACCAAATATTTCTCTTCCTGCGCCGAATTTGTCTCAATAAATACTTTTGAGTTTTGGGGTTTTCTTTCTCCTCCGGCTCTTTGTTTTTGACAGAGGACTCCTGAACACACAGGTGGTCATTTGATCTCAGAGCTCGGATGGGGTTAGCTGGACATCTTGTTGTACCTGAGGCTGACAATTTGCGGGGCAAGAACCCGACTTCCCACAATTTCACCTCGTGTGACATCTTGACTCTTGTGTGGAAAAACCATCCCCGCAGCACAACGGGCCTCTGTGGGACGACTGTTTCATGTGTAATAGACGTCTGACTGATTCAGATTCATTTTGCTCACTTCTGTCTTCACAGCCCGTGGCGAGGTATATAGAGATGTATTGTGCAAGAGACTTTACTGACTGACGGGGTATTTTCTCTGAGCACGGCTCTAACCACTTGACAGGAGAGCTGATTGGTGATTAAGGAAAATAAATGGAATATGTGTGTGTCTGTGTCCTTGCAGGATTGATGTCGTCTCCCAGGTCTGACATACAGCTTTTGTTCTGTCTCTCCATCTCTCAATGCCCATGTTATTCACTGACAGAAATATCAAGCTTGTACTATGCACCTTGAGTAATTGCTAATAGCTTATTATTGTTTTTGTGGTTCACATTCATTTTATCTGAGTATGTTTCTGTGCAGACACCAATTATCATGTCAACTCTAACTACTTCCAAGAAAGCCTTTTTCTGATCTACCTACTGATTCCACAAACCTCTGTCTGTCTGTCTGTCTGTCTGTCTGTATATGGAACGTATATCTCCCGAACCGTTCAACTTATCAGCTTCAAACTTGGCAGGTGTATCGTTAAGAGGCAGATGACGTGCTGTGTTAAATCTGATGCAAGTTGGCCATGCAATAATATTAATAAAACCTGAATAAAACAAGCGCTCTGTATAGCAGTCAGTGGGGGCGGTGCAGTGGGCCTTCAGTCTGCAGACCAAGTTGAACACGTCTTCTTCCAGGTCCTCTGATAAACTACAGCTGTCGATAGCTGGGTCAAACCGCAGATCAAAATCCCCACCAGATCATTTTGATGATTTGATTATTTTTATTTAACCATATCGCACTGATACAGACATTCAGGGGTGTTGTGGAGGTTCATCAGGGGCAACAACATTAATGTTGCAATTTGCAAATTGTCTACAAAGTAAAATTCCGTTCCGTTGTCATCTCCTGCTGGCCCTCACCTCTGTGCTCGTGTGCACCTCCTGTGTGAGCAGCCGTTCCCCTGTATCTCAAGTTTTATATTGAGCTGAATTACAGAGCTTTATTCTGTATATATGTGAACAGTGTTAAAGCAAATTCAGTTTCATTTGATGTAAAACACTGATAAATCTTCATTGCAGATAAACCAAGAAGGATGAACACAACGTTTTCTAACTTCACTCTGCACCATGGACTGTGGAGGACTCACTAATGGCAAGGAATAATTCTGTAGCAGAATTTACACAGGTCAAGCAAACAGCCCATTCCAAACAGGCAGGTTTAAAACAGCCACTGCACTAGTACCATAAAAAGGTTGTTTGTCAGCAATTACTTATGCATTCATACAATACAGTCTCCAGATTGACGTGTTTTACTGAGTGAGTGACTCTGCGCTCACACGCTGCAGCAACTGAGTGTGCAGTGTGAGCTGGGAGCAGAATATTTTGCAGACAGTGTGATTTGAGCTGTGACTGGTGGTGGTGTGTTTACTCTGACGCCCAAGATATTCATTACAGGCCGCGCTGTGCTGCTGCTACTTCCTGAACAAGTCCCATTGGCCTGTGACCTTCACCTCCACAGGCTTTCCTTAAACCCCATTGGGCCGGAGCCAGGATGGAGGAAATTGCACCATGCAGGAGATTGATTGGCTAAATCCTTTAATTATTTGGATTTTGCAAAGTCTTGAGTGACTTTGCCTTCGCTCGCTGACTGTGTCGGACAAAGACGGGAATGTTTCGCCTCCTTGACAGGCCACGCTTTAAAAAAATATTGTGAAATTCAAATGAAATTTGAGGGTTTATTTGAGATGTGGGAATTGCAGCAGGTTTCATAATATTGATAGAAAACAGAGACGAAACACTTGGGAATGAGTTTGAGTGTTTTAACTGTAAAACAAATCAAAGGGCACTTATTTGTCACTTCCTCCTCACTTCACCTTTCTGGTGTTTTCTTTAACTTGACTCCTGAGGTGGGAAGAATGGACAAAGTGTATTTCTTCAGTGGGATGTGATAATTTTCTTCGTGCATGCATGAGTGTTTCACCACAACGTGATATGCCCACACACATTCGTTACAATATCCTGCTGAGATTTACATGGGGTTTGTTTCTGTTGGGCTGACTTTTACCCAACAGCCTCCAGCCTGTTATCCCAGAGCTCCGGCCCTCTAAAGAAAGCAGATATGTAATTGGTGTTGGGAATATGATGGCGGCGCCTTTTCATAGCTTGATGGATCTGTCAGACTGACCCTTGCTCTAATTAGCTTCTGTCTCCATCATTTTGCGAGGCGGTGTGTGATACTTCCCAATAAATTTGCCCTCCTAGCAGAGTAATAACTACAATATCTATTTCCCATTAGTGGGGGGTTGAGGCCTCCCGTCACTCTCTGGCCTCTAATTGGACATGACCGTTGCTGCGGTGATGTCATGTTGGCGCTT